>NC_069377.1:21305000-22585500 GCF_021730395.1 Mercenaria mercenaria | reverse complement strand
AATTGAAACAATCACATTGTATAAGCCAGATTTTATAAAGGAAGGAAAACGGAATGACAAAAGTACGATCAGTATTGTTTGTACTGATTCCATTGCATAGTCGTTCTATTTTTCTGCCTAGTTGCAGTGGCACGTTGTTTTGCAAAACTAAACAAAATGTCCTTCTCAGAACCCCAGCAAGATCAACACAACGCATAACCCCTTTAAGAATTAATACACTAACATATATAATTGCAGAATGATGATAATGCCAAGAAGATTGCGTGTGAATGCTACCTTCAACGAGCAGATTCCCGAAGGTAATTTCTTGGCATATTTCAGTACACCAGCTATAAACTCTCGATCACAAAAGGAAAAAATCCTTTCCATTTTAAAAGTGTCGTCAGTAGATTGAATGATGTGAACGGACGGTGAAAAAACATCTGACCTTCACTGACATCAGTGTCTTTTTTGTTTTTGGTATGCGGCTGTTTCTTTGTTTTTATTTATTGTACATAACTTAATAATTGGGTTTTGTCGCTAGAAGCCCCTTACAGCCGCGGAGTCAAGCATGTAAACAGAGTAAATATTCTATTCATGCATAAAAGGAATACTGTAATGACAGCATTTTACAACCGAGTTTTCAATTTGTAGCAAAACTGTAGTCAGTGGACTTACAGGATTGCTACTAAACCCACCAATTGGCCAAAGCTATCTGCATTGCAGACAAATATATTGAAATACGTACTACAATGAAGCCAAGATAAATTCATGAGAACGTAAAGTAAAGTGTGCTTGAGTCAGTAAAGTATGACCAAAGAATGACGTTAAACTGGATTTTGTGTAACGTATATATTTTTCTAAAAAGCTAAGAATGTTGATGTAATGTTACTATTACAGATATGCAGCATCCAATAAAATGATAAAATATGACAGCTATAAGTGAGATCAACATTATTTCCATTCATCACCTTTTGATCATTACAACTAAATGACAATGATGACAAAATGTTTATTTGATACTGGTCACCGGCCCATAACACTATAATGCAGTACAGAAAGACATTTTAGACAAATGTACAGGTATACTAAAGATAGATAATATATATATTATTACTTATACACATGTATAATATCTACACATATTAACAAAGATGTATGAATCTTTCCAAAACATTAAATATAAACTTATGGCATTCAGATATAAGCCTAATTCTTTATTATGTGTTTAAATGTAACAGAAATAGTATCTGAATATTTTTACTTATTCCACACAAGGAAAAATAATGTATTAAATATATGCTAAATTAACTGTTTTTATTACTAGACTTGTTATTCAGTGTTTAATATGAAAATTATTTCAGCAATAGTAAACATTTATAACAAAGGAAAATATACAAGACGTAAACCTATAACTGTTGTCATAACAATTTTATAAATTATTGCATAAATATTTTTAGAGCCTATGACATTTCAAATCTAAAAAAATATTCTTAGAGTAATTCTTTTTTTCAGTCTCCATTAATTTTCAAAAACGGTCATCTTTATCGAAACGAAAACTAAAGATGTAACCTTTAGAACTTATTTTAGATAAGATCAAATTTATTGTATCCATGTAATACATACATTTATATATGGTATTCTTAAGAATATGTCAACTTTTTTATTACATTATCTTGTATATAAAATGTACAATTTAATATCTTGTACATGTAATCATGAAAGCTATACCTAATACAAAATATACATTCATAAAGTTATCATTGGTTCAGATCAGGTGCTATATGTGTATCATTAAGCATCATTAACAAAAATAGCTAGGTTAACTGCCCGCCGTTACATGACTGAAATACTGTTGAAAACGGCGTTAAACCCAAAACAAACAAACAAAACAAAAATAGCATCAGCAAAAATTATTATATCTATTACAAGTTTGCTTTTCGTTTTGTGAAAGCATGGTATATGAATATTGCCAAATTATTTAACAATATCTCAGACCTTGTGCTCATAAGAATATCAAATTTATGTAAAGTTGGATTTAAGTAATATTCTGCAGGCAAATACTGCAGTCTTATATCATCGTTTAAAACAAGGTTGTGATGTTATCCTTTGTTAGTTTAATTTGTCCATTATATAGGTTATTGTAACGATACCATTCTATACACACGATTATTTTACTATACTTGTCCATTATTAACCTGTAACTGTCCAATCTTAAAACAATGAATACTTTAAGAATGGACAGATACAGGTTAATAATGGACAGGTATAGTAACAACCTTGTACGTTGAGAGGTGTGAGTACATCGACGTATGAAATTCGAAAGTTTCGAAATATAAACTGCAACGTTTAACAGAACTTGTAGCTGCAATAAAAATAAACCCTGAAGGGGAACGTATGACTTTAATCCAAATCGCCAAACAAATTATCAGTCAAATGAAAATCAAACAAGGTGCCAAAAGTAATTCAAGAATGTTAGTTTAAATCTTCAACCGTTAGAAACTAGTAAAGTCCTCTTTGTGTACTCCTAAATCGCAATAGAAAAGAATCGCAGATGTGCACCTGGTATGGCATTTTCAGTCGAAAATAGATGAAAATAGGCAACATAAAATGCAAAGTAGAGTTATGGAACCTGGTGTCAGATTATCATAGTGAACAAGTGTGTAACGCTTCAATCCATTTCAATTAGCAGGTACTGAAATATCAGCTTACATATAAAACCTTAATCAAAAAATTTAAAGTCGAAAAAGGGGCATAATTTTTAACAAAAACAAAAAAGAGTTATGGACCCTTTGCAGTGTAAGTCAATTTACCACAGTGAATAAGTGTGTGAAGTTTCAATCTATTCCCACAAGGGGTTACTGAGACACCAGCCTACATAAAGAGACTTAAACAAAGCGGGACGCCGACGCTGACACCGACGCGTGGATGAAATAAAAAGTGGAAAACCACAGGTCGCCCAACACGACATAAACGAAAATGTTGCAGGCTCAGTTTGATTGTGCCTGTTCATGGGCGGTAGTGGAAGTGCAAGCTACCGTTCGCGCCCTCTTGCCCCGGGTTGAGCAGGTGGTGCACAAGGAACCTTCAATGATGAACAGAGTGCAGTCCCATGAAAAGCGGCGTATGGTCTCCAGATAAAATAATGGCTGTGCCCTAAACGAGAAAACAATATGCAGAATTAAACAAACTGGAGTTCCACCACCTATTCTTTGTTTAGTCGAGCTAAAAAAACATAATTCTCCTTTCTTTTTCAAATGCTGCAGAGCTATCTTTCGCATCCAGTATTCGTGTAAAATTAGTTAAATTTTTACCTTAACAGATATTTGTTGCAGTCCTATCCAGATATGTGCAATTTCACCTTTCTACTACAAAATTACCACTATCAAGTTCTTGAAATAATTGAATATGTTAAAGTGTTTTTGAAATAATATATACATTGAAAGCTGTCTAATTTCATATTCAAAAGTAAGAAAACCTCATTTCATGTAAATTGATGTGACACTGTTTGGGATATACATAATTTTCTGATACACACGACACAACTCTTGCTAGTTTAAGGCAGATTCAAAGATAACTTAATGTTTTGTTGATGCAGTTACTACTTAGAAAAGAATATGACCTTACATTATTTTTTTTAACAAATAGAACATATAAACATGAAAGATGTTTTACAATAATTTATAGTCAGATTAATGTTTAATACCATGGCAACAATGCACTATTTTCTTATAAAATTAAAGATAGCATTTATTGTCAAATTTCTTGAAACTGTATGATTATTTAAATAAAAAAAGAGCACTCAAGATATATTATGCATGGAGTATGTTTTTTAAAAAAAATCTGTATTGCTTAAACAATGAAGACAGTTTTACTCTAACCACTTCACTGCTGTTCTGACAACAAAACATACTTTTACCAAACATTTCTCACAGTTGAACTGTGGCAGTTCAGTTAGTTTTACTTTTTTCTTGACTCCCATTTGTAGTTTGAATCAGCTTGGTGAACTTTTGCAGAAAACATGACCTTATTTTGTGCACTTCTTTGACAGTTGCACTTTATTCCATTGGCATACTTTCAACTGGATGGTAAGCAAATATATTAGTTCCTTGGGTTTCATTTCCATTCACAAATTCATAAAGAATTTTATTTTTCTGGCTGGAAATTCTTTCTTCCTTCAGCCATTCTGCAAAACAAAAATACATTAGTATTAGTACCTTTAAGTAGAAAGTTACAGAATAGAATACTGTGAAGCATTTTTTTTAAATAAAAGTGTCTTTTTGTGTAATCTACATAAAAGCATGACTACTAAGTACCCATCCATCCATCAATCTCATAATTTTCAAGAATACAAAAAACTAGCTAATCTTCTGACATACCAGTAGACATACACTTAAAAGAATTAATTCATTAGTCTAACTAAATGAATACTCAAATACTGCAACAGTTTCTTAGGAAAATACATGTATGATGATATTCAATCATTATGCATATTTCCCCTCTCCTCTTTTTATGCTAGATATGTTTGTTGAATGAATCTATTAGACTAGTAATGATTTCTTTCAAAATGCTATTAATACAATCAGGTCATTTATGTGTATGATATTTTAAGATTTATTTAACTTAGATAAATCTACTTGTACTTATTCTAAGAGGAATTTATTTTTTGTATATATTCTTAAGATGTATTTATCTTTCTTACAATAGAAAAACTGCAAAAATGCAGAAAATTACAAACCCACAAACTCTTCCAACATGTGGTATGTAGGCATGCCTTGAGAATTCCTTTTTTTGTTTAAGGTCATAGCAATATGCCAGATGTTTCTCAGTAGTTCATCATAGTTGATATGTAAAATTAAAAAATACTTTAAAAAAAGCTGAAATGTGAGATAAAGATGGCCTAGCTAGTTACCTCAGGACACAGAACACAAAGATTTATACTATGAGTGTAATATGTTTCAATCAAAAGCATGACTTTATTAACAAAATGTCTTTAAAGTTTAAAAAATATTCATTTAATGTGTAGAAGTTGTTTGTAACTTGTAAAGAACATTATGTAGTGGTGAGGAATCCAACAATCATGGCCAAGTGAACTGAATGCAAACTTACATGAAAAGCTATTGAGCATCTGTTTTATACAAAATAAAAACAAACAGCTATTCTTTATACTTTTTTAATTGAAGTGAGTTTGACATGAATAAGAAATAATTTATTTAAACTGACAACTGTTCCTGTAAGTCACTACATAAATATGGATAAGGCTGTGACTTTTGATATACTGGTCTTTCATACTGACACACTGATCAGAAATAAGAGTGAAAACTGTTGTGGAAAAAAGTAAGCTTCCTGAATGCCCCCCCCCCCCTCCACTCCCCCTTATTTGGAGGACATAGGAGGGGGGTAATTTACAGTTAAAAGGAACGGAGGAGGGGAGAGAGGGGGTGTATTTAGTTTATAAATGTAGTGTGGAAGCAGTTCTCAAGCTGAGGAAGGGTGTATTTCATATGACAATGGGTGGGAAAGAGAAGGGAGGTATTTGGAGGAAGTTGATGGGGAGGGGGGGGGGTTGAGGTAACCCAGTTGTGGAATGGAAAAGGGGGGTAAAATGTTTCCGGGAGGGGGTGATTTCCTTTTTTGAAAAACTGCGGGTGTTCTGGCTGACATAATTTAACTGACGCTGTTTTAATTTTCTGATTATTTCCCATTACCATCAGAGATCCGTAACAGCAAATAAACATCTCTGAACTGAATATTTTTAGCTAAAATTAAAGCCCAGATGACAATTCCGGGATATTTTCGAAGGACAAAACGGTCAATATGGATTTAATAAATATTTTAAAACTCTACATATTGTGTAAATATTACTACTTACCAGTAAATCGCTCAATGGCATTTCATTATCCCTTTTAAATCAATCGTCAAATTACTGGTTAAAAATTTCCTTTCACACGACCTTTCATGTTTACAAATGGCGTGTTGATACAAAGGGCGATAAATTGTCAATTATTTGATAATGAAACGAAATGTCAAAACACGGAACTGTTACAATACCTGCTTGGTAAATGACGTTTGTCTCTTCATTCATTTATCGTCCCAATAATATAGTGTTAATTGATAAAATGCATTAATTGACGCGAAAACGTGTTGAACTCCACTCATTTTTGTGACGTAACTTTAATCGGGTTTTTCTCGAATGACGTAACGCCGCATTTGGGCCAAAAATCTCATGGCGCGACACAAATATGACAAAACGAGATATGTTTGAAACTTTCCTAAGAATCAGCACTGAATAATATTAGTATTTAAAAAAAAAATTTAATTATGATAAATATGTATTTGCAATCTAATTTAAACTCCATTTAACTTGGTATTTTTATTTAGCACAGAGACACAAATCAATGAATTGTCTTTGCCTCAAAAAGGACACTATTAGACATAATATAATATCACGATAATCTTGATTTTTTCGTGAGGACCGTGTTTTAAGTCACAGAATAGCCAAAAACTGTCCATCATGTGAAAGAATGGACAGTTTTCGGTTTTTCTCCTTTACATATTAGGCATACCATAATAAAATGGTGTTCTGTTTCAACTGCCATCTATCTTACATAATACGATCCTCTCAGCGAAAAGGACAGATAAAAGTTCCGTTGTATCTGGAAAAAGCTGAATACCTCTGATTCCACTGCTATTAAGTGTATTTACCAGCATATTTATGTAAATGATAAACTAAAAATAATATAATATTTATATAAAAATCTATGTCGAATGATTTATTTTGTTAACTGTTAATATATTATGCCAAGTTTAAAGTGTAATTATGAATTATTAAAATAGCAACCCTTTACAACTATTAAAACTTTTCGAAAATGGTGGTAAATCAAACAAACAAACAAGTATGAATATGAATAAAAAATAATGACTTTCTGAGATACGTATATTCTAGATGTGCTGAGTGTGATTACTTGTTGGCGCAGTTCACTAGAGAAGTTTCCTCCTGTAGAAGTAATTTGTTAATGGTCCACCAACGCTTATTGTTTTACTCCCAACAGATTGACCGTAAAAGAGATTTGTAGACAAAAATAGAAATCAAACAGGCTGTCATATCACATATTTCATATAACCTTAAGGCCTATAAAATATCTGACATATTGCCACATATCTGTGTCTTCCAAATATATTTTTAAATAACTATAGTAATACAGCACTTTTATACTGCCAACAGATATAAAACGGCACTGAGTTACGTAAAAGTCTGGATAAAATTAAGAACTTAATTAAGACTGTTTTAGGATCACAGAAGAGTGTTTCCTCTATGGTAAAGGAAGTGTGTTATAGGTTAATCCTGTGGCTTATTTTAAAGAAAATTTAATACCTTCATTTTCATTAGTGTAGAGCTCAAAACTATACTACATAAACATAAATTAAACTTGTCTTTGAATGAAAAACATAAAACAATATATGTAAAAAACAAAGACAAATATCAAACAAGGATTGCCACGTACCAAAAACGCAGCCTCCCCAAAACGAAACCCACAGTACACATACACGCGCGCACACACAAAAAGCCGACACATTAGGACAAAACGAACAAACAAAGGAACACAGTGGGGCACCGCCTTGGAACTGTCAGTGGCAAAAACACCACTGGGGAGCTTAAACCGGTTTATGATGCGCACCCAACCTCACTCTTACCCCCACCATGTTCCAAAGACACGGGACAGTGTAAATAAAAGTAATCCCCTCCAGGTGAATCTCTAACACACGTAATGGAAACAAAAAGGCATGGCATGTAAAACACAAAAATGCTCGTGTATAAATATATAAAAAGCAAACCTTTAGAACCAAAAACGTATGTACTCAGAAGACAGAGCAACAAGAGAAACACCCTTAAGGGCCCGACGAAACAGGCCAGAAGACAGATATCAAAACAGTTCAGTCCTGGTAGGATTTAAAAACTGCTTATCATAGAGTCCTCCCCCTCTTCCATCAGACACAATCAAAGAGGGAAGTGTAGTGTCCAACTGTAAACGGGTAAACATGCGGTATGTCTCAAAACAGTTGGGTCGTAACCTCTTTTAATAAAACGTTTTATAATTTTGCCAAATACATTTGGAAAATTACCATGACCCAAGATCTTACGAAGTTTGTAAACCACATCCCCATAAAAAACGGATTTAGAAATACCTTCTCGTAAGACATTTTAAAGACTCTTGAATGCGTTTGACCTAAATATCAACATATATGTGATTATCGGCCTAAAAATTACCACCAAAATACTATTTGTTGGATTATACAGTATCTGTGCTGCATTTCTGGAACACTCACATCATGAATGAGGTATATTTACATCCTTGGGAGGTAGTCATTGATTGCGTTTTGCTTCGCGCGGCCAACATCATACTGTCTCAATTCCAATTTAGACGTATGAATATTTTATTCAAAGGAAAAAAATATGGAATATAGTCAGATATTAACAATAACTTTACCTAAAGTGATATGCAGTTACTTTTGGTAAATATAAATTTACAGAACGTAAACAATCTTGCACTTCTCATAGATAAATACTAATACTCATGAACAAATTAATCGAAACATAATAAAAAGTGATCCACATTGTAAACAATATCGGAATCCAATTAAATCTTCCGGCATTCCCAGTATATCTTTACATGACCGTATATCATATCTACTTAATCTAACATGCATTGTAATGCACAACCTTAATTGTAACCAGGTTGACTGTCTCTCTAGTTTTATATATTTCTTTAGTGTTTTATTGTCCCCTCTTGTTCATATCGTTAGTGATTTTTCTTGATATGCAAACGGAGGTAGGCCGATGTTGAAATAACTTCAGAGATTTTTTTTTCGAAATGCGTTTTTGATGCAATAAACTCATTTCTGCACAAGTTATTTTATATCAGACTTGCAAAAAAACCAATATACTGCAAGACATATTTACAGCAAATGTGATTTAAAGCTTAACGTTGTATATGTCCAAACATGGAGAGAAGTCGTGAAGTTTTTTTCCCAATTTTCGTAGTAGTCGTTGAAACCAATGCAAATATATAATTAAAAGCACTTTTGAAAATTGGCCCCTATGTGTGAATTTTGCTGGAATGGATATTCCTCATGCTTGGTATTTATTTCGAGAGTACCAACAAGACCATTAATACTGATTTATAGGGTTTCGTCCTAAGCATGTAATAACAATACTTAACGATGTAGCACCATTTCACGTTAATTAAAACATCCCACTTGGGTGTAATGCATATCAATAATAAATTAGGGTTATAGAAATATAACGTTGAAACGAAATACGCCCACTGGTCAACGATGTTTGGACTGCATAAAAACCTCGGAAATATCAACAGATTCAATACTTTTATGTCCATAAAACTATGAACTCTGACTCTCCCTGGCTGCATTACTTGCCTTCATTCTGTTGTAAAATTATTCACTCAGCTGAAGCTATATTTGATTTACGATATTTTTTTCCACTTCCATTTGAAATACTTAGATTTTTCGAGCTTGGTGTTATTATACTAAAACAAAATGGTCTATACGGACAAACAACAGCAAAAACTTTACCTTCTTGTTATGACCTGATAGGCACATTCACAGTAACTGTAAAATGGAATAAACTATATGTATGTTTTACGTCGACATTGTATCTTAACAAAGTGTGAAAATTCAGTAAACCTGAACACTAGTTATATGTGACCAACTCTGTAGATGATGATTATCACTGTATAATAGCAGAAAACGTTAACTTTCTCTCAATATTTTGTGAAGTCTTAATTGTAATCAAGTACTGGAAGATACAAATTCCAAATACAAAAATAATGATTACACCGTTTGTCAGTCTTCAAATTGTGCTTGCTAGCCATAAGAATTTCATGAATATCTAGCATGTCTCCCCGTACTTGGATTCATCGTTGTTCTGGTCTATTCGGATTAAGTAGTCTTTGTAAATGTTTCCATGAAAGAAATCCGCTGAAATGAAAACCAAGGGACATTAGGGGTGTTGCACGTGAAGCTGTCTTAATTCCGTTTTTTTTTCTTTTAAGGTCGCTCCGGACCTTAGACAAAAATATCAAAAAATAACGAACACAGATCAAATTTTATCTGAATAAAGACTGAAGGCTATTTTCGTAAAACACAGATATATTTGCATAATTCCCATCTTTTCGTGTTGCAAAGCTGTCTCAGAGGTATCAGATTTTATGAATGAACGGCGTCTGGAACCCACAAAACTAAAAAAAACCTGTTATGATAAGTTTCATCGTTTCAAACGAAGTCTAATAGGCATGCATATTTGCTGAAGATATCGGCCCACAAATGCTCAGTTGATATATGCAGTGAAAATTACCAAAAGTCCGAGTGTACAGTTGGACCAACATCAGTTCCATTCTTCACGATTCGATCATTGAAATTAGCAAAAAAACGTTGTTTTTTTATCTTATCTTTTTATTTTTGAAGTGTGATTCGGTACTGCAAGAGAAGTTATGAATTTTTTGCAGTAAACTGACAAATGGTCCACAGACAATTATGCTTTGTAGTCTTTACTGCGCATGAAACAGATTTGTTAACAAAAATAGAAATCAAACTGGGTATCCATCATATGTTGTTTTATTAGTAAAAAGCCTATAAAATAGTCCGACGTCATGTAACAACGTCTAAAATATTGTTTTAATAATGAAATGAAAAAAAAAAATCTGCACAAATATCGAGTTTTATGGAATAACGAAAAATGGAATATTTAGATACTTTTAAAGAGTTTTGCTTTTATTTCTAATAACATATAAACTCTGTACTTTTTAAGTCGAAACTTTTAGCTCAACGACTACAGTTAAGAGACAATACGGCTTGTTTGACATTGATGCGATAACAAAACTCAACCTCTGCGTAGAAATATTGTCAGATAATTATCCTTTCCTCCAAGCAAATCATATGGCGATGGCCCAACTATGTGATTATATTCCATGACTGTGTTCTATGCTTCCAAAACATCTTCTCACACATTTTATTAACCCTTAGCCTGCTAAATTGCTATAATGGACTGGTCCATCATTCAATTTGGGCAGTACCATTTATTATTCGAAGGGTTGTTTACTGAAAATTTACTGACTGAATAGCGAACAGTGCAGACCATGATCAGACTGCACGGATGTGCAGGCTGATCTTGGTCTGCACTGGTCGCAAAGGCAGAATTACTGCCGCCAGCAGGCAAAGGGTAAAATTAAATTGTCACAACAGCAGGTGGTGACTATAAAGAGTTTCCCCGTACTTGAACTCAGTGTTGTTGTTTTCTGGTCCTTTGGGATCGCGGAGTACACTGAATTTTATATACTAGAAGTTCATTTAAGCCGGTGTTAGGGGCCTGACGGGTTTTGCACATTTCATAACCTCTCATGAACAGACTCAATCAAACAGAGTGTGCTACTACCTTGCGTTCTATCCTTCTTATAGATTCCATTATAACACGAAGACAAATGCTTACTTTAGTGTACAGGCAAATTGCCCTATTAGAACGTAACAAAATATTCAATATGTTTATGTTTTACTGTAAGCGATCATTTGTTTTACAGTAAGCGATTCGTGAAATGCTTGACTGAACTAAAAAAACTGGCAAATAGTTTCACTATTTATATTTTTAGCAGATGCATTCTACAACAGCAGACAAAGAAGTAAATTTAGTATTAATGTATTAGTTTTTTTAGTTGTATCACAAGCAATATATAAATAATGGTGATTTAACTTTTGAGATATAAACTGTGTACAACGACATTTAAAAAAAAGAGAAAAAGAAAACCATAACTCGGCGGGAATTAGCACATTTATACATGGTAATAGCGTCTGCTGTTCCGATAAGTGAAGGTAACACTGTTGGAGTTTGCTCAACGCTGTATAAAACGTAATGTCATAATGCACCAATTAAAACTTGACTTTGAAATAAAGAAATAAAAACGATTTCAGAATGACAAAAACTGTTTATTAAGTTTGGCCCGTAACAGTCAGGAAGTATTCGGCTCATGTCAAGAGGCGAGACTTTTTTTTTGCAATATTGTGTTTTATATACTTACTGGCTTTTAAAACTAAACATCTTCTTAGCAGACATAAGTTAAAACACTTGAAATTTGGAAAGTTAGAGAACCATTAATTGCACGTGCAATATAAGTTATTTCACACGTTCTCTCGCAGTGCAGTTTTATTATTAAATAAACAAAACTGATTTATCTGATATTGTATATAATTCTAAGCCACAAATACATTTTAAATGTTAAATGCCACCGTCAACAAGCGCACGGTGTTAGGATGATCGAATTCGGATTGCCATTTAGAACGGTTAATTGTCTAACAAACACAATTTCTTACAATTAACAGAATCCACTTATGTTTAAGATTAAACATTTTTTTTATTTCAATTTAGAAACGTTATTTAGAGTTGTTCGTTTGTACACTATAATATTACCCCTATTGCTTTCTTATTAGGTTCGACCTTGATGTTATAGTCCTTTTGAATGGACCAGCATTTACAACAAATTAATAAGAAAATACAAAACGTTCATGAAAAATGGGCCCGCCCGCTTCGCTGGGTAGGTAGAGCGTTGGTCTACGAATCTCGGGGTCGTGAGTTCGACCCTCGGGCGGGGCGTATGTTCTCCGTGACTATTTGATAAACGACACTGTGTCTGAAATCATTAGTCCTCCACCTCTGATAAATCATGTGGGGAAGTTGGCAGTTACTTGCGGAGAACAGGTTTGTACTGGTACAGATCCAGGAACAGTGGTTAGGTTAACTGCCCGCCGTTACATGACTGAAATACTGTTGAAAAACGGCGTTAAACCCGAAAACATGACAAATGGTGACTTCATCATATTAGGATTATAATGGACAAAATCAATCATCAATAGCAAATATTTCATAACGTGTACAATTTCAACAGACTGAGTGTTTTTTTTTTTACTGAATTGGTCTTGTTACGCCTCTTTGATTTTACCATTGTTTGATATATGTGTTAAAATACAGTGAATATTTAACAAAACGCGAAAACAATGATTCAAATTGTTTAAATAAAAGTTAATAATTTATTTATCTAACAACTGGCTACATTCATAAAGTGGATCTAGCTGGAAAAGTCAACAAGTGTAGCGCAAGGCTACCATAAAGCGGTAGATAAAACTTGATGTTGAAAAAAGTAGACAATTCAAATTTCTTTTGCTAATCAGCGTCGTGTCTGATCCGCAGTTTCTCAATAAGCAAGATGTTTAAGATCCTTTTATTTTGTTTCTGAAAACATAGAAACCGTCTGCAGAGGTAAAGAAACAAAACCTGACTTATATTCAAAAGGATAGTATTATTACGTTTTGACACATTCTTGTAAATACTCGGCTAGCTTACAAGCACTGCAATGCTTCGAAAAGTTAGGGCCAATGAATATTTCCACGTCTACTTGAACCTATCTTCTACGAAAAAACACTAGTGTCTTCTTGAAGCAAACCTGTAATTGAAACGATGAAAAACTAGTGATAAATTGCTGTCCGATAAAATGCTTTTATTTAAGGCTCCCTAGTAAAAATGTTATAGATGTTTTATTTTGTGTTTTTTAATTATTCACCAATACTTTGATGCGTTTTTTATCAAAATTATTGGTATAATAAATTCTCTGCGAACATTTTGTACAGTGGTTATCATTTTAAAATGTGTCTCTATTTGAGCTAGAAGAAATATCATAGATTATACAAAATGTAAAAACAAAAAGACACAGTAAAAGTTGTTTAAGAATTACAACACAATGCGGACCAATGAAAATCTTAAGACTGTATCAATTAAACATTACTATTACGGATCAGTTCATAACTTTATCATGACATCACAGTACATTAGGGGTTCTAACTGACCAATCAGAGAGCTGCATTTTCGAGTACCTGCCAGTTCCCACTTGGGTATAACGAAGTTTATTTACAATGAACATATAGTGACCTTGAAAATAAATATCACACTAATTTAGAAATCAGATTAGGTTTTCTCACTGCACATGCCCCAGATGATGCTACGAACAACAACACTTTCAAGTTTCATTGAAATAGTATATCGATTTAATACCTTTATTTTAGTTGAAAGTTTGAGATTTTACACAGGGAGTCTATGATAAAGTCCGAGTAAAATGTAATCATTACCCAAGTGAAATAAGTATCATTCCGCATTGTTTTGGACATGTTAAAATTATGCATTACGGTAATAGTTACTGTATACCTCTATATAATGTATCTCTATACCAAAATAAGCGACGCAACAAACGAAAATAGTCACTATCATGGATCAAGGTAATACGTAAATGTTTATAGAATTAGATCACTAAGGCCATACCAAATTGATTTGTCGTTCGTCGGAACTACCGCATCAATGATTTCATTCCCGAGAAAAAAGAAAAAAAAAATCACTCGCCCGCACGTACATAAAAATCGCCGAAAAAAAATTTTTTTTTCTGATTACGCGGTCGGGAATGATAACGGTAAACAGGTTTTATCGCTGTTTTAATGCGCCAAAGTGATATTGATCGGAATCCATGCGTTCGTAATACATGTAGCTGATGACACAAACTCAAAAAGTCAGAAATTATGGTGTTGTTCATCATTTGTTTTAAATCTGAAGTGTCTGTGCTAGTGCCACACATGGCCTTCGATGTGCCGTTAGGTGATGAAGTAGGCACGTTCTACGATTGTTCAAATTATACAGTGAAAAGGACAAAGCCCGACTTGTAAGACGTATGTATGTATGTATGTATGTATACTGCTTGACGCCCCTTTCGGGTATAACTAGCCACGGCCACGGGGATTCAAATTGAAAATATTTGGATTAAACATAGAAATATTGTTCAGATAAAGTTTTCAAACCATTTATCAGTGTGTTTAGTTAAATATTTTAGATCTAGAGCCAAAGCCAGTGCTTTCTTGAAAAAAAGTTTGTTCACAGATCCTGACTGATCCATCACATTAATTGTCTTGGGTCCAAATCGTTTTGAACGTAACTTCTTTAGTACGGCAGTCAGATATTCTATCAAAATGCATATATTCATTTTTAAAAAATGTTTAGCTTTTCAAATAAGTTGTGTAGATATAAAAAATAATTTCTGTCGTATTGTAACCCCAATTTTCCCTGTTTGTATATTAATTGGCTGTGAATTGATTGAAAGAAAGAATATGAAAAAACAGACCTTCCCAACTCAACATTTCTTATTCAGTCAAAGCACAACAAATAACACTTTTAAAGAGTGGCCATATTGGGATCATTTTTTGTCCGTCTGTTATCATTTTTGACTGAAATGAACCTCTACCACAAAAACTTAAGCGAAGCTTATCAGTTTTCTGTCAAGGAATTATTCCAGTGGATTCGAGCAATGTCGAAGCATTTGTGTGACCAACTCCGTTTGGTTTCATTGGTCATGTGATTTATTACTTTCCCCTCACCTCTACCGTTTGGAGTTTCACTAGGGGCACAAAGTTGCTCATGTGTCGAAGCCATCTAACTGGGTTTCAGAAGATATGTTATTCCACTTGGGTGCCTGTTTTGTCTTAAATATTCCTCATCCTCTGCCGTTAAATGGGCACGCCTTCAGATTAATGTAGAACAATCAAAATTAGAAATAAGACACTCATCCCTCAGTAATTATAAATACAAAATAAAAACAAAGTGTTTCAGTGAGTTTTAGCAAGAATTTATTTGCAAAACCATTCATGTAGTCTTTAAAACATACAGAAAAGCTGTCTACTGTCTTAGTCACACTGTAAATGTTTAAGTCCTGTGTTATTCTTAAAGAAATGTTAACTTCATGTATAATCATAACTGCAAAAAAAAAAATACCCGCTCGCTCCATGTAAAAGCTACCCGCCTCTGAAAAAATCAAAATTGAGAAAAAAAAAAAAAAAAAAATTCGCTCGCTCGCACCCATTTTTTTGGAAAATTTTCCGAAGAACTATTAATCAATTTGGTATGACCTAATTGTAACTTCAAGGTTTACAGGCATACATTGTATAGAGTTCTTGCAATCAGGAATCTATATTAGAACTGAAAATGTAAGCATGCCTCTCAGGGCGATATTAGACATTTTAAACAGCAAATCATTGTTCACACTGTTGTTTTGACTTCAGTATCTTTTTAAATATTGATTAAGGTAGAGGACCCGTAATGACAATCAACATTTCCAATTCGATAATCTTCTCACCGTATGCGATTTCGGCATTATCCAGTTTTAATAGAAAAGTAAATTTCTGGTATATGATATGGCCAAAGAATGCCAAGATACATGTAGCATACGAAGAATACCTTATCGTACTGTAATTGGGTAATACATTTGTATAAGGCAATAATAGTCATATTGCAGGAATTATCAAAGAAGTAATGTTGATGAACCGATTCGAGCCGGGATTGATGTGAGTGGTGTTGCAGTGTCCATAGCCTCTCATGAACAGACACAGTCAAAACGAGTCTGCTACTTTTCTTCTTGGTTGTAAAATATGCTTTCAAAGGATCTTCTTATAGACTTTATAATTTAAAATTCAGATATGGGTAAGAACTATGAAAATGTATTCTGTTACCATGTTATTTTGAAAGTTGCGCCTGATTAAAACCAACGCTGAAGGTATAGTTTAAGGCATTAATGTGGCATTAAGAGTGACCTTTATATGGAAGGGATATTTCTCATGCAACCATACTACTGCGTATCGGACACGAGTTAATTATAAGCTAGAGGCTACTGTGGCAGTCATGTTATAAAAGAGCTTAACATGTAGCACTATTTCACGTTAATTAAAATATTCCCTTTGGGTAAATGGCGTATGCATATTAACCACCTCCCTCAAATTATTATGGATTACACTGTTTTGTTTCGTCACGTTAATATGTAACGGCGCCAGCCAGCATTAAATGATGTGACAGGATGATATAAGACACCCACTGGCCGACGAACTGTAATAAGAATAAAGGAAATATCCATGATCATAACAAATAATCCCCGCTTTTGCCCTTTCTATCTGTTATATAAATCCGCATACTTTTTAATGAAATTCTGAATACTATACTGTACTATTAGAGCTAATCGTGCAACCACAATATCTCGAAATTCAAAAGAAGTCCGATAATGCCTTATTTCATGATTTCGTAAATCGGAACTTTTTCCCACAAAATAAAACAAGAACACGATTTTTCCGGAAAAAGACTTTTTGCACGAAATAATAAATAATGCGAATTTGGAGAAAATCAATCTTTTTTGAACGCAATTTGGAACCATGATTCTAATCAATTATTCAGCTTGACCATTTTCAATTCAACTATACGAAATAAAAGAAACTATACTTCTCGCTCCAACGCCGGTGTCAAGATGTTTGGTTAAAGTTTGTATACTTGTTATTTTTTATTCTTTGTTTATACTTAATGTATTTGCTTACAACTTGAAATACATGTGCCTCAAATGTGAAAGTTTTAATAATTCTGGTACAAATTACTCATATTATATACCCCTTCCCTTTTTCCTGGACGCTCTTTCACTTTATCCCTGCATTACTGAACTGATCAGATTAAAACACATGCATTTATTATCATCAGCCGTATAGCACATGATAACTTCTACCATCTGGAACCAATATTTATGACTAGTACTTATCAAGTTATAAGTTTGAGTTAAATGTTTGATTATGTCTCATTATATCTGCAAAATTGCTTTTGTCATACAGTAATGGCGCCGAATATAACACCAACCGAGAATGAATTGTCGAGTAAGAAATAAATGAAACGTCCCCTGCCACAATGACTCACACTTTTATTTAGATAATAATTGGATATCATGATAACGTTTACTCTGTGGGCCGCCATATATAGCTGTCTGACGGATACATAAATGATATTAAGATATATGTATATATATTTATTATATATTACTTGACTTTGAGAAGTATTATATTTGTTCTTGGTAAAAGTAATGCAATAGCAGATATAAAAAGTATAATGATATTACCTTGCTCAAACACGTCATTATTCTTATGTTGATTCCGTGCATAAATTTAAAGCTACAGTTTGGTTGAAATATTTCAACATGTTTATTTCCACCAAGCGTGGCATTGATAAAGTGGGTGAAAATAAAGGTTATATATTGGTAATGATGCAACAAGAATGTAAATTTTCTGCATTATTCTAAAAGCGTTGCAGCGGTTTACTACCTTCTGTACAATATTTTAGTTATTTATAAGAATATCTTGCAAAATCTTATGTCAACAAGTTTGAGGGAAATTGTTTTTCGCCTAAAATGTGTGGGTTACGGTCAAGCTGAACTGAACTTTATTTTATACGTTAGAGCTGTAAAAGATACTGATACTAAGGAACGTATTGCTTTTCGTCGAAATAATTTTATCTTCTGAGGCACTAAGAGTTCTGTCTCCATTAAATAAATTTCACGCCATTCCATTCTTTCTCGGCATACCGAGATTGTTGAAATGTATTTTTCATATAAGTCATTTAAGATTTGTTTAAAACGTCGTCATATCAAATAATGTCTGTCACAAATTGACTTACGGGCCTTATTTTATCTGTATTGTAAATGCAGGTATTGCATCATCTTTTTGTAAATTTTTGAGTTATTGAGGTAAATGTCAGATTTCACGCCTGAAATACCTCTCATGTTTTTCTGTATTTCATAACTTAAATTTCCATGTAAATTTCATTAAATTCTGTTCAGTAATAAGAAAGTTGATATTTTATAAACTTCAGTAATTTATGTTTTTATCCCCAAAACCACTATAATGGGCCTCAAATTGTCAATTTAAATTCGCGCCAATGTAGTCAGATTTCCCGGCTATATCGTGAATCCCGTGAAAATGACAATAGTCGGAGTCCACGGCTTACCCGTGAATCCCATGAAATTTAGTATTTGGCGGGACATTATCCTTTAAATAGACTGGACTAGATATGCCTTGCGCACACCACCTTACGACTTTATAGACGAATCTATGTCTGAATTATTTTCTTGCTAGAAATTTATGCTCGATCGAGGTAAGAAATTTATTTGTTAGATTTTTGTATGATTTTTGCATTACGATTCTTATTTGGTAAATTTTTGTTCATTCTACAGAATTCTGTAACATTTACTTTTCGGCACATGATTTTGGCTAGTTTCGGTATGTTAGGATAATTTATTAAATTTTTCAGACTTTTGTAAATTATTTCGAAAGAGGAATCTAAAATGTTTCATTTATATAAGATGTTAGATTTATACTGAAATTTGTATCGTGATAATTGTAAAGCACTGTTTCAAAAACTTATGTCAAACATATTGTTAATTATGGAACGCCATTACTGCATTGTATTGTTATGTATAAATCTATATGGCAAGTCTAGTGCCATGTTTGTAATATATTATTGTAATTTGTAATTGTGTGCCAGTCTATAGCACATCTAATTAATGTCCGTTGTAGTGTATGGCATTAGATATTATATGGATGCCAACTCTCATATAACGTTTGATTTACATTGAATTTTGTTAATTTGTAGTTGTAAATAATAGCTGCAGTTTATCATGTCCGTATCTATAATGTTTCATCATATACTTTTCATATTTTTCTCATACTTTAACTTTAGTCTTTTAAGTAAGTAATCTTTGTAATATGGAAGTAATTACTGACGTATTTTAATAACGTGACGTATGAACTTAGTAGCACATATATTTTGTATAAGTAGCACGTATTATTTATGGGAGCCTACGGAGGTATGGTGTACCCAAAGGAGCAGTTTTATGCCCTGACTTATTTGTTTTGCTATGGTGCTTACCATATGTTATATATTTTAGCTTTTTCCGCCAGACGATTTTTCCTGGTGATGTCATAACCCGGAAGTACAATGCCCGAGGTTCACTTGTCTTCACTCGCCTGGATATGATATTCCCAGCGCAGAGCTTTCGTCCCATGGTTGTGCCGTAAACCGCAAAGACGCTGATTTTTGTTATCCTCTGAAGTCAGCTCAGGGATGCAATCACCTACCACCATAGGGAGCCAACACGGAATCAACGTATTCACGGTTTAAAGGGACTGAATTTAGAAGCTATGTTTTGTTTGTGCTACTTAAAGTTCACAATTACATTAAAGACCTGTGTCACGTCAGATTAGAATGGACTATAAGAACTTTTGTATCTAGAGATACTGAACTTTCTTTTTTTTTCTTTCTTATAATCAGTTTTTTTTCTTTTCATATCTATTCATTGTTAATAATCATCTTATGTAAATAAATTTGTAAATATTGTAAAGGGTGTTGATTTGTTTTGATGGTTGCTGTCGCCGGTACGGCCTTTCCTGTCACAATGTCAAATTTCTTTATTTATCCGTTTGTCAGTTTGATTGTCTTATTTGTTGACAAACCAATTTGTTTCTGCACAATCTGCAGTGTCTCCAAAAGCTAGCGTTAATGGACCATCAGCAAATTACTTCGCAACAGAAAGTAACTATATCTTTCTCTAGCGGGTAATGCTTGTAGCAAATCACACTTACTTAACAAGGGATGACGTTTCACAAAATGTCATCATTCCACAAAATGTCATTACTTAGTTAATATTATGTAATTGATGTTTGTTTGTTTTGTTGGATTTGTGAAATTCCCTCAACGGTACATCAGCTATATACGTAGGCATACGAACTTCAAGTAAGGCACTATTTATTTCTAGTTTATTCTATCGAATTTCGCAACTGGAAAAATGACGTATGGATCTTTTTTCTGAAAAACAAAGAGTTACCTGTGCCGAAAAAATGATCCTGGGTAACAAATTATCTTATATTTCATGGCTTTGATGATTAGACAATTTCCACCTCTTTCAAAGTATTTAGTTTATTTATATTTAACCATGAACAAATATTCATAATTGGAAAATTGTGACATTTTCTTCTGTGATATTTGTCTGCACCAAACTGACAATTTTTTAAAAAAAGTTGAAACCAATAGAATATCACAAAAACAAACAAATAAGTTGATGGAGATACTTGGCAGAGCCTCGTTATCGATTTAACAGTTCCCATCGAGCCGGATATTCCATCTGCACCTTCAACCAGTGAAAGAATATTATAGCATTGCCTCTCTATCTCAGAAACTTTAAAACTCTTGTACACCAAATGTACGTTTTCATTGTATCTGCATACTCAGCTGTAGAGTTTAGAAATTAGAATTCTAAATTAGACAGGGAAAATCCGAATCATTTAAATATTAAAGGATATTTTCAGGCTAAGTAGTGAAGAAGATTTTGAGGCTATGATGCACATCTGTTATGGCATGAAACTTGAATTAAAATGGAGCTATTATTTTTGTCACCCAGATAGAACGTTTTAATAGAGACAGCCCCGATGTCCCGATATTACCGTTTAGACTGATAGAATTCTTAAGGGTGTGTGGTATGTGTTTCAGACAGATGAAATTAGTTGGGTATGGGCAGTCTCGGAGAGAAAAAAAGGAATTTTCTAGCTATTCAGATGGCACTAAAAACGTCTGACCGAAGAATAAAAAAAAAAACAGAAAAAAAACAACATATTTTAATATTCTCATAGAAAGCACTACGGCATTGAGTTATGTAAATGACATGGGTGGTATAAATTCCAAGGATCGTAATAAAGTTAGTAAAGCAATATGGCATGGAGTATAGAACACAATGTCTTGCTCACATTACCTTGAATTTATAATGATGCTGATAAACCATCGTTAGAATTAAGACCAGATATTTTTTAACAATTTTATCAGATATGGTATGGCAAACATTGTGTGTATATCTGTTTGCATCAAGATTGAAACACACAGTCAACTGATATTGCCTATGGAGGCACGATCCAGATGCTACGGTGTTCCATTTGGACAATCGTGACTTTTTATTTAAAACTAAACCGCGATGCACGATGGTACGATGACGAAAACGCGATGGCGCGATGGCACGATGATGAAACAACGATGGTACGATGGTGAAAACGCGATGGCACGATGATGATATCCCGATGGTGCGATGGTACGATGGTGAAATGTCGATGTAATATCGCGTTTTCATCATCGTACCATCGCGTTTTCACCATCGCACCATCGTGCCATCGCGTTTTCATCATCGTACCATCGTGCAATCGCGTTTTCATCATCGTACCATCGCGTTTTCACCATCGTGCCATCGCATTATCACCATCGTACCATCGCGTTTTCATCATCGTGCCATCGCGTTATCACCATCGTACCATCGCGTTTTCACCATCGTGCCATCGCGTTATCACCATCGTACCATCGCGTTTTCACCATAGTTCCGTGCACTTGAATTTTTGTCAACAATAGATGAAATTAATGTATCTCAATGTATTTTGTGAGAAGAAATTTACCATTTAG
The DNA here is from genome assembly GCF_021730395.1 of Mercenaria mercenaria. Taxonomy (NCBI): domain Eukaryota; kingdom Metazoa; phylum Mollusca; class Bivalvia; order Venerida; family Veneridae; genus Mercenaria; species Mercenaria mercenaria. The sequence continues at coordinate 22,563,131 of NC_069377.1, read as the reverse complement.
ATTCTGCTGTTTTGCAAAATGTTTTTCAAAATGTTCAGTGCTCAATTCATTAAAACTGTGTAAAATCTTCAAGGCCACGTCTATTGTATTTATGTATGAATGAAAGTAAATAAAAAGCTGAATGTAATAGTTATTCTTGTTAGGATGTAGAGGGTACATAGTGCAATGTGAAAATAAGATTTATTACTGACACATATACTGTACCACTGCGCATGACCACCGGAAGGAGGTGGTACGATGGTGATAATGCGATGGTACGATGGTGATAACGCGATGGTACGATGGTGAAAACGCGATGGTACGATAGTGATAACGCGATGGCACGATGGTGAAAACGCGATGGTACGATGGTGATAATGCGATGGTACATTGATGAAAACGCGATGGCACGATAGTGAAAACGCGATGGTACGATGATGAAAACGCGATGGTACGATGATACGATGGTGAAAACGCGATGGTACGATGATGAAAACGCGATATTACATCGACATTTCACCATCGTACCATCGCATCATCGCGATTTCAATTCGTGCCATCACGTTTTCACCATCGTACCATCGTTGTTTCATCATCGTGCCATCGCACCATCGCGTTTTCGTCATCGTACCATCGTACATCGCGGTTTAGGATTCAATAAAAAGTCACGATTGTCCAAACGGAACACCGTAAGATGCAAACATCAGCTTATCAGGTAAGACTTTGTCTGGTTTAATTTTGAAACTATTCACTTTGTTGGATCATTAACAAAATTGACCTCGAATGAAAAATAACTTTTCCATCCAGTAGCAATAATAACAAATAGCATGTATAAAATAAACACCCTTTAAACACACTCCTTCTATTTCTTTGGGTTGTTATTCGAAATACATATAATAATGAAATATGTATAATAAATAATGACATATAGATGGTTAACCTATTTTTCTGCTCTACATGAAAAGTAACTTTTTAAGCTTTTATTCGCATTAGCTTTATTCGGATATATAAATATTCGGTTGTTGCCGCAGTCTGTCTAGTATGACTTCTATGACCCTCCCATACTAAAACAAGGTTTTGGTGTTTGATATTGTCGTCTTAAAGGGTTTCAATAAAACATTTTGAGAAACGCCTACTTTGGGAAGAATAAAAGTAAATATTGATTCTAAAGGGACTTGCCTCCAGATCGTTTGAAAACAAAAAAAAAATGATTTGTTTTAGATATCTGGAAATAAATGCTATATTTCTTAAGAAGGCTTTAAAACTTAATTACTGACAAACTATATGATACGGAAACGCATGAGAATTTGCTGCTTTTACTACTTTTTATGATGAAAATCGAAAAGCGTTTGAAACGCTTTACTCCATGTATACTGTCTCGATTATAAATATCTATACTTTGAAACAAAATTCACTACTTCAACTATATTCAGCTATTGGTTATGACGACGAGAAAATGTCTTTATTGCCGCGGCGGTCCGGGGCTCGATTCCCGACGCGGTCATCTTTTTTCTTGATTTGGAATCTTTAAAATATTTTAGAAACAAAAACTATCTAATATTCTAATGTTAATAATATGACCAAATTCAACTTGAAAGAAAGATTATTTTAGCCAAATCTGGAGGTCAGTGCCTTTAATGTATTAGACCTTTAATTCAGTAATGGTCGGGAAATTTGGTCATGAGTTTGTTAACTACTTCGGTATAAAATAACTTCTTTTTTTTTCAAATTGGCGCAGTGAATTTGGTTTGACGTAAATCACAACACCAGGTACACGTACTCAGGACTGATAGAATAAGTCCCGTTTCAGTTATCTCAAAAGAAATCACACTACTCGATCAAATTGAATAATAATTATGTGATAAAAACGGAATATACGTTGTAATTTATGGTTGAAGCACTTTTGAAGTCATTGAGAATATAATTATAAAGATTAAGTTATCTCAGAAAGTCAGTATATCATGATTGAATATTTATACTTATTTGCTTGTTTGTTTTGTTTACCAACGTTTCTTCACATATTTTGAATAACATTAAGAGATCATTTAAATAACTTGTAGATAGGAATTTCTATCCAAACTTTAGGCGATATAATACAAACTTTAAGAAATCATTTACATAACCTTTTACATGAATTTTATCATTACTTTCTAATTTTATTGATCAAAAGGACGAGAATGGGAACATTGAGGGTCAAAGTTTGGAAAAGCTTTTAAGTACACATAATGACTTTATATAGTTGCTAAACTTAAATTACCAACCTCAAAATGTACTAAGAGACATAAACAATTAGGAAGATACTTTTTCTTCAGCAACTGGCACTTGCAGACTTGTATTTTGAATCCGATCGTGATGCTTATTTTTTGTGAAGAAAGATTTAACCGTGCCATGGGAAAACCAACATAGTGCGTTTGCGACCAGCATGGATCCAGACCAGCGTGCGCATCCGCGCAGTCTAGTCAGGATCCACGCTGTTCGCTTTCAAAGCCTACAGGAATTAGAGAAACCGTTAGCGAACAGCATGGATCCTGACCAGACGGCGCGGATGCACAGGCTGGTCTGGATCCATGCTGGTCGCAAAGCCACTATCATGTTGGTTTTCCCATGGCACGGCTCATTTTAGTTTATGTTTAAAAATGACTGTGTCTGTATTAGCCGACACTCATTCATAACATCGTGTGCCGCTCGGGACAACTTTGGATACAACACATTAGTTCGCTTGATTACATTTAGGACAAATGCCTTTGATAATATTTAAACGGTAACAGTCTGGACTTTTTTCCAGACAAGGTTCACGAGAATCGTACTTTTAATGTACTAAAACCTAGATATTTACAAAGTTCACAAGACTTGCACGCGTGGCCGTGATTTAAAGATATTCTAGTTATGCACTAAAAATGCACGTATACTTATGGGATAATTCGACAGTAAGCTACGCTTGTATGAAAATACCAGAAATATATCCCTTATAGTTCAAGATATATTTTGATATCGCACTGGAAATGATTTTATGCTAATTTGTGTGAAAGGCAACGAATAATTTGTTTATTACATGCTTACAAATTCAAATTAGACCGATGTTAAAATTCTGATTTATTGAGACTTCCGTGTAACACCTACGCATCGGCTAAGTAACCATGGACACTTGAGCAAAATGATATCGAATATTGGTAACTAGGTCTGAGAAATCAACACGACGCCATTTAATTTAATGTAAAACCTGCATTAATAATATTTTCATGTATATACACGATTCCCAGCTGATAAATATCAATTAATGTCGAAAGTTTAGTGATACCGTATGACAGTATATTTTAAAGGATTTCATGGGCTGACGGATTTCACGCTACACCGGAAGCTTGTTTGTTGACATGCCTGCTGAAAATCAGATTTAAAACAACATGAAAACGTAAACAATTGAGTGATATCCGCAAGGCCTGGATAAATCAAACTGCAGAAGTTTGTTTTCTTGTAATAATAATTATACGACAACAACCAACTTAATATGTTGTCGCCAGTATAAGCTACCAAACGATAGTAAACAGCTGAAAGGGTTAGGGTTAGGGTTAGGAAAAAACAACGAATGAGACATTTCTGGAGCATTACTATTATTCCTTTGAAAGTACAGCAAATTTGTTCTTTACAGAATTGTCTAGCTATACATAATATGTTATTGGTGTACGGCTTGAATTTCAGGATAGTCATAGGGTGGTCAGTATTTTCAAAGGCAACAAAGGGATGTTATTATGGAATATTTTGCAGGGGAGTTATTTTTTGTCTGAAAAAAAAATCGGCCCTGTAAGTAAGATAGGGAACTATCGCACTGATAACCTTCAGTATTTCACCAGCTAGCATAAAAGATATATTCCAGTGAGAGAGATGGCAAATATTTATACATTTTTTATCCAGGTGGGTTATTTAAATCAACGTGTAATGGTGCTACATCGGTTTGCTTCTTGCTATTATTTAACAATAATCTATAAATCAATAGGTTGTTGATAATCACATTTTAACCTTCTTTTTTTAAAATTAAGTTATCAATTTCAAATGAACTTAACAAAAATAAACACTGTAAACAACTTCACGATTCTATATCATGCTGTTCACCAGTTATCAGCATTTCGCGATAAATCATATTATTCTATACCTATTTCATCTATCCAGTCGCGAACGTTCATTTGCAACACGTGACCGTACAATATATTACGTGATTTGGATGCACGTGCGTACAAAAATCCTGTATTTTCTGTATTTGGACGCACGCGCGTACAAAAAATCCTGTATTTGAACGGTTCAACAGTCCCATGTTAAACATACGATAAAGCCCGAAACGCGTGAATATGTTCCGAATGTAAAATCGGATGAAGTAGGCGCTCTATGTACAGAGTTTGATTATGCGTCTTGAAATCTGGATTTAATTAGAGTTCTTTTGTTTACAACACACAAAAACGATTCAAGGGATAACAAAGCTATCTAATTTAGATATTAAAACGTTCGTTAATAATAAAAAAACGTAAAAAATTAGTAAAAAGGATCATTTGATGTTGGAATATTTGAAAAGTCGCTTAAAGAAGCCGTTCCGGACGAAACCTAGAAATTGGTATCAGCCCTGACTGCCTGAATAGCTACCTAAGCAGTTTTTATTTAACGGTTAAGAAACAAAATGGAGAAGATTATGAATGGCAGCGGACGGGTGGTCAGCATCCAAAACATGTCTGCTCTATAATTCAGTTTTCGTCGGATCTTCACCAAACTTGCTGACAATGTTCGTGGGCATTATATCTCGGCCAATTTCGATAATCAGCCAAATTGTACCTGACACTCTTTGATTATAGTCCTTGAATTACTCGAAAAACGGGGAATTTAGCCTTGTCCGCTTTTTTAAGTCGAATAGTTTTCATCCGATCTTCACCATACTTGCTGACAATGTTTGTGGGCATATATCTTAGCCAAGTATTATTACCGCCCAAATCGCCAAATGGCTGTTGTAGGGAGGTTGCACCATATACTTTTTTTTTAATGATGATACGCAGAAAAGACAACATTCAATGAATTACGTATATTACGTATGAAGTGAAATAAATATATTGAATAAAAAGGTTATTTAAGGTCTAACATTGTTCTGTATAATATATATTTGCACTCATACCAACCTGGGAAAAACTAGAAAAGGCAGGAATACAATATTCAGTGAAACATTTTTAATTTAAACTATTATTATAGTAAGATAAAATAGACATAGAATAAAAACTTAAGGTTATTTAACATTGTACTGTACAATACGAGATATATAACCTAATAATATTATCATATTAAAAAGAATTATCACCAATCACCAAAACTTGGCAATACATGTTATATTTAACATATCCAGATACTTCAAAATTTCCAACGAGGTTGCATCCATACGGACTACCAGGACAATTTAAAAATAAGACAACCTAGAATTTATAATTTATGATTCTTTGTAATTGATCAGTCTTTGCAACGTACTTTTTTAACCGATTTCATTGTCGTCATAAAAGCTTCAACTTCCATAGGCGAGACGAATTTTGTTATTTCTCATCTAATTGCAATTGAAGCCATTTCAATAACCAACTTCACAATGGACTCACTGTACCATTAAAGAATAACTATGTCAAAGAAGCAGTGTATCAGGGGTTAGCAATTTGTTTTTAATAGAACACTAAATCCTAGATTGAAAGAAAACAGCTTTTCATAATTGTATTTGTTTCTATCTATACCAGTCCTATTATTTTTATTATTTTTTGATAAATTAGTTAATCTCATAAAATGTAACAACATGATATATTCTTGAATTGATAGATATCAGCGGAAGTCGCATTTTGTAGCAACACTGTAATTTTATTTCTGAGAGTACTAATATAATGCGAATGAATCGATGAAGAAAATCAAAAGGCCTTGGTTCGCAAAACTTATAAAAACAACAACAGATAAAGTGTCAGCCTGGTTAAACACAAGCTAAAGTCAAGCCATATTACAGAAGGTAGAGTTCCAATTTTAAAATTGATTTGAATTTGAAATTTTGCAGTTAAGGAGATGATAACACAGACTAGAAGAAAAACTTTAGTTTAGGCTTATGTATAGTCAAACAATATCAATAATAGCGTGACTGTGGAAATAATGACAGTACTGAAAAGAAATACTAACATAATAGTTACAAATAAACAGTTAAATACAAATACACAACATACAATTATTGCACTATTTATATTATTTGTAGACAGAAGTGAATCATAATAAAAACAGTTCTAACAGTACAAATCTTACAGTTTTTTTTTTGTTATAAGACAACGGCGCCAAAATGTAAACAAGTCGTCGAGAAACTGTCAAAACGAATACCAGTAAAAGATAATTGGAAATCTCTTGAGCGGTGACTCACGCTTTATGAACACAGTGTCAGAGGGTTAGTATTGTTTATGAGTAAAATATACCCTGCGGATCACTATATGTAATCTGGTGCAAAGGAAAACATTATCGCCGTTACAGCAAATAGTAGACCTAGTAGACATTGTAGACAATAAAGATAATTATTTCGTTTTAGTCACTTCTTTATAACATTCCGGACGGTTATCTAATTTGAAATACAACTTATGGATTGTAAAATGATTTCGAGATGCCAATTACCTCATGTTCGTTGTGGACCAGACGTTTTCCAGTAATGTTAAAATGTTTGTCTATGATTAGTTTATACATAATTTACAGATCAGCTCACGCGGAAAACCCATTCTACTCGATCCTCGGAGGATGGCCAAAACGAGTACCAAGACTCCGACTCGACGTTTCTTCGAGTCAGCCATTTTCCGTCAAGGAATTTCGCTATCTGACCCCGAGAATTTATGCGAAGTCACTCGAAGGAAATCCTTGAAGTCACTCGAAATGAAATCCAATTAGTGGAATACATAACTATACTGGTTTCTTTTGTTTCCGAGTCACTTGACGGAATTCCTTCGAGTGACTCCGAGACGAATAATTAATTACCTATACAAATTTAAATGGGCCTTCGAGTAACTTCGAGGACAGATTTCAGATTACTCGGAGCAGAGTGATTATATTTTACATAGTGATAAGTGAAATAACACAGTATTTGTAAATAAAAATAATAGTATTTTTTATCTTACTTTAAAATAAACCAATTTTTTTCTGTTTACTTATGATATTTTATCACTTTTTGAGTGGGTACGGCAGTAGTATTTTTTATCCTATTTATAATTCCTTCCAAATAAATACATTAAAGGAAGACCATTTTCATAATGAAAATCAATCATTTCTCCTATAATTTTCATTAATAAATAAAGGTCACTTTTCTTTTACGGCCATTATCTTAACGTTTATCTAGTCTTATATAGTTTTTAATATAGTCCATTTTACATCAATTTATTTCTAAATCTAATTTGCACTATCAGAAACTATTTCAATATAATATTTTACAAATCACTATTTTTTACGGCAGTTATTTGAAATTTTGTTTAGTTTTATATAATTCTGAATACTTAACAATTTACTTTTCTAGCTGGCGTATTTTTAAAGTTTATCTAGTTATAAAATTTTGTGCATTTTCATGACTTTATTTTTAAATTAAATTCGCAAAGTCAGACAATATTTCTATATCAAAATTTAACAAAGCAGTTTCCTTCAACGGCGCTCATTTGGAAATTTGTTTAATTATATATGATTAATAATTTAGTCCGTTCTACATACAATGTAAATTTACTTCTAAATCTAATTCGCATGTATTTCAATATCATACTAAACAATTTACTCTTAGCGGGTGTTATTTTAAAGTTTATCTATTTATAAATTATTCTTAATTTAGTGCATGAATTATTACACGACTTTTTTCCTCAGTTTAATTCGAAAATTTATATTATTTATATATCAAAATTTAACAAATGCCTTGCCTTTAACGGCGGTGATTTGAAAGTTTGTTTAATTTCGTATGCTTAATGATTTAGTTTATTATACATAAATTTACTTCTTTATCTAATTCGCATGGTCAGAAACTATTTCATTATCAAAATTCAAAACAGTTTCATACATTCAATTAAAAGAACAAGCTAATTATATATATAAAAAAAATCCGTCTAAGTTAGGAAATACTGCCTCGAAGTTTCATCAAATCATCTCGCGGCACTCGAAATGACCGATTTATTGTTTTTTACAGACTCGGAGTCGCGCGGAGTGGCCATAAAATACCGGAAATCATTATAGTGTAACCTGTATAATTTCGACTCGGAGTTCCGTCAAGTAATTTCTCGGAGTGACTCGACGAAATTCCGCTAAAATAATAAAACAATAACAGTCGGTACTCCGAATCAGAATTAGCCAGTACTCGGAGGAATTCCTCGCTATGCAAGATTTTTCCTTCGAGGAAAAACGGAAAGTGGGTTTTCCGCGTGAGCTGATCTGTATTTTAGGTCGATTGTGAAGTAAGATCTACAACTTCTATTAATCACTCTCGACAGACACCTCATTCCTGATAGAATCCATCGCCATGAGGGTATGAGAGAAGAGGACAGTTTCCCTTTTAATGCTGAGAGCCAAGCAAGGGATTACTAGTACCATTTTTCACGTCTTTGGTATGACGCGGCCGGGGATCGAATCCACGACCTCCCGCACTCGAAGCGGACGCTCTACCACTAGGCTATCGCGGCGGTTGTCTGTGATTGATTTCATCATTTAAAATCAAGCTATGTGCATAATAGATTATAGTTTTAAGCTACAAAAGTAATATGCCAATAAAATTTCGTTTGCACCTTAATTTAAACATTTCCAACTAAACACACAATTGTTAAATTCACAAATGATATATAAAACTATTTTGCTTTATAGAAGCTGATAATAGTATCGATGAGATATCTTAATCAAATCAATTGGTATGGTATGTGCGTGCTTTGTTATGGTTGAATTCTTATTATGTCATTTAAAATACATATTGAAGATGATGTACAGTTATTGTATGGTCTTTCAAAATGTAACAAGATGTGGCATGAAAGCCAGTTTGATTTCTACGTTTGACAATAAATATGATTTGTGTACAGACTATTGGGAATCCAAACATATGCGTTGGTGGACCATTAGCAGATTGGTTCGTTTCTTCAGCGATTCACACAAATCGTATCTGAGGAAGTCCTGATATCATGTATAAAACATTTCTGTTTGGTTCGACTGTTTTTGTTTCACGTCCTTTTCATCGCAAGTTCAATTATATTCGGTCTTAATTTTCATCAGTAAAGGATTTGTATCGAAATTGTACCTCATGTGCAAACAGAAAATATTCAATCATCATAGCCTTTTACAGACATATAATGAAATATTTTGGGTGCTATTGCAAAAATCAAATTATGTAGGTCATTCTGTCAACATCTTACCTTACACAAGCCTTTCACGCGACACATATCATTGCAAAACACTAGAAACAAATTTATTAAAGGGTATACACATTTCACAATGAATATACAGCCAACATCGCAATGGTCTTTTCAGCGTTTTGTAGACAGCAATGGTTAGATATTCCTAAGCAACTGAAATTTCCTTTAGCAACTAGGCACACCTTCTAGATAACAAACTCGTGATTGACTGAAAAAGCAGTAATTTGTGTAAGCAACGGAATTCGTTTTTTCTAAGAGTTCTCTCCGCAGGCTCCTTGTATTCATTAAAGCTTGTCTGCCTCTGGAACAGCTCGAAATACGCCAGCATATATATATATATATATTTAAGAATAGTAACATTCTTCTAACAGACAATGTGTACAAGAATCGTTCTCCTAATACACAGCTTCATATATATGTATATATTCTACGAAATGTGTTAGGTAAGGTTTTCTTAAAACTTTGATATTCACAGAGTTCATAAGGCTTGCAAACATGGTCATGATTTGAAAATCGACAAACAGTATGGTATAAATTTACTTTGTAAGTATACTTATAAGATAATCGAAAACTTACACAAAACAAATGTAAGTACAATTACGATTATAATAAATTATAATCGTGAAGTAAGAGCGTTGGAAAGTAGGTGTCTTACGCCTCCCCTACAAGTCACATGTACACATAGATTAAAAACTTATACGCTCGTATTAATTTTCGAGATATGGCACAGATTCATTACACTTTATACCGAAGAGGGTTATGTACATTAACGTAAAATGCTGCTACATCGGTTGGCTAGCTCCTTTGCTACATACTAAACGTTGTTGAGACTCACATAAAAACAAGTGTTATGGTTATAACTTATCAGTATCTTAAAGTGGGCAATTTCAAAAGTGCTAAACTTTATATTTGATAATAAATTTAACAAAATCGGGATACCGCTTCAGGATTCTATGCCATACTCGAACTATAAAGCCGTGACCTAACACCAGTTGCCGACATTAATCTAGGAATCATAATAACAGCAAACAAATTGATTTTTTAAGCCAGAGACCAAATAACGTTCATAAAAAAAGCACTAAGGTCATTATAATCAGATGCTTAAGTTTCTATATCGGGCGACAGTTTTGTGTAAAATAATGTCAACCACAACATCGCAATACATGTACTTTGTACATTATATTAAGCTGTCCCGTAACTTCAGATCATATTGAGACAAAATGTTTTAACTATAAAGCTGGTTTCAGATGGACTTCAAAAATCATATAAAAAGGACAACCTGTAGTCTTGAATTTATGATTCTTTTTCTTGCGTAATAAATAAATAAATCGTTGCCACACAATTATGACAACCATTTCTTTGTCTTCAAATCTGTTTCAACTTCTGTAGGCAAGATGATGACCTTTGTATTTTTTTCTAAATAACTACAATAGAAGCCATTTCAATAACTACCTTCACCATGGACTCACTGTTACTTAATGTATAGTTATGTCAAATTAACTGAAGCAGTGTATCAGGGGTTTGCACGTTTTTAATAAAACTATGAAAATAAAGCTTAATTTCTTAATTGTATTTGTTGTTTCTTCGCTAAATACAAATAAACAACAATTACTGGTTTTAAAATCTAGATTTAAGAATTGCACTTAGTAAAATTAGCAACATGACATGTTCTTGAATGAAGAGATATCAGCTGAACTCGTATTTTTGATAACACTGTAGTTATAATACATAACATAATACAGTACTTATGATAATGCAGAATGAAACAGAAATGAAAATTAAAAAGCTGTGATTCATAAAAGTAAGAATAAATAACTATAGAGAAAATGTCAACTTTGTTCAACAATAGCTGATTTTAACCATATTGCAGAAAGTGGAGTTCTTATTTTAAAATCATTTTTCTAAATTGATTGTTTCATGTTATTTTAATTCACAGTAAAATGACGATAAAACAGGAAAGAACAGACCTGTTACAGTATTTTGCAAAATGTTACAGGGACATAAAACAATATCAGTAATTGCATGATTATGAAAATAATGACAGTAATGAAAACAATGCTAACATAACAGTAAAATATAAACAAATAGAAAATGTACAAAATACAAAGAATGCACTTGAATACAGGAAACAAATTCTAAAATGATGACCTGAATAAATAGACAGTAATATTTCCTCCTGCAAATGAATATTTTATGAATATTTTACATTAGTTAATATACAGTTTGAAAGGTTATTTCACTTGTAGTAGTACAGATGGGAATATTCGGCTCGAGGGTAACTGTTTAGGTGGTAACGAGGCTCTGGAGGAGTATTTCAATACCCCTAAGCAAGATGCTTCTTTATTTTAATGAGTATTATAATATTATTCATACTTTCATAATATGCTAATGTAATTGTCCGCTTAGTACCTACTATTTATAGCATTGGCTAACAGAAGTTAATAATTTTCTCCAAAATAGAGATCTAAGACATATTTGTCATAAAACAGCAGCGCTAAAAGGTAAACAAATCATTGAGGAACTGTCACAACAAATACCAGTAAAAGATCATTGGAAATCTCTTGAGCGGTGACTCACGCTTTTTGTACACAATGCAAGACGTTTAGTTTTATCTATGAATAAGTTTTACCCTGTGTATCACTAGACATATAATTTTTATCTAGGTAAAGGGCAGTATTATTGCCGTTGGTGTTGAATGGAACAGCAAATTTTAAATATCAAAGATAAATATTGTGTCTAAGTCAAAGACTGATACCTACTTTTGAAATAACAAAAATAAACGGATTACAAAAAAAAAGATATTTTTGAGATGCTGTAAATCGATCTGAATTATTGCCGATTACCTCATGTTCGTTGCGGACCAGACGTTTTCCTAGTAAATTAAAATTCGATGGCATCATTTAAAAATCAGCTATATGTGATGCCAGTGAAAATGTCATTTTGTATCATATCTTAGTAGTCGAGAAAATAATTGCGACTAAACACGTCAGTAAAATATGACAGAGATTATAGTGAAAACATTTTTGCTAAATAAAAGCTAAGAATATCGGTTAATATCTTTATTTTATCTATTTTTAGGCATTCCACGCATGTTGTTTTGTATATTTGTGCTATGTAAAAGATTATTTCTGATGTATGTCATTTAAAATACATATTGAAGACGCATAAATGTTATATGATGTACAATTATTTCAGAGGTTTTTCAAAATATAAGAACATGTGACATAAAAGTCAATTTGATTCCTATGTTTGACGACAAATATGATTTGTACACAGTCCGTTGGGACTCCAAAACATATGCGTTGGTGGGCCATTAGCAGATTGCTTCACTTTTCCAGCGATTCGCACTTACAAAATTGTATCTGAGAAAGGCATTATTTCATGTATAAAATGTTGTTTACTTGTTTGTTTTGATTTGTTTAATGTTTTTATCACAAAAACGTTTAATATAAATACATTTATGATTTGTATTGAAGCTAAAGCCATAAGTAAAAAAACAAATATTCATTAGGCATAATCTTTTACAGAAATATAACGACATAGTTTGTGCATAATTGCAATTATGGTAAAAAAATGTGCTGACGCCATTCCTTACACAGGCCTTGTCACACTACATATACAATACAAAACACTGGAAACTTATCTACAGAGTATCAAAATTGTAGCACAACCTTATTTTACAACATCTCTTTGGCATTTCCAGCTTTGTGTAGACAAATCTTGTAAAAAAAAATTGGTCAGAACTTTCTGAGCAACTGCAATTTCCTTAAGCAACTGGAACACACCTGAAACTGACAAAAACTGAATCTGATCGTGATGGGTATCATTTGAAAAGATTGATAAAGAGATCAGTCTTATTTTCAAACAAAATAATGTTTTTGGGGCAATTGATTCTCTGAGCAGGCGCCAATCATTCATACAATTATCTGCCACAGGGACAGCTCGACACTCGTTAGCACAGTCCTATGCATATTTGTGTCTTGACGTATAAAGAACAGTACCATTCTTGAATTCCTTAGGGACAATGTAAAGAACAATCGTTTTTTTAATATACAGCCTTATCTAGATGTATATATTCAGTCTTCGAAATTAATTATCTTAAACTGCACACGTGGTCGAGATTTGAATATGACAAACGGTATATTAATGAGTTATATCATTGAAACTAATACGGTTTAGACTATAAATCAACGAGAAAGATTTAAATGTGTTCATTTTCCTCAGATGTTGTAAAAGTTAAAATGCAGTTACTAATACCATTTAATCAGGCAGAAATAAAGAAGAGTTGCCTGTTGGGGTATACACGAGCCTTTTTTCAAAGATTGCAAGTAGTTGAAAATTATGTCCTATCAGAATTGCATTATTTCGGTATATAACAATTCCACAGTTTATTTGGAAGCATAGTGATAAGAAGTATAAAGTGCATGAGTTGGGGGTAAATAATCCCTTTAAGTTTTCATGATAACAGGCGCTTGTTGACCAGTGGGTGTCCTCCGTCTACACGAGTTACATATACGTTTACAGATCCATTTGTTTGAGAGTAATGATTATTATGTTATTCATGCACATTACACCCAGAGGGGTTTCAATGTTGCTACATGGTTACAATTTATTGTTACATACTTACGACAGAAGTCCATAAATCTTAATTTATGGTCTTCTTGATACACACCTAAAATCAGTTAATGAGGAATAGCAATTTCAAATTCAAATATTCAGGCAAAGTACCATTAATTATAGTTTTTATTATATTTAATGTTATCGGAAAAAATGCTACACATCTATAGAACATGCTTGAACCTAGAACACACCTAAAATCAATTAATGAGGAATAGAAATTTCAAATTAAAATATTCACGCAAGGTACAATTAATTATAGTTTTGATTATATTTAATGTTATAGGAAAAAATACTACGCATCTATAGTACATGTTTGAACCTAGAACACAACTTTATCGTTAATTACTTGTATCGACGTATGAATAAATAGAATTTCGCCTACCGTCTATTGTTTATATTTGTTGCATTTACATAAATCAATCAATCAATCAATCAATCAATCAATCAAAAATGGTATTTGAACTATTTTACATGTAGATTGAATTTAAAATTACATTACGGTAATTAAAGGTAAGCAGATTAAACTCCTAATAATTAAAACAAGAAGAACAACAAAAATATTGAAATATGCACAAAGTATAAAACAATAAATCACAATTTAAATTATACTTTATTTTGTTTTAATTTTTATTTCATTTTTTCACACTAGAGTTCTTGATTAGCCGGCTAAGTATCTGCGTTACTTCACCAGGTAATTAGTAAAATTAATTACAAAAAGCGCTGTATGGAATAATGCGTCTTAAGAGCATTTTTGAAACTTTGCAAGGTTTTCCAGTCTCTTATGCCAGATGGGAGGGTATTTCATAACCTCGCAGCTGATGTCTGAAAGCTCCTGTTACCAAATCGCACTTTCCGACATTTGGGCACAATTAGTGTTAATGCATTATTTTGGGATCTCAGATTTCTGGATGGCGTATATAATTCCAACATGTTCCCTACATAAGCTGGTGATTGATCATTAAGTGCCTTATATGTATTTGTTAGAGTTTTGTATTCTACCCTGCATTGTACAGGAAGCCAAATTGATGTAGTTCACGCAACACAGGTGACATATAGTCGTGTCTGACTGTTCTAGTTACGAATCTAGCTTCCGTATTTTGGACATTTTGTAATTTATTCATTGACTGTTGTTATGAATTCCATATAGAAGAGAATTACAATAATACTATTCTACCAAATGAATCGACATTATCTGTTAGTGAACAAAAATCTTGAAGTTCCGTTGAGCTGCTGTGAAATGTTTTCCCGTTCTTCGCCTTAGTGTGACTATATTTTCTGGTCCTTTTGAACAATGTTGCTTTTTCAAATTGATTGTAAAATGGTTTCCCGTTTAAACAATACTTCCGCGTGACTGGGAGTGCGATTGTAGGAAGTGTTGCAATTTCCTGCTTTTAAAAGTCTGGTATCAGTAAGTGTTTGTCAAAATATGAATAAAAGTGAAGTAAAAGTTGTATTTGCCTTTGAAATATCCAACACAAGAATACTTCCGTTCTTTTTTTGTGTGTGAAATTATTTGCTCTTTGCTTGCACAAGAGAAATACAATAGCATCTTGAGGTACGTGCAACTATGCAATTACTATAAACGTCTAAATCTTTTAACACTATCGACTAGAAAAATACAGAATCGATTTACCCTCGAGCTGTTTACGTTACACCGTAACAGTTAACTACCGTGATAGATTCAGTCTGGTCCTTACAGTATATACATAAGATTACGTTACAGGAAATAGAACTAAAGTGGGATTAGAGTACTCACCACTGTAAATGTAAGTTTTATATATGCGGCAGGCTTGAAATTCAGATCAATGAATTCTTTTCATATTTATTTTTTTTAATAAAAGTCATTTCTAAGCATTTATTTCAACCATTTATTAAGTTAGCTTTCCCTTGACAAATGATCTTTGTTGTTGCAATAAATGGTATCGCAATAAGTCGCTTAGGATCAACGTATCGTAAGGTAAGATCTTTGAAAAAACAGTCATGTGCTTGTTCTTTTATTGTAATTCATTCATAGGAAAAGTAGTTTTGCATCATATTGTTTCATTATTCGCCAGAATTATACAAAAGGATTTAAAAATACCAAGACAACACATTCTTGACTAGTTTCGACCTTTATGTCTTCGTCAGAAATAACAACTTACAAAACAAACGACGTCACGTCCGTTTGGACGCGAACGTCAACGTGACAAAAAGCGCAAATATAGAATATACATATAGATACGGATCATAATGATACGGCGGGTATTTATCGAAAACATATTTCTTCAATATGAAGCAGAGAGAAAAAATAAAACCCAACATATCTACATGACAAATTTTGAAGTATACATGTGAAGCATAAGCGAGAACTAACGATAGATCTACTTATAATTACATAAATAGTAAAATAACATTAATTTAAAAGCTAACCGCACATATATAATTACAGAAACAATCAAAAAATTAAAAACTTTCATTAAAATACGATTAAAGACAAAATGCAGTCAAACGGCGGAAAAGGGAACCTTGAAGCAGTAATAAGGGGAGGTAATAAAACGGCAATAAAATATCAAAATGCTGGAAAATAGAGCCGATATATTCTTAACTTCTACAAAAATTATTAATATTATTTTAAAGTTAGAAAATATATTAAAAACAATACTATACAGTGAAAATATTTAACTTGTAGGGATATTATGAAAAAGTTAGTATATAAGACCCTATTAAATGTTACTTGGTAACTGTAATCACATAGTAAACAATACGCTGGTGTTCATGCCAGATGGGTGCACGGTATTTAACCGGTGAATCCAGGACGTTTCACGTAATAACCTATCTAAATCATTATCAACAATGTCAATTGGTAAAAAACTGAAATCATCTAAATTGTGATGAGTACTGTTGAAATGGGCAGCCACACCGCTAGCATATGCTGGATCGCTGAAATTGTTAATGTCAAATTTATGACTGTTCATACGTTTAGAAACCTGTTGTCGTGTTTGACCCACATATTGCATGTTGCACTTTTTACAAGTTATGACATAAATGACATTTGATGATGTGCAGTCTGTATTAAATCTAAGTTTATACATAGAAGAATTAGAAGAACTAACGAATTCATCAGTTTCTACTATCTTGCTACAATGTGTACATCTAGGTCGGTAGCATTTGCTGGAACGGGCGCTGATGGGGGTAGGGGGCATTGCAGAATATCTAGACTTTACAAGGAAGTCTTTAAGATTTTTACCACGTTTGTATGCTAACACGGGTCTAGAGGAATGCAACTGTTGGACTGAGACATTTGGCGATAGTTTAAATAAATCCCAGTATTTATGTATGATACTACCAATGTTAGGGAGGGAGGGATTATATTCAGTAACAAAAGGCACAATATCAACCTGATCAGAATTGTTATTGTATTTCAGAGCTTCGTCTTGTGTAACATTATGCATCTTGTTAAATGCAGCATCTATTACACTGTCTGGGTAATTTCTGGATTTGAAAAATTCACGTAGAGTGTCCAGAGATTTAGCAAATTGATTATCGTCAGATATAATACGACGATATCGCTTAGCCTGACTGTAGGGAATACCGTCTTTACAAGTCTTTGGATGATTAGAGGAGTAGAGAAGGTACTGATGGATGTTAGTATTTTTAACATGTACATTGGTGCATATGTTATTACTGGTATCTTTCGTAAGATCAACATCCAGGAATGACACATGTTTCGTTGAAATTTCATACGTGAATTTAATAGAGCTATGTAATTCATTAAGGGCTTTAACAAAGCTATTCAATTCGTCGAGTGAATGATCCCAGATCATGAAAACATCATCCAGAAACCGAAGCCACAAAGTAGGTTTCAGCTGCTGGCTTTGTAAAAAGTCTTGCTCTAACTTACCCATGAACAATGATGCATAGGTAGGGGCGAACGGACTGCCCATGGCCGTCCCCATTGTTTGAATGTAATTATCACCATTGAACTGAAAATGGTTATTCTTAAGTGTAAGTTCAATAAGTTTACATATACTTTCTACGGACAAACTAGTATCAGACAGACTCTTGTCCCTGTTTAAGAAAAATCTGCAGGCTTCAATACCCTCATCATGTGGAATGTTCGTATATAGAGAGGTTACATCCAAAGTCACCAAATAACTGTTGGATGATAAACTGCAATTCTTAAGTTTTGAAAGGAAATCCGTAGTATCTTTGATATACGAAGGTAATGATTGCATATGTGGTTGCAATACATAGTCTAGATATTTAGATATGTTATCAGTAGGGGAATTGCATGCAGATACTATGGGTCTACCTGGATATCCTAATGGCAAAGAATTATCTTTACATTTATGTAGTTTGGGTAAAATGTAAAAATGGGGTATACGTATCTTTTCTGGAAAAGTGTCAAATTCCTCTTTCAAAAATTCTTCACATTCGGAAATTTCATCCATACATTCACATACATTACGTTTCACTGTTTCTGCAATATTGCTATCAAGTTTTTCGTAATACTTGTCATTGTTGAGATGTCTATGTACTTCCTGTTGATACTCATCAGTGTTCATTATCACAATATTTGCCGATTTGTCTGCCTTTTTTATTACAATATCTCTGTCATTCGCTAGAGAATGTAAACTAGAGAGTTCTTCTTTTGTGATATTTGAATATCTCGACTGTTTTGATGACTGGAGTATTTCCTGGTGAATTGCCTCAATATAGAAATCAAGATATTCATCACGACCTTGCTTCGGAATGAACGTTGACTGCTTTTTGTTGAAGAAAGTTTTTTCTTTATCATTTTGGTCGTTATTGTTATTATCATTGAAAAAATATTATTTCAGTCTCAAACGTCGACAGAATCTAAATGTTTCCTCTGCTAATTTAACTTTGTCGTGGCTTTTAAGCTTTGGTACAAAAGAAAGACCCTTACCTAACAGGATATAGTCAGCATCGGATAATTTTCTTTTTGATAGATTAATTACCGTCGCCTTGCCTCTTTGAATGGCCGTCCTCCTCTTCTTGATTCTCCTCCATGCGTTCTTATTTTTGGCCCTGACGAAACGTCGGTTTGCCTTTCGACAACTATTTTGAGCAGTTTCGTTAGGTCTTGTAGCGTTTGATTCAGCTGATTCTGGGCTATTGTCGCCCCGTTCCGTGTGGCCTCTGCATAAGTTGCTTTTGTGCCCGGGGCTCTTACGTTTTTTGAATTTCTATCTGTCGTAGGTTCTGGAGTTGCCGCTTCCGTAGTTTTTGGTGAACATTTCTTCTCAGCTGAAGACGATTCTTCAGTATTTCTATCTGAGGGCGGCTTCAGATCATTTTTTCTTGAGTTACGTGGTGCTGGTTTTGGTTTCTTTTTATTACTCTTTCTACGACGTGCCCTGCCTGATTTGTTTGATTCTGATGATTCAGATTCATTACTTTGAAGTGGTTGTGAAAGCACCTCACTTTCCTTTAATAGGATTGACAGCTTCTTTTCATGTCTCTCTTTAATAGTTTCTTTCTCTCTTTCTGTTTTGCCTGATATTTCAGTTTCAACATCGAACAATTGATCGTCTGAAAGTTGATTTCTCGCAATTTTCCTTTGTTCTTCGATTGTATTTGATAGGTCCAAGGCGTGACGCTGTTGGTCCTCCACGATTCTCTTCATGATATCTAGCGAAACCTTCCTAAGAAGGTTATCGACAGAAGTTTGGAGATCTTTAGAACCTGAGCTTGTGTTGATCTTCATTTTCAGTCGGAGACCCTTTGGAATTACTTCATTGTTTATGCACTTTTGCAGAAATTGTTCATGAAGACGACATTTCATCTGTTTTAATGCGACTTTTTGTAGGTTGTTGCGTGGATCCGTCATATTGGATGCAAAATCTTGGTTATATTTAGTTAATAGATCAAAAGGATTTAAAAATACCAAGACAAGACATTCTTGACTAGTTTCGACCTTTATGTCTTCGTCAGAAATAACAACTTACAAAACAAACGACGTCACGTCCGTTTGGACGCGAACGTCAACGTGACAAAAAGCGCAAATATAGAATATATTTGTATTAATGTACATATAGATACGGATCATAATGATACGGCGGGTATTTATCGAAAACATATTTCTTCAATATGAAGCAGAGAGAAAAAATAAAACCCAACATATCTACATGACAAATTTTGAAGTATACATGTGAAGCATAAGCGAGAACTAACGATAGATCTACTTATAATTACATAAATAGTAAAATAACATTAATTTAAAAGCTAACCGCACATATATAATTACAGAAACAAACAAAAAATTAAAAACTTTCATTAAAATACGATTAAAGACAAAATGCAGTCAAACGGCGGAAAAGGGAACCTTGAAGCAGTAATAAGGGGAGGTAATAAAACGGCAATAAAATATCAAAATGCTGGAAAATAGAGCCGATATATTCTTAACTTCTACAAAAATTATTAATATTATTTTAAAGTTAGAAAATATATTAAAAACAATACTATACAGTGAAAATATTTAACTTGTAGGGATATTATGAAAAAGTTAGTATATAAGACCCTATTAAATGTTACTTGGTAACTGTAATCACATAGTAAACAATACGCTGGTGTTCATGCCAGATGGGTGCACGGTATTTAACCGGTGAATCCAGGACGTTTCACGTAATAACCTATCTAAATCATTATCAACAATGTCAATTGGTAAAAAACTGAAATCATCTAAATTGTGATGAGTACTGTTGAAATGGGCAGCCACACCGCTAGCATATGCTGGATCGCTGAAATTGTTAATGTCAAATTTATGACTGTTCATACGTTTAGAAACCTGTTGTCGTGTTTGACCCACATATTGCATGTTGCACTTTTTACAAGTTATGACATAAATGACATTTGATGATGTGCAGTCTGTATTAAATCTAAGTTTATACATAGAAGAATTAGAAGAACTAACGAATTCATCAGTTTCTACTATCTTGCTACAATGTGTACATCTAGGTCGGTAGCATTTGCTGGAACGGGCGCTGATGGGGGTAGGGGGCATTGCAGAATATCTAGACTTTACAAGGAAGTCTTTAAGATTTTTACCACGTTTGTATGCTAACACGGGTCTAGAGGAATGCAACTGTTGGACTGAGACATTTGGCGATAGTTTAAATAAATCCCAGTATTTATGTATGATACTACCAATGTTAGGGAGGGAGGGATTATATTCAGTAACAAAAGGCACAATATCAACCTGATCAGAATTGTTATTGTATTTCAGAGCTTCGTCTTGTGTAACATTATGCATTATACACACACACACACATAAATGAACATAACAGTTTTAGAAAGATTGCATTATGTGATACATGTACAACTTTATTTATTTCCCTGACGGTGCCCTACCAGTTACAATCAGTATTTCTACAGAGAAAAACGAATAAAACGAAGAAAAAAATAGTACAGAGGAAGAATCAACATACTTAACGTAAGTTCATTTAAAAATAATATTACCTACGTTCTACAGAAAATATCTGTTCTTTTTCAAAACTAATATGACTTTTAATGTGTCTTTCTTTATGCGCCAAAAAATGTTCATCTATCATATTTTAATGTAAATACATAAACTGCCGACATATTACCAAATCGTTTGTTGGTTTTTGATTGTGCTTTTCTCTGCCATATTTTATGTGGCCAAGGCACAACCAAAGGTGCTTCAAGCCGATGATAAGGAGGTTTAATTGACGTTGCATATATCATTACCTCTCATAAACAGATTGTATTAAACCGAGTCTGCTATTTCTTTACTTTCTTCAATGCTTCCAAATGATCTTTTCGTAGATTTGTTATTGATATACTATCATCATCTAATTGCGTAGAAAGAAAACAGTTCTTATTTGTATGCAGAGATTTGTATTTCTAAAGGTTTCGATTTTGAACTCAACTCCGTTGCAGAGTGGCCAAACAGTGATATGCACGAGATATGTTATATGTATAGGTTAAGCTCTCATCCGAAATCTGTGGTCCGAAACAGGTCCCACGGATATAACTAATTTAACTGTATATATATTTATGGCAAAGTGTAAAAGGCTATTCAGACATTGGTAGACTATCAATTTGTGATTGACCTGTGAAGCAAACTATCAAGAGGTGTCTGCTATTGCTTTAATATAACGGAAATTTTACTAGTGTCCGAATTGAACCTTAGCATCGTCTATACATCTATCAATAAATATAGTGAATATTGTATGTGTAGTTTGGACTTTCCATTGAATATATAACAATACATTATATGCCTCGAACTTTTCATCCTAAATAACACTTGCAAAACTATTTATCGCTGTTTTAATGCATCAGTGGAGCATACCACGTTACAACAACTCCCGTTTTTAGATTAAGAACATTAATTTAAAACCAGCTTCACAATTTTTAACTGCATATATACAGCGCATGATGCTTACTGTTATATGATAGCATGTAATAATAATCCAGTATAATTGCTGCTCGAACAAGTGTATCTGCAGATCTTTATTATGTTTTGTGTAATTTTGTTTATTGTTCTTTGTTTCTCAAGCATAGAGCGATATTTAATATTATGTTGTTTTTCAGGTGTATAACATTACGTAACAGGTATGTCTACAAAGAACTCGGTCTTAGTTCATGGCGTTTAACAATATGATAATGTATATTTTGAAATTGTGGTGTTTAATGTTTAAATGATTCTTATTAGATCAAACAGTTATTGGATATTGTGTTCGTGTAAGCTACTTTAAAGACATAATTATGTCCATTTTGTGTTCTTTTTAAAAGGATAAGACAGTACATACAAAATTCCTACATGCAGTGAGGAAAGCAAAGGCAATCAGAGTTTTACAACGCAAAGCACATCAACCGAAAAGTGACACTAGAGTGTTAAAATTTAGCAGAACTAATGCTTAAATATAAACCATCAGGAACATTGTTACAGCCATAATACGTAATGTTTTCTTTTTTTTCAAATCTTATATCCTACTTCCGTAACCACATGTTTGCGTTCATGTTTACTTTGTTTTGTAACAACTATAAGCAGATTTGCTAAGAAATAATCAAATAATTCATCGTAAAATTACAACTATTGTTGTCATAAAACAATGGCGCCAAATACAAATGTAGCAAACTGATCGCTCTATGAACTGTCGAAATGAAAACCGGGAAAAGATAATTGGAAATCTCTTGAGCGGTGACCCATGCTTTATGTAGACTATGCCAGACGATTGAATTGGATATGGATTAATTTTACCCCGTGGATCACCGTATATACGTTTTTATGTAGAAATTCATGAATATTAGCACTTATCTCTCAGAAATGCACGTTTATGGCCGTTGTGTATATTTATGTTTGAAAAAGATCTGAAACGAAATTATAACTGAGAACTATTATTCAATTTGCTTCACCTATATTCTATAATGAAGTATAATTTCATTTGGTTTCAGAATGCTGCAGATAGACCACTTACTATAATAAATGGCTTTTACTACGTTGAAACGGCAAGACACCAACAAGCGTTGATTGTCGCAATATCGTTCTATAGCGTCCCAGGATTAAAGACGCTGGATATAGTACTCTAACAAATAAATTCTCGTTTTAATGTGATTGCTCAAGGGATTACTGTAACTCTAGCCTGAACGTTTTGAAATATATAACCGGCTACTTTTTCTTGAATGCAAGTTTAACTTTTACGTAACTAGGGGTCATGTCCTAACAAGGATTGAAGTTTGTATTAAGTCATTCGGTCGAATTTTAACCGACAAGGTGTGGGTCTAAAGTAATAGATAAAGACATTATGTACAGTCCTCCAGCTATATTGAAATGCTTTCTTTTTTTTCTTATCTCAGCCTAGACAGGCGTTAATCAAGTGGGGTCAATTTTGTCAAAATTATCACATTTTAGCGTAGGTTTACAAGAGGTGTTCGAGTTATGTATTTGCAATCTTTACAAATATACATAATATATGTTTGATGATCTGTATTCATTGCAACAAATTTCAATTCCGTTACAGTCACAAATCATTCAATCTGTAACTCTTAGATCATGACGACAAAGTCGTATTAATTGTTTATTGATCCGTTTGTATTCCTCTTCTGCAATTCAACATATACACAATGTACCACAACTTTCGGAGATGCTTATTTAGATTTTAGAATGCATTCAGTGGGTGTTATAAAACAATTCGTTAAAGATAGACAAATGCATTTATGAAACTTGAAAACACAATAGGCGTATTTCTATCAATAAATTGCCCAAAAACAGTTTAAATTTCATCAAACATTTTATACATAGAATTTTGAGTTCGACTCATTTTGTTAATTTCAGTTTCAGTATGGTATCGTAAATTTAACTTTCAAAGTGTTTAAATATAAGCTGATTACAGCTCGTATGATAAAGCTCAAGGTCTAGTTTTGTTTCGGAAAATTAAGTACACTGTTTTTTGCAGTATTGAAGCCATTTCACGTTTATAACAACATTGTTCATTATTTACGGTCGTTTTTGCATGGCTTTTACCAAACTGAATGCAGCAGGTATTTTATGTGCTGGTGTAGAACAAGGACCTTCATATCAAGTTCTTGTTTGTTTCGGTCGGTCTGATGATAGTGAAATTTATAGAATGGTGTTTTTAATGCTCTCCATACGATTGTCACCGTCAAATCAGATACTGAGCTGATTTGTTTTGTTTTTGCATTTGTGTTATTAAGTCTAGAAATCAAATTCAAACTAGGTGATTTTTATTAAATTTTGCATGCTTGTTTGCACTCTTCTCTATTGTATCGAGCTGTGTATTTGTCTGCAGGTTTGTACTGAGTATCTTTAGTGTTTGATTAAGTTAACTTGATGATTCATTTTGAATCTCGATATTGCCTTGAATATACAATTTGAAGTTTCTCCGTATTTCTTCACTTATAAAATCTATAAGAAGATCCTTTGGAAGAACAGAATGTAACCAAGCAAAATAATAGCAGACTGTTCATAACAGGTAATGGAATATGCAACAGGAAACTAAAAAATAGGTATTACAAATCAAACTGCCCAATTTTTATTTGAAAATGGTCGTAATAAGTAACCTTTCATCCAACTATATTCCCAATAACATCAGTTACCATCATCTATTTTCGTACATTTCGCATAAAATTTCAATGATGCAAAATATTTATCTTTATTTAGAGCGAAAGACTCATAAAAATGGTTGTTTGAAATAGTTCAAATAAAGAAAATGCACAGAATTACGTACTTTCAAAATAAAAACTATTAATTTTGCACGGCAACTGACACGTAACGTCATGACGTCAATTTAAGGCAACACTGTTTAGAAGCGTTTCTGTGGCAATTTATTCATTATTTCTGCATTATTAAACCACGAAGCATCAGATCTGGGAAAGGTTCGTGATTTTTTTTCAGAAGAATGGATATACAAACACATTTAATTTATTGTAAACGTTGTCGTAAATCGTCACGTTAACTTCCGGTTGGGCATGCGCACATACAAATATTACGGTAACCTACCTTAAGTTGATTTATTCACTGGAAGAGCATCAGAGGATCGAAAATAAATTCGATGTAATGACTGAATGTTATTCACATGGAACATGTCTGATAAATGTATTTTTAGTAGAAAGTGGTTGTATAACATTTGTTGAATACCTTCTATAACGCATTTCTCATTCCCGAATCAGTTACTTGTATATACAAATCTTTTGTGGAAAAAGCCCAGACATTTTTAAAAATGTCATTAGCTTAAGGGCAACCGGAACACCTTATAAGCCATTACTTGGAAATTGTGCGTGACGCTTATCATTTTAGAAGAGAAATATAATCCGTCTTTATACCAATGCTAGCAGAATGGTTTCTCTGCTGTCTGTTGTGACGCCTTTCATTCATAACATAAATACTCGTGGGACATCTTGAGAAATACCAGAACTGTCCATTCATGAAACTCTTATACTTGAATTTAGCCTTGTCCGCTGGAAACAAAACAGACGATTCTTATGAAAATAAATCGAAGAGGATAATTGGAATCTTCTTTAACAAACACTTCATTTACTGCCATGGTTGGTTTATGGATTAACCCTTACCCTGCTATATTTCTAAAATGGACTGGTCCCTATTTCAATTCGGGCAGTACCAATTATTATTCAAAGGGATTTTTACTGAAAATTTACTGACTAAACAGTGAACAGTGCAGGCCATGATCAATCTGCACAGATGTGCAGGCTGATCTTGGTCTGCACTGGTCGCAAATTGTTTAATAATTTTCTGCCGGTTCAAGTACTAATGTTTTATTTGGCTTCAGTTTTATTATCATGGTACAGAGATCAAAATCTAAAACGAAGTCTTGCAGGTTGTATAAACTGTCTTTCTGTGGTTTTCGTATAGCTCAGTAGTTTGTACATTACATAACGTAATCAATTACTTAAGTGCCTTCTTTTTATGCTTTAACGAATACAAAAAGCAGCGTAACTCGTACTAATTATATACTACTACTATGACAGGATTATATGCATAAGTCGGTGAAATAAGTTTGAAGCGTACTGCACTTTTTAGACGCTCCTTGAACATATCAATCAAACTGAGTCTTCAATTATTTAGTTCAGATTAGACTAGTTAAATTATTTAATACTAATTTGTTTTAGCTCAGTTGTGATGAAAGCTTCAAGCTTATATGAGCCATTATCGAGTCTGCGTCTAGGGTCTTGTGATAAGGCGTGGTCGTGACCCCAGTGGGGCTCGAATTTACGACCCCAGGGTTGACTGGCCGACGTATTACACTGTATGCTTCAGCGGATCTTTTTATAGATTTTATTGAAAATTCACAGTATTGCATGAGTCACTCACGACATACGATTTATTTCCATACCGTAAGATGACAATAAAAATGAGAAAATTCAGTTAAGTTATATCCCCCGCCGAATATGTTTTTTTGTGAATGGGGCAAGGGTTAATAAACAGTTAAATTAGACTCCCTTGAAGCATTAAGCACAGTATACACAGTCAGAGCCCAGATCACAAAACATGTCACCCGCAAACAGAAACTGTGGTAGGAAGATATAGCAGACAGGTGGCATCAAATATCTATCAATAATCAGATTGTATTATATGAAATATAATAGGGATGTGGTAAAAGGGGATGAGAAAGGATAAGTAAAAGAAGGGAGGGGTGTAAATTGTTGGACGCGAAGAAAGGTAACACCAACAATATACAAGCCAATCTATATTATATAAAAACGGACAAAAAGCAAGTTGAAAAATGGGCACCGCCCTAGAACAGTCAGTATGTAAGGGAGACTGGGAAAGACATATTCCAGATTAGGATTTGAATTGTCTATTTCTTTCAACCAGCAATAACAACAAAATACTTCTTCTGTACAGTCTATATAAGTCTTATGTTCGAACTTAATGGTACATAAACTCTTTGGCATCAATGAACTTACGTAATAATATTTGGCAGTGTCCGATAATTTCCATAAATTATCGCTATTTTACTTTTTCCGGCGTCTCAAATATAAAATAAGTGAAACCGTTTCGATTAATGTTCTTTTGGGGACAATCGATATTATGTATTCGTATACATACTCTCATTGTAAATTTCATATTTTGATTTTTACAATATAGATAAGTATTTTACTTAACCATATATCTACATATTAATTATAATTGATTCTGCATCGGACGGTGCTAGTGGATGTGAGAGGTGTTTCACATTTCATAACATCTTTTGAACAGACCCAATAAAGGTTAATTTGCACGTGCGGATAAAAAGAGTTTCTACAATTTAGAATATGATTAAACCCTGATGTTGCTAATCTTCTGAATATACTTTAAAAATTCGGCAAATAAAAAGATGGTTTCGTGTGCCTGATTATTTGCTAGACTGATTTGATAACTTTGGACCTAACATAAATTTTCACAATAGGAGTCTCTGGAAAAATAGCAATTTTGATAACATTTCGTGAAAACATTTTTTGTCTACAATGTAGATTTTAATGAAACTTCTCATAGTCTTAAATAAACATGTTATCTATAATATGGTGAAACAAATTGTATAGGTTCATGTGTTTGTTTCAGATAATTGCCAATTATTAAAGAGATCCGCACTTTTCAAGCTAATTATAAGACATTTTGTTGAAATCATTTAACGTGTCAAAAATAATTTAATATCATATTTTATCTTTAGAAATACAGTATCGTTGCCGTTTCATTAAATTTCACCACGGGTTGCCATTTACTCATAAAATTATTTTCATTTCCGTATGCCGAATATTTTGATGTTTTATATATTTATTCTACATTATCAAGACCTGTTTTTTTTCAACGTGTAGAACTACCTTAATCCGAGTCTTCTATGAGTTTAGTTTAGTTTGTACTAATTTGGTTTAGCTCGATTTCGATGAAAGCTTCAAACTTTTTGTAACCACTCTCGAGTTTGATTTGCATTCAATGCTTCCAAAGGATCTTCATATAGAGTATTACATGTTAGACATTAATCTACTACAAAGCACACTGATACAAGCCATTTCCCAATACATAAGTAATCAGATAATGAAAGCCAAAGCTCGCTTCGGCAAATGTTATACATGGTCAGCTTTTAACGAGAATTTTCAAGAATTATCTCCCTTAATTTTTGACTGTGTTAAAGCAATTCGCTTCATATCGGATTGTCTCCCTTACATTGGCTAAAGTCGTGTCATTCATGACCCGAGTCGATAATTCTTTGTCGTGGATTTTGCATTCATCTAAATTTTACTTTAGGTTATACATGGAAATTAAGGTCGCATGTTACTCCATAGAAAGCTACAAAACATGCAGCCAGTTTTTATAACTCAAGTTGTTTATAGATTCATATAGAAATATTATTCTTGTAAAGATATAAAACATTTCTGTAAAAAAACATTATGTTAGCTTATGAAATTGCGAACTTTGCGTTGTCATGTAACAGAAAATGAAAACATTAAATAATTTCTTTTCTTTTCTTTTGAAACTTTGAATGTCGCTAAACATTGAAATCCGAGAATTATTTCATAAACGAGCTTTCCAACAAAAACATGTATAATAGTTTTTCCTCGAGAAAAACGAAACTTGTGTGAAGATACACGTATTCCGACTTTGTTTGAATATTCTTGTCCATATAACGGTACTTTTGTTTAACTTTCATGCCTAGAAGTTTACTCTTTACAACATGATAAAGTAAAGTAATAAACTAAACAATACTGTATTTGACAGGCGATGGCAAAAAAAAAAAAACGAAAAAAAAAAAAAAATAATAAATAAAATACACACAAGTAATTTAACAAACTTAGAAAACATACATGTTAGTAAAACACGCAGACACATGTTTTATTAAAGGCCTAGATTTTGGCAGTGGGCCAAGGGATTTCTGTCTTCACCAGCACAGTTGGGGGCTAATGACCATCACAGTATGGTTCCAATAAACAAGGGTCATTGTTTATTGGAGAGTCAGTCTACCTTACAAGTGTATCAATTAGTGAGAAAGGGAAACAATATAATTTATTTTAAATTAATGAATAATTGATAACATTTAAAGTTATACCAGTTTCTTTTTGGCATTTATATGTAAAGAAAAATATTGTTGATCAAACACAATAATAAAATTTAAAAAAAAAATCATAATAATGAAATAATGAGAGACTTACTTAAAGAAATATGCAAGTTTTTATTTTTTCAAATTCTGTCTGGAAAATTGTGATATTTCAGAAAAATGTGACTTTCACTCATCTAAAGCTGGCAGAATACTGTAAATAACATTTGTCTAAAATTGAAAACAGTATGTGCATTTCAAAGTTACAAAGCAAAGCATGAAAAAAGTCCCTTTTGGCAACATACTGAAAATGAAAGTCGAGTATAGATGGAACACAATAATTTTATATTATATTGTTTGTCAGCACAAAGAACTCATAAAGTTTTCACTACACTTGTGTTTTATCATCATTATTATTTTCAATATTATTTCTGTATCTTTTATGATCCTAAATGTAATAAAATAATGATAATAATAATGATAATAATAATCATGATTATATTCATAATTATTATTATTATTATTATAACATTAAAGTAACAGTTATTATCATCTTTATAATGTCAAAATAATAATAATTATTATTATCATTCCACATTCACTGAAGAAAAATTAATTTTTTTTTCAACTCCACTGCACACATCTTCATAGTCTAGTTGGGGTCCCTGCTGTGCTAATTGCCCTCTAATCAGTTACTGTTACATAATCGCTGATAAGCAGCAAATAAGATGGGAGTTGTATATTGGATTGGGGGGGGGACACTTATATAATAGTGAATCTAGGCCTTTAAGTGGCCGGGATCCTTCTAGGTTTTCCACAGAAATCAAGGAAAGAAAGAATTAATTATGAATCAAGTTTCTGATTTTTCTTTTTAGCATTGGTGTATGTGTATCACTGAGATCCGAACTCATTTTTTTTTAAATTAGCTCTCATTCACCCAGTCTATTTATCTATAGTGTCTAAGTTACTTAGTCTTGTATAATCAATGATATACATAAATCAAATATGTCATTCAGAAATGTTTTTGTATGTACTATACAATGCAGTCATGAGATCAAATTTATCCGTGTAAATTGAAGCCTTCAGCTGCAAAGGTGGCTATTTTGCATGCTTTCCACGAACAAACCGTGACGAAAATGTAGATCGTACTAAAGAGATAATCCTACCGTGAAAACTCACGGAAAGCATGCTATTATAAATATTTTTTGTCGTTTTGTTTTCAAGCTTGGATTTCATTTCTTAAATAGACATGATATTATTGCGCGTCTGTTAATTTCACCCTTTCTTTGCAAAGCGTTGAAACCATGCTGTGTATTTTGTTTTAAATTAAATAAATGTACACATTCTCTCCCCCACTCACCAGCTTTCAAGGAACGCCTAACTTGCAAATTGCACTATTTCATAAGAAAACTATTCTTTGACGTAGTTTTTCTCCTGTCGTCGAATGTTTCAATATTCCAAAGATTTTTGCTTTCAGTCGGAAAAACTATAATTTATGTTGAAATGTTCTCATTAACAGTTTGTTGAAAAATCAAAGCTCTGTTCTATTCTGTTCTGTTCATTGTTTTCTATATTTTGACTATGAGACAATTATGAACGTTATTATTTCAGGAAACTAAATTGAATCGTACGTCAGTTGTTGGTATATGCATTTCCGTAAATCGTTACATCGTTTAAGATACATCAGACCTTTAAGAAATCCACAAGTGTTTCTTTCTTGATACACTTTGAAGTTAAATGGAAGCAAGAAGCTTTTACCCTATTATACTTATAATTATACTATTGTATTGTTTATAAAGTCACGAATACCTATATATGTGATAGTAAATTGTCATGCTATGGAAGATATAATTCATTTGCCTCTAAAGTAAAAGAAATTGAAAATTTTAGTGATTTTCTCTATATGTTCAATATAAGCGATGGTGATACTTTTTAAACACAGTCGGAAGCAAGAAGATGTTAAGTTAAAATAAATATCTTTACATCAAATTGAAAAGAAGAAATTGATGTATACTGTCATATCTGATAAAATATTCACAAACCAAAACACATATTTGAAATTAATCATTGAAAATAAATTTCCCGTATAATCTATTGCTCAAAGTA
The DNA here is from genome assembly GCF_021730395.1 of Mercenaria mercenaria. Taxonomy (NCBI): domain Eukaryota; kingdom Metazoa; phylum Mollusca; class Bivalvia; order Venerida; family Veneridae; genus Mercenaria; species Mercenaria mercenaria. Next base: position 22,531,519 of record NC_069377.1, on the reverse strand, counting down.
ATATCAGCAGGGAAACCAATATTGATTATCGGATAATTTTCAAGGGGGACAACTACTACGATAAGCCAGTCAAATATAATAAAAGCTGGGGGATGGTTTACAAATATATTACTGATCATTTTTTTTCGTCCAGTTCATTTTGTTATCAATGATACGTAATTATTATTACACAGACTCTTGATGGATCATTTAAGACAGAACAAAATCAAAGATTATCTCTTCGGTATGAAGCAAGTGACTGTATAGGAGTTAGTTACTGACGAAATATTGACTAAAATTGGACGAAAAGGGATAAACATTAACATAATAGGCTGATACACAGCAAAATACAAGCATGCTATGGATATTTGCTAAAGTTTAGTGAATGTAATTAAAGGAAATAACACGTTTATCCCCCACTCCCCTCCCCCATTGCGAATGCCAACGTATATAAACTCAAATTGAATAATAATAAAACTAATAATAATAACACTACAATCCTTTAAAATCAGTCATATTTGGTATTGTCATCCAACGCAGATTTGGATTACATTTTATTAGTCGAAGAAACGTTCTAATACCGTTGATATCAACTATTCACATGCAAAACAATTCCTCATCAATCACATGCGCATTACATGCCAGACGATATGCTCTATACTGTCTTATAAACTGTCTGCTTGGGGTTTTTGATAGACAGGGATATGGTGTGTATGAATGAAGTTCGATAGCCTTACCGTAAATTACTTTTGTTATAACGGCTCTAATGTCATATTTTCGAAAATCAGAAATACGTGGGCGGCAGACATTCAAAATTTTACAATAACAGTTGCCAAATTGTATGTCCAAGTATTTGTTTCTAGAGTTTATAATAAACTTTCTTAAAGTATCGTATGTGAAAATGCAAAAGGAAGTACTAAACCTATTTCCTCCAGGATATATTGCTTAAACGGAATGAATATTACGTAATTTTGTTATATGTTTTCTTATTACGTAATTTTATACGTAAATTTATATGACGTTTATGAAAAATGCAGGGTGATTTCCTGTTTATCATTATCCTCCAAAAACCTTAAACTAACCACCAGCACTGTCAGATCCTCTACTGCGCATGAGAAGAGTACAATCACTGTGAGTGGTCATGTGATCATTGATCATGGAGGACACATTTTTTAATTTTGCTGACAAATAGTAAAAAAAAATAACGAATCGTTGTCAAGTTGTAAGCGCTATATAGAGGTCAATTGCTATGAACACTAGAACAATAAAAACAGAGGTATATGATTAAAATGACAAAAAAAAGAAAACAAGGTAACATAGTGATAAAGGCAAGTAAACAAACAAACGGAACCGAAGAACAATACACCAGCCACTGGCGACTCTATCTGGCAAAACGAGGAACAATACGGTAAGTATAACGTAGTTCAAGCGTACAAATAGGCAAATGGAAACGACCACAAACAACTACAGACACTTGGGGTCAGGGATCCCCAATCCCACCCGCTCTCCTCCGCCCCTGGTTAAGTTTATCGAATATTTATTTAGCATTTTAACATGTATTGAGCAAAGGTGACGATCATAAAACGCATTCTGTAACTATTTCAGCGTGTTTCAAAAATGCATTGATGGTAAAAAATGCAAGTGTATGTGCAAACAACCCCATACGATAAAGGAAGCCAATGAAAAGTCAAACGTTGCACACCAGTTGTCACAAGCAAAATAGACTGTACCTAGTGTATGAAGCCACCCAGCAACAAATGTCCAAAGTCTTTCCAGTCCACATATGGGTTTGAACACATTAAACATGAAACATGTAGCAAACAATAATAGTAACAATCGTAACAGAAATTACTATTTATATATGATGCCTCTACCCTTACAAGCACTTACACAGCCTCATATTCATCCTCATTCAACCTCAAGTACACTTAAGAGCAACAGGGTGTTTCAATGATATTCCCCTAAAACCATCGATCATGCTCTAAGGTATTTGTACAAATTGGATATAAAATTAGACAACACAGAAACAAAATTAATGAAACGAAGTAAAGATTGGAAAACTCTTGACCAGACATTTTAAATACCCCAAAAAAATGATAGGCTTAATAAATTAGGAAATAAAGCGACTAAAATGAATGGTCTCAACAACAACAGGAAACAATCTGTTCTAAACGATACAATGCAAGTAAATACAGACTTGATTGAAATCCACAGCAAGATGAATGACTTAGATTAATTTGCAAATTAAATAGTGAAATGTTTGACAATCAGATGATTAGTAATAAAGAATCACATGAAGTTTTAACTGACCATAAAAAGCAAATTCTTAAACTACTGGAAAAAATGAAAAACTGAAATCAAATCAGGAAATACAAACAGCGACAATCCTTGAAATGCAATTTTACCTGATGGAAAACAATCTGATTAACTTTGGGATAGATGAAACTGATTTTGGACCAGATGCAACAGAATATACAGGAGTTAGAAAACTAGATCTAAACAGAAACATCAAAATAGACAAAGAACTAGGACAAAAATCAAAATATCAAACCAGCCAAGATCAATAGTGATCAAATTACTCTCATTTAAAGATAATGAGTATATAAGAACATGGCTTCAGAAAAATTAAACGAAACACCATATACTATCAGAGAACAGTATCCCAAAGAAATATAAGAAAAAAGAAAACCATTATATGTAGAGCTCAAGAAAGCAAAAGGTAGTGGTAAAAGAGTTAAATCAGTTAGGGAAAAAGTGTACATAAATAATGAAAGAGTTACGCCACAAGAAAATAGAAGACCATGCAGTCCAAATGACCAATGTTTACCAAAGGAATATCAAAAGTATACCTAGAAGAAACCCACAAGCAAGTTATAGAATGGTTAATAACAATAATAGAAGAGATTCATTACCTGATAGACCACAAAACAATCTGCAAATATCAAACAGATTTGACATTTTCAGTGAACAAATGAATGAAGAATGCAATACAAAGTCCCTGCTGGAAGGCACCTTGTTTTCTTTACTGCAGTATAAAATAATGCTCTGATATATGTCAATGATGTATAAACAATATTGTACTATATATACACTATGTTATTACACAAAACTTGAATTAAATTTTATACAAAAACCTACACCCACCGCTTGGCTCAATAGAGAGAGCGCATTTCTTCGGATCGCGGGACCGCAAGTTCGAGCCCCAGGCGGGGCGTATGTTTGCCTTAACAATTTGATAAAAGACATTGTGTCTGTAATCATTAATCCTCCTCCTCTGAATTATGTGGGGAAGTTGGCAGTTACTTGCGGATAACAGGTTTGTACAGGTACAGAATCCAGGAACACTGGTTAGGGTAACTATCATGTCGTTACATTAACTGAATAACTGTTTCAAAACGGCGTTAAACCCAAACCAAACAAACAAAACAAAAATCCACAGTTGTTGATTGTTTTGTAACATTTATAAATACAAACAAGAGGGTCAAAATGACCCTGGATCGGTCACCTAAGTAATATGAGCTACATGTTTCAAATGTCAAACTGATGCTAAAATATTAAGAATGTAGGCCAGTAGGACACATTCATGGTCATTTAAAGTCGGTTTTAAGATCGCTGTGCAAAACTGTATGTCATCCAAATTTCAAAGCTGCATTTTAATAAACAAAAGTAGGTCAATGTCAAATTTAAGTGACCCTTAATTACTTGGGGTCATCAGATAATTATAATTAAGCAGACTAGGAAATGTGATCAGATAATTTTTGAAGTACTTTTCCTATATAACTCATATAACAAGTGACCCCGGGGGCAGGGCCTCTTTTCACCTCAGGGTCATAATTTGAACAATCGTGTTAGGGAACCACTAGGCAATGATATCAAAGGCCTCGAACTTTTAGACCAGAAGATTTTTAAAGCTTTTTTCCTATGTAAGTCTATGTAAAACTTGGGACCCAAAGGGCAGGGTCTCCTTTCATCCTAGGGTAATAATTTGAACAATCTTGGTAGAGGACCATAAGGTAATGCTACATACCAAATATCAAAGGCCTAGGTCTTGTGGAATCAGGCAAGAAATTTCTTTAAATCCTATATTAGTCTATGTAAAATTTGGCACCCAAGGGGCAGGGCCTCTTTTCACCCCAGGGGCATATTTTGAACAATCTTGGTAGAGGATCATAAGGTAATGCAACATACCAAATGTCAAATGGCTAGGTCTTGTGGTTTCAGGCAAGAAGATTTTTAAAGTTTTTTTCCTATATAAATCTATGTAATCTTTTCATCTCAGGGACATAATTTGAATACTAATGGTAGAGAACTACTAAGCAATGCAACATACCAAATATCAAAGGCCTAGGTCTTGTGGTTTTCGACAAGAAGATTTTCAAACTATTTTTTATGTTATTCTACATGAACCATGTGACCCCCAGGGCAGGTAGATATTTAATTTTAGGCGGTAGATATATGTGCAGCTAATGACATATTCATATTAAATGGTAGAATTGAAAATGATAGGAGTTCACCAGAACTGACAAAGAGACCAGTACTATAGACTATTTTATTAGCAGTGCAACCATTATCAAATATGTGTTACATTTTTAATGTCCAGCCATTTTCCTGCTTCTACTCAGATGTACATAATCCCATTAAATTACATATGAAACTAATTGAGCCGGCATTTATCAAAAGCAGTACTAATGGAAAGGCGGCATCCAAATACTATGGGATAAACATAAGGATAACATTTACGCCAATAACATAGATATTCAAGCACTATCAACTATAAACTAATATTTAGATAAACTTACTAGGCAAGAAAATGTTTCCCAAGAACAAGTAGATACTTGTGTAGATGAAATTCGGCTAGTATTTCATAAAAATGACATTTGGAGAATCTATGTATTTCGCCCTAATTTATATAAGTCGGAGATGTCAAAGTCATCGTCCGGATGTGGTTGAAAAGAATTCTTATTAATGTACAATCTACGTGATTTGTTGGCGGATTACTGCCGTCTATGTGTATTTTTGAACTTTGAAATTTCTGACTTGTGTAAATTAGGGTCAAATACATAGACATATGTCTACTTTCCGTTTAATTCGGTCCTATTTCACAACTTTCAAAAGTTCTCACGTCAGGAAATACCTTCACTCTACAGATCTACCTGCATACATAAGAAGTTTAACCAATTCTGAGTGGAATAACATTGCCCCTTTTTTAAATAAAGACTTAAACTTGTTACAGAATGTAAAAAAATAAACTCACCCTCTGTCTTTGCATTTCTCGTGTAGTTCCGGTCATTAGCGGAAGTATCACTGGCTCTTTTTTCAATTCACCTCCATAAAGAGTGGGAGCCAGTATTTACAGCCCGTGTACCTTACATACACAACTTAACTGTTTTCGACGGACAGACAATAGACAATTTTCACCTTCTTATTGAGATCATTATACAAATAATCAAACTAATTAGTGCTTGTTTTTTCCTATCCAAATTACAGAATCACATGTACAAGAAATGTACATTAGTTATCTGGAAAGTGCATGATACATATCGAAATGATCCACGAGCTGCCGTTATTTCTATATAAAATCTTATTGGTAAGTTTGTAAGATAAGTTTAAGGAATTCATAAGCTTTATTTTTCAATTAAATATGCTTCTGTTAGGATGTAAAAAGCGGCTTGGAATGCTCTTAATTCCAGTTTGTTTAGTTTGGGTAATTGTTTTCTCGTTTAGAGCTAGTATATTGTTTTTACTGAGGACCATATGGTATAACACTCTTAGAAGAAAAATAATATTTGAAGATTCTATGTATACCGCCGTATGAACACATCTGCTCTCTTAATTTGTACTTACATGAATGTATAAATGTTGAGATCAGCTTAAATGGCTGAAGATTGTGGACGTTAGCATGCATTTCCGCATATGTATTTTGTTAGTTATACTAATAAAATCTGTAAAAAGATCCTTTGGAAGCAAAGAATGTAACCAAGAAGAATAATAGCAGACTCGGTTTGATTGAGTCTGTTCATGAGAGGTAATGAAATGTGCAACACCTCTCACGCCCCCTAGCACCGGCTTAAGCGGAACTCTATTACACATACGTTGAATGGACTCCATGATCCCAAAGGACCAGAAAATATAACAACACTGAATCCAAGTACGGGGAGATTTTTTACAGCCGCCACACAGCACTTAAAGATTGCTGTTGTGATAGTTAATAAAATCTATAAAAAGATCCTTTGGAAGCAAAGAATGCAACTAAGAAGAATAATAGCAGACTTGGTTTGACTGAGTCTATTCATGAGAGGTAATGAAATTTGCAACACCTCTCACGCCCCCTAGCACCGGCTTAAGCGGAACTCTATTACACATACGTTGAATGGACTCCATGATCCCAAAGGACCAGAAAATATAACAACACTGAATCATGCAAATATAACAACACTAAAACATGTTTAAATGTTGAGTTCTGCTCAACCTGCAGTTAGAGTGCAAGGACGTCCGCATTCATTTCTGCTATCGTCAATGAATAGGCTCAGTCTGAAACATTTTCACTTTTTGTGTTTGGCAAACTTTGGATTTCCACTGTTTCTACTCTATGGAAAATTTACCTACGAACTTTTAATTAACTTACAAAGAGGTTTATTTTTGGTTTTTTTTTTGGTGTGAGATATTTTTATTGAAAACCTGTTGCAGAGTGAATCGCAAAATGAATGGTTTTGATTGGTTTGCATTTGAACATTCCTATATCCATATATATTATGGAAAGGGATTTAAATTCGTTAATACAACCCGTTTTATTTTCATTGTACACGATCCGTATCATTAAACGAGTTGGGTAGCACATCGGATCATCTGCCGTGATTGGACAAATTGTGCTTTAAAAGCAATCCTAAGACAAACAAGCTTTTTCTAAAATTGTCAACAAAATTATTACGGAAACTATACCAGACAATATATCTGCAATTTGATGTAGATTCTTAGATATTCCAGGTGTAAACTGGATTCGGATTGTTTCAAAGTCTCTCCACCTGTGACATATAATTGAACAAGGCAGTCTGAAAGACAGCTAAATCCCTCGCCACTGCTATGGATAGTGAAAGGGTAAACGTTTGACCTTTAGCTTTGACCTTGACCTTGAACTGACATGGCTGACTTATAAATTCTGCACATTGTCTGGATGAGGTGATCATTTGACCCAGGTTTCATGAAAATCCTTCAAGGGGTTTAGGAGATACAGAACTCAAACCTTTGACCTTGAGTTGTGACCTTGACCTTGAGTTGACATGGCTGACTCGTAAGTTCTTGATGAGTTGATCATTTGACCCAAGGTTAATGTAAATCCTTCAAGGGGTTTACGAGATACAGAGCGGACACAAAATGGAAGGCTCAAACCTTTGACCGTAAGTTGTGACCTTGACCTTGAGCCGGCATGGCTGACTCATAAGTTCTGCACATCGTTTTGATAAGGTGATCATTTGACCCAAGTTTTATAAAATTCCTTCAAGTGGTTTAGGAGATATAGAGCGGATACAAAATGGAAGGCTCAAACCTTTGACCTTGAGTTGTGACCTTGACCTTGAGCCGACATGGCTGACTCATGGGTTCTGACATCGTCTTGATGAGGTGAACATTTGACCCAAGGTTAATGTAAATCCTTCAAGGGGTTTACGAGATACAGAGCAGACACAAAATGGAAGGCTCAAACCTTTGACCCTAAGTTGTGACCTTGACCTTGAGCCGGCATGGCTGATTCATAAGTTCTGCACATCGTTTTGATGAGGTGATCATTTGACCCAAGTTTTATAAAATTTCTTCAAGGGGTTTAGGAGATATAGAGCGGACATAAAATGGAAGGCTCAAACCTTTGACCTTGAGTTGTGACCTTGACCTTGAGCCGGCATGGCTGACTCATGGGTTCTGCGCATCGTCTTGATGAGGTGATCATTTGACCCAAGTTTTATAAAATTACAAGTTTTATAGAATTCCTTCAAGTGGTTTAGGAGATATAGAGCAGACACAAATTGAAGGCTCAAACCTTTGACCTTGAGTTGTGACCTTGACCTTGAGCCGACAAGGCAGACTCATGAGTTCTGCACATTGTCTTGATGAGGTGATCATTTGACCCAAGTTTAATGAAAATCCTTCGAGGGGTTTAGGAGATATGGAGCGGACACGAATGTGTTACGGACAGACGGAAGGACGGATGGAGACCATTCCTATAACCCCCCACCATTTGTGGCGGGGGATTGAAAAATACAGTTATATATGATGTTTGATGCTTAGTACAATGCTTAAATCGTTAACATTAAAAGACATATTTAATACTTTATACTTCAAAGAAACGCCTTTAGACAAAATGACAAATAATTAATACTTGTATTATTGCTTGAAAGACAGTTAGTAAATGTCAAGAATTAGCTTTTCGTATCACATTTCTTATTAATTAAGGATTTACGCAAGCTTGTTGAAACACTCCTCTTGCTGAGAATTGAGTATTTGTACTTCAATAAATCAGATTATATTGGTAATTTTCTGAAGGAGGATGTGGATGTTTGAGGTCAAATATCTACAAGTACACTGATTCCCTATAATGTGACTAATAACAGATTTTAATATGGTATCGTATGATTTGGTGAATATTTTACTATATAAGTGACAATGCCATTATTTGTCGTTTGTATATCGAAGTCGTTTTGAAAAATACCACTATTTTTGTATCGCTGTATTTTCTTTAGGGTCAATCTCTAAAGCTTTTCTTAGTTTCTATTGAAATGTTTGGTTTGCAGTTGTGTTGGTCATGTATATCAGTGCTATTTTCTCAGTATTTTAACGAGTTGTAGTAGAAACGGTACATGTATGTAGAGGTTGATTGAATTTCTAATGTTTAGTAACGTCCATCGTCATTTCTGGGCCACCGCCGGGATTCGCTTATCTCAATTTAAAGCTGCGCAGCAGCAGCAGCAGGCTTATGGAAAGCCAATTGTTCTATCAAGGTCTGTGCTGAAATGATGCAAAGATCGGCATCTGCTCTTCCTGTACCACAAAAAGTCGTCAAATGATCTAAATTTGGTAGAATAAATATGATACAATTGTACGTTGTCTACAAAACTGAAGTGTTTGAAGCAATTTTGTTTATATTTCTTACGTGTTTGAAATTAATAATTGATACAATGCATTCAGGAAAACTGATTCACCATGGGGCAATACTTAATTAATCAAATAATGACGGTGAAAACTCTTTTAAATGAAAGGGAAAAGAAATGTCTACACATTTATACATACCGTCTTACACTTATATATTTTATCCTTTAATTCATTTCTTCATGAATTAAATGCTAAAATGCTATTATTCCTATACAGACAAATAATTAATCATTGAAGAAATGAAGACATTTTAGCTTATCTTCGTGTCATTTCGAAATTAGGTGAATGTATTTATCTGACGGCATGTTTTAATTTTGTTGAAAGTTTGACATTGCAAAACATGTTTCTTAGTTTACTCTAAATTTAAAAGAAGTACTTTCATGACAGTATTTTGTAAAGATATTTTCAAAATAACAAAGGGCGGTTGCTGTTGTGTTTAGTATATTTTGGTTATATTTATTTTTAATAAGCATGACGGCTAATACACAAAATATTACATTTAATTTAATAAACTGTGCAGTAGGATACAGTGGAATGTCATACTGACATTTTGTCAAAAATATACACAAAAATACAGATAATATACAATAAATCTTAAATCATATTTGCTAAATTGTACAATTATAACCTATTAACGAGGTTCTGTGCTCTTAACTTAAATGCATATTAAATGTACATAGTAACATTAACACTTTTTACATCAGAATAAGTAACTTATTGATGTTAAGGTGTGTAACCTATTTTTCTTGTATATATTTATGACGTATAGTATGAAACTTTCATAAATCAGACAACTAAATGAGCCGCGCCATGAGAAAACCAACATAGTGCGTCTGCGACCAGCATAGATCTAGACCAACCTGCGCATCCGCGCAGTCTGGTCAGGAGCCATGCTGTTCGCTAAAGGTTTCTCTTATTACAACAGGCTTTGAAAGCGAACAGCATGGATCCTGACCAGACTGCGCTGATGCGCAGACTCGTCTGGATCTATGCTGGTCGCAAACGCACTATGTTGGTTTTCTTATAGCGCGGCTCAAATGATACTCGTCTTCGCACAACAATTGTAACTATCCTTCATTTTCTTTTCTTATTTCTTTATTCCTAAACGTGTTCTTTTCTCAATTGACAATTGATTGGATAAATCATAAATGATATTAAAGAGTCTTGATATAAACCTAGCATCTATACCATCTACGTAAGTTTCGACATCAAAATTAGCTTTAAATACTTGGAAATATTTAAATTTCTTATTTCTGTGTTCTCCATATTTGCAATAACTGGTATTTGAAACACTGTAGATTTCGAACACCCACCTGTCACCAATACTCTTCCATACTTGTGCCCAAGTAGTAATTTAAAACAGGTGTTTTTTCCCGATTATTGACTGTACATCACTTAGGTAAAAATACAGCATCTTACTTTCGCCTTTTTTATTTTCATTTTTTTTATATATATATTTATTTCTTTTTTTTTTCGAAAGAAGGTTGACTTAGCCATTTCGCAATTTTATGTTTGTTTTGCGATAAATTACGTATGAAAGGCATTGTCTGTTTATGCAAAAAAAGATCACATGCCACCTTAATGTCACCGTACAAAGAAGTTAATTGCCACGACAGACGGGCATATTCTAAACGGGTGATATGGTGCATCTAGTTTCATTATCATGAAAGCAAGAGTTATGAGACATATTTCATACAATTAATATTACCATGGCGTAGTTGTGGTGAAGTTTTAGTTAGTGATGTGTGTTCAACGAGTTGTACTTCTTGAATGTTCAGTTAGTGGTGAAATAAATCTAAAGGCTTTGACGCACATAAGAATACCTTCTAACGAGAGACTTGCTGCAAACAGAAAACAAATAAATACCAAATTAAAGAATTTTATAATATTGAAAGAAGTGAAAGAGCAAGTGCTAAAATTTGATTGCCCATGGAAAATATGCAATAGCATTGCTTATTATAATCTTTGGACTTGAGAAGACAATGTATTTATGATAAAAACAAATGTACAAAAGTTGAATTCTGATACTATGGCAAAATATTTATTTCCGGCGTTTTTTCGTTTACATGAATTCCAAAAATACCACTGACGCTATGTCGCCGCACGCTAAAATATTATTGGTTCATTTATAAAACTGTCAAATGCAGCCACTGATTTTTATTAAAATAACGCGCTGAATCATATACCACGTATCTCCGCCGTTTGCTGTTGAAATTTTATTGTCGTCATCGCTCTTTAAAAATATCTATGCAGTGTTAACGCTTGTTTATGCTGAGAGCAAATTCGTCGATTTCTCGCAAAACACCGCAGCGCGCTATTCTTCGTTTTTTTTTAAATTAGGAAAATCACCGTTTGAGGCCATGCAGATGATAAATAACACATATGGACCAAACACAGTGAACAGGAGACTAGTATACAGGTGGTATGAGCGTTTCAGAGATGTTGATGAGTCACTAGAGGATCGCCAGAGAACCGGAAGACCTGTGATTTTGGCGCCGTGTTATTTTGCGCTTTTTCCTCATCTGAAAGATATACTCCGAGGGTCTTGATCATTTGAAACTTTTTGTTAAAAAATATGTTCATCTGTTTCAAATGACTGGTATGTTGCTGTTTTCCGTAAATGGATGAACAGACATGAGCGCTGTATAGAAAATCAAGGAAATATTTCCTTTCATTATACACGATTTTACAGCTACAGTGACATTTCTTTTGGATCAATCCTCGTACATATTTCTGTTAAACAAATAATTAAAATGAAATGAATAGACAGGAAAACATTTGAACGCTTTAAACAATGTTCAAAACAATATAAAAACCGAACGAAAAGTGGTTGGTGAAATTAAACAGATATGAAAACAATTAGAAAAAATGTAAGGTAAACAGGTAGTACAAACTTGGAAGCTCAAGGTTAAAATCAACATATCGCTCAAATCTAGATCAGTTGTATCTCTACTCGAGAAAATAATTCACGAAAGAAACATTCTCAGAATTGTCAATGATTAGCAAGAAAAATGGTAAGAGACTGGGTAGAACCTATGAAACGGTGCAATTATGGGACAACCGAAATATAATTATTACAGAGTTTACAAATTATTTAGTCACAGAAACACACAAAAAGTTCATTGTAGTAGTACATGTTAATATACGTTTTTGTTAGTCAAATTGTCGATTCTTTAGCCCTTGTTAATTTGTGTTTTACACTGACCACTTCAAAGCGGTGCCCGACTCTTCCGTAATGTGTTTCTTTTTTTTTTTTCTTGTACTTAAAATGAATATCTAAAACCATAAATCCAAACATTCACTGCAGTAGGGTGTTGTTTTGGTGGGATTACTTGTTGATCAGTCTATTTTTTAAGGAGGATAAATCAATTTTACATAATACAGACACACTTGTTTAAACTGTCTGCTTCGTTACATATCTGCTAGAACAAAGTTAAAAAAGATGTGTATGAATGAAGTATGATAGCCTTACCGTGATGTGATATTGATATAACTGCTGATATATTTTATTCCCGAATGACTGAGAAACACGTGGGCGGCAGTTAATCAAAACTTTACAATAATAACTGTCGCAATCGATAACTCGCTGTATGCGAAATTATTGCCACTGTCTCCATTGTTAGACAGAAAGAGGCGAAAGGATATCTTGTGGGACTCCTATAAAATGATATTGTTATTTACATGGATTGTACTTGATCATTATAACCATACGTTTAAGTCATTTGTCCAAAAGCACGTAGACTTTTTGTGAACTTGTAACTGACTGTTGAAATACTTTATTCAAATTAATGGTACAATAGGGAAATTACTGCAATTACAACAATGTGCAGCAAGTTAAACTGACAAATTTACAATGTTATACAATGTTACCTTGATGACGCCAGACTTCTGCAATCCAGTCTTCAGCAGCAAAAACAAACAACAACGTACTTAAAGATTTTATAGGCATGGAAATATGTATTTTTGTTTTTGTTTTGCTTTTCAGCCTAAGTTTGCCACCTCTTGATTGCCCATCTGAAGTGTAAAGATATCTTCAAACAGCATTATGTTGAGAACACTGTAATTATCTAAAGCAGGGTTCAACAAAATAAATTACCCGTTCCTAAATACGAATAGAAAGCCTAGGGCTAGTGTTACATGCAGATTTTATAGGCATGGAAATATGTATTTTTTGTTTTTGTTTTGCTTTTCAGCCTAAGTTTGCCACCTCTTGATTGCCCATCTGAAGTGTAAAGATATCTTCAAACAGCATTATGTTGAGAACACTGTAATTATCTAAAGCAGGGCTCAACAAAATAAATTACCCGTTCCTAAATACGAATAGAAAGCCTAAGGCTAGTGTTACATGCAGAAGTACTCGTCCTGCAAGAAAAGTGTAATGTTTTATCAAAAAAGCAACACATCTATCGCAAACGGAGCCGCACAGAAGTCGGATCCCTGAAATCAGTTTAAATAATTATCTAAAACCAAAGTTTATTTATATTTGACAACTCCAAAACCTATCCTGTCTTGTCCTGTTACGTACCGCCTTAAGATTGCATTAGCCAGAAGATCAGAGTCCAAAACAAGAACCCGGATTATGTTGTTTTCAACAAATAAACGCTGTCCATAAAAATGGCTTTTGCATTATGAATTGCAGGACGAGCGCAAACTGTAGCAGAACGAGTGTAAATTCAACACAACTTGTCCTGTATGACATGTTCTTAAAGTATTTAGGAATTTCGCTAAACATGCATAAAGTCGGTGATTTCTTTTGTATTTTTACAACGAGGATAAAGCTTGTTTCCCCTAGCACAAGCAACGATATCTTCCCTTTAAAGGTTGTTTATTTTCCTCAAAAGACAGACGCAATTTCCCTCCAAGAATTCTAAGAGAAATTATTCCATGATTTGAATACCAAATAATTTTCAGAATTTGGTAACCCACTTGTTCAAAACAAAGAAATTAGGTTCCACCTATGATGCTTTCATTTTCCACCGTTATTTCTATAAAAATTGTATAAAAAAGTATAAACCTATCTTTTTTTTCATTTAGTGTACTGTACGGTTGTTCAAATAATTATATGAAAAATGAATATTCCTCTTGGTACCTTTTTCCTGCTGTCTTTTGTCAACCTCTATTAAAATTTCAGAGGGAAAACCCTGCTTTCCCCTTTAGAAAGGCATAAGTTGTTTTTAAGAAATGTAGGAAAACCCACACCACGGCTCCGCTCCTCGGACAAAATTATCCCTGCTTTTAAACGGAATGAAGTGAAACTATAGAAATAAGTAAGCAAATTCAATAGGGAAAAATATCATCACTTTCTGAGTCTTTGCATTTCCAAAGCTCTTTAGAAGAATAACATACTCCTTATGATTTTTTAGTTTCAATTTGCCAATTTAAATCATCCTTATTTTATAACACGAAAGTCAATTTTTCTTGAAAAAAAAGACAAAAACAAAAAAAAAAACATTATATAATATGTTTGATAAATAAATACCAGTGTCTAATTAAAATACATGTAATATTAAACAAGTCATATATTTCAGAAAAAAAAAGACAAAATAATACATGGTGATATATAAACTCTTTTTCATCAAAATTATCGCAAGTTTTGTGTGATATCATATTCATTTTTCCAAACAAAACACTTAAGGATAATGGTATTCTCAATTTTTTTGACATTATCCGTGGTCAAATCTTTGAAAACATTAATTTCACTCAGTTCAAAGGGAAATGAGTTGTACATAGAGAAAGATCGTGCATATTTTACCGCATAGTCATTTCATCTGATTAACTGTAAGTGATAAAGGAAATTTCAGAAGGAATTTCAAATTTATTTTTGATTCATATATACCTTATAATAAATGTGTACGTGTGTTGATCAAAATGTGATAAGTTATAACAAGACATATCTTGAAAAAAGATAGTCGGCGCATTTTAGATCAATCCATCGAACCATAAAATTGAAGCGAGTGGAAATGAACTGGCCTGTAATAATACGGCAGTTTTACGTCGTAATTGACGAGTTGATGCTCTCTTACCGGTCCGCGCGTAACCGTTGTTTATCGCAGAATAAACACAGCTTGACTTTCTACTTTGTTTAATTGGCATTCAAATCGAGCCATGTTAGAATACTACTTATCAGGCTCGGCACATCTACCGATCGGGGTATATTACTCTAAAAGATGTAATTTAACCCGAACGATGTATTTTACCCCGATCGGGCCAGGTAAAACAAGAAAATAGAAAATGCTAAATAATTGATCATTTTTTTTTTATTAAGAAATTGCAAAATTCCTTTCTCAGGACAATTTTATATTATAGAACAGTTAACAGTATGAGGATCTTTTTAAAGAGAATTCCTATAGTTTTTTCCTTCCATAGAATTTTTTTTAATTCACATATATGATAGGAAAATTTGTGCTGAAAACAATAAACAAATAAAAACAATAGGTCACCAGGCTTGTTTTTGTGAAAAAAATGTTTTGAACACACCCGCTGTTGCTGAAACTGCCAGCGATTTTTCAACATTTTCATAATTTTCTGCTTTTTTATAAATACCAACCAAAATATACATCCAGGCAGCACAATACGGTTTTTTCTTTTTATAGATTTTATTATATACTTATTTGATATCATAGTCATATTTGTAATACTCTATTCTTACAATAATGGGTACAAATGAAAAAAAATATTGTTTCATATTTCTTTTGTGAACTTTTTTCAATGAAAAATACCCATAGTGAAGAATATTTTTTTTTAAATTTTGAAAAAACTCTTTCATAGAATTTTTTCTTTTTCCTTTTGTGTATAGATAATTGTATTGACAGCATAAAAATGGCTAAAAATATATGGGTCAGCAGGCTAAAATTTATGTTAAGACTGCTAGAATACAACAACACCTGTTCGGATGGAAATGGCGCGAACCTGGCCAAATTGATTACATGTATGTCTGCTAAAAGTTAAAAAAAAGTTTTAAAAATTCTTAATTCTTTCTATAATTGAATACTAAATAATCTGAAAGGTGATATTGTCTGATCAATACTAAGTCAATTATCTTACATTATATGAACAACACTGTCTTTGTACTAAAATGCGATGTGAAAACACAACCATAAAAATAGCAAGATACCTGTCAGGCATGATACTTGTCAATACAACATAAACCAGTATCAACATTTGATTACTGATATAACTTATCAAAAATGTTATTTCATTCAAAGTTCCTCATATTTAAGATTGTCTGTAACATGTTTCAACAAATGTTGACTTCAGTTCAGTTTTCCATAGAAAGTGTCGGCTGCGCAGAAAGATGCGCATAAAAATTATAGGAATTCCCTTTAACAACTTAGTTGTAAAAATGTCAGATTTTGAACTGCTGCAAAACTGATGAAATGGTACATAGGCATGTTTGTAATGATGATATATAACTGTAGTAAACATATTTACAATAGCTATTTAAAGGAAATAGGAATGTCAAAATATTTTAATTTTCTTTTGTTTTTGCTTCTCTTCGATCAGTTCCCAGCCTGTTAACAGTGAGACATATCATCATAACTATAGATAATATTTGATATTTCATTTGCAAGAAATGTAAACTGTTATAAACGCATAAATATCTGGTAACAGGCTGGTCCAGAGGTGCGGATCCACCGTGGAGATGTGCCGAGCCTGTTTACTGTACGAGGGGCTCTGTCCGTTTAAAAGTTCTAAAATTTCGATGTTTTTACAGACATTTTTTAAAATATACGGTCAATCCATGAATTCTAAGACATTTCAGTAGACACTTTCTGAGTCTTTGCATTTCCAAAGCTCTTTAGAAGAATAACATACTCCTTATGATTTTTTAGTTTCAATTTGCCAATTTAAATCATCCTTATTTTATAACACGAAAGTCAACTTTTCTTGAAAAAAAAAGACAAAAACAAAAAAAAAAAAAAAAAAACATTATATAATATGTTTGATAAATAAATACCAGTGTCTAATTAAAATACATGTTATATTAAACAAGTAATATATTTCAGAAAAAAAAGAGACAAAATAATACATGGTGATATATAAACTCTTTTTCATCAAAATTATCGCAAGTTTTGTGTGATATCATATTTATTTTTCCAAACAAAACACTTAAGGATAATGGTATTCTCAATTTTTTTGACATTATCCGTGGTCAAATCTTTGAAAACATTAATTTCACTCAGTTCAAAGGGAAATGAGTTGTACATAGAGAAAAATCGTGCATATTTTACCGCATAGTCATTTCATCTGATTAACTGTAAGTGATAAAGGAAATTTCAGAAGGAATTTCAAATTTATTTTTGATTCATATATACCTTATAATAAATGTGTACGTGTGTTGATCAAAATGTGATAAGTTATAACAAGACATATCTTGAAAAAAGATAGTCGGTGCATTTTAGATCAATCCATCGAACCATAAAATTGAAGCGAGTGGAAATGAACTGGCCTGTAATAATACGGCAGTTTTACGTCGTAATTGACGAGTTGATGCTCTCTTACCGGTCCGCGCGTCAACCGTTATTTATCGCAGAATAAACACAGCTTGACTTTCTACTTTGTTTAATTGGCATTCAAATCGAGCCATGTTAGAATACTACTTATCAGGCTCGGCACATCTACCGATCGGGGTATATTACTCTAAAAGATGTAATTTAACCCGAACGATGTATTTTACCCCGATCGGGCCAGGTAAAACAAGAAAATAGAAAATGCAAAATAATTGATCATTTTGTTTTATTAAGAAATTGCAAAATTCCTTTCTCAGGACAATTTTATATTATAGAACAGTTAACAGTATGAGGATCTTTTTAAAGAGAATTCCTATAGTTTTTTTCCTTTCATAGAATTTTTTTAAATTCACATATGTGATAGGAAAATTTGTGCTGAAAACAATAAACAAATAAAAACAATAGGTCACCAGGCTTGTTTTTGTGAAAAATTGTTTTGAACACACCCGCTGTTGCTGAAACTGCCAGCGATTTTTCAACATTTTCATAATTTTCTGCTTTTTTATAAATACCAACCAAAATATACATCCAGGCAGCACAATACGGTTTTTTCTTTTTATAGATTTTATTATATACTTATTTGATACCATAGTCATATTTGTAATACTCTATTCTTACAATAATGGGTACAAATGAAAAAAAATATTGTTTCATATTTACTTTTGTGAACCTTTTTCAATGAAAAATACCCATAGTGAAGAATAGTTTTTTTTTAAATTTTGAAAAAACTCTTTCATAGAATTTTTTCTTTTTCCTTTTGTGTATAGATAATTGTATTGACAGCATAAAAATGGCTAAAAATATATGGGTCAGCAGGCTAAAATTTATGTTAAGACTGCTAGAATACAACACCTGTTCGGACGGAAATGGTGCGAACCTGGCCAAATTGATTACATGTATGTCTGCTAAAACTTAAAAAAGAGTTTTAAAAATTCTTAATTCTTTCTATAATTGAATACTAAATAATCTGAAAGGTGATATTGTCTTATCAATACTAAGTCAATTATCTTACATTATATGAACAACACTGTCTTTGTACTAAAATGCGATGTGAAAACACAACCATAAAAATAGCAAGATACCTGTCAGGCATGATACTTGTCAATACAACATAAACCAGTATCAACATTTGATTACTGATATAACTTATCAAAAATGTTATTTCATTCAAAATTCCTCATATTTAAGATTGTCTGTAACATGTTTCAACAAATGTTGACTTCAGTTCAGTTTTCCATAGAAAGTGTCGGCTGCGCAGAAAGATGCGCATAAAAACTATAGGAATTCCCTTTAACAACTAAGTTGTAAAAATGTCAGATTTTGAACTGCTGCAAAACTGATGAAATGGTACATAGGCATGTTTGTAATGATGATATATAACTGTAGTAAACATATTTACAATAGCTATTTAAAGGAAATAGGAATGTCAAAATATTTTAATTTTCTTTTGTTTTTGCTTCTCTTCGATCAGTTCCCAGCCTGTTAACAGTGAGACGTATCATCATAACTATAGATAATATTTGATATTTCATTTGCAAGAAATGTAAACTGTTATAAACGCATAAATATCTGGTAACAGGCTGGTCCAGAGGTGCGGATCCACCGTGGAGATGTGCCGAGCCTGTTTACTGTACGAGGGGCTCTGTCCGTTTAAAAGTTCTAGAATTTCGATGTTTTTACAGACATTTTTAAAATATACGGTCAATCCATGAATTCTAAGACATTTCAGTAGACTGGATGTGAAAAAAATCTGTTTAAATTATAATTCATCGCAAAGCGCAGGGTAATTGGAGAATTTCAGATAGTTTCTATCACTTTATTTCTTTTTCAAATAAAAAGGAACATCAAAGTCATCTATATTGGTTCAAAATCACAAATCACCTTCATCTATGCATGCCGTTGTCGCGTGAATATCACACGCGTGGTAATATTACCACGCGTGTGATAATTACGCGGCGGCGTGAGAATCGCACGGTTCCGGGTATAGCCGTGATAATCGCACGGCCGGTCTTAGCTTTAGATATATATACCAGTATGATACATAAAATTATTCAGGAATGATTTCTGCATCAATGGGTATAAAATAATTGGGTGTTCAGGCGCGTATCAATTCGGGGTTGTGCATCAAAGCCACATACTTTAAAAAAAAAATGAGATTTTTTTTTCATAAATATAATTAAGTCTTTCTTTTTAGAATAGTTTCAATATTTTATCTGAATTGGACTGACATGAATATTAGGAATCCAGGGGCGGACAATGATGGGGAAAACACGTGCGTGCATACTAAAATATAATAATATTTTGGTAAAATGTTTATTTAAGGGAAACAATTATACTCTGTATAAGCGGACTATTTATGTGCGTGGAAACATAATTATAGCATTGCACGCTCTTTTTTTTTTTGAAAGAAATAAAGAAATCTATCTATCTTCGAAATCAATTATAAATATGTTTGTGTACTGCAATAAAACGAAATGTTTTATGATGAGCTAATAGGTCTTTATAGAAACCAGGGGCGGATTATAATTGTCGCCTTTTTGATAGAGAAATATGACGTACAGCGTATGTTAAAATCATACGGGTGTTGTTAGTTTTAGACATATATACAAAAACCACGTACAAGGTTATCAGGAATGATATTTAATATGCAGGTGCGTAGCAACTCGGTGTGTGCATCAAAGCAACATAGTTTTAAGAAAAAGGAAAGTGTTTTTTTTTTTCATAAACAAAATGTTTCAGACCTTTTAAGAATAGTGTTAACACGTGTCCGTACTTTTATTTTTAAACCGAATATTATGAACTGATACAATCTTTGATAATCCAGGGGCGGCTAGTAACTGATACGAACTTACACGTGTCCGTACATTTATTTTTAAACCGAATATTATGAACTGATACAATCTTTGATAATCCAGGGGCGGCTAGTAACTGATACGAACTTTAAAAAATCCAGGGGCGGCTAGTGAGGAGTATACTACGATAAATGTCTATGCAGGCGGCGTAATTGTAGGTATATATGATATACCTATATAATGCAAAAATGATTCAGAAAGTCTTCTGCATCTCTTTTTAAAACTTTATTTTCTGATGCGTGGCTTGAGGCCATCGCAAGGGTGCACACTAAAATGTAATAACATTTTGATGAAAATATATTTATTTCTATTTAAAGAAAATAATTATTCTGTATTGAGCAATTATCTGCGTGGCAACACAGCATCCTGTGGAATTAATTTCGACGTGATTTTTCCGTGTAGTGCATTAAAATCAATGTTTAACGACGAGTTGATTCATTAAAATAAACAGGGCAGGGCGGTTACTTAGCATTTTTGCGGTTCGGCGTGTGGCCGTTAAAATCGAACGGACGTTGTTAGTCTAAGCTGGAACAACTGATACATATTAGACCTTCCTGGTTTAAGACATATATAAAATATGAGTACGATGTATTAATTTTTTTCAAGAATAATTCCAGCATTTAAGGGTTTTTTTTTCTTTAATATTCAGGTGTGAAGAAATGGGGTGTGACCCCCCAAAAGCCATTTTTTAAAAAAATGGAAAATTAATAAGTTTTTCATATTAAAATTTTTTGCTTAAAAAGGTTTCCCCGTTTTTTGTATAAATATGGGGCGTGAGAATCACACGGTTTGGGGATACCCTAATGCACGGGGGTTTTAGTTGAAAAAATTTTTTTTCCAAAAATGATACAAAAAATTGTTCGGGAATATTTCTGATCAAGGGATAAAATTTTGGCTTTTCAGGCGCGTATCAATTGGGGGTGAATAAAAGCCCTTTACCTTGAAAAAAAAAAGTTTTTTTTTTTATGAAAATATGTGCCTTTCTTTTTAAAATAGTTTTTTTATTAGTTTTTCTTCTAAATTGGGACTAAAATCTACCACGACGAAAAATTAAAAAAAATCCGGGCCTGGGGGGTACTGGGCTTTTTTTTGGGGGTATTTTTTATAATTTAAATTTGTGCGTAGCAACTCTAAAAGTGAGCTCAAAGAAACCTTTTTTTAAAAAAAAAATGGGAAAAGTAAAAAAGTATTTCTATTAAAAGTGTCTTAATTTCCGTATCTGCGTAACTACGCGGCGGCGTGGGAATCAACGGTTTTTTTGGGGTTTATACCCGGGTTTTTAATCCACGAGTGGTTTTATTTAACATTTTTACCATTATGTAAATAATTTATTAGGTTTATTTCTGCATAAACGGTTTAAAAAAATTGGGGTATTCGGCCCCCGGGTATCAATTCCGGCTAAACCAAACCCCTTTAAAAAAAAAAGGGCGTGAAATAAAGGTTTGGGTTAGCCGTGATAATCGCACGGGCGGTCTTTAGTATTGACTATTTATTTTTAAAACGAGACCCCCAAAGGGGCAACAGTCACCCTGCCGGCGTCAAAAGGCGGGAGTTGCCCGAAACTCGTCTCCCCGAGACAAACATTTTCCCAAAAAAAAAACGTGTCAGTTATTTTGTAACCCCAATTAAAATGACAAAGTTATTGTCCAAAAAGGTCAATTAAAGCCATATTTGATTTAAAAATTAATTTTACCTTAACCTTTGAGATATTGAACGGGCGTTGCGCGCGATACCCACTTGGGGTGAAGAAGTAAGCCAAATTATTTTAAACCCCACTTAAATGCCCAAGGTCAATTATGCTATTTGACCTTAAATCCAGGGACCTTGACCATAAATATTGCGCTGGTTTTGCATGAAAAAACCCCCACTCACGATGGGAAAATTGTCCCAGGTCATTTTTTATCCCACTTTAAATACGAAGTTATTCCCCCAAAAAAGCAAAAAATGGCCGAAATTTGCCTTTTTAAACTCAGTGTGACCTTGACCAAAGATTTACTCGGGTGTTGCGCGCGACACGCCGTCTAATGTTTGGGGTGAAAAAATTTGATAAGTTATTTTAAAAATCCCACAATCAACCCATGACAAACTTATGGTCGGGGCAACGGAAATTTACACGGACACCGAAAACCATTTTGGACAACGGGCTTCTCAAAACAAGAAGCCCCCGCTTGGGGGCTGCCCATCGATTTTTTTTTTGTGTAAAAAAAATATTGTCCCCCCCTGATTTTCTAAGTCTAAAAAGGGGGCCATTCTTGAAAAAAAAACGGATAGATTTGTTTCTGATTTCTTGTCCACATTTTGGGGTAAAAAAAAGTTGCAAATTTTTAAAGCTGGGTTTGATAGTTATGGAAAAGTGGCTTAAACTATACTCAAGCAAAAAAAATGATTTTCTAATCCAAAAGGGGCAAAATAATTTTTGCAAAAAAAGCAGGAGGGGGATTTTATGTTGCTTTTGTACGGGTCGTTATGGGTGAACAGTTTGCAAGTTTCAAACAATAGTTGATATTTTTTAAAGGGGAAAAAAGTTGACCTAAACAAAAAAATTTAAAACCAAAGAAATCTGATATTTTCTAAGTCAAAAAGGGCCAAAAAATCTTGCAAAAAGCGGGTGGAGTTTGTTTTTGCTGTACAGGGTCAACTTAGATGGTGAAAAAGTTTTTGCAAGTTTTAAAAGAATGGCGTTTAGGAGAAAAGTTGCCCCTTTAAACATAAAAACTTCCCAAAAAATTTGATTTTCAAAGCCCAAAAAGTGGCAATAATTCTTGCAAAAAGCAAGGGGGAATTATTTTTTGATGTAAGGGTCTGCTTATGAGGGTGACAAGTGTTCCAAAGTTTAAACAATAGCTTGATATTTTGGAGAAAAGTTACCTAAACTAAACTTAACCAAAAAATCTGAAATTTTCAAAGTACAAAAGGGGCCTTAAATTTGCAAAAATCAAGATGGAGTTTATGTTTTTTGCTAACAGGGTCGCTTAGATGGTGAACAAGTATTCCAAGTTTCAAAGCAATAGCTTTGATAGTTTAGGAAAAAAAGCGACCTAACTAAAATTTAACCAGCAAAACGCCGACGCAGACGCCGCGCCGACCCGGGGCCGACCCCGCGCCGAAAAAACCGTAAAGTGTGACAAAAAACCATCTTTTTTTTTTCAAAAAATCAGATGAGCTAAAAACGGCTTGAAAATAAAGGGTTTTTCGGGTTAGTGTGATAATCGCAGGGGCGGTCTTTTTTTAGACTTAATCCCTTTAAGGGAAATAAATTTATGCCATATAAAGATCGATAGTGTTTTGTTTGTTGAAAATTTCTAAATAAACCTTTTTCTTATTTTTATATAAAATCTTTTATATGATAGTCTTGATATAAAAAAAAATAATAAGCCAAAATTGTGAAAATAAAACTTCCACCATTGATCGGGCCCTTCATTTTTTTTATATTAATATTTCGCCCCAAGGGTTAAATAATTTGGGGTTTATCCAGGCGCTTTTCAATGGGCGTGTGATCAAGCCCCTTTCCTGAAAAATGTTTTTTTTTAAAAAAAATAATTGTCTTTTTTTTTTTTGGTTTTTAAACGCGCACCGAAATGATGGTCAAGGGCGATTTTCCCCAGTTTAAATGGGGGAGAAAGCCCCAGGGCCCCCCCGTGCTTATTTTCACGGCGGGCCTTGTAAAACCACAGCCCCTTCCGAAGCAGGGGATGCTTCCTCACATGAAGAATTCAACGCCCCGGTGAGGCTCGACCCCTCGATTAGGCAAGGATTTGAATCAGCGACCTTAACCACTCGGCCAGGGAGGCCCAATTTTTTCCCTTTTTGAAAGTTTCATTTTTTTTTTTTTTTTATGAAAGTTGGATTTAAAAGCCAATCTCCTATAAATTTAAATGACCCTGGGCTAAGATTTTTTGATTTACCCGGGAAACCCGATGTTTTAACGCCCGTGAAAAAATTCGCAAAAAAAAATTTCCCCTCCTTCTCCAAATTTTGGCAGTGATTCAAATAAAAACAATCGGGGGCATTCTTTTTATTTTTTTTCAATTTCCCCGGGTTCATCGTTTGAGCTTCATTTTTAAACCACCCAGCTTAGCCTTGATTCTAATAAAAAGGGAAAATAAAGCTCTATATATTCTGCGATAACAACGGTTGACGCAGGATGGAAAGCCATTATGACACAATTTGCTCAAATTTAGGGTCATTTTACGCATGACGTTCGAATATTCCCCCCTGGGTAAATGAAGTCTAACATAAATTTTTTAAGTAGGTCAATCAAAAAATAGACCCGTGCCATGAGAAAACCAATATTTGGTTTGCGACCAGAGGGATGGGAAATTGCACATTGCATTTTTGGGTCAGGACCCTGCGTTGTTTTAAAAACCCTATTGGAATTGGAGAAAAAATGTTAGTGAACAATGGATCCCTGACAAGACGCCCCGGATGCCTGTTGGTCCGACCCTGCTGTCGAAACCCACTTTTATTTTTCAGGCGCGGCTCAATTATATTATCGGGATGAAACCAAAGATCTTTTAAAATTTTTTTAAAGAATGTTTAACAAATGGGGGTTAAAAAAATGGATGGAGTTAAATCTATATGGAAAAATATTTTTAAAAAACATTTTTTATAAACTTCACATTTTTTTATTTTTTAAAATTATGGGATTTAACACCAATAAGGGGCCCAATGGCTGATGAAGATATTGCATAAAACTAGTTTTTTTAAAATATTTGTAATATGAGACAAAAAGATAATGTATCAAAAATATACAAAAATTTTAAAAGCAAAAAAGGGCTAATTTTTTTAAAATTTTGGGAAGATTATGCTTTTGTGTGTAGAGGGGTGATGTTTTGAACAATTTTTTAATTATTTTTTGTAAGGGGTTAAGACTTAGTTTTGAAAGATTAAAAGTATATGTAAAAAAGTGTATTGTAAAAAAACTAAACCAATTTAAAAGTAAAAAAGGGGACTTAATTTTCAACCAAATTACTCTACGTGTTATTAACTCTTCCCTATAAGACTATTTATAAAAAGTGACAAAAAAGTTTCAAAGGGCCATGTTCAAAAATCTTGGGGGTTTGTTTTTTCCAAAACTGGATAATAGGATAAATTTTTTGAGTTTCAAACTTAAAAGGTTTTAAAATGGATGGAAAAAAACTTAAAGGTTTTATCCAAAGGGTTTTAATGGGTGGAGGATGGTTTACTTATTTTTCAATTAATCTAATTTTAAACTGAAAACCCCCTAGAAACTGTGATTCTATGAAGTCACACTTAAGATAATTGCTGAATAAATTATGAAAGTCCTCCTTAAATCAAATTTCACAAATTAATAAAAATTCATCTTTTTGCCAGATAAAGGCCCTGGGCATAGGGGAAAAACCCATGACAGCATGATGTCCAAGAAAGCAACTTAAAAAGCTGATGGTGACCTAAAACAGTGAAAATTTTTTATAATGATGCCCTTTAA
The DNA here is from genome assembly GCF_021730395.1 of Mercenaria mercenaria. Lineage (NCBI taxonomy): Eukaryota > Metazoa > Mollusca > Bivalvia > Venerida > Veneridae > Mercenaria > Mercenaria mercenaria. The sequence goes on along the minus strand of NC_069377.1, from coordinate 22,505,591 downwards.
TTAATTAACTGCAGTTAAATGACAAATATTGCTTTTGAAATAGTAAATTTTTTTACCCAAAACATTTCATTTTAAAATCTTTTTTTTTAAACAATCTGCTTTTTGTTTAAATAATATGCTATTTTATTGAAGGTCACATGATTTTTAAACATTTTAATGTAGCAAAAAAAAAAAACAAAACAAAAACAAGAAAAAAAAACAAAAAAAAAAAGGAAAACAATGATAGATATGTTCAAAAATTTCTTGTGCTAATTTTTAAGTCAAAATTTTTCAACCAAATTACCTACCGGGTTTTCGATGGGGTTTTGATGCAAGACTTAAAAAATGCTCATTTTTTTCTAAATTCTGCCAAACTGCTAATGGACAATTTTAGCCTCATTTTCTTAGGGGAATAGATAAATTTTTTTCCCTATATTTTAAATCCCCACTAAACGGGACCCGCCCAAAAACCAAATTTGATAAGGATCATAAAACATTTGGAGTTTATGTACCAGTCAAGGAAAAAATTTTTGAGATTGAAATACAAAATTGGTTATTTTCCGTGTTTGCATTTTATTGATTGAAATGCAGCTTTTTTCAAATATAACCTTTTTAGTTGATGAATATTTAATTGTAATTTTAGTATGTTGATAATGTCCCAACCAATTAAAATTTAACTTTACAGCAACGCATTCTCATCCTTTTGAAAACTTTCCCGATCTAACAAAAAAAATTAAAATGTATTTAAAACAAATTGGAAGGGGCAAGTACTTTTTATTAAAATTATTTGTTTAATTAATAAAAAAATAAAAAACAAAAAAATTTATCACGGCTGATTTTATTTAAATTTTAAGAAGTGCCCCATTGCATTAATTAAATATATTTTAATAAAAATTGATTCATCTAAAAAGAAAGGGACTATTTATTTTCACTATTAAGCCCCAATTTAAACAAATGTTCTAAAATTTTGTAAAGGGAAAAAGGTTTGTGTAAAAATGAAAAGTACATGCAAACTGTGATAACAGTAGCTTTTTGTACGATTAATAAAAAAAGAAGCAGTCTATCAATTGTCTGGGGCCTGTAAATTGGCCCCACTGCAAGCAATTGCAGAATAATTATCATTTTGGTTTAATTTTTTTCAATTTCTAAAAAAAATGGGGGGTCACTCTGAAAAAAATTTCGACGGTCCCCTTTTCAAACAGGCATACAGTATTTTTAAAACTAAAAAATATTTTTAACTTAGAAATAAAATTAACCAATGCTTTGCCGGTTGGTTGTGGCTAAAAAATTGGTATGATGGATAATCCCTATGCATTAAAACTCCCTTAAGATGGTTTTAAAAGGCAAAAAAAAATATTTATATAAAACTTACAAAAATTTATGACCTTTTTAAAAGTTCTTCCCAATTTGAAATACTTCCTTTTCAAGTGTTAGCATGAAATTTTCTATTTCATTGTTTAATGGAATATATTTTTTTTTATTACTTTTAAAAAAAAAACTTAGGCAAAGGATAAAAGCCAGAGGTAAAAAAAAAAAACAAAAAAATGTTTTTAAAACAAATAAAAGGGTCAGTTTCTACTTCCTGTACCTTTAATTTGGTAAGTATTTCCCAAATTCAAAACAAAGTTTCAAAAAATTCATAAAATTCTCCAGATTTCCTTAAAGAAAATTTTGCATTATCAAAAATATTTATGTCAACTTCACCAACCCTCTATATAAGAAAAACACTTTCTGCTTTACAAACTTTAAGTATTTACTCCTAAACTTAAAATTAAATGATTTTAAGCCAAAACTTGAAAATTGGGGAAAGTTTTTTTTTCCAAATCCTATTGCCATTTTCCTTTTAACTGCGGAAACTTAATACGACACTAAAATTATCTTTTTATAATGCACTAATGGCGTTTTCCCGTAAACACACTGTTTTCGTATTTAGTCCTAATAAAATGTTTAAAAATATTTCAAAATTGTGAATATAGTTGTCTCAATCTGTGTTTTATAAAATAATTCTCCAAAAAAAATCACTAAAATTTGAGTGGGATTGACACTATTCATCAAAAATTAGAAAAAATTGCAAAATTTGAATTTTTTTTATAATTCTTAAATTTCGTCTAGTGGGTATCTATGAATTTGTAACTTATATAGTATAAAATTACAATCTTTTATAAAGAAAAAAACACCTTTTTCATATAGATCTTAAAAAGTCCCCCCTTTCCTAAAAATTGAACTGTGGGGGACAGCCCTCCGCTGAAATATTGGTTAACTTTCCCCATTAAATTTAAAAGGGCATCTGATCAACCATTGCTTTCAAGTTCCATTCTGAAAAAATACTTTATATTGGGTTTTAAATAGGTTTGTTTCAGTGGATGATCACTATGAAAAAACCTAAAATCAGACAACAATTTTTTTTATAAAAAAAAATTCACTTGGAAAAATACTTTTTCAATTTTTATTTAATTTAATCAAAATCAATAAAAGGGGAAAAATTCAATGGGCTTTTCTTGTTATATAAATTTTCACCCTAGATAACATAATGTTAATGAAAAGGGTTTTTTTTTTTTGTTTCATTAATTTTTAGTAACTTAAAATACATTTAAAACCCCCTGAGCAAAAATTATCTGGTCACATGCTTTTTTAATAAAAATTATCATATAAAGAAACCCCTTTTGAAAAAAAAAGTTAATGTCATAAAAAGTGACCCCCTCCCCCCCCCCCCCCTCAAATACCAGACTTTTTTAAACCCAATTTTACAAACCCCTGTTGGTCAGTCGTTTGGGTCATAAAAACCCGTGACTTGATATTGCCAGAGAATCATAATTTTATTGCCTACAGATAAAAGGTTTTTTTCGTGTTATGATTTTGGGGTTTTTTTTTTTTTTTTTTTTTCGAATGACACCAAAAAATTTTTTAACTGATTTTTACTAATATGATTTCTCGTCTGTTGAGTAAAGTCCCGGCCGTTAATTTCAATTTATAGCAAAGCAGTTCTACTCCTTAAAATAAAAAAATATTTAAGAGAAAATTTCAAGTTTTTTTTTTCAATGATTTGATCTTTTTTTCAAAGTAACAAAAAAAAACCTGCAAAAATTGTAAATTTTCCGAATTTTATTAAAAATTAAAAAGCCCTCAGTTGATTTTTTAATTAAAAACGGGGTATGGAAAAAGGATTTTAATATTAAAAATGCATTTCCCCATGCGTCTAAATAACGTTTTTTTAAAATAAAAAACCAGCAATAAAATATATCTTTTTTCAAAAAAAAAATTATTTTTTAAAAGCTAAATGCCGAAGATTTTTTCATTTTTGATAAAAAAAAAAGCAATGAGGTGTAAATCAAAAATATAAAAAACACTGTTTTTTTTTCACTTTTTGTAAATTTTAAAATTTTGCCCTAAATTTTTCAAGCTTTCCAAAAGGGGTTAAGGTGGGAATGATTTGCTACAAAGGGGAGAATATCACCTGCAATTCATTTTCTGACATTTCTTACAGTAGCTTATTAGAAAAAAAAAAAGTTATCAATTTTCCAGACTTGTGTTTTGGCCCCTTTCCTCCAAACCCCGACTTATACCCCCCTGGCCACATCCCGGCACACCGCATGTCTTTTTATTTTTTATTAACAGTTTAAAAAAGAAAAATTTAAATTTGCTCTGTGTATTTTAAATTTTTTTGAAAAAGGGGGTAAAAAACTTGGGGCTTAGTTTTTTGTTTCACAAAACAAAAATGATAAAAATTTCCTTTCCTTACCCTTTTCCCAATTATCAAAAAATTGGGGCATTCAGATTGTTTAATTTGGGGGGTTTTTAAAATAAAAAAAAATGGGAATAGAGTTGAAAACCTATTTTTTTATGGGGGTCACCTATTTTTTATGATAGAAATACTTCAAAATTCAAAGGAAAAACTTGGAAAGTGTTGAGAAAAAAAATCAGAAAATAGTTATTTAATTTGAAAGTTCAGTGAAATTTTTAAATTTCGTATGATTGGGGAAAATGTTTCAGGTTTTTTATGATAAGGGGAAATATTTAAATTTATTTTAACATATAAATATGGGGTTAATGTGTATTTTTAAACTTATTCAATAAAAGTTTCGGGATTGTTTTTAAAATCAGCTTTTTGCAAATCAATGAAAATAAATTTACCCAAAAATTGTTGTTAATGAAAATTAATTAACATATTAAATTTAAAAAATTTTTTCCTCAAAATTTTAATTTTTTAAAAAAATGCCAAAATTTCAAGAATGTCCGTAGTCTTATTTCTAAAATTTTTAAAATTTCAAAATTTTATTATTTCAGGCACAGGGGAAAAATATGAAAATCAGTATAACATTACATTTTTATTTACTGTTTTATAAAAAAAATTCACTGACAAAAAGTTTCCTTTTTTTTAAAAAAAACCCAAACATTGAAATATCTATTCTAAAACACTGCTTTCAGAGAGAAAAAGCAAAAGCCCGATGTAAAATGTGACAGTAAAATTTAACATATTTTTTTTTTATAAGAAAATCAAGGGGACAAATGCAGCAAAAAAATATTCATGTAGTTCATAGTAAACATTTTTTTCTCGACTACACAAAATTTAGTGTGACTTTACATATATTGGGAAAAAAAAGCTTTTAAAGCCAAACAATGATGTTTCCCCTTTTTTAAATTGAAAAAGGGTTGTTTTGAAAAAAAAAGCAAACAATTGAATTTTAAATTGTCCAAGTTTCTTTTAAATGGAAATTAAATGAATGTCAAAAAAGGGTGCAAGGGGAATTTTCCTTTTGGCTTTTTGAATGTTGAACTTTCCCTTATAGTCAATTGAAAGGCTTTTTTTTTCACTGTAACTCCCTTTCAAAAAAATGATCGTGCCCGAGAAAACAACATAGTGGGTTTGTGGCAGATTGATCCAGACCCGCCCGCGCTCTGCGCAGTCGATCAAGAACCCTGCGTTCCCCTTTTAAAGCCTCTTGGAATTAAGAAACGTAAGCGAAAAGATGGATCCCGAAACACTGGCAAATTTCGCGGTGGTCGGATCCATGCTGGGCGCAAAACCAAATACGGAGTTTTTTTTTCCCGGACGCCAAATAAAGTAATCTAATTTTATTTAAAAAAAAATAAAAAAAAGTGAACTTAAAAACTAAAAAGTTGCAAAGGGAATTTTGGGGGTATATACATTCATCAAATGTCTGAGGAAGTTTGACTATTAAACAAAAAAAAATACTGGTTTTTCCCGAAAAAGGGAAAAGACTTAAAAAACTTAGGGTTTGAAAAAATGGGGGTTTTGAATTGTAGTGTTCCCCATTAAAAATTTTTTTCTTTTTCACACTTTTTTGTGAAAAGGGGGGTTCCATACAGATGTAAAATTGGTGAGAGTAAGATGTTGGTAATGAAAAAAAGTTTTTGGGTTTTAAATGTCAGAGTTTAACTTACTGGAACCCTTCGAGTCCGCTTCTTGGGAAAAACCTACAGTGTCTATGAAAGTCCGACCCCCTTGGGGTCGAAACCCCCGCCCCCGGATTAGGAGCAAAAAACTTACATACCACAAATTTACATAAAACAATTTTAAAAACGTGCGGCCTTTGGTTTATAGGGGTAATTCCTGTCTACAGGGTTAAAACCCCAGGGGGGTTTGATTCCCGGCAACTCCCCTTCGGTGTACTTGGTAAGGCATTTTTATGATTGCCCCATCGGCCCCGCTGTAAAGGGGGACCGCAAAATTTTTGGGGGGGGAAGTATAATTGGTTTTAACTGTTTTTAAAAAGGGAGCTCAAAAGCCTCAGAGCTTTTTGTTTTGTTTCACAAAACGAGTTTGATAAAAATTTTCCCTTTTAAAGAAACCCCTTTTTAAAATGTTTTTTTTTTCAAAAATTTTTTCAAAAAATTCAAAATCTCCCCTTTCCTATGATTGGGGGCCCCTTTTTAAAATTTTTTGGATTAATCCAATAAATTTAATTTCGGAAAATTTTTTCGATTTCATAGTTTAAAACCTAATAAATCAAATTACAATGTAGTAACCTAGATCTATATTGTAAAATTTTGTCACTTGGAGGCTTTGGCTGAAGAAATTAAAAGTTTAGAGCACCCCCCACAATGTAGGGGTTTTTATTTTAAACTGGGTTTTATAAATTTTTCTAGATCCTATTAAGTGGAAAAAGTAAGTAAAATAAAAAAGTGATGTCAATTAAAAAAAGGCTAGAATCACAAAAATTTTTTTTCAAAGTGAAATCTATTTCTTTCGATTTCACAAGTCGCCACTTGCTCTTTAGGGGCGAATGATGAAATTAAAAGTGCGAATACCTTTTTTTCCAAAAGGTTTTACACCCAAAAGTATTTCCTATGGGGATGAACAAATTTTTAGAGTTTAAAATTAAAAAGAAATTTTACTAAGAAAAAAAAGGACATTTTTTAAATAACCAAAACATTATTGCGCACCCCGGCCCTGTTTTTTGTAGATTTTTGACAAAAAGTGATTTCAGAGCGGTAAATCTATTTTTGATACTTTCACAAACATTGTCCCATGCACAATATTAAACCTTGCGTTTTAAGACATTGTTCTGAAAAAAATAAGTTCTGTGTTTTGAATTTTTTTTGAACACCATAAAAAGCCGGTAAAAAACGTCAAAATTGGGATTTCAAATCATATATTTTAAATTTCGGAATTTTAAATCAAAATCAAATTATGTAATTTACAAAAGCTATCTTTGAGAATTTAATATGCAAAATTTTGCAAATATTGAACAAAGAATAAGCATTTGGGCAGGTTTTGAAAAACATATATAAACCGTGGACCTGGTCACGACCGTGTGATAATCACGCTACACCGTCTGTAAATGATATAACTTTAAATTACGCTTTTGACTGAAATTGTAATTTACAAGATTTTATGTTCATTGTCTGTAAATTTACAGATTGAATTTTTTAAATTGTCGATATATTTAGTGCCTATAAAAGCATCACTATCATAGTCCTGTTTATTCGAACTTTCATCATTTTTTGAGTCCTATAAGTGAACACGAAAGTCAACTTTTAATTGATCTCAGCCAAGTTTAGGCATGCCTGATGTAGAAAAATGAATTACCATTCGCTTGAAATTTTGCTAGTCAGTGGGCGATTATACACAACTTAACATGCTAAATAATATTTCTATTATGTTGCATGACTCTACATCAAGTATGTTTTTAAGATATGTTCGACCCTCTTTTGCATATTTCTGACTAAGTCAAGGGCCATTAATCTGCTCTGACTGATTGAAAAATCCCAGAAGACCCCAGGTGCACAGCTTCATGTTCTGAGTAATATTCTTGTAACGTTTCATAATCGTATGTCAAATACTTTTTTGAGATACATGTCACATAAAATTGTAGTCACCTTTTCTGCATATTATTGACTATTTAACGGCCATCACTCCGGTCTGGCTGCATGATATCCCAATAAAAACACCAGTAGCATAACTTCACATATTGAATAATACACCTGTGAGGTCTTGTGACTATGAGTCAAATACTTTTTGAGACATACACGACACAAACTTGGACGACGCATAAGGGCAACTGTTGACCGTATTTATATTTTTACATCATATAATCTGGAATTTTGTCAAAGCCGTTCTCAGTGAGTTATTTTATTTACATTGTCAAACTATTTGAAAATAGGGTAAGTACGACGTAGGCATGCTTTAAACGTGTTTGAACTCCCAGTCACCTCTATATAAATGATAGTTCCAAGGCGGTGTCCCTATTTTCAATTAGTTTTTGTCGCCCATGCCCACCATCATCCCCTTGCTATTACGCTCCCTCTTGTTTTACTATATGTGTGGTAAGATGCCGACCTTTTTTGGCCACCGGCCGTCCCTTGATGGTGCCCTACTGTGTTGTTAAATTTCCTGCTTGTCTTTGTTTTACCGTATGTATGTATGTTTGTTACCTGCATGCCAGTGTTTACTCTGCCTTAGTTTGAGGTGCAGGCAAACTGCGTTTTGAAGTGTGGCTGTCCCCGTTGAATATTCATCCTTGCTTTTTTTTTGCTCCACCTCCACCCCAAAACCCCGCCCCATTATCTGCCCTTTAACCACTTAAGTATTTTGCATATTAAATTGATATACTTGTTTGATTTTTGAAGCAACCCGTATGCTATATATTTCCACTACAGTTACTGTAAAAGCAGAAATGTTCGGCAGGGTTTAATTCAATTTTCTCTATATAGGCCCTATATCTCGAGAAATTTAACCCTGACGTAAATATTCACCATTAGTATACTTCAAATTCAAGTAGGATTCCATTTCCTATTTCGCGAATATAAAACCCCGCGAACATACTCAAAATGTCAATGTTGCACGATTTTGACCCAGTGAAAATATGTGTTTTTACAGTTTTAAATTCTATCTAAATTCAGAATTTTACCCCGCTCTGTTTAAGATTTATACAGAAAGGTTTAACAAATGAAATGCCTCAGACAGATGAAAATGTAAACTTTGCATGCTTCAGCGCAATTATATACTGCAAATTTACAATTACAACATTTCTCGGGGGTAGAAGATTTTTTTCGATTAAACTAAAATCCTATTTTAAGAAAGAGCTCGCGTGATGCATGTAAATGGAAGTCTTATTATTGAATGTGTTGAGACGTTGGGTGGTTTGATGTATGTTTTAAACACTGAATTTTGTTTTTCGTTCCATTCACCTAAAGCAGAGTTATTAGAATTAAGTGTATTTAATGAACCATAAATGATTGTAATTTGTGTAGGATATATAATAATTCATTTAATTGTTCATTTCTGAGCACTGTATATATATATATATATATATATATATATATATATATATATATATATATATATATATATATATATATATATATATATATATTCCGCCCACATTTACGAAATTTCATGTTATTCATTTCTTTCCTTTGAAAAATTTCGCACATATTTGTAAGAAGATGGCTTGAAAAACAAACATGCCCGAAGATGTCAAGACAACGATAATGAATTGCTTTATAAACGTCTACATCCGTGAAGGTTTACCAAACTTCGATTTTGGTATTTTCGCGCTTCCATAGAAACAACATGCAAACGCGATATTATTGCCATTAATACAAACCTGTCCGATTTAGAAACGAATGAAAATTGTTTTGCACACAAATTTCTCTCAAGGTACGTACTTGGCATTTTACCAATTCAGGAATATTGAAATTTTTGAAATTCATGTTTTGGAAATGCAATCTTAGCACTTCATAATTATTATGCACGTCTTTTTTTGCAAACATTATGTCATGGACATGACGTAGATAATAAAAGGAAAAGTATATGTTATAAAATACCAGCAGAATCGCTTACCAAGTGCGGAATTAAATTGATTCCAAATTACAGACTCGTGATACGTTAATACCCTCGCCCTATCGGGCTCGGACATCAAGCAGTTCCTCGGGATTCTGCAGATGTTAAAACATATAAAAAACATACGCTGTCCATACAGTCTAAAATCGCAGATAGTGTATTTTGTATGCTACGACATGTTAATATTACAGACACATTTGAATATTCCTGTTAGCAAATCTTGCCTCAGTCGTCTTGAAAGAACAAAATTAATTGAATTCGTGGAATTTAGACAGAGAATTAGCCTTTAAGCTGTTGCTGACCACTATTTTTGGCAAAACTCATATGCTACGCTCACTTTGATTGTCCCTTTCATTTGTAATTTGTAACGTATATCCGGTCGCCAGAGGGCAGCTGGAAATAGCTATTTACGACCATCCAATAACCATTTACATGTTCTTATACTGTCTACACAAAACAAGCATGTTGTAACTTATATACAAATAAATACAAAATGAATTTCTTTAGTAAAGAATATGGAGCATTTTTGAACACCATCTCTGCGAGGGTCATGTATTGAAGAGTTGAAATGTGATACAATTATAAGCTGTAGGCTATTGCTGTAAATATTTAGCAAAGAAGCTTAACAATGTAACACCACTTTCCGTTAATTAACGCAGTTCCGCTGGGTGTACAGATCGTATTCAAAAATGTCACTTCTTTCAAATAAGTATTGGATAACAGGCTTTGTTTCGCTATTTATTTGTAATGAGTTGTGGAGGCGTCAGTATTCATTAAGACGGATGGTTTAAGAACCGCTAGCGTTACTCTGTTGTACCTAAATGAAAAAAAAAAAAAACAACTCGGAAAGAAGAGGTAATTAAAACTTGTTTCGTTGTCTATTGTACAGGTCGATATTATCGGAGTTGAGAGAAAAAATTGTCATGAAAGAAGTGAATCATTTCTGTAATCTTGACATATGTGTACATAAAATCCCTTGGGGTTACGTGCTAAACATTTTCAAATACACGTTTGGAATATATTCGTACTACTGGGCAAAAAACTCGTAATTTAGCTTTTCTTATATTCGCCGTAGAACTTTCAGTTTATATATGTAGGAAGAAAATTTGCAAACTTTACGCTATACTTAAACCTTGTTACATTCGTATTGATTACTTACCAGAATATGTAAACGATGACACTACACTTATTACATATGATGCTATTATACACTTGCCAACCATTGTTTTGCAATTTGGTTTAATATTTTCAAGTTAGAACAAATAGTTTGGATTAACTCAGTTGTTCGAATGCTTGATGCACAAATTGAAAAAGTGACAATACTATTTCATAACGTCTTAGAATCGAATACATATTGAGTAAACATCATATTCCGGCATCGATAACAAGTTGTAATAAACTGATGTGTGAGATAATAACATTTTTCGGCCTCATTTCTTCATCTGATGTGTCCATGAGTGAAATATTTTCTTCTGCAGTATCGCGTTTCTATAGCCTTCACTTAACCAGACTTTGAGAAAAAGAAGCAGAAATGTCTTTATATTCTTAGATACAATGTTCTAAAAGTGAAATTTAAGAGTGGTCACCCACAAGTTGCGTCAGTTGTGTAGAGACTGTACTAAGAGTTCACCTGCCGCGTCATACCAAAGATGTGAAAAAATGGTACTAGTAGCTTCCTCGCTTGGCGCTTAGCATTACGAGTTTCGTGCTGGGACTGGTCAGCCTGATGTCAGTATAATGTGACTGGGTGGGGTATCATGTCACCCACAAGTTGCGTCAGTTGTGCAGAGACTGTACTAAGAATTCCCCTGCCGCGTCATACCAAAGATGTAGAAAAATGGTACTAGTAGCTTTCTCGCTTGGCGCTCAGCATAACGAGGTTCGTGCTAGGACTGGTCAGCCTGACGTCAGTATAATGTGACTGGGTGGGCTATCATGTCACGTGCCTATTCCAGTGAGGCAGCACTATAAAATTGGGCATTGTGCTCGCTGCTACAAGTAACACCGTTGTTTATATGACTGAAAAATTGTTGAAATAGACGTTACACCTGAACACACACGCACTTACACACATGCACGTACGCACACACACACACACACGCACTGTAATAAGAGTTTTTTTCGTACTTTGAGGATTGTGAAAGACTGTTATTGGTACGTGCATCGTTAACAAGTTAAAATACAAACAATAAACTTTATATTTAGGAATGAATGATTGCCAATCAATCTTAGTCATAATACTGACCGATAGCAAATGGTAAATACGAGAACGCGTTTAAACTCTCTATAGGTTACTGACCGTTCTAAGGCGGTATCCCTATTTTCAACTTGTTTTCTGTTCGTCTCGTACCTTGTGTTGTGTAAGTTGTCTTGTTTGTTGTTTGCGTTTCTTTCCGCTTTCCCCTCACTACCCCTCTTTTTACCCCCATCGCCCAATCCCATCCCTTTCCCTAGCATTTACGCTACTTTGCATTTGCCTCGAATCCTTTTACAATGAGGGAGTTATCGTACCCACCATAGTTTTGTCCGCCGACCGTCCTTAGGCGGTGCCCGACTGTTGTATTTTTCCTTACTTTTGTGTGTGCGTATATGTATCTGTGCGTGTTGTCGTGTGTGGTGCCCCACAGTGATTTTACCATGAGTAAGTTATCGTGCCCACCATAATTTTGTTCGCCGGCCGTCCTTAGGCAGTACCCGACTGCTATGTGTATGTGTATATGAACCTAAGCGTGTTTGTCATTGGCGGTATGTGCGTCTCTGCGACGTTATAAGAATACTACGTTTAAGGAACGTGGCTTTCCTTGTTAAATATTCATCTTTGCTCCACCTTCCCCCAATATTCGACCGTTTTATCTACCCCTTACCACCCAACCCCCATTTTCTGTATTTTGCATATATTTATAATGTACTTGTTGTGGGATTTTTGAAGCAACCCGTCTACAATATTTTTCCGTTACATCTTCTTTTGTTGTTGGCCTACTTTACGACGCATGGCTCTATGGCTGTGGTTTTGGTGCTCTGAGCTTGCGGGTAATATTCCTTACCTTTTATCTTTTGTTGTGCGTGGAGGTATTTAGTTGTAACTGCCTGTGCGAAATTTTACAGCTGTAAAAGACCTGTATTTTTGTTCAAAGATCAATCATGGTTATTTAAAATTTAAACCTGTAGATTTTATATAACAACATTGATTTTACAGCTGCAGATTTCAATTTACAGCTGTAAAACGGCTATAAAACAGGTCGAATTATATCAATGAGAAACGGCTGTAAAAAAACCTAAAGCTGTAAAAATGAAAATGTTACAGTTATAAATATGCCTAAACGTTACAGCTATAGAAAAATTACAGGTGTTGAAAAATAGGGCATTATTTTAAAGGACAGAAAGAGGTGCAGAAAGTTTTAGGATAAATTATAATTCTGTAGAAAGGGTAGCAATTACGACAAAAATGGCAAAATAAATGATCTAATAAGTAAAGAACAATAAGAAATATGTTTACAGTATGACAATTGCAAAATTCAAGAGTAAGATACGTAGCAGAAACTATGCATCAGATACTGTGACAATCTTGTCATTATTTCGTTTAAACTTATCAGCTTCAAACATAATGTAAATAGTTAATGTATGTACTTATGCACGTCTTTTTACAACTATATTAGATAACTTAACATTTGCAATTACTTCAGAGAACTGTTAAAACTCCAGTATTTTGGATGATGTGGTGTCTCTGTGAATTTCTGGCATATCCCGCCAAAATGCATTAAAATGGCTAACACTATTCAAGCTTCCCTCCAAACTGTTACAGCTGTAATTTTGTGAGATGACCATTTACAGCGGTAACTTTCAACTGTAGTTTTACAGATGTATTTTTGAGACCTGCATGTTCTACACCTGTAAATTTCAACTGTATTTCTGGTCATAATTTCAATTCACAGGTCTTTTACAGCTGTAATTTCAAAGTACAATTTTTGCAGACGTTTTACAGCTGAAAAAAAAACAGGTCGTATTTTGTACAGGTGATATTTCCTATCGATTGAAATCCCGTTGAAACCTGTAAACAGGTAAATTTAGACAATGCTTTCTGTCTTCCACGTTTGCCTGATGCTAAAAGGGCAAATATAATATATTTGGTTATGTTAAATTTCACTGGTAATGTTAGATAGGAAGTTGTACTAAAACAAATGTCAGAGAAATCTGAGCAGTTTTGATCGATTTAAAATGTTATAAAAAAAACATAATTGTATTAAATTTTTGTTTACCCGAAAATTGGCATCACCTAACCAAGTCATTACGCTGATAACCCTGAGTGCTCGGAACATGTCATTGTCACAAAATTGTTCCAGTTCACGTACTGTAGCCGGGTAGGGAATAAGGGTGCATTTTTAATGCTTAGCTGTAAAACCTGCTGTTAAAGCGGTAGCATGTTTGCCTCAGGTACAAGAGGTCCTGGGTTCGAGTCCTGGCCAAGGCTTAAGTATTTGCATTCTGTTACTGCATGTCTTTTACGGCTGTTGGACTGTTCCAGATGTTCTGTATTTCAGCGAACAGTTCATCTGACTATTGTTTAGAAATCCAGGTCACTGTTGAATGTAAAGTGAAATACACCCACATAGAATATATCCAATGTATTATGTCCCTTTAATGTTTCTGCTTTTCATGTCCAAGAAGAGTTTTTTCCCGCAGTCAAAAATATATCTTTTATTAAAATCACTTAATTATCATAACCTTTAGTAAAATATCAAAAATGTATCTATTCTGAGAAATGTATGGAAAAACAAGCTTTAGTTAAATATCAAAACTGTATCTATTTTGAGAAATGTATGGAAAACAAGCATGTCAATTTTTGTTTAAACTTCACACATTTTGTAAAGAAAAAAAATACTGTCTTTGTGCTGTTTCACAATCTGCATACTATTATAATGTTATTTTTTCAGAAGTTTGTTCATCACCTGTCAGGTCATGATAAATATAAACTTATAAGTTAACCTTTTAAAGTGTGTATGATGAAAGGACACAAAAATAAAGATAAATGATTAGAACAATATTGAAAGACGATCCATATAGTAAATTCAAATGGTAAACTTCTATATCATCCAATAATATCTTCAGAGAGAAAGCCTGAGTCATCATGCAAAGATATTTCTGATTTGTCTTTATCATTATTCATTTAGACAACTCTTCTATGATCTGCTTTCTGTGTCGGAATTATTGCTTTACGAAAACAATCAATTGCATGATATGTAAAGATTATGACCTTGTATGAAATGTTTGCCAGATAAGCATTCACGGTCCTTTACCTATCCCGAACGCATAGTGTTTGAGAAAGAATGTGTCAATCCTCTTATTCTATGACCACATCAAGTATTGCCATGTAATCTCTCATTAACTATTCCTAACTATCTTCCGTGACGGTCACAAAAATTGACCTAATTTACACTGCAATGATGTTTTCTTGGAAATAGGAAACCAGTGTACTCCTGAAAGATATAATAAAATCTGACATATATATATTTTACTATGCTCAATTTATAAAAATATTTATAAATATATTAAACATTTTAACAACAAAGAAAAGGTGTACATATAAAAGCATGCGATAACGAAAATAAAAGCTATGTTTAAAACAGCCAAATTGAAATTTCAATTACCGCTATTTGTAAAACTAATTATGATCACGAAGGAATTATAATTTACCAGGAGCTGATACATAGATTTGATAATTCTAGCAGTACTGACCGTCATAGCTGAAAGCAAAATAAGTAAAATATTCAAAATCACTTGACAACATATAATTGAATTAAAAATAGTTTAATTCAAACAAAACATGTAAATAAAATGTGAATTATGGACTACATTTGAAATTTTCAATCAATTGCGACAACTGCATGTAGTTTAAAAGTAGTGTGGATATCACAAAGCCTGTTTCTAAATGAAAGTTGTATAAGAATGACGTTATTTCAACAACAGATATTAGATTTGCTTTAAGTGACGATGGTTGCACTTCAAAATAACATATTAATCTCCATACAATGTTTTAAATTGATATAAGCCTTCTTTCTGCGTGGTGTTCAGAGACTGTAAATGTGGAAAGTATCCCGCAGTGCGGTCGCTTCCAGCCATTTGAAAAGTAGTGCTAACGGCACATTTGAAAGTTTAGTAATGACCACCCCAAGCTTCCCATCTGTGAGAATATTTTTAAGCGGAATAATCATGACCTTCTAAATGAAGACTTAACAATGTAGTACTATGTTCCGTTAATTAACATAAACCAGGGTATTTCCATCAGCTAAGCATTGAATTAAATGAATACATGATAATTGTACAAGAGTCATTCATTACCCTAAAGGGAGCTAAAATGCGAGTTGTATTGCTTTGATGTAACCTGAATTATGTGGGCGGTTTACAATCAAACTGACTTAACTGAATATGAGTTGCTCTCTTTTTTTACGATGAATGTTTTTTTTTTTTTTTTTTTTTTTTTTTTTTTTTTTTTTTTTTTGTAGTAACATAGGCCGTTCCAGTTGGTATAGTTCATATCAAACACAATTTCGTAAAATAAAGATCTAAAACTTTCTAAAGTATCTATGTTTGAAGGTAATATAAACATTGGCAATCGTTTTCTTTGAATAGTGGTCTGTAAGAGTGTATTGCAGTTCTCTAGTAATAAATAATTGAGCTGGGAAGGATATGGATAACGGTAATCTGATGTATCTGTATCTGTATTATTCTGATAATTTAAGACTATATCTTGATGCACTTTCGTAGCTCATGGAACTCCCACGCCGGATACAAAAAATATGCTCATTTGAAATATTGGATACAGATCTGTGTCTGTTTAAAGACACTAACACTAATAAAGTTAGAAGTATGTTTTGTTATCACAAGAGAAACCTCACAAAGTAATATCATATTGATGCTTAAATTATTGTATACTTTTTGTGTTACGCAGTCTGAAAAACATGATAAAGCAATGCACCCTGTCACTACTTAGTGTGTCGTTATCTTTTTTTTTTGTGCTGATCAGATGGATTAGGAACTTATGTAGATTAACGCCTCGGGCTACACGGCTCATCTCACGGGGAAAAAAACTGCTGAATTCGAATTACAGACTTTTGACATATTATTCGAGTTACAAAAAGATATATACATGTATATGGAATCACTCAGTACGCGTAAATAAATCTATATCATTGGAACATCTTAAATTACTGTGAATTATCAAATGTATGCCAAAACCTCGCGGCGAGTGTGAATGAATATTGCAGAGAGCATGCAATTATTAAGCAAACATTAAACTCAAATTAGCATTTGGTGGGTTAAATTTTTAAAATGTATCCGCCAGCTCGCCCGCTTGACTCAGTAAGGAGAGAGCAGATGGCGATGCGTTCTCCGTGACGATTTGATGAAAGACATTGTGTCTGAAATCATTCGTCCTGCACATCATGTCTAGAGGTTGGCAGTTACTTGCGGAGAATAGGTTTGTACTGGTACAAAACCTAGGAAGACTGGTTAGGTTAACTGCCCGCAGTTTCGTAACTGAAATACTATGGCGTTAAAAATGGCGTTAAACCCAAAATAAACAAACAAACATGAAACCCCATATTTGGATTCAGTGTTGTTGTATTTCCTGGTTTATGACTGGATCATGAAGTCTGTAATATAATCCCGCTTAAGGGGCACATTTTATCATCTTTCATAAATAGACCCATTCAAACCGAGTCTGTTATTGTTTTGCTTGGTTGCGTTCTGTCGTCAAACGATCTTCTTATAGATTTTATACTATTATATTGGTTCAGGAAAAAAGTGAAACAGAATGAGCCATCCACACAGCACTCTGCCTGTAAATGTATAAATGTGTTCACACAGTGTATACACATACACATAAATAAAAACGGAATGGAATTATAAAAAAGGAAATTTGTGCAAAGATGTCTGTATTAGGTTGTTCATTTGATGCACCTGATTCGAAAGTCACATAAATAACACAAGCAAAACCGCGATTTATGGTTATCGATACAGAAATTTCGGCACTGCGTGAATAGATGAATAGATTCATTGCGAAAAAAAAAACAAAAAAAAACATTACTTACTTATCAGATTATTACCCACATGATGGCTATTGATGATTATCTCATTATTTAAAAATAACTGTACTTCCTCTTTGATACAAAATAGCTACGTTTGGAAGGATCTCAGCAAAATCAATGACAAAATGTCTACATTAATGTACTCAGTTATGGATGGCTATAAAGAACTTGTTTGTGCTGATAATTACTGTTTATATTGACAATAAACATGATAAACGTCTTTAAATGGGACAAAACATTTAAGACATTACAACAGTGGATACGTTTGGTTATGAGTAACTTTCACTACTTTAGACAAAGCTGATAATTATTATAATAAAAGTATACCTGATGAATTGCCATTGACAACACGTCATGGTTTTGATATCCCTGCGGCGAAACACATATATAACAGTAACTGGCATATATGAAAAAGAAATATAGTAGGGTACCGCATTCGAAAATAAAGTCAGTGGCAAACCCACCACTGGGAAGTTAAAACTGCTTTATTGGCGCCACAATAACACTTACACCATGCCAAATAATACTTAAACCATATCTATATTAGCAGTATTTTGGTTTTGTTCCGATGTATATTACGTGATAAAGTTCCATATAAATCATTTTCTACCTAAACTCGACACTTTGTGTTATAACTTCATTTGTGGTCCTAATTAATTTCAAACGCCACTGTTAGGAAGTCTCTGTTGGCAAGTAGACAAAAATAGGAATAGCTTAAGCTATAAAATCTCTATGTGTTACATATCGCTATCACGTCTGAAAAAATAATTCAGCTTTGTACAACATTGTGCTTCTTCAGAATGTTGCTTTATAAAAAGTAAACGAGTTACACTTATACTTAGTACATACTGTTTGTTTTGAAAAAAAAATATTAAGTGCTTAATTTATTTCACTCCGCTTTAACGGTCAAACATTTTATAATAATAAAATAAAAAAGGAAAACCACAGGTCGCCCAATACGACTTAAACGAAAATGTTGGAGGTTCGGTTTGATTGAGCCTGTTCACGGACGGTATTGGAAATGCAAGCTACCGTCTACGCCCTCTAGCCCTGGGGTGAGCAGAACTCAACATTTACACATGTTATAAAAATATAATTTAGAGACATCAGCAGATGTATTCATGTGGCGATGTACATGGAACCTTCAATGATACGCCGGGTGCAATTCCATGAAAAGCGGCGTATAGTCGGTTTTAATATCTCAACGACACATATTACCATTATATTCCTTTGAAATGTTTCAAGCTAAGTTGTGTACTTTTACATCACTGGTTTTGTACATTATTAGATTTTTTAAAGAAATGACGAAGAGGAAGTACATCCTAATGGATTAGCTTTAAGCATTGTTGAAATATCATAAAAACAATCTTTGCAATCTTTGTCCTCATCTTTTCCGGCAGAACACGGCCATATTACTAATTGTTCAAGTTTTGTAATGACCTGTTTTACAAATCGAGATATCTATGTCAGAGTAAATCCACGGAATGGAATACTTTTGAAATATTTTTTGTAATGAACGTGTGCTTTGGGGCTGACTACTTTTTATTGAAACAACATAAGGATTCAGAGATGACTCGTGGTAAGGTATAAAGTTTTAACATAATGTTACTACATGATTTTTAAAGATTCTATGGTATTTTTGGAAAGCATTAATTAAGCAAAGATATACAAAGTAAATTGTTTATACAATTTACGAATATATCAGTCAAAGCTGTACGCAGTATATAAAGTAACCCACTTTTTAAACTGTACAGAAAGTATTAACTTGTTGGAGTTGTCTTTGGAACGCGGGAGTCTTTTTGTCGTAAGATTTCCAATTTTCGTTTGTCTATGTTAAATTTGACTGTTCGTTTTGTTTGACGTCACCGGCTTGAGAAAAATTAGGTTATTTCACGAGATATTAGTCTATTCTTCTGTAGTTATTTATACAAAAATAACATAATACAGAATGTACATACGAATGGAACTTTAGCATATTATGATGCTATACAAATGAAGAACAGTATTAATTCTCTGGCTGATCAAGAAACATATTGCCCACTTTTCATTACCCTAAATAATGCTAACCTTAATAAAGTTTAATAAAAGTTGATTAGGTATTAGTTCATACTTTATGTCACTATCCAAACTGAACATATGTTTTAAACATGTAACAAAAACAGCGCCACAGCTCATAAGATCCGTTTTAAAGGGAAATGGCCGTAGCTACTCCGATCATACATTACTGAGTACAGCAATTTAAAACATTGCATTTAGTAAAGTTTTGTCTGGGACGTTAATAGATTAAGTATTTTATAGAATAACTTCTCATGCGAAAGTCCGGCTCTCCGCCGAACGTTTGGCACTTAAGTTTAAAAAAACTGTTATCTAATATTACAAAAAAGAGAACAATTTTAAACTCTGCCAATAAAATGTAGAATAAATTCGGGTAAGTTGGTACTTTGTTACTGGACCTCTGACTGTATTTAAAAAGTTTACAGATCTGGGGCCGTATTCATAAAGCATCTTAAGTATAAGTATAAGAAATTGATTATTTACTTAAGTATTACTTAAGCTAGAAATTGATTTTACTTAAGTATATTTGTTATTCATAAAACAACTTAATATGTAATTCTTGTTTTATATTGTTGATGAAAACATTAAAAAACATTAATTTCAGACAGATACCACATGCACAATTATGTTTAAAGTGCTTTTATCTGAAAACAACACTTTAATCGTACTCACCACGCTATTTTATTTTCAGACTTAAGTCATTTCTTACATATCTTAAGTTTTAGCTGTTTTATGACTAGAACATAAGTTTTTACTTAGTCTTAAGTTGAAATCACCACAAACTTAAGTAAAATCTTAAACTTAAGTGAAAACTTATACTTCAAGAATATTCCGATAGTTTTTTCCTTTCATAGATTTTTTTTAATTCACATATATTATAGGAAAATTTGTGCTGAAAACAATGAACAAATAAAATCAATAGGTCACCAGGCTTGTTTTTGTGAAAAATTGTTTTGAACATACCCACTGTTGCTGAAACCGCCAGTGATTTTTCAACATTTTCATAATTTTCTGCTTTTTTTTATAAATACCAACCAAAATATACATCAAGACAGCACAGTACGGTATTTTTCTTTTTACAGATTTTATTATATACTTATTTGATATCATAGTCATATTTGTAGTATAAAACTCTATCCTTACAATAATGGGTACAAATGGAAAAAAAATATTGTTTCATATTTACTTTTGTGAACTTTTTCAATGAAAAATACCCATAGTGAAGAATATTTTTTTTAAATTTTGAAAAAAACTCTTTCATAGAATTTTTTCCTGTTTTTCTTGTGTATAGATAATTGTATTGTGAGCATAAAAATGGCTAAAAATGTATGGGTCACCAGGCTAAATTTTATGTTAAGACCGCTAGAATACAACACCTGTTCGGACGGAAAATGGCGCGAACCTGGCCAAATTGATTACATGAATGTCTGCTAGAAGTAAAAAATGTTTTAAAAATTTTAATTCTTTCTATAATTGAATACTAAATAATCTGAAAGGCGATACTGTCTTATCAGTGCTAAGTCAATTATCTTACATTATATGAACAACACTGTCTTTGTACTAAAATGCGATGTGAAAACACAACCATAAAAATAGCAAGTTACCTGTCATGCATGATACTTGTCAATACAACATAAACCAGTATCAACATTTTAGTACTGATAAAACTTATCAAAAATGTTATTTCATTCAAGATTCGTCATATTTAAGATTGTCTGTAACATGTTTCAACAAATGTTGACTTCAGTTCAGTTTTCCATAGAATGTGTCGGCTGCGCAGAAAGATGCACATTAAAGCTATAGGAATTCCCTTTAAGATGTTTTATGAATACGGCCCCTGAAGTAATTTCAGTGCATTTCTTTTTCAAGTTCATAGTACAGTATTGAATTTCATCCAATGACAGTTTATGGTAGAATTAAGCTTAAGCCGGTACTAGCGGGGCCGTGGGGTATTGCATATGTTATCTCTGTTCATTAATTAAAAGGATGTAATCAAACCAAGTGTACAATTATCCGTACTTTGATTCCATATGATACCCTGCATTCTTAATATTATTACGTTTTTATTTAAATATCTAGATAATACTATGAGCGTTTCAATATCACAGTTTATGGACGTACTCAAACAACCTTGTTTTTCCTTTTACTCAAGTCTGTAGTATTAAATATCCAGGATAGCCCGAAGAGTATGTTAATATCAATAATTGTAGGATGAAGTGATCTTTGGCAATGAACCGTACACTGTAAAATCGTACTCGTTACATGTATCGAATCATATTCCATTTATTACCTGATAACTGTAAAAGGTTACCCCGTGCTATGCCTACGTGCACTATATAGAGTTTTCTTTTATGAATCATCAACCTTTCATTTTACTTCAATAACCAAACACTGAATATCATATATCAAAATTAATTTCAAAACCAAGAAATATTTAAAATGAAGACGCCTAAGGATTCATAAGATGAAGTACGGTATATTGCGTCCTATATGTTAAGTTCAAATGACTAGTATGTACATGGCTCAAGTAATATAGGTGACATTTTTGTTTTGAATTTGTTTCAAACTTATGTTCAATACATGTATTAAATAGAATTAGGGGACGTCAATTTGATTGCAGTAATATATCTTACATAGGCTTACAAGCATTATGCATACGTCTGTTTCTGGTGAAAATATCTGGTCGATGTTATGAATACTTATTTGTATTGTTAATATATTTCCATATCGTTTAAACTTATAATTGTAAACATCTGACAGATGATGCCGTCGTTTTTCTTCTTTAATTAAATGTAAGCAGATAAAAGAACAAAGCAAAATAGTATTAGGCGTACCATGTAGTGGTTGCACAAAGTCAGCCTGTAACTTGACTCAGTGGTATTGCTGTTTCTGATTTATTGGGATAATATATTTCATTCCATGATATTTTATGGTAAAATTCTACTTAGCCGGTACTATCGGGGCCATCGGGGATGTTGGATACTTTTTCTGTTCATACAATGATGTGTTCAGACCAAGTTTACAACGAATATCACTATTTTTTTTGTATTTAAATATCTTCTAGCTATTACTTTGAACTTTGCAAAGTCATAATTTATAGACATGTACTCAAACATCCTTGTTTTCTCATGTCTGTAGTGTTAAATCTCCGGGATTGCCCGGCATGTATGTTAATATTGTTAGCTTTTTAGCAAGATGTGATCTTCAGTAAATATCATGTTCTCTGTAAAATCATACACGTTATTATCACTTGATTTCTTAATAGGTTGATTCCGAGTTCATGCATTCATTTAGCAGGTATGCATGTTATACCAGTTGTCACCTATCCTGGCAATGATTTGCTCAATTTTGAACTCTAAACGCTTTAAGTTTTCAAGTGCATATTTTGTTATGTGGCATGTTTATAATTATATTGTCCAAATGCAAAGTCGAATCAATATTTGTTCACATCACTTTATACATTACCTCCATACATCGGTATAAATATGAATGTGTTTCTAAAATTTGCCAACTTGTGTTTTTGACAATTGACGAACAATATACTGCATCGTTGATAACAGATATTGGGAATGTTAAAATACAAAATACCTTTTAAAATGAAGGCTACCTATGTCCATGAAACGATGACCTGTTGAAGATAATGTATCTCAACTTGAAGTCAGATATAAAGATCATTTTGTACTTTGATCTAGCTGTCTGTTTAAGGTTTGTTGTTATTTTTTGAAGGCACTGATGTTTCAATGTCCCATCTAGTAAGAGGCTTGTACATTTTCTTGATCATATCAACAAACAACTATATACACTATATATAACTACCCATAGGGTTCGCATTATACTTATTCTAGCTTTTTTTCTGGCATAGTCTTCAAATGACGATAACATGGATAAACCGTTTTATGGATAAAAAATCATACTTTACGTCAATACCAAAACTACACGAATGAAATTTTAATATAAATAAGTAACATAAAAAGTTACAAACCGTGAAAAAAGCAGCGTCACAACTCAATTTTAAAGGCATTATTGAACAGTTACGCCGATCATGTTTATTGAAAGTAGTAATTTAAACTAGAATGTGTCTGTAAGACACAGGGTTTGCCTCTACTGGAACATTTGTCACAAATATGGGGCAATTATTTAAATGTTTGCAGTCTAAAGGGGGAAGAGCCTCAACAAACATTTTATATAAAAAATCATTATTCTAGACCATATACCTTTTAAGCTATGAGCATGACAAACAAAACATCTGCTATTTTGGCTATTTCAAAGGCTGAAACTTTGTATCAGCGCTAAATTCTCAAGAGGAATGCCAAGTGTGCAAGGTCACATCATGATAAAGACTCATGCAAGATTTCATGAACTTACATCAAATACAAAAATGTACTTTTTGAGCTAGGCATGTTATTAGGTGAAAATGTGCATTTTTGACTATTTTAGGGGCCATAACTATGCAAATAGAGGATAAAGACAGACGAAAAATAGGAGGTGCGCAAGTTTATATCATGATAAAGACTCATGCAAGTTTTCATCAATTTATATCAAATACATTTTGAGCTAGGCGCTTCGCAATGTGAAAATGTGCTTTTTTTACTATTCAGGGGCCATCACTCTGGAAATAGGGGGCGGAGCCAGATGAAAAATAGGAGGTACACAAGTTCATATCATGATAAGTGTCAGGATACGAATTATATGACCCAGAGAAGTGCCTACGCCTTTAGTATCTTGTAGTAACAATGAAATGGGTCCAATCGCTAATGTGATTATGTCTTACACTAGCTGACAAACGATATAGAATGTCCTTTTGTTAAAACGTACAGCTGGTGAGACAAAATATCTCATACATAAATTTTCCTCTGGCTACTTGCTAAAATGATTTATGTACCAATGATTTGTAAATGATTTCAATTATGAGCTAGTTTCAGGGCTCAGGTTAATCACTAAATGTTTTAAACCAACAATAGCCATAAGCTCAAACTCCCATAGGCTGAAGACTCTATACTTGACTGATCTTTTTGCTGAAGTTCCCATCAGACAATGTCTTTGAATCAACAACATATAAGTCCTATCGCACAGATGTTCGGCCTCTGTCCTCTTAACTGAAGTTGCAACTCAATATGATTGCCCTGACTGCTGGAAATTCAGCGCGTATATGCTATCATATGTTGCATTCAACTACCATATACTGTGAAATCATTAATATTCGTGGGGGACTAATTTTCGTTGATTTCGTGGTTGAGTCAATCCACGAAATTTTACCCCAACGAACAAGTAAAATGCCCATTCATTTTATGTCCAAAAGTTGAAATCCACGAATTCATATCCCCACGAAAATGCCGTTTTGACCAAAACCACGAAATTTCATGCCCACGAAATAAAATGATTTTACAGTAGGTATATCCCCGATAAATTGGCTGTACTTCGCCAATAATGCTGAGCCGTCTATAATCTGCAACTCTCCTACTCTCTCAGTAGATTACCAAACTCTGGGTTTCTGTCTCAGCTTTCCGATGCTCAGCCTATATTTGCTATCATCTATAGCATTCAACTACCGTTATGGTATAACTCCTATGCGCTGGTCCTATAGCTCGAAACCTTCTTGAAATTCTGCAACTCTTCTTTATTCTATGATCTTCAAAATTTATCCGCCCTGACAGGGTAGTTCCAAATAACCAATCAAGGAACTGGGATAAATTATTCAGCTGGCTTACGGAAGGTCGGTGGTTCTACCCAGGTGCCCGCTCGTGATGAAATAATGCACGGAGGGGCACCTGGGGTCTTCCTCCACCATTAAGGCTGGAAAGTCGCCATATGACCTATCATGTGTCGGTGCGACGTTAAATCCAACAAAAAAAATTATTAATTGAATCCTCGTTGTGTCTTCTTCTATCGCTGGATACCGAATGATTTCTCCGTCATCCATCTACCTGTTTATACCTTAGCAGACGTGAGCTTTGATTGGTGCTATTTATAGAGCTTGTTTTTGATTGGTCCAAATTTGTACATAGTATTTCACAACGGGTACTTGCTTTAACAAAACGTTGGTTCCCTTTAACTATTGTATACAACAAAATGAATGATGCTGGGATCCAGCTATCACTGTAATTAACCCATATTGTCTATAAATGACTCAAATCCTATTATTTACAGCAATTCAAATATAATTGTAGCATGGCAGTATTAAAAGGGAGTCAAGCACTACCTGTGCTTATGTTTAAAGTTTTCGATATATCAAATGTAAAAATTATTCTGACAATAAGACTCACGCAAGGTTT
The DNA here is from genome assembly GCF_021730395.1 of Mercenaria mercenaria. Classification (NCBI taxonomy): domain Eukaryota; kingdom Metazoa; phylum Mollusca; class Bivalvia; order Venerida; family Veneridae; genus Mercenaria; species Mercenaria mercenaria. The sequence continues at coordinate 22,479,894 of NC_069377.1, read as the reverse complement.
CATTAATTGATATCAAATACTTTTTAGCAGGGCGCGTCACAGCATTTTTCGGATGGACGCACGGACAATATCAAATTTATATGCCCCACCACTTATAGAGGGTCACAAATATAACTCTTTTTTTAGGTTAATTTATGAAGTAATTTGTGTTAAAACCATCCATACAAACGCCGTGCGTTTTGGTCAATATCTGTTAGTCATTTCGGTAGAGGAAAAAGTAATATTGACGTTATTCTTCTGACCTTTCTTACAGATGTTTTGATTAAAAGGCATTGACCTCCACATTTTGGCAAAAAAAGATCTTGAAGTTTCTTTCAAATTGAACTTTGGTCATATTTAAACTTTAGAATATGAGTTTTGGTTTATAAACTATTTTAAAATGCCAAATCAAGAAAAAAGATTACCGTGTCGTGAATCGTACTCGGACCTCCGCGACAGTATATAAAGGAGTTTTCTGCTGTGGTTACCAATACCGCTAAATAGAGTATTTAGCGTTCAGTGAGCGTTAAATATAGATATTTATAATCGAGACAATCTACCTCGACGATTAGCATCGTAAAAAGTAGTAAAAACAAGTAATTCTCCCGTGTTTCCGTAACATATAGTCTGTCAGTAATTGAGATTCACAGCATTCTTAAGAAATACAGCATTAATTTCCAGATATCTAAAAAATCTTCTTCTTTTTTATTTTAAACGATCTGGAGGCAGTGCCTTTAATAGTGTACAACTTATATAGATATTCTGATAAAAAAGAACATTCAAGAAAACCCAACTTTCATACATCAAATGAATCAAACATGAAAACATCAAAATAAAAGGTAGAGGAAATGAAATGTGACTTTGATATTAATTAATGAAATTTTCATGCACACAACGTTTTGACATTTTTACCTGCAGATATGCTCTTTGTCCGAGTGCCAATCAAGTAAATGAGTTTACATTATGTGATTACTTATTGTTTCGTGAAAGCTTATATACTAAGAATAAAGATTATCACAAGTACCATATTAAGGGAATCATTATCATTTTGCAATATATGACAGTGCTCTTTTTGTTGTGTTTTATCTAAATTCATCTTTTACCATGTATGTGCAAAGTAAATAGTGAGGAAGAGTTTTAAAGATCAGTTCAAGCCAGTTTAGCCAGAATCTTGCTGTTGTATAACATCACGTTTCTTTTATTTAAGAATATTGTACTTATTGAACGCCACAATAACGGTCCGGATTGAGATTTGCATTTCTTCAAAAACACGCGAATGTCGTCATACACTTATCTTGATAATTATAATGATCACTACGCGCAAGTTTAATGAGTTAAATCAAATGATTACGAATACTATGATGCAAAAACATTTACCTTGTTGTTTACTCTAAAAATGACCTTTCCCACAAGAGTCATTTACATGTTGGCGAGATGTTTCTATTAACAAAACTAATTGTATAGTACGTGTGTGCTATCTGTGTATCAATGTTAACACTCATCCTAAAATCAGATGCGGTGTACCTCTGGTTCACTATATTTTGTCTCCGATAAACATGTATAAAAAGTGAAAATTTTATCGCTTCAGTGAAAATATTTTGATAACATTATAAGTATAAATAACTTGGGACCGACAAAGGTGTTTGGACTAAAATAGTGAAAACATCGTATTAATTGAGTCTTTCTACATTTGTTTTTATATTTCACAATTAGTTATTTTATTCAGAGCTGATTCAATTAACAACAAAAGTCCTTATCAAAGCAATCGGATGGTATAGACGTCGGTCAAAAGTTATACAACGTGGTGTGTCTAACCAACGCTGTATATGGTAACAACATTTCTTAGATTTCTGTGTACATGTACGACGATGTGGGAGAATAACGTATTTTCTCTGACTACCTGTATTTATATTTGGCAGTTTCTGTGACTTTAAAATTTCAGAAGCTTGCCCTATGATACTTCCGTTAGGGTTATTTTCTAATTTATATAATTTACCTGAAGAAGAAACGTTCAGAAGGAATGTTTCCACAGCCTTTGCGTCTTCATGAAGCCATTTAGCTTTTTCTCTAAATTTAGTTTAGTTATTACCTAGCGTAATTAACTTTCAAGCATGCAATGTGGTTAGGTCTCTTTTAACGTAATTGTTAATCTTTAATTTATTATCTTTCACTTATCAACAAATCTGCTTTCGGATTTTTATTACAACAGTTTCAATGTATTCAAAATATCCTGTCAAAAATTTTAATTCTCATTTATCTCAAGCAAATGAATGCTGCAACGTATGCCAACAAGGTCTGTTATACTTCCTTATCTGAGACATATTCAATGCTGTTATACTAACAGAAAATATTAAAAAGATGACGTTCTTTCATTAAATCACAAATGGTGAAAAATGGTTTGGTGCCTCCATTGTGTTCCTTTTATTGTTTTAGTTTGTTGCATTTTGTCTAATTGCTTTCCTTGGCCAATTTTATGTGTCTATGTTCTGTGTGTATATGCATGCAAACGCACACTGGTGTAGGTTTTCCTCTCAGGGAGGCTGTGTCCTTCGAACTGACTTTTGGTTATGCATCAATGTATTGTTCTTGTTAATATGCACGCCAGCTCTAAATTACTGCACTAAAAAAGATGATACATAATTGATAAATGAATCGCCACAATCTAGTCTTCGATAAAGAAAATAGCTCGATAAAGGAAATAGCTCATAATAAACACCATTGTTTAAAATCACGTTGTACGTGAAAGTACTTAGATTGTGATAGTGTACGACTCTGCATAGACTTTTACTTACAAATGAATCCCCAATTTCCAGCACGACTTTAATAAACAAAGTTCATATATCAACTCCTACTAAGAACCCTAAAATAGTTAAATGTCATTTCCAAGATGGCATTGAAGAAACTTAATGGAATTATATATTGCGTCTTATAAGGCAATTTCAAAAGATAAATATGAGAATGTGTTTGTTTTAAAAACTAATGAGGTTTTGAGCATTATGATTACAGCTGTTTGGGATGAAATTACACTTTACACGTTTTATGATGTTTAAATATTAAGTTCGTTTTTAATATCTATTCTTTGTCGGAGTTCCACCATGATACTGCTTGTCATAAAATCGGCCTTTTTGAAAACAAAAATTATCATGGAAAGTATATTACCACAGGAAATCGAAAATCGTATTTAGTAAATTTGTCGTGTCGCACGAAGAAACTTAAAGTGCAGCTCTATTTTTTTTTCAAATATTTCAAGGTTGTTGTAAAGTCGTAAAATCATAATGAATTAAATTTGTCTGAAGATAGTTCTGCATATTTGATAAACCGAAAGTAAATGCGGAACGGAATTTATCCGGATAGCCTAGAATAAAAACTGGACTCGGCGTACAGAAATGAAAATCCTTATATGAATTAATGGCAACAAATAAGAAAATCTATTAAAACGGCAACGTTACTCTCTTTCTAAGGTTTAAACCTGATATTAAAACATTTGAGTTATTAAAAAGTTTACATTCTAAACAATTTCTAAAAAGCTTCTTTAAATATGCGGATCAATCTAAAAATGGTAAAAATCTCAAAATCAAGCATGCACATGGAACCAGTACATTTTACTTCACATTATTCCATTTTTTTGTTTACGACTGTGAGTAGTTTCATTACACAAATTTCTATTCACGAAAATGTTATCAAATTTGAGATTTTCCCATAGACTCCAATAATAAATATAATCTAAATGGTCAGTGTGAGTGGATACAGGTTGAATAAGAACTGCTTGTTCATTGATAATTCATCCGCATTGTTCATGAATGGGACTATTTTGTGTAGCACATGAACGTCCTTTGGATGTGACAAACCAAGTTTACAATTACCCGTACTTTGATTCCATATGATATCCTGCATTCTTAATATTATTACGTCTTTATTTAAATATCTAAATAATACTATGAGCGTTGCAATATCACAGTTTATATACATGGACTCAAACCACCTTGTTTTCTTGTTCACTCAAGTCTGTAGTGTTAAATGTCCAGGATAGCCCGACAAGTATGTTAATATCAATAATTGTAGGATGAAGTCATCTTTGGCAATAGTTCTGTACACTGTAAAATCGTACTCGTTACATGTATCACATCATATTCCATTTATTAGGTGATAACTGTAAAAGGTTACCCCGTGCTATGACTACGCGCACTACATAGAGTTTTCTTCAACTTTTCATTTTACTTCAATAACGAATTTATCTCAAAACCCAGAAATATTTAAATTGAAGACGCCTAAGGATTTATTAAATGAGGTACGATATATTGCGGCTAGTATGTACATGGTTCAAGTAATATAGGTGACATTTTTGTTTTGAATTTGTTTCAAACTTATGTTCAATACATGTATTAAATAGAATTAGGGGATGTCAATTTGATAACAGTAATATATCTTACAGAGGCTTACAAGCATTATGCATACAGTTGTTTCTGGTGAAAATATCCGGTAGATTTTATGAATACATATTTGTATTGTTAATATATTTTCAGATCATTTAAATCAAAAACTGAAAACATTCGACAGATGCCGTTGTTTTTCTTCTTAAATTAAATATAAGCAGATGAAACAACAAAGCAAAACAGTATAAGGCGTACCATGTAGCTGTCGCACAAAGTCAACACGTAACTTGACTCAGCGGTATTGCTATTTCTGATTTATTGGGATCATGTATTTCATTCAATGATGTTTTATGGTAGAATTCGTCTTCAGCCGGTATTATTGAGGCCATCGGTGATCTTGCATACTTTTTCTGTTCATAGATGGATGTGTTAAGACCAAGCTTACAATGATTCACTATTTTCGTTGTGATTCCATATGATATCCTGCATTTTAATATTAATAACTCTTTTATTTAAATATCTGCTAGCTATTACTTTGAACTTTTCAAAGTCGTAATTTATAGACATGTCCTCAAACAACCTTGTCTTCTTGTTTTCTCATGTCTGGAGTGTTAAATCTCCGGGATTGCCCGACAGGTATGTTAATATCATTAGCTGTTTAGCAAGGTGTGATCTTCAGAATTAATAACAACATAACATAACATTGCACATTTATAGCCACAATATTCATACATCTAATTGTAAATACATAATCAAGTTTCACAACTTCTATAACGGTTTTACAAAAAAATCATGTTAATACACAGACTATATGTCATCGAAACTTTATGTAATGGAGATTTCAGTTCAGTCAACAACAAAATGAGGAATACTCAGTAGGATGTGGTTTATCGTATATGATGTTAATATAAGTATATGAAAATCAATAGAGAATTTCACGTTATTACACAATATTAATATGATGTAACCCACTTAATTCATATTTCAATGTAAAACGACATTCATACATGACGCTCTTTGGACTCAAAAAATAAATATTTCGCAACACTATTTAATATTCTATGACTTTTGGAAGATATCAATAATTCAAATTTCTTTAATGTTGGCCATCTACAAAAATAGGGTTTAAGAAATTGTTTACGTATACTGTAATACTTTGGACATACAAGCAAAAAATGAAATTCATTTTCTATTACATTCATATTATACTGTAGACATTTTCTATCTTCTCTGGGAATATTTTCATAAATAATTAATCATGTTCTCTGTAAAATCGTACTCGTTATTATCACTTGATTTCTTAATAGCTTGATTCCGAGTTCATGCATTCATTTAGCGGGTATGCCTGTTGTCAATAAAGACTTATACCAATTGTCACCTACCCTGGCAATGATTTGCACAGTTTTGAGCTCTAAAAGCTTCATAGGGTTTTCAAGTGCATATTTTGTTATGTGGCATGTTTATAAATAATTATATTGTCAAAATGTAAAGTCGAATCAATATTTGTTCGTATCACTATATACATTACCTCCATACATCTGTATAAATATGACCGTGTTTCCAAAATTTGCCAACTTATGTTTCTAACAATTGACGAACAATATACTGCACCGTTGATAACAGATATTGGGAGTGTTAAAATACCAAATACCTTTTAAAATGAAGGCTACAGATGTCCATGAAACGATGGCCTGTTGAAGATAATGTATTTCAACTCGAAGTCATTTAAACAAAGTTATCACGATTGTCAATAACTTATACTCAGATATAAAGATCATTTTGCACTTTGATCTGTCTATTCAAGGCTCGTTGTTATTGTTTGAAGGCATTGATGTTTGTACATTTTCTTGATCATATCAACAAACAACTATATACACTATATATAGCTATCCATAGGGTTAGCATTATACCTATTCTTTTTTTTTTCTGGCATTGTCTTCAAAAGACGATAGCATAGATGTTATATGGATAAAATCATACTTTATATCAATATCAAAACTAAACGAATGAAATTTTAGGATAAATCAGTTACAAACCTTGAAAAAGCAGCGTCACAACTCAATTTTAAAGGCATTATGGAACAATTACGCCGACCATGCTTATTGAAAGTAGTAATTTAAATTAGAATGTGTCTGTAGGACAAAGGGTGAGTCCCTACTGGAATATTTGTCACAAATAAGAGGCAATTATTCCAATGTTTGCAGTCTTAAGTGGGTATAGCCTCAACAAACATTTTATATAAAGGATTCATTATTCTAGGCCATAAACTTTTTAAGCTATGAGCATGACAAACAAAACATCTGCTATTTTAGCTACTTCAAGAACTGAAACTGTAATTAGCGCTAAATTCTCAAGAAGAATGCTAAGTGTGCAAGGTCACATCATGATAAAGACTCATGCGAGATTTCATTAATTTACATCAAATACAAAAACATACTTTTTGAGCTAGGCACGTCATTAGGTGAAAATGTGCATTTTGACTATTTTAGGGGTCATAACTTTGGAAATATGGGATAAAACCAGACGAAAAATAGGAGGTGCGCAAGTTTATATCATGATAAAGACTCATGCAAGGTTTCAGTAATTGTGACAGATCATGAGATTTTGGGTCCAAATGAAATTTTGGTCAAAAATAGGGTTTTGGGTTAATCTGACAGATTGACCCGTTCTGAGTAAAAATCTTTAATTTGACAACAAAAATCAGCCGTTGTCATGGAGATATTACCACTTTTCGGACACCATGTTTTTGTCTAACTGTATCAAAATTGAGGCAGTATATCTTAATAATGACTCCATATTTAAAGATAAAATACATGATAAAATAACAAAAGCAACATGCAATTAATGGAATGTATTTCTTTTTGTCTCTTTCTTTCATGTAGTATAAAATATTTATGTTCTAAAAATCGTTTCTATAGCAACACTGTTGTTTAACCCCTTTTTTAACAGTCCCTTGATGAATCTAACAATAAATTACATAGAATGTGAAATAAATACACAATTTACTTTTTCTAGTGTGCAAACAGTTTACAGACAACTGTTTTATGGCATCCTTTTGAACAAAATACAGACTTTATTTGATATCAAATTTGACAACATCCCAAAAACTAGGACATTAATCTTATTGTTATAGACACCTTATCTATTAAACAGTAAGAAAGAAAATCAGGCAAGAAGATATAATTATTAGACTGTTATTATCAACTGTGAGTTTGCTAAAATTTCAGAAGACTTAGATATACTGATCAATGAATCATTACCATGGCAACGATGTGGTATTTCCTTACAAAAATACTAACATTACCATAGCAACAATGTGGTATTTTCTTACAAAAATACTAACATTTTTGTCAATTTCTTTGTAACAGTTTGAATATTTGAAGTGTTTTTTCCATATATTTACATCAAAAGCTGGCTGTTTTCTTATTTAAAAGTAAGAGACATCATTCCATGCAAATTAATGTAATATTGTTTGAGAAATACAAAATTTTCGGATACACCTTTCTCAGTTACATCTCTTGCCATTTTAAGGCAGACTTGTGTGATAACAAAGTGCTTTGCTGATGCAATTATTACATATGAAAATATATTCACTAACATAATAAAGCTTAACAAATATAACATATGAACAAGAAAGATGTTGTTTACATATGATGATATCCAAAATAATTTAAAAGTCAAATTAATGTTACCATGGCAACAATGCACTATTTTCTTAAAATAGTAGTATTTTTGTAAATTTTCCAGAAAGAATCAGAACATTCATTTAGCATCTGTTCAGTATACATTTATTTTACACCACAAATGGTCAACTGTGATCATTTATAAAAAAAAACATATTTCATTTAATATAATTTGACTTTGAGAAGTACATATTTTCCTGATATGCCTACCTGCATTACAACTCTGCCATTTTATGGCAGATTTGTGTTATAACATGTTTTGTTGATGCAATGATTACACATAGAAGGTATTTTCTTGCAGAACATAGTCTGATTAGCAGAGATAAACAAGAAACATGATGTCTACATAATCAAACAAATCTAAATTTAAGTCAAATTTGTGTTACCATGGCAACTCACACTGTTTTGCAACAAAAATTAGCTATTTCTGCAAAGTTCATGTAAAAATATCGTTTAACACAATTATAACCATGGATTTACATGATTAATTCTTGAAATAAAATATACTATATTTAGCCAGTAACAAATATGTTCTGCTATATTGGAAGTTTTCTGTCATGGCGATTTCTGGGAAAATCCTTCCTACACTCACACTGGCAAGGCAGTTTTGATTGTAAAAATGTTTCATCCAAAAGTTGTGCTTTAAATGTCACACATGTTGTAGTTTTGAAACAACTAGGATTCATTCAACAGATATGTCTTAGTATTTTGGAAAATTCATAAGTTAAATTCTGTATTGTTAGAACAATTAAGATAGTGCTTTTCAAACCACTTCACAGCTGTCATGGCATCAAAACACTTATAAAATACTTTTACCTAATATTTCTCACAGTTGACTAAGTTTTACTTTTTCTTGAAACACACTTGTAATTTGAATTAGAATGTTTAACTTTTTCTGGTCATGAGGGCAGGAAACATGACCTTATTTGTGCAGTATGGAGTTACTTGCTCATATCAGTATTTGTGACATGCACTCTATTCCATAGGCATGATTTCAGCTGAATGATCAGTAGAACATATTAATTCCTTCTGTTTCATTCCCATTCACATACTCATAGTTCTTTTATCACTGCAAAACAAAAATTCAACAACATTAGAACTTCATTTTAAGATTAGTATAAGGTTCCAGAAAATAAGACTGTAAAGCATCTTTTTAAGCTTAAGAGAGTCTTGTTGTTAAAAGCTGAATGAAAGCAGAATTGATAAGTATAAACTCATCCAAGAATCTTACAGTATTCAAGCAGAAAATGTAGCTTTTCGAGAATACATAAGCTAACTAAGATTCTGACAGACTAGACATACAATTCATGCAATCATACTTAATGTAAACATACATATACATGATATATTTAATTATTATATATCATTACTTATTCACTTCTTAATATACTAACACATATTTGTTGAATGGGTCTATAATTAAAATCTTTTCTCTTAAAATGTTATGAATGAAATAGATCATTTATGTGTATGTTACTTTAATGTCTTTATTTTTGTTAGAATAGCTGTATAGTAACTGTAAAAATGTATGAAGAAATTTACTAACCCCCAAAAATTCAGCTTGTAGTGTATAGACCTTCCTGGAAAATCCTTTAACTGTTTAAGGTCATTGCATCAAGCCAAACAATTCTTAGTGGTTGATCTGTAAAATGAAAAAAAATACTGAAAAAGGCTGAAATGTAAGATAAAAATGCACTGGGCAGTTTGATCAGTACATAGAGCACAAAGACTTCTATAAGAAGAGTAATAGGTTTGAATCCCTGGCAAGACTTTCAAAACAAAATGTATCTAATAAAAGTTAATTCATTTTACAAAGTGGCTGTCTGTGACTTGCCAAGAACAGTACAAAATGGTGAGGAATTCAGAAATAATGGCCCAGTTAACAGTATGCAAATCTAACAAAAATTTGAAAAGCTTTGGAAAAAACTGTCTCATTCCAAGTAAAAACAATATTTATGCCTTGTAGAAATTTATGTATGGACTGATTTGACATTACAAGTAAGAAATAAGTAATTGAAGCAGACAATACTGTCAATAGATGTGTTTCAACTGTTCCTGATCAGTCACTTTCATGGCAGGGCTATATAAAATGATCAGGGCTTTAATTATGTAACTAAACACTGTGACTGACTGTTTGTTTTTGTCTGGCACCAGAGTCACAAAGTCTTCTTGCATAGAATCTAATTGTCTTGCATACTGATTCTACTGAATAAGAGATAAAACCGATTAAAAAAAGTTTAATTCATGGCAGATTTAGTAAATAATACATAGTCTACAATACAGTGCCACTTGTAAATAAACTGTGAATTGGGCTACCTCCAAACTGTCATTAGTGTCTAACAGGCTGGTAACATTGCCCGATCGGGCTTTCGACATAAAAACTAATATTTCTTGAAACATAATGAAGATATTTCTTTCAAACTTAGTCCATTTATTAAGCATAACATATGACACAAATTAAAAGACAGACTCTTTTCGGACGGACGCACGGACAATACCAAATTTATATGCCCCACCACTCATAGCGGGGGCACAGATATAGATCTTTTGTTTTTTCTGAGGTTAATTCATGAAGTATTTTATGTTAAAACCATTGATACAAACGCCGTGCGTTTTGGTCAATATCTGTTAGTCATTTCTTTAGAAATTTTCTCTTTCAAGGTAAAATAATATTGACGTTATTCTTCTGACCTTTCTTACAGATGTTTTGATTAAAAGGCATTGACCTCCAGATTTTGGAAAAAAAAATCTTAAAGTTTCTTTCAAATTGAAGTTTGGTCATATTATAAACATTAGAATATGAGTTTTGGTTTGTAAACTATTTCAAAATGCCAAATCAAGAAAAAAAGATGACCGCGTCGGGAATCGAAATCGGACCGCCGCGACAATATATAAAGAAGTTTTCCACTGTCGTTACTTATACCGCTATATAGAGTATTTAGCGTTCAATGCGCGTTCAATGTAGAAATTTACAATCAAGGCAATTTACCTGGACGATTTTCAACGTAAAAAGTAGTAAAACAACTAATTCTCGCGTGTTTCCGTAGCATTAGTCTGTCAGTGTATTCTTAAGAAATACAGCACTAATTTCCAGACATCTAAACAATCTTTTTATTTTGTTTTCGAACGATTTGGGGGCCAGTGCCTTTAATAGTGCCCAACTAATATTGATATTTTGATACAAAACATTCAAGAAAACCCAATTTTCACATATCATATGAATCAAATATGAAAACATCAAAATGAAAGGTAGAGGAAATGAAATGTGATTTTGATATTTATTAATGAGATTTTCATGCACACAACGTTTTGACATTTTTTACCTGCAAATATGCTCTTTGTGAATAATCAAAGCAACTCGAGTGTCAATCAAGTGAATGAGTTTACATTACATATTGTTTCCTGAAAGCTTAAGAATAAAGATTATCAGAAATACCATATTAAGGAAATCATTATAATTTTGCAATATGACAGTGTTCTTTGTTGTTATTTTTATCTACATTCATCATTTACCATGTATGTGTAATGTTAACAGTGAGGAAGAGTTTTAAAGATCAGTCCAAGCCAGTTTAGCCAGAATCTTCCTGTTGTATAACATCACGTATCGTTTGTCCAGGAATGTTGTACTTATTGAACGCCAAAATAAAAAGGTCAGGAATGAGATTTGCATTTTTTCAAAAACGCGCAAATGTCGTCATATACATATCTTGATAGTTATAATGATCACTACGCGCACGTTTAATGAGCTAAATCGTTTTAATTGCGGATGCTATGATGTAAAATTATTCACTTTGATGTTTACTCTAAAACGACTTTTCCCATAAGAGTCATTTACCTGTTAGCGAGATGTTTCTATTAATAAAACTAATTATATAGTACGTGTGTGATGTTTGTATATCAATGTTAACACTCATCCTAAAATCAGATGCGGTGTACCTATTGTTCACTATATTCAGTCTCAAATAAACATATATAAAAAGTGACAATTTTGTCGCTTCAGTAAAAATATTTTGGTAACATTATAAGTATAAATAACTTGGGATCGATAAAGGTGTTTGGACTAAACTGACCTCTGTATTTAATAAAACTAGTACCTGATGTTCTAAAAACTACTTCTGTCCACGGCGATTTGACTTCATCGTAGTATCAAAATAGTGAAAACATCGTATTAATTGAGTCTTTCTACATTTGTTTTTATTTTTCACAATTAGTTATTTTATTCAGAGCTGATTCAAATTAACAGCAAAAGTCCTTATCAAAGCAATCGGATGGTATAGACGTCGGTCAAAAGTTATACAACGTGGTGTGTCTAACCAACGCTGTATATGGTTACAACATTTCTTAGATTTCTGTGTACATGCGCGACGATGTAGGATAATAACGTATTTTCTCTGACTATCTGTATTTAAATTTGGCTGTTTCTGTGACTTTCAGTGGCTTTCACCATGATACTTCCGTTAAGGTTATTTTCTAATTTATATGATTTACCTGAAGAAGAAACGTTTCGAAGGAATGTTTCCACAGCCTTTGCGTGTTCATGAAGCCATTAAGCTTTTTCTTTAAATTTAGTTTAGTTATTACCTCTAGCGTAATTAACTTTCATGCATACAATGTGGTAAGGTGTTATTATCTTTCACTTATCAACAAATCTGATTTCGGCTTTTTATTCGAACCGTTTTATTTTACTCAAAATATCCTGTCAAAATAAAATATAATTCTCATTTATCTCAAGCAAATGAATGCTGCAACGTATGCCAACAAGGTCTGTTATACTTCCTTATCTGAGACATATTCAATGCTGTTAATATACTAACAGAAAAGATTAAAAAGATGGCGTTCTTTCATTAAATCACAAATGGTGAAAAATGGTTTGGTGCCTCCATTGTGTCGCTTTAGTGTTTCAGTTTGTTTCATTTTGTCTAATTGTGTTTCTTGGCCAATGTTGAGTGTCTACCTTCTGTATGTACATGCAACATGCATGCAAACGCACACTGGTGTAGGTTTTCCTCTGGGAGGCTGTGACCTTCGAACGTGACTTCCGTTTTGCATCAATGTACTGTTCTTGTTAATATGCACGACCGCTCTAAATTACTGCACTACAAGATGATATATAATTGATAAATGAATCGCCACAATTTTATCTTCGATAAAGGAAATAGCAAAAATGTATCTATTTTGAGAAATGTATGGAAAACAAGCATGCCAATTTTTGTTTAAACTTCATACCTATTTTTTAAAGAAAAATAGTTACTGTCTGTGCGCTGTGTCACAATCTGCACACTGATATAATATTATCTTCTCAGAAGTTTGTTCATCACCTGTCACGTCATGATGAATATAAATAATCAGAATTTGTTCATTTATAAGTTAACCTTTTAAAATGTATATGATGATAGGACACAAAAATAAAGATAAATGATTAGAACAATATTGAAAGACGATCCATACAGTAAATTCACATGGTAAACTTCTATATAATCAAATAATATTTTCAGAGGGAAAGCCTGAGTCATCATGCAACGAAATTTCTGATTTGACTTTGTCATTATTCATTTAGACAACTAATGATGATTTGCTTTTTAAGTCGGAAATATTGCTTTACGAAAACAATCAATTGCATGATATGTAAAGATTATGACTTTGTATGAAATGTTTACCAGATAAGCATGTACAGTCCTTTACTTATCCCGAACGCGTAGTGTTTGAGAAAGTATACGTCAATCCTCTTATTCCTATGACCACATCAAGCATTACCATGTAATCTCTCATTAACTATTCCTAACTAACCTCTCCGGTCACAAAAATTGACCTAATTAACACTGCAATAATGTTTTCTTGGAAAAAGGAAACGACGTGTACGTACTCCTGAAAGTTTAACTATGCTCAATTTATAAAAATATTTATAAATATATATAAACATTTCAAGAACAAAGAGAAAGTGTACATATAAAAGCACGAAGGAATTATAATTTGCTGGGAGCTGATACACAGATTTGATAATTCTAGCAGTAATGACAGTCAATTAGCTGAAAGCAAAATAAGTAATATATTCAAAATCACATGACAGAATTTTAAATGAATTAAAAATCGTTTAATTCAAACAAAATATGTAAATAAAAATGTAAATTATGGACTACATTTGAAAATTTTCAATCAATTGCGACAACTGCATGTAGTTTAAAAGTAGTCTGAATATCACAAAGCTTGTTTCAAAATGAAAGTTGTATAAGAATGACATTATTTCAACAACAGATATTAGATTTGCTTTCAGTGTCAAAATAATATATAAATATTTGCAGTTGTGGTAAGATATTTATCTCCATACAAATCTTTAAATTGATATAAGCCTACTTTCCGCGTGGAACCGCCTCGGTAGCCTAGTGGTGGAACGTCCGCTTCGAGTACGGGAGGTCGTGGGTTCGATCCCCGGCCGCGTCACACCAAAGACGTAAAAAATGGTACTAGCAGCTTCCTCGCTTGGCGCTCAGCATTAAGGGGATAGTGCTAGGACTGGTCAGCCCGGTGTCAGTATAATGTGACTAGGTGGGGTATCATGCCACGTGTCTACGACGTGTGTTCCAGTGAGTCAGCACTATAAAGTTGGCATTGTGCTCACTGCTACAAGTAGACACCGTCGTTTAGATGACTGAAAAATTGTTGAAAAAGACGTTAAACCCGAACACACACACACACACTTTCTGCGTGGTGTTGCCCCTTGCCGGTGGGGGGATAGAAAATACCGGCTGTATCTCCATGCAGTTGGGTACGACTCCCTCAAAAATGGAGCCACCTGTTTGCCGTTGGTGGCGACCCGTAAGCCGGAGAGGAGGGTCCTGGATGTTGAGGTGCCCCATAGCATCCCGGGGAGATGATGCGTGTTTGTTTGCATGTGCGCATCTTCTTCCCAGGATGTGGGTGCCAATACACATCTTTGGCCTCTAATTTGGTGTAGACGTTTTGGCGGTCGTATTGGCCCGATACGATCAATCGGCTAGTCATGCCGAGCCCTAGGAAATCTCACATGTACGTTTACCTTTTCTATTGTTTATTTCAAACTGCATCTTAATGTGATATTTTTATATTTTCACAAACATAATTTTGAAATAAAATACGTTACACAAAATCTGTCTTTACTCTGCTCTACTGTCACATTTTACTGCGTTCAGCAACTTCATAGTACGCTCACACACATTTATTTAACAATATATTTTCATATGTACTTCAATCTATGTTTCCTAGAAGGCGGTGGCTTAGGGCCAATCGGGTGGGTAGAGTAACAATCCGTTGAATCCCATGTTTGCTTTTCTGCAATACAGCTGGTGATATAAACAAGATTGTAAAATACCTGGCCGAGTATATCACTACAGTATCCCTAACATGTATGAGCTGGATATCCGCTCTGTTGTCATGTTCCCTTGTTGGACTCCGCGGCGGGTGGGGGCTGCGAGTGACGAATTTTAATAATTCAGTATGGAAAATCAAAATCAAAAACGACCGCATACCAGACATATTCTGGCGGCATGAAAGGTTTAAATTCTCATCAACCTCTCACATCAAATACGGCTTTTCCAAGATTTCTTCTCATTCAATCAAATATTGAAGATTTCAAAATGACACGTATCTCACCGTTTGCAATTGAAAAAACTATAGAGGGTATAGCTGGTGTTCCTAAATCAGTTAAAATGTTGCGTACTGGTGATCTTCTCGTTGAAGTTGACAGAGCAGCACACGCTAAAATTCTACTTGGCATTACATCCTTTTTTAACCATCCATGTAAATGTATACCGCACCGTACTTTGAACTCCTCAAGGGGGGGTCATTCGATGTCCTGATCTTGCTGGGGTATCAGAGACGGAGATTGTAAAAGAATTTACTGCTCAACACGTGACAGCTGCGAGACGCATCAAAATCAAAATATTAGTCAAAGAAATCCACACCAACACTATCATTCTAACATTTGGCATTCCGTTTTTCCCTTCTGTTATAAACATTGGCTATCTACGTACAAAAGTTACTACTTACATACCTAATCCTCTTCAGTGTTACAATTGTTTCGAGTTTGGCCACAACGAAAACACCTGTAAAGCTGACCATATTTGTCCAAAGTGCTGCCAAAATGGATATTCTCACGAACATGACACCTGCAATTATCCCATGTGTTGTGTGAATTGCGGCGAGCCGCATTCAGCCAGGTCTCGAGACTGCAAGACATGGAAGATTGAAAAGGAAGTTCTCCATGCCAAATTCACACAGGACATTGGATTTCCTGAAGCTAGACAAATTTCCAATGCTAAATTCGTATCTCCATCACTGTCATCGACATATTCTTCCATAACAAAATCTAACTCAAACAAATCAACTCAATGTATTGATGCTTCTATGCAAACTGATTCTGTGCGTGTCCCAGATGTTCTAACCGAAAAACCAAATTTTGCAGCAAAACCTGTTCAGAAACCAATAGTTCAAAATGCAGCTGCTAAACCAAGTCTGCCACCAGCTGTACAAAATGTTCCAAACTACGCAAATTCGCAATCGTCAAAGCAAAATGTTAATTTGAATTCTAAACAACGTGGGGTAAGTCAAACACCCAGACAAAAAATTGACTTGAAAACTGATGGGTTTGGAAAGGGATCAAATGATCCCATACAAACCAATAACCGGTTCCCTCTTGATTTGAACCGGTAGACGGGGTAGGATGATGACGAGCAGCGCAGCACAACTGATCATCTTGTTCGACTGGAAAATTTTATTCGTGATGCATTTGTTAAAAAGAGCATCTAGTGTCTGTCTTTTTCGATTTAGAAAAAGCTTATGACACTACATGGAAATATAATATTATGAATGATCTTAACGACTTAGGTTTAAATGGTCGACTTCCAACATTTATATCACAACTTTTATCTGATCGCAATTTTAAAATACGTGTTGGTTCTACCCTTTCTGACTCTTTTTAGCAAGAACAGGGAGTTCCACAAGGTTTTATTTTATCTGTTACACTTTTTAGCATCAAAATTAATACAATTGTGAAATGTTTGTTACCAGGGACAGATTGTTCATTATATGTTGATGATTTTCTGATATGATATCGTTCAAAAAATATGCGTACGATTGAACGCCAACTACCAGTGTTTGAGTAAAGTTCAAACTTGGGCCATTGAATATGGTTTTAAATTTTCCCAATCAAAAACTCAGTGTGTCCACTTTTGTCAATTACGGAAACATCATTGTGACCCTGAGCTTTTTCTAAATGGTAAAAAAAATACCCGTTGTTGACGAAGCAAAATTTCTTGGTGTTATTTTTGATAAAAAGCTTTCTTTTATACCACATATAAAATACCTGAAAGCCAAATGTTTGAAATCATTTAATCGTTTTTGAAGGTAATTTCAAATACTGATTGGGGAAGAGATCGCTAGGTTTTTAAGACTTTATAGAGCTTTGATTAGATCCAAGCTAGATTACGGTTGTGTTGTTTATGGTTCAGCCAAGAAATCGTATTTACAAATGTTGAATACTATCCATAATCAAGGTCTTCGTATTGCTCTTGGCGCATTTAGAACATCGCCTGTTGAAAGTTTGTATGTTGAAGCAAACGAACCCTCCCTTTACACGAGACGTGAAAAACTGTCATTGCAATATGCTCTGATGGTAGCTGCCATCAAATCCAATCCTGCTCATAAAATCATATTTAAACCCAAGTACCACGATTCGTATGACACAAAACCAAAACAAATTAAACCTTTTGGATTTCGCATCAACGATTCTATGAAGGAAACCGATTTTGAATTCGATGATATAAAAGAAATTTAGTTCTAAATACACCACCATGGACTCTTAATTCTCCAACAGTTCTTTTTGATATGAAGGCCGCCTTGAAAAAGTCTGAAACAGGCCCTGAAATGTTCAAGACCAAATATAACGAAATCAAGTCGACTTACAAAGATCATTTTCCAATTTATACAGATCGTTCAAAAGATGATTCAAAGGTTGGATGTGCCACCGTTAGCCACCTACATCAATCAAAATTATGTTTGCCAAATAACGCTACAATTTTTTCAGCTGAGGCAAAAGCTATTGATTTGGCCCTTAATTTTATTTCAGAATATAATGAAGAAAAGTTTATCATCTTTTCCGACTCACTGTCAGTATTACAATCAATTCATAACCGAAATACGGAAAATCCTTTCATTCAAAATATTCTTCTCAGGGTTCAAGAACTATCTTTTAAGAAGTCCATCATGTTCTGTTGGATTCCTAGCCATGTTGGTATTTATGGAAATGAGGATGCTGATACCACAGCAAACAAATCACTTTCATTACAACAATCACAATTGAAATAACCATATACTGTTTTTAGGTCAAAAATCAACAAATACATTTTAACTAAATGGCAGTCTTCATTGAACAATGCTTCGTTCAATAAACTTCGTGAAATTAAACCTACTTTAGGCGAATGGCGCCAGAGGAACAGATCTGTTCGCAGGGAGGAAGTTGTTCTTTCTCGTTGTCGAATAGGTCATACTCGGTTCACTCATTCGTATCTTCTGAACAATGAAAATCAACCTGAATGTGTACCATGTCAAACATCGCTTACTGTTAAACATGTTTTAATAGACTGTGTAGACATCGACCCACAGCGCAATTCATACTATAATGTTGAATTGTTAAAAGAGTTGTTTGAGCAAATTCCTGCCGACAAAATTTTACAACTTTTGAAACAAATAGGCTTATATCATAAAATCTGAACTTTATTTGATTTTTATTCACAACGTTTACACTTTTTCATGTTTGCAACTGACTTTTTACACTATATATGTATATACTTTTTTATTTTAACAGTTTTATATATGCTTTACAATTAACGTAATCCATTTAATTTTTTCTCGGCGATATATGACCTTTTTGTGTCGGTTCGCCGTAAAACCCAACTCATTCATTTTATTCTGCGTGGTGTTCAGAGACTGTAAGTGTGGAAAGTATCCCGCAGTGCGGTCTTCCAGCTATTTGAAGAGTAGTGCTAACGGCACATATGAAAGTTGAGTAATGACCACCCCAAGCTTCCTATCTAAAGGGCCATAACTGTGCAAATAGGGGATAAAGACAGACGAAAAATAGGAGGTGCGCAAGTTTATATCGTGATAAAGACTCCTGCAAGTTTTCATCAATTTATATCAAATACGTTTTGAGCTAGGCGCTTCACAATGTGAAAATGTGCATTTTTTACTATTCAGGGGCCACCACTCTGGAAATAGGGGGCGGAGCCAGATGAAGAATAGGAGGTACACAAGTTCATATCATGATAAGTGATGATGTCTTACACTAGCTGACAAACGATATAGAATGTCCTTTGTTAAAACGTAGAGCTTGTGAGACCAAATATCTCATACATAAATTTTCCTCTGGCTACCTTGCTTAAATGATTCGTGTACCAATGATTTATAAATGATTTCAGTTATGAGCTAGATAATTTCAGGGCTCAGGTTAATCACTAAATGTTTTAAACTAACAATAGTCATAAGCTCAAACTCCCATAGGCTGAACACTCTATACTTGACTGATCTTTTTGCTGAAGTTCCCGTCAGACAATGTCTTTAATCAACAACATACAAGTCCTATCGCACAGATGCTCGGCCTCTGTCCTCTTAATTGAAGTTGCAACTCAATATGATTGCCCTGACTCCTGGATATTCAGCGCGTATGTGCTATCACATGTTGCATTCAACTACCATATAGGTACTTGGCCGTACTTCGCCAATAACGCTGAGCCGTCTATAAGCTGCAACTCTCCTACTCTCTCAGTAGATTACCAAACCCTGGGTCTCTGTCTCAGCTTTTCGATGCTCAGCCTATATTTGCTATCATCTATAGCATTCAACTACCGTTATGGTATAACTCCTATACGCTGACCCTATAGATCGAAACCTTCTTGAAATTCTGCAACTCTTCTTTATTCTATGAACTTCAAACGTCCTTTTTTTAAATAATTTATCCGCCCTGACAGGGTAGTTGCAATAACCCCCTGATCAAGGTACTGGGATAAATTATTAGTTGAATCCTCGATGTGTCTTCTTCTGGATACCAAATGATTTCTCCGTCGTCCATCTACCTATTTATACCTTAGCAGAAGTGAGTTTTGATTGGTGCTATTTATAGAGTTTGTTTTTGATTGGTCCAACTTTGAACATATTTCAGTATTTCACAACGGGTACTTGCTTTAACAAAACGTTGGTTCCCTTTAACTGTTGTATACAACAAAATGAATGATGCTGGGATCCAGCTATCACTGTAATTAACCCAAACCGTCCATAAATGACCCAAATCCTATTATTTACAGCAATTCAAATATAATTGTAGCATGGCAGTATTAAAAGTTAGTCAAGCACTATCTGTGCTTATGTTTAAAGTTTTCAATATATCAAATGTAAAAATTATTCTGACAATAAGACTCATGCAAGGTTTCATCAATTGATATCAAATACTTTTTAGCAGGGCACGTCATTTTTCGGACGGACGCACGGACAATACCAAATTTATATGTCCCACCACTTATAGCGGGGGCACAAATATAGATCTTTTTTTTCTGAGGTTAATTTATGAAGTTATTTGTGTTAAAATCATTCATACAAACGCCGTGCGTTTTGGTCAATATCTGTCAGTCATTTCGGTAGAAATTTTCTCTTTCAAGGTAAAAATAATATTGACGTTATTCTTCTGACCTTTCTTACAGATGTTTTGTTTAAAGGGCATTGACCTCCAGATTTTGGCAAAAAAAGATCTTAAAGTTTATTTCAAACTGAAGTTTGGTCATATTATAAACATTAGAATATGAGTTTTGGTTTATAAACTATTTCAAAATGCCAAATCAAGAAAAAAAGATGACCGTGTTGAGAATCGTACTCGGACCGCCGCGATAATATATAAAGAAGTTTTCTGCTGTGGTTACCAATACCGCTATATAGAGTATTTAGCGTTCAATGAATGAGCGTTAGATATATGTATTTATAATCAAGACAATCTACCTCGACGATTGGCATCGTAAAAAGTAGTAAAACAACTAATTCTCCCGTGTTTCCGTAACATATAGTCTGTCAGTAATTAAGATTCACAGTATTCTGAAGAAATACAGCATTAATTTCCAGATATCTAAAAAAATCTTTTTGTTTTTTTTTTGTTTTCAACGTTCTAGAGGCTAGTGCCTTTAATAGTGTACAACAAATATTGATATTTTGATATAAAACATTCAAGAAAACCCATCTTTCACACATCAAATGAATCAAACATGAAAACATCAAAATAAAAGGTTGAGGAAATGAAATGTGACTTTGATATTAATTAAAGAAATGTTCATGCACACAACGTTTGACATTTTTGCCTGCAAATATGTTCTTTGCTCTAGTGCCAATCAAATAAGTGAGTTTACATAATGTGATTACGTATTGTTTCGTGAAAGCTTATATATTAAGAATAAAGATTATCAGAAGTACCATATTAAGGGAATCATTATCATTTTGCAATATATGACAGTGCTCTTTTTGTTGTGTTTTATCTAAATTCATCTTTTACCATGTATGTGCAAAGTAAATAGTGAGGAAGAGTTTTAAAGATCAGTTCATGCCAGTTTAGTCAGAATCTTGCTGTTGTATCTTTTATTTAAGAATGTTGTACTTATTGAACGCAACTATAAAGGTCCGGATTGAGATTTGCATTTCTTCAAAAACACGCGAATGTCGTCATATACATATCTTGATAATTATAAGGATCACTACGCGCAAGTTTATTGAGTTAAATCATATGATTACGAATACTACGATGCAAAAACATTCAACTTGCTGTTTACTCTAAAAATGACCTTTCCCACAAGAGTCATTTACCTGTTGGCGAGATGTTTCTATTAACAAAACTAATTATATAGTACGTGTGTGTTATCTGTGTATCAATGTTAACACTCATCCTAAAATCAGATGCGGTGTACCTATTGTTCACTATATTTTGTCTCCAATAAACATGTATAAAAAGCAAAAATTTATCGCTTCAGTAAAAATATTTTGATAATATTATAAGTATAAATAACTTGGGATCGACAAATGTGTTTGGACTAAACTGACCTCTGTATTTAATAAAACTAGTACCTGATGTTCTAAAACTTCTTCTGTCCACGGCGATTTGGACTTCATCGTAGAATCAAAATATTGAAAACATTGTATAATTTTAGTCTTTCTACATTTGTTTTTTATTTCACAATGCGTTATTTTATTCAGAGCTGATTCAATTTAACAGCTAAAGTCCTTATCAAAGATTAAAAAGATTACATTCTTTTATTAAATCACAATATGGTGAAAAATGGTGGGGTGCCTACATTGTGTTCCTTTTTTATTTTTGTTAGTTTCATTTTGTCTAATTGTTTTTTCTTGGCCAATTTTGTGTGTTTACCTTCTGTATGTACATGCATGCACACGCACACTGCTGTAGGTTTTCCTTTCAGTGAGGCTGTCTCCTTCGAACGTGACTTTTGGTATTGCATCATTGGACTGTTCTTGTTAAAATGCATGACCGCTCTAAATTACTGCACTACGAAAGATGATACATAATTGATAAATGAATCGCCACAATTTAGTCTTCGATAAAGGAAATAGCTCATAATAAACACCATTGTTTAAAATCATGTTGTACGTGAAAGTACTTAGATTGTGCTAGTGTACGACTCTGCTATGACTTTTACTTACAAATGAATCTCCAATTTCCAGCACGACTTTTATAAACAAAGTTCATATATCAACTCCTACTAAGAACTCTAAAATAGTTAAATATCATTTCCAAGATGGCATTGAAGAAACTTAAATGAATAGTCATTATCATCTTATATCTAATTTAAAGACTGAAGCGTTACATTAGAATTAAATATTCATTTAGTTGTAGCCTGTGTTAACGAAACAAATGTATATAAATTGTGATAATTCATTTCTTGAAATTGATACTGCTTGTCATAAAATCGGCCTTTTTGAAAACAAAAATTATCATGGAATGTATATTACCACAAAAAAAATCGAAAATCGTAAATTTGTCGTGTCACACGAAGAAGCTTAAAGTGCGGCTATATTTTTTTCAAATATTTCAAGGTTGTTGTAAAAGTCGTAAAATCATAATGAATTAAATTTGTCTGAAGATAGTTTTGCATGTTTGATAAGCCGAAAGTAAATGCGGAACGGAATTTATCCGGATAACCTAGAATAAAAACTGGACTCGGCGTACAGAAATGAAAATCCTTTTATTAATTAATGGCAACAAATAAGAAAATCTATTAAAACGGCAACGTTACTCTCTTTCTAAGGTTTAAATATAATATTAAAACATTTGAGTTGTTAAAAAGTTTACATTCTAAACAATTTCTTAAAAGCTGCTTTAAATGTGCGGATCTATCTAAAATGGTAAAAATCTCAAAATCAAGCATGCACATGGACCAGTACATTTTACTTTACATTATTCCATTTGTTTGTTTACGACTGTGAGTAGTTTCATTACACAAAATTCACGTAAATGTTATCAAATTTGAGATTTTCCATAGACTCCAATTAAACTGTGAGGTTTAAACTTTTTAAATCAGTCTAACAAAAAAAAAACAGAAAAAAAACAATAAATAAAACAAGGAACTGGCCCTATCTTTTTCATTTAATTTAACCGAATTATGTAAGTAAATTCTGATGTTTGGAAAACTCAGGGCTTTATAAAATTCTACATAACACATTTCAACATGGTGCAGTATAATGAAACGTGGTTTTTCATGTCTTAGTTCATTTTAACACGACCCAGTAATACTGAAATGTGTTTTTGGGCATCTATAATGTCTGTAATATAGATGTAAATTTCATCCTAGCAGCGTATGTTGAAATGTATTTTTGGGCATAAAAAACATCCCAATATTGACCAGCATGTTGAAATGTGGCTATGGATACCTAAATACATTTCAACATGACCTACTGTGTAAAATGAGGTTTTTGGTATTTAAATAATTTATATGTTGCCCTGTTGCGTGCAGATTTACAAATTTGTATCTAAACTTAGTCTAGTTGTTGGTCTATCCGCAGAACAAAGTATGCTAATTGTTAGATTGCAATTTCGGCACTCGCGTGTGATGATGCAGTAGAAAACAATTTATCCCCAGAAACAAATCCAAAAAGGGAAACTTGAGAAGAACAATTCAACACTGGTAAATATCCAAAAACACCGGTTTAGTGCATGGTCTTTGTATAACTATGAAGTGGTAAAAGCAGTGCCCGACATAAGTTGTATTTTTCAAATTGTTAAAGGTTTATTGTTTCTGTTCTCGATTTTTTTTGCAATTATAAGATATATTATTCATTTATAGCTAAGAAAATATGAATTGTTATGTTCAATGTAGCTGTACATAGTATTTGTTACACGATACTGAAAATCAAAATATCAAAACTGCTTTTAGACCGCCTCGATAGCCTAGTGGTAGAGCGTCCGCTTCGAGTGCGGGAGGTCATGGGTTCGATCCCCGGCCGCGTCATACCAAAGACGTGAAAAATGGTACCAGTACCTCCCTTGCTTGGCGCTCAGCATTAAAAAGGGAAACTGGCCTCTTCTCTCATACCCTCGTGGCGATGGATTCCATCAGGAATGAGGTCTCGAGAGTGATTAATATAAGTTGAAGAACTTCCTTCACAATCGACCTAAATCAAATTCTGTATAAACTAAAACTGCTTGTAATTGATCAATGAATGAATAAATGTTGGGATTGCTGATTTGATATTACTGACATTAAAAACAGACACTAATTAATCTACAAATATATATACTCCTAGTTTCTCTAATTTTTCTAATGTCCTTGAACGGAATAGAAATATCCTATCATTTGTGTCGGTATCACCTACATTGAGATTTGGATTCTAGTACTATTTTTTATTTAGACTGAAAGGGCTACTGTATGCTGAAATACAACACTTAAACCTTGTTCTCACATTGAGATAAAGACGTCAGTTAACTAACATCAAAACAGTTTAACATTACTGATATACAATGACTTAGAAACTCGTTCAACATACAATAAACCTACATTTATATAAGACGTATATTTTGTCTCTTAGGGCGCTTTTGTTTGCAAAAATCCGGTTTGGGTTTTAGGTTTTGGTTTGAATAAAAAATAATGATAAACTTAAACTGGTTTCTGTTAAAATGAGTTCTTGAACAAACAGGCGGTTTGTATGAACAAAATGACGAATCTAGAAAAACTGGTGATTAAATTTATTCTAAATGGAGATAAATGACAGATTTTGTATCTAAGAGCCAAACATATTAAATAACATGTACTACTATTACTACTCCTCATGTGCCGACACTATTTTACATGTGTATATAGCAAGACTAATTATGGCATAGAC
The DNA here is from genome assembly GCF_021730395.1 of Mercenaria mercenaria. NCBI lineage: Eukaryota > Metazoa > Mollusca > Bivalvia > Venerida > Veneridae > Mercenaria > Mercenaria mercenaria. The sequence goes on along the minus strand of NC_069377.1, from coordinate 22,454,462 downwards.
AGTTGAGTCACTGCCTTTTGCACTCAACAACATAAGCCATTAGACCAACTGAGTGAATACAAATGTTTGTTTTTGTTAAGTTTAATGTCAGACTGACAGAATTATAGGTCATATATCAACTTTCAATGCATTATTTAAGGCATGGGCGGGCAGCTAGGTTAAGCCACTGTCCTTTAAGTCAGCTGGATTACTTAAAAATCCACACATGAAGGAATTCTACACCCTGAGCAAGGTTTCGAACACACAGCAGTGAAGGAAAAATAATTTAAAATCAACTACCCTAACCATCCGGCCACAAAGACTAAGACTGAGATGTAATCATTTAACTGTATCCACTATCCAGCAGACATTTTTTTTATTTCAATCTGATGAAAATTAGAGATTAAGTGTTTTGTAACAGGGATAACTCCTGAATTGAAATCATTGCTGTTTCCTTGTTTTAGACACACTCGGCAAAGTTTGACAGTTGTGATGTAGTTAATGTGCAAAAATAGATGATGTTATACTACTCAAGGTTCAAGCAAAGCACATATACTCTGACTCTGGTGCTGGACTGATTTAAGTAACCAGTTGTATTTTAGGCCAGCGAGTGTATCTTACCTCACAAAAACTTGTTTAAATAAATATTAATTAAGATTCTTCAAAAAATGGTTGACATATTTAATCTCTGACATTTTTTTTCTGATGACACACTGTACATCCAAAATCTGGCAACAATGAGTTGGATGGCATCCAATGACACCCCTGACTTGATCAGATAATACTTAATACTTTGAACTTTTATGTCACTGTATTAAGGGGGACCAGAAACCATGGATATACATTATTAAACATAATGATACTTATGTATATATTTATATGTATTTCGGTGAATTGAAATTTCTCTACACTACACGCAGCCACAGGAAAACACTGCAGCAATTACAAGGCAAAGACTGAAGCACTCATGAAGGCCATCTCAATGATTGAAGACTCGGCAGAAGAAAGCTCCTCAGTCGTCTTTCTTACAGATGCACTGTCTGTCATGGAAGCTCTGATCAACAATAAAGCTCCGCAGCTAGCCAGGAGAGCCTGAGTATAACCTGCAAAGTAGCACTTCAGTGGATTCCATCCCATTGTGGACTTGCAGGCAATGAAGAGGCAGACAAACTGGCTAAGCTAGGAGCTCAGTCAGAACAACCAACAGAACCTGTGAGTTACAAAGGGAAAGTCACCATCATCAAGGCACTAATGAGACAATGCATTATCAATTGAAACAAACTTGTGCAAACTTGTTTCCGAAGTTAGCATTGTAATCAATTGTACAACATTTGACAACAAGGATCAGCTCTTTTTACAGAGTTAATAGTCATTTTATTTTTGTTGTTGATAACTGCTTTGTCTATATTGAAATGGCTATTTCATGGGGACACGAATTTATGGAATTCAACTTTTGAAGATAAAAACGATGGTATTTATGTGCTTGTTAGAAATTAATTACACAACTATGAAATCCATGAAAATTAGTCCCCCACAAGTATTTATGACTTTGCAGTGTTTTTCGGCCATTTTTCTGCATAAGTTAACAGGTCCTAGAGCTGTCAGTCAATTTATTTTCAATTAATATCTAGTCAGGGATAAAAAAAAAATTGAAAATTTAGTTGGAAAATGAAATGTTCAGTTGTATGCATGAAAATAAAAAAAAAATACTCATTTTGCTCTTAAAATTTAAAACTGCATCTTTTAGTCAGGCTAGAGAACTGCTTTGTATATGTATTTATATACTAATGATGTTTATGTGCATATAAAGTTATGTCAATGTGAATAGGGCTTCTTGCTAGGACTTGAACCTAGAATTCTTACAAAAGTAAGTGTGTTTCTTTACACTACAAGAAGTGATCCCTTGCCTAGCAACAGAGACTTTTAGTTAAATACAAAATATTGCATATGTATGTTATCCTTCAGAAACAGACACATTTACTATAAATTAAAACTTTATTCTATAACAGTAATTGGATTTTGGACTGTTGGAGGTCGAATAATCTTGGGACGAAATCAATGGAATATTTCGATGGTTAGAGAAACTGATGAAAACGATGTATGCCAATCAAAGAGAATGTTTTTAGAAGTAACTATTGACAAATGAATTCGGCTGAGCATAAAGATACCACGGGTTTTCACCAGAAATGAACCAATTCTTAATTTTTTTTCTTTACCCGTTTCCATTTTGGTCCACACGGTCCGCCATTTTTTCTCGAACTGCAATAAATTTCGGATACAACAAACCGAACAAACCGCCTCCGGGGGCAGTTTGGTCGGTTTGACAAACTGGTTAGCGGTTTTTGAAAACAAATGACACAAACCTTTTCGAGATCAAAACCAGTTTTACAAAACAAATCGAAAGTTTGGCAAACCGGTTTGAAACCGAACTGAGTTTGTTACAAACAAAAGCGCCCTTTAATATGTATTATGTAGAGAGATAAAGGTAGACGTTACACAATACACAATTGTGCATATTCGACTATCATTAGATCGACTACTCGAGGAATATGTAGACTTATTGCACACACCCATTTGTCGGTGTCCGTGTTCATATTTGGTTACATTTTGTATGTCAGCTGGTAGCTCAGTTACCACTTGTGAGAACGGATTGAAACTCCACACACTTATATCACTGTGATTATCTGACATGTAGTGCACAGGTTCCATATGGTTTAACTAAGATTCATTGGATTAAAATCATAAAACGTTGGTGGTATAACTACGAAATGATATAATGATAGTTGCGATATGCCTAAGTAGATGACTGATGATGATGCTCTAGCTATAATGCGTCGCGGGACATTCACTCTGTTTTTGAAGAGCTGTGTTTAATTGTATACTCCAAATAGTTATCGCTAAATAAAATCATGTGTGGAGTTCAGATGCGTAGGAATAAAAGAAAATTATCACCATGATAAGTTCTTGATATCAAAGGTCATTATCTTTATCCGTCACGGACATACATCAAAACAATTGTCTGTTTTACGTCATACTTAGTTTCAGGTGCCTCTATAACGTTGGACGCTATTGTGATATACAAACTTTGATCATATTGCGTAATAACGTACCACTTTGAATCATTTTAACAATGTAACAAGATTTTATTTTGTCCTTAAATCGATAATCATTTGTTTCGAGCAAGCAGTGCAGTACATATTTTCCTGTAACTATAAAATGTTTTATGATCAAATGACTTTGATCAAAGTCAGTCTATTTATATATTTTAATTAGAACTTTTGTGAACAAAAGACGGACGTATTGTGTGGTAGCACGTGCGTGCGTCCGTCTGTCTCTTGTCTGTCCATCGCAACTCAATAACCATTCAAGGTAGTGACTTTAATCTTAGCGAATAGGTAAGTTGCGATATGACATGTATAAAACGCATAAACCAGTTTCGTACGTCAAAGGTCAAGCTGATAAATGAGCTCAAAGGTGGAATATGTCCCTCAAATTTTATGTTCTGAGCTTAACATTATATCTGTTCATGGTATTGACTTAAAACTTGGTATAAAGGTAGGTGAGTTTTACAGCAATCTTTAAGTGCCATGTAGCGGCTGTAAAAGGTCTCCCCGTACTTGGATTCAGTGCCGTTATATTTTCTGGTCCTTTGGGATCATGGAATCAATTCAATACATGTATGATAGAGTTCCGCTTAATCCGGTGCTAGGGAGCGTGAGATGTGTTTCACTTTCCAGTACCTTTCATAAACAGACTCGATCAAACTGAGTCTGCTATTGTTTTGCTTGGTTGCATTCTATGCTTCCAAAGGATATTCTTATAGATTTTATTAAACGTTGTACAGAGCGCATAAACGAGGACTGTGGCCATATGGTCAAGGTCACAAATTGACCTCAGATGTCAAGTTTGATCGTTGTGTCCGGCGCATAATTCAATTACAATTCAAGGTTTTGACTTTAATTTCAGAATGTAGGTAGATGGCAATGAGACGATGTGCAGAGCATATAAACCAGATCTGTAAGTCAAAGTTCAAGATTACAGCAATTTTAAATCTGTCAGTCGTATTTTGTGTCCAGAACATAACTTAATAACCATTCAAGGTAATTACTTCAAACTTGGCATATAGGTAGTAAGAGACAATGTGCATAGTGCATGAACTTGGTCGTAGATCAAACGCAAAGGGCACAAATTGCGTTCAAACATCTAACATGTCCTTTGTATTTTGAGGCCGGAGCACAACTGCAAAACTATTTAAGGTATTGATTTTAAACTTGGACTATAGATGGGTGATGATATAGCGGTCTGAGGAGTGCAGCAATCCAAATGACTCCTTCATCTCGACATTAACTCCCCCATCCCCACCCCGAAGAAAGAAAACAGATATATATTTGTATTCATTGTGGTAAGTATTTAAATGCCTGAACTAGGTAGCAAGGTCAAAGGAAAAGTCGCCTCAATGTTATATTAATATAAATGCGAACGAACTCTCGTCTTTGTATAATTGTAGTTTTTACCAAAGTGTGTTCTTCAGAAAAAAAACTAATTTTATTAAACTTAATCCTATCAATAGTCACATATTTTAATTCACGAAAGAAACGGACCATTACCTGTTGCTAGAAGTTGTTATTACGGCAATCATTGTAAATAGTGTGGTTGTAATCATGTTATAGTTTCTAATACTGATACTTTTGCCAAACTCAAGAATAGCCAGAGCTTTGTTCATACCATATTTATCATATATCTGGCTAAATACTTGAATGCATTACTGTGAATATATCCTATACAAAGAAACAGACTGAGTTCCGCGGGGTGTTATCAATTTCTTATTAATATTTTGGCGTTGTATAACACACCGTATGAGTCATTGTACAAAGATAACGATTTCCAATTATCTTTACCGTCCTTCGTTTTGACAGCTCATCGGTGATTTGTCTTCTAATTGGCGCCATTGTTTGATGAAAAAGGCAATTGCGAGATATATAGTGTTACAAAGATGTTCGACTTTTTTTCTAGCTTATTCTATTAATAGTATCAAGTGAGGATAGAACAAATGAAATGAAAACATGAAATTATGGCAAAAAATCATGAGGTTATGACAATAAGAAAGAAAGTCTCATTTCGGTATTATGTCTCAAGAAATTGTATTACTTTCTTTTTAGCTATAACTGTACTTTAATGTTATAGTTATGTTTAAAGTAACAGGGAACAAATAAATTATGATATTATATCTTTTTTCGACTTTTTTATTAAGTGTTTTATAACCTCTGTCCACGTCGCACGTATAGATTAGATATAAAGCACTGACTGTCTCGTTTTCGCAAATACTTTTCAATCTCATTTAAAATACGTGAAAATTTAATTTGTCAAAAGTATAATTACAAGATGGCGTCTTCTAAGCATCCATTATATAGGATTTGATAAATTTCTGATTCTACAAGACATGTTCACCAAAATAAAGTTAGTCAGATTTAGACACAAAGAACGAAAGAGATAGTTTCTAAGAGAGCTAAATCCTTTACCAAATTGTTGTCACAACCACGGAGACAGCCAGAAAGCCAGAAACAATATATTCGTAATTTCCCGTAATACGTGTAAAATATGAATGAAGTAACTCTTTCATTCCGTCTTACTTAATCCAGACGCTATTGTTTATATTATGAAACAGAGGTGCATAACGATGTGGTGCCATTTTACGCTAAATATGACAACCTTTCTACGTATACAGAATACATGCGTCAATACAGATCTCTCATAATAGCATGGGTTAATTAGGTTGTTGTTCCTTCTATTGTATTTTTGTACTTGTGTTCAGTTTTTAACAGAAATGGCTGCAACCTCCACGCAGGAATATTGTCAAACACGTGATGATGGTAAAACCATGTGATCCTAAACTGGCGACGCGCTTGGCAACGCCGGGCAAATCAAATGTTTGCCTTAATCTACAGCAAAATCGACATTTATGTCACAACCTTTAAGATCATAATGGAAGTATTTAATGTATCTATATTTAGCGGCATGCCATTCGTCAAATTTTCTTACTGTACTCTAAATACCGTCAAGTAGTTTCATTGTTTACATTTTTAGCAGGTGTACGTCACAACACCAGAAAAAATATTTAAGTATTAAGTATTTAAGTTATTTAAGTATTATTGCGTTATTTTTTAGTTTGTTGCTCGTTTAACAATCAGAATATATAATATTTAGCTACTGAGATAAAAACTTTGTACAACAAAATTAAAATAATGAAAAATGTAACTCGGCTGAAATTCAGCCCAATTTATACGTGTTGGCAGTGTCTACTGTACCGATAAGGGGAAGCAACACTGTGTTGGAGTTTGAAATGGCTGGTGCTTAAAACCCATGTATGTATACCAAACGTGAAACCCAGTTCTCCCTAAAACTATACTGGGTAATTTCGAAGGACAAACGATATCTACTGGCAATCTGTACGTAGACTAAATCTAAAACTGATCCACCAACGCTTATAACTTTTATTTTTGAAATCCAAGCTGTCAATATATTCAGAAAATAGGAAATGAAATTTTCATTGTATTTAGCACTTGTATTCAAACGTTTGCACAGTGATTCAGTAGATTCAGTAGAATACAAAACCAAGACATCATGAAAATTTCTTTGCATGGCAAATTCTTATAATTTTATTTTTAGGCCAAAAGTAAATGTAAAAAATATAATGTGATTTAAAATTTTGAAAGATATTTTTATGATCTGTTTACAAATGTACATCTTGTTGATCAAAGAAAAGTAATACATGGTGTATTTACCTTTACGAAAGAGTACATCTTAATGAACTAACTGTTATGAACTGGAAAAATAACAATGCCATCAATCAACCAATATGCAAATAAAGATTCCCTACGTCTTCCATTGTTAATCTATTAAGGGAACCCTTTACAGGCAACTTACCAGTAATAATTGTACATGCATATGTGTGTTTTGAGATATGCAGATATTTATGAAACATGATGAAGTTTTGAAATAACTTATACTCCATGTAATATATAAGAAATAAAGATCATTTTCTTCTTTGACAAGTATTCCTGTACACAATAACCTACAAAGTAAATAAAACCTATGAAGCATAGAACGCAACCAAACGAGATAATAGCAAACTCTTTTCATGAGAGGTAATGAAATGTGCAATCCTAGCACCGGTTTAAGCCTTCCATACAATTTTATGAACATATCAGTCAACAGCTCTTCAAGGTACAGACTAAACATTTACATAAAAATATCCTATTAACATTTTGCCAGACATTGTCTTGACAAAGCGTGAGCTTCCGTGTCCAAATAGTTCAAATTACAATTTATTGATGTTCAGCTCGACAGTTCATTCTGCTGAACGTCATTGTTTGAAGACAAATTAGTCAGTTGCAAAAAGGTTGCCTATTTCTATCATAGCTTTTTATATACTGAAAAGACAAAAAAGAAAAAAGTGGATACGGCACAGGTCGCTCTGCACGACAAAACTGAAAATGTTGCGCGCTCGGTTTGATTGAGCCTGTTCATTGACGGTAAATGTATGCTACCGTCCACGCCCTCTAGCCCCGGTTGAATAGAACACAAGGTCAGTACGGTGTGTAATGCAAAGATTCTGTAATTCTATGTTTATGTGGCTTTGTCAAAAAAATATGCCAAATTTTGCAATGTAGCAATTTTTTGTGAAGTTTTTGTGTAACTTTCAGTAGTTTGTTGTTGTTGATAGTAACTATCCTTATTGATTTGTCGCTTTATGAAATACAAGGGAAAGGCTGACATGTGGTATCGAGAAGATTGACGGTTGTGTTGCTATATGTCTGTGTCAATATCTAAATTGGTTGAATGTTACTTCAAGATGAATATTATTATGTTACAAAACTTTAACAGAAAACAGCGTCACAGCTTAGGGGCAACAGCTATGCAGACCTCACTTCATGGAATGTAGGAATTCAAAATACATTTTACAATTTTCGTGAAACATACACCTTTTGAGATATTCCCCTAGCTGTTGCGTGCTTAATGTTTCAGAACAAAATGAAGCCGTCAGACTTCGGATATTTCTTTAGTTTAATGTTTCTCTCTGTCTATTTCTGGCACTTTCAATCCATTTACATTTAAACTCACAAAAGACAACGCTTTTGTCAAAAATCACTTTTAGTGAGAAATTACCTTGTACAATTGCACTGTGTAACTATTTCCTTGTTTTGTTCATGATATCTAATTGTTCTACTTTTTCATGTATTTGTGTAGATGTCAATCATTTTCACATGCATAGACACATTGCTATAGGGTTTCAGTTTACGGAGGATGCGTTCTTGCAATATGACTTCTCGTATAGAAGGTTTGTCCGTGTTAAGATGTATATCCGTAATAAATCGTTGCACTGCCAAATGTTTTACGTAGATGAGAAATTATCTTCAAAATGTTATCTTAAAAAACACATGAATACAATTCATAGTAACATCAATGCATCATACGAGGAGCGTTCGGAAAATATCCGGACATTTTGCTATCTCTCAAGCAACGTAAAATATTTTTCAAAAATTCTTTTTTTTTCAAAGTATTACCAACCTTCCAACCTTCAACTTGGGCCACCGTGCCCGAGTGGTTAAGGTCGTTGACTCTGAGTCATTTGCCCCTCACCGAGATTAGGGTTCGAGTCTCACCCGAGACGTTGAATTCTTCATCTGAGGGTGCCATCCAGCTGGCTTACAGAAGGTCGGTGGTTCTACCCAGGTGTCTGCTCGTGATGAAATTATGCATGGAGGAGTATCTGGGGTCTTCCTCCACCATTAAAGCTGACAAGTTGCCATATGACCATGAAGTAGTTTTACAGCTAAAATCAAAGCCGCCCTGGTCACTTAAATTTTGCTTTTTTCAGATCTTGAAACAAAAAATTGTCGCAGGGGACAAGGTCTGGGCTGTACGGAGGGTGAAAAACAATTGCCACTTGAAGGAGTTGATGAGTTCAACTGTACAGCAGTATGAGAGGGATATTGTCATACAAAAGAATAATATTTTTTTCTGGGCTAGCCTGGGACGCAACATTTTCAGTTTCTCTTCGAAGTTTTTTAAAATTATTTCGGAATAGTATCTAGGAGTCACACTTGGACCTTTTGGCATGAAATGACCCAGAACAATTTCACGTAATTCCCCAAAACGCAACCAGCATAACCTTGCCAGCCGGCAGATGGAGGCAGCTTAAACTTCATTGGACGTTGGGAACCAGCTCGCTTTCACTGCTTTGACTGGGCGTTTGTTTCAGTTTCAGAATTATGAACCCACACTTCATGTTACAAAATAGTTACACTTATTTTCATCACGGTTAAAACGCCCTAAGTTATTTTGCTATGGTTACCATGGATCATGTTTGTGTTCTGTCAGTTGTTTCGCTTACCTTGCTCATACCTTCGTTTGCGTGTAAAATCTGATGTGCCGACGCTTTACCGATCCTAAATTGATTAGCTACCTCCTGTAATGTCACTTTGTTGACAAAAGCCTCAGAATGTGCTACCATTGCAGGAGTCACTGCCTCAGCAGACCTCCCTGGCTAGGTTTGTCTTCCACGCATGCCCTATCCTGCCGAAACTGTGAAACCTAGCTGTAAAAGATTTAAAGGCAAAGAAAGTCTGCTATATAAGTGACCCCACCCCACTAAAACCCAGACACTTTAATCCCCAATAAACAGGATCCTGTCTGGACCAGTCTGATAAGGGTCCATAAACCCCTGTAGACTTGACATGTAGTCCATGTCAGAGGATCATAAATTTTATTGATATGTAAAGCTAATTGGTTATTTCCAGTGCTATACATTTCACTGATCGAAATGCAGTTGTTGTTTTTTCTTCAGATTATGCACAAAAATATTTTAATTGATAATATACAAATTGTAATTGCTCATTCTTGTTGAGTTAAATGTCCTGACCAATTAAATTATAATTTTTACATCAAAACAGTTCTCACCATTTTAGAAAACTCTCACCTTTATTTCATGAAAAAAACAAGAGCTGTCACTAATGGGGACAAATGCCCCCGCAGCACATTGACCTTTGACCTGGTGACCCCAAAGTCAGTAGGAGTGGTGTACTCAATAAGTACTATCAGCATGTGAAGTTTGAAGGTCCTGGGTGAAATGGTTCACATGTAAAGTGCCTTCATGCAAAAAGTTAACGTTGGCCCCTGTGACCTTGACCTTTGACTTGGTGACCCCAAAGTCAGTAGGGTTGCTGTACTCATAAAGTACAATCAGCATGTAAAGTTTGAAGGTCCTGGGTGAAGTGGTTCGCGAGTAAAGTGCCTTCATGCAAAAAGATAATGTTGGTCCCTGTGACCTTGACCTTTGATTTGGTGACCCCAAACTCAGTAAGAATGGTGTACTCAATAAGTGCTATCAGCATGTGAAGTTTGAAGGTCCTGGGTGCAGTGGCTCGCGAGTAAAGTGCCTTCATGCAAAAAGTTAACGTTGGCCCCTGTGACATTGACCTTTGACCTGGTGACCCCAAGGTCAGTAGAAGTGGTGTACTCAGTAAGTACTATCGCCACGTGAAGTTTGAAGGTCCTGAATGCAGTGGTTCGCGAGTAAAGTGCCTTCATGCAAAAAGTTAACGTTGGCCCCTGTGACCTTGACCTTTAGCCTGATGACCCCCAAAGTCAGTAGGTGTAGTGTACTCAATAAGTACTATCAGCCTGTGAAGTTTGAAGGTCCTGGGTGCAATGGTTCGCGAGTAAAGTGGCTTCATGCAAAAAGTTAACGTTGGCCCCTGTGACCTTGACCTTTGATCTGGTAACCCCAAAGTTAGTAGGGTTAGTATACTTAATAAGTGCTATCAGCGTGTGAAGTTTGAAGGTCCTGGGTGCAGTGGTTCGCGAGTAAAGTGCCTTCATGCAAAAAGATAACGTTGTGACTAACGAACTAACGAACGAACGAACGGACGGTCAGTTGAAAACTAATATGCCTCCCTTCGGGGGCATAAAAATGAAATAATTATTTAAAACTAAATAAGAGAAATGACAAACATTTTTTTTTTCAATTATTAATTAATTACGATCTTTTTATCTAAGTAACAAAATAAAAACAGAAAAATTGAATATTGCTGGATTTTATTAGAAATTAAGGAAGCGTTCAGTTGCATTTTCAATAAATGGAAAAAAAGTGGACCTTTATGATAAAATCCAGCAATAAACAGATATCATAGTTCAAAATACACATGATTTATTTATAGATGATTCATTATTTTTCTTAAAATTAAAGTTCCTGAATGCATTTTCTTTATTTAATTTATTTTATAAAAATCAAGCAATAATGAGATATAATTGTATATAAAGCTTGATTAATTGAAAAATAGATATGCTGTTGTATTTTATCACTTTGTTTGTTTAGACCCAATTTAATCCGGCTTTCTAAACTCGTTATAGAAGTCAGAACTGGTTTGCTATAAAGGTGAAAAATATCACGTGCAATCTATGTAATGCACAGTAGCTATACAGTAGCTTAATATGATAAACAGAAGCAAGTCTATCAATCGCCCAGTCTTGTATATTGGCTCTTACTGCCAATACGCAGACCATAGGCCACATACCTTGCATACCAGAATCAGTGTCTTTAATGGGATATGCAGGCTTTAGAAAAATCTTTTCTGCAATCTTGAAAACTGTAGCAAGATTTTTCATCCACTAAAAGCAGGAATCTTATTAAAGATCTTGTTCCTCTAGCTTCCATGGTAGCCCGAACATCTGCCTTGTTCAAATGCTCAAAACCTCGTGTATACACACTTCTTATTGAAAAGAATCTAACCGATTTATAGGCGATAAATGTAGTTTTCAGCCATGTGTTATATGTGTAGGTAGCTACACGTCGAAAAACAGGATCATGAAAAGTCCGGATATTTTCTCACCGCCCCTCGTATTACATTTTATGTGAAGTTGCTTGTTTTAATTATTACTAATCTACATAAAGTTTTCCACTTCTAGACTAAGTACTTTTCTTCAGTAATCAAAGACTGAAGTTCAAATATAAAATCCTGTCATTTCTCAACAAGAGCTGGACAGCAACGCTCGACTATTCAACAGCCTTGTCAATTGAATGAGTACAAAATTCGAAAAAGGGGCATAATCATTTAAAATTGCTAAACAGGGTTAAGGAACCTGTGCGTTGCATGCCTGGTCATGACAGTGAAGACTAGTGTGACGTTTCAATCCTTTCCCATAAGTGGGTACTAAGATACCAGCTTACATATAAAACCTTAACCAAAAATTTCTCAGTCGAAAAAGGGGCATAGGTTAAATCAATATACCGTATATAGCTAAATTTTTGACTATCAGAAAACTTCAGAATTAAATAGATTTCTTTCTCTGACAGTGCATGAAAACTCTTATGGTAAAAATGCAAAATGAAAGTTAATGTATTATTAAATCGAGCACTAAATTCACAAAGCAGTGCATCTGAATATTCCTATGAAAACATTTGGTAATTCTCTGTATATTTAGTCATAATTCATACGCTATAGGGTAGGGTAATTAGAATTCGTGCGACGGTGCTCATGGGGTATGTGAACAGTACGAGCAGATTAAATAATATCCTTTCATACAGATGCCGTATGTTATTCATGAGCAATAACAGTTCCTAGTCACACAATGTATAACGTAATTGTTCATCCAATTCGGGTCGTTTCTAACTGACAGAGTTGTCTTCAAATATATATTTGTCAGTTAGAAACAACCCAAATTGGATAGGTAGCTAATTTACCTACTATTAGTAACTAACGAAAGCGCCTCGCATGATCCAGACCTGACAAAAAATCAAGACGAGCTTAATACATGCTGTTATAATAACCCTAATGTATTCCACATCATTGTGTGTGAATCTCAAGCCGGTATATAATAGATAAATGGTAGTTACCGCCTGTGGCTTTTAACTCCTACGCATCGAATGAATTCATCCCTCTTTTGTCAAGCAGACTTTTCATCGCGATTTAATTACTAGTGCATTAGGCAGTGCTGAGGAACTTTGATATAGTGACAATTAAGCAGTTGGGTTCAAGGCGCAGATACTACCTTTATTTCGTTTCGGGGTTGTTGCTATTTTACTAATAAAAACAACAGGAAATACAATAAATGGATACACAGATTTCAAATTTATTTCATTTCTGATCCGGTACATACACAAAACTTTTGTGGAAACTTGATCGTCCATAGATAGCATTAAAAGTTTAGATAAAATAATAAATTCTAACTTGGTCACATTTAATATTGTAATATATTCACGTGGCCTACAAATCGGATATATTTATCAAAAAATTGGCATACAAGACATTGTTTTATTTACGAAAAACATATAAATCATAAATAAATAAGTACAACTGATGGCAAAATAGTAGTAAACATTATACCGTGAAGTACTAGATGTTAAACGATTTTATAGATATTATAAATTATAACATATCAGATAAATATATAACATCTTAATACCATAAAATACAGTCTATCCTGTTTATAAGGGTCTATAGAGAGACTGACTGCAAGTGTTCACTATAAGCAGGTGAGCTTGTCCGTCATTAATTATTGAAAAAGACGTCAAACCCAAACACACTCATTAAGGTCGTTATGTACAAAAGAGGTTTATTGTTTATCAAAGTATGCTACGCATTAAAGCTTTGTTAGAAACAGATTGTATACGTCCATTTAGAAAAAAGGACGTTTTATGTGGCAATGAGTACGTCCGTCTGTCCGCCTGTCCGTCATATTTCGTGCCCAGAGCATAGCGCAATAACATTTCATGGTATTAACTTTAAACATACCATATAGGTGATTTGATGTGTATGGCGAAAGAATTTGGTCCTTAGTTCAAAGGTCAAGGTCACAAATAGAGTTCAGATAAATTAACGATTTTACGCTAAGATATTAAATAACTGTGGAATATTTCCTATTCAAGAAATACTAATTGGGACTTTGTATTAGGCATCTATAGGAGGTATTATAATCCGTAATACTGATCGACATAGCCTGAATAAAAATATTTGTTTCATGTACAACAATGTCATAAGCGATCATTCTACAGCAATGGCATAAGCGATCATTGTAAGGTACTTATATAGTGTTTCTAGGGCCTCGAGGATTCAATAACCGGTACAGTTTTGCTGATATGTCATAAATTTTGTAGAAATAACACCAAGTGGATATTATTTCCATCGTCCTTGATCAATTCAGTCTTAGTTTTACAAAGGTCAGTCCAATACCCACATTTAAGAACGGGAGCTAATCGATATTGACCGAACGACCTTGGACTTCTTACCTGTACAAAGAATCAATTTGAACTTTTGTATATTTATTCTTTTACTATTGGGTGTTAATAACCTACTTTGTAATGATTATTTCAATAAAAAGTCATTTAACTAAATAAAGTATGTTGATTTTCAAGTATATTTATTCTGATCTTAAAACGATCCCTACCAAATTATATGATATATTGCCTGTTAGGTATTAATTCACTGACTCTGCTGGCAAAATCTAGCGTGTATTAGATGATATAATTTGTACAATATTACAATATAGAATGCACATATCACATATTCATTGACAAATATTTTGTCTTATAGTTTTCTTTACCATAAGTTAACGAAAGCAATTCTTAAACGCGTGAACTTTCCAAATATTATGGGTTCAAGAAAATCTTCATTTGCTAAAAAGGACTGTAACCTTCACATTTTCAAAATTGTTCATTTGTGCACATAGTCTTTCCTATTACTCTGTGTTCAGCCATATTTCTAGATTTTTATGTGTGTGTGTTTTATTTTTAGGTTTTACAACGCATTTATATTAAAAGGCAAATGTATTATTCATTTTGTATTACAAAGGCATGGGGACTTTAATAGCTGTTTTTCCCCTACTCAGCACGTCATGGAAATGACCAGAATAATAAACCAAAATATTTTTTATCATAAAACATAACTTTTAATTCAACAGATGCAAGGTGCAGATAACAATGGCAACCAGAACTTTGCACCGCTTATTAAGGTGATAAAACAGGTCAACTTCCTACGTATTACATGGTGTTCAATGCAGAAGAGATAAATCTACGTGGATATTACTACCATAGGCTGAGTATGTTGTACAGGTACAATATTAAAAGAGTTAGTTTGTTTTGTTGCGTTCAACATCACACCGATACAATTTAGGACGTATGGCGACCTTTCCAGCTTTTGGTCGTGGAGGAAGACACGAGGAGTCCTTCGGGCATAATATCATCACCTGCGGACATCTGGGTAAAACCACTGATCTTCCGTAAGCCAGGTTGATAGTCTACTCACATGGAAGAAATCTACAACCAAACGAGGTTTGGTTTCGAAACAATATCGATGGTCTTGTAACGGTATTTAGAAATGTAGGAACATTTTATATCATAATGTAGAGAGGTAAAAGCATATTGCGACATGGATAGATAAAAATCATAAAAATCAGGATATATTTCATTTTTGAAATCGTAACATTAAACGGTTGTCCTTCAGGTATATAAGTAACAAAAAAAGTGGATAATGTCATTTGTATGTTTGATTAAAGCTGAACGTTTGAAATACAGTTATTTTGCAAAGTAATGTGCAGACATCACAGAGCCAAGTCCTTATATTAAGATAATTTCATTAAAACCTACGGCTAAAGATAATCAAATCTACAGTTTGATCCACGTTATCCGTTTCAGGCTTTTTTCATGAGTTGTGACTTCGTTTTGCAAGACCAAGATAAAAACAATACATCATTCTAAAGGCGGCGGTGGGTGGTAGTAGATGTTTAAGAATTTTAATATATATGTCGATTTTATTGCCGAAATATATATTTCCCATTGTAACAATCAGGAAAATCAGACTTTTGAAACAATAGAAATTTTAAATTACTTTTTCATGGAAATGTTGCTTTCAATCTTATTAAGATATCATAATTTTTATAATGATCAATCCACAAAAAGAATTAATTAAACCAATGGTGTCCAAAATGGGTGAATGTTACGATAGAAAATTGTTCCGATGATAAATCAAAAACTAATCAAGATATTTTTAATTTAATTAAAATTTAAAACGATCCTGTTACATGTACCACGATCGTAGATCTTTAGAAAGATAATGATTTATAATACAAATGTATAATTGGTAACTATTATTTTCTTTTGAAAGTGAAATCAGAGAAAATCTTGTCACGGAAAAAACAGGTAAAGCTTTAAATAATGTCAAACTTATACTTAATGCTGAAACACAATGTCTAAATATATTTCTTTCTTACTTTTAATCTAGAATGCACATATCACATACTAACGAATGATGGTGATTGGTCTGCCAAATCGTTTGGAAGCACTGAATGCCACCCAGACTCGGTGTGACTGGGTATGTTCATGAAACGTAACCTCTCACGCCACTCTAGCTTTAGCGGGACTATTTTATTTTATTAAATAATATTCTATATTAATAATACTTTACTATTATCAAAGTATATCGCATTTTTATGCATATTTCATGTAAAGCCGATTTCTAATCTTACTTGTGCATTTTCTAAAGTTTTACCGTTATAGTTTTTTCATTCTATTTCATGTGAAAATACTTTTTGGTTTTGCAAGTATTCAATGCTCATTGTTTAGTTCAATAAACCATGATAGTTCATTTTTTATTCAATATATATAGAGTTGTTACATCATTTGTTTGAGGAAAACAATTCTGCATATTTTGGTCTTTTTTCACTGTTGAAGTCCTCGCACTGATATTTTCCAAGTTGAAAACCTGATAAATACATTGGCAATGTCGTGGGTGGATGGACAGATTAGTGGCTTCAAGATTTGGTTTCCGCTAAAAGCTTTAGTTTGCGTAGAAATATTGAAATGAAACTTGACCTATATATAACTTATAGTAAGACCAAGATTAGAATAGAATTTGAGGTCTATGAAGTCAAGGTCAAGATCACTGTTTCTAAATATAGAAAAAACAGCTTCCGCTCAATTGTTTATTTTTCAATTGAACGAAGGACGTTAAACTTTGTATATAAGTAGCTTATAGAACAAAAAAGGCTGGGGCTGCATACTGGGTAAGTGGGATCAGGGTAAAGGTCAGTATAACTGATTTGATTTGCATACCTAGAAAATTCCACCGTCACGGTGGCACAGTGGACTAGTGTTGGACCAAAGCTACATTTCGTGCAACGAATCGGTCGCGTTTCAAATCCCACTAAGCGCCTAATTTTCTTTTTCCTTTTTTGATAAACAGATCATTTAAATGCGATTGGGTCAAGGTCAAGGTCACAGTTATTATAACTTTGTTTTGAGTGTTGTTGAGATATTGAAATGATAGCTTATAGTAAGATCAAGGCACTAAAAACTAAAAATAGAAACTTTAGTGCCGATTGACAAACTGTCACCAAACTTTGTGTACAGCAAGGTTATTATGAAGAACAAGCTTTGGATTGTATTTTGAGACACTGTTACTAAAACTAGAAAACACTTTCTGCTCTGTAGCTCTACTTAAGAATGAGATATTGCAATGGAACTTAGCCTATATGTAGCTTAATAGGAAAGAAACGTTATGTTATTGATTTTTACCATTATGGTCAAGATCAGTGTTAGGTCTAAGTCAGTGTTATTCAAAGTAGAAAATATGTGAAAAAATCTGGTTTTCTGGGAATTTTCACGTCTCTTGTTATTGTTATACTCGTGGTTCTACTCCTTTTTGGTTTATTTTAAGACAATATTTCGTCTATATGAAAGTTTCCTGTAGATGTTTGATTGACAATCAAGAGATGAACTTCGATTTTTAGTACTTGGATGATTCATCAAGAGTCTATTTGCTAGGAAATAACAAGAATTACATTTCATTCATGAAGACATGAATGAAATAAAAGGACAAAACACGGAGTTCTGAATGTAAGACAAAACCATTAATAAAGTTGTAGACTGATTGTCGATTCATTTCATAGAAATGCGTTTTAGCATTTGATATTTGATTTATTGTGTATCTGGGAATCACATAACAAAGAAGGGACTTTATTAATATAATTAGCTTTGTAATTTTCTCCTCAAAGTAAGAAACATCAGCGAAAATACAGCAGGCATGCTGATAAACCGAAAACTCCTGTCCAACTACAATGACAAAATCCGTCATTTAATGAGTTATCCAGTTTAGACATTTTAGGCAATGACATTATTTTGGAAAATTATGTAGTTACAAGATATTTCCATCTTTTTTCTTTATAACCTGTATGTAGAAGGTTTACATGTTTACATCAATATTTATCATATTAAATATTACCATCATATACGTATCTTGGCATGGACGTTCATACACGACAGATTCTCATTTTTATTTTTATTTATTTATTTATTTATTTAAAGGGGGACATTAAAGTAATTCAAACCAACTTCAGATATACTTGTTCACGTAAAAATATAATAACTGTAGGTAATTAATTTTTTAAATTATCTTTTTTTTATTTTCGAAGATCTTTTTTGTTTGATCACACGACTACAGCCGAAGAAAAGGTAGTCATTATGATATGAGACTACCTAATTTGATTTCTGTATAATGGAAATATACGTACAGTAAAGTATACAATATTTTGACGTTTTCGGGACGGGTTGAGCAGGACGTTTGCAAAGATAAGAACGTAACATACCAAGTCAAATGTTCAGTGCAGGACAAAATCCATGACAGCTTTCAAGATTGCATATCATGGAGCATTTGACTACATCGATTAAGGATTACAAAACCGCGGCCAAAATAATCCCCTTTAAAAAAACGTATTTTACGAATACATTAATGCTAACAATCTATAAAGTTTGACTATTATTATAGACAGGTTTGATATGTTTGTAGCAGAGCTCCTATAAATTCTAAAAGTATCCAATGACCTTTATATTTCACTAAAATATTCCCAAAATATTTACTTCTAATGCTTAAAATCTTGATTAAATGTTTTTAACTTTACTGATAATATAAATGAGCCGTGCCATGGGAAAACCAACATAGTGGGTATGCGACCAGCATGGATCCAGACCAGCCTGCGCATCCGCGCAGTCTGGTCAGGATCCATGCTTTTCGCTAACAGTTTCTCCAATTCCAATAGGCTTTAAAAGCGAACAGCATGGAGCCTGACCAGACTGCGCGGATGCGCAGGCTGGTCTGGATCCATGCTGGTCGCAAACCCACTATGTTAGTTTTCTCATGGCACGGCTCAAATTAAGTTTGCATATGGAGCATAGTTCATAATTAAATGTCATGCAGTAACAGTTGATTGTTTAGCAGCAGCCAATTTTCAGTTGCTGCACACATTTATTCTGCGTTACACATACCACGTACATACAGAATGTACTATTTAAAACCTAATGCATAGTACTGTTAATACACCAACTTGTTAGTTTTATGTTTTACATACACTGCATGAAGTAACTGTTCATGTTTTTAAATATGACATTTGGATGTTATATACCTTTAAACAAAATCTGGATTATTGTAGCAAAATATTTAGTAAAATATTTATAATTGCAAAAGCCACGCATGCTGAAATAGACGGTTGACTGCGTTCACAGACGAAATTGTATTTTATACAATTGACTTCAACATATTAAATTTGAAAAACTTTTATCATGAACAGATGTTATAAATGTTAATATTAGAACACATATTCTTAGTTTATATATACTTTATTCCTTTCAATTCAGTTACAAAACAGTGCACAATTAAAAATTTTATTTAAAGAAATTTTGAAGGCGCCTGACCGTGTATGGAAATAAATTATTGCACATCCTTCAGACGAAATATAACAAACAGAGACTAGATTCTAATTTTGTCGACATATTTGTTTACGTTGTGTTTACGTTCGTGTCAACAGGGATTTCAAGAAATATCAGCGTTGGTGGGCAATTTGTTAATTGATTCTGCACAGAAATAACGTATAGCTTGCCACAAGAAAGCGCCACTCATTCAAGGGTATAAAGGAGACAGTTTGTCAATCTCAGTTGAACAGATACAGTCATGTACTTGATGCATTCAAAGTTAGAATCATCTTACAAATTCATTTGACATTCGTTAAAGGAATCTGTAGCGCCTTATGATTTATGATCGTTAAAGGAATCTGTAGCGCCATGTGGCGATTATCAAATTCTGTTTGGACAAAGTACTGCTGTCAAAGTAGTTTCCATACAGAGATCCTCTTAAGCCATTGCTAATGGCCGTGAGTGGCGCTGCTCTATTCATTACTGAGTAAAATGGATTGGCAGAATTCAATGTGTGCAAGAGAACCTTTGTAATGATTTAATTTAATACATGTTTCTGAAACACCTGGTCAGTTTTATTTCTAATGACGCCTCAAAAAACCTGTAAGAAATGCATTATTTTCAACGTGTTATGCATAGTATATTTATTGAAAATGCAATTGACATACTCTAAATAGTGATTCATAATGCAAATGGGTTTGTATTTATGACATACTTGCTTGTACCGATAATTTATGCAGTTCGTAAAAGTAAGTTTTAACTCAAAATAACGTCACGTATACGATGTGGAACTGTGAATTATTTTCCCATGGTTTATATATGAAGCAAATATATATAAGCTGACGATGTTTTGACAGTTCTAAGCTGCTTTTCTTACAATTCTCGCTCATTCTCCGGACATAGCCACATTAATTGTCTGTAAGCATACCACATAATTCACATTTACGAATTATGATGCCTCAAGAATGCACAGTATTTCCACAATGATGTTTGTTAATGAAGACTCTAGACAAAGTGTTTGATATTTTATCATTAATTGCAGGACTTTTATATACTCACATATTCATCCGATAGGGACAGAATAAAACAGTCAGAAAAGTCTGACTTGAATGAACTCCAGTGTTATACTGACCAAAAGTATGAACACAGAAAAATATTTTTTGTCAAGAAATCAAAATATAACATCTTTTAACTTATTTTTTATCATTTAGTAGTAGTACTGCCTGTTGCCTGAAATATTTTTTCTTTCAACTTATAATTTCAAAGTAAAATTTTTAAGTTAATAAAGAACAAATGATTCCTTTAGACATAACACAGAATTAGCATGTTTAACTCACCTAAGTACAGAGTGCTCATGGTAAGCTGTTGGTCGCCGGTCCGTGGTGTGTGTGTTCGTCCGTCTGGTCGTCCGTCCGTCTGTCGTCAACAATTCTGTTTAAAGGACATCTCCTCCAAAACCACTGAATGGATTTGATGAAATTTGGCTTGGATATTCTTTGTGTAGTCCTTTACCAAACTTATTCAAATAGTTTCGCTTGGTTGGACATATGGGCCACCAGAGCTAAAAACGAACAATCTTCAAACGCCATCTCCTCTTAAGCCACTGGTCTGATTTTAAAATAATTTCACACAAATGGTCCTTGTGTTGCCCTCTACCAAGAATATTCAAAACTTTCTCATTCGTCAAAAGAACATGGCCGCCAAAAGGCGTTATTACTTTCCCTATATGTTTATAGTAGAAACTTAGAAAATCATCTTGTATGAAACTGCTATCCCGATTATAAAATGATTTCACACAAATTGTCCTTATGTGACCATCTACAAATATTGTTCAAATCTTTCCGATTCGTCAAAAAAAAAAAGAAGAAAAAACATGGCCGCCATAGGACGTGGTCACTTTTCATCAACAATTTCTTTAAACGACATCTCCTCCAAAACCACTGAATTGATTTTGATGACGGTTAACACAAGTGATCTCTGAGCCGCCCTCTTTCAAAGTTGTTCAAACGATTCCGGTTTATTGAACATATGGGTCTTTTTGGTTAAAAATACGTTTCTTCTCCGAAGCCATAATAGCTAGAACTTTGATATTTGGCATGTGATTATAAATGTTTGACTCTCTACCATAATTATTCAAATTGCCCTCAAGTCCAAAATGGTCACTCCCCTGTTTTTGACGTACTTACTATAATAGGCTTATATAATTATAAGAAACTTAAAAATCCTCTTCTATTGATCCATAATAGCTAGAGCCTGAGACTGAGATAGAGACAGAGTTTCACTGTTTACCAGAATTGTTCAAATTATGGTCCTTGGTTCAAAAATGTGTGTGACATGTATATAATATAGCCTAACATAGAAGAACCCTATCTCTGTACTTTTACCATTTCCGTATGAAAACGCACTTGAAGCATTGTACACAGGTGAGAGCTTTAAGGTAATGACCCTCATGTTTAAGTTTTATATTTCCATTATTTGTATCAATTTGAATGTTTTCCATCATTTTTTGTTTATCCTTGCTTACAACTATTTATAGAATTTGTTATAAGATCGACGTAACAGGATATATCTGACAATAGCCTTTTTCATCAAACAAAGGCGCCGAATAGAAAACAAATCATCGATGAGATGTCAAAACGAAGAACGATAACAGATAATTGGAAATCTCTTTGCTCAGTGACTCACTCTTTGTGTTAGACAACGCCAGAAAATTTCATATAAAATGAGAAATACGTTGTGGACCTCAATTTAGCTAGAATTACGTTAAATGCAAACAACTGATCATTTTCAAAATTGGCAAAGGTATTAGGTTGCTCTCGTATGTAATGGAGGTATAAAACATGATTATAATATGATTTTAATAATTTATTTACAGACAAAAGATTTAAGCAATATTAGTAGTAGATAAGTACTCACCCCTTTCTACATGACAGTAATGTAACATTTAAAAAAATCCAAGTTTTGAATAAATCTGTTTTCCTTTGTTTTTTTCAGAAGTACGTTTACATACAAATAAGACGCATAAAATGATTGCAGCACGTCACAGAACTCCAGAGTTCATAATCGTTTGAATTTGAATATATCAATACTCATCTTTATTTATTGTGACTTCATTTTACATTTAGACTTATAAACACGATTCTGTACTATACTAGTTCAATTACCAGTTTTATTGAACATTATACAGATGCTTTTTATGTAAAGCACTTTTGAACGTATATTTATATGAAAAGAGTTCTATATAAATGTGGCATATAATAATAATAACATAATAAACATATTTAAAAGACTGCAGGGTGATGTATATAATAGAAATAAATGATTTAGTTCCTTTACATTCTGCGATAAGGAAATAAATAATACGTTTAATAAATCTTTTGTACAGATGTTACCTGGAAAGTCGAAACTAGCGTTGGTGCATCATCTGTAAAGAGTTTACAGAAATAAACAGATATCGCCGTATATTAATATTGTACGGGATCCTCTGCACGACGTTGAAAAGATTTTTTAAAAGTATTCATATAATCATCAGAAGATTCTTTTAGGAGATTATTTAAAATTATATTCTATTGCTGGTAAATAACTGACTGATATTTGAGAAATAAATATTCATTTTTTTCCATTTAAGAAATGCTTACTAATCCTGCTTTGTCCTTAAATGGAAAATATTATGTCTGGGCAACACTATAATAATGTTTATATGAGGCTCTCTTTGTCAAGGTTTTGGAGATTAACATGGACTATTCAATTAAATTACATTGCCGTTTGTCTATGTTGCCATTAATTCATAACATGATTTTTATTTCCGTACGCCGAATCCAGACTTTATTCTACGTTTTCCTGATAAATGACGTTACGCCATCACTTTCGATTGATCAAATGTACAGAATTACCTTAAAACGCGATAACAAATTAATTATATTACAATGTTTATGAAGCAATGCAGTTGACAACAGCTTGGCCAGTTGATTCAAGATAATCTTTATGTGTATTAGATGATTTATGAATGTGCAAGGTACAGAATTCTGCTTAAGATGGTCAGGCTGCTTAAACATGGGGAACAATCTGTTTATAGAGTGAAATTGTTGACCAGATTTTCGTAGAAAACGGGTTTTTAGATTGGGGTATGTTGTTGGGCGGGTGGGCGTTCGTCAAACTTGGTTTTCCGCAGAATAACTTTAGTTTGGAACAAGCTATATATTCTAAATATAGCCTGTAAATTAACGGTAAATAGACAAAGGTTGGGATTGCATTTGGGATCACTTGGGTCAAGGTCAAGGTCGCTGTTGCTAAAAAATGAAAAAAAAAATGGTTTCCGCTCAATAACTTGAGTTTGCCTTAATATATTGAAATAAACCCTGCCTAGTTCAAGGTCAGGATAACTTTTTGTATCTTCCAAATATAAGAACTGGTTTTGGATTGTACTTTGGGTCAGTAACTAACAAGAAATATCTTTAAAAATGATGGTCGGCGAATTGTAATAAGAAAAAAAGTTTATGAATTTTTCATCTAACATTCATCTTTCATCTAACATTTTTCAAATTGCAAAACTAAACACCGCACTTTAACAATTTAAATGGTTCTATTTTAATTTTTCGCAATGGTTTCGTAGGGTTGCAATTGTGTTTCGTTTATCCTTAGACGAATAATTACAGCAGTAGTTTGATGAAGATTCATGAAGCGGTTCACGAGAAGAGGTCATTAAACGTGTTTATATTTTTAGCTAAATTGGTCCCTATCCCCATTTGTAACAAAATAGCAGGAGACCTTACGATATTGTTACACATCGAGTTTGATAAAAATCCATTACATTTTAGTGGTTAATGCGAAGAAAGGCATATCTACTTTTAGCTATAGTGGTCCCTAATAGGGCCCAAGTTCCTATATAAATAAATTTGGAAGAGGACCTTATAATGATGCTCCTGACCAAGTATGACAAAGATCCACCAAGCTGTTCATGAGACGCTGTATAAAGGCATTTCTAGTTTTAGCTCTAGCAGCCCCTAAAAGGGGTCAAATGTCCCAGCTGAACAAAGTTGGCTGCGGGCCTAATAAAGATGCTACAAATCAAGTTTGATTAGAATACATGAGAAAAAATCAATTAAAGGATTTTTTTTATTTATTATTTTTTTTTTTATTTCTAAAATAGGCCGACTGATCCCGCTTTAACAAATGCATATTCGCTATTCTTGAATCTTTGGACAATGACGTCACACCTATAAAAAAGTGAAGGTCAAGCAAAACATACAATTGTAATTATTTCAATATTTCTGTTTCATAAGCAAAGTTTGACCGTAGTCATATCACATAGATAAACTGTATGCAGCATACCTTCATTTCAGTGTAATGAGATTCAGTCATTATATAGCATATATATAATAAAACAGATTTCAACTGAGTTCAATATTTGCATACCATACTAAAGAAAAATATTCATATATAATAAATCAGTTAAATAATTTATAACAAATATATCAAAGCAAACAAGTACTCATTTTAATATGCAATCTGAATAAGACATAAAAGCAAGAAACCTTTTCATATACAGACGACAATTGTAACAAGGAAAATCTTTTAAAAAGCACTTCTCTACATAAAAGACTCTTATCACACCCTTATTCATGTGATACGCAGACCGTATTCAGCTCTTTCTTTAATTTGATATATGTTGGTATTTGAACAGGTTTTTTATCATATTAATTTTTTATTAAACTTACTTATCATTTTGGGATATATCAATATTCATGCTAAATATACTGAGCCAAAGTTAGCTTTAAAACTGTGAACAGTCTCGTTTAGGATAAACGCTTTGTCTACATTTCACTCAGCGTAGCACAATCAACAGAGTGAAAGAAATTGACACTCTCGTCCAATCAGGCAGAGTGTTGCATAAATCTTCCATTTTGATAAATTATCTATAATGCGTTATCAAGTAGTTTGATTTGCAAACTGAAGTCACGTGGCATAGGTAACGAAAACGAATTTAGACGGCGTTCGCCGAAAAATTAAAAAAAATGTTTATGCTCAATATCTTTAGTTAGGTTCAGCTATTGTCAGACAAGATTGTGTTTTGATAGCTTTTATCAAAGAATCATAAATTACATAGGGAAATGACACATGTTCTTTTCTAATACCTGTCCTTCTGAATGGCATGATTTGATGCAGTCAGATAATTATATAAACCAATTTTTTAAAGAACGTGCTGGTGCGATGCAAAGATTCAAAACCTGCTTTTCGTGGAATTTCCATGTTTCTTGTTTCATCTTTATCCTGTCCATGCTATATCTGTGCTGTAGAAAACTAATCTATGCTTTTTACCTGCTATACAGGCCTGCATCTAACATTCTTTAATTTTCTCATGTTTCTAGACATGTTCTTAACAGTCACTCTCTCAATCATTTCTACCTTGTGATATTACGTGATATTCCGTGTTTTTTAACTACTAGTATCAAAAAATAAAATCGTCTGTTTGTTGATAACAACTACAAAAATGTTATCAAGGACTTGACTTGAGCATAACATTTTGCTTTTCATAATACTTACCACTCTAGTAATTATGCATCTATGGGTAAAAAGTGCATGGTTGCATAAGCCTACCACTGGCACCAGACAAGAAAGAAAGTGCCTCTGTAAGTGCTATACCCTACCCCTAGGTATACTATAAGAACCATGGTCATGAACGGGTAAATACACTAGCCCATTCCAATCGCGCATTTCTCATTTAAAACGCGCAGTTCGATAAATGTGTAATATGGATATTTAACAAGTGATACTTTATCTTACATTTTGTACCGGTCACACTTCTTCAGTATTTCTTATCTTAGAGAAACAATGCGTAGTTTACAGTTTCATCAACGTAACAAAAAAACTTTGATGAACTTCCATGTTGAAGTTTGAAGTTCCGGTCTAGATAACAAAACGTTTCTGATTGGTTGATGTGAAAATGTAGATCAGTCGTCATTTAACTACACGTGTTTGCTAATATGTGTATATGCAGCATAAACGTGCAATGTGAATAAAATAAACAAAACAGATGTTTACCAATGTATAACTTCAAATTCAAAATCCTTTCTAAGATGAATTCCATTCACCATTTTGAGTTTTATTCTATAACTGTGAATATTTTGCATTCTGATTTTGTTTGTTTACATTCCGCCTAACATGTGCACATCGCTGTGACCTCTAGATCGGATGTTCATTAGGGAAGTTCACGCAAGATTTTTCAGTAACGTTGACGAAAGCATAAAATGTATGAAGTAATTCTGCAGTATGAAATAGTGAGACGGTGTGACTGGTGCACGAAGGAAGATAAATTACCGCTTGTTCAATAAGCTTGGTACCAATCTGCGCGTTTTATGTGAGAAACGTGTGCTTGAAATGGGTTAGTGCATTTTCCCATTCATGACCATGGTTCTTATAGAATACCTAGGGGTAGGGTATAACATGTTAAGAGGCATTTTCTTTCTGGTCTGGTGCCAGTGAAGCCTACAGTAAAGTTTTAGCAGAGTTGTCTCCATTTTTCTAAAACATAAGACCCAGGAGCATTTTTCTCCGATTCAAATACATTGTAGCTCTTTTTCAGAAAATTATATTTAAAGTATTTTGTTCAGACAGTGCACTTTTGATGCAGTTGACTACAGTTAATTATATGAAACTGAAAACTCAATCTGAAACTGATTAATTTGATAAAAATATATATCTAAAATAATTAGTGGCTACTTGAAGTTTGCAATTTAGGTCCACTGACTAATAATTATTTAAAGGGAAAATCCATTAATAATAAAATTATAATTATTACGAGCTAAATCCTCTCTACGCTCATCCCATGCGAAAAGCCGTTGATATATAATTACTTGTTATTGCTAAACACTTTATAGATTTCTCAAAAAGTATTTTTCATATATGTATATATGTGAAATTACATATAGAATGTAGGAAGTTAGAAATTTGAATTTTATCAATTACCAACGAAGGTTTATTACTGTACTGTCATATGTGAAGGCGAGACTGGAAATTGTTGGAATGATCTTTATTATTACAGTAAAAACTCTAAAAAGCGGACCATTTTTCTTTTAATAACTAAAATACAGAACTTAAACACACAGATAAGTGTCTTTAATGTCTGGTTAGGTAACATTTGTGATCAAAAATATGTCAACTGCTTGAGATAATATATAGAAAATCAAAGTGACAATAAACATACAACTTTGACATTCACAGGATATTTTATATACTAGATATTCGTATGCGGCTAATAAAAATCGTCCGGTTTTCGGAATTTAGCGTTTCCGGTATTCAGAGTACTTCTTTTAATTGAATGTATAGCAGAAACACTTAGGAAAATTTTCAGAGGGTTACGGTTTTCACTGGATCCTGTTTTTCACAGAACTATAGTTATTTTCGAAAATAGGTGATAATGACTCATAGTCTAATTCTTTTTCATTAAGTTGTTACATATGAGAGAGAATTAATATTTCTGACAATCTTGAAAATGACCAGACGTGTCTACGTCTCTCATTCTAGCTAGATTGTTAATAAATTACTATGAATATATATACACAGCTTAGCGCAATTTGAGGTCCGCATGGTATTCTGTATTTCATATTTATTCTCCTGGTGGTGTCTGTCATAACGTGTGAGTCAGTGTGCAAAGAGAATGATTTTCAATTATCTTTTAACGTTCTTCGTTTCGACAGCTTATCGATGATTTGGTTTCCATTCGGCGCCCTATTTGATGAAGCAGGCAGTTGTGGGATACATAATGTTATGACGTCCTTTATACAAACTTAACTTATGTTAATAGTAACAAGTAACGATGGCCGAAATGAAAGAAAAACTGTATTTATATGAACAAACCATACAGTAATGAACTTAATATATGATGATGTGAATTTTGTGTTCTGTCTAAAGGCAATAGTGCTCTTTTCTTATCAAGACAGAAGGTAGGTGGCAAACTATGTATTGTCCGTTAGTCTGTCTACCAATAATATAATTTCATCTTTATTAATCATTTCTGCATGTACTACATATTCTTACTGCAATATGTAAGTGCCTTGACGCGGCTGTAAAAAGTCACCCCGTACTTGGATTCAGTGTTGTTATATTTTCTGGCCCTTTTGAATCCTGGAGTCCATGCAACATATGTGTAATAGAGCTCCGTTTTAAAAGCCGGTACTATGGGGGCAGGTGTGTGTGTGTGTGTGTGTGTTTGGTGGGGGGGGGGGGGGGGGGGGGGGGCCTGAGAGGTGTAGCACATTTCATTACCTCTCATAACAGGCTCAGTCAAACCGAGTCTGCTATTATTCTTCATGGTTGCATTCATTGCTTCCAAAGGATCTTATTTACAGATTTTATTGATCTTTCTTTGCTGTAATTATCTAGTTTGGTAAAATCTAACCAGGGCTTGTGGCTAATATCTTATGATAAACTGTTAACTGACCATCACAAGTATGGCAACTGCAATAAACTCACCTATGGACAAATACCTTCGTTCGCATTTAGATAACAAGTGGTCAGCACATGTCTGAGCTGAGAT
The DNA here is from genome assembly GCF_021730395.1 of Mercenaria mercenaria. Lineage (NCBI taxonomy): Eukaryota > Metazoa > Mollusca > Bivalvia > Venerida > Veneridae > Mercenaria > Mercenaria mercenaria. Next base: position 22,425,210 of record NC_069377.1, on the reverse strand, counting down.
TCAGTTTCGTGTTTAAATTTAATCTAGCTAGTTTTAATCATGCTTGTAAAAACAGAAAGATCCGAATTTCCTTTAATCTTCCATTACAATCAAGAAATAAATTAAATATATTCTGCTTATCAGTGTAATTAATGTATAAAAAGTATGTAAAGGTACATATGTTATATATTAAATATATAAATCTGGAATAGCAGTAGTATTATGTAATATGTTTTCTTGAAAACTAGTAAGTCGTATTCATAAGTCAACTACTCTTTCATAAACAACGTTGTGACCCACATGAAACAACATACATTATCAGCTGTTTTACCTTGACCTGATTAAAGATCTATCTAAGGATTCACTGCTGAAAACCTTTTTGTTTTGAGAAGAAAAGAGAAATTTAAACAGAATTAGGTGTTCTCTCCCGTGTCAGAACACAGGCTAATTCTCCGTATGTGATTTCGGCATTCGCTGTTACCATTAACGAAATTTATAAGTGCCATAATTTTTTTTCACATTTTTCCAATATTAACAGTGTTTCATCATGATATTGTACTTGACGGCATGATGCTATGTGCGGATGATGTTTTATGGGCGATATAGGTAAAAGTTTATAAAATCAAATGGATATAAAAAGAGCGAAGTTTGTTTGACATTTAAAATCAAAATGCATTTCACCCGTGAATAACAGACGTTACATTTAGTGTAGGTTTCTTCGTGAAGTAATAAAAATACCTCTCACGACTCCAAAGTATCGGCTAAAGAGTGAAAAAATAATAATGCAGAGTTGAAACACGTTTGACGATTGGTTGCTATAATAATAATAATTACAGTTCGCCCAAATTGCTCTGCCAATGGAATTGCTCCATTTCGTTCAAATCTGGCCATTCTATTTCACATACAGGTGTCACATCAACTATAGCTATTAAATTTAATTGTTAGAGGTTACGATTTAATAGACTCCGCCAAATAACTCTGAGTAGGAGCTATATGCAAGCCGGTTATAAGTTGAATACAGCAGTTTTAAGATATTAGTTTCTCGCTTCGCTAACGCTCGCTCTATATTCATATCTTACAACTGTTGTATTTAACTTATAACCTATACTTATATAAATCTATTTGAAGATAAATTGGAAGCATTGAATGTAGTAAGTAAACATTATCCAATATGCTTTACAAACTGTCCGTTTTATTTTTTCAAAGGACAAGTGATACCCGCTGGCAAGCTATGAGTCTATTTCTTTATAGAATCAATTAACAAATGGCCCGCCAACGCTAATGTTTTTTAAAGTCCCATTTGGCAGTACGCAAACAAATATGTCGACAAAATTAGACATGATCTATTCTATCTAGACTCTGTTTGTTACTCTTCGTCTAAAGGATGTGCAATGATTTATCTTTATACTCTATCAAGGCGTCAAATGTTACTGTGAATGAAATATTAACGTTATTAGATGGAAGGAAATAACGTAAACGCAAAAATTGAAGGCATGTAATTTTTTTATTATTATTTAAATATTTTACTATCGTAATTTGGATATAGTTTTAACTTAAAGACAATTCTGCGACAAAGCATATTTACAAAAATGCATTTTATTGATATGCTATTTACAATTTTTGTGCGATTCTGAGTCATGGCAAATTTCAAATTCTAATACATTATATATTGTATTATAAGTGGCTGTGACATGATTATTTTCAGACACACTGCATGTTGTTTGTTCCTCTCTTTTTTTCACTCTATTTTTACAGTTTGATGTTGCGATTTTCGTTGACTGTGTTCTGTGGGATCGGTGGAAGACTCAGTGATAAGCGGTCCTTAAATGAAATGTGTTGCTTTGATACTTCGCGGTTATGGTGTTTTGTCTCTGACCTTCCTGTTCAGCTGGTTAGACTTTGTGTTTTTTCTCATTGTCTTTATGTTTTGTTTTGTATAATGAATTGTATGTGTATTGCAATAATATTTACCTTCATTTATACACTGATGTAGGGATTTGGTCTTAGGACATTTTATTCTTTCAACGTGGCTTTTCATGTTGACGTTTTGTATTTGTTTAGCTAGGATTTGTATGTTATGAATTAATAACAAAATTTCAGCATAAAAAAATGTAACGGTCTAATTGTCAGAAATGTAGAAATAAACAACGTAATATTGAAATTATATTACTCCATTTGCGGTACAAACACAAATTCCTTATTTTATTTTTGAATGTTTTTAATCTTTAATGATGACCATTGAAACGTTCTTGCACATGTGAAAGCAGGTCTTATCTAATATAATGAAGTCAATAGGCTGTCATCCTTACATTTAGTCTATTTGCAAGGTCGTATTATATAATTACTTTATTATCCTTTTTATGTCAAATTCAAATTAGAAGAATGGGAACGTAAAAGGTCTATGAAATTTAATCCTGATAAATGCGAAATCGTAAGAATCTCTAAAAAGATGAAAAAATATCATCTTTCCATATAAATTACATAATCAAGAACTAAAAACCACAGAAAATGCTAAATATCTTGGGATTAATATTAGTGATGACTTTAGTTGGAAGAAACATATTGAATTTACATCTTCAAAAGCTAGTAACACCCTCAGATTTATAAAAAAAGAAATGTACAATGTAATAACCGTAATATCAAAGAAACTGCCTACAAAACATACGTTCGCCCACAACTAGAATTCTGTAACACCATGTGGCATCCATGGCAGAAAAACTTAACATATGAGATAGAAAAGGTACAAAGAGCCGCAGCCAGATATGTTATGAATGACTACTCATACCAAAGCAGCGTAACATCAATGCTTAAAACTCTTAAATGGCAGACATTAGAACAAAGAAGAATACATGCATCTTTAATTATGTGGTATAAAATATCACACAACCCCGTCTCTGTAGGTCATAACCACCTGACAACCTCTAGAAATTTAAACTTTATCATTCCATCTTCAAGAACACAATATCATATGAACTCCTTCTTTCCCCGCACAATCAGATACTGGAATGCCTTACCTTATAACATCAAGGACAGTGTGAACCTTCAGTGCTTCACATCTGACCTAGATTCGTATATGTACTAATGTCATCATCCTGTTTTTATTTTTAACAAGCTGTATTTATTACTGCTCTTACTCTTTTAACAACATAAATATCATGTATCATGCAACATAGCAACATTCTTTTAACAACTGCCCCGACCTCCCAGTTATGATCAGAGATTGATTGTTGGGAGTATCTCCGTAGATGTAGATGTTCACTAAATGTCAGTATTGATACTATAATCCATGACTCATACATATTAGCAGAAAATAATAGCAAAGTTCTTGTTTTTGCGACAACCAAGGATTTAACTCAGTTTGGTAAACAGATTTTAATGTTCTGCTTAAGTTTATGGGCGAAAGAGTTGTTGCCATTTGATAGACTCCAAGGATGTTATTTTCGTACTTTGTTGCTTTCCAAGTGTTCTTCTTATGACCGATATAATTATATTCAAGTTATTTGTTTACCTTACATTAAGGAAAACTGCATCACATGTGATCTACAAGTTAAACATTTAGCGGAACCAAATAAAGATGAAAATAAACAACGGGGTCTAAGGAAGTATACATAAAAAGTTGTATTTTCAAGTTAATCTATTATAACTCTTATTTTCTCTTTTGTATTACTGTATAAGGTATAAATTGTTATTTGGATAACATACTTTGAAATAATTAAATGCGATATCACTTGATATAAGAAAGAAAAGAAAATAACTCTTTTATTACTTTTCTCGTGTAAAGTCTTTAAACATAGCCGTCATATTCAGATATTTCTCCTGTTCTGCCTTCCTAATGGAGAAAATATCTTCTACTTAATTCCTATAAAAAAAGGTAAAGGTCTTGTTTATTATAGTGTCACCCCTACTGAAAGGGCCAGCCAATTTGGCTTATGAGACACCTTTATTGTGCGTACCAATTACCTCCCAACTCCTACCACTATGCCAGGCGCCAGGCGGATAGAAGTCGGTAACCATTAATTTAACTAGCTCGCAGCTCACGAACCGGCCATTTCGGAACGAGTCCCATGACAAACATCCCCCGGACGAACGATCCCCATGGGGCTCGAACCTTCGGCCTCCCGATTCCGAGGCGGACGGCTTAACCACTGGGCCACGGTGACCGGCTATGTGTAGTATAAACTGATAATTATTATCGGTCTTTTACAAAACCCATATTTGTTGCAGCACATTATATTGCCATTCAGTGCATTATAAAACTGAGAGATGGCCCTAGATCTAGTCATTAAAAAAGACATTTGTACACTTGAAATAAGTAGAGGCAAATTTTCTTAATGGGGTGTCAGTAGCCTCTTCGACGTGACTGTTTGTATTCACGTTTAGTCGCTATTTAAGCTTTAAACGGTATCTGACAGCTCGGAGCTGTTTGAATATATATTTATCGATGTTGTTAGATAAATATTAGCTCTTCGGACAGGGTTTCACGTTATCAGATATAAGAGCAATAACTAATTGTCAAGATTATCTGGATTTACTTTAAAATCATTCTGTCTACGTGTAACAATAAGATGCCCTAGAGAAATGTTTTGCAACTAGTGAGGGAAGATTGAGCCGAACAAAATGGAGCAAGATTATGGTCGTCTAAAAAGGGCCCATCTGCATGTAATTCTTAACAATTGCGAAATAGCTTCATATCGCCGTAACGAAATAAGGGTTTTTTTCTCTTCATTTTCGCTGGTTATTCTCGAAGATAACATAACTAAAAAATCTCTTCTTAGCAAACTGACTCTAAGACACAATCTAATATTGATTACTAAAACTCATTTCTGTGAAAGGGATCGGCAAATGGAATCAGTCTACAAATTTATTAATGATACTGTCTTACATTCATAACTCTATGTTTGGCTTTTTCTTTCAATTCATTTCTTATTGAATGAAATGTAATTCTTGATATTTGTCAGTAAATAGATTCTTGATAAATCATCCAAGAGCTTAAAATCGAAGCTCATCTCTTGAGTGTCAATCAAACGTCTGAAGCAAACTGATCAATGCGAGGACTTAAACAGTAAAAATAGACCTTAATATGCATAAAAAGCATTTTCCTAAAACAGGAGATAAAACTGATCAATTATAATTGATAAAAATATCTGAAACGTAGTCTTTTTAACTTAACCATGATAATTGAATACCAAAACAGTATTGTGGCATGAAACAGACACGAAAAACGATAACAACAAACTTGAAAAAATGCACTTCTAGTGTAAATAGAAATGATTTTAAATTCGCATACAGTTATGATACGTTTTGATAATATAGTTTGAACAGAACTTTTCATGTCGGTTGTGGTGTGGGCCGTTCACTGGTGATAAACTTATTCGTGGTCAATCTGTAAATGTTTTAGTAATTAACTTATTAAATAATTAATAAAGGATCATGACATTTTAATCAAAGTCCCACGCTTGATCAATTTTAGGAATAATTTCAAATAATCTTTGCGGATTTTAATAGGATATTGCATGTGATTTAAATACACATAACAACGACTTATTTAGTCTAATTTGAAAACAATGCACATAAAGCACACTGATACCAAGTCTTTAATTTATCCTATATATTTCCTAGAAAAATAGACAATTTATAGTACATGTATTTTCATACCCCTGGCGGGCGGCGTAAACAAACTTTGTCCGGAGCATATCTTCTTCATGCATGGAGGGATTTTGATGTAACTTGTTACAAATATTTACCATCATGAGAAGGAGTGTCATGTGTGAGAATTATGTCCCTAGGTCTAATGTCAATGTCACACTTAGAGGTCAAAGGTGAAATTCAATAATGACTCTGTCCGGAGCATTTCTTTTTTATGCATGAAGGGGTTTTGATGTAATTTGGCACTATTGTGCACCATCATCAGAGGGAGTGTCAGGCAAAAGAATAAGGTCCATAGTTCTAAGGTCAAGTTCACACTTAGAGGTCAAACGTCAAATTCAATGACAACATTGTCCGGAGCATTTCTTCTTCATGCATGAAGGGATTTTGATATAACCTGGCACAAATGTTCATCACCATGAGTTGAAGTGTCACGCACAAGAACCAGGTCCCTAGTGTAGAATTACTTCCCTTTGTTATTACTATAAGTAGCTTATATTTTATTACTGGTCGTACGGAAAATCGAGACTACTTTTCTGTAGTACAACATAAAATTATATGTAATATTCAATTTCGGTGTGTATTTTGACCTATCTGTACCTGGTAAGGATTTATAATTTTATTTTATTTTTATTTGTTTTACATTAACTTCCCTTTGTTGTTACTATAAACAACCTATATTGTAACTTTTTTATGATTAACCGTATGGAAAAACCAAGACAGCTTTTCTGTGGTACAACATAGATGTTACTTTAAAATTTTAGGTGTATTTTAAGATATCTCTACCTGGTAAGGTGTTTTTATAGGACTTGGAAAAACAAAATAATTACAAGAATTACTACACAACCACAGAATTAAAATTCCATTTGCAAATACATTTTTAGTGTAAAGAAATTTGTTATGACGGGCTTATAATTTGACATTCTGGCACTCTTGTTCAGACTTTTTTTACACCAAACGGATTCAAGAAACGAAATTTCAATTACGATGTCATAAGTATGTCGGTTCCAGATCTTCCTGATTGATCAAACGGTTAAAGGTTCATTATCCTGATATCTACAATGAGGAAATTAATGAATGACAATAAAGTTATTTTTCCGAACCATTTTCTGGTGTTTTTCTGGAAAAAAGGTGGTTGTGCATATTAACAAGAAGTACTTACGAAAACAAGAATGACAGGATGTAATCACATGTCGCTTAACACAGACAAAATATTGTAAACTGTCTGCAAAGGCATTTATAGACACAACATAATTATGTGTGTATGAATAAAGCTGGGCAGGCTTTGCGTGATGCGATTTTGATATACCCGCTTACATCTTATATCCGAAAAATGACAATAACTAGTGGGCGGATGGGCTTCCGTTGCCGAGTGGTTAAGGTCACTATCTTCAATCCACTTGCCCCTCACTGATGTGGGTTCTCGCCTCAGTCGGGGCGTTGAATTCTTCATGTGAGGAAGCCATCCAGCTGACTTACGAAAGGTAGTTAATTCTACCCAGGTGCCCGCTCGTGACGAAATAATGCAAGGAGGGGCACCTGGGGTCTGCCTCCGCCATCAAAGCTGAAAAGTCCCCATATGACCTATAATTGTGTCGGTGCGACATAACAACAACAACAAAACTAGTGGGCGGGTTTAATAAAATTTTACAAGGATAACTTAGGCATTGGATCTGAAAATACAAACTTCAATTAGGCACTACCTATTTTAGATATATGTGTAGCTAACTCCTTCAATTTTTGAAAGTATACAGCATGAAAAAGTATTTGCAATATATTTTTTGGAATAAAAGTCTTTTTTAGCTGAAAAAAATGAGCCCATGTAAAATATTTGTAAATAAATGGAGACAACTCCGCTTAGACGTAATTGTAGGCTTGACTATGTAATAGAGGCTCATGCAAACCATGCACTTTTTACCTCTAGGCATGAAAAAAATCATGCATAATTACTGCAAGGTCAGAAGTGTGAAAAGAAAATTATGTAAAGATCAAATCATATAATGCCCTGGGGAAAAGTATGACATTTTTTGTGAACAAAGAACGGTTTTTCCTTAAAGTTAAAACCCACAGAATTTCACAAGGTAAAAATGTTGATTTAGCTATTGCTGAAAGAGAACAATCTCTGCTACCCATATATATGCGTCAAAGTATCTGTAAAATATCTAGAAATATGAGAAAATCAAAGAAAACAATATTAAGACTGTAAGATGAATGACTGTGTTATCTTACGTAGCAGGTTACATAGATAGCTTACCTCTCCATTACATTGATTTAACAAGTGAAAAACGGTGTTCGCTCAACCATTTCACTCTCTAAACAAATTATTTCCATTGTGTAAAGAAGGCCTAGTTAAGTCTCTAGATAACTGCCATATTCGATAACAAGCTGTGTGCCGAATTATAACCACTTAATCTTCTTCCAGGCTGAAAGAAGCGAGTTGGTATCTTTAGATGTGGTTTCCTTGTTCGTACTACGTTAGAAACAGTATGACTGTCGTAACTGTTTGTGATAAGAAAAGTTTGTCAGTCCTATAAGGACATATATGTTCTACACACCTCACGACGTCATTTATGATTTTATTACGGCTTCTAAGGTCAACCATTACGATCATAGGATATGGTAAAACGCTTTTAAACAACATACAGTCCCGAATTCGTGTCCTTTCAGTATATTAAATTTTGTCATTACTGGATTTGTTTTTACAAGACTTGACATGACAATGTGTCGCGTGCAGGAGCCATAAAGCTACCCGTCTTTCTTTAATTGTTACATTTTATTGAATATGTATTCCAATTTGATTTCTGGTCTGTAAAACGATCGATTATGGACAGATTTCGAAATAAAACATCGCATAACTGACAATATGCCACGTGCAGAACCTTAAACCATTGCCTCTTACCTTTTAAGTTATCCCTCTTTATTGAATGTCCATCCGAATTCCTGTCCAGTCTGTAACTTTGCCATTCATGAAATAATAAAAATAACTTAGCACCTATGATCAGCACGACATGATGATATGTCAAGTGCTAAAAGCATAACTCTACCCTTCTTCTTTTTTTACTAATCTTTCTATATTGAAGCATAGCTCTAAAACTACTAAAGGGGATGTAAACATAGAGAAAGACAGGGGACACTTAGAGAAAATGTAGTGTATTTGACCGTAATCTAACCGTCTTACTTTATCTCCCTTCATTGAATGTCCATCCAGATTTCATGGCCGTTACGGTCATCCTACCCTTCTTTTTTTTTGAGCCATCCCCTTTTATATAATGTGGTTGTCCAGGCCATAATTATAATACAACAGTAGGGAATGTATGCAAAATGCACACAATCACAGAGGATATTTAAATAAGTGAATGAAGTATTGTCATGCATTGCAAAGTCCCCTACTGAAAGGCAACTGATTTTCTCTACCGCAATGTATGCCAATGATATAAACAATATTGTAGTATATATATAATGTGTTTTAACTAAAAATTTGGTCTAAAATTTGCACATACAAAAATCTACAGTTGTTGATTGCTTATAACATTTATAGATATAAAAGAGTATTTAACTTCAGTTTCGATAACTACATTATTGATAGCTACATTTCATTTTGAATATGATGGGAAAATATGAGAAAAATGTAAGGAACCACATTAAAGGGAAGTAATTCTGAAAAAGAAATACACCAACACATTTTTTAATTGGGTCCATATGATACACTCCTAAATATTTTACAGACTGGACAGGAAAAGATCAATGTTGACTTTTGACCTTCAAGTGTGAACTTGACCTTTGAGCTAGGGGTCTACGTATTGCTCATGGCACATTGTCTCATTATGGGTGACATTTTTGTCAATTAAAGTCCCTTCATGGGTGACAGACTTGGCCATACAGCAAAACACCCTATTGACCTTTGACCTCCAAATGTGACCTTGACCTTTGAGCTAAGGGTATGGGTGTTGCGAATGACATGTCTAATTATACGATACATTTGTGCCAAGAAATATAAAAAAACCCTTTAAGTATTGTTGAGTTACAAACTGGAAAGGAACAAAGCCCTCTTGGCCTTTGACCTCCAAGTTATAACTTGACCTTTAAGCTAAACGTTCAGGTTTGAAACATGGCATGTCATCTCATCCAATGGAATATTTGTGCCACTAATATTCAAATCATGTTTTGCATGAAAAAAATTATGGACAGAACTGGAAAAAACCTATTGACCTTTGAAAGTGTGACCTTGCCCTTTGAGCTAGGGTACTGAGTGTTACTCATAACTGCCAAGTGTGGCCTTGACCTTTAAGCTAGGGGCCTGATAGTTGTGCATGACACACTGTCTTATTATGGGTAACATTTGTGCCATGTAATATCAAAATCCCTTCATGTATTGTTTGGTTACAGACCGGACAGGAAAAATGCTCTGTTGATCTTTAACCTCCAGATTTGACCTTGACCTTTGAGCCTAAGGTCTGGGTCTTGAGTTTGACATGTTGTTTGATCATGGGGAGCATTTGTGCAAAGATATATATAAATTAATCCCTTGATGAATGACAGACTTATGAACAGGGCATGAAATTGCGAACGGACGAAAAAGCGCAATCCTTTAGTCCCCGAAACTAGTTTTCAACCAGTAAGGGACTTAAAAGTGCAATGTACATTGACCATTTTCTAATCATCTTACGTTTTGAATTATCTCCCTTTCTTGAATATTCATCCAAATTTCGTGTCAAGTCTGTGTCGTTCATGGATGGATTTGACCAAAGTTTTATCCATTCAAATGAAGCAGAATGGGGACATGTACGCTTTCAAAGTGGTCACCTGTTGTCGTTTGTTTGATTGCTTGTTATTTTGTGTTTGAATTTATTGTACACAATATTATTCACATCATACACCATTGAAAGGCAATTTATTTCCAAATAAATATTAAACCATTATACGAATAAACAATAAGCAATTTTGATACAAATCTGTAAGCTTGCACGTTTAAATATCTCCCAAGCAGTTTTCTTTATCTAGCAAAAATCTTCTACGTCAATGCTATATTTAGAATAAATTGGTGATAAAGAACTATTATCGGTTTTTATGGATACCAGACACATTCCCATTGTTGATACAACAAATTGTATTATCCCTCAGTGTGTAATAATATTGCTAGATATACCCAGATTTAGTCACACAACAAAGCATGCAGTCAAATAAATACAGACAAATCTAATTTATACACTACCGTCAAGAGATCTCAGTAGATTCGTCGCCGCACTGAGTTGATGATCTTTTTTCTTTCACAAATAGTTCTAATCAAAAAGATAGTTTGTTAAATATTACTCACCACAATGTTAGTATTATTATACAATTGAAATACCTTAGTTTCTATATACAGCATGTTACTTTTGAAGTTATAAACTTCAGTACATATCTAAAACACATATGAATATTCTATACATGAATTTTTGATAATCGGCATTTATGTATATTAAAGTCTTTAAGAATATTATTTGAAAGCATAGAACGCAAGCAAGCAAAAATAATAACAGACTCAATTTACTTTAGTCTGTTGATGAGAGATAACGAAGAGCTCAATACTGCTCATGTGTCCTAGAACCGACGTTGTTATACAACTGAGTAGACTCCATGACCTCAAAATACCTGAAAATATTACACCACTGTGTTCAAATACGGGAGGTGTGTGTGTGTGTGGAAGGGGGGGGGGGCGTTTAACAGCCGCCACACAGCACGTGCAGACTGACTGCTGTTGTGATAGTTAGTAAAGTTAAGTTCCTAACAAGAGAAAATTGCTGCTGCATGTCGACTGATATCTCTTACTACTGAAGTCTCAGAAGACACTGATGCTATGAATGCTAAGCATGACGAACTGACACCAAATACAACAAATTGTTTAGAATTTGAAATTAAAGATGGTCACAATCTTTCAATGCAAATCTTTTGCACAGATGACTTTGAGCTCTCCCTTTTCATTTTTGTACCTAAACGTGGAAATGTGTGCAGATCAACGGATTCTCGAGTTCAGAATAATTCTGTTCTTTAGCGAAATACACAATATTAATATGATTCTCCTGTTAGTAATTCTGATTAATAAGTAATATTTATAAGTAATATTTGTATTTCATAAATTCATTCATGTTTATATTTTTTCGTAAAATTGCGTGAGATGTTGTTGTCAGACCTATATTTCAACGTAAATTATTCCCTTTCATGTGGCTGCGGTAAAGTTCTAGCGTTTTACGTATTGCTAATGGAATTAATTTATGTAGGTAAAATTGTCACTGAATTTAAAAATGAGATGGAGAACAATCCTGATTTTGAATCAATTATAAACATTGCACCGTTGCCTCAGACATTTGATAAAAAAGAGATAATAACATGTTCATCATGTTAGCGTCAATGCATAGATATATCTACACATGAGAAACAATACATTATATATAGAATAATCTTTTAGAAGCCATTCACGCCTACATATTTACTTCTAGTCGATATAAAGAAAGATCTGAATATTTTTCATTACATAACATTCCAAGATGATGTAAATCAACGTCTAATGTGGTGGAACCGACTGACGGGCCGATCGACGAATTTCTGCAGCCGGTCGTTCAGTTTAATTGTAGTTTGCTTGATGTATCTTCGCTTAAAAAGAACAGAATAGAACTTGTAATATTGATAAAATTTCTTCAGAGGAAACAGACTCTCAAATACATAATAAATCAAATATCGAGTACAAAAACTCATCGCTACGAAAGAGATCGGCAAGCCGTCTATAAATGTATAAATGATATTGTCTCATATTTATGATTTTCATTTTATTAATTTCTTCAGGAATGAAAAGTATTTCTTGTTATTTTCTAGCAAATTAACTCTTGATGAATCATCCAAGGACTTTAAAGCGAAGACTTTCTTACCGACGAATATTGTCTCAAATCATAGAAACAGGGAAAACGCAAAATAAACAATGAATTTCAGTACACAAACTTAAAGAGAAACATATACCTATATATGAAAGAATTTTGCCAATATTTTGACAGACTTTCAAAGGGTTTGAGCTAAGGTAACAGAGTCTCCCATTTATGGAGATGTTAAACATAAAAGAAAGTGATTCAGGAAAACAGCTTCTGCATGATCCGTATATTTTAGAAAACTAAATACAAACTGACATTTGCAATAACAGTTCCCAAACGAAAAAAACAGGGTAACAAACTCTTATAACAAACAACTAATCGTATACAGTATACCATTAGTATAGAATTAGTAAAAATTTCACATGCAAATGAGCTAATAGTATACTATAACAAACCACTATCAAGATACTATTACTAATCAAACTGTGTAATGATATGCAAATTGATTGCCACGGATGGTCAATAGTATACTAATTATATACTGTTAATAGTATACTAATTGTATACTGCAAATACTATACCAGTTGTATACTCTTAATACTATACTAATTGTATACTGTTAATAGGTTATTTCACAGTAGTAAAAAAGCCACTTTAAGTATTCAGCTCAAAACATAAATAGATGATACATAGCAGAGAATTCTTTGTAAATTATTTAATTCACAGAATTCAAAATAATAACATGAATATGATTTAACATGACAAATTAGAAACGAATGATAGAAATACCTCTGAAGCTTTCTAATCTGCTAAATATATATAAAATTCAAAATAAGAATTATTCCATTAAATGCAACTGCCATTTAACACTAGAGAAGTATACACTGAAGTCATTTTCACCGAATATTTGTTCTTTTTTTTGGCAAACTTATTGACATATATCCAATTCTTTCTGTTATTGCCAGATTCCGCCTAGCATCAGTTTGCTGCACCATACTTCTTTTTACACCACACTGTCACATAGTCTGAAAAGTTGAAAGAGCAAACTAACAGCCACATTTACAATATCATAATATGTCTTAATTTAATGTAAAATGTTTAATCTGGTAATAGAAAATTGCACTGTAACTGTAATCAACATTACCAAAATACTCATTATGTCATCGGTCTTAAAGATAATTAGCCGTTACTTCCACATGAAGTTCAGTGGATTGCAAAAAATGTAAATATTCATCATAGTCAATGTTCAAAAATTGTAAAACCAACAAAAACAAAATCCTGAATTTATCAAACGTAATATAAAATATTTATTTTTACCTTTCAGGTCTTCCACATTCATCGGGTTTTAGGGTAGTCAGTCTTTAATCGCCAGGGTTTGATTTTCCCAGCCCAATGCCCGTACATGCAATCATCTCCAATATGAAACCAGCACTTGATAATTTATTGTCCGGTCGGCCGTCAGGTCACTTATCGATGATCAGTCTTATCTGCAAAAGTCAGATAGATAAGACAATTGATGCAGCTGTTATTTTCAAATAAATATGAGGCCATCTCTCACCGATTAAAATGATCAGATGATAGAAAATAATACAACCGAGTCTGTAATTTTCAGTTTGCATTGTTCACAGTGCTTCCGAGGAATCTACTTTCCTGATTTTATTTTACATAAGTTGTAACACATTAAACGATGTTAAAAATATCAATCAAAACTACATACAAAAACTACTATTGAACAATCGTTTACATTTGTAAATTCAAATCTAAAAGCAATCCTCTAAGTACGAATCCATGGGGGACGAAACGGTCAAATGTTTCGGACTAATATTGGGCAATGTAGCTAATTATTTCGCATACAGACGGAAGAAATGATATATTGGTACATATAATATGTAATAATATTTTGAATTAAAGTCAAATAGTTGTGTTTAAACTAAAGAATAACTCGTTTTCTTTGTGCTACCGGCGCTGTAATAATTTTCGATCTTTCGTACCCTCTGTTAAGCTACAAAAGATTTGTAAACTTCTCGCTAAGGTTTTTAATTCTGAATGATAACAAATAACTTAAAACACTCACCAAATGTTATGATTAAACAATCATTTCATTTTTAATCGTTTCCAAGCTTTTTAATCAACAGTTATATTGATTTTTGACGATATTGTGTGTCCTATTGTTTTCACAAATTTCAAAATGGCGGCCGACCTGAAAACGTGCGCGACCTATGGGTTTTTCCGAAAGTTGCTATTTTCAGAAACAGATGCGACCCGGTAAATAGTGTTTCCAAAACAAAAGTTTTGAACTAAATTAAAGTTAAGAAAGTATATTTTGCATTGATATGTGGGGCATGTCTGAAAATTTCGTATTTTTTAGAAAAACAGGTGACACTTAGGGGGACTACTTCTTTGCGTAGAAGTGTTGTATTGCCACAAGTTATAAGGCATTCAAATTCCCCCTTTCTGATTGGATAAGAAGTCATTAACATTTATAGCTCGATTGTTTATACTTTATTACCAGTCATTCTGCAAGCGTACATGTGTACTCGCAATTTGCTGCTAGATAACAAGATTATGAATCCGGTAATAAGGCAATAAAAGAACAAATAAAATACATATTGTAAATAATTTTATTAGCCTTTCAAACATGAATATTTTGTTTTGATTTAGTGTAATTTGATGCTTTTACATGAAAATGTTTCGGCTGGAACAATCTTCTTCCCATGCAGGTTTAGGCTACAACCTACAGATATCCGGGGTGTTTACCTCGACGTCAGCTGGTGTCAGATTTCGAGATCTGCAGCTTGTACATTTAAACATAGATAATATTAAAAAAAAAAGTATTTTATACTTCTTTGATTGAAAAATATCTTATGAAAATGTCAAAGTACATTTTCATTGCTGTAAATGTTTCCAAAATTTACTGCTGTAATGTAAGAAAATAAGAAAGATGCATGAATCTAAAACAACAACAACAACAACAACAACAAAAACTGTTGCATTAATTAGAAGATTAATAATAACAATTTTAAAAAGATAATAAATCAAACCTGCATGAGTTTTCTTTAAAAACCATTTGAATCACCACAGTTTAACATCTTAATCCTTATAAAACTTATAAGAGAATGCACTCAGACCCCACATTAATAATAAATATCCTAGCAACCCCTTAATTACAGAAGGCTGTAAATTTCTGTCTGTAATAAAACAAAGCAGAGATGACCAAAAATAATTGTTTATTTCTACAATTGTTCCCGTGACATAATCTACCAGGGATATGTATGAAAAAGATCAGATTCTTCTAAAGTCTTGCAGGATAAAGTATAATGGTATACTAATGGTATACTCAATAGTTTACAAAGTACAATGGTATACTAATGATATACACAAGCAGGGTACAATGTATAATAGTATACTAATGGTATACTCATCATTGTTTATGAGGGAGTATACTATTGACGGTCAAATAGTATACAATACAATGCTATACTAATTCTATACTGTAATAGTATACTAAACGGTATAGAATTAGTATAGAATTGATATAGAATTAATTGTTTGTTAAATTATTTTTTTGTTTGGGTTGTTTTGTTTTGTTTTGTGTTGTTGGTTTAAGCGAAACTTCAGTAACATAGTTCGGATTAAGAGTGAGATTTGGCGCGCACCACATATCATCATTGCAAGTGACCGTTTTGAGGCGGTGTCGCACTTTGTTCCTTTATGTGTATGATTATTCATGCTGTTTTTGCTTTATTCTTTGCATTTTTATACGTATCATGGGAATTCCCCGGCGTCCACAAAATTTGTCCGGAGCATATCTTCTTCATGCATGGAGGAATTTCGACGTAACTTGGTACAAATGTTCACCATCATAAGACGGAGAGTCACGCTCAAGAACTAGGTCCATAGATCTAAGGTCAAGGTCACACTTAGAGACCAACGTTCAGATACAAGAACTCGGCACAATTGTTCGCCATTATGAGACGAAGTTTCATGAGCAAAAACCAGGTCGCTAGTTTAGAATTACTTCCCTTGTTGTTGCTATAAATGGCCTATATTGTATTTTTTTATTACTGGTCATGGGGAATAATCGATACCACTTTTCTGTAGTACAACATGCATGTTAAATCCAATTTTGAGGTGTATTTTAACCTATCTCTACCTGGTAAGGATTGTTAATGGACTTTAATTTTTTAATGATTTATTTTTTAAGATTAACTTCATTTTTATTGTTACTATAATAACTTATATTATAACTTTTTTATAACTGACCGTAGGGAAAAAACAAGACCACTTATCTGTTGTACAACATGGATGTTACTTTCAAATTGTAGGTGTATTTTAAGGTATCTCTACCTGGTAAGGATTAATTGAAAACAAAATAATTACAATAATTACTACACAACCACAGAATTAAAATTTTATTTGTAAATACAAGTGCTAGTGTAAAGAAATTTGCTATGACGGGCGTATATTGTGACATTCTGGCACTGTGGAAATTTAAGTAATGTGCACATACATACATAGTGACTGCTGTACACTTGCCTTGTGAGACTGAGGCAGCGTTCTTTTATTTTGTGTATTTTATTCCCAAGAAATTAAAGTATGAGACAATAACTTACTCGTCACGCTTCTGTTCACTTACGAAATGCATTTCAAAAGAAATTATAGTTAATGTAGTTCTGCGCATTTGATAAACCGGAAGTAATCGCATTACGTCATTTATCTTGATAAAATACAAAAAAAGCCTGGACTTCGTATATGGAAATGAAAATCGTTTTATGAATTATACCCTGGTCACAAGAACGCTATGAGCTCCGTACGAGTAGGTTTTCAGTCGAATTTTGCCAAACTCGTCCGGCGTCCGCACGGACATCGTTGATTCGTACGACTGTCGTCGGATTTTTTGAACTCGTAGAAGACTCAGGAACTCGGTGAAAATGTTTCGCCGAGCTCTTGAGTCCTTTACTGACTTGTAGAGATTTTAGAAGTCAGGAGCAGCCCGCTCGTGAACCGCACGGGCCCCGGAAAGGCTCGTATGGGCATTGCACGGATTTGGAAAACTGCGAGCTTGCTGATGCACGACTATCGTAGGAGACTCGCACGATCAATGTACGATGTCCGTACGATATTAAGGACACCGTACGGAGAGCGTGCGATGTCCACACGGGGCTCGCAGGGCGTAACGACTTTTTCAGACGTCGCAAAACTAGTTTATTCTTGTGGCAGGGACACCGTATGAGCGCCGTACGAGCTAACGGACATCGCATGAGGCACGGCCGGACTCCTTGCGAGTTCCGTCCGACTTGTCTGCGATGTCCATACGGATATCCTACGATTGTAAATGCAAATTTTTCAAACCTCGCCGAACTGATTAATTCTTGTCACCGTACGGGTGCCGTGCGAGCGTCGTACGAACTCGCGAGCAACGTACGAGGTACGGCCGAGCTCCCTGCAAGTCTGCGATGTTCGCACGAATGTCCTATGACTGCATCCTCTAAAGATCGTATGGGACTCGTAGGTACTGTGACCAGACGCTACCATTGTACTGAGATTGTAAGTATTCTAAAATTTATGGACTCGTACGATTTTTTAAAACCGTACGGACATCGTACGGTTTTGTGGCCAAGGCATTAGTGGCAATCCGTGTGTAAATGTATTAAAATGGCAACGTTTATATCTTTCTAAAGATAAAGCACGAGATTAAAACGTTTGACACGTTGAATAATTCCAAACATTGTCTTAAAATCAATCTAAGTATGTCTTAGTCTTAGGCAAATATCTCAAAAACAAGCACAGGAACTTATTCATTTTATTTCACCATATTATAGAAAATATGTTTATTTACGATTGTGAGAGGTTTCATAAAAATCTACATTGTAGAAAATATTCAATAACCAAAAAAGTTATCCAAATTGTGATTTTCCCTTAGACGCCCATTATGAAAACTTGTGCAAGGTTCAACATCTTCAAATCAGTCTGGCAAAAAAATCAAGCACACGACCATAATTTTGACTTGCCCAATTTTCTAAGTAGGTTTACAAGTAGCATTTACTTATTAGAACAGATCATTGCCACCGGAAGGATATCTTAATCAAAAAAGACTTTCCAAATTGTCTACAAGGAATAGTATAGACGTATGATAAAAGTGTATGAATGAAGCTGGATGGCCTTTGCGTGATGCGATATTGATATAACTGCTGATATTGCATATCCATAAAATTCAGGAAGCACGTGGGCGGCGATTAATAAAGTTTTTACAATAATGGCTGTCATGATCAATAACACATTTTGTGCCGAAATATTTCCACTGTCTCTCCTGCCAGACAAAAAGAAACGAGTTGATATATTTTACTAATACTTTTAGAAATGCAATCTTTGTTTGTATTACATCGAAGCGCAGTTATGTTTTAGCATTGTGTAGTAACTGTCAGTAAAACGAAACATATCTGAGAAAATATGAAGCCTAAAAGTTACTTTATTCTGTTTTACATGCCACCTCTGTATCTCCCTTGTTCAACGAACGTTACACTGTCTTTAGCAGGGGGACACGGATTGGAATCTGGTTAGTCCAGAAAAGATCCTGAAAAAAAAAACACAATTTGGCACGAATCCAACTTAAATGACCTTAAGCCCAGAACCGCCAAATGTTACTATTAATAATAATAATCTGACCTATTTATGACCACCTAACCCGTATTCGATTTGTGTTCGCGCTCAAACTTCGGGTGCGGGAGGTCGTGGGTTCAATCCCGGGCCGCGTCATACCAAAGACGTAAAAATGGTACCAGCATAAGGTGATAGTGCTAGGACTGGTCAGCCGGTGTCAGTATAATGTGACTGGGTAGGGTATCATGCCACGTGTCTACGGCGTGATATTCCAGTGAAGCAGCACTATAAAGTTGGGCAGGGTGCTCACTGCTACAAGTAGACACCGTCGTTTATATGACTGAAAAATTGTTGAAAAAGACGTTAAACCCGAACACACACACACACACACACACACACACAGACACACACACACACACAAACACACACATACACACTGGTAAGAACGCTTTGTCTAGATATACTGCACTGAAACGCGGGTCTTACAGCGGTTTTAGACTTGTTACATAGATGCGTTAACGTAATGTTCCTGTCTTGACGTGCAGTCGTTACCTTTCGTCTGCTTGAACGAACTCTTTCACTGACACTTCAAGATCGGTGAAAGTACTGTTGCCACTTGATAAATGCGTTGCGATCATAACAGTTTAGCAACGTCAACGTACTCTTACGCCTGACACAAGAAGTGCAAAAGTTATGTCGTTTTCGCAATAAAAACAGTCAAATCTAATACAAAGTGTGATTTTGTAATCGGATGAAGGCCTAGAAAGCAGTTAACAGACAAACAAAGCGTGCCAAATATGTTGCTCGATTTGCATTTGCACAAACATTGCATAACACCTTTCTGACAGTCCCGACGGCCAATATCCGATGAAATCTAAGACAAAGTAGTGCAATATTTGCCAAAGCCTGCTGCCTGTACTTATATTGGGGAATTTCTTTTCGACATATTATATTCGAAATTTCACGTAAGTATTCCAAGCAGTAAAATTACAGCCGGCATAAATGTGCACATGTTTATCTTGTTTCTATTTTTTTATTCTTACTACCGCCGATGACTTTCAGCCTATTCTCAAGCTGATGTAATTTCAAAGAGTACATAAAGCAGGATTAACAGACTATTAAAAGATGTAAGACGAATCTTTGATAGCTTAGAACGCAACAAAAGAAAATAATAACGACTCGGTTTGATTAAATATGTTGTTGAGTGGTAATGAAATATTCAACATAAACAACGTCCCTAGCACCGGCTTAGGCGGAACTTATCGAAGACATATTCATTATCTGTAATCATAAAAGGGACTCCATGACAGAAAATGTGAAACACAATCAAATCTTAGTAAGGGGAGACCTTTTACAGCAGCCTCACAACATTTAAAAGCAATTGTAATAGTTACTGAAATCTGTAAGAAAAAGATGGCAACATTGAACAGTTGGATGTAACGTAAACTGCCAAAGAACTCGGGACGGTTGTGTGAAATAGAAACTTCTACAGGAAAACATTTTCGGGAAGGTTGGGTGTAAATAGAAACAGCCACGGCATTACCATTTCGGAAATTTTGCATCAGATATGAGGAATTTTTACATTTATTCAGGAACAGAAATTTACATTTGTTCATCGAAATTTTATAGTTCTTAATTTTATTAAAACGCGATCGTTGTTTGTTAAAATAAAGCAAGATTAGTGTAAACAGATTTTGTCAGAGTTCGTTACTGTAATAGATAGATTTGCCAAAATCGCAATTCTGTATCAAGGAAAATGTCTTTTATTTCACTACTGTATTTAGGATAAACTGATAATAGATAATCATTATGGACTTTCATGGCTTTCAGACAAAATCAATTTTAGTTGAAATATTTTATCGCAAATACAGTATGATATTTAATAATTATAGACCGCCCACAATATGTTGTAAAACTGACCTACAAATTCAGACATTTAACTGGATATACAGTTTGGATAAAAACAATGTATTTCAGTACACAATAATGTTATAATCAATAATAGTTATATATTGTTTGAAAGAGGGTAAAACTATAGGGGATAAAGTACCAACACAATATATGCTATACTTTTACATTCTAGCTTTATTGGTTGAAGATTACCCCAGATTGTCAGTGGCACCGAACTTCCACAAGCTTGCTTGAATACGTCTTTACAATGAAGAATTAATGTTATTGATTTAAATCCACGTTGTTGACAGGCTAGTGTTGTGCTTCGAAAAGAATATGACAGTATTTTTGGTCCTGCTGAGCAAATGTCTACATTTCTCCGACAAATATTCAATCAAAATTATCACAATTCAAGGTTTAACAGTCATCAGGGCGGACGGCAACTTTAAAATTGTGAAGTGAAATCCATCAATTTCTATTTTGAATAATTTCAGTGCAATAACAAAATGGACTGCACGCGAACATTTGTCATACTCATATTCTACTTACGAGTATCTTCTATGTTTAGAATGAAAATATATATTTTAATGTAAATAATCGTACTTCATTAAGCTTCGTTTGTTTTAATGAAACTTATAAATTATTATTCTGAAATTAATCAGATTTAATACACATCGCTAACTATTTGATATTTTTATTTGACGTCATCTTTGTTAACAGAAGTATTGAAATTTCGAAATATTTTTGTTTGTTAGGATTAGGTATTTTGTTTAGACGAATATACAATGTGGTTGGTTGCCCCGTAGTTTTACCGAATGTTTTGATTTTCATCCGCATGTGTGGCAAAAAGACCACTAAACAATATGTAAACCTACATTAAATTATCATCATATTAAGAATTGTATTGCCACTATAGATAGATTTTCATCACACAATTTATTAGAAGGAATGGCTTGATTAAATATGCATATGTTATTAATTATATCTTACCTGAGGTTCCGCATGTTTACTTAATTTTGTTCTGTCTGCGAGCATTCTAAAGTCAAAAATCCACTTCCAAAATAAACATTAAACTTGTTCCTTACATTTAAAAATGTAATATTTTCTGAAATCTTATTTGTCAAAATATTTTTTTCTTCAAATAGCTGTATTATATACGTTGTATTTTTCTTGGACTCGACTGTTATTTATTATATCTTTTTACGAAACACTGTAGTAGATGTTTTTTTAATAAAATACCGTAAATTGTTACGTAATTATTATGCAGCATACATGGTAAAACATAGGTCACATTGGTGATTAAGCCCGTAACATTGTTCCGGGATGTCACCTGATTAGCCCGGGTCATAAAAGTCTTTTATGCGCCTTACTGACTTTTGCCTCCAGTCATTATTTTAGGATGTCACCTGATTAGCCTGGGTCATAAAAGTCTTTTATGTGCCTAACTGACTTTTGCCCTTAAGTCAGCAATGCCATACTTAGTAATCAATCGAGCAATATATCACGTGGCTGGGTCGTTTCTTAATTAAAAATAAACATATCACACGATACCTAAATTGAAAATAAGAAAGTCCTTTGGAGCATTGGTAGAAATTACTATTGGTATTTATTTACTTAAAGAACTAGCTTATAATTATATAACAATCTCATATATTTATATTGTGGAACACTTATATTTTAAATGTTACCCAAAATATACTGTGCACAGAAATCAACACTCTTCAATTAATAGAATAATTAAACTTAAACTGAATTCCACAAAAAAAAGAGATAATTGTTTAACAACAGATAATGTGAGAGTAGAACACTCCCACTCCCACTCACCGGATCCCCATCCCCAATTAAATTTGACCGCTTCGGTCACCACCCTCACTCCAACCTCTTCGGTATTGATAATTAATCTGAACATTACCCTATCGAAAACCTTCAGTTTTTGACGAAACGAAAATGAAAATGTCTGTTTTAACTACTCCCGTCATTACACTTTTCATTTATAAGCACGACTTTTAGTGATATTATCATTTAAGCTAATAATAACCAGGCAAACATAATCTTTTAAATAAATGGAAAAATAACAATTTCTCATTTTTCTTTAACCTAAATTTGTCAAGATAAAAGATCAATATTACTGAAAAATTGAAAAATAGTTTATTGCCTCTTTATTATGAGTCCCAAATAACCAGTAATAATATCAAGCGCATTAGTTGAAGTATCTAATTTTTAGCAAGACAATTGTGGACGTGCAAATATTTACATATAATTATATATTCCTTTGTTCTACAGTGGTAATGTTTTGTAATACATATTCAAGTTGATCGAGTAGATTGAAATATGCTATGACCATAACATATTTTATATTGTATGGTCATGTCTTTTTGCTCTACGTAGAGTGCGCATGCGCGAAATTTTACTTACGTTGCTAAGGACTTCGCCGAGTGTAAATCCCTCTATAGAATTTTTTTGTATAGAAAATGTGAAAAGGAAATAAAACAACATTTACAAATACATATTCAAGATAAACTGTTCACAATGGTATCTTTGTAGACAAGTATAAAATTTAGAATCGTATTAATTAGCAAGAAACATTTTCATGTGTAGTTCTTTGAATTAAACTTTATGATTACAGTTTATAAACAGGAACATGTCTATTTAGCGTTACTTTTATCATTTTTAAAACAAATTGTAACAAGCAACTTCAAACTTTTAGACCAACCGTAGCAATTTGCAAGTGGTTCACTGATCTTGGAGGACACTGAATTATACAAATTTATCAATAAAAATAGAAATCAAGTAGGCTATGAAGTCCATTTCTGCTTCTCTAGAAACAGTGAGTACACGGGTATATACTTCTTCACGTTTGACTTTCATAGAATTTAACACGAGAATGTCTGTAATTTTACTTGTCATGTATTTTGTTATTAGATGTCCCTCCGTATACGGCTCTCTTGGAAAATGGCCTATATAGCTCATCGGTGAGCCTTACTGTATGAAGGGCTATATACAATATATAAAGGAGCTATCCAAATATGGCTACATCTACATTGCGTCGCCCGAGAACCATAGTGTTCTATGTGTATTTTTCTTGTTTTCGAGAAATTCAAGTTTGAAGTTTCAGGGGTTTATAACTTTCTTGTTTGTTGACGAATTCTAACAGAAATTGGTATGTGTTTTATTTAAGTAGTTCTTAGGAAAGCTACCAAATATTATAAAAATTCGTTGATTCAAACATACCGCACTGGAAATCTGTCTAGTGCAGATAAAACATTCTACAAAATGTAATCGCTGTTCCACTCAGAACCATAATGTTCAATGCAGTTAGTACATTATGGTCTTAACGGTATACACAGTGCACTGCGTTTCATTCAGAGAGACTTGTTCTATCTGCCAGATAGAACATCATTGTCCAAGTGATACAAAGCCACCTTCTTACTGAAATTCAGGTTTTGAAAAAAAAATGCTTGTTCAAGAGTCTTAAATTAAGACTAGGTTATTGCCTGATACGGTCTTACAGGGCTGCATAGGCACTATTATTCTGTTCATTTGGCTAGTTAAAGGAATATCTCGAATGAAAAGTTTAAACTCTATAATATTACTACCTAAAACATTGATTGAAAATCAGTAGCTAGAGAGTGTAATTTCAAATCATTTTATTGATCAAACAATGGAATTTAACTCACTTAAACTTATTATTTAGCACTAACCGTTTTGCAGTATTCAGACTAGATCAAGAGAATAAATGTCTGTTAGTCAACACAGCTATGAAGTTACTGAATATATAATCCGATTCCATTGAAAAGTCAAAGGTGAATAGTTTCACGGTCAATGTGAACCATAGAAAACAAGGTAAATTCCTTGTCTACTGACTGTGTAAGTATACACACCATTAACAGTTTAATAAAATCAGACTAAAAAAACCAATATAACAAAACATAGCCGAGTGTAGCCCGTAGAACACTAAGCATGATTCTATTAGGGCTTTGTGACCAGTGTAGAGCTAGACCAACCTTCATGCGATCACGCTAGCTTCTCTCAGTCTACAATGTTCTTTGCTTAGTCCAAAAAGTGTCCAAGAAGCAAACAGTGTGGACTCTATTACTAGTTTTGTCAGGTTATCTGGTGGTTCCGCAGTGGTCGCAAAGGCAAAATTTATTAATCATTCTAATAGTTTTAAGTCATATGAACACTTTCAGGTACATGTATATTCAAAGTGTGATTTTCTTAGCTGCATAAAAGTTTTTGTCTATATCAGGCGTAAACTTCAGCATGCTTTTCAAGTCAGAGACTTTTTCATTGGACAGAGTTTTTGTAGTCTTTTATGGACCCTCACTTCAGGGAAATTAGTTTCTGACTGATTTCGCTTATTCCTTCCTCTTATCAGCAGATGACGTTTAAACTACACATGAAAGGGAAACTCCTTGACATATTTGATGCATTTGACCTGCGACAGTGGAACTCTAAAGAAACTATGTGTTTTCACAGCAATTTGATGGTCCATAAAATTTTCAGCTCATTGGTCCATTTCTGAAAATAAGACAAATTGACCCGAACTGCAATAAATACCAGATGAAGCACATGGACATAGTTCAACGAAATAAAGATTCGAAGCTTCATCTCAGTGTTGTTTAACTGTCTGGTCCTTCGGGATCATTGGTTTCAACACATTTATTTTAGAAATGGAACGCCTCCCGGGGATATAATCTAGCTTTTTTTTATTTACGGGTCCAGACTGTCAAAACTAAATGTTTAACATTAGATATATGGGCATTTTCTCCAACAATTTAGGGGCCAAGCCCAAAATCTAAGGGCCATGGGCTACTGGGCTTCTGTTCATTTATATCCCTGCTACCTCAACTGGCGCTATACAGTATGGACAGTTTTGCATTTTCTGTTCCTGCCTATGAATAATGTCTCTGAGCAAATTTAATTAAACCGAGGTTGCAGTTTCACTGTCTAGTTTGGTCTCTCGGTGCTTTCGAAGGAACCATTTAAGTGTTACATCGAAGTGAATTACGTTTGTTCAAATACGTTCTCATCCGAATTACTACAGCACTCATGTTTCCTAATTTTTAATTAAATGTGCAATCCCTAGATCAGAACAATTGAACAATTATGTATGGGTGTCGAATTAAAAATGACTACTTACATCAAGAATACTTTTATTTGTGAAGTTCAGAATATATTGACAATTTTACTTATTGCATTCTACATGTTCCTCATTCTTCGGCATTTTTTATATACTACCACGTGACTTGATAGGAGCAGTCCATTGGTTAAAACGCAGATAGAACATTCTGGTTCCTAGGAAGGCAGAAAATTGCAGATAGAACAAAAAGGATCTGTTGAGATCTGAAAATAGAGAAAATAGAGATGCCACCGAAAGAGGACAAGGTCACAGTGACCTAGATCTCACCGAGATCTTTCCAATGGTATATAACACTAAGTTTTTACCAAAATGACAGATAGAGCACTATGGTTCTCGGGCGACGATTTTTTAATTTTTTTTAAATTTTGATTAAAATGTTATAATACTAGAGTGATTCACAATACGTGTCTCTTTGCCGTATGATTTCTGTATAATATACAATACCCTATGGAAACTACATGGCTGTCTGCTTGTATCTAAGTCAAGTGCTTGTCATATTGGAGGCGAACTTTAATGTCTAGTAACATAATCGACAGTTCATATCAGTTTAAGGTGTTGGCAGTAGAATATATTTTAAACCGAGCTTTTTTCCTGCCTTTACTGAACTTGCTTTAGATCACATCTAATCTAGTCGTCTTGTAGAAATGTTTTTCAGTGTATAATATTATGCAACTGCATGTCAATGAAGAGCTACATTCAGATCAATGGTTCAAGTGTTTTGAATAGCTCCACTTTCAACAAGGGAGCTATATATGAATGCGCGGTTCGAGTACTGCTCCTGAGGGGCTATATTAGAAGGGAGTCATATACGATTAGAAAGCCATAACATGTAGTAGCAGCTGGAGATTTGTTTTAATAACACTTTCACGTGACGTTGGAATATGTCTCTCTAGAAACATATAGCAAGACCAAACGCACCTTGAGTATTATGCTGCAATCCAGGCACACACATTATTTAAAAGGACAGACTTTATATCTATTATCAAATTATGTTTTCTTACATTATTGTTTCAACATTTGATTTCACTTATTTCATTTGTACTTAAGTTAGAAGTCGCTCTCAGTTATAATATATATCCTATAGTTTTGCAAACCGTAAAATACCAAATTGTTTGTTAAGTGCCAGGGAAAATACTTTAGCATATACATGTATATATACATACAAGTACTTGCAGGAAAGTTCTCTGAATTTTGACACACCGACGCTTATTGACAAAGAGTCTATAAATTCTACATAAAAAAGTTACATCCTACAAGTACTTCCTCTATAAATCCTGAAATTTAGTCCTAATATTCGTAACAAACATTCATGCTTCAGTATACCAGAATGAGTACAAGGTTAGCTTTATGTTTAGCGGCCTGTTAATTAAGCTAATGTCCAACATAAGTGAAGACTTAAAAGATTTGTTAAGTATATACAGTGCTGTACCATTGTCAAGTTACGCAGAAAAGGAAACAACTTTATTTAGAAAGAGTCTCTTTTGGTTTTTATACTGCAGGCAGCTTCTCAGCTGGCCAGTGCATTTGCGATTGCTCGCACAGAAAGCAAGGAAAATGCCTTGATGGGATTCCAAAATTTCGATCCTTTTGATTGCTTTTAAACCTCAATCCCATCTTAATACAAAACAGACCGTAATAATAGAGCATTTTGTTCACAAGAACGGCCATATTGCGTATAAGATGTAACGAATCATACTTTTTTTGCTTCGTGCCATTTTATTCGTTTTGCATTGCTGATGACTCTGATATTTTAATATCATTGAAAATTATCATGCAATATTTATGATGTTCATGGCTGTTTTCATGAAATGCAACTGTTCTCCACAGTTTAGGTCGTCACACGCAACTTCGCTTTAACGGACATTAAATTTTAATGACGGCAAAATAGTCGTTCCTGTCATAATCCCAGTACAAAGCAAAATGCCCGACGTTTTTATAGTATATAAAGCTTTGAGTAGAAGTTGATCACTTCAAGCTTGATTTCTTTGAGACTATAGAAAAGAAATATTATACTGGCAAATAGGCGATTACCAATATAACCTAAGTTATTAGGGGTAGAACCCGTTTAGTTATACATGTGCGTTAATTGAAACATTCCCTCTAGGTATTCACAGTCTATACATAACTGTCACCCTCTGAGCTTATTGTGTGTTATTTTGTCTCGTAAATGTAACAAACTGTAGGATTTTAAATTGTAAAATATTTAAGTCTACCGACGGATTTTTAAAGCAAAAAGTATTAAATAGCATTTCAGAAGTTAAATTCAAATCATTAATTTAATTATATCGCTAAGTATCATTTATATAAAAACAGTGTTAAAATAACAATTGTATTAGCAATAGTTTCAGAATACAACAGAACCTCATAATATCTAGCGCAGTGGAGGGGAGTCGACGCAGTCTACCAAAATATGCCTTTCAGTAAAGTATGCTTGGCAATGTTTGATGCTCTTTACCTAACATTAAGAAGTTTTCTATTCAAAATATGATTAACGCATTAATCAATCTTCTAAGGAGAAGTAATCTGTTTGTGATATTTTTGTCCGTTAAAAGTTTAGTGTAACGAATGCATCCTTTCTACTCTTTCACTATGTACATCTACCTACATAATAGACCGCCTCGGTAGCCTAGTGGAAGAGCGCCCGCTTCGAGTGCGGGAGGTCGTGGGTTTGATCCCTGGCCGCGTCATACCAAAGACGTGAAAAATGGTACCAGTAGCTTCCTCACTTGGCGCTCAGCATTAAGGGGATATTGCTAGGACTGGTCAATCCGGTGTCAGTACAATGTGACTGGGTGGGATATCATGTGTCTTCGGCGTGATATTCCAGTGAGGCAGCACTACAAAGCTGGGCATTGTGCTCACTGCTACAAGTAGACACCGCCGTTTATATGACTAAAAACTTGTTGAAAAAGACGTTAACATGCACCCCCCCCCCCCCCCCACACCCACACACACACCTCCATAATAATATTTATGACCCTTATGGTATTGATTTGTTTGTTTGTTTTGGGTTTAACGTCCTTTTCAAACAGTATTTCAGTCATATAACGGCGGGCAGTTAACCTAACCAGTGTTCCTGGTTTCTGAACCAGTACAAACCTATTCTCCGCAAGTAACTGCCAACTACACCACATGAATCAGAGGTGGAGGACTAATGATTTCAGACACAATGTCATTTATGAAATAGTCACGGAGAACATACGCCCACCGAGGATCGAACGCACGACCCCGTGATCCGTAGACCAACGCTATCACTACTGAGCTAAGTGGGCGGGCTAAAACAAGACATAAAGAACTGCTGTGATTACTGGTTATATATATAATAAATGACCTTGTTTATTTGTCAAAATAGTAAGTTATGATTTATAAATTGCAGAATTCCAAAATTGTCAAAACAATATAGGTAAAAGATCAAACAAACAGTTGCGGTGTCTTTAGAAATATTGGTAAGGAAATTATCGTTATAACTTTCCACCGATTATGGATAGAACAGAAAACATAATATTCTATTTAAATGTAGAATCAAGAGTACATTAAAAGAAGTGTATAGAGTTTGAATTATCAGCCACTGACTTACAAGAACAAACATATTTTTCAAATATGCGACAGTTTAGTTACAAAACCCGTTGTTGAAGAACACTTTCCTTGAAAATTCACGTGCCAAAGAGCGTAACGTAAATAAAAATGATCGTTAGTGAATATTGTGAACATGCGAAATATTATATCAGCCTAGGAAATAGCCGGGGTTATTGTTTTCAAAGTTTTACTATACCAGCCTCATTCCCAGTTGCGAATGACATTGATTTTGATATTTCAATTTAAATGAATTAAAGACCTTGTGATAACGGTAAAATCTATAACACGACCCTTTAGTTTATACAAAATTTTATTTAAGGTCGATTGTGAAGGAAGTTCTGCAACTTATATTAATCACTCTCGACTCCTCATTCCTGATGGAATCCATCGCCACGAGGGTATGAGAGAAGAGGCCAGGTTCCCTTTTAATGCTGAGCGCCAAGCAAGGGAGCTACTGGTATCATTTGTCACGTCTTTGGTATGACGCGGCCGGGGATCTAGCCCACGACCTCCCGCACTCGAAGCGGACGCTCTACCACTAGGCTATCGAGGCGGTTGACACGACCCTTTGGTAGCATAGAACGCAACCAATCAAAATAATAACAGACTCGGTTTGATTAAATTTGTTCATTAAAAGAAGTGAAAACCCCTTACCATTTAAAACTGATTGGCTGCATTACGGTAAATGCCATCATTATGTTGAAAACTTTGACGCTACACTAAAGGAATTTAATACAAGAACTTGCAGATGGAAATAATGAAATATTTTTTGCCAAGCTTATTGTTATTCGTGAATAGCATCTGTATGTTTCTATCATTCCTATCGTTTTTGTGAACGACACGTGATTCTCATAAAGAACTGACAGGTGTTGTTCCAGGAAGAACCGTTTGGCATTGTTCCAGAAAGGACTGACCTGCGTTGGTTTGTCATTGGTGTAGTTAGCATATCGTTGCTGCTGAATAATATCAACCATCCTACCAAGGAACACATCACGTATTCGCAGTTTTCTTAAAGAGCATGGAACTAGACAATTATGTTCCAAAACCATGCATATTTAATTGATTTGTTAAGGAGAGGGTAATAACTGTTAGAAATTGAAGGCTTGCTGCTAACTAAGGGACCGAACATAAATTTGCAGTTTCCATTGATGTTGTATTATCATGCAACCACGAGCAAGGTACTGCCGTGTTGTTTTTATAGGTGAATATGCAGATGTCTAGATTTAGCTTATGCGCCGGGGCAGTGGCTTTGACCACTGCCTATAAAGATAAAAGAATCAAAGATACTGATTTGGTTGCTCAACAAGTCTACTGGCTACTTGACGTAGACTGCTTGACTGGTTGATGTCACTTCTTTACTCAGCTACGTTGCTGAACTGCACCTCCAGACTCGTCTATGTAGACTGCTTGATTCGCTAATATGACTTTTTGGCTCAACTTCGTTACTAAACTTGACCTCCCAGCTTGTCGATGAAGATTGCTAGGTTCATCGAAGTGACTTAACTGCCCTGCGTGACTTGAAACTTCTCTGTTGACTGACAGACATGTTGCCCATGTTGACTTTCGAAAGTAATTCAACAACACTTGCTGAGCGGCGGTCCACTGCGGCCGTTACCTTTTGAATGTCTGGTAGACGTGACTTTCAGGTAGGCTGACCTACCTAGTTCATTGTACTATATGACCTTCTTAACTGGACTGACTTTTGTAGATCTCGTTGGCCTTCCTATGGACTCCTAGCTGCTACAATTGAACATAACACCTTTGGGGAAATTAACTCGGAAGCAAGTTTGAAATACACCACAAAAAATAACAAATTCTAATGTTTTTTAGATGTAATTAATCTCCACAGCTTCGCATAAATCTAATGTGCAAATGTAATTAAAACTCTGTCACGAAAGGTATTTGTATCCCAAGTAGAAATTGTAAAATGCTTTCTGGTAATTGCTATTTCTTTTCGCATGACCTTGTGATTGCAAAAATAAAAGAAGTAAAACTGATGCACACCTGTAGAATTTCGAATATAAGCCGAAATAATGTTAATTGCAGATAACAGTCGAATACGGTATGCTGTGTTTAATTTGAAGTTGCAGACCACACAATGACGCTCAGCAGCGCTGAAATAAAAAAAACTCCACACGAAAATCGTGCCCGTAGCAGTTACTTTGGGAACATTTCAAACAACTCTAGGAGAATTAACTTATTTTGATGTATAAGCCCATTTTGGGTAGTTCTGCACGTTTGATGAATCGGATATAATGGCATAACGTCATTTATCCTCAAAACATAGAATTAAGTCTGGATTCGGCAAACGAATTTTTTATGAATTAATGGCAAACAGCTAGTAAATTTATTAAAACGACAACGTTATTAGCTTCCTAAAGAAATATACGGTATATGGCGCTTCGCAAGTTAGACAATTTCAAATAATGTCTTAAAATCAGCTTGAAATTTGCGAATCTCTTTAATAATACTATAGGCAAAACTCTCAAAAACAAGCACACGGACATACACATTTTATTTTACCATATTATAGACCATATGGGTATGTACGACTGTGAGGAAATTCATCACTATCTGCATTGTCAAAAATATCTATAATTGATGAAATGTTATCAAAATCGTTATTTTCCCATAGACTCCCTTTGTAATAATTTGTGTGAGGTCCAATTTGTTCAAATCAGTCCAGCAAAAAGCAACAAAAGAAACAAGCACACTACTCTATCTTTTTATGAAGTTTTGAAAAATTCATCCATAATGGAACAATTTTTTGCAGAACCATCTTTTGAAACGTACAAAATTAAATTGCACCAATTTAATGGTTTATATGCGTTTGCTTAAATTTTGACTGCCACATTTTCTTTATGAAGATAAAATTATATTATTTTCGTGTTTAAACATAATTTAAATAAATGATTTCTTATATATTTGTGATAGGTTAAAAACTTAAAATAGAAGAAATGGATTGCTGTCAGACAATAGTGAAAATTATAAGATAGCTTAATATCTATTTATTGTTTTGACATTTCTTAGTGACATTTACAATATACATGTATGTGTCTGGATATAGGCCAACGTCCGCGATTGTACCTTTAAAATTAACCGACTTTTAAGGTGTTTCGTAAGACGATTTGGTGTTTGTAAAATATATAGAATCGTAGTAACGATCATTGTTTTGATGAGAAAGCCGGGAATGATTACTGTAATTCATTTTGTCAGAAAAATATCCCTTATTATAATTGTATGTACTTCTTGTTGAGGACAAGTTTTCGTTAATAATTTAAGAACTTAGAAAGTTTGTTCACCTCTGTATCACCATAAGGTAAGCAGAGAAGATCAAAAATCATAGCCGCATTTTGCAATTGGAACAAATTGTGGTCCGTATTATACTTAGAATATTGGTGATATTGGTTACGATTTGAAACACCTGAATTTCGTGGAGTTCCAACATTCCTTGATATCTATAATATTCGTGTCTAGCCGTATGTAATACTTGCTCACATTCAATTCTTCCTGATCTGAATATCTTGCCGTGTGTAGTACTTGCTCACTTTCAGTTCTTCCTGATCTGAATATCTTGCTGTGTGTAGTACTTGCTCACATTCAATTCTTCCTGATCTGAATATCTAGTCATGTTTAGTACTTGCTCACATTCAATTCTTCCTGATCTGAATATCTTGCTGTGTGTAGTACTTACTTTCTTCCTGACCTGAATTACATTCAATGGGTGATACTTACTTGTCCCCATTCTTTGCTGCCTTGTGATACTTAGTACCAGTGTTTTCTTACTATAATTTATGTTCTTTCAATTATGAAATTAAATCATGATTATATCAGTTTATATATAAATTTACTTAACTAATATGATATATGGGGCCTCCGTGTCCAAATTATGTTCGTTGATTTCGACTGACTTGCCCTCTTTAGGTTTGTAAAAAACGCTTGGGATGTAGAACTCCTCATGTGAGGAGTCATCTAGGCCAATGCTTCTAACCTGTTGCTGGCCTTTGACTGGGGTCTTCCTCCACAATTAATAACTGGAAAGTCTCCATATCTCTTAAAATGTTTCGTTTTAAATAAAGCAAAAAAAAATAAACAACAATTATAATAACTAAACATAGTAAAAAAGAAAATGGTGTTTAAGCTTGTCAATGATAAGATTTTGTGAACGAACAATTAACGGCCTATTTAATTTATACATGTAAATTTTGCAAACTTAAAATGAATAAGATGTTATTATAAATCTTTGTTTCTGTGATATATATTATGATTTAAATGGTACCACATGCAAGTTTGCACTCTTTTCTATGTTTTAATGGAAATAGAAAATGTACGTTTACTTTGAGACTGATTTCCGATACCATGCTAGTAGTGCAGGACGAATTTAAAAACTCCAAGTCGATTCTGTAGGACAAGTTTTACACTACAACCCGTTAATTATATGTAAATGTAATGTAACTATGTGTATTAGATTACGTGTTATATAAGTATATAATTAGAAGCGGACATAAACATTAATGTATTAATTTGATTAATTGATAAAATTTAACATCTTGTCATAATAAAAGATATCACAAATGTTGAAATAAAGCTGATATATACTATAATAGGAAAATTTAACAAAAACTTTAAGGACAGACTTAGATGAAATATAATAATGCTTCCTATTACTTTAGAAAAATTGTTTTCAATACTCGGTGACAGGCATTATTTTATTATAATGACTCATTTCAATGATGCGCAGTTCTCAGAATTTCGATTTTGCCTAAAAAAATTACTACTTGAAAATAAGATCGACCACTTTTCTGCTATCATTTGTCATTGATGTTCTAATACTTGGTTTTACAAAGTGTCGGTTAACTGTGTCGGCGAGGTTTTGTTCCAGTTACCTTTTATTTATTTATGGAATAGTTAAAAATACACATTTATTAAAATTTAATAAAACAAAGCCTACGTCTTCGTCTTAAGAATGCTGAATCAGGTAGTTTACTTTTTCCTCTAAAAATGCTGAATCAGATAGTTTGCAGTTAATTTCTAAGTTTCCAAGTTTAATCAATTTTTTTTTCAGTTTGGATTGATGTATGCAAAATATGAGACAAATACATTAAGAAAAAAAGCAAAGATTTAAGTAATATTATTGTCGTTGCTTTTTAAAACACGCCTTCTCAATATTTACCTTCTTACGATTAAGACTGATCGCCCTCACGATAAGTTCTTCATAACAATATTTCGTCGATATTTGACCTTACTTTGCATGCTCGTAAATATGAAATAATTTAAATAATATTTTCCTTGTCTTCATAATTTTATAGACGTGTATCAAATAAGTGGCCACGAATATTAAGTTTCTTTGGACTCAATACGGACTTGTCATTACAAAATAGGGTTACAGAGCAAATGGAAACAGTGTTAGTTGAATGTATGCAACGTACTGAACAATAGGGGCAACGCCTACAGTTTTTAACTCCATCGTTCGTATCATCTATAAAGTCAGTCCGCTGATGTAACGACATACGGCAGCAGACTTTGGAGATTTTTCTTTGAATTATTTACATGTTTTTATAAAATACAGGAGCAAAGTTACAAAAAAGTAATATAAAATTCAGTGTCTCAAAAATACACAAAGGGCACTTCCTGGATGCTGTACTTTTCGCCCCGCAACTTTTTGCATTTTCGTTTTGTATTTCTCAAATCCAAAAGACGTTACTTTACTCTTTCAAGAGATATAATGCTTTTAATGAGAAAAGTAAGCATGGTTATAACTAGGGGACAAACAAGAGGGTCATGGTGGCCCCATATCGTTCACCTGAATCACGTTATTCAAGTAACCAAAACATAGAAGGTCATGATAAAGGTCAGCCAGGGGTATGTTCTAAAATTATTTTGAAGAATGTTGAGCCAATGTGTTTGACTGTGAGCTTTGCCCTTATGGTCTTCTACGTTCGAGGGTTCTAGAACCAAGCGCTGCAGAGTTATCAAGCTTTTTGTTACTAACGATCATGGTGATCTTTATTATGACCTTTACCCTCAGGGTCATTTACTGGTCAGGACCAGCATTCCTACTAAGTTGGAAGGTCGTAGCCGTAAGCATTGCAGAGTTATAAGCAGGGACCTTTATCTTTGACTTAAAGGTCATCAGGTCAAACCTCTCCATTAGTTTGTGAGTCCTAGGCCCAATCACTGTCGCGTTATAAGGGCTTTTTGCTCTATTTGAAACGAGTGACCCCCGGGCGGGGCCTCTTTTCACCCTAGGAGCATAATTGGAACAATCTTGTTAGGGGACCACTAGGCAATGCTACATACCACATATCAAAGGCCTAGGCCTTGAACTTTCAGACAAGAATATTTTAAAAGTTTTTCCTATAAAAAAAGGCTATGAAAAACTTGGGATTGCCCGGGCGGGGCCATTTTTTACCCCAGGGGCATTATTTGTACAATCTTAGAAGAGGACCACCAGGCAATGCAACATACTAAATATCAAAAGCCCAAGGCCTTGCAGTTTCAGACAAGAAGATTTTTTGAAGTTTTTTTTCCTATATAAGTGTATGTAAAACTTCGGACTCCCCGGGCGGGGCATAATTTGAACTCAGCAATGCTACACACCAAATATCAAAGGCCTAGGCCTTGTGGTTTAAAACAAAAAGATTTTTTAAAGTTTTCAGTTAAAAATATTTGTTTAGCTCCTGTGACCTAGTTGTGCAATGGACCGAAACCATCTGAATAACTTTGAAAAAAGACCACCCAAGGATCATTGCTGTGAAGTTTGGTCAAAATCAAATTAGCAGTTTAGGAGGAGATGTCGTTTAAAGAAGTTGTTGACAGACGGACGGACTGACTGATGACGGACGACGGACATTGATCGATCTCAATAGCTCACTATGAGCACTTCGTGCTCAGGTGAGCTAAAAGGTAACTGTCCCTAAGGAACATGATGTGTTCAATTAATTGGTACATCTGCTCATACTGATCACAAAGCGGCACATCTTTAGAAAATTATTAATAAAAAAGTAATTTTCCTATAACTCTGAACATATGATTTACATAAAAGCCGTGTAACACGAGGTCGCGGGGCGATAAAGCGAAATTTAGTAACTAAAATGGTCAGGGCGCTGGGCGAAAACACGATAATTAGCGCTCTTCAAACGTCGAGTTTTCGCACCGCGCCCCCGACATTAGAGTTACTCAATGCCGACTTTTCGCCCCGCGACCCCGCTAATTATCGTGTTTTCGCTCCGCACCCCCGCTAGCGAGTTTTCGCCCCGCGCCCCGCCATTTTAACTTGTCAATTCTCGTGTTTTTGTTCGGCGGTGTTGCGGGGCGAAAACGCAAAATGGCAGAAATCAGCCACCATATATATGTCGTGCAAATGTAACATAATTTTATTTTTACAAGCGGACATTAATGTCTTTCATTTCAAGATATGGCTCTGAGCGTATATATCTGTCGCACAAATGTCAAAATCTAAATGCACTATGTAAATGGGTCGTTGTGATTAACTTACTTCTTTCAAGGAATGATTCATATGACTCTGGGCGTTTATATCTGTTGCATAAATGTCGAAATCTAAATTCACTATGTAAATAGGTCGTTTTGTTTTACTTGTTTGTTTCGAGGTATGATTTATCCATTTTTGTATTCATCATGTCTCGTGATATATTGTTTTGCCTTCGCCGTCTGTTTATCCGTTGTCCGTTTGGCACTTAAACTTTATTCATAGGTGCTTATTCTTTCTTGAGCTATGGTCTCATCAATGCCAGTTTGAATACTTTTTCAGTACTGTAATAAGGATTAGAATGGCACAAAATGTTATGATCAGTACCAAGCCTAGTTGCGCATAATTTACCGATTTATAGTTGGATGATGTTTCAAAGAATTATTGAACTTTAAAATATCAAGTAAATAAATTATGTATGAACTGCTTTTTTTAATTGTCTAGACTACTCAGAATCTACGGGTTAAGATTTCATCCAAACAATGTGTCAAGGCCACGTTTGCATATTATCATCGTTGTCAGCGTTTACCGGTTGCTTTGTTGTTATAAAGATTCCCGCCGACATATTATTTGTCCCGGTCATAGGTTGATAAATGGTGTGCACTGTTCATTTTCCAAACCAGTGATGCATCTAAAATATTGGCCATTAGTTAATAATTTAAACCACCTGCTATGTATTCTTACCTGTTAACAGAGACCATTAGTTGCTTTCCCGATTTGAGCATCTGTCATATATTAACGTGTTAATAAAGAATACTATTTTTGCCCTGATTTTATCACCTGTCGTGAAATTTTAAACCTGTTAAATTAATATATACCACCAATTTCATTTTCGACGTGAATTCTAACCTGTTAGTACAAGTCACAAACACACTGATCTTTCAACAGTGCAAAAAATGCTTGTTTTTGCAAATTTTGTAAATATCTTTCGGGGCTTATATTTACTATTGCTTCAGTTTAATGACGTATGTTATAATTATAATGAATAATAAAAAAAGAAAAAATTGAAAGATCGATTGATATAAAATCTATAGTAAAGAAAAGTTTAATTTCAGACCCGCTGATGAAAATTACGCTTTTTTATTAAAAATAAAAGGGACTAACCCACACATTCACACATTTTAGCCGAAAAATATTTTCTCTCGAACAATCCATAAAAATGAGTACTCTGAAAATGTCTAGTGGAACAAACTTATTGCCTTAAGATTTTAGCAAGATATTTTTATAAATAACTAAAAATATTGAGCAGAAGGTAGAATTTTGCTGCAACGCTTTTAAATAATGCAGAAAATTACATTCTTTTTGCATTTTTACCAGTATCTAACTTTTATTTTCACCCACTTTATCATTTTTCAGTGTCATAAATTATATAACTTCTATACCAAACTTTGTTGAAATATTTCACCTAAAACTTGAGCGATTAGCTTGAAATACTAAGAATGGATCTCAATTGATCTCAAATATGGGCAATGGATTGTTACCTAATTCAGGTTAGCCCCTTGAAATAAGAAAAAAAGATAAGCTATCAATTTCATCATGGCTTTATCAAATATTTACATGTTTGTACTGTATAATTGCACATGCAATGTATTACCTTTTTCTCATATTTATTGCTACATTTAAAACTGCACTCAAATTTATTATAATGAAACGTCATGTATGTAAGTGAAACAGGACAGTGATTTATAAGATATTTAAATCAAAATATTTTTTTTTTTGAAACTTTTGCTGACTTATGCACATCAATTCATGAATAATGCATACTTTTTGTTTCTAATTAAAGTGTTGTCTCGCGAATATTCAAAAGGTTCGACCGAGATTTTTTAAGGTAGAGACTTGGTAGTACGTCTTTTGTGCAGCTTGGTTTTGAAATTGGATATTGAACAACTGTGAAAATTGTAAGTCTATACATATACATTGCTTTTATACGACATGTAAAGGGCAGTCGTTAGTAAATATTTTTATGTATGAAAAAAAATACTTTAAGCAGATTTTTTATAATATAACAGTAAACTGTGTCAGCTTATATCACAAGGAGAATATCAAAATTATGTTTATGTATTATACATCTTAAAACAAACTGTTTCACAAGGTGAACACCGGAGATCACATTTCAACACACTAACACCCGAAATAATATTTTCACATGTTAACACTGGAGATGTTCACAAGTTAGCACCGGAAGCCAATACCGGAGATAACATTTTAAAAGTTAATACCGGAGATTATAATTTCACTAACTGCGGCAATACATGTTTACATATTGCATATGGTGATAAGCAGTGAAAGCTAGCTCAGTCTTACACAGAAACTAAAAATGTCCTCTGTAAAGCAGTCATAATTAACGATATGTTACACTGTCCAAGCACGGACATCAACTACAAATATTTCAAATAGGAGTAAACTATAACAAAAGCCTTTTTTTCATCTTATCACCAGTGTGCTAAGTTTGGGATGTCTCTACCGAAACCTTCGTCACAACAATTTTGTTAACATTTGTGCCAAAGAATAAATCTAGAAAAAAAAACAACATTCGGTCATATGCACTTCAGACGAGGTTTCGAACGATCATCTGTGAGGAGCAAGTGATTTGAAGTCAGCGACCGGAACTAAAGAGGCCCAATCAATTAAGTCTGTGTTGCATTTTATGACCGAACGACTTTAGATTGTATTTTATCACAGCTACAGTCTTGCAAATGTTTCGCGACGATTGTAAAATTGAGACACCGTACTTTGGCCCAGTTTGTTTTGCTTTCTGGTCCTCATTAGGTCTATACATTTTTTCTGCCTTATAGGTTTCCATTTAAGCCAGTGCTTCAGGGCGTGTAAAGTATTGTATGATGGCTAATGAACGTCTTCTAATACTTAATCATTTTTCTTTTATTTTCTGGTTATATTCATCAACGTCTTATTACCAACGTTTATAGCAATAAGGAAATATTCCTGAATGCATGAAGCAAATGCATTTTTGTACTTAGCCAATTTTCACCCAATGAATATTGTATTCAAATAAAACGATTCTGTTTTACATATATTTGCTATAACAAAGGACCGTAGACAATCTTTCATCGGAAATTCTTGCCTTAATGACTTTATTCAAAGATGTCATAATGTCATGGAAATAAAAATAAAACGCGGCTCACCCAAATGTCAATTTTATTCATTGAAATAATTGAATATTTTTTCTGAGTGAAAGCAAATCTTTGAACTATAAGAAAAAAATATTTTATGATTCAAGCTTCCATGAATCATAGAGATATGATAATAAGTATATAACAGTGGCTTGGTTCGACTCGAGTGGATGTTTGTCAGGCCGGATCACACGAGGCGTCGGTAGTGATCCAGCTTAACAGAATCCGCGAGAGCTGAATACAACATCCCTAATCACGCTACTGTTATAATCACTCTTTATTTTATACCTACTTTTTGTTTGCTGTCTTTTAACGAAAATGAATAAATGCATTCTGCAAAACCGTCATGCATATTTATTAATGACAGTAGTCTTGAAACATGCAATTGATTTTGGAAACAAAATGGACCTCACGTAAGTTTACATAACGGAATATCTGTTGTAATAATAATTGTGATGACATTTTTTGCGAATAGATATTTCTCTACAATGTAGATTCTAATGATACTGTTAACACATGTAAATCGTCATCATGCTTTTACATGTATATGTTCAAATGAAATATACGCGTCTTATTTCAGAGATATTTGACCTTCATTTAAGAGATTCTTACATTTCAAGCAGATTTTACCTTGTAGAAATGTTATCGGTTTTACGAAAAACGACACAGGAAATGACATTTATATGATCGTTTAGGATGATTTTGTTTTCCGCACGCGGTGTACAAGTTTTAGTCTATGTTATCTGGATGAACGACATACCGTCATTACTTCCTGTAAATTATCAAACATGCAGAACTACCTTCATTTACTTGTGCAGGGATTTTGTTTGTATCCGTGTTTTTTGTATTTAGATCAAAAATACCTGTACTGTAGAACATATTGGGAAAGGTTTCTTGTTCAACCTTGACAACTATTGTCAAAATGTAACGGAAACAATACTTATTTATAGTTTATTACACTAAAATACTCTTATTTTTTACAGATGTTACAGTTACTGGTACTGGCTTGCACCATAACGTACGTCACGGCGGCATGTAGAAGATGCTTACCGATGAATGAAAATCAAAAGTTCTGCCAAGCTGATTTTGGTACGGCACGTTTGGTTTTGTCATTGTAGTTCCGGATTAACATAGTCATACATTTTGCTTTTTGATTAATAATGACTTTCCAAATTTGTTAATTAAGAGGACATTTTAAAGTAGCCTGTGTATTTTTTGTCGCATTAATAGTTTACATTTTTATAATGACCAAAGGACAAGATGTTAACCATAAAGAATGTTTCAATACCATCGTTTAAGTTGATTTTTGTAGTATGTGTTTTTTGCAGCCGGGGTGTTTAAAATAATGGACAATGGAACGGTTATAGGGGTTGACAGAGTGTATGAAGTGAAGTTGCGTACCCTATACAGAAAAACTACTGTAAGCATTTTTATACGATATCATTTGAAAAAACTATGGTAAGTTCAATGTCGCAATAGATCATTTTTGTCTTGACTTAAATATATTCTTCCGATATATTATTGATTATTATTCATGCAATTTTTTAATCAGTTGTCAGTTGTATTACTCAAAGAATTTTTCATTATCCTTCACGGAAATAATCAGTTAATTTAAGAACGAATATTCATTCACCAGAGTATTGTAAATAAATGGAAGTAGCTTTTTAATGTTTCAGAACATACAATAAACTGGAAATGTGGGGATTTAAGGAATCCAAGTTTTTTTAACCGTCAAAACATATCAAACTTAAAATTTATAGATGTTGTACTTATTACCCTTTCATTTAGCACAAACTGTTTAATGGCAATTTATACAAGGAGAAATGTAATGATAGTATTAACTTGACAGATTACAAAAAATAACCCTGGTCCATGGAAGTTATTTACCCCAGCAGATAGCCGAGCATGTGGAACTACTTTTGTCTCAAATGCCTACTATGTTGTCTCAGGTAAATATTGAGGTACATTTCATCTCAATTAAATGACTTTACTGCTTATGTGACTATCCAAACAATTGAAAGAGAAATTGATTCTTATGAAACTTTTATTTCTTTACCATGGTCAACATTTTTTTTTTCAAATGAATTACAACACACTTCACCACAGTGACATCTAGTAAATATTCACGTTTGAGACTCAACAAAAACCAAGATGAATTTCAAACTCTTCCTGGTTTTCGTTACGCATGGATTTTGTTTGAAAAGGTAAGTGTAAGGTATACTAGTGCACTAAGGTAAATGTCACTTTAAGAGGTCTTACATCTCGTTTTACGTGTCCTGTCTATAACTCTTTCACGCATAGTGGATTTTCTGTATAGTAGTTGCAA
Organism: Mercenaria mercenaria; assembly: GCF_021730395.1. Classification (NCBI taxonomy): domain Eukaryota; kingdom Metazoa; phylum Mollusca; class Bivalvia; order Venerida; family Veneridae; genus Mercenaria; species Mercenaria mercenaria. The sequence goes on along the minus strand of NC_069377.1, from coordinate 22,382,591 downwards.
TTTCAATTACAATCTGTTGCGCCTTACCATTAAATCAAGATAAGGGTTCCCAGTGGACACAAAGGCATATAAAACAGTACTTAAGATCCAAGAGGAACAGCTATATTCAAATTCCCTTTAAAGGAGTGTAAATATGAATGTGTACATGTACATAAGGAGTATGTGATAAAGTAAAACCTATAGACGAAATTAACAGAGAAAATGAAACAAAGAACACAGTTGTTCACCGAAGTTGCAGCTTCAGTGGTTCTAAACATAACTGAGCTGAGTGTAATCCGCTTTACCGTGCATCAAATCTCACAGGGTATTGTTGAATCTCTTAAACACAAGATCTGCAATTAGTCTTTTTTACAGTTTTATACAAGGGTGTATGGAATACGCTAAGGATCAAAGTCGTACAGTTAATTTGAGTTGTCTGGACGTGCCAGTATTCTTCTCAATACTGTTATAAAATAATCTGGCTTTGATAATACATGAACGGCATATATGACATGGAAAAGCGACCAATATCATCGTTTCAAATTATTACAAATGTCTGAATGTTACAGGATATTATAAAGAAATACCTGGCCAGCTTGCTCAAATGACAACCACCAAGTGTTCGTTTAAGCAGTATTTTGATATTGATCCGGTGCCTTCATATCTCCCTCCTACGTGTGTTACAACAGAATCAGAGGTAATTATAACATTCATTAGATACTTTATCTCTCGTGTTCTTAACACGGAATAACCATCTGATTTGTTTAGGTACCTTTTTTTAACGTAGTTTCTGGATATATCCTGTAATATCCTCTGCGATGTTTTTTTTTTTGTTTATTGTTGACTCAATATATTTTTATTTGTAGGGAAGGGGACTTTGAATCTCATTGGTCTTGTTATGTGTGATCTGTATATATTCGCGCAACTGATGGAATCATAATCACTGCATCCAATTATATTGATATTACTAGAGCGCAATGTAAAATTAAGCGCAATCGCTAGCTTCGGCCTACTACTGTATAGATGCATTTTTGCATAAGCTGTCCTTTTAGAAATCTTGTAAAATAAAAGACAACATTAATATAAGACGTCAAAGTAAAAAAAATATATAACTTCAAATGTAAGTCACATACAGGTATATGTATGTTTTGTTTCTGTATATAAAACTGGCGGCTCATGTTTATGTTCTTCTTTCCATTTCTGTTTCAGACCACGGAAATACTGTAAGTGAAAGGTATTTTACCTTACAAGGACACAGCTGTCGGTGAGAGCGAATCGGAAAACGCTGAAAAATAACAAATGTTATGCAACTATGATGTGTAAAATCATGAAATATATACATGTATTTATTTTTTTTTTGTTGGATTTAACGAAACACCGACACAAAACAGATCATATGGCGACTCTCGTTTAGGGCAAACCCTTTACTTTATCTGGGGACCAAACGCCGCTCTTCATGGAATTACACGCCTCAAAACGTGTATCATTGAAGGTTCCATGTTCACCGCCGTTTGAATACATCTGCGGATATCTCTAAATTGCTTTTTGTACTTTTAGCATGTGTAAATGGTGAGTTCTGCTCAACCCGGGGCTAGAGGGCGTGGCCATGAACAGGCTCAATCAAACCGAGCCTGCAACATTTTCGTTTTTGTCGTGTTGAGCGACCTGTGAAGTTTCCACTTTTTGCTATTTTTCAGCTTTTAATGGTAGAGGAAGACCCCAGGTGCCCCTTTGTGTATTATTTCATCACGAGCGGGCACCTGGGTAGAACCACCGACCTTCCGTAATCCAGCTGGATGGCTTCCTCACATGAAGAATTTATAGCGCTGTTGTTTTCAATGTTTTGAAAAGGTCCAATCAACATCTGATACTGTGGTTTATAAAACTGAAATGAAATGTTGGGACGTCCTACAAATTAAAATGATTGGCCTTTAGAACGACTTATTGCCACACGAAACATAATTGTAAGCCCTGATTTCTCTTATATCTATTCTGTTTTCACTTTTCTTTATAGCATTAAGGAGGTAGGTTACCTTGTTGCCAGGGTAAATTCAAATTAGTTGAACAGCATTTTTTTTTTGTATTTCGTGTTATTTAATGTTTTAATTGCTACAATCTCAATTCCGTTTATCCCTGTCCCTTCAAGTACATTTCTTATCCAGGTTTGAAATACATGACTCTCTAAAGGTATTTTATATTGAAAGAAGGGAAATACGGATATTTAACACTTTTCAGTGCTTTTTGGTTTCATTGTTATCCGTAGAAGTCTGCATATCTGATAATTTTCAGTATGCGGGTTAGCTTTCTAATATAAGCTTAAAATGTATATGTGGCGGGGCACGTGTTTCCATGGTAACGCATTTTTCACTCATTTTTAAACAATTATGTATGAAAACGGGGTTTTCGATGGCTACAGTGCCATTCTGTTAATGACCAATATGGAATACTTGGGTAATATAATTAGCAAAATACCAAACACTTTACATGGTACCCTATTTCTCTTAAAGTTTAAAGTAATCATGACAACAGAGGTGTTTAAATTAGCTTATGTCTTTCTTTTTATCGTAATTTCTTATAAAAAAATATTAAATAAATATTTTATTCTTGTAAATGTAGCTTCAAAACATCTTATTTCTAACGTAAGTAATATTTTCGTGTTATTTGTATTGATTTAAACAAATTTCACAGCTTAAAATACTTACAGCATTACCCCTTGTCTGACATTTTTATGGAAAAATCGTTCTGCATGCTGCTTTCATTCTCATGGATATTGTTGAAATGCAAATAAAAGCCGAAGCTGTGTTCCTTAAATGGACAGTGTCAACGCTTTTGAATTTTACATTTAGATATATAGGTCACGGGCTTCGTTTCCATGGTAACATCAATTTAATTCAAGAAACCACAATTTTCAACTGAATCTGAACAATTTTACAACTTAGTTTTAGAATATATGTAACAAATTATCAACGGAAACTGGAAAATAGGTATTGCAAATCAAGCTGCCCAAATTTTATTTGAAAACGGCCGTAAAAAGTAACCTTTTACCCCAATTATATTCCCAATAACATCAGTTACCATCATCCATTTTCTTACATTCCGCATAACATTTCAATATATTAACTGCTTAAAAGAAGCAAAATATTGATCATTATTCAGTGCGAAAGACTCATAAAAATATTTCAGCAAATAATGGCTGTTTAAAAAAAGTTCAAATAAATCAAATGCATAGAAAAACGTACTTTCAAAATAAAAGCTCTTAATTTTTGCGCGGTAACTGACACGTAACGTCATGACGTCAGTGACGTCATTTTAAGGCAACAATGTTTTGAAGCGTTACTGCGGAGATATATTCATTACTTCTGCATTATTAAACCATTAAGCATTAGATTGAAGGCAGGTTCATGATTTTTTTCAAGAAGAGTGGATTTACAAACACATTTACTTTGCCGTAAACGTCGTCGTAAATCGTCACGTTAGCTTTCGGTTGGACATGCGCATATACAAATATTGAGGTAACCTACCTCCTTAAATTATAGCTACTGAGTGTGTATAATTCAACAATGGATAACTTGGTCAATCGTTACTGAATTTATATGGTTTCTATGAAAAACCATTTCTGACAACGCTATATTTGTATAAATTATCTTTTTTCCAGTACTGGCAATGAACCAGTATTCGGGTAAAATTAGATGTTTTTTGTTCAGTAGTTTCTTATTAATCATTCAACACAAACGAAACACACAAAATACCCTTCAGCTCCTACTATCAAAATTACCAATACTGCCTGTCTACTACTGTCTTTACGGGGGATTCAAAAGGGGTCATGAAAAGTGCTGTTCTCCCGTCTGGAAAAGTACTGGCCGAAAAAATATTTTTGTTCGATTTACTATAATCGTGAGATTTAATCAGGAAACAGATACTATTTACGCTTGTCTTTCCAACAAGTATATCAAAGGTAACTTGTCAGCCAAGAAAGCAGCAAAAGAAACCAGCTCCAGTGAAACGAATTTTTGTCTAACACAAATTCCAGATAGTTCGAATATATATGGTCTTGATTACAATGTAAAATACAACTTCTCTGTATTTCTGTAATCAATTTCGAGAAAACGTAGCTTTTATCGTCGTAATAAATGAAATATACCGGTTAATTATATCTACTCCACTTGAAACTTCGATAAGTCAAACATGTTGCGTTTGCGCAGAGCTATCTCAATGTCCTTATTCGCTTGAAGATTGTTTTCAGACGCAGGTGAGTTATCAGTATCTAATCTTGAGTAAATACTGACTTGTAAAAACTTGCTGGTTTCTAGACAAAGTTCATATAATTATCCTCGCTATGAAGGTATTGCCCACATAAGATGGTAGTGTGTGCATTTGATTTTGAAATATTATTGTATTTATCGCATGTTTGACGTCGCGGGAGTGAATTAAAGCCATTAAATCAAAATGATAATACACTAGTATAATAAAGCTTTGACGCCGGCGTCATTAAAAGTATAGGAAACGTTGGTCAAATTGACTTGTTTATAATAGTTAAAGAAAAATGAATTTCTGATGTTTCGACAGGAAAAGCTTACATGTGATAAAAAAGAATATTACATTGAATTTATTAAACTCGATAAATACAATTGATAAAATGCTCGGCAGAGCCTCGTATTTTATTATTTTATTCAACTTGTTTAATAAATTCAATATGAAAAGACACTCATGTAATATCCTCTATATAAATAGGTCAACTTGGCTTTATAAAACCTATATAATGAATAACTAAAAGTGTTAAAATATACTGTTCGACACTTTGATACTTTCACACCATAAATTTAAACAATTTCATTTCTTTAGCCGAAACATTTTCTTTGAACCCCTTGGACAGCAGTTATATTCGAAAAATGGCAATAACTTTCAAATATCTGGACAAAAATGTAATTGTGTGCACTCATTTGTTTTTGCTAAATCATTTCTAATTGTTGAGCATGGGTACAATTCAAACGTTATAATTTGTTATAGAAATATATGGTGCGAAGAACAAATTAATTAAAACTATGAAAATTTGATTCAGAAACATGTTAAAGTTGAATTATATACAGAACACCAGAAAGTATAAATTTTAAAAGTTAAATTTTGATACATGTATATGATTCGATGGGTTTGAAAGGTAATGTCAAAAATGTTGTTTTTTATAGACAAAAGTAGCCAGAGTACCGGAATATTCCATAGTCTAGGATCAGTATACGCAATGCACTGAATGACTTACAGCGTTGTGCAAGTGTTTGGCACAACTATAATACAGTTTATTTTGATCTGATGACCCTGTACACTTCTAACATAACCGTAATGAAGGTTAGGAAATGATTGTGCATCAAGGTGTAGGCCTAACAGACCCGCGAAAGATGTTTGAAAGCAGCGCTTGATGGCAAGAAAAGCAAATTCCTTAAGTTTCAGAAAAGGAAAAGCCACTGACTGTGCTCAAAGAGGCTATTCTGACGCAGAAATAAGGTCCTTTTGTAGATGGAACAGCAATGCATTCCAAAACCGTCAGGAACTCTGAATATAGAATTTTTACATGCTTGGCATGCACAAATGTCCATTAGTGTCTCCATTTTTTACCATCCGCAGCTAAGCTGGCGTAACTCACTTCTGCTGAAATGCCGCTATTTTATGGGACTTCTTCATCACATTGACAAAGGAGTGTTTTGTAGGTTTAATGAACAGTTTAATCAACAGAAATGCCAAAGCATGAATATCAGAATCTAGATGAACACATTATAAGAATTTGCGTTTCATTGGAATTAAGAAACGTATAAAATATTATGTACTTTGCTTAGTATTTCAACTGGTGTTGTTAAGTATATTTCGCTTGCTTTGCGATATTTATCGTGTTTTTTTTTCGTATATGTGTTGTTAAGTATATATCGCATTATGTGTCTAGTTTTCCCTTGCGTATTGTTAAGTATTATATATATATATATATATATATATATATATATATATATATATATATATATATATATATATATATATATATATATATATATTTGCCAGATTGTTCATAACACATCGCTTATATCATCTGCTACAAAATCATTTTCATCAAATGCAAATTGTTAAGTGCGTGTTGTACCAGAAGTCGTCATTCAACAGATCCGCATTCGTCATTCAACGCTGCCCATCTACGATTCAGCTTAAGCATATTCTTTCTGAAACAGAAATGGAAAGAATATCATAATATGATCAGCCAGTTCTATATGCAGCATCAATGCATACCTGTGTGTAGTAATATTTTTGTAAATTCGGCTGTTAGGTTTTAGTCTTTCAACTTCATAACATGTTTGCAAGTACAATAGGCGACGCAATTCTGATAAAAGCTAGTAATTTAGCTGCATGTAGATCTTACTTTGCAATACTTTTAATTACGAACACGCGAGAAGTGCACGGTTGATAGTATACACTAATAGTTTTCAAAGAAGGAAAAAAATTGCACATATAACCAGAACATGTGTTGAAATGTAGGTTGAGCCAAACAAAAAAATGTATAACAAACAATAAAACAGTAATTCGTATGAACTGCTCAATTATAACATGTAATTCATGCTTAAAACCTGTTTAAAGGCAGGAAAGGTCATAAGGTTTTTTCTACCGGATTTAATCTAAGGCCCAGCAAAATTCACCTTTGAACTAAACACTGGTTAAAAGCAAAAACTATGGTCTAGCGTTTTATAAAAGGGGTCATGTAACAAATTGAATTTTTACCTCGGGATCTGGTGTTTCACACTCAGGAGGCTCGATTATACGCCTTGGGTCAAAAGGAAAATACATATTTAGCGAACAGAGATTGGCTTGTATTCGTGTAGGCTGGCCAGATGTTACATTGTAATACCCTGAAACATTCAACTTTACTTTTAGCCATTTGTAATACGTAATTGCAAACAAAAATCAAATACTGCAGTATAAGTGACATAAAATTAAATTTGTTACCGTTTCTAAGCAGTGAAATAAAATTATCCGGTTTTTTTCCATTAGTATGAAAATGATAAGAGAATATGAGTTATAGATTATCAGAAACTACGTGCAAAATATACTTTAATAAATGTTGAGGCATATACTACCTACACGAACAAAAGGATTTACGCTCCGTCGTAATAAAATGTAAACTATATGATAATTTTTCAGCACAGATATCTTAACTTGACGACACCATGGTGGTGCAATATGCACGTGACGTGCGTACAGTGTGTATAATTTAGTTATAAAACCAGTAAAAATCATAAAATGAAAAGAAAGTTTCTTTGTTTCCCATATAGGATCGAAATATATTTCACTCGTGAACACCATAATTTTTATGTTCATTAATGGCTACAACTGTAAATCTTAAAGGGACACATAAATTGACTAAGCTCTAAACAAACGTTCAGCTCATTGCACACATTAAATCTTGTGTAGTCTATTCCTAAAATGTTTACCTGTGATAGCATAGTATGAATCTGCGATAAACGTAACTCCACACGTGGCGCTTTCAACAGCGGTATATATCTTACTTGTATCTAAGTTTTTAACTGGCACCTGTAAGATAAACACTAGCAATGTTAACATTGTACAATACGTGGGTAAGTAAATGCTCTTACACGCTGGGTAATCTGTGTAACAAAAAAAAACTGGTGGCACAAGACACTTGTTCACCGGAAAGCTACAGCCGTACTATTCGGTTCAAACAATGGATCTCAAAAATATGGTAACCAACTCATATGATTTAAGTTCATTTAAGGATACATTTCAGAGGAAAATACAGACAGAAATATGTTACAACCAATATAAGGTAATTTATTGCTATGATTTGTTGGAAAACGCAATTTAAATTATATTTTCTCAGCTTGACGCTAGAATTGTTACTTCCAGTAAAAGTTTTGTAAAAATGCTGCGACTCTAAAGTGGGAATGGATACAGTGAAAAACTTTAAGCTATACAATTTGTACCCGAAAGTCATAGCAATTATCATGATAATGTAATAGAACAATGTTCATAGTTACACTAAAGAATAGTAATATGTGTCTTACAGTTCTATATATGGCGAGGAAATCCACCTGATAAACTCTGATATCGCCTTCAACTGTTACATTGTCCTTGGTCTTAAACACAATTGCTACGAATCATAAGATATAAATTCAGGTTACAAGTATGAAGATGATTGCAAAAAGCGAACAATTTGAATCTTTGAATATGCTCGCTTTTGCGAAAATATTCTTTTTTTGAATATAGTTCATATTCTCAAATATTGACAATCAATATCAAAGTCAACATATTTAACTTGGCGAAATGAAATATAACTAAGTATTCAGAGCTATATTCATAATCAAATGTCATGCAATAACACTGATTTGTTAAAAAACTTTTTAATTAGGAGTGCACATTTATTCTGTGTTACGTTACACATAACCCGCGTAGTGTGTAATGCATAGTACTGTTAAAACACATAATGTTATAAATTTTATGTTAACATAAGCCGTATACATATAGTAGTTCTTCATATTTTCAATTATGAACTTTGGGCCTTGTATAACTTTAAATGAGTTTCTGTAATCAGTGTAAAGTTAAAAATGGTGTCAAACAAGAGCGAAAACAAATACGCGATATATTAGAGACAAAACGTTTAAACTACAGAATGTCTTTTTATGTCTTTCGAAACTTCATGTACATTGAAATACTACAAAATAGCTAATATAAAAACGAAAACATGAACTTGATTGAAGATGAATAATACCTAAAGTAGTAATGTTTTAAGAACAAATTCACTCGTACCAAAATTATCCTGGCAGTACTTTTGCTCATCAGTCCTAGGTACGCACGAGCAGGCAGAGACGGAACATGTAATGCCGGCTAAGACCAGTAACGCAAAACCCACTGACTGGGACATCTGTAAAAGAAAGACGTGAAAAGTGGTACCAGTAGCTCCCTTGCTTGTCGTTCAGCATTAAAAGGGAAACTTGCTTCTCTTCTCTCATACCCTCGTGTCGATTTCATCAGGATGAGGTGTTGACGGTGATTAATATATTTAGTAAAACTTTCTTCTCCTACTATTATTCAACTTTACAATATTACACACTGTATTAGATCAATTGCGCACATCATATGAAACAAGAAGAGCTAATACAGAGCATAACTGAGTCAATATGAGAAAAGCAGGGCCAGTATGGAATTCAAGCATTCTGATTGGTTCAAAAGAGAGGGCCAATACGGAGAAGTCTCTTCCGTTAGAATTTTAAATGACGCCGTATTGAAATGCTTAAAATTATGCATTACTATAGTTAAAACCATTTTTTACAAAGATATTATCTAATATGTTCATGTAATAACTAGAAGTAAGATTGAGCGGACGTATGATGTCAAAATATGCAAAACTCGGATAAATTGAAAGGATGAGACTTATCTCAAACAGACATTTACAAATTGTGGATTATTTGTGCAATAATAATAATAGCGATTCAGTGGATAAATAATACTGCGAACTCGAATGCCACTGTCACTAGTGTCAGTTGTAAACTGCAACAATTTCGGATAACTTATAATACAAATAAAACGAGGCACGGGGATGGGATGTATCATATGTGATTGCCTGATTAGTCGGTTGTATTATCTTGATCTCAACACATATGTGTACAATTTTGTATCTCGTTGCCTGCAGCCTACAAGGAAATGGCGTATAAAGCAGTTTCTATCACAGCTCAGATGGTAAGATACTCACTAGACAAAATAAATATGGTAAGTTCCAGTAATTGCTGATTATATCAAGGCATGTATCTCTCAAAATTATTCACAGATATCTACTTTACAACCAATTCTGTTTTACAGGCTGAAAGGACAATACTCAAACACACAAAGTTTGATCTTCACCATGTTTAAATGACGTAAGGTAACTCAAAAAGTTTTTATGGTGTTACCGCCAATGTTCAAACGTTGAATAATAAAATTATCATTAATCAAGAGATTTGATATTGGCCTAGTTATTTGTCTTCGGGCAGTCGTATTGGCCCCTCGGGCCAATTCAACAACCCCTGGACAAATAACAAGGCCAGTATCAAATTGCTTGATTAAAAACATTATAATATAAATCGGTATAAAAAAGTAACCAAGACTTAGACACTTACTTTCCTTGAATGTTAAATTGCCGTTCTTGCTGAAAACACACGGCATGTTTTTAAGTTACGCTTTAGAATATGACGTTAAATTTTACCGCATTTTTCTTATTTTGACAAACAAATAAATACACAAATGTTGGTTCCTACAATTTGGTCTCAGAAATGCTACTTTTATCAGATAGAATAATTGTTAACTCATTCGATAGCATAAGGTATGATGAGGTATTCACCAGAAGACGGTAGCAATGCCCTCGGCTATTGCCTCGGTCAATACAGCCGTCTTCTGGTGGATATACTTCCATATACACCGCCGTATGAACACATATGCAGATGTCTCTAAATTTCTTTTTTGTATTTGTAACATTAACAGATATTAAGTTCAGCTCAGGTCGTGTACGATAAAATACATTTCCATTTCTGTCCATAAACAGGCTTAGTCAAACCAAAAATGTTCATATTTGTTGTGTTGGAAGAACTTTTTTCTATAGCTGTATAATATTTTGCTTCCGTCTATATTAATATTTTATGTTTCCACAACATGAAATAAAATCAATAAAGATGCTTTCAATTACAGTTTGAGTGATCTAAAATCATTTGCAAAATATAACAAAAGGCCTTGATACAGAAGTATATACATGTAGATCTAACAGAAAAATTATGTAGTAAAACGGAATTGAAAAATATATTTGGTATTTAAATGTGAAATTAAATTTAACAAGATATATTTGTTAAAATATCCCACTGAAAACAACGGATGAAAACAAACAGGTGATGACTTCTATTATATACATGTTGAAGAAAACTGTGCACTTACTATCTATTTTCACAGTTGTCTGTTATCCAGATTCAATGTCTAACTGAATAATTCAAGTATCTACGGCGAAAATTATTAACTGTCTGTTGAATGCTCGAGAGACGGGGTAATAAATTAGGTTCTTTAAATAGATGCAAGATTTATGCCTTTCTGGTTAACTTTATAATACACATTATGATGTCATTTAGAGTATACGGAGCAGAAATCTCAAAAATAAACTTAAATACATCTCTATAAATGTCTAATATATCATGCTCCTCCCTCCTAAATTTAGACACGCTGATGTATCATTAGAATATATTGATGCAAATGTTGCAATTAATCTAAGTATATAAGGATATTAAATTTGATTATTTTACGACACTGTTATTACTTTAAAAATAGGATTATGTATAATTCATTATATTTCCCGTTTCACTTTAATGCGAATTTCCTACACTCGACTTTGAAGAAGGAAGGGCATATTGATTTACTCATGGTCAGTCGGTCTGTCTGCGGGTCCATTGGTCGGTCAGTAAGTCAAAGGTCAAGATCACAGTGACTCTACACTGAAAACAGCAAAAAAAAAAAAATACATACTCCGTACGTCCGCACAACCGTTCATCCGCCCGTACATCCCGAAATGTTGTGTGCACAACTCCTCTCATACTGTTAGCCTGATTTACTATAAACTTTCAAAAATGAGCAAGCGAGATGACCATAAAGAAAGAATTGTTTTTTCTGTGAATATTTTACTACAATTATGTCCCTTTGATAGTTGTGCTTAATAGAAAATTGAGGAAAATCTTGTGTGTGCAACTCCTCCCACTCTGTTAGCTTGATTTGTTTCAAATTTTCACAGATAAACAAGCTTTATGTGCAAATGACCATAAAGGAAAGACTGTGCTCTGTGATTATTTTTACCGCAGTTATGGCCCTTTGATACTTTTGCTATCTATAGAGAAAAAATCCTTGTGATCCCTGCGGGGTTCGAACCATCTGATTTACTTGGCCTTTCGCTGCTCTGATACAGCCGGTGCTAAAATCATTTTTCTTTTCATTTAATTCTTTTAAATTTGATTTGGACTATAAATAATATTGACATAACAATTACGTGATAAATATGTACAAATGAGACGGAGAAATAAGTTTTTTAAACGGTATTTAAGGTTTATGTAAGGTTTTCGGTTACTTTTCCTCAAGTAGATTTGAATTTGTAATTCTCTACAAAGGTTATTGTGTTTGGAATTATACATGTTGTTCTGTACAACATATACCTCCTATTTTACAAAGAGCATCATTATTTTCATTATGTTCATAACAATTGTGTTGCTAACATTTCAAACTATTCTATTATTTTAAGGAGGTAGGTTACCTTAATATTTGTATGTGCGCATGCCCAACCGGAAGCTAATATGACGATTTACGACGACGTCTATGACAAACTAAATGTGTTTTTATATTCATTCTTCAGAAAACAAATCATGAACCTGTCTTCGATCTGAGGTTTAACAGTTTAATAATGCAGAAATAATGAAAAGATTGCCGCAGAAATGCTTCAAAATGTTGTTTTAAAATGACGTCATTGACGTCATGACGTTACGTGTCCGTAACCGCGCAAAACTGATAGCTTTTATTTTGAAAGTACGTAATTCTGTGAATTTTCTTTATTTGAACTATTTTAAAACAGCCGTTGTTAAAATATTTTTATGAGTCTTTCGCTCTGAATACTTTCTTGTGTGTAGTTATATTGAAATATTAAGCGGAATGTAAGAAAATGGATGATGGTAACGAATGTTATTGGGAATATAGCTGGGTGAAATGTTACTTAATATGGCCATTTTTAAATAAAAATTGGGCAGTTTGATTTGTAATACCTATTTTTCAGTTTTCGTTGATAATTTGTTACTTATATATTAAAACTAAACTCGAAAATTGTTAAATTTCAGTAGAAAATTGTGGCTTCTTGAATTAAATTGATGTTACGATGGAATCGAAGCCCGTGACCTATATATCTAAATGTAAAATTCAAAAGCGTTGACACTGGGCTATTTAAGGAACACAGCTTCGGCTTTTTATTTGCATTTCAACAATATCCATAATAATATAAGGAACATGCAGAACGATTTTCCAAAAACAATGTCAGACGAGGGGTACTGCTGTAAGTATTTTAAGCTGTGAAATTTGTTTAAATAAATGCAAATAACACGAAAGTATTACTTACGTTAAAAATAAAATGTTTTAAAGCTACATTAACGAGAAATATAATCTTATTTAATATTTTTTATAAGAAATTACGATAAAAAGCAAGATATAAGCTATTTTAAACATCTTTGTTGCCATGGTTACTTTAAACTTTAAGGAAAACATGGTACCATGTAAAGTGCTTGGTATTTTGCTAATAATATTACCCAAATATTCCATGTTGGTCGTTATCTGAAGCCGTCGAAAAAAACCTATTTTACACATAATTGTTTAAAAATAGAGAAAATGCGTTATCATGGAAACACGAGCCCCGTGACATATACATTTTAAGCTTATATTAGAAAGCTAACGCGCATACTAGTAAAATTATTAATTATGCAGACTTCTACGGATAACAGTGAAACCAAAATACACAGAAAACTGTTAAATATACGTATTTTCCTTCTTCTTTCTAATAAGTATATAAAATACTCTTGGAGGGTTATGTTCTTCAAACCTGGATAAAATGTACTTGAAGAACCAGAGATAAACGAAATTGAGATTGTAGCAATTAAAATATTAAATTACACGAAATACAAAAAATTGCTGAGGTTCAAAAAATTTGAATTAACCCTGGTAACAAGGTAACCTAACTCCTTAACCGAGTGTGAAAGAAGGCCTATCAAAATTATAAAATGATGCTAAATTTTAAATGAAATACAAGTATATCTGTTTTCATTACCCTCAATATGTAAGAGACAGAATAATATCAAACTTCGAGACAAGAAATGGGTTTGCGAAACACACATGCACTCCCCCTCAATGATACCGACGCAAAATTAGAGTAATCAATGATACGGGTTAATGTCCTTGTCTCTAACCATGACCTAGAAGGTAGAGTCCCGATTCTTCAGACATAGAAAGGTAAAGGTAAAGTAAAGTAAAATTTCTTGTTTAACGTGGGTAGTCAACGAAAGTCTCCACCTGGAACGGATGGAACAACTTATTTCTAGCCGAGCCTACGGCAGGTGTTATATTTACCTCCCCAGCATTCAGTCTAGGCCAATACTGCCGGAAACAGTACCAATTTTAGTAAATCACCCAGCACTGAACACTTGTCGGGATATCAGCCGCGACCGGGAATCAAACCCGGACCGCTGGAGTTGTAGTCCAACCTGCTAACCACTGCGCCACTGACGCCCTTCGAAGTCTGCTTAACAGTTTAGTAAAATTTCATTAAAACACAATCTATTGGGACTACAGTAAGATATCAAGTAAAAACGAAACTAGAAATTCAGAACAATTTCTCGATTGCCGAATTCGGAGACACTCGGATGCTGATCATGAAATGAGCCGTGCCATGAGAAAACCAACATAGTGGGTTTGCGACCAGCATGGATCCAGACCAGCCTGCGCCAAACTGTTAGCGGACAGCATTGATCCTGACCAGACTGCGCGGATGCGCAGGCTGGTCTAGATCCATGCTGGTCGCAAAACCACTATGTTGGTTTTCTCATGGCGCGGCTCATATTTCTGACACATGGTAAATATTACGACCCTTTCTTACTTGTTCTGCATAAATGAAGTATCCGGTTAGCGGAAACATCCAAATCAATACTTACATTAATATAACATAAGTTCATTTCCTTGAAAATTTAGAGAGTTTGACATTTTAATACACGACATCACACGTGATGTGGTTTAGCTGACAAGATTATAAACTGTGAAAAAAAATTTAACAAAGATTCAATTCAAGTAGTGGAAGGAAAATAATAGTCCATAGAATCTTGTCTAAGAAATGATGTATCCCAGACATATATTTTGTTTTGAATAAAATCATGGCTTGGAGTCAGATGTGAGCAGCCCGAGCGCTATAAAACGCTCTTTAACGACTAACATTGGTTTTATTCAAGACAAAATCATTGTTTGAGATACATTATTTCAATTCTAAAACGATATCAAGGTTATTATTTACATCTTTAACAACATCCACCAAATATTTCCCTTTTTAGTATGTTTTTTTTTTCAGCGCTCAGTCATGGCGTTTGACGCTATGACGCAGCGTAAATATTGTCATGTACAAACTGATTTTCTTGTAAAATAACACACAGTTCCAGTCCTTTTTATTATACGCTCGTTTTGGAAAAACGGACGTTTTATTTGATGGCACGTGCGTCTTTCCTCTGTTCGTCATATTTTTGTCCGGAGCATAGCTCCATAACCATTCACAGTATTAACTTTAAATTTTGCATATTTGTAGATAGTGATAACACCATTTGCAAAGCATATAATACAGGTCGGTAGTTCGAAGGTCAAATTTGGATGTTATATTTCTTGTACGGAGCATAACTTTATTACTATTCAAGGTGTTGAGTTTAATCTTTAACGCCCCCATCCCAATAAAATAATAATAATAAAGTCACTTTCAGTTGCTTATGCCTTAGTATTCCATCATCTCTGCCGCAGAACCACACTCCCCCTTCCGTCGCTACTTACACCCCCTCCCACACCAACAAAAAATGCTTTTAGATTTACTTCCTCCTTCTCTGATCTAGAATTTAGGGTATATATTTCCCACCTTTTGGAACCCTTGTGTATTAAGAAATAGATGGGATCGTGTTAGAATTATCACCATTTCATGACAGCCACAATAAATACAAATACATTGGTCATGCCTGCAAACAGTTATAGAATATAGTTTATCATTTTTCTGTGACGATCAAATGGTCGAACTGAAAAAATTGTCTTCAAGTTGGTTCTTTGAAAATAATTTCTTAACATTGGATAAAAAGAATTATTACCCAAAACCGTTATATTCGCTCATAATGATCTTAGATGTTAAGTATTTTCTGACACAGTGAATTTTATAGTACAACTAGACAACTTTAATCAAAAGAAAACTGAAACGGCGTTTAAGTTGAAAAGTTGTAGCGAACATAAGGTATTAAACCCGTAATAGAGTTCCTCCTTTTGAAGATTCCTACCACAAACCTACTTAGACTGAAATTGTTCAGTGTAGCGTAGGTTCAAGCCCCTATGTGACCAAATTTCCCCCCTTATTTTTCTTTTTTCTAGTAAGTTTTTACTTTTTTTGAAGACTTTTTATTGATTCATTGTACAAAAGTGGAAATTTTTTCATTTAATAAGCGATTTCTTGCTGTTCAAAGTGAATTTACCTCCTAAACCGATGGGGACAGAATTAAACATCTTTAAAAATACTGAGTTACACGCGGTAAAAGTTCTCTATTTTGCCTTTACTCTTTAGATCACATATTGTGGAAGAAATGTAGGTAGGTTTTACTTCTGCCCCGATGTTATTTTTGAATGAAGTGAGCAAAATTTAAAACAGAACCACAGGAATAGACCTTATTTTTTCAATGTTGGAGAATCTCATTAAATCCGTTTACTTGAGGCACCCTAGAAAAAATGATATTAACCAATAGTTTTTTGTTTTGGTGTAATAAATTCTCTGCAAACGTTTTAGACAGTGGCCATCGCTTTGAAATTTGTCTCTACTTGAGCTTTGGGAAATACCCTAAATTATACAAAATTTATAATAAAAAAAAACCGACACGGTTAAAGTTGTTTAAAACATGCAGCACAATGGGAAACACGGTCAATTTTAAGAATATACCAAGCAAATGCCATTTATTTAACATTACTATTAGGTGTCAAATACCTTAATATAAATCACTTATATGCCCATTACATGTACATGTAAAGGCGATTCTGTTACTACTTTTATTAGAAAAATCGTTTGTTTGAAACTTATATCATGATTTGGAGGTATCTCACTCTATTTTGCATGCTTGTCTGCATTAGCAGCTGAGTGACCTACGAGTTCGATTCTAAGGACAGCTTTCCTAAATTACAGAAACTTTTGTAGACATTTTTGAACTCCGTATAAAACAATTAAAGATCAGAAACAAATATAAAAAAGCTGTGTTCCAACAACGCAGCAGTGGTGTTAAGATACATGTATACTTTGGATAGATATACGAGAGCTGATAAAACATGACCATATGCTCAGTAAAGTTTACATGTGCATAAAAATGCATGAAGCTTTTCCAACAGTGAAGAAGCACACTTATAAATACCGAATAACATGTCGCCACACCAACGCGTCATCACGGTCGAAGCGCAGTCCGAAATTATGCTATATTCCTCACACGAACAAATGAATAAATTCTTCAGTCATGTGACTTTTAACTGCATGTATACCAAAACAACATATTTATTGTATACTGTTGAGAAATGCTATAGAATCTTTTTATGGCAGCTTGATGCATATTTAAAAGGATGTGAGAGACACTTTTAATGAGCTCTGTGAATTATATAGTTTTAGAAACTTTGGAATTTTCAGGTTCAGTTACGGTATTGGAGTATAGATAGTTTTTAACAATATTTATTTATAGTATTTGTCTTTATAAGACTTAATAATACAAAATTATACTAAATTATGCATGTTATAATTACTCAAACATTATTATTTAACACATTTCATACCCATGTGTGTATATTTTGCATGGATATCGCAAATATAAATACATGTTATTAATATTCGAAATCAGCTCTGACAATAACTACGTTCTCGAGCTATAAAGATAATTTAACACCATCTTACGAGATCTTGTTTCCCAAGAAATATTAATATGCATTCAAACAATCAAATTGTTCAATGTCACTTCCGGTGCGCGCAACGCTTAGTCATGTATCAACAAAATAACATTTAGAATGAGAATAACAGGCTACTGTCTTTTGATATCAGTGTTATCAGGTCGAGGTTGATATGGGTCGGAAGGGTTGAGGGAACCGAACCCCATCCGCCCATATCTGCCGAGCGCTTAAAAACATAGAATTAAAAGAAACAACTTTAATTTGTACATCGCCAGCTACAAGAACGCATGCTTAGAACCTGCGTTTAATGGCCTTAAATATATATTGCGTACTTTGTCTATTTTTGATATGCGTCTACAACATTTATTGATACAGTTTCAAGATTCAAGGTTTGACTGTGCGAAGTTTTATTTGCTAGAGCAACAACAAAAGGTGTCTATATATCACAACGTATTCGTTTTGCAATAGCTTGCGAAAACTTGCAGGATTTTATTTATCATAATCTTTATCTTACAAAAAGGTAATAACTATCACACTCTACGGAAATCTTTCACTAACTTTTACACAAGATCGTCCAAACATGTCCGAACATTTAAAGATATGTTACACAGACCTTAAAACACTTCTTACACTTTGCCTTACACGCTTCCTATACCATGGGGAAATAGTTTATAAACTAAAAAGGGTACACATAATGCTTATTTTAATTAAATAACTGTAATCTCTGTTTGAAAGTTTATTAGAAGATGATACAGTGCAGAAATCGTAATCATGTTTTGTGAATGACCCCTCTATGCTCAGTCGCTACGCTTTCCTTTTGATTGTGTCATGGTTACTCAAGAGTCTAATACTTTGCCGCCGCTTATGTTAGATCTTACACATTTTTGTCTGACTAGTTGGAAGTAGAATAAGTGTGAGGTTTGTATATAATGCCAAAACCGCATTATACACCTTTATACAGGTCACTGAACGTTGTGAGGTGGTGCCCCTTTTTCAGCTTTTTTTCTGTCTGTTTCTTTTTTAGCTCACCTGAGTCAAAGGCTCAATGTGAGCTAATGTGATGGCTTACCGTCCAGCGTCCGTCCGTCCGTCCGTCCATTCTTTCCTTTAAACAATATTTCCTCCTAAACCACCAGGCCAATTTTGATGAAACTTTACAGAGATGTTTCTTGGATGGTCTTCATTAAAAAATTGTTCAAAGATTTCAATTCTATTTAGAACTCTGGTTGCCATGGCAACCGAAAGGAAAAACTTTAAAAATCTTCTTGTTCAAAACCACAGGTCATAGGGCTTTTATATTTGGCATGTAGCATCAGCTAGAGGTCGTCTACCAAGATTATTCAAATAATCCCCTAGGGTCAAATATGACCCCGCCCTGGGGGTCACATGGTTTACATAGACTTATATTGGGAAAACTTTGAAAATCTTCTTGACCAAAACCACAAGACCTAAGCCTTTGATATTTGGTATGTAGCATTGCCTTGTGGTCATCTACTAATTTTGTTCAAATTATGTCCCTGGGGTGAAAAGAGGCCTCGCTATGGGAGTACCAAGTTTTACACAGACTTAAATTGGAAAAAAAACTTTAAAAAAATCTTTTTCCCTAAAACTGCAAGGCCTAGGCTTTTGATATTTGGTATGTTGCATTGCCTTATTGTCCTCTACCAAAATTGTTCAAGATATGCCCCTTGGGTGAAAAGTGGCCCGGCCCCAAGTTTTACATAGACTTATATAGGAAAAAGATTTTTAAAAAATTTGTCTGAAAGTTCAAGGCTTAAGCCTTTGATATTTAGTATGTAGCATTGCCTAGTGGTTCTCTAAAAAGATTTTCAAATTATGTCCCTGGGATGAAAAGAGGCCCCGCCCCGGGGGTCACTTGTATATGAGTTATATAGGAAAAAATACTTAAAGAATTATCTGATATTTTTTCCTAGATTGTTCAATTATGAATACCTGATTACCCAAAGTAATAAAGGTTTACTTAACTGTGACCTTGACCTACTGACCTACTTTCTTGTTTTTTATCACACAGCCTTGAAGTTTGAATGACATGTACAGTTTTGCACACGGATCATAACAGCATAGAAACTTGGACCACGTCAGTAACTTTCGATAAAGATTTCAATACTCATCTTTAATGTTCTTAGCTTTATATAAATATAAACGGGTATTAAAATTCTTCATTTTTTTATGTTGATCATCTTCAAACTTTTACGATACTTTATGTAGACCAATTTACGTTATATATACAGCATAGAAACTTGGACCACGTCAGTAACTTTCGATAAAGATTTCAATACTCATCTTTAATGTTCTTAGCCCTGACCTACTGACTTACTTTCTTGTTTTTGAAGCTACAGCAAAGAGATTTGTATGATATTTTAACAGATTGCAGTATTTATCTTGAAGAATCTTTACCATGACCTCCTCACCTAGTTTTCTGTTTTGTTTTAGAAGCTTTAGCAAAGGGATTTGTTAAAGCAAGCAATTAAACTCAGGTGAGCGATATAGGGCCATCATGGCCCTCTTGTATATGTTATGCATATTGTTTTGAATGTTGATTGTGTTACTTCCCTCCACTTCCCACCTTTTATGTACCCGCGCCTTTTACTTACCCATTTTCTTATCTTTTTTTATCCCATTTCAAATTGTTTTATATTTTTCATAAATACAATCAAAATGTACTTGTTGATTCCCATCTTCTATGTGTTTCCATTACAGTTTCTATTCGGTGATTGGTAGCTGTGTAGCTGTGCTCAATGCCTCCATTGAATCTAATCTTACCTTTTACTTTTGTTAAACGCTTTATATGTATGGTGCAGTATTCCTTGTGTCAAGACCTTAACCCGTACACGTGCATATGTAATGTTTCAATACGGAATATAATAGAACAAGTGGAAACCACAAAGGTCGCCCAACAGTAGTAAATATAACATAATTTACTTTATTTGCCATAAATTATAATTAAATGCAAGTTGTTTAATTTTTGCCCTACTCAGTCTTTTCCGCTTTGCTCTCATCAATAGCTGTGTCAATCTCTAGTAAAATCATTTTACTTGGAATACAATCGGCCGGTCCGACTTGATCTGAAACAGATGCAAAAAATAAACAAAATCTGTCAGTTTTCTTGTAAATTATATTGAATTTTATATTCTTGTATAAAGTCGGCCTATATGTTTTGTCTTTCTCGGTGATTTTGTCTTTGTATTTTACAAAAATTTTACAAATCAGTTATAGGTTATATCAGGAAATCGATGACACAGTAGTAGATGCTAACAATAATATTATTGTACATCATTTCATTTTGCTCTCAATGTAACTAAGGTCTCTCCGGTAACCTTTCGTTACAGTATGCAGTAATTATGTTACAAGTACTTAAACGGAAAACTTCAAAGTATATGTAGAAACAAAAGAATAATATAGATAGGCTGAGTGAGAAACAAACATACAAAAAATTCCTATTGTCTTTTAAGACAGTAACCTTCAGCTACGAACTTCAAAATAACCTGCATTGATTTGAATGTTTTATCATTATTTCGTCTACCTAGCAAGGGAAGATACATTTGTCTGCAGAGTAGATAATCTTATTCCTTAGCTTTACGTGTGCATTGTGACATCGTGTTATGGCGTCACAGATCTACATAGTATGGGAGTATGGGTATATATTTTTTGATCTAGCTAAAGTATGTAATAATTACGTTTATTACCTCTAACTCTGTTGTGTCACAATCAGGAGGAACATAAATAGGCACCGGGTGATGAGGCCAAAATATCTTAAGAGAACATCTGCTGGTTCTCATTTGTGTGAGCTGACCAGGGTTTTGATAGTAATATCCTGAAACATTTCGAACAATTGAAAACAAAT
This sequence comes from Mercenaria mercenaria, assembly GCF_021730395.1. Lineage (NCBI taxonomy): Eukaryota > Metazoa > Mollusca > Bivalvia > Venerida > Veneridae > Mercenaria > Mercenaria mercenaria. The sequence goes on along the minus strand of NC_069377.1, from coordinate 22,361,023 downwards.
CTTAAGCTGAGTATTTATTATTGTTATATACGTTATAATGTATTATTGGACATGAAGTAAAACACAAAGACTCAATAGGAAAAGCCACGTTCTAAATATTCGATATAACTCGAGGATAGAAAGGGTTCGGATATAAGGCACATATTTTTCAAATCCGAAAATTGATGTTTTTGATTTTATAATAAATTAAAACTTTGTAGTAAACTGTTGTTGTGAAAACATTGTTACAAGGATTAACACATTGTTTTGTTTATCATTGTTGACTACAGACACAATAACAGGTCATATGGCACCTTTCAAGATTTTTTTATCACAAGTGGGCGCCTAATTAGAACCACTGAACTTCCGCTAGCCAGCTGAATGGCTTCCTCCTATAAAGCAATCAATGCCCCCAGCGGGGCTTACATCCACATCGGTAAACGGCAAGTGTTTCGAACGCAGCAACCTTAACATATCGGCCACGGAGAACCCTGAATATACACATAATCTCCGACATAGATCATGGTCAAAGAGTAACGTATAATAAATTGTCTGACACGTAGAGATTTGCATATGCAATCAAAAAACTACCAGAGAGTAACGTATGATAAATTGCCTCAGAGGTGGAGCATTGCATATGTAACCACAAAACTCTCAGAGTGTAACGTAGAATAAATTGTCTGACACGTAGAGTATTGCATATGTAATCGCAAAACTATAAGAGAGTAACATATAATACATTGCCTCAGACGTAGAGCATTGCATATGTAATCACAAAACTATCAGAGAGTAACGTATTATAAATTGCCTCAGACGCAGGGCATTACACATATAGTCTCAAAACAATCAAAGAAAAAAGTATAATAAATATGATATTGTCTGAGACATAGAGCATTGCATATGCAAGGGATTCGTCGTCAGCAAACTTAACATATCGGCCATGGAGAACCCTGGATATACACATTATATCCGACGTAGATCATGATCAAAGAGTAACGTATAATAAATTGTCTGACACGTAGTGCACTGCATATTTAATCAAAAAACTATCAGAGAGTAACGTGTAATAACTTGTCTGAGACAAAGAGCATTGCATGTGTAATCACAAAACTATCAGAGATTAACGTAATACTATAATAAATTGCCCCAGACATAGAGCATTGCATATGTAATCACAAACATATCAGAGAGTAACGTATAATAAAGTGTCTGACACGGAGGGTAACGTACAAGAAATTGTCTCAGACGTAGAGCATTGCATATGTAACCACAAAACTCTCAGAAGTCAGCAACCTTAACATATTGGCCACGCAGAACCCTGGCTATACACATAATCTCCGACGTAGATCATGGTCAAAGACACGTAGAGTACTGCATATGTAACCACAAAACTATCAAAGAGTAACGTATAATACATTGCCTCAGACGTAGAGCATTGCATATGTAATCATAAAACTATCAGGGAGCAACGTATAAATATTTTCCCTGACGTAGAGCATTCCATTTGTAACCACAAAACTATCAAAAAGTAACGTACAATAAATTGCCTCAGACGCATATGTAACCACAAAACTATCAGAGAGTAACGTATATAACGTAACGATGTGTCAACAAAATAATTATAATTTGAATTAGACACTTCAAAACATTACAAATAATCATATAAATGTACAAATTAAGCAAATACTTTTCACAGCAAATACGAAAAGTATTACATTGTATCCAAAAAATTTTCTAACATGAGAGAAAGAAATGTACAAATAAGTCCGATAACTCTTCAATGTTTAACAAACTGTTAGTTATACTTCAGTTACTACAAATTTCCGTCGCCGTCTCAAATATTTCGTTTTATGACTTTTATTGAATGTATTTTGTTGCAATTTATCAGCTTTTCTCGATGGTTCCGGTTAACTGCCCTCTGCAATCGGTACAACCACCTTCTTTAGCAAACCTGTATCAAATGACCTCACAATCAAATGTCCTTTGATCACGCGAACAAACCTAACTGAAATATTTGAGTGAGGATTTATCTTTAAATTTAAATTAACAATCCAGCAGAGTGAATGTATTATTTAATTGAATAAAGTCAATACTTAAAGTTAGACTTATATTTCGTCTACATTGACCTTGGTATCTTATATTGGTAACGGCATGTCATAGTTTTAAACCGACCGTTTGTGAAATCCTTTACACATACTTAGTGATGCAATTTCAGACTAAAGAAAAGATGTTTGATTTTTAAGAATGGACAAATAATATATTACAACTATACTAAAAGAATCACAAGACAAATGACGTGTGTGATTACGATACTTAGTTTAACTATGATTTTTGAAGTTCAATCATTCGTACGAGTAGTACATTTCACTATTCATTCGTTCAAAGTTATTTTCAAATCCCTCAATGCATAACAAACGGTAGAAAGGACACAACATTGAGTAAATTGGCTTTATTTTTTGACCGTGTGTAGACCTTGAGCCTTCTTCAGACGCATATGTAAATCCCAACTCGTTGAAATCGTACATTGGTCATCTGTACTAAGGTATTTCTTAAAATCTACTATGCGTAAAAGTGTTACAGGAAGGACGCTTCGAGTGCGTGAGGTCGTGGGTTCGCTCCCTGGACGTGTCAAACAATAGACGTAAACATTGTACTAGTAGTTTCATTGCTTGGCGCTCAGGAGGATAATTCTAGGACTTGTCTGCCTAGTCTCAGTATGTGACTAGGTGGGTGTCATGTCACGTGACTAAGGCATGATATTCAAGCGAGGCAGCACTATAAAGTTAGATATTGTGTTCACTGCAATCTGACTAAAATACATCTCAAGTTACGCTACGCTTAGGATCTTAGGACGTACTATTGATAGCCTCGTTCTGACTACCCTTCCGCTAGCCAATCAGAGCCTTACTTACAACATTTTATATGTGAAAGAAGAAGTTTAAATAATCTATAAATATTCTGGGTTTTTCATATTTACAATTCTTATGACAACCACAACGCGACTACACCGTCATTTTTTGAGAGAAATCATATGTCAGTCGGTAGGGCACTCGCCCTGTAAGCGCGGGTTTGAGCCCCGGACTTACTACACATTTTTCTCACCCTTTGAAATTCGGCGCTATTTTGATGGTTCAGCCTAATGCTTGTTGAAACGAGTCGTCTGATTGATTCAAATAAAAATAGTCTTGCGAAAATAAAAATAGCAATTTCGGAACTCCAAATATACAGAAAGATGAATGTGAATTGGTCATTCTCAGATCTTTGTTTAGAAGATCAAGGACTTAAGTCAGATTGTGTTCACTGCTTCATGCTAAACAACTGTTGCAAAAAGATGCTAAAGCAAAACACATACACTCTATTTAGATGTTTGAAAATGTTTACCGGAGACAATATAGTATGCATCTGGTCTGAAAATAACTCCACACCCACCCCCAATAGCAGTGGGGGCATATAACTTCTCTGTATCCAGATGTTTTACTGAAACCTGTAAAATAAACTTTAATATGAACAGCACTGTACAATAACGTGAGCGAATTCTCTTACGCTATATGTACAATAATTATATAACGTTAATACAAACACTTGTACAAAGGAAAGCTACAGCGGTATCCCCTCGGGTAAAACGACGGACCGCAAAGGAAAAATATTTGTAACAACCAAACTATTGATAATAAATATTATGATATTTTCTCTGTTTAAAAAGACTTAAATTCTAACAAAATAGTGCGATTCTTTTTGCGTGGTAAACAACGTCAAGTACGTTCAAAAGTACAGATAAGAAGATCGTTTGGACAACTAGGCTATCCCAGGATACCACATTTACCATTAAGTTGCTGCTGATAAAGTATTAATAGTAAAATATCTTACAGTTCTATACATGGCAAGCATCTCCACTTCATACACTCTGGTACCGTCTATAACTGGTCCGTTGTCCTCGATCCTAAACGCGCCAGCTAAAAACACATACTGTATATGTTATCTACATTGTATATTGTATTTGTAAGATAATGTTTAAAACAATAATATTATATATAAAATCCATGATAAGACCCTTTGGAAGCAAAAATATGGCAGGCTTAGTTGAGTTTGTTGTTTCTGTTAAATGTGCAGCCGGCTTAAGCGGAACTATTTTACAAAATAACAGTGTATTAACATCTCGATCCAAATGGTCCAGAAAGTATAACAGCTGTCATTTCCTTAACATATAAGAATATAATTATTAAAAAAGTGAAAATTAAAGATAAAAACTCTGTGAATATTTACTCCCGACTAACTGTTCAAAAACAAACGTATTCGTACCAAAATCGGCCTTGCAGAATATTTGCTGAATTGTTTGGAATAAGCACGAGCATGCAGAGTCGGAAGGTATAATGCCGGCTAGGACCAGCAACGCGAAACACACTGATCGGGACATCTGTAAAAAGAACAAGAGAAACAATACTTACAAATTACTTTCCCTGACAGTTCAAATGACCGTTCTAGCTAAAAGTACATGTCATGTTTGTAAGTTACGCTTTGGTACAGATACCATTAAATATTGACCTCAGAGCCTAACGTGATTTAATCACAGTTTTAGGAGCATGTATTGCTGTTAAATGAATATGACATGTTCAGTATTTTCTCCGCCTATTTAAGCAAATGTTATGGTGTTGTTTATTTTTTCCAATAGATATTCCAAATGAATAACGATAAATTGTCTCCTTGTAACTCGTTGTTAAGTTTTCAACATTTAAGGCAATTAATTTAACTCCAATGATTCAAAACTGAATTTAATGTACACCGCGTATGTTGACAATAAAAGCAGAATAACTTTAATTTTTTGTTGAATGAAATACAATTACTTTGACCCCACTGAGTAAAATTTGACGTAATTTGAAGGAATACGCTGCTAATGCATACTCCTTCCCATGAAACTTATGACCCCAAAACCAGATTATTCCAAAGGTCAGACCGTATACGTATATTATGTAGTAGACTTATGAAAACAAGCTTGCATTTCTCCCGAAGTTGGTCATGGACAGTGTGCGTTGTAATGCGAGTTAGAGTGCTCGAAATAAGATGTGCGATCAAAATAAAGTATTGGGCACTCGAGATAATATGTCTAGCGATCGAGATAAGAAGCCAAGCTATCGAAATAATATAATAATATAGAAAATACAACCATATGTCTTTACATGTTGTAAAATAAACAATTAAATACTATTATTATAATTGTGAAAAGAAAGAATTTCCCATTACTTATGCTTAATATTTTCTGCGTTTAATTGTATTTCTCTATCAGTGTAAAACACGTATAAATACAATGTATTATTTTTATTGTAAAATCAGCAGATAAAATATTTCAATGTATTTTTTCAATAATCCACGGGAAAATAGATGATGCTAAAACTGTCGACACTTAATGCACTTATATTTCTTCAGCTAATTGTCCAATATCCAACTTCAAAGCCAAAGTGAAAACTCAAAACAAATGATTAAGTCTCTACTTTTAAAGTTCTCATTCTGTTGAACGGTCTTTTAAGTTTTTTTTAATTGGATGCAAATTCTATGCGTTCATAATTAACCACTACGCAGGCGTTTTGTGTCCACTTAGCACAAAAATCGTAATAAACACAAAGAGAATTTTGCGTAGATTCCCATATAATTATCAAAACCTTGTTTAACTCTGACAGGTTGATGTTTCATTACAATAAATTGAACGTGCATTTGTAGCAGTGAATCTGGGGATAACTAAAATGTAATGTATCTGGATAATCAATCCGTAAAAATGTGCGGAGGATATGCACAACTAGGCTTAATATTATCCATTCCTATGAACTTTCTTTGAAATGTGGTTAGAATTTAAATTAGGAGATGAAGAGTGGACAAGCTAAGGCTTGACGGTCGACAGGCGCGGGCAGGCGACAAAGGAAAAAAGGAGCAAATATGTATTGAGACAACGCACGAAACATCCCTCAGAAAGCAAATTTACATATTGAATTAGATTTTGAGATTCATGCGACAAAATGATACACTTTGACCCATATCGTGCAAGTAAATTAAGTTCAATACTCCTTCTGGTAGTTAAACTTCATACATTACTGTTTTGTTACAGTCGTATCTAATCTTTATTGTAAAAGTGTATTTGATTTACCGGCCATAAATATTTTACCACGTTTCATTTGTTATGAATTAACTTATGAATGGAAAGAGACCGCGTTTTCATTTGAATAATCAGGTAACGAAATACAGCATGTAGTAGTATGTAACCAGATCTTTTAAAACAATTCCTTAAACTTTGCCCGATCTGCTCAAGCTAAGAACTTAAAGGCGTTTGTAGTTTTATAATATTAGAGGAATTCCTTCGACAGAACTCTGAGTCGAAAATATGCAGGTAACAGGTCCTACATGTTATGGCCACTATCAGCTTCTCTCCGAGACAGTAATTAAAAGTTTTAGGTCATTCCGACATCGAGGCAGCATTTCCTATCTGGCGCGCACGTGTGTGTGTGAGGGTGGGGGTGGGGTGCGTGCGGGGGAGCACTTAACATCTATAATTAATTGTTTATGCTTATATTTCTCCCGTTTAAGATTTGCTTATTATGCTGTTGAAACAGTTCCCTTAAATATTATTGGCAACGTTTGAATTAAAGTAAATTAAGAATTACTCGTAATTGTGTTAAAGATTGATAAAATCAAAGGCTGCATACGCTTTGATATATTGATTAAGATGCAGAATTTTAACCAAGTGTCGAGTAATAGGGTCAGCGCATAGGAATTTTACTTTAAAGGTAGTGCAATTCTATAGGAAATACCAAATATAGGCTGAGCATTGAAAAGCTGTGTTTGGTAATCCACTGAGATAGTAGGAGAGTCCCAGCTTATGTATTTTTACAAATATTTGATTAAAATAAGGGGTATGTTTAATTTTCCGAATTTTATAAACTACATCTCTATAGTATTCCGGGTGTGTAAGTCCAAGTATTAAAAGTGTTTTAAGAATCGTATTGTATTTTTCTAACAGTTCCGACGATCTGTAGTAAAATTTACTAAAAGCTTTCCGTAGCTTATGATAACGATAACCCTCTGGCTGTTGTAATAATTTCTTGGTGATGTGAAGATTTTTGTCATTAAAATCATCAATCTTTGAGCAAGCTCTTGCAAAACGAATAAGCTGTGAAATATAGACACCGTATGATGTTGCTCGAAGATGGGGAAAGTTGACAATTTCAAAATTAAAAACGTCCCTTTTATCATATATTTTCGTTTCTAAATTTTTATTCACAATTCTTAAATTTAAATCCAGAAATGACGCTTCGAAATCTGAAGTATTAGCCTTGTTAAGCTGTAACTCTTTAGGGTAAATATATTTAACCATTTCTGAAAAATGTTGGTTGTCCATATTTAAATATCATCAAGATACCTTGAGGCTCCATTGAAAGCTTCAATAATTTCAAATTGTGTCTAAATGGAAAAACTAAGCATGAAATCTCGTTCATAACAGTATAAGAATAAATCAGCAATGAGGGGGCGCAGTTGGTTCCCATCGGGATACCAATTACGTGTCTGTAAGTTTTATTGCCAAATTTGATAAATATATTATCTAGTAGAAACTGTAGAGCATCAAATACCTGATCACAACTCCATAGGTTGTATCTCTTAAATGCACTGTTAGAAAAGAATGCTCTAGTTTCATTGCAATCCAGATATTTAACGTTTTCTCTTGCAAATGTTTTCTCAATGTAAGCTACAAGTTTGTCTTTAATAAGATTATGTGGTAAATTGGTATAAAGAGTAGAAAAATCATATTAAGTACGTATCTTCGAACATTTGAAGTGTTTGTTTCTTAGCTTTTTGATAACATCTCCAGAGTTCTTGATGAACCAAAAACAGATTAACACCAGAGTTCTCATATACCTTGGAGCAATACTTCTGTACGTGGTCTTTAATTGTAGTAAGACAAGCAGTCAAAAGTACAGTAATTTTTTTGATTCTTAATTCCAAGTAAAATTCACAACAAAGTAAAAAATGGAACTCATCTTCTATAATATTCTTATCACATTTTCTACACAATCTATTTTCTATTTCTATTTTTCTATGTCGACAAGTTTCAATCTCAAGATCGTGAGAACCTATTCTAAAATTTGTGTACATAAACCTAAATTTTTGATGTCTAATATATCTAAATACTTTTCATATGAGAAATCTTCTTTGAACATCATATAAAACGACAATTTTTTATTTGAACTAACTGATGCACGCCATTCTTGTAGGTAAATATCTTTTAATCTATTTATAAATGTTAATAAAAAGTGTTTTTTTCTGAATCGACTGATTGGTTTTCCCAAACATATCCAAAACCATGTTTTTGCAGATTATCTCTTACGGCAGATACCCAGTTTTCGTAGCCACTTATATCATCATTATACATCATTAGATAACACATCTTAACTAATCTACTGTTTGGCATTTTTAAAATTTTTAACCAATATTTTATACATCGTTTACATGATTCTATATGCAAAGGGTATCTGCCACAATCACCAAGTACCACAGCATTAGATGAATTTTGCCTATAACACTTAAAACGTTTGCAGGCATAATACTGGACACGCTCAAGTTCTTCAAATTTATTTATACCCCAAATTTCGGCTCCATAAAGTAACTGAGGGCATATTTTAGTGTCAAACAGTTTAAAAAATACTGTTTTCTTTAAATGGCCGCAATCATATAAAGACTTTAAAATTGATACAAGAACTCTCTTCCCTTTAATACATAAGTCATGCACCATATTGCTCATAGAAAGCTGTCTTGTAAAAGTTAAGCCAACATAACTAAAAGCATTTACAACCTCGAGAACTTTGTTTTTATACATCCATTTTTCATTTTTATCAAGTGCACCACCATTTTTAAAAACAACAATTTTTGTTTTATTTTCATTCACTTTAAGTTTGTATGTGTCACAGAAATTAGATAAAACAGGGGTCGTATCATTCAAGTTTAAATTTCTCTAAGTATCACTATAGGTGATTTCCGTTGAACTAAAAACATTGCGAAATTGTTGAAAATAAATGAGACTAAAATATATGTTTCGTGTACATGTCAAAATGCTAAAATGAAATTAACATTTCTTCTTACATGTTATAGCTTTTCTACAAATGAACCATGCTTAAGGATATGTTAAGTAACGCCATTAAAATGCAGCATTAGTATAATCAAAATTAGAATAAGTTTCTATGAAAGCATTGAACGCAACCAAGCAAAATATTGTAGACACAGTTTGAGAATGTTTATGAGAGTCCATAACACTGGCTTAAGCGGAACTCTGATACACAATTCTATGATCCCATGGGACCAGAACTAGTATAAAAATACACGAGTATATTGATATAGTAGAGAGTTTGGAAATTTGGCACTGAGTCATCACTCTCTATTGGTGTAATGACCAAATTCGCCATCAGACTGCTTTATTTCTAAAACAACACATGAAAAGGAATAGTTAAATACATGGAACAAAAAGGAAAAAAGTTTGTATGTCGCCAGCTTCAAGAACGCATGCTTAGATCCTGGCGTTAAATATAATTATATTATATTGTGTACTATGTCTATTTTTTAATATGACATTTGTGTCTACAACTTTTATTGATTCAGTTTCAAGATGTGTGAAGTTTTATTTGATAGAGCAACATCATGCGGTGACTATTTATCACATATTCGTTCTGCAAGAGCTTGTGGAAAGTTAGAGGATTTCAATTATCAAAAGCTTTATCTTGCAAAAAAGGTAACCGCTATCACACTCACTTTAAAACACTTTTTTGACTTGGTCTTACATACTTCGTATTGGTTTACTGTTTATAAACTACCAAAAACTTACACATAATGCTTATTTAAATTAAATAAATGTTACCACTGTTAGAAAATATATTAGCAGAGGATACAATGCAGAAATCGTAAAGCACAATGCATGTTTTATGTATGGCCGCTCTACGCTCAGACACTACACTTTTCTATTTGATTATGCCATGACTACTCAAGTGCGAGACTCCGTGATGCTTTCCGGCTAAATTTAAAACGGACGGAGTTATTGGCTTTTTTTCTTGCAATTTGCCTAGTCATGCCCGTAAAAGTTATATTCTTGGTAATCTCACTTCTGATATACTACTGAGTACATTGGTGTACTGATACGGTTACCTCGGATTGACTCTTATCTTATCTCTGGGGGTTCGGAGTTACTTAATTCACACTTTCTTATGTAGCTAATTTGAAGTAGGGTTAGTGTGGAGTTTGTATGCCAAAACGCGTTATATACTTTCATACATGTCATGGAACGCTGTGAGGCGCCCCTATTTTCAACTTTTTTTTCTGTCCGTTTCCTTTCATATGTTAGGTATATTGTTTTGAATGTTGATGATGTTAGTTCCCTGGACTCCTCACCCTTTTTGTACTCCCTCCCATTTACTTACCATTTCCCTCCCCTTTTTATTATATCCCAGTTTGTTGTATCTCTCATACAGAAATTAAAAAGTGCTTGTTGGTGGTTATGAGAGTCCATAAGCTTCCCGTATGTTGTGTTTCCGCTACAGTTTCTTTTCAGTATTGACCTACTTTGCGTTGTGTGGTTCAGGCTGATTTTACTGTGCTCAATGCCTACAGGGGGTCTACAGTTCTTACTATTTATTGTTTGTTCAACCCTTTACATGCATGATATAGTATTCCTTGGGGCAAGACATTATCACATGCAGGTGCAGTTGCAATGTTTAATTTTTGAATATAATAGAACAATTTGATCGCCAAACACAGCTAGTTCGAACATATTTTACTTTAATATTTCCCACAAAGCATTATAATTAAATGCAAGTTGTAGTCGGTCTTTTCCGCATTACACATCTCTGGAAAAATCATTTTACTTAGGATATAACTAGCCTATCCGACTTGATCTGAAACAAATAAGAAGAAAATAATCTAAATAAATTCGGCCAGTATTTTTTGTAAATGATTATTGAACATTTTGTATATGAAATCGGCTTTTATATTTTTTCTTTCTCGATAATATTGTGTTTGTATTTTACAATTTTTTTACAAGTAAAACTTAGGCTCTGTCAGGAAATCGATGACACAGTAGCAGAAGCTAACAATAATATTATTGCACATCATTTTATATAGTATGAAGTAATAAGGATATCAGTACTTAAACGGATAAATTCATTGTACGTGTAAAAACAAAAGCCTGCATAGTTAAGTACAATAAAAATGTAGATAGGTGCACATGGTGTCAGTAACAAACATACAAAAATAACTCCCATGATTGTCCTTTCAGCTACGAACTTCAAATTTACCTGAATTAATTTGAATGTTATATCATGATTTCCCCTACCTAGCAGGGCAAGATACATTTGTCTACGTGGTAGATCATCTTATCGTTTCTAAGCTATACGTGCGCATTGTGACGTCGTATTATGACGTCACAATCCTACATATAGCTACATAGTTCCAACACGAAATAATTCACAATATGTTTGAAAATCTTGTAACGCATTAAAAGTAAGAGGAGAAAGCAAAATGAGTAAGCATTTCTGACAAACCATTGGAACAGCAGTACCGACATTCTCCACTGTCCCTCTTGTTGGGAAAACATTGTCCTTACACAGACAGGCATGAAAGATCTTATATTCGGTTTCTATTTTGGCAGGAAATACGTTGCGATACGTATTCATTACAAAAAGCTTTACCAAATCAGATTTTTCCTTTTTTTGAGCAAGCTTAAGTATGTAATAATCACATTTATTACCTCTACCTCTGTTGTGTCACAATCAGGAGGGAGATAAGTAGGCACTGGATTATTAGGAAAATACGTCGTAAGCGAACATGTGCTGGTTCCCATTTGGGTGAGCTGACCAGGTTTTTGATAGTAATATCCTGAAACATTCCGAAGAGGTATAAACAAATCTTAAGGTGAGTATTTATTATTCTAATATGCTTGTCTCTGTTAAAACACGCTTACACTAGAAAGACGTCACGTTAACGTGCTGTGACGTCAAAGTTTTTGTTGTTTTAACACTATTTATACACTCGGGCGGTAATACGTCGTACAAATAATTATTACGCCCGACGTATAACCGCCCATCGTGCATAAATAGTGTTAAAACACTCTTTTGCTATAAATTATTTCTTAATTTATATATACGATACATTGTACTTTTGGATATAAAGTAAAATATAAAAACTCAATAGGAAAAACCACGTTTTAAATATTCGAATACTTGAACTCGAAGATAGAAAAGGCTCGGATATAAGGCACATATATTTCAAATATGAATTTTGCTATTCTTTATTTTTTGTTGATTACAAGAATCACTATAGTAACTCTTTTAGCGAAATCTTCCTTACAAGGAGTAACACATTTTTTGTTTATTTCTGATGAATTAAGTGAGGGAAAGACCCCAGGTGCTTTATTTCTCAGACATAGAACATTAAATATGCAATAACAAAACTATAAGAGAGTAACGTATAATAAATTGCCTCAGACGTATAGCAGTGCATATACAATAACAGACCTATCAGAGAGTTACATAGACAAATGTAATGATAACATGTCTCAGACATAGTGCATTGCATATGCAATAACAGACCTATCAGAGAGTGACGTATAATAAATTGTCTCAGACGTAGATCATTGCATATACAATAACAGACCTATCAGAGAGTTACATAGACAAATGTAATAATAACATGTCTCAGACGTAGAGCATTACATATGCAATAACAGACCTATCAGAGAGTAACGCATAGAAAATTGTCTCAGACGTAGATTATTGCATATGCAATAACAGACCTATCAGAGAGTAACATAGACAAATGTAATGATAACATATCTCAGACGTAGAGCATTGCATATGCAATAACAGACCTATCAGAGATTAACGTACAGAAATTTTTTTCAGACGTATAGCATTGCATATACAATAACAGACCTATCAGAGAATAACGTAGAATAAACTGTCTCAGAAGTAGATCATTGCATATGCAATAACAGACCTATCAGAGCGTAACGTATAATAAATTGCCTCAGACGTAGATCATTGCATATGCAATAACAGGCCTATCAGAGAGTTACATAGACAAATGTAATGATAACATGTCTCAGACGTAGATCATTACATATGCAATAACACACCTATCAGAGAGTAACATATAATAAATTGTCTCAGACACTTAAAGATAACCTTTTAACAATAAGATAATATAACAAACTGAAAAATTGAAACTTCATCGTTGAAGTCCAGAGATTTGTAAATAAAATTATTAGAATTTGAATTATGATCTTCATAGTATCACAAATAATCAAATAGATGTTCCAATTAAGCATAACTGTTTGAGATTAAATACAAAAAGTTTTATCCAAATTAATTTTCAGTGTGAGTAAACGACATATACCAATCAGACCGATAACTTTCAAATGTTTAACAAACTGTTAGTCATAAGGATACTTTAAACTTCAGTTATTATGCCCCCTCAATAGAAACTGGGATATATTGCTTTGTACCTGTCGGTCGGGTCGGTCGGTCCGTCCGCAGAGTGAATGGTTTCGCCCAATAACTTAAGAACTATATGACCAAGGACCATTTTTTGATAAGGCTGATAGAGTAGATGACCTCTCTATTTTTGGGGTCAGTAGGCCAAAGGTTGAGTTCATAGGGGCCCGAACCTTGAAATCGGTTTCCGCCAAATAAAATGAGAACCACTTGATCCAGGATCTTCAAACTTGATAGAATAATTGGACATATAAAATAAATAAACCCTATAACTTTTGTGGTAAGTAGGTCAAAGGTCAAGGTCACAGACGCCCGAACCTTAAAAACGGCTTCCGCCCCAAAACTTAAGAACCACTTAATCAATTGCGTTCAAACTTGGTAGAATGATTTGACTTAAAAAGTAGATAACCCGTATTGTTTTGGGGGTCAAAGGTCAGGGACACAGGGGCCCCGACCTTGAAAAAGGTTTCTGTCAAATAACTTGAAAACATCTTGACACAGGACCTTCAAGCTTGATAGCATGATAGGGCTTTTAAAGTTGATGACCTCCATTGATTTTAGGGGCAACATGTCAAAGGTCAAGGTCACTGGGACCCAAACCTTGAAAACGATTTCCATCAAATAACTTGACAACTACTCAACCTAGGACCTTTAAACTTGACAATATGATTTGATTTATCAAGTAAATGAATTGTATTGTTTTTGGGGTTAGTCGGTCAAAGGTCAAGGTTAGAGGGGCTTAAAGCTTGAAAACAGGTTCTGCTCAATAACTTTGAAAGTCACACGACATAGAACCTCAAACTTGGCTGCATGATTGGGCTTATAAAGAAGATGCCCTTTATTGTTTTGTTTTTTAATCAGCAGTTCAAAGGTCAAGGTCATAGGGAACTGAACCTGTAAAAGGTTTCCCGCCCATAGCTTGAGAATCACTTGACACAGGATTTTCAAACTTTGAAGCATATTTGGGCTTATAAAGTAGATTATGCCTTTTCTTTTTTGTCAGCAGTTCAAATGTCAATGTCAGAGGTGCATGAACTTTGGAAACCGTTTTCTGCTTAATAACTTGAGAACCACTAGTATCTTCAAACATGATAGCATGATTGGATTTATGAAGTTAATGACACCTCTTTTTTGAGAATTCTTAGGTCACAGGTCAATGTCATTGTGAAAGCGGGACTAATAATGGGACAACACATCATGGGGGCGTACATGTTTCACAAACTTCTCTCGTTACAAACAAATTTCCGCCGCCGTCTCAAACGATTCGCTATATGAGCTTTACTGAATGTATTTAATTGCAATTAATCAGTTTCTCTTCGAAGGTTCCGGTTGAAAATGTAAATGTAAGAGTTCACTGCCCATTGCAAAGGATACAACCACGTTCTTCCGCAAACCTATGTCAAATATACACACAATCAAAAATAATTTGATCGCGCGAACAAACCTATCTGAAATATATAAGGATTTTTTATTTCTACATTGCCCTTGGAACCTTATCTTGGTAACGGCATGTCATAATCTTACACAGATCGTTTGTGAAATACTTCATACATAACACAATAACAGACCAGAGAAAAGATGTTTGATCTTTTAGAATGAGCAGGTGCTATTTTATAACTATACTAAAAGAATTACTAGTACAAGACAAATGACCTGTCTGATTACGATCCAAAGTTTGACTGTGACTTGGAACTTAAATCGTCGGTACAAGTAGTATATTTCACTGATCATTCGTTCAAAGTAATTTTTAAATCCCTCAATATTTAACACATTGTAGAAAGGACAAACAATTCACTAAACTGACTTTGTTTTTTGACTGTGTGGAGACCGTGAACTTTGTTCAGGGGCGTGTGTTAGGCCTAACACGTTTAACACGTACAATGGTTAGTTGTTTTAAGGTGTTTTAAAATTTACTATGCGTAGAAGTGTTATAGGAAGGACGCTAAGTTTGCTCCATGGCCGTGTCATACCATAGATGTAAAATATGGTACTAGCAGCTTCCGGACATGTCTGCCCAGTGTCAGTATGTGACTAGGTGGGTGTCATGTAACGTGACTACGGCGTGATATTCTAGTCAGTTAGATATTGTGTTTACTGCTTCGTGCAGACTTCGTCGTTTATATCGCTAAACAATTGTAAAAAGATGATGCTATTTAGATGTTTTAAAAAAGTTTACCTGAGACAACATAGTATGCATCTGGGTTCAAAATAACTCCACACCCAGCCCCAATTTCAGTGGGGGCATATAACTTCTCTGTATCCAGATTTTTAATTGGAACCTGTAAAATAAACTCTTATATGAATAGCACTGTACAATAACGTGAGCAAATTCTCTTACGCTATATGTACAATAATATAAGGTAAATACAAACACTTGTACAAAGGAAAGCTACAGCGGTATCCCCTCGGGTCAAACGACGGACCTCAAAGGAAAAATATTTGCAACAACCAAACTATTGATAGTAAATGTTATGATATTTTCTCTGTTTAAAAGAACTAAAATTCTAACAAAATGGTGCGATTTTTAGCGTGGTGGACAACGGCAAGTACGTTCAAGAGTACAGATAAGAAGATCGTTTGGACAATTAGGCTATAAGTTGTCTCCTAGGATACCACATTCACCATAAGTTGCTTTTGATAAAGTATAGTAATATATTTTACAGTTCTATACATAGCTAGCATGTCCACTTCATACACTCTGATACCGTCTATAACTGTTCCGTTGTCCTCAATCCTAAACGCACCAGCTACAAACGCAAACTGTATATATATTATCTACATTTGATATATTCGTTGTAAGATAATATTTGATACAATAAAATTTTGTATAAAATCCATTATAAGATCCTTTGGAAACAAACTAAGGGCAGACTTAGTTGAGTTTGTTTTTCTGTTCATTTAAGGTAATAAAATGTACAGCCGGCTTAAATTAAGCGGAACTATTTTACAAAATAACAGTGTATTAACATCTCGATCCAAATGGACCAAAAAGTATTACAGCACTGTGTACGAGAAGTCATGTGAAACTTCCGTTTCATTAACATTAGAAAGTAATTATAAAAAAAACGAAAATTATATTCAAGTTAAAATCTCTTTGAATATTTATTCCCCACTAACTGTTAAAAAACAAACGTATTCGTACCAAAATCGTCCTTGCAGAATATTTGCTGAGGATTGTGGAATAAGCACGTGCATGCAGAGATGGAAGGTATAATGCCGGCTAGGACCAGCAACGCGAAACTCACTGATCGGGACATCTGTAAGAAGAATAAGAGAAGCAAGACTTTTTAACACTTCAATGACCATTCTAGCTGAAAGCACATGTCATGTTTGTAAGTTACACTTTGGTACAGATACCATTACATATAAACCTCAGGGTAGACAGGATAGCGTTTCTTAAATTTTGAAATGTACCTTTATTGTTAATATGCAACCAATTTAGCCTTACGTGATTTAATCACAGTTTCAGGAGCATGTATTGCTGTTGAATGAATTTGACATGTTCAGTATTTTCTCTGCCTATTTAAGCAAATGCTATGGTGTTGTTTTTCAATACATATTCCAAATGAATAATGATAAATTGTCTTCTTGTTACTCGTTGTTCAGTTTTAAATACATGTATTTAAGGCAATTAATTTAACTCCAATGATTCAAAGTTTAATTAAATGTACACCGCGTATGGTGACAATAAAAGCAGAATAACTATAACTCTGTGTTGAATGAATTACAATTACTTTGACTCCACTGAGTAAATTTTGATGTAATACGAAGAAATACGCTTCTGTTGCACACGAATTCCCATGAAACTTATGACCATACCAGAGGTCAGACCGTATATACGTATATAATGTAGTAGTCATATGAAAACAAGCTTGCTTTTCACCCCAAGTTGGCTATGGACAGTGTTCTTTGTAATGCGAGTTAGAATGAGTGTTGTCCACACAGCCGCCTTTAGTTGACGAATCGTTGTGTCAGTAATTTATTTCTTTAACAATATACAACATTGAAAATCCGTTGGACTGTTTATAGTACAAGCGAAAGTTTTCCCAACACTTCAAACGGTCCAGTGTATTTGACAGGGGAGGGGGTCTCCACGGCCCAGTAGTTAAGGTCATTGACTTCAGGTCACTTGCCTCTCATCGCTTTGGTTTCGAAACCTCGCTTGTGGTATTGATGAAGCAATCCAGATGGCTTGCGGAAAGTCGCTTGTTTTATTAAAGTGCCCACCAGTGCATGAAATGACACTAGAAGAGACACACGAGGATACAATGAACATTATTTAGCAGGCTTCTGATAGGGTGTATGAATCACCTATAATGAAAGCTCTAGTTCTAATTTACACTGTCTTTGAAAAGGCGTTCATATTGTTATATGTGTAGGACACACAATTTAACTCATCTCTAGCGCTCGACATACATGACATAATTACGTCGTGCACTTGAAACCGGATGCCATATGATCATACAAGATGTCATGCGTTCAAGAATAGATGTCATGCTATCGAAATAAGATGCCATGCGAGCGAAATAAAATATTGGGCGAAATAAAACATTGGGCGCTCGAGATAAAATGTCGTACGCGCGGGATAATATGTCGATCGATCGAGATAAGATGCTGTGCTATCGAAATGATATGACAATATAGAAAATGTAACTTTATGTCTTGTTGTAAAATTAGCAAACTAAATACTATTATAGTGAAAAGACAGAATTTCCCAAGTACTTAATTATGATAAATATTTCTTGCGTTTAAGTGTATTTCTCTACCAGTGAAAAATATATTTAAATACAATTATTTTCATTGTAAAATCAGCAGATAAAGTATTTCAATGTAATATTTTCACTTGAAAAATAGATAATGACAGTACTGTCGAAAATAAATGCACATACTTTTTACTAAGCCAGTTGTATAATATCCAACTTCAAAGTCAAAGTGAAAACACAAAAGAAATTCTTAGGTCTCTCGTTCGAACGTTCTCAATATTCTGCTTAATATTCATGAGACGGGTTTATTATTAATAAGCTTTTTAAATAGATGCAAAATGTATGCGTTGATTATTAACTGCTCGCAGGCCTTTTGTGTCCACTTAGCAGAACTCTCGTAATAAACACAATGAGAGTTTTGTAAGATTCTCATATATCATAACCTTGTTTTATCGAGACATGTTGATGTTTCATTATAATAAATTGAAAATGCAGAAACTGTTGTAGCAATTAATCTGATTCATCTACTTACTAAACTTTTCGACGACGTTGGTCGAAGCAGTAAATTGCTATTACTTCTAAGATGCAATTCATAACAAGGCTAACACAAAACCCTGTCTTTGTTCAATCCCGTGTTTTGAACAATGCCTTTAGTTGTAATAGGTAGTAATTATTTATTTAATTTGCTTATTTTGTGATAATTATGTTGTTTACAGTTTAACAAAAAGTTGAATTTCACAAAACAAGTGAACCATTCAAATAGGTATTACTACTTTAAAACAATCTGGCTAAGGTTATTAGATTTTTATCGAGAAATATACAGTGGAAATATTGCGCGACTTTAGGAGCGCAATATTATTCCGCGATAGAACGAGTGCATATCTAATAATCTTTTTATTACATACGCATCAACCCTTAAAATTATTATACAAATTATTCAAATTTGTTATTAAGCCTGAGTAAAATTGTAAATATCGTTGTTAAAAGAACTTTTAAACGCGACGGCATATATAAAACTGACGTCACAAATGACGTCACACACCCGATATGAATTTTGAACGTTAATATCGAAAAATATTGACGTTTCGGGTTCCATTGAAACTGAACGGAGTTTTTAAATGAGTATGTAATAATTCTTAATATACCATTTTATATCAGTTTGGTAGAATTAATTTATTTTAATTTCAAAAGTATTCAGCCTTACAAGTATAAGATACTAAGTACACAAGAAACAGAAATTGTATTCAATGAAAACGCAGTTCAATGCAACTAAGCTTGGTGCAGTTATTTAGCACGAAGTTTCATTTAAGTGCCACAAATAGCGTAGGTGAAGTAGTTCGGGCACATTTTATTAAAAAAGCACAAGTGTTAGGGACCATAACTCCACGATAATTAATCCGAAAAATTGTGCCGAGGATATGCACAACTAGGCTTAATACTATCCACTCCTGTGAGCACTCATTGAAATCTGGCTGGAATGAAGAGTGGACAAGCTAAAGATGGTAGGGCGACAGGCGAGCGGACAGACAGACGGACATGCGACAAATGCAAAAAAAGTGCAAAAATGTCTTGACAAAACGCACGGAACACCTCTCAGAAAGCACATTAACATAATGAATTAGATCTTAATATTTATGCGACAGATGTATACACTTTGACCCATATCGTGCAAGTAAATTAAGTTCAATACTGCTTATGGTAGTTAAAACTTCATATAATTTTGCTTTTATTTGACAGTCGTATCAAATTTTATTTGATCTAGATTTAGCACAACGTTTAATGTTTTGTAACTACATTTGCCGACAATAGATATTTAAACACATTTTATTTGTTATCAATTAACGTAAGAACGGAAAGAAAATGAGTTTTCTTTTGAACATTCAAGAAATGGCGTTCAGCATGTAATATTAGAGAACCAGATCTTTTGAAAATTTCTGTAAGTTCTACCAGGCGTTTTCAATTCCTTCAATTAACTGATGGAACTCCGAGTCGAAAATACGAAGGTAACAGGCTCTATTTGTTCTGACCACTATGCGTTTCTCCGAGCCGGTAATAAAGGTTTTTAGGCCATTAGATTACAGAGAGATGATTTCACGTAACATCTAAGCAGCAATTCTAAACCAGGATGGGGGAGCATTTCACTTCTGTAATTTATTGTTTATGTTTGTTTTTCTCCCGTTTATGATTTGCTGTAGTAAAAATGTCATTAAATATTCTTGGTAAAGTTTGAATTCAATCAAATCAGGAATTATAATTATGTAAATGTGATAAAAGTATGATAAAATCAAATGCTGTTTAAAGCCCAATGTCGCTCTGCTACAAGTAACTGGTAACAAATAGAACAGGAACAGTTGTATAGCCCAGTTGTAATAAATTATTGGTTGAGCTAAAAACTGTTGAAACAAAACTTTTCATTTTATATGCAGATACAATAGTTCCATGATCAACTTTCGAAATATACTAAATGTCTGCAATTCCAATTGAGATCACTTGAAAGCTGTGATGCCGTACTTAAACGGGATAAATTACGCGTATCTTGTAGATTTTTAAACTGAGAAAATCAAGGAATATATTAGTGAATTTGAAATCTCATAAGCACGCTGGTTTATTTCATAAATGAAAACGTTTGACATGGCCGAGCCAAAATCTCTAAAACGTAATTATTTCGTACAGAATTTCCGATATTCAATGGCCAGTAAAATAATAGATTGTTTTCACTAATGACTCAACTAATCATCATCTTTTAAAATCTACTATTCGACACAGAATTCAACTTCACTTTGTTCCCGGCATCAATTCAATATTTAGACAAGTATAGCGTCATACATATTATCATATTGTCTTTATTATTTTAACCATTATTTTGTTTCTTCTTATTTGCAATACCGTCAATGTTTAAAGTTGATATGACATCAAAATGTTGTACAAGAATACAATACATAAATACCTCTGTCATGAGTGTGCGCCGTCACGGCCAAACAAGACGGCCGACAGAAAATCCGAGAGATGTTCATGTATATGTCTGTTTATTTTGCCTGTGTTGATTGTATAACCCTTCTTGTAATTAAAACTATAGAATATATACTCGAGCTCCAGACAAGTTACACTATTGTTAATGAAAACTTTTATTTGCTAATTTGTCGTAACCTGATTGATATTGTTTGAAAAAAATTGACGATCAGGATTGAAAAAAATTATTCGAGTACCGGACCGTTTCTTTCAAAATTCTGCTTTGTACCTACTATGATTTCGCACAAATGTTCACGTAGAATGTAAAAATAATGTCTTGCTCAGGCACAACGTGTCGGACTCCCCAGTTTGGAATGTTAAGGTGTACTTTCAGTTTGAACCTGTGCGATTTTGGGCGCGGTTGCTTAGGGTTTCCGTCAAATGAACATGCTCTGTCAGTTTTTTTTTTATTGTTTACGGCATGGACGTTAATTCTAAATTTTTTGCAATCCATCTTTCGTGTGTCGTAGAGTACATGGAGGATTGGTCATTTTTCCATTCCAGTACTACCATACCAACTATGTCACAAGTCGTGGTATGTAAAGTGGCTTTAAAGGAATTAATTTGATACTCTTTTATTCTGACAAAAATGGGCTTTGTAGATGTATCGTAATATACTTTTAGATAAAAATGGACGGAACAAATGTACATGTTGCTTCTGGTCATGTACGATTTCAGATCTGAAACATTCTGTCGAAGGCGCCAAGCCTTTAACAACAAAAAGAATAGTGAATGGAAAAAAGTGCAGGGGCCGTATTCATAAAGCATCTTAAGTATAAGTTTTGACTTAAGTTTAAGATTTTACTTAAGTTTGTGGTGATTTCAACTTAAGTCTAAGTAAAAACTTAAGTTCTAGTCATAAAACAGCTAAAACTTAAGATACGTAAGAAATGACTTAAGTCAGAAAATAAAATAGCGTGGTGAGTACGATTAAAGTGGTGTTGTTTTCAGATAAAAGCACTTTAAACATAATTGTGCATGTTGTATCTGTCTGAAATTAATGTTGTTTTTTTTTAATGTTTTCGTCCACAATAAAAAACAAGAATTACTTATTAAGTTGTTTTATGAATAACAAATATACTTAAGTAAAATAAATTTCTAACCTAAGTAATACTTAAGTAAATAATCAATTTCTTATACTTATACTGAAGATGCTTTATGAATACGGCCCCAGGTCTACAAAATATAGACTTTAGTCAAAGTATAGATATTTTAGAGAACACATTTGTTGATAGTTACTACAGCCAGTATGGCAAAATGTCTTTCGACTATATTTTGCAATACCAGGGCCAGTAAACAGGGTAGACTTAATGACAAAAACATTTTAAACGCTTGGAGACGAATAAGAGAAATTCTTTCAAGATATTAGAACCGTTACAAATTTGGGCCGCACCATGAGAAAACAAACATAGTGCATTTGCGACCAGCATGGATCCAGACCAGCCTGCGCATCCGCGCAGTCTGGTCAGGATCCTTTTCTAATTGTAACAGGCTTTGAAAGCGAACAAAATGGATCCTGACCAGACTGCGCGGATGCACAGGCTGGTCTAGTTCCATGCTGGTCGCAAATGCTCTATATTGGTTTTCTGATGGTGCGGCTCATTTGAAGTTAAAAAGGAGTTACATAAACACCTGCTGTTATTTTGTAAACTTAATCGAAACAGAACCTGAAACTATTTGGGTGGATTATTATAAATTAGTAAATGATCAATTATTAATAAACTGTTTACCGATGTTTGACATTTTAGTGCATGTACCATTTATATAACTTATTAACCTTTTTCAAAGACTTATTACACCACTTTAATAACGGTATATTGCATTTTAGAAAATTTAGCCAATCAAAGAAATAAAGAGTCTTGACCTTGTTTTCTTGCTGGACTTGTTGAAAAACAATTTACCTTAATAAAGTGTTCAGAGTTCGAGGCAATGTGTAAAATATTTTCGCAAATAGAAACAACCCCTTTTAAATGAAACTTCTCAAAGTTGTAAACTTACCTATTTACTACGAAAGGCGGAATAAATTTTATATATTTTGAGATATTTGACCATCCAAATATTAAGTAAGTTCTAAATAAACTGAGACAGAGGCTTAATTGACTACACACATGTTTGAATCATACTTATGATACTAAATGGGAGAGTTATTTCAAAGTTTTGTCCTGAACATTTTTACAGTTCTGGACTTCTTAATTTGGATAAGTAGAAAAAACACATAATAATTATGTTTAGTTTGATAATTAACAAGGACGGATCCTGAGGGGTCGCTACTGGTGCATCTGGCAGACATACATATTTATAGCCTGATGTTTAGACATCCATCATTCTACAAATAAAATTTTCTTTCGGTTTGCAAAGCATGATACATTTTGAAAAAGTAGTATTCATAGCTGCTGAAGAGGAGGGATATGACCACAGCTGAATCCAAATTTTATATCTTAAATGTTTGTTTGTTTTTGTTTTTTTAATTCACAAAAGAAATGATATTCTGTGAAATACGCGAACGAGTTTTCTGAGAGGAGGGTGAATTTTATGCCTTTTATATTTTAAGTCGATGTTGAATTACTATCTCAGACCATAATTGGAATATAACGCCAGTGTGCGATGCGCCTACATACTGTTGAAAGACGACGTTAAGAAGTCGGAACGTATTGTATTGCTCATAATGATTTATCTAGAAGAAAATGAAGTAGAGTAGAAACTGCTTTGCAAATTCCAGTGCCTAAAATGATAGATTGTTGTTCTATTAAATGATCATGATACTTACGGCATAATCAAAGGGCAGGTCTTCAAAATATAGATTTAGTCAAAGTATAGATACTTTAGAGAACCCATTCTGTGATAGTTTCTACAGCCAGTATGGCAAAATGTCTTTAGTAATGGTATATTGCATTTAGAAAATTTAGCCAATCAAAGAAATAAAGGGTCTTGACCTTGTTTTCTTGCTGGACTTGGTTGAAAGACAATGTACCTTAATAAAGTGTCCTCAATTCGAGGCAATGTGAAAACTGTTTTCGCAAAAAGAAACAATCGTTTTAAATGAAATTTCTCAAAGTTGTAAACTTATCTATTTATCATGAAAGGCGGAATAAAATTTATATACTTTGAGATATTTGACCATCCAAATTTTAAGAAAGTTTTAAAAGAACTGAGACGGAGACTTAATTGACTACACACATGTTTGAATCAAACTTATGATACTAAATGGGAGAGTTATTTCAAAGTTTTTGTCCTGAACATTTTGTACAGTTCTGGGCCCGTATTCATAAAGCTCCTAAGGAGAAAACTTAGAAAAATCCTTAAAAAAGCGTAAAATTTCCTAAACAACATAGCACAAAAGAAAAGTGTAAACTTTATACGATTTATTGATAATCTTCATTACTATGCCAGACACTATAAGACAATATTTTAGACATTCCAACTATATAGACGATTGTCAACAAAATGCTTTGGAACTTTTCCCTTAGTTAGTCCCTGAGGGAAAATTTTCCCTTAGGAGCTTTATGGATACGGACCCTGGACTTCTTAATATGGATAAGTAGGAAAAAAACACATACTAATAGGTTTAGTTTGATAATTAACAAGGGCGGATCCTGAGGGGTCGCTACTGGCGCATCTAGCAGGCACACATTTTATAGCCTGATGTTAAGACATCCGTCATTCTACAAATGAAATTTTCTTTCGATTCGTTTCGCTCGCAAAGCATGATGCATTTTGTATCAGTAGTATGTGTACCTGCTGAAGAGGGGGGTTATGGCCGCAACTGAATTCAAATGCTTTACTTTTAATGTTTTCTTTTTTAATTTACAAACAAAAAATATGAAATTCTGTGAAAGTCGCACACGATTTTTCTGAGGGTAAGATGTCCCCCGAACTCGCTAGAAAGTCTGTGCCCTCTCTAAACCAAACATGTATGCACCACTGAAAAATGTTTCATTTATACATTATCTCCTTTAAAAATATGTATCCAGTAGTCGGTTATACTTTTATCTTTTACCATTAAACGTGTTAATTTAATGTTATGTATCATAATCTTCTATTTCTTATAACATAAGTTCCTGTCGTGCGCGTCTATCCATATTAGATCTGACCCGCAGCGTAAAGGGTCGTATTTCTCTAAGCATGCTAATGCGCAATTTTGTATAGATCTTTGCTGCATTAAAGATAATGTGTCTAAAGAGAAACTTCCAAAATAAAGGGAGAATAATCTTCTTATTCATCAATATTAGTAAGAACGTTGTCAAGCAACTTTGTTCGCAAAGTGTACGATACATTTTTTTACCATGTTAACAATATAAAGTAAACAGTTATTGTACCATCTAGATCGATTTTTAATGATATTTTCTCAAGAAAATGATACCCTGTCATTCTTATATTTGAAATATTAATTGCTTATATTTAAGCTTACAGACTGGTGCTGACTTCGAAAAGCAAATAAAAAACATGTAAACATGTAAGAATTAATTCGAAACATTGGCGCAGTTGTTTGGATCCAGAAATCTCTATGTGACAAGAAATTGGACAAAATATACAACAACTGAGAATTTACAAACATCTGTAGGAAACATTTAGTACAGATAATGGTTACTGTGATCAGTTTATTAAATGCAACAATCTATTTAGTAGCGTTGTTGGTGATATATTTACTACAACCAGTAAACAAATTGTTGATGATATCATGTAGAGAGTACAATGTTTTCTTAGAAGTGTGTCTGTAATTATTGAAATATAGCAGCGAAATATATAGAGGATATTTGTTTGTTTCGGTGTAAGATCGAAAATTTATTTCATCGAGTGAACATCACATGAATATTTTCACGAGTGGCGAAGCCACGAGTGAAAATATTAACATGTGATGTTCACGAGATGAAATAAATTTCGATCTTTCACCGAAACAAACAAATTTTCTGTTTATTTCATGCTTATTCAGTGGTTTCTTTTATAAAATCGTTTTACTTTTTAAAAATTCCCCCGCAGGGAGCCCCACTGTTTACGACTGTCAGCGCTGTGTTATGCGTCCCAAATAGTTCTACAAATTTGGTCCAGGTTGTGTTTTGTCTAACAGAAGAAATACATGTTATATTACTGTTCATATATTCTCGTAAGTACATTTATTTTCAACAAAATTATATATGATGATAATACAAACGTAATCCTCGCGATTGATAGCATCTAGACGGTTCAACTATTGTTAACCCGACTCTTGGTATAACATGATTTTTGATGTTATATATTTTACTGTTGCCTTTCATTTTGCATTTACAATGACACTTATTTAAAATATTTTGTTTCCTATTTATGTTTTCATATTTGAAAATTAACATATAACTTCATCCTGTGACAAATTACTACATCAGATACTTTAAAAATATGCCTAATAACGAATACATACTTGAACACATCTTGTACGAAATTTTACAGATGTAAAAGTCCTGTATTTTTGTTCAGAATTACAGTCATGATTATTTCAAATTTACACCTGTAGATTTTATATAACAACATTGATTTTACAGCTGTAGATTTCAATTTACAGCTGTAAAACGACTGTAAAACAGGTCGAATTATGCAAATGAGATACAGCTGTAAAAATTCTTACAGCTGTAAATATGCCGAAAAGTTACAACTGTAGAAATATTACAGGTGTTGAAAAAGAGAACATTATTTTAAGGAACGAAAGCTGAGGTACAAAAAGTTTAAGGATGAAATGTAATTCTCTAAAAAGCAATTACTACACAAATAGAAAAATAAATGAGTAAGTAAAGACCAATATGAAATATGTTTATAGTATAGTATAGTATAGTATTGCAACATTAAAGCGTAGGATACAAAGTAGAAACTATGCATCATATCTTGTTTATAAAATTTTCTCTGTCATGAAAACATATGACAATCTTGAAATTATTTCTTTTAAACTGATTCATTTCAAATAAAGTATAAATTGTTAATGCATGTGCTTACTCCATAATAGCTAAAATTCCAGTATTATAGATGATATGGTGTCTCTGTGAATTTCAGTTATTTCCCGCCAAAATGCATTAAAATGGCTGACAATACTCATGTTTCTCTCCAAAAAATGTTACAGCTGTAATTTTGAGACATGAATATTTTATAGCTGTAACTTTAAACTGTATTTTTTTACAGCTGTATTTATGAAACCTGCCTATAAATTGCAACTGTATCTCTGGTATTTTTTCATTTACAGGTCTTTCACGGCTGTAATTTCAAAATACAGTTCTTTTACCGACGTTTTACAGCTGTAAAACAGGTCCTATTTTCGTACAGAATGTGATACCAACACATATTTAATATGGACAATTAACAATCAAATATAAAAAAAAAAAACTGTAATCATAATGAAAAAGAAAGTAAGTCTATACGATGTATACTAGTAATCTGGAAATTGCCGTATATTTTGCATTTTGCAAATAAATAAAACTATAATACGATCCGAATTTACATAGCAAACATTGCTTTAGAATACAAATTCAATTATTTTTGAAATTTGGTGAAAACATCGAACGAGCCTATTTCTGAATTATATATTCATGGGCTTCAGATAGACCATGATAATAGATCTATGTACCATTGAATGTTTTGCCTTCACCTTTACTAAAACGGATTTTTTTATGTCATTTGTCACCAGTCACACATACTGGATTCTTTGTCTGAATAAATCGATATATGTTTCCAAAACGTTCTGAATTTACCATTTTAGAACAAAGCCATGAAGTTAACTCTAGATTTGTTTTATCTTCAGAAATATACGAAGTTCTAAATATAGATCCTTGCAACAACTACATATCTGTAAATGATACATCAATGACAGTGGCTTACACAGCAAGTGATCGTAATAATGTAACTTGCCAGACCCTTGCACCGTTCAGATGGTACAGGTATACTGGGACTGACGAGGGATATCTGACCAACGCTTGTCCAGAAGACTTCCAGTGTGGAAGCTATTCACAAATTTGGCTTAATGGTAAATAAATGCTTTTCCGTTCATTATTTGTAAATAGTTCACATTTTAATCACATTCACTTCGTTCATACAACTATATTATCTGATTATTATACCTCCATAATAATTCGAAATAATTGGCCATTTTAGAGAGTATTCCGTCATGAGAAGTGATAAGGATAAAAATATTTATACTGTTGTGCTAACGCTACTTAAAATGGCTGAAGCGGAACCCTGATATACAGATATATTGAACGGAATTCAGTTATAAACGATCAGAAAATACAACAACATTGAGCCTATGTTGGGGAGGATGTTTACGGCCGGCAAATGTCTCTTACTTTTGTGTTAGTTAATAAATATACAAGAAGATCCTTTACAAGCAAAGAACGCACAATGGAGATTACGTGTTAATGAGAAGTCAATAGGTCTAAGTTGTGACAAAATAGACTGTTTTTAACTTGAAACTAGCATTATATGTAGTTAGCAAGTGATTTTGAGGGGGCGGGTTTACCCGCTACTAAAGTTATGTGTACGTTTTAGCAAACATAGAATCTGTATTTTATTCCTAATAACATGAAAAAGATGTTCATGCCCTACACAAAATAGTTCCATTCAAGAACATTGCTGATGAATTATTAATAATCAAGCAACCCTAATTTAACCTGTGTCCAAACTAACCATTAGATTATATAAGATCTATAAATGATAAGGTATTCCAGCCTATGGTTACATCTTTATTAGCTGACCATTTAGATAACTTCACATGTGGCCACGCAGAGTTCATCTTAGATTTGAGGCACATTTGTATTTGTTTCTAAACATGTATTTTAACAGTTTGGCATTTGCTTTGCTACAAATAGAGTGTTACAGAAGTATAAAAAGTATATTATAAAGAGTGCACTTTGTGTGAGATATTTATAACGTAAAGTGAATGTAGAATGAAAGTTCTGGAGTTTCCCTTTTATACATTTTCTTCTCAAAATTTATTTTTGAATAGTTTGCAAAGAAACTACAGATTGACCAAAACACCAAGGTTTTGACAGAATATATATCAGTGTTTAAGAATAATGCTGACACTTGAGGAAACGAAGTTAGTACATAATTTCCCCCTATTGAATAATGCTTCTAATACCGTGTTCACACTAGCAGATAGGTTTTATTTTTGTCAGGCACTAATTGGCTATAATTGGTATCTGACATTTAAAACTCATAAAAATATAATCTAGTTTATGTCCACACTATGCAAAGAAATGTGGTTTAAATATATACATGCAATGTTGGAAGTTAACAAATATTTTGCAATAAGCAAAAAAAGGTTAGAAAGAAGGAGGCTATCAGAAACAAGAAGGAGTCATCAATGTTTAAACTTCTGTATTCATCTAAGAATTTCTGTTCATTCCATCTATAGTCCATTTTGAGCATCAGCATGACCCCATATTGCAATTTAATGTTTTTGCTTCATCAACACTCCAATTACTTTTGCCAGCCATAGCATCAATTGTTTGTTTCAAAAGAGAAACACATGGTATCCTTCCGCCAAAAGGTAAGATCTGTGGATTTGGGATTGTAAAACCAGTTATAACTCAAATTTGCGTTCACACTTGTAAAATAATGTAGTATAACTTTTTAATATAGTATTAAAACCACCTCCCGAGGTAGTTTTAATGCTACATTACAGAAACCACTTGACCTTTACATAATTCACGGTTTACACCACATATAGTGTGGACGCAAACGAGTTTAAAAAATAAACCCAAGTTAATATAGAATTAAAAACGTAGTCTGAACACGGTATAACTGCATTTTTTTTAATTACAGATAGTCTACCAGATGTAAATGAAGGTGAAACATTAAAAAGTGTGTGTATTCGCAAAAAGAATTCGTGTTGTGCTGCTAAAACGACCATAAGAGCAAAAAACTGTACAGATTTTGTTATATATTTTATTATTCCAGTTCCAGACTGCGCAAATTATTGCTATGGTACCTTTAACCCAATATACTTAGACAACATTAATTGTTTTGTTGTTTTTGTTTTCAAAATCGCGATTGTTAAGTAAAATTGCCTATCTTGTCTTCTTTGGAAATAGAATTGAAATGTTTGTAATGCATACATAATTATGAGGACATGTGTGTCAAACTCAATCATACTGATCTGACATCTTGTATAGTTTACATTGTATGAATTTTGATTTCTGTTTATAAAGTACGTTACATAAATAATATAACGAATAAGGTTTTTGCCCGACAGTTTTTATTTTATAAAGAAAGAGAATTTCAAAGTAATTCATTCAGCTGCTAATCCAGTAAGCTGCTACGTTAAAAAACATGCGCATCGTCAATTAACTCTTTTTTTAAAGACAAATACACCATTTTGACTTATTGATTATTAAGTGCATAATTCTTCTCATTTTTGTGTTCATTTTAGAGGCACCAAAGGAAGATCCGGCTTTGTCATCAAACAAAGATCCTATTTGTGATGGCGATGTTGAAAGTTTCCCTGCCTTGGTTTGGATTATCATAATTTCACTTGGTTTATTACTTTTATTAATGGGACTCCTTGTGTTCGTTAGAGGCCGCTTGAAAAGGTAATACTGTAAACTTATATATCCAATAAGATGTCAACCTTCTTTAATTATCAGCACTTGATACCATTCTTTTCCTTTTTTATAATACTTACACGTGCTTTTCTAATTATACGTATCGTGCATTAATCGGCCGTTGAATGTAACCTGTTGAAAATTTATTGTGATACTATAACGTTTGAGCATAGTGTGGGATATGAGGGAGGTTTGGTGCATAATTAAATAGATGAAACTCTTCATCGGTGCATTTTGCACTATACATTGACCGCACTAAGGCGGTGTCCCAGTATGTTCCTTTATCATTGTCTACTTGTTTTACTTTGTTTTTGTATTCTTATGGTTAATCATTTACACATCTATATATATTTGTTCTTATTTATATCTTTGTATAATACTGTGAAACTCTTATTTTTCACTTCTGAAAGGCCTTCCTTAAAGTTTCTGAAGTGCCGCAATCTGGTGTTTTAAATGTTAGCTGATTTGAATACAATAATCTACAATACATTACTGTTATACCATTTTATAACTGAGGTGTGTCAAAGCTGTCGTCAGTACATTAAGCGATCTTGCAATAATTGCCTTTGTCAAGCTTCATAAGAATCGACAGTTTTATGACAGTTTAAAGTGAAAATCATAAATATGCTGAACATTTTCGGTTTTTGTGGGTGGAGGTGGAGGGGTTTACATCACACCTACACATTATAGGTCATATGGCAACTTCATTTCAGTTTTTCATCATATTTTGTTTCAAAGAGCGCTAATAATATGGCTTTGTTTCGACTAATTTGAACATTATACGTTTTTTTCAGTCAATATTGGTCATTTTCCTCGCGCATTGAATTAGCTTGCTGGAAAATAATGGACACATTTAGAGATTACCTTACGAAAATCATCTAAAACGTTTGTTGTTAGAATAAGAGAGATCAAAAATGTAAAAATTGTTAAATTCAATAAATAATTGCATGTTTGTATCTATATTTTAGGAAGAACAGACTGCAAACAGAAGAAGGGAATGAAATTAAGAATCTTCCACCACTATATGATCGTGATCCACAAATAAAACGCACAAGATTTAACAGAAACATGTTGAACAATACAAGAATTTAATGACATGAATTGGGCTAGGAGTTAATAATTTTCCAAGTTCCAACATTTTCCAATTTCAGACTTCGTTTCATCAAAAAAAAAAGTGTGAACATTTTCTTGTCTATCAAATGTTTGTTGAAAATGTACATGTAACTCCCGTATACTGTACTTTTCATCTAAACATTCCACTATAAGATGCTATATAACGCTTCACTTAAATCTTCAAAGCTTTGTATTTTTCACATTATCATTTCAAGTATATCACACACCTATACATTTTTAGAAATATCTTTAATACCTCAAAACAGATAGAACAAGTTCAGTTATATTATCTGTTAAGTGAAACGATAAAGGTCAATAGAGGAAATAAATTTTCTTTCGCATTATCAATTTTTTACCAAAGCTTACAAATAGTTCTTGCTTGAGTGACCTGTGTCAGAAAATTGCGTTATCTTTCTTCCTACTAAATTCTTATTATGCAGCCGGTCAGTTGAACGAACCGATTATTTTCTGTAAACCGCTGTTTGGTCCATATCAGGATTTAAATTACTTCCCTTGTTCCTGCAGAAATCTTTTCAAGACATGTTTTAAGACAGTTATTTCGGAAGGGACTGCATACGCATGAACAAGCTTTCTTCAAGGTTACAGAAATAGCTAGGATTAAACTTCCGATCTTGACGAAAAGACTGTATGCACATGTTAGGCAAAATGTAAAAAAAAGGTAAAATATTCCCAGTTATACAATTAAACTCTAATTGATGATGAAAGTTACATTAAAAATAATTCTTGTTGAAGTCGTAGTGGTACACATTTGTATCGTTAAATTTAATTCACATTACACATTTATGTTGCATACGCACATTCTAGCGTACGCGTGTCAACGAGGATTAACATACATTTCCATATCAGCCAGTCATAATGGTTTTGTTATGACGGAAATTATTCAAGATTTTTCTGTAATATTGATGAAAATATAAAATTAAAAGTGGACATTCCACAGGTTGGTCAACACTACAAAAACGAAAATGTTGCAGGTTCGGTTTGAGTAAGCCTGTTCAATGGACGGTAGTGAAAATGGATGCTACCGTTCACGCATGGAGTGTCTCTGCGATAAGAAAAATTGAGGAAATGTGAGCTAAGCACGAAGGAAAATAAATTACCACTTTTTCAATTTGCCCAGTACCCATTTGCTAATCTGCGCGGTTTAGGTAAGAAATGCGCACTTATGGTTATGAATAAAACGTAAACATATGTACTCAATGACGTTGCAGAAGCCATAGTAACAAACATTAAGAAACACTAACGAATGGTAAATATATGGCCGTAGTAATAAAACTGAAACATACGGCGATTATTAAGAGAACAAGCAATACATGTACGTTTAGATTAGTAAAGTGCAAATGAATACTTCAGTTCACATCACAACAGAAAAACGGTTACAAGATGATTAATTCCACTCGATTTATAGTGTGCAGTTCTGAATGAGCCAAATGGAAATGCATATCCTCAACAGTATTTCTTTTCGGCAGAATATAATTAATCGTAGACTTTGTAAATATTTTCTCTTTCATCTGTTTTTGAAAAGTAATAAGCAACAAAGCAACATCAATATATACAATAAACTGTTATGTGCAAGAATATTCAATCGCTGCATTTTTGCTGGGTTTCATGAATTTCTCTACAGCACCGGTATCAGTTCCACTGGCACAAAAATTGCGTATTTTATCCGCTTTTCCATTTCCTACGTAGATTCCAAATTTAGGACCATAATTGACAGTTGGTTCAGCAACAAACCTAAATCCTGTTCTACCGTAAACAAGTGTTATGTTCGAAGCTATCGTTCCAGTTCTGGAAAAAAAGCATATAAATCTTTAATATATAAGAAATAATTATATTAACGTCTTAAAATAAGAATATTAGCTCTATGTGTCATATAAATGATAGTATATAATTATGCGTAATTATTCAGGTCTGTTCAGATTAATTCAAAAAATACCTCCAAATTGCTGACATACATCGGCGATATATGTGCCAAGACATTTTCCTTTGTGCAAATATAAACCATAATCTTTCTTTCATTTCAACTACATTACAAAGCAGTCAACGAGAAATCGCAAGAGTGTTCCCTAAAACGGCTGAGAATAAACAGCTGGTGTGCGGCACATTGCTTTAAAAGAACAATTCTATAAGACGCTGACGTTCATCCTAATCATATCCATACAAATGTAATACATGATTTTTTTTTAAACTATATACCTAACTGTGCAATTATTTGGAACGCCTATCATGTTTTAAACTCAATAGCGTTTAGGTTCATGCGACACAAACTTTGTCAATCGCAAAATAACGTTTTTAGTATGTTCAATGAATATCATAGTTTTAATTTGAAGTTGAGACATCGACCAAATTCAGACTGAACAAAATGCACCCACCAGGACAACCTGCGTTAGAAAAGAAAAGTTGTGGAGATTGACAATTAGTACGCTTTCTATTCTAAAAGAATGTTTCTTCTCTAAAAGAAACAGTCTGCACAAAGTTCATGAAATATCTACATTTTGCACGCAAGGAAAGATATCAGACGTGGTTAGACTTGTAACATACTGTAGGATATATTCTTATGATTTTAAACAGTTTTGTACCCATTAGTGAGAGTTGCATACGTAAGAAATTATAGCTCGTGTTAAAAGATCTGCAAGATTTATATATGACAAAATGTATTATCAAGCAAGTATACTTGCAGAAATATTAGAGTTGTACCTTTTTACCTTTTCGGATGCCCTTAAATTAATAACATGTGCATTCATTGAACAGCCTCTGTAAAACGAGTCTGATTGACTGCTATATATGATTCAAAAGGATTTTCTTATAAATTATTGTCATTCTTTGATTATATAAATTTTCAGGCTAGTTATATTTGTGATCATACCTTAAAGTGCATTTTTCAGATGAAATCAAATACACCTCCACGATGGTTTTTGAATTGTATTTGATTTTGCCATTGTCTGAAAAACGTCCGGCGCAACGAAATTCTATGCAAGCAGCTCTTTGTTTTCTGTTAGCTGAGTTAATGTCAAAACTAGGTCCAACATCGTATGATCCATATAGACTGTTTTTCTGTGATACATCTTGATAGCTTTCTGCAATAAATCTGGCGTTGTTATCATCTGTCTGAAAGGACAAACATTTGTATGATTTCACTCTTGCAAAGATGACAAATACAGATTCAATGGCTTTAGTGTACAAAGAAGATCTTTTGAAAGTATAGAATGCGACTAAAAAAACTATAGCAGTCTCGGGTTGACTGAGCCTGCTCATGACAGGTAATAAAATGAGTAATACTCCAGGTGTCCGCTGGATTAAGCAATCAGTTAAAGTGTTTATTTTTTATATGGATATTAAGTACTAACTAGATTGTAAATAAAAAACATTAACGCGCTGTATGATGAAAAACTAAATTTACTACATATGCAATCCGTTATTATTGTATTTGATGTTTCAATTCGATACTATGAGCTTTTTAGCCCCTGAAATTAAATTATCCTTTTGCATATATAATATATGACGTTGTATTTACGTGAAAGTGAAATTAGATTTTCTCCTGAAGGCATACCAGTGTAAACAAATACTTACTGTTATTGCAACCTTGATAAAACAGGCCTTTGCATATGGCTTCTCGGGCGATACAGGATACCAGGACAGTTTTTCATCGAAAGTGTCCTTTGCGATTGATGTTGTTAGTGTATGCGGCATCGCATAATAAGCAAATTCAAATTTGTAATTCTTATCGAAATCTGCACTACATTTCGAAAAATCTTCATAAAGTACAAATGGGCTGTATCGAGATTTGCCATTCTCAACAACGTCTTCAATATTATACGAAAATATTTCTACTTCTGTACCATTTTTGGTATTGTTGAAATTATCGTACCAAACTGGAAGGTCATGCGAGGTGCTGGCAAATAATCTACTTCCGTCAAATTTACTTTCCGCGTAAACATACACTTTCGAATCACAGAAAACACTCAAACAAACATGTCCGTTTCTGTCTGTGGTTTTACTGTCCATGCCTTTGAACTTCGGGCCATGCATTTCTTGAGTTATTGCTACAACATTTGTCCCAGCATCAGACTTCTCTCCGTACGTAAGATCTGAATACACCGAAACACTTAGATAACACGCATTATGTTTAGTTTTACTTTCACGAGTTACAATTCTTTCAGCGTAAATTGGAACGCTGTGGTCACAATTTGTGTACCCTATAATTACTCTTTCCCAGACGGGTTTTTCTTCAGTCAAATCAATCTGTTTTATTTCTTGAACCTCAAATTCTCCTACCAAAACGTGATCTAAAAGCTTTCTTCTACCCGCTGCCAAACTGGAATCGGAAAACTTCATTTTTGATGTTTCAACCCATATGCCGTTATTTATATCGTAGTTCCACAATGCTAAATCTGGACTGCCGTCATCTTTTAATGAAACGTTGAATATTGATGCATCTAATGTGAAGGTCAGTTTCTTTTTTATTTTCAGTGAGCGTCCAATGTCGTCCTCTACACTAGTATGAAACATACCGAATGTATCAAGCGGTGCTGTCGTTCCGTCGTCTGTAGTATAGATAAAATTGCCGTTTGATGCTTCAAGGTCAGTGAGTTTCCTTGGATCCATAAAGTGAACGGTTGCTTTCGCTTTACCGGTAAAAGCGTGGCCATCTGCAGTTACAAGAGCGTGTTCTGGGATAGTAAGTCCACCAGCTGGTGGGAAGTTGTTTGAGCCGCCGAGATTTACGCTTATTCCGAGGTGGCCTTGGAATTCTACTGGTCGTGGTTTTAACGGAAGAACGACGGTGATGAACGAAAGACTATCACGTTGTGTATTTATCACTTTCGTTGTTGGAACAAATTTTTGGAATACCTCGTCAACAAAATATACAACTGCGTGTTTAACATTTCGAAATACTTCAAACTGAAAGTACCCCATTTCATTCGACACGGCAGCTTTCTTTCCATTTATAAATAAATATCCATATGCAAAAGGGGTTTTCGATCCGTTTTCATGTTTACCATATGCACTGCCTTCGACAATAGTTGACAATAAGCACCTTTTACATGTACACGATGTTATACGTTTTAACGAATAGGAAAATCCGGGACAGTATATCTGAACTTCTTCACTTTGGCCTTCATTACAACAATAATCATTTTCTGTATCGATACATGTACCATTGTCTTTGAAAGATTTGGTAATACACCCGTCCCTGCTACATTTTCCAACATCAATGATTGTTGAATTGGTACCATGCTGAATTGCATAACAGTTCTTCGGTAATTTTCGTGTATTGAATAATGGCCTAGAACAACTTTCTTCTGCAGATGCTTAAAGACAAATGATATTCTACCATTACAAGAGCTATGTCTACAAACCTATACCACACCCTTAAGACGCAGAAAATATTTCCGATTAAATTATATTCACAGATATCCTTGCTCTCAGAATTTTAATATCAAATCAAATATGCTAATGAAATTGAAAAATAAATATTAACAAAATGATTATATTACTAACTGTTTCAGTTAGAAAACAATAAATTTGATATGTATCAGATATACATTGATGCATGATCGTGCAATATTGTCATAAAAAACTAATTTTTTGTGTAGTAAGGAGAATACACGTTTTATCTAAAAGAAATGCAGTTCAAAATCACAACACCTTACTAACTTACCAAACACATCGACAGCGGCCTCGTGCGATTTAATGATTCCTGCTTCAGTTTCGACACTACAGCTATAGATCCCTGCATCGGAATGACTAATGTTAACAAGTCTTAATCGTTCGCTGGTTTCGTTGAGTTCATCTCCATCTTTATACCTGTCAGTGAGTATAGAGATTTTAAATAAATAAGTACATATATTACACGCTATTTATACAAATTAGAAGTAAATGTAATCTAGAAGAAGAACTTAAGAAAGCATAGAACACAACCATGCAAAATAACAGAAGTTTCGATTTGACGGAGAATGAGAATTACTGAAATTTTCAATATCCCTCATGCTTCCTCCCTCTCCCTATACCCCCCTACCCCCACTAGCGCCGGATAAGATTGTGTTCTATTAAACATTTACATTAAATGGACTCCATGATCCAAAAAGTCCAGAAAATATAACAACACTGAGTCCAAACACGGTGAAACCGTTTACGGCCGCAATACAGCACTTCACAATTACTGTTAGGATAGTTGATTAAATCTACAATAGCTGGATCGTGGTTAATTAAGTCATTAAAAGATATACGAAGATCCTGTCAAAGCATACAACACAATGCTACCATACAAAGTAAAAGAAGACATGATTTGTTTGGGTGTATTCGTGGCGGGTAACGAAATATGCGACACCTATTACGCCGTGGCATAGGCTTAAGTGGAAGTCTATAACACATAACTTTAGTAAAAACATAACAAATACGGGAAGCCTGTGTATGGCCTCCACGCCGATTATGCTACGTTTATGACGATGCAACATTTGTCCACTCGCCGATAAAACGGCAGTATTAATATTAGATTTTCGAGGTATGTTTCAAGGCTTCTCGAAATAAATGGAAAGAACGGGAACATTAAATCGAAGTATAAATGATAAGACACATAACAAAAGGTCGTGTTTCTTCAAAAAAAAACAAAAAGAGATTACGTTCTAATCCGCACTGCAGTATGCATCATAATTTAACATCAAAGACGAAAATTGTGGTTGTAAAAGTATTTTAATGCTATCTGTCATTTGATGAATGTTTAATCAAAGATGCTTCATGCAGTTTCATAAATTAAAATCTTGGACTGATGAGTAATTGGTTATACATGGAAAAGTAACAGTCCTTTAGCCAAAATAATTTTGAGTATGCTAAATAAAAGTGAAGACTAAGTTTAATAACTGCAGATTGGCCTATTTTAGAAAAGTCTCATACTGATGCCTACCACTGTACTGTATCAGGCTTCGGGCGACCAGCTGCAACACAACATAAAGTAGCATCCTGTCTCAACAGTCTGACTTTGTTTTCTGGTTGCTTCATAATAACTGGAGGGACTGAAAACAAACATAATCGTCTGTAAGCAGATATAATAGCACAAAACATTACATAAAAACAGACGATGCAATTTTACAAGTTAAACAACATCATATCTGTCTCATTTTTGTTACGCTGACGTGAAAATGCGGTAACAAGTTTTAAGCATGCAAAACATGCGAAAACATTAAGTGATACATAACAAAATCTGTAAGAAGTTCCTTTGGAATATATAAGACTTAATTAAAAAGATTATCTTTTAGTTTTATCACTATTGATCCGGATTTATTTTATTTAACAATGGCATCCATACTCAGTCGATTTTTATGTTATACAGCTTTTAAAACAGGTTATTTCTTTTGAAGAAAGTTCTCTTTTGAAAAGTCCCATACTTTTACTAAACTAAAAAAAAAACATTATCTAAACTAAATTTCAAAATGCCAAAAGGGTTGTTCATATTTTCACACAGTCTCTCGTCATTCACTAGTAGCTTTTCACGCAGTCTTCTAAATTATGAATGAATTTTACTCATTAATTTGAGAAATCCTGCTGACCTTACACGAATTAAGAATACTACTGATCACGGAAAGAATATTTCTGTCTTTACATAATGCCTTTCTGGTTACAAATAATAGTTTACCTATTCTTTCCATCTTTGTTGTTATGTTCCAGTGTGTTTCGTTTTCATATTTGGCCATGGTGAACACGTCGACATACCCCTCCTTACGTAGCATTATTGTTGTGTTTCTTAAACACACATGTTGTATCATAAAAGTCCCATCAATGTCTGTGCTTCCAAGCATTTCATAAGGTTTTGTTTCAATATATACGCCAATCTTTTCTATTGGAACATTCGACTCACTTACAATGGTTCCAAACAGTATTGTGTTAGGACATTCGCATATATCACATCTGGACGACAAGGTTGTTCCGTTTTTACAGACATATGAGCAATCTGAAATGTGACAGTGTAATTCGATAAAATATCCGTTAACGAAATAATATCAAATAGTTTCGTAAGATATTATCTGATAAGGCTAAATCATGAACACGGGAAATTAGTGGATAAATAAACAGTCTGGTTACATCGTTTACTTCCTAGAAGAAAACATGAACATATGGAAGAGCAACATTACTTGGACAATTCCATTGCGAGCAATTTTTCAACTGCACTCCTGATCCTTTGCACAGTCCTCCGCCATGTGATGGTGCTGGTGCCTTGCATTCTCTTTGCCTGCTTTGAACACCCGTTCCACATGTTTTTGTACATTTTGACCACTCCTGCCAGTATGTCCATCCTCCATTGACAGGGTCTGAATTTCAAAATATAAATCATAAATTAATCTGATTATTCAAAATTGGAAGTTTGTTATGCTTATTTCGCGTATATGACATGTTTTTTTTATAAAACATAACCCAAACATGAACATAATCGATGTTAGCCGTAGCATGTTAGGTGTGAACATGAAAAAAACGTCACACAGTCGCATACCGCCAACATATCAATACCGAGATTAGTTTAAACATCATAAAAAGGTCATATAATAAATTAAACATGCGCTGAAAGCCAGGTCTTGTATGTTATCATAAGTTTCAAACATTTTTCCTGATATACTGTCATATTTTTTCACTTCATGATTGGATAATTAAAAATCAAACACTTTCAAATTACATGAATATCACACTACCTGTACACTGCTGAATCAAACAGTTTTCGCTTTCCATTTTCTTCCCTAAACATATATCGTTTGGACGACGTTTAATACATTCTTTAAATCTTCGTCGTATTCCTCTACCACATGTTACTCCACAGGCACTCCACGGGCTCCAAGGCTTTAATACACCCATTTCTGTATAAGTACAAGCAGATTCATCTAATATGCATTCAGCGAAAGATTTAGATATTATCGAATGGAAAAAATCATCATCATCATCATCAATTAATCTATAAAAACATTCTTTGGAATCATAGAACGTAACTGAGCAAAGCAAAAGCTGATTCGGCTTGATTAAATCTGTTCTAAAGATGTAATGAAATATGTCGTATCCCAATCACACCTCGCACATGCTTAATTATGCACAGTAATGGCTTCCATGATCCCGAAGGACACCAATAAGTTAAAGAATAGAGTGAGTTCACGGCACTCAAACCATTAAAAGCTTGAAAAGGAATTTGCTTTAATATGTATGGGTGCCGTTACACCATTTATTCACTATTTTGTGATATTTTAAATTCAGTTTGTGATATCATTAAATATTTTTGTAATGTCTTAGAATATAGTATATTTAATGATATAACTAATTACAATTGAAGACATCATAAAATGAATATTGTAAAATTCTAAAATGATTTAAGGATGTACTAGCGTTTTTCTTTTTTTTTTAGGATATCCGCCATTTTGAGAAATGTTTCTTCGAATATTGCTTTCTAACAAATTTAAAGTTTTGCCAAAAATTAATGCTAAATAATTAAAATATGGCTAATAACGTACCATTTAACCTAATATATTGTGCTTTTAGCGAAAAAAAAATTTCACCCTTATTTTTGGCTGGCATTTGCCTAAAATTGACGTAATATTTACAATGGGGTAGGGATAGGTAATTTCAAATATCTATTAATTTGAAAAGTAGATCAGATTTGGTTTTGATATTTTTCTGACTGATACATATAATGTTAAGCTGTAAATAAAATAAAAGTTTTTTAAGATAGCACTTTATATTATCTAGAAAATGTAAATTAAAACAAAAAGAACAAAAAATATCAAAATTCACCACTTTTTAACAGTTTTTTCTTAATAAATCTCTTAGATGCACGGTGACCCCATTTTTTTGTCTTTCCATTTTGAAGCATTTTTTGTGCGTCATTAATGCTGCAAAATATTTTGAAAATCTTAACGTCAGAATTTATTTTGTAGATCTAAATACCTTTTTTCCATTGAAAATAAAATTTGTGCGGTAATTATGTCAACATGTAAAAATTAAAGAGATTTGTTACTGACATTTATGCTTATATAATACTGACATCACCATATATTCATATTAACCTGTAAGACCTGAAATCCCTATAAGATTAAGTAGGATATTATATGTTTTATAAAGTACCAACTTTTTTCCAATTTTACAAAATTTCAGAAATGCGTAAACAGTGGGTGAAGAAAATACCCTATAAAATTAAAACGAGTTCGGTGACCTATGTTTTTTCTGCTCTTGTTTGTCTTAGAAACTAATGTTCTTCAAGCTCACAGGGTATGAAAAAATTCTTAACGTTAGAAAAAATTCGCTCGTACATCCTTAAAGAGATCATAAAATGATGTAAGGATTTCACAAAAAGGATATTGGATATCTCCAGACGAGAATAAGTTTTTCTTAACTCAATTTTTATGATGTGCTATAATCATTTAAGATATCACACAATGTTTCATTTCATGATATCCTAAATTCAATTTATAATATTTCAATAATTCATACCTGTTAGTATTATTTACTGATATCAATAAACCATTTAAAGATATCTCAAAATGTTTCATTTCATTATATCCTAAATTCAATTTATAATATTTCAATAATTCATACCTGTTAGTATCATTGTACGATTTTAACTTATTTAATGGTATCATAAAACCGTTTTATATATCTAAACATAAAGACTATTTATGAATCAATAATGTTTTTAATAATATTCTAAAATCAAAATTTAAGATATCCACGACTATCTTATGATAGCATGAAATAGTTTTAGTGATATCTAAAACAGATTTAATTTATGATATCCTTAATTCTATAAAATGATATCTTATAATCATTTAGAGATATACAAAACTAATTTATGGATATCATAAATAGAATTTAAGATATCATTAAATTGATTTAGGATACTTACACAAAGGAAATAAAATACTTTATGCGTACCTATTTGACTTTCTAAATAACGTTTTATAACTTTCGCTATAAGTATTGATTAATAACATATTCATTTCACTCGACGTTTAAAGAACCAATATCGAAGAATTGAGCCATTGTTTTAATACCTTTGCATAATACGTTGACAGTAGTCTCTGTGACATTCCCTACTGTGTCTGAGGCTGGAGACGGGAGTCTATGAATGTTTATACTCCCTTCGTTTTGTATGGAATTGTAGTGACTATCGAGGAGAACAAGTTCAACCATATTTTCTTGCAACCTGTCACTAATCCTCTTAACTTGGGTGCTATTCAGTGTCCCTGACAATGCTACCACAATAAGGTAATTAGAAGCATTTTGTCTACCACCTTCCCTTTCAGAAAAGCCATTTTCCATCGCATATTGTATCGCTTGTTCTAATTGACATTGCCCAGTTGTGCGCCACATGTAATCTATTGCCATGTTTATGTCATTTAAAGATGTGTATGTACTCAAATGAAATTGAAAAAAGGCCTGTGCACCAAATGTCACTAGTCCTAATCTATTATTTTGGCCAAATATCTTGGACACAATCTCTTTCAGAAACGTCTTTTCCATTTGCAATGATGTTGTATCCACGGCATCAGATGTATCAAGAACCAAAACTACATCAACTGGCGAATTCTTGCAACCTAGAATATAAAGAAAATTAGTAAGTAGTTGTTGTTAGCAAACGTAACTCACTCAAACCTGTATTTTGTACATGTATGTATGACATCGATATTAACACGTGGTTTTAAGAAGAATGCGTGCTATATATCGTTT
The DNA here is from genome assembly GCF_021730395.1 of Mercenaria mercenaria. Lineage (NCBI taxonomy): Eukaryota > Metazoa > Mollusca > Bivalvia > Venerida > Veneridae > Mercenaria > Mercenaria mercenaria. Next base: position 22,317,436 of record NC_069377.1, on the reverse strand, counting down.
TATTAATAGGGAACTAAACAATCAAAGTGGGAACGATTTTGTAATTAATGACGTGTACAGTATATGGTATATACACACACTAACGGAAGCTACCAGAGAGCCTATATTATCCCGTTTCTGATCAACACCATAATTAAGGCTTATAGCAGTTTCATATGTTACCCTAGGCTACAAGTAGTTTTTTAACTTACTTTCAGTCCTATGATCCGCTTCCTCTGCAGCGACACACACAAGGACCAGCAATATACCTAACACCAACTGCATAGTGTTGTATTTCATTTTCATCTGCAGATATGTATGTAGTTAAACTTTAGACAAAACCAGATCGTGAAATTTTAGATTTTAAATATATGGTTATCGGTTTGGATTAAATATGTTTAAGTTTTCTTTCTTAACATATGATTACTTCGTTTATTTCTGACGAGTTCATATTAAATTAGTATTTATGATTCCGCAATCTTATAAAATAGCTGAAATGATAAATACACACGGAAAGAAATTCTTTAGACACTTACTTTGACATTTTCCAAATAAAGCCCAATCCTTTAGCTACCTTTTAAGAAAAGGTAAACGTTTATTTCAGCTACCAACCGTGTATTTTATCTGATAAGATTTATAAAACATAGATTTATGCGCCGCATGTTATCGGTGAGTGTGACAGTTTAATATTTGATCCATGTTGCTATATTAAAATCAATAGGAAGATCGTTTAGAAGCGTAAAATGCAGTCAAACAAAAAAAATAAAAGAGACTGTGTTTGATTCAGTCTATTCATGACGACAATAACTGCTATGGTCAATATCTCTCGAGCCCCTACCACCCTCTAACACCAACAACGTAGTTCATATTCATTGAATTCATTCCATGATCCCTAAGGCCAACCAAGAAAATATAACAGCCCTAGAGACAAGATCTCTTTGAAGCATAGAACTCCACCAAGGAAAATGATATCAGATTGGGTGTGATCGAGTCTCGGTTTTAAGCAGTTTTATTATTAGACATGTACGTAATATTTAAATGTGCAATATTTCTGGTATATGACAATTGTCTATTATTTGATTCACCACTCCTGTGATAGACATTTGTAAAGTGGATTCAATCCAAAGGGTTGTCTTTTTTTTTTTTTTTTTTTTTTTTTTTTTTTTTTAAACTAGATTCAACAGTTACTTTGAAAAGTTCGCTGTCTTTCAAAGCCATTCAATAAGCTCCGTCTTACCCGTTTTATCAGGATGTTTTGTGCAAAAAAAATGTGCTGAGATAAATTTGTTTTTGTGCCTAAATAACTTTGGTGTTATGTTGCAGTTTCTATATATTTTCTGATTTGTACTTGAAATTGTTGCAACTGATATCTTGAAGGGTTCAAAAAATAATTTGTGTTTATCTAACCACATGCATGAAAAGATAAATTCAAAATTTCGCAATGATATGAACTTCGATGCGTTATCACTACCAATTAATCAGCACCATTTTGACAGGAAACAGTTTTCAACATTTGATGACACTTGAGTATATGTCTGTTTAGCACTACTTGGAGAAAAATCTTCTTTGAAGTTCTGAATGTAAAGTGGCCCGATGTCCGACGATTCAAATATTTGGAAAATATACAATTCCTGTGAGTAATAAATAGTCTGCAGTAAACTACTGTATATCATTTGTGCGTTTTTGTTATTGCATTCATTTGTGCATACATTTGCTTAGTCGATATGCATGTGTTACATTAATATGGACCTCTGCTCTCATATGGAGTTCTTTATGGGTGGCTCCGCTCTTTGGATGTCTCCGACCCGTTCTGTATTTCTAAATTAAAGATTATGTGCATTCTTTACATCTGTATCTTATACGTTTCTTATTGCCCCGACTTGAAACAATAATGATATTTGGCAACTATTTATATGCGGAAATGATCTGAGGAAAAAGTTATTAATAACAGTTAATGGCGCAAAATACCTACAACTATACATTTAGTAATTTTTGTTCAGATATTGTACCATTTATCCTCTTTTCCGGGGCTCGAAGTCGATCAACGAAAATGACAATGATATAATTAAAATTGACATGATTAAAATTGACATGAGAGAATTGATTTTAAGACGTTTGTCCTCTAGTTCTGTATCATGTGGAGAAGTTTAAAACCGCCGTTACGTAATTGATACATGTCCGTTGATAAATGGCTGCCCAATCATTGTCGTAAAAACGTGGAATAAAATACATCTTATTGACTTGCTAAATGGTGGTTAAAACCCTGTGACTGTTTTGCCTATATCGTTAAAAACGATTCTTACTCAGGTATTGTTATGATAGACAACCAGTTGTCACAAAGACATATTATGTATATCTTACCCAACTGAAAGTCCCTCTCGATTTCTTGATTTATCTAGCTAAAGTATATTCGTAAAATGTAAATAACCTGTTCGTTTTTAAACTGATTAAAATACGACCGAGATTGATAACTACGACTGTATTTATTTAATTCATAGTTGAAAGTTGTTACATTATTGCGAAAATTAAATAAATTGAAATGAAATCCTATAGCATTAGGAAGTGTATTTTATATATTGATTGCCGGTATGTATACAATTAGTTATTTTTAATGTAACTATTTATCAATCAAGTTCATACTTTAAGCCAGTAAATGCAGTTGAATTATTATAGTATCCAAATCTGTTTACAGATTCTTATCGAGCAATCTAATCATAACACTTTAAAATTATATAAAATAAAAAAGGAAATCTTAGAAACAAAGATGCGAAATAAAACATTGACCTGGTTTATCTAGTTTAAATAATTTCATGATAAAAACATGATTACAAACATCGACTGATTGCTAGTTGGATGTTGATCACAGTTAAATTTTCTGCTTAAGAAAATTAAAGATTAATATTTTAGCTACAGCTGCAAACGCAGAAACATGCCCAACCGCATGTACGTGGGTCGCCTGGCAGGCATGGGGAGCATGTTCCTCTAGTTGTGGAGGGGGTTATCAAAGCCGTAAAAGGCAAGTGTGTTGCAGGTCTGATGCTACATTCGATCAATGTATGGTTGAATGTCACTTGAGGTCGTCAGACGCTAAGGAAAAACGTTGCTGCAATACGCATTGTAATAATGGCGGTTCTTGGACATATCTTGACAAGCCAAGCTGCAATGGCCGTTGTAATTGCCCTAAAGGGTACAAAGGGAATTGTTGTCAAACAGGTATTTACTTGTCATCAGATTTACGTAGAGTATCGCAATGCAATGTGTAAACAACATATGCTTATACATAAATACTGTTTACATGAAATTACAGTTGCTTTTTTTTTTTTTTTTTTATGGTGGGGGGATATGAAAAAAAAAATCTTATTCTTCTTAATTAGTATTAGTATTGGTAATAATTATTTAATATCAATATTTACATGATGCATGTTCCATGATTTATAGGAGCTATACTAAAAACCATTCTTTTTAAAGTATCTTTAAATACTTTTTTGTTAGAAAAAATTCGTTTTAATATATAAAAAAGACTAAAACGCAATTTGGAAAAAAAAAAAACCAAAAAGGGCATTGAACTGAAAAAATTTGCAGTCAAATAAATGAAAAGAATTCATATAAAAAGCTCCAAAATTTGTTTAAAAACCTCTAAATCCCGGGAACCTCTAAAAACGGGACCGGGTTCTACGTAACATATTTTTTTTATTATCTTTTTTAGTCAACACTTTTTAAAAAACATTTTGATTCATATTTTTTTTTTTTAAAAATATCTTTAATTTCCCCTTTCTTAATACTATACAATATGATAATTTTTTCACATCTCTCTTTCATTGCGGGCGTCCGGGTTTTTCCCCCAACCCCCTTTCCAAATAAACGAGGAAATTTTCGGGGGAAAGGGTTTGAAGTGTAAACCCCCTTTCTTTTAAACGGGTTTGGAAAAAAAAGGAACTTGCAGAAGTCGTAAGACATTTTATCACATAAAACTAAACTTTTGCCAAAACTACAGTCTTAATGAATCTTGATTATGTTCTTATCTATGTGTTTTCATATCTCCGGGAAATACAAACTATTTTTTTGTTTTTATGACAATCCCCTTTCAACCTTTACGATTTTATACAAAAACTTTGGTGCAAAAGGACCTATTTGAAAAAAGAAGCTGCTTATTTTTTTAAAGCAATTCAGTTTCTCTGTAAATTTAGAAGAGAGAGAGAGGGGAAGAGGAGAGATTTATTTTTATTGCCACTAAGGTAAACTCCCCTTTCACCCGTATCACTTTCTCAGAATCAGTTAGTGAAAGCAAAGAAAAAATAGGGTCGTAAAATTTTAAACACACGATGGCAAATATAACGAAAACCCTTTTGGCAATTCTAGAACGACACAAAGAATCAACATTCGGTTACAAAGTAACGGAAACTTGAAAAGAAATTTAGGATATTTTTGGGGGTTTTGAAAAAAAAATTGTCCCTCAAAATTTTTGAAAAAAATAAAAGGGGTTACTTAGGGCCACACATAAATATTTTTTCCCTTTTTAATTTCTTTTAAAAAAATGCTTTTTAAAGAGTTTAAAAAACATACTAGCCCTTTCAGAGAACAAATCCTTCCCACTTTTTAAAAGTTTAAAAAATGATAAAAAATAAAAAAAGTAGGGGTCATATACGTCAAAGAGATATTTCTTTTGTCACTTTTGACTACTGTAAAATCACCCCAAATCACATTCTTGATCTGGTTAAAAAAAGCAAAAAAGGTTTCATTTTCAAAAAATAAAACCTTTCTTCATTTTTTCTCCAAAATGTCATAAAGACATCCCAATGACATTTAAACAGAAACCATTTTAAATTTTAGACCTCTTTGGTCATGCCAACAAAAAAATTAGTGTTCAAAAACCCTGTCCGCCATTACCGACAAGCCCAGATGGCCCCCCAAAGCTGGTTCCGTTTACTATATTTTAAAGCCTTAGAAAAAACCCGACAAATTTGGGGTTTATACATATATTACACAAATGCAACCCCGAGTGTGGAACAAGGCACGTGCATTCAGAGGGTTTGTGAGTGCCAGAAAATTTTGGGAGAAAAAAGAGCCTTGGTAAGAACATTTTTCCCAAAAAATTACTGTTGAAAAATCTTTTTATGTAATGAATTGGATTATATTACTTTTTATTGAATGATTTTTGCAAAAGATTAAACAATACCTTTAAAGCTCAGCAAAAAGGGCCAAAATACAAAACAACCGGCGGTTTTTAAAACCGCTTGGCATTGACTTTTCCCTTTTCAACTTTAAAAAGTTTAACGCCAAAAAAATGTATTTTGCATTTTTAAATAATATTAACGATCACACGTTTTAAAAATTTTATAAACCTAAAAGTTACAACAGAAAAACCCCCCGCAAAATTGAAATAAATTCAATTTTTTCGGGTATTTGTAGAATAAAGTGGATATTCTCGTTTCTAGGGTGAGTAAAATTTTCAATGAACTCGATTGTTTTATTAAGAAATGGTAGGGTTTACAAGACCCCATCAACGGCTCTTGCTCTAAATAAATCTTAAATTTAAAAAAATTTTCGTATCATTATACGTACTTTCAGCAAAGATTTAGATTCACAGTAACATCCTTTTTAATAAACTATTTTGTACGAAATAATTTCAAACTTTTTTCATATAAAATGGGGGAAATTTTGAAAATTTGGCATTTCAAAATGTCCAAGTGAGTGTCTTTTAAAAATTTATTGAAAAATTTTATTTCTGCTATTTGAAAACTGTTGCCTATTTGAATCATTAAACACAGTCATGACAAAATGTTATTAATGAAATTGAAATTTTTTTTTTAATTGGCGATAAATTTAAACTGTAAATGTAAGAACAATATTAAAAACCAAAACACAGTTGATACAAGGGAAAAAAATACATCTCTTATGAATATTTGAAGTAGCAATTTCAAGTTTATAAACACTGGGGTTTAAAAAAATTAAACAATTAAAAATTAAAAAAAATTTTACAGCCATTTCCACGAAATGTGTAAAAAATTTATTTAAATTAATGATGGGGTTTGCCGTTTGCTTAATAACCCTTTAATTTGGTTTTTCATTTCTTTTTTTACACACAAAAATGTTGTAAAGATCTTTGATTTCTCTTCTTTCTCATGTGAAGTTTAAGTAAGATCTTTCGGTCAAAGGGGTTACAAAATTTTTTAACAACATTGCTTGTAAAAAACATAAAAAGTAACTTGCTTTATTTTTGAAATCAAAAAATGTCTTATAAACTTTCGCTAATGTCGTCAAAATTTTTTGCAGTGGAACAAAATTCCTATTTATCCCACTTTACACGCTTTTAAGCCCCTTTTCAGAAAAGTCGGGTACCCGCCCATCATTTTCAGAGTTTGGTAGAGTGTCTACATCAAGATAAAATGCGGGTATTTAGGTTTTTTTCTTTGGTTTAAAAACGATACAGACGGCGATTCGTCTTAAAATTTCAATAGTGTCACTAACGGGAAAAAAAAATTTTAAAAATTTTTTCTGTCCATTTTCCTTTTGCCCTTTAGGATTTTTTAAACAAGTAGTTTTGTTATACAGTCCATTTCATGCGCCTGTTAACATTGATTGTGAAAAATCTGTCCCTTTTGTCTGTATTTATTTTCGCCCTTCTTTTAAATTTATTGTTAACATATGATTTATTCTGTTTTGTCCTTCCCAAAATATTGTCTATAATTTTGCAGTCCCAAAGAAATAGTGCGCATTTAAAAAAAAAAGTTTTGGTGTTTAAATCAAAATAAATCTCTGAAAAAAAATTTTAATATATAGAAACAAAAAAAACCCATAAAAAAAAACTTTAAAATTATTCGAGAAACTTACGTTTGCCATGATTGAAATATTGAAGTACGGGTTATACAACCGATTTAAAAATACCTGACTTTTTTTTACAAAATTTCAAAGGTGATTTCGAACAAAAATTCATTATCTTTATCACGTTTTTTTTAAAAAAACTTTATGCCCCGAATTTTTTTTTTCTGGGGCGCTCCCAGGGAAACCCTCTTACTGCAGAAAGTTTAGGGCAAAACGAACGAATTTGGGTGTTTTAAAACCCGGGGCCTTGACGAAGGGAACTTAATGAAACATTGCGGCGCTCCTTCAATACATCCCATCAAAAGCAAAAAGGGGGGCAATATCAAATTTTTTTCGAAAAAACTCTTTCCAACAGCAGAACAGGCCGATGCACTTTAATGAGTTGTTTTTTTCTTTTTTTTTTGAAAAATTTCAAAATTTTACAGTTTTTAAATGACATTTTCTAAAAAATTTTTACAATTACCGTTTTCTTTGTCTTGATGCTTTTAATGTCTAATTTTTTTCCTTTTACATAATAAATATTAAAAAAAGTTATTTTCATGAAACAAACAATACAGAAATGCAGTGCAAGTGATTCACGTCGCTGATTGTTTCTTTGCAACAAATTTGGGAAACAATTATGGCCTGCATTCTTTCGTTGGAAGGAACCCAGAAAAACTATTTTTGTACCAGACAGCAGTGTTTGGGGGGAAACCCAATTTTAACTTTTATACAAAAACACAAAAAAGGTTGCGGGTCATTTTTAAGTGTGACTTTATAAAATCTGAGCAGTTTATCGAAATAAATAAAAGAAAAGGTATGGGGAAATTTTAAAAATGACGGTTTTAAAATCAAAAAATTTTTTGGCGTGCAATAGAAAAAAAACAAAATTTTATCTTCAAAAATGTTTTCTTCCTTGTTCTGCTTAATTGCATCTACGAAATTATGGTTTAGAAAAACCTAATTTTCCGAGATTGGGTTAGTAGTTGCGAAACAAAATTAAATAATCACAAGATCACTCGAGATATCGTTAGGCATAATACAACTGCACCTTTCCCCAGTTTCGGAGTTATTGCCCTTTGAAATTGTACAAAATGCAGTTTAAAACTCTCGAAGGTATACCCTGAAAAAACGATAAAAATGATGTGGCTTTCCGCTAGTTTCAGTTGTTACGCAGGAAAAATTTCTTGTTTACGTAAAAAAAGTAACATAAAACAAACCACAACTTTAAACAATAAAAAGAGTAACTTTTAAAATCCCTTAAAATTTTAAAATACCAAAAATTAAATTTAATTTGCAAAAATGTCCAAACCCTTCCCCGGGTCAATTTTAAAACAAACTGTTTTTAAATTTAGACGGCCCCAAAGGATAAAACCTCTCCCCAAAGATAACTTTAACTTCACGGTTTTAAAAAAAATCCTTCAATTTTTGATATCCAAACGGAATATTTATTATAAAAATACCAAAAAATTGTCAATAAGTTAAAAGTCAAGTTTCCCTGCCTCAGAAAGCTCCCTATTCAATGTACATGGGGTTTTTTCGAATTTTTTTTGACACTAAAAAAAAAACATTCGGAAAAAAAAGAACAATTAGTAAAATCCGCTTTCAAAAAAATTGTTACACCCATTTTCAGAATTGTGGAAAACTTTCTGGAACACAATAGAATATAAATACTTAATACATATTACCCAAAAATTTTGGTCAAAAACAATGAAAACTTAAGTAAACCCTAAAGGGGAAAACGCTAACATACACAATAATTTGTATTACATATACCATTAATTTTTGGAGTTATGCCCTTTGTTTTTTAAAGTTTTCAGGGGACGTTTTAAACATTTGAATGTTAAAGTGGTGAGCTTGCGCATTCTGCATGGAAATACACGACTGGGGCGTTTTTTGTCTTTTAAAATTTGCTCTCTATTTTTAAAAAAAACATTTTATCTTTTTCAAAAACATTTTTTTCACAAAAAATAAAACCAAAAAAATTATCTAATCTGCTAGTTTCTTTTAAATCACCGACGTTAAAGGATAACATATAGCTACAATAACAAGAGTGGTACCATAAAAGAATATTTAAAACGCACTAAAAATAAAGCCAAAACATCAAGGAATGAACTTATCTGACATGTCATTATCACATTATCACAAAAGACGAATAACTGAATATTGACCAGTCTAGACTAGAGATACAATCTGTTACTCCCTTTCACTCCCAGCCTGTAATCACTTTCACTTCCTCTGCCATTTGTAAAGAAAAAAATGATTATTTATTTTATTTTTTTTTCTTGTAACAATTCTAATTTATTGTACCCTGAATTTTTTTTTTTATGTTATTTATCATAAGCCCGCCCCTCAGTGGGGAAACTTGGCACGAATCGGGGGGGGTCGCGAGTTCAATCCCCGGGGGGGGTTTTTCCCGTGACGATTTCATAAAAGACTTTGTGCTGAAATCTTTCGTCCTCCCCTCAAAATTCATGTGGGGAAGTTGGCAATTTTTTTTCGGAGAACATTGTAATGGTACGAATCCAGGAACATGGTTTAGGTCAACTGCCCCCGTAACATACTGAAATACTTTTAAAAAACGGCTTTAAACCCAAAACAAAAAAACAAAAAAACCCTTTTTGAAAGCCGGAGAGTCTGACAGCTCGAGATCGATATAAAAAATAAAATAGTTAATTCGTATTAAACGTGAATAATAAAAAAATTTGCTTTTTGATTTATGCGAAATTTCCCCAGGTCTGACAATCATTATGACTGTTTTTCGAGATTTTTTCGTATTTAAAGGGGTAAAAAATCATAAATCATATTTTAAATTACCTGGTTATAAAATGGGATATCTTTATTTATCATTGTCTTTTAAACTTTTTTATTTACTAAGGTTTCGGATATAATTAGTTTTGAAACTTTGAATCGAGTTTAAAAGCATTGCGGACAAGTCCTTGAAACTTTTTCACAATTTTGTTTCTTAAGCTGTAAAAAATTTTTAAAAAAGCTTACCTTAGGTGAATGTTATCATACTAGTCCCTAATGTGAAAAAATCAAACTTTGTTAGGAACAGACATCTTTTAAATTCTCAAAATTTTCCTTTTTAAGAACGAACGATGTTTTTTTCAAGTTTATTAGTTAAAAACCTTGAAAAATTTTAAAAAGGGTCGGGTTTTATTAAACGTTTAATTGTTTGCATAAACTTGCTTTACGAAAACAAATCTTACTCAAGAGCTATTTTTTGATATTCAGGTTTTAAATAAATTAGATTTCGAGATGTAAATGAGCAATATAGCGATATATGATATCCTTTTTGTATTAGACATGCATCACAGCAGTTTTTCCCCTACGTACATTCGACAATGATTATTTTCTTTGTGCAATATTTTTTCTTTTACTTTTTTATTGTCTTCCCAGAAACTTTTCGGCGGTATACACTAGCTTCGGACTTACTTTACATTTAAAAAGAACTTTTTTAAAGTGCCGTCCCCTTTGTCTGAGGGTTCCACTTAAAGGTAAACTAAATTAAAACGTCGTTAAAGAAGGGGGATTGATAATTTTAAAAAATACTTTTTTTTCTCAATTTTAGATTTAAAACTTATCTTTTAAAATGTATCTGTATTTCAGTTGAATACTTAAAGTTCTGCCCAAATGTCTTCATTATTTATAATTATTAGGTAAAAAAGTATTATAAATTTTTTTACTGGTAGTATGTGCGACAGGAATATCTAGCTCGATAGAAAACCGTTCTGGCAAAAAATTCCTTGGAAATAAAATAACTATTTAATTAAAAATCATTACATGCAAAAGTCGGGGCCAAAGAGAAGATTTAGCCCGGGTTATATTACCAAAAACCCAAAATTAAGTTGTTGCAAGAAAAGTCTCATTCTAAATATCGAAAAATTTTCAAACTGACAAATAACTGAAATCAATGCTGAGATTTTTCGGGGTTTTAAATTATGATATTTTCGTCCCTTTTTATACGCGAAAAATTTTTGGGTTCAGTTGTTTCATTGCCATAATAAATGCTGTTTGGAAAATCCTCCGTCGATAGTAGTTTTACTTCCCGGGGAAAATATAGAACATTCAAAAAATTTTTTGTTTTTTTATTCCTTTGGGGGTTTTAGGTGAACTAAAAGGATTTGGTCATATGGAAATTTTTCCCCAGCGTTTGAGGTAGAAAAACCCCAAATTCCCCCTTCAAAAATTTGAGAAAAACCGGGCCTTCTAAAACCGGGGAAAATATTTCCTCCATAAAAAATACATTGTTTTAAAACTCAGCCAGCCCGCATAAAGGGCCGGGTCGAGGGGCCCGTGCCCACCACCCCCCCCCCCCGCGAGATGTGACTTAACTCACAATATGCACCATAAAACCCAAAAAGGAAAAATTTGTTTCTCAAAATTTAGACCGAAACGCCCAGAGGCCCCCATTTCTAACCCTATTTCAAAATTTACCCGGGGGGGAACCCATTAATCCCTAATATAAAGGGGAGACACCCACCATAAATGTACCGAGGACCCCCTTTCACCTTTTTTTAAAAAAAAACGGGAGAAAGACCCAAATAAAGAGGGGATAACCCCTCCATTACCTCAAAATTTAACCAAAAAACTGCACCAAAAAAAATTCAAGCGGAGACCCTCAATGGCTAAATTGCATCAAACTTTTAATCTTGTTGATTAAACCCACCCCCTTTTGACCTACTTTTTTCGCCCAAAAAATCATTCTTAAAATACCGGATTAACCTTTTTCTGGTAGACAATTCGGGGCCTCCTGAAAAAATGTGTTTTCAAAAAATTTATCTGCAAACTATCATCAACTCTTTTCAGCATATTTTAAGAATATAGAAAAATAATATTTACATTGTAAAAAAAAAAGTGATTAAAAATTTGACTAAATCACGATTTATGTAATATTACTACTTAAAAATTTAAAAATTTTTTTAAAGACTTTTAAACCTTTTTTTGGCCTAATATATCCACTGTCAATTGACTAAATTCTTGCATATCGCATTTTTTTCATGCAAACTGAATAATTTCCATTAGGAAACACAAAAGAATCAGATTTTGTGGTGCCTCTTAAGTAGGTTCAAATGTGCAACAACAAAAATTCCCGTATTTTTGAATCATTATAGACCCGTTTTGATTTTTATCTTGTAAATCTTTCTTTAATTATAAAATCCCCTTGTTTTAAACAAAGGCTTTTTAACAGCTGCATTTTAAAAAACAATTCAACAAAAAAAAAGAAGATTTTTAACTCGTCTTCTTTAAAACCCCTATTATCTACTTTCATTTTTCAAAACTGTATGGCTTAAAAACCAAGGGCATAACTGTCTTCGCCTCAATCAAACAATTGAATACTATTTTTATTTCTTTTTAAAATGTCAAAATAAAAAATACAAAAAATTTTAAAAAACGACCATTTTTTTAAAGCTAAAATTTAAAAAAAGTTTTACATTTTAAAAACACCATATTATTAACCAAGAATAACCCCCGAAAATGAACATTACAATCAAAGCTTTCAGTGCTTGATGATTTTAGTACATTTTATTTTGTGGGGTTCCCCTTATACATTACTTTTCAAAACCCTTTTTTTTATTGAATACATTTTATAAAAAAAAAATTTTGTGTACTTTCGCGCGTGCATCGTGCACGAGTAACATACGTTTCCAAGGAAAAGTAAATTTGAAAAAAATAACAAACGTCCAAAAGCGTTCAAATTGACGAAAAAGTGAAATGAATTATATTGCCTGTGTTTTTTATTTTTTGAAACCCGCAAGCATGAATTTTAAATTTTTAAAGCTAACCTTTTAAATGCCTTAAAACCATCAAAACATTACGCTTTATTACCCCTTAAAATTTTATTGCATGAATTACATGGGGCGAAAATTATATTTTCTTTTGTTTGTTTCATCCTCACTTTTAGATTTTATCCAAACGGTCCCCCATAAAATTTTGTATCTCTTACCCAAAATAAATGCGCAGTGTCATGTTCGCAGGTTTACTAATCAAAAGACGGGGGTTTCTCCTACTTGTATTTTTGCGTATTTTCACAGTTTAGCGAGTCCTACATCAGGTTGAATTTCTATTTTTTTTATTTCAAACAGTTTTTTTTTGTTGAAGTTTGTAATTTTTCTAAAAACCTTAGAAAACAAATCACATTGTGATTTTGATATATTTTTTCCAAGCACAGACAAAGTTGGATGGATTCTTTTCCCAATCCTGATTATGATCTCTTTTTTCCGCAATGTATTTTTACAGTAGTAACATTAGAAACTAAATAAAACTATTAAAAATTGTAAAACAATACATTGTTTAAAAAGTAAACCGGGCATTTAAAAAATTGCGATATCTTAAGTTTTGGGATTTGCAAACAAAATTTTAGAAGCGGCAACTATTCCTACTCATTTTATTTAAAAACAAAGCCTGTCTGCTTATATCAAGGTTTTTATTATTATTATTATTATTATTTTAACCCGATTTTTATAGCGCCCTTTTTATGACAATTTCACTTCAAAGGCGCTTTTCATAGTCAAATGCAGCCACCAAAGGGGGCATATTCATCCTGCTAGTACAGACAAGAGCGTCTGACCAAGGGACAGAGGAGACAAACCCCCGTGACAGAAGATCAAAATCGTACAACTTGTCCGGCTAACTTGCCTACTCCCTTCGAAAAGACCTGGTTCTTTAACGGCCCGGGGATACACGATACACCAGGATTCCTGGGTTCCCGACCATACACCTCTAGTTGGTGGGAACACCCGAAAGCGTTTCTGAAAATTCCCGAGTACTGCCGGGACGAACCCCCGACCCAATTGGGAAGGGCCCTGTGCAAACACTGAGCTATCCCCACCCCTTCTTCAAATGAAAAGGGTTTTGAATTGGGCAACTGCATTTTTTTGTCGAATTGCTAAGTTAAGGGTGGTTTGCAATTTTCGATTTACATTGTAAAAACTACAGACAAATGTGTTTTTCTTGTTATTAACTGCGAACTGAAGAATCCTTGGCAGTCAGCGGCCAAAACAGCGAACGTCAGATTTCCCCGTCCTTTTTTTGCCCGGGGCTATAAGTGTTTTTCAAGTATGAATAAGGATTTTCAAATACTTTGCACTAAAGTTTCCTAACAGGTAAGCGTTGCTTCCAAAACCAAAATGCCAAAACGTCTTTTCTCAAAAACACAATCGTTCCCCCATCACAATTTTTTCATGGGACTGTACTAGTTGATTTGATGGCGGATGAAATTCTTTGCATTCCATAAACTTTTTTTTTTCTCATGGTACCTTTGAACTTGCTAGAATGTTACCAGAGTTTTCTGAATCCTTTTTGTTTCAGGCTGTACAAAATTACCAATGGACATGTTCTGTTTTCTCGATTCCCCTAGTGGACCTCGGGGAAAGTTTTTTGGGGAAAAAAAAACAATTTTCTTCAAGTCTGATAATTACTTAGGGATGGAAAAACCTTTTTGGGCTTTCACATTTTTTAAACCAGGCAAAAATCCATTTTAAATTAGATACTTACAGCAGTTTTCACAGGTTTTAAGTTCGGTTGAAAGATGGCAAAGCAATGGGAAAGTAGATGTAGGCAAGGGCCCCTTATTTTAGCATAAAGAAAGGTTTTAAAAAAGGCCAATGGGGGTTTAAAATTTTTGTCAGATGTATTGCACTGGTTACTTCTTCCACTTGAAAAACGTACATACGCGCGAAATTTGCTTTCCCATGGAATTAACGGGACACAAATTTACGTTGTTCTGTTGGGTCTCTTCACACATTCTGGTATGAAAAGGTGACCCCAGCTGAAAAAATCATTAAAATTTCAGACCCTTTCAATTTACACTCACTTTGGGAAATTAAAGTACAATCGTAAAGGGAACAACCCTTTTATCATTACACCCAACGTTCAACCCCAGATAACTTTTTTTTCAACAAGAATACGAAACTAACTACAGTATAACTCTGATTTAACAAAGTCGCTCTATGATGTAAACCGCGGCGGGTTAAAAATTTTTCGGGTTATTTTTGTATACCTATTTTTAAACAAATTTTAATTAGTTTCCACAAGGCAGGCGACGAGGAAATTGGCCCAGTGGGCAAAAGGGGGATCCCTTGCGGTCCGGTTTTAAAAAGACGTTAAAAATGTGAGAAAGAAACCCTTTCGATCAATTGGAAGCAATTTAAAAACCAAAACGTTGCATAACGCACCGTGTAAACCTAAGTAAAATGGGTTAAAAATTACTTATAGTAGAGCAAACCAATACATTAAAAAAATAAAAATTTTGATGATACGAATAGTCGTTTCAAAAAAATCTTTAAAACTTCATTCTAATTAGTTTTCCATTGAATTTCCACATTGCTTGCTCATTTACGCGTTTTTTCAATGCTTATCTTGGGGAAACCGTTATAAGTACATCGGTAACAAAAATGCTTTTAGGAAAAACCACGGTATAAACGAAGTATCTTATTTTCATTATTATTAATTTCTATTTTGAAACTTTTCCCAAAGGTCTGTTAAAAATGTTTTTTCATTTATGCTGACGCATGAAATGAAACGATCAAATAAATTTTACTAATACAAAAAAAACTTCCGATGTATAACTGGGTTTTTTTTAAATAAAAAAAAAACAAATTTTAATTTTTTCTTCTCCCAAAAATTTCATTGAAGATAAACAACCGTGAAGTCATTTGCTCACAATAGCCTTTGAAAGGCTTTATTTCTGCGCGTCATTGCTTGTAACATCCCCCAAAAGGCACTCGCGCTAATTTTTATTCGTCAGCGGAGCAACCAACAATATTTTAAAAATTATTTTTTTTTCGAGTTTGTAAAATTATCAATATTTCAAATGACAATATAATTCAAATAGAGTTTTTTTAAATTTCAGACGCAAGTGAATTTCATGCAAAACGGCTATGTTGGACTATGACTTACGGTTTTATTGATATTTTTAAATTTACACGTGAAGTTCTTTAATTTAAAGTGATATAAAAAAAAAAAAAAAACAAATATTTATAAATTAAATTTTTTTTAATAAAAAAACCTATTGTAAAACTAGATAATAGTTTCTCTTTCTTTTTGTAATTTACTAATGTATACGTTTATATTTTTTTTTTACCCGTTTTAAGGGGGCATTTTATAAAATCTTTTAGATCAAATTTTTTTTCCCTTTAATAGGCCTGTCGCGGGTTTTTGGGGCTTTTGGGACGCTGGACGAATCCAAAAACTTTCGGAAACGGAAAAACCCCCCCCCGACGGAGTCCTGCTCCGTTTTCCCGGAAAAAAGGCAAACCTTTATCGGATTGTTCCAAAGAGCTTTGTGAAACTGGGTTTGTCCTGTAATGTTAACAACAGTGTAACTTCCAAAACCGGCAAAAACCCCCGCCGCTTTAAAATTTCCGCATTACAATTGAAAGTACGAAATTTGTTTGATAAAAACACACTAATCATTTATTTAATTTTTTTGTATTTAGATCTTTTTTTTGTGCTTATTTTAAGTCTGCAAATGGTTTGCTTTTAATGCGTAGACGAAACAAAAATGCTACAATAATTTACATGACATATTATTTCAAAGCTTGCCACAACACAATGGAAGATAATTATCTGCAACCTGGGCATATAAAAATAATATTACATCCTAACCCTTTAGGGTAAACAAAATTTGTTATTATTCAATTTGTAGCCACTTTTTAGACTTTTTAAATACAAAAAACTCCTGCAGATATCATCAATATAACGTACTATTATATTAATTAAGATTAACGAATATGATAATATCTTACATTGTTTTGCAATCTACAGACTGTAACAGAATATGCCCTCCAGGAAGTAAGCTATCATCAAAATGTGACATGTGCACAACTGTTGGCGTTGTGCTGTACGGGAAAGGTGAAATCGTTTTCCAACAGAAAATTGGGAAAGGGCGAAATTTTTTCCCGAATCCAAAAAGTACGAATCCATTAAACAACAGGAAAATGGGCCCTTTTCCTTACTGGGTTTTGGGCAGATGAAAATTTTCGATCAAAAAGAATGGTTACTCTGCAGTTTTTGGGAAGCCCAAACTGGTAAATGGAAGCACTGATTTTTAAAAGCAACGTTGGTCGAAAAGGTAATTTTAACATTTTTTCCAAAAAAACTTTATAAACTTTACGTTGTTTCAAAATACTCTCACATTTTTTGGTTGAAATAATTTTTGGTTTAAGGTTCAATTTAAAAACGTTTTTTTCAGTGTAAAAGCGAAAAAAACATTTTACTAAATATTTTCATGAAAAAAAAATATTTTAATTCATTTTGGAATTATTTTTTAGTTTCTCCCAAAAGGGAAAAAATTTCGATATTTTGGCTATAAAATTGCAAATAATTTTAATCTTTTAAATTTTAATTTATTTCTGTAAAATTGTGATAAATATCTAATTTTTTTTTTTATACTTGTATTATTACCGAATTTACAAAATCCTACAACAAAAACTCGACTGGTGGACAGAGTGTTTCTCTTTTCTGCAAGCCCTGGAAAAGCCCGTACCGCGTTGTTTCCTGGTAAAACATGTACATCCATTAATTCACTAACTATGGGTTTTTCTGCAAATTTATCCTTTTTAAAATGAACTAACAACATGTAAAAAAACACCTACTTTTAAAAGCGGTTGTTTTTTTTAAAGCCTTGTCGAAATACAGCAACTATTTGACGTAGAATTTATCCTGGCAATTTTGGTGTCCCTTTTCTCCATTTTTGTACGTCAGCATTAATCATTTCAATCACCCCAAAATTCCAATTTTTTTGAAACAAATTTTCTCAATTGCAAAAAACTCTTATCAACTTTTAAACGCATTCCTACCGACACAAGGGGCATCTCGTTGTTGCAATTGTAAACCGTACACCAGTACCGTATACTTGTTTTTTACAAAATTACCGTCGCAAGCACCACAAAAGAATAAAATCCACTCGCGAGCTATTGTTTCAATTTATCGTTATAAATTAAAGTTTACCGGGTTTTACTAGACTTGCAGAAATTTTTATATTACATTTTCATTCACTGTTTTTTGTCAAAAAGAAAACAGCGTTTTTTTGATAAACAACAATGGAAAAATAAAACACGGGATCCTTCCGGAGTTGCAATGAATTGGCGCTTTCCAAAAAAAGCATGACAAAATGGCGGGCATTTGAAAAAAATTTTCAAATATGGACACCAAGGTTTTTAAAAGAATTTTGAAAAATGCAAAAACATATTTTTCTACCGTTAAAGGTCAAAATTTAGTCGATATATATAAATTTTCCTGGATTTAAGAATATTTTGGACAAAATATATAACTTTATATTTATTGGAAGGCATATTACAATTTATAATGGGCAGGCCTTTTGGGCTGTTCTGTTTAAATATCTAACCCTTTTAAATTTCCCCTTTGAACAACAGTATTGTTATTGATAACTCGTGCATTTTCTTTCACCACCCCCAAAACAGTTATTGGAGAAAAATGCAAAATTTTTTACCTGTGTTACTCAGACAAAATTGTCATGAAAACTTATTTTAAAAATTGATCCATACAATTATTTTTAGAATTAAATTTCTTTTGATAATATTTTTTTACTTTTGTGATAAATAGTTTTTAAGATAGATAGCTACAAACCTAAGACCTTTAAAAAATTTTCAAATTTAGATGTTTTTTAGCACGTGTACTACAGAAAAGTAAAGTTTTACGTTTCCATGCACTATTTTATTAAAATTTAAAGGGAAAAGTTTGCAAAAGTTTGTATTAAAGGAAATTTTTAAAAAAACCCCCCTTAATCAGTCAAAAATTTTTACACTTGGACCAAACTTTCGAAATTTAAGGCATAAATCAAAAATTAATTAATTTCAAATGTTTGATAAGAACATTGACAAAACCCTTTCTAAAAACTTTTTTGGCTATATATTAAAAATGATGCAAACAACGCTTTTAATTGCTTTTTTTGGGTTTTTGGCCCCAAAATTCATACTTTTTAGAGGTCCAGGTCAATTAGTAATTTCCCCAAGTGACCTATGGGTTTTTAAAGGTTGTTATGGGAACCAACCCTTTTTTTTCACTGAAAACCCAAATTCCAGTTTAATGTTCCCCTTTTCATAATTTTCCCTAATTTAAAAGTTAGAATGCAAACAAAAAAATCTTGGGTTCACCTTGTGCTTTTCCTTCACCAATACCCCGTTATTTTTTTAATTCAATGTCTTTCAAAAAATGCCACCTGAATTTAAATGAAAATTACAAATAAATTTTTGTTAGAACCACAAATTTTTTCTAAATTTATTTTTATTTAAAAGTTTAAAAAATCACAAAAATCTTTTTTTTGGCTTCATTTCTGTATATTTTTTTGTATTTTTATTTAAACTATCAGTGTATTTTGGTTCGATGGGGTATTTGATCTCTTTAAACTGAGCTCTCAAAACAAGAAAAAAAAAGTTGTATGACCAAAAATTGAACACTGAGAAAAGGAGAATATTAAAAAACCGGGTTTTCATTTTTATTGAAAAAAAGCTTAATTCCCAATAGCGTCCAAATTAAGGGGGCCGCACTTCTGGACGTGCAGCGCCTTTTTAAATCCATATTGTCAAAAGAAAATTTTTGTCACTTCGTTTTGAAAAATTTGCAGCACTGTGCGGTTTAAATTCGAATGCAAGGTTTTAAAAATGTTTTCGGAAATTTGAAAATGTTTTATTTTTATTTTCACAAAGGAATTGTTTTACAAAAGGGGGGCAAATTTTTTTAAAATAATACCGATAGTACAAACACAACGGGGAAAACATGTATTGAATGATAGAATTTCGACAAAACTTGTTCGTTTTAAAATTTGAAGAATTTTTTTTTCACGGTTTTTAATTCTCTTTTTCTGTTAATCATTTCCTTTCAGGAAAGTATTTTTGCCTTTTTCTTAACAATGTTGTTTCCCTTTGATTTAATTTCAAATGGCATCTGTCAAAAAGTGTATGGTGGACAAATAAAAAAATATATAAAAATCAATCACAAATTTAATATTTTTTAATTGTAGGGCTCGTTTTATTTTTCCCAAAAATTTAAAAAGCCAATTTTTATTTACAAATTTTAAAAGTAATGGGCTTTTGTGAAGCAGAATGTTATCCCATAAAAAGATATTATAAACCGAAATTGAACGTCCACAATTTTTTTTAAATGGCAACACCTTTACATAAACTCGGGCCAAACATGTTTAAACGCATTGTCGATAAGCTCCAAAAATAAATTTTTACAAGAATTTTCCCCTTTAAAAAAAATTCCTTTGTAAGAAATAAAAATTTCAAAAATTTTTAGAAAAAATGATCAACTTTTTATTCGAAATTTTCCCGACTTTTTCTTTTGCAAAAGCATCAAAACGAAGATGTTCAACATTTTTTTGAAAAAGGTTAATTTTTAAATCTTGAAAACTGTCCAGCTGAAGGCCCCCTTTTAGTGTCCCTTTTCGGGGAAACAAACTTTATTATTAAATTACCTGAATTTTAGAAAAAATTTTTAATTTTAACTGTGCAATTTTTATGTAAAAACAACTTTTTTTTTCTATATTTTATGATGTTCCAAGTTCAAGACTTCAACTATTTTATCGAATCCTTAAGTGTGTTAAAACAGTCTAATGAGGTAATTGATAGTGTGTTAAAACGAGTATCATTGGGGTAAGGGGATTGTTAAAATATACATGGGGTAAATGGTTAAAAGGCCAACCCTGACATTTAAATTCCCCTTTTCTGATACTCATAAAGTTAACACACTTTTTAGCAAAAAGCCTTAAAAATTTAAAAATAAGTTATTTACAAGTTAAGTATGTTGAACTTTTTTCAATTTTCCAAAAATTGCTAAAAACATTCTGATTTTTAAGGAATCCCCGTTGTGGTTTTGTTTTTTCCTTAGTTGGAGTAACAGAACGCTTGGACAAACCCTTAACCGGATACGATAGGGAAAACCCAAAAAATGTAGGCAGGCAAAAAAAAATCGTTACGCGAAAATTTAAATAATGATCAAACAATCGAGAATCGTTTTTAACGATAGGGGATAAAAAAACTTTTAAAGGGAATGTTTAAAATTTATTAGCACTCCCGAGCTTTTTATTGACACAGTAACCCTTTTGGGAAATATATGGTTAGCCATGCCAATAACCACATGAAAAACCTTTGCCCTTTAATTAGTTATCATTTATTACAATGAAATTTTGCTTTTTTAAATTTTCCAAAAGAAATCTTTTTGTTTTTTGATTAAACGAAAATTATTAAATAATCTGATGTAAATTCAGCTTTACATCCAAACTGAACAAAGCTACCCAAAAAGTGCAAAACCAAATCTCGAATTATAAACCCCATTTATATTTCAGTCTTTTAAATTTTTTTTTGGTTTTGAAAATCTGAAAAAAACCAGGTTCAGAGGCTTGGAACCCTAGGACCAAGATCAAAAAGGAACATTACGTTCGAATGTTAAAATTTCTGATCAGGGGGTTTATAAATGTTATACAGAAAAAGAAGCGATCGCGAATCAAAGACGCCAAAATTTCTGTGAAAGGAGTTTTTAAGTTTGAAGATGTATTTTAAACATTCTCGCAAAACAGAATAACTACTATCATTTCCCACATTTTTTAAAAGCTAAAGGGTTTTTCCTCTATTCTTGCAAAATAATACTGATGGAAATTATCCCTTTTAATACATTCAGCGGGGGGATTTTTGATTTCCTTGCCTCCAAAGGGGTTTTTATTTTTTTGAATTATTTTCTCCATCAAAGGAAGTTGGTGACATTGATAAATCTTTAAGCTTCGATTCTTTTTTGTTTTAAACTTTTGTTAAATAACAATTTTTCAATAATACATATGAAAATAATACTGCTAAGCAATAAATTGATTTTGCTCCTTTTCAGCTAAAGTTTGCAAGCAATCAAATTCGGAATTCTTATATTAACTGTATCGCTTAATTTTAGATGGTGTAACTGATTCATGCGGTAGCCCTCAGCCGTTGCTTGAAGATCTTCCAGTAGGCTGCTATGTCAGTGGTGACACAAGCAAAAATTCTACTATGAATGTTGGCACTTGTGGACAAGCTCCATGTGTTACCAGGTCTCTGACAGATAATTTTACATGTACTGAATGGTGGCCGCATTATTGTTGCGATTCTAATGCCGACGATTTGGTTGATATACAGTGCGATGGATTCAAGTATAAAGCGACACGTGTTTCGTCATGTTCTTGTCGGAAATGCTTTTTGAAGACAATAGTTTCAGGAAATGCATTTGGACGTGGAGAGAATGGAACTCTTATTCCATTAAAATTAGGAACGATTCTTGTATATGGAAAACAAACAGCAATGACGAACCTTCTTGGTTTCTTTTCGTTTGAAGTTCCAGTTTATTTAGAGAAGATAGTTGTTCGACTTATGGACACCATATTCAAAACGTTAATTGATACCACAAAAACCATAGAATTAAAACCTGGAACAAGCACGTCAATAAATATAGTCTTACCATTTCGCCCACAACCCATAGACTTTCATTCTGATTCAGACTTTGCGATGCAAGCTGGGACAGCCAGAGGGTCAAAATCGCCAGGAGGTATATTAATTCCTAAAAACTCCCTTGTTACAATTGACGGCGAACCCTATAAAGGTAAAGCCAAAGCTCAGGTTCATTATATGGATCCCAGAAATCTTGAAGACTTCGAGGCTTCAGGTGGAGAATTTTCATATCAAGAAGATGGCGAAAATTGTCCGTTGGAAACATACGGAGTTTTTAGGACTCATTTTGAAGACGATAGTGGCAATCCTTTAGAATTAAGTAAACCTATACAGTTTGAATTAGACCCGACTGTTATTAATGTATCATACAGTGATTCAGGTGAACCTAATGTTGAACTGTGGAAATTTGATGACAATATTGGAACTTGGAATTCTGTTGGTAAAATGGAAGCTAAAGTATCTTCAACAAGGCGACGTTTACTCGAACAAGTATTTGTTGGATCTGATATAACAGGACAAAATGTTCCACCAATTGTGCTCGAAGATCCTGTCGTTTATGCTACAAGGACTGTACTGGATTATACAAAAGAAGTACAACAAACTATTACCTATAAGAACTACTATAGAAATTGGTGGGGTGTAAGGAAATATAATTGGGATACAAGAGTTGTTACTAGTCGTGTCGCTGTTTATAAAACACAGACGTATGTTGTAAGAGACGCTGTAAAACATCGAGGCGCATGCTTTGTAAATGTTGCGGTTTATTCAGACTTGAGTGGAAAGGACATCGCTAAAGATATGGTGTCCGTAACGGCAGTAACCAGAGATTTCAGAAAAAATATCTACAAAGGCTTTGAGACTCAACCAGTTCTGAACGGACGCAAATGCTTAAAAATATTTTGCGATTCCGAAGTTTACCTATATGCTGAAAAGGAGGGCGCGCGACTCATTGCATTTCCGAAACATGATTTACCGTTGGGATATAATGCAACAAATATCAAGAATTCAACAGAAGTTGTGTTATACTCAAGGAATTACGAAGGATTTGATGGCAGATTAGGCCCAGTTTACTTTTATGAAGATGAAAAAGCGTGCATAGCATCTTCCAATGGTTTTGAATTCCGTTTCGGTATGCGTTATGGAAAAGATCCTAAGCTGAATGTTCACGTATCAGAAAATATTTACAACAACAGGCTTTCTTGGAACCCAATGCCACCAGATTCCCAAGCAAGACGTGTATGCTTCATAAAGGTTTTGCTTAAGGTAGAATTATTTTCTACGAGGCATTTAAGGCAGATTTATTTGCCTTTTATCTCACTGTTTCTCATAACAAAATACGGAGATCTCCATTGCCGAGCGTTTAAGGTCGCTGACTTCAAACCACTTGCTCATCTCCGATATAGGCTTGAGCCTTACTGGCAGCGCTTAATTCTTTAAGTGAGGAAGCCATCAAGATGATGTACGGAAGGTCAGTTGTTCTACCCAGGTGCTCGCCCGTGATGAAATCAGGCACGGAGGATCACACGGAGTCTTCTTTCACCACCAAAGCTGGATATTCGCCGGTGTGACGTTAAACACAACAAAAACAAAAAATAATCAAACATAATTATTATGCCCCTATGAAGAAGAGGAATATTTTGTTTTACTCATTTTCTGTTTGTTTCCGATAATTAACTAGAAAACGAAAATATTTAACAGGTTTTTCTGCCTGTGGTCATTAGATTGTCCTGTTGTTTCGGGATTCTGTACGTCAAAATTAATGTAAAAGACCCCTATTGTTGGGTCTGTAGGTCAAAAGACATGAAGAGTAAAAACGGTTTTCGCTTAATGATAATGTTTTAGTCTACTGTCGTCTATCATAACAGGGCGAATATCTCTGGTCAGCAAATGACCTCTATTGTTTTTGTGTCAGTAAGTCAAAGGTCAAGATCAAAATGACTTCGAGAATGAAAAAAACCCGCCTTGCAACTGAAGAACACTTGTGCTTAATGTCTTTGTACTTATCTTAGAGGCATATCTGTTTTACATAGATCTTTTATTTCTATTCTCGTTTAAGCAATCACGTTTATCTGCCAAACTCGCTATATAAAGAAATCGCACATTATACTCTTTAATTTAAAATACCTTCAGCGAAATTTAGATTAGTGATTTATTGGTAATTGCTCATTCTGATTTAATTGGTGGCACTGCAATTTTTATATCTAGCTTTTAGTTTATATATTATTTATTTTAGAAAGAAGTTCTACAACTTATATTACTCACTCTCGACACCTCATTCCTGATGGAATCCATCGTCACAAGAGTATGACAGAATAGGCCAGTTTCCCGTTTATAATGCTGATCAAGTTATAAAAGCAAGTGATTTAATGAGTTTAAGGCAGTATTTATACATAAAAACAAATTTAGATAAAAATCATTTACTTCTGAAGTAATGAATTATTTTTTTCAGATCAAAAATAACTTTGATATCCGTTTCCTTGGAATAAGTAACCAGAGCAGTGCCCAAGGAGGGCAATACGGGATGTATGATGTTGGTCCACAACCAGATAAAACTTACGCCAATATAGACGAGAGAGCTTCTTGTATTGAATTCCGATGTCCAGGCATGGTGAATGATGCTGGAAACATAATGAAAAATGTTTCAACTCTTCTAGAAGTCAGACTTAATCCGATTCCCAAAGCACGGTGTCGATTCAGGTATTCTTTTCAATTTATAATAAATATGCGTTTCATTTTACTTTACATCATTTTCAAACGTCAGAATATCGTTTAAAACTGACCATTCAGCTAAAACTTTATGTTGTTACATTTTGCATCGGGGTTAGTGTCATTTTTCAACAAAGAAATGTACAGTCGAGCAAATTGTATATTTTAATGTTAAATTTAACTTTGATATAAGTTTCTTACTTTTATAACAGTCATAAATTTAAAGCTGAAATTTAATACTTTTGGTTCATTTTAAATAACCCCGAAATCAGAATGAAAATGTGTGCTTAAGGTCACTGACTTTGACTTCTGTGGGGTCAAAACCTCACTCTGTGTGTATGATTTTTTTTTAGAAGGTCAATAATTGTGCTCACAGAAGGTCAATGGCTATATCCTGGTTCCCGTCCGAGATGAAAGAAAATATCTGGTCTGGCATCTGAGATATCCCTCCATCATATAAACTGGAAAGTCTCTGTATGATATATTGTCGTGTGTGAGAATAAAGTCCAAATGAAAACAATTGCAAGGCGTATTTATGTTAAACTAAGAGTAATTGTTTTTAAGAAAGGACCTGCAGAAAATATTTATATTTGTAGACATGATGATACTTCACTAATGAAGTCTTGACGAAAATGCATATTGAGGTGTAATTAAATGAGGAAAACAAGTTAGTTATTAGTATCAGTGTAATGATAAAAAAATCCCTTAAGCGTCCTAATGAAAACTCAGAGATACTCGAAAATCCGAAAATGCGCATCAGGAAATACATGTGCGTCTCCCGAATAAAAACAAAACAAATCAATACAGGTGTGTATTAGGATTATTGAATTGCATATCGAGTAACTATTGTAATTTTTGGACAATAATCAGCCAACTTGACGACACTTCGAGTCGAAATCCTTGTACTAATTTTTGTGATCCAGAATCAGCTGATATGTATAAACTACATTGTTTTGGATTATCTTGGAAGCAAAATAAAAAGGAAAAGTTAAAGATTAAAACTTTTGTTCACATAATCGGATTTGAAATATTTAACCGATCTTCTGGCGGTTAACATTGTCAAGCACACACAACATTACGCTCTCAGACAAATCTTGCATTAAACCTAACATTTGGTGACAGCGTTTTTTTTTAAATTTTAGACAGCTGAAAAAAGATATCAACGTAACTGTACTCCCATCTGGCGCTGGATTCCAATTCTATGCCGAGGCTGAGAAGGACTATGGACCTAAATATGGTGTGTATGTGAAGAATGAAAACAAAGCAAACACGCAGAATTACTGCTTTCAAGGGAAAGATACTGGATCAGTAGGAAACGGAATGTTGCCGCTCGTGAATGCAGCTGTGGAATTTGACTGTATATAAACTCGTTTATTTTTTGCGATGCTTATTACTTGGATTTGTATTGTTACGTTATTTAGCTGAATTGCAGTTTTTCTTATGCAGGGAGATGTCACTAAAATAAATAAAGCTAAGACGATTCTTTTGAAGCATAAATACAAACAGGTAAAATGTAGCAGACACGGTTTGATTGAGTCTGTTCATGACATTCACCAAATGTAATCTAAGTTTATTGTGTATATTCAGTTACAATCAGAGATGACATTACTTTTATACAAATCGTACTCCTAATAAATAGGCTAAAATTGTGCACTCTATTTCGGACGTCGAAATTATGTACCGTTACATCTTCACATCACATAGTTGTATATAAATTAAATTAAATAAGATGTTACGAAAGCCGGCAGAACAGTGCCCAGAAACCGTTACACGTCTATCTTGAGAAATTCAGCGGTAATCGCCTCATTTGATTTTGTTTACGCAGGATTATATTTGGCAAAATTATGAGGGAAATTTAACGTTAAATGATTTTTGTCAACTTTCTAATCCAATTATATAGCCGCAAGCATGAATAAATTTTGGCACAGATTAGGACTTGAAGACTGATTATAGGTTTTGCTGTTTGATTGGGAAAGTATTCATTACATCAAGGAAACTCTTCTTTTTTCATCTATTTTAAATATTTGTTACGATAATGTAGCTACTTGATATTTGTGACATGATATAGATTATCATTTTATACCATTATGTAAAAATAAACGGATCACCTAAGCCGCTTCCTGTTTGTGCTTTATAACTTTTGGAAAGTTTTATCAGTGTGTAGAATTGAGTGAAAAATAACAAGGACAAGAATCCAGCAAGAAAACTCACACACACCTGCAAAGCCTATGTTGCGTACACATAAACGATTACTAGTATAATAAAAAGGCATTACAAACACAAACATACATGAAATGGAAACACTGAAGGACACCGCCTTGGAACAGTAAGTGGTAAAAGCATATAGCATTTATCTTCACTCTTAAACCCTTATCATGTACCTTAGTCTGGCTACCGACAAGATAACCATTTTGTTAGAAAAAATAATTCTGTAAAACATTCTGACTTCATCAGCATTTGCTCTGATTATTTGTTTTGAGAAGAAAAAAGGACATAACTAAACAAAATTTGGATAGCCTCAGGAGTTATCTCCTGTGAACAAAACACGGGGTCTGAACACAGACTACAAGTCTCTGTATTATAATTATAAAACAGTGTAATTGAAATCATTTCCCGCTAGATGAATGCCTACTACACGTAATACTTACTACGGGAACATATTGATTATTCACAGATATAGATATAAGAAGTACATAGATCCGGTAATATATGTACTCTACGACATTGAGGAAGCCAGACTAGAAAGAGAAATACGAAGAAAAATTATTTTCTGGATCGTATGAATATATCAAGCTATGGACAATTAGGTACAAATCGAAATCATTAAAGAAGAAATGTTTTGTAAGATATTCAATGTATATCTCCTAGTTCAAAGTTAAACTAAAACGCAGCCTACATAGTTTAAACGAACCTCTAGAACAGTGTATAAATGCGTATATTCATAACAAATTTATTCACACAACTAAACACTCGTGCGACAATGACAAAATAATCACATACTGGTCAAGGAACACATTCTTTTAAACCTTTTTAACACTACTGGGAAGTTTTAAGCAGTTAAATGTACACAAAATCACTCTTGGTCACATATTCATTCATCGAGTTTCATTTGTAAGTACTCAGTAAATCTCATAAAACACACATATTGTTATCACAATAAGTGGATCAAACAGAGAGCTAAAAGATTATTTTAACCCATTTACTCGTGTATTTGTTCCTAGATTTCAGGACAGTAGAATTATAAGTTTTCCCCACCGAGTGAATGTTGAGACACGAAATGGTATGTAAACAGAGAAATGTTCATTTAAATATCCATTGAGCAAAATTTCTAATCGGACACTTCACATTAAATACAGTATTTCAAAAGATTTTAAAGATATTCAAGGAACTTTATAACATACCAATAATGATAATTTGCCCTGAAAGTGAGTGCATGATAAAGATTATTAAACGACTGAAGACTTTAGAAGTACGCAATATTGATGATTGTCTTTTGGCCTGGTTCGTCTGGACACTTAATTGTATATTTTCACCGGTTACACATGAAACTTACAGTTCAAATATATATGTGCATGGATGTTAAAAATGATGGAAGGGGCTTTTAATAATTGTTATTGCAATTAAAGAATCCATTAACACCAAAAACATTGGGAACATAAGTGATGAGATAAGTAAACAAATTCCGCTCAAGAGAATGATTTGATGTATTAGGTAAGTATTATTAACATTGTAACATAAAACTTTCTATTCAGGAGTCAAATGAAAATATTGTTCACTTTCTTGTTTCAAGCAACATGAATTCAGTCTTGCTTTGATTTAGTCTGTCCATAAAAGATTATAAAATGTGCACCATTTCGCACACCTTCCTAGCACCAGCTTACGTCGAATATACAGATACACGTTTCGATTCCAAAACGTACTTCAAATGATATTTATTGGATTCCCTTTTTGATATGTATAAGATGTAATATTTTCTTTTTTATAGGACGTTGGTGTTATTTTGACTTCTATAAGTATCAGTTTAATTTTCGACTTCTGTACTTCGGTACGAGTGTAAACATTCAAATTTTAAATTTGAAGTGGTGATGATGGATTCAAACATATATCAGTTTTGTATCGTGCTGCATTCTGACACAACCCTATTTATTTCAATATTCAGCAAAGGAGACCGAAACTGTGTGTTACTGTGTAACACATGCAGTAAGTAGTGTTTGTTTGACACAATTATTAGGTTGCAGCGTCAAACGTCGTTGCGACGCGCTGGGAAAGAAAATAACACAAGACACGCAAATATTTGTGAATATCTTCAATGATGTAGAGGATAACGTTTACAAATAGTAATAATATATCTACAATAGTGATTTGCCCTTGAATAACACCATTGTTTGTCGGTCAGATGCGTATAATCATATCACTTGGGCTGTGTCCCTTCGCAGTGATTTGTCGTTGAATAAAATCATTGCTGGAGTTCAGATGCAAAGGAATTATATCAGGAGGGCACAGGCCATACATAACCATTGTAATGTAGTACCTCCGCCTGACCAGACTTGACACCGCATTATTTTTAAGTTACCACAGCCTTTTGACTTTTGGAATTTTAATATTGAATAAAATAGGTCATCCATTTAGTGTGTTTATATTTAGTATACTATTTAATTTAGTTGTTTCTAAAACTTGTTACATTTCTGCCCAGACAGTTAATTAAAATAATTAGGTGTAGTTTAACAAAACCTGATGAATAATTTAATAAAGTATAGAAGTGAGAGTAATTACGGAGTTACGTTCCCCATTTTACAGCAAGTGAGAATATGGCCGCCTTTCACTCCGTATTTGTGTTAATAATAAGTGTGCGTGCGTGCGTGCGTGCGTGTTTGACAGAGTTCGTGTGTGTTTGCGTGTGTGCGTTTGTGCTTGCGCGCGTGTGTGCCTGCGCGCATGCGTGTATGTGAGAGAGCTTAGCTATGGCCGCCACCGGTAACTAATATGGGCGAATCTTCCAGTTAGTAATTTTACTTGGACGATCGACCAAGTTAAATTTGACGCTTCGTTTTAGAGTTTCCCTGGTACTTTAGCACACGGGGATTTATCTGAATGCTAGTCATTTTACCTTGAGGAGCTCGCGCTCGAATTCACAATCCCTTCTTTCGTAGTTAGACAGTGTCACCACTGGATAACTCTGTCCGCTCTGTAATAGAGGAATATACGACATATCAATGCAGCTTTCTTTTATACATACCGGTACATCAAGTCTATGACACATTACCGGCACGACTGCACTAAAGCACTTACATGCAAGATGGCTTTTTCTCAGTGACGTTTACTGTTAGCTAACCTCTCCTTATTCTCTTATCTCCATTTTTCTGTCTGTTGGAAGGGAATAATTATGGATTATATAAAATGTTTACTCTTGTGTACGTACATTTGTGCTTATTAATGTTTACTGACAGTACGTGCAGTCTGACTATCATGGTTAAGAATTTCGCTTTTAGTCTACAATTATGATTAATTTCAATAAGCCGCATCTCCTTAACAATCTAATTATAACTTACATTGAACGAATATGATTACAAGTTCTTGGTCAAGCTATACAATTGGCAAAATGGAGTAAATATGTACTTAAATATATAAATTCGTAATATTTTACTGTTTACATTGTTAACCTTATAATGTTTTGCGTAGTCTTTATGGATTGTTTCAATAAAGTGCTTTATTTACTTGATATCAGTCATGTGGGAAAATGACCAATTTTATAAATGCTAGGGTCACTGCCCTTGACATAGTTGCAATGACTTTAATTCAAACAGTTTACATATTTGAGGCCAAATGTTTTATGCAATCTTCATATAACTTACAAAACACGAGTAGACTGACGATCTTGACTAGCAACTTTGATGGTACATGGCATAACTAGAAACAAATTGTAATTGCGCAGTGTCAACTTAACCGAGACCAAGATCATAATAATCATCATGAAATATACACGTAATGAATATGGATTTGATTGAATTCATATTTTAGATATATCAGTTTTGCTTTTTGTAAATAAAGCACTTCTATTCAAACAACCGATATTGATTATTATTAATCAGCAAGAGATATGTGTGTTAAAATCTAAAAGGAGCATTTGGAAGCATAGAATACAACAAAGCATAATAACACCAGACTCGGTTTGACTTAGCCTTCTAACGTTTGGTGTTGAAATGTACATTACTCTTTATGCCCCTCATATATTGCATCTCTTTATGCCCCTCATATATTGCATCTCATGCCCTTTACATATACCATCTAATGCCCGCAACATGTAGCTCCAAGTGGAATTCTGCTATAAATGTACATTGACTTAATTCCATTAGACAGACGGTTTCTGTACTAAACGAATTAATTTGTTAATCAAGTACATGAGGGTAAGTATGCCTTCCCATGGAGAACATTTTTGATGAATCGTAACGGCTTAAAAACGTTTGGTTGAGGTTAAACCAATGGCCATTCCCAAATCTGGTCATCATGTTTTATTCTAATAGCCGTAAAATCAGTGTGCGTGCGTGCGTGCGTGCGTGCGCGCGCGTGTGTGTGTGTGTGTGTGTGTGTGTGTGTGTGTGTGTTGGTAAGTGTGACTTGGGTATAAGGGAGACTGCGATTTTAGAACGAGGCATTCTTTGTTGGATATTTGTCCTTGTTTTTGCGAATAATAATTGTCTAAAACTGAACTAATTAATGCTTTCAATTCAATTAAAAATCTTCACGATTATCATATCCAGCTCTTTTAAAGGGACGACTCTGTGATCACTCGATCAAAGACTTTATAGAGTAAAGTTTGTTCATTTCAGGGGTATTGTACCAAAGCACAGATGCAATAAATGTAACGATTCATGACACCATCGTACCTACAGTTAACCCACTGACAAATATAACAGAAAGAAACGGAGAATTCGTCTACCCTTGCTATGTGAGTGTTGTTGTTTATAAATCACCTGATCTAACTGAAACGTACTCGAAAGGTGCCAATGTGTATGCAGTTACTCGTGAACGTTCCGACACGGATAAATATATTGGATACTCTTCAAGCAAAACAGATCGAAATGGTCACGCATGTGTGCTATCATTTTGTCGTAAACAAGCCATTCTCTTTGTTGAGACCGGAAGCAAATCAACTGGAAATCTGGAACGTTTGTATGCTGCTCCCAAAGGCAAACAAGCTATACTGCGTCAATTCACCTTTGACATTCAAACTCGCATGGAAGAAATATACTTCAATGTTCGCAGTTGGGGTACTATTTTGGGTAAAAGTGGACCTGTTTATAACGAATTTGAATTAAATCAATGTCTCAATGCTGGTACCAAGAATTTTCACTTTGTGTACTCTTTTCTGGCACAAGCAGAAAAGTTAACACCAACTCTTCCATTAGACACGTACGTAAAGCCGCTTTCTTGGTACTTTCTGCCAGAAGGAGCACCAGGATACCAAGCTTGCTTCATGAAAATTAAAGTAAAGGTAAATATGATAATACATGTATTACTGAAAAACATTATGTGCATTGGGTTGTATGCAAACGTTAGCTAAATAGTTATATCTTACATTTTGCTTTCTATTGAATAACCAAATTAACTAGTAAGTGAATTTTTTTCAAGCATGATTTTTGTTAAATTTTTCAAACATTAGATCTAATTTTCGAGGGAAATTTTTGATCGGAAGGTTTTTCTCATTGTGTCGACGTTTTTAGAAATAAGCAAGGCTAGTGTTTATAAAGTTTTGTGACAAAATTAATAATAGTTCGAAAGTTTCCGTATATCTGTCTGTCTGTCTGTCTGTTTGTCTGTCTGTGTTTCTTCAGAAACACAATATGATATATCCAAATATTCATACATTATTCGTCCGATCGCCCTATTATTTGATGTGAGTGGCTATCATATAGCTGTACAATTAATAATACATATCCTATTTTTAACATTTAAACTGTTCTGTTTCTTGTTGTTAGTTGATAAATAATTACTTGTGAGTGACTCGTAGTAAGATTTTTCCCCTAAATTAATTTTGAATTTAAGGTTAACACGATTTTGACAGGATATGGGGGTTCACATAGGCTAAAATGCAAAATGTTACACAATTTTAGTTTTATGTTAGAAATTAGCCATAGATTAAGAGCCACATGAAGAATGTTTGAGCCATTCTTATGAAATAATCCTTTGTAATGTTCAGCCATTTTAAGAAACGAAAAAGTATCGCTTTTTTTTATTTTGGCTCATTTATTAATGGATCGTTATAAAAAATCTTCTGGATGTATTCGTAAGCAGCAACACAGCACTCGTTCTCATCCATAATCTTGATGGCATATTCCCGAGGCGACCTAGCAGAACAACGATGATTCTCTGGCATGCGACTTTAAAAACATTAAGCATTTCCATGAAGCTGTACAAATTTTGGAAAATTTAAAAACATTAAAATGAGTTTTAACAAAATATACAAGAAGATCCTTTGGAAGCAAAGAAAGCAACCAATCAAAATATATGCATACTTGGTTTGAGGTAATAAAATGTGCAAAACTTTTTATTGACCATAATTTTACAAAGGGACGGCCAACTGGTGACGTCCCCAGTTGAAACATTCCTTAATATATGAAATTATTTCGATGTGACTTAAATCCATTTGTTCTTCTTGAAAGCTACACATTAGGTTCGTTTCAAGTTGTTGTGTTTTTTTTATCTTTCTTCGGTAAATAAATATTGTCCAGGAAAAGTTTCTACATATCAAATATATTAACAAGAAACAGTTTTTCATTTAGATACGGTCTTATCAGTCCATGCTCCATCTATCAAGCTACGACAATACTGCATCTGCTTATGGGACATTTGAAGCTGGACCTAAAGCCTCTCCTACAAATGATAGTGAAGTAAAAGCTGCTTGCATGGAGTTCCGATGTACTGTCAATGGATTGTCGCCTATAACACACGTGGTTGGAAACATTTCATTTCCCTCAGCGTATTGTTGTAAAATTGAGTAAGTGTAATTATACATGCTCCGTTACAAATGTAAATTATCTGTGTGCAGCGATATGTTGGAACAAATTCAAGAGATTTTCTCGATACTTGAAGACATTCATTTCAAAATCCAAATATTCACCGAATACATGAAGAATTTAGTCAGTTTGGCCAACTATTTTGCTATCACCATACACTACACATTATGCTATAATTATGTACATATATGCACAACCCGCTGTGTAAGTTGATATACATGACAAATATATCCCAATAATACCACCCCTCATCCTCCGCCCGCGCCCCCTCCGCCCTCTACACATAAACACACAACAAAATGCCAATCCGTATTTATTGAATGGAAACTTTAAAAATCTTTCTGTCAGCAAACACTGACATATATCAAAATAATTTAACAGACATTTTCTTGCATGACCCTTTACCAAAACTGTTCAAACAAGTTTTGAAACTCAGGTGAGCGATCTAGGATCATCTTGATCTACATTTTACCACAGTTCCCGTAAAAGATTAACTAGTATGAGTTTTAACATAATAAGATGTTCGTTAGTCGTTGATATCTATGGATTTATCCCTCGTACATGTACATATACGAAACACTTGTTTGTATTGTAATCTAATTGTATCAAACGCAACCTCTTGTGAGCGCGATTATTGGCCATTATCGTAGGTTTACGTATAATGTGTTAACGTTTAATTAGAAATGATGAGCTTTTTCTACCCTGAATAAAATATTAAAGTCGATGTGACGAAAGAAAGAAATACAACAGAGTATAATTCTATTGGTCGTGTAAAAACAAAGTCAAATACAAATTTGTAATTATATTATTTTGATAGATGTTAAGATAAATTTGTCTGCACTTTGCCGTACCCTCCACATGTTGCTATTCGTAATGCAAAAAGAAAAAATGTCCACATTAAAGGATTTGAATTTTGCAACATTTTGCAGTCAGTTTCGAACTGAAAAACTGAACTATAATTTGCAAATAGCTGTTATGTTCAAAATATTTTGCAGTTTCCAATTTTTTATTCTCGATTCGAACTGCAATGCTAAAAATTATCATTTTGCAGTTCTAAGTTAAAGAATGAAATTTCAAACTTCAGACTATTTCTTCGTTCATTACTACGAAATGTTTTGAAGAACGTCTGCTAGTTTAATTGCTAAAAAGAAGATATTTGCCTTTCAAGATTTGAAATATTTTGGCAAATTTTTGACATCCAGTTTACATTTCAGAACCGCTCCTACTGTGAAAGGTTTACAATCGAACGACACATTTTTTTCGATCGATCTTCGGGTAGACGATAATTATGGGCCAAAGGAAGGAATTTATAAAGACTCGACACATGACAGAGCAAAGGCAAACTGTTACACGGGAAGCGACCAGTATTACCCACCATACGACATGAATCCAACCACAAACTACTTTATATCGTATGACTGTACAAAACCATGTGCTTTGCCTAAAGTTGGTTGAAACATATCAATAAATATTGTATCAAATTCATTCATGTGTTATAGTGATTTTACTTTTGATTGGGTACCTTTTACAGTGAGACGTCGTTCGGTCAATAAGATTGTATAATGACTGGCATTGTATATGGCACGCATCGTAATTTATAGTACAACACCGTCCTAACTATTATTTTATCTAATAACAACTTTTTTTTAAACATATAAACATATTAAACCTCGATCTTTATTCGGTATAATATAACAAAGGATACTGACCCTTGGATCTACATGAAGTTGGCAGAGCTGGAAAGGTATATCGACATTCATGCTCCTGTTCATATATAGCGATGCCGATCATTATACTGTTTTATGGACCGGAAAGGAAATATGAAAAAAGACCTGTAATTCAGCATCAAATTATATTGGAGACATTTTAGCGGTTGAAGCAAAATGCTTTAAACACCTTCCCCCGATGAGCAAGTACAATTGCAGCAATTACGGGTATGAGTGACATCTGAACTTCACTAAAACATATGCGTACTGGTACTGTAAGTGTATATATAATCGTGGAGACAAATATTCGCGGAACGGTCCAATTTTGGCATCGTAGATATATTCACGCAAGTTTGAATTCGCGGACACCATGGGATACATATAGGCTTAAAATCATGAATTCGCACCCGGCAAAATATCCACTTAAGGGTAACTACTACAAGAGATTTAACTCGTATAAAACACAGACGAATGGGGAAAATGTCATGGATCAGTCATATGTATAATACATAACAGTACATAATTAGCACTAGTTGTAACATTGAATATGAGCACAATTACGTCATTAATCTGTTTGTGATTTGTTGTCAGTTGCCTAAAATTACTCTGAGTATACTTTTCCCCCAGCTTTTCAATCATTTTCAATCATTGTTAAAAATGTTGCAAATGTGGGTGCTTGTTGAGAGCTCCGATAAAAAGCCGGACCCCTACCTAGTCCGCAAAAAGAAAGCGAAAAACAAAGAGGATAATGATATCTGGGAACAGTGGTGCTTTGGAAGCTGAAAAACACACCTGGCACACCTATACAATGAAGCAGTATAGTGATTACGTGTACTGTAGCGTTTCGCATATATGTACTGTGACATGTTAATTAATCTGGTATTTTTCCGCTATTGTTAGAGCCTTTATCAGCGGGGATTTTATTTACATTGTGTTGTCTAACTTGTTGAAAATAGGGTAAGTGCGAGGTTGGCATGTCCTAAATGCGTTTAAAGCCCCAGTTTCCTTTATATAGGTTACTGACCGTTCCAAGGCGGTGCCCCTATTTTCAATTGGTTTTCTGTCTGTCTTGTATTTTCTGTTGCGCATGTTGTCTTGATTGTTTTAAGCGTTTATTTCCCCTTCTCCTCACTCCCCCTATCGCCCCATCCTTTCCCCTTGCATTTGCGCTACCTCGTATTTTAGGCATCTCCTCTCCCCTTTACTATGAGTTAGTTATCGTGCCCCCTTTGTTTGACTGCCAGAACCATAAGGCGGTACACGATTGTTTTTCCTGCTTATAGGTGTGCATTTGTGTGCTTGTGTGTCTAAAGCGGTGCCCTACAGTGTTCTTGTATCTTACTTGTTTGTTCTTCTATGTTAGTTAGTTGGGTGTGGTTATGTGTTTATCTTTGGTATATGAATGTCTGCGATAGTGTGGTTTAAGTTGTAGTGTAACTGTGATTAAGGAACGTAGTATTCCCTTTGTATAGTCATCCTTGTTCTACTTTCCCCTTCAACCTCCTCCCCCACCCCCTTTCTACCCCTTACCACTTCCTTCACATCTATATTTGGCATACATTTGTATGTACTTGTTAGATTTTTTAAGCAACCCGTCTGTAATATTTTTTCCGTTACAGCTTTCTGTGTTCTGTGCTTCCGAGAAATCTGCCCTTACTTATTATCTTTTTTTATGTGTATGTATATTATGCTTGTTTTGAATGCCGTGTTTGACACTTTTGACACTCTTTATTGTGCATATTTGCAAGTGTTTGCTAGTGTTTTGAGATGCTTCGCATTTCTTCGAAAATATGACTTTTAAATAGACATTTGTGTAGAAATAACTGCGGTAATGATGAATTCGCGGACTGCCGATCACCGCGAATATCGCGAAAATTTGAAGCCCGCGAATATTTCTACACTTACAGTAAATACAACAGGATGAACATGATGGCCCTAAATCACAGTCCGCATTATTTCTCCACATTGAGTGTATACACACATTGAATGTACCTATGTAAAACCTAATCATATCCTTTAGTCAGTATATTGTACACTCAATACGTGCGTACATTCAATAAGGGCGATTTAATGTTGGCGCCTAGATCACTCACCGCTTGCTTTTGGTTTATGGAAGATGGTTATGCAAGGAACATGTCTGTTATAGTGCAAGTGTTTTCTAACAGCTTGTTATTTTAAAAGTTTCTATTAAATATATACGTGCGAGCGATGTGTGTTTGGGGGTTGGATGGGGTTTGAGGTTCGGGGAATGATGACACAGGATACTATGAGACAATATTAAACAAAAAAATATGTAACGTTTCCCTACATGCACACAGGAGAAAGTGACATTTCCCTGGTCGCAATGTTTTAGGAAAGGAAATAATTTGAAATAATCTTCGTAAAGGGTCAACCAAAAAACATTTGTGTAAATTTATTTTAAAATATTACCAGCAGTTTCTGATAATAAGATAAAAATATACGGAAAAGTGAGTAAACCCCTTGGTGGCCCTGTGTTTTGACGAATCAGAACAATTTGACCAATCTTCATGCAGCGTCCGTCCGTCCTTGAACAATTTTGGAAGAAGTCTACCAAAGGAACTTTCAGACCAAGTTTGATCAATTTCTACCATACGGTTTCAAAAGAGATGATATTTGAAGAAAAGTGTGGCTGGAAGACGGACAGTGAGTGATCACGATAGCTCACCCTAAGCACTTTGTGCCCAGGTAACGAATGAATAATATAACACACAATCACGCGAATGTAAATTTTTATCAATCGTAATAAATCGTTAAATAACTATCAACAAATAACTTACATGAAATGTAAAACATATAATTATAAAAACAGTTTACGAGTAAGCCATACCCTTGCCTCACAAATACAAACTAAATATGAATATTTTGATACTTAAGAAAACCGCCACATATTTGTTTTTTCAATTTTTAATTGTTGCTGTTGACAACACTTTGTGCAATACATTGCATTTAAAAGAAAATGTATTATCAAAAAGCAATTTTAAAAGCAAATTACCATGACCTTGCAGATTGAGTTATAACACATGAAGGTATGTGATAAACACTTCTCTTCTCCAAAGATAAAAAAAATCAAAAACAGAGTAACCAAAGGACGGTCTAAACAATAAGTGCAATATCTTGTATCCTGCTACGCAACGTGACCTTGACTTCAGAGATAGAAAAATGAATTATAAGTATTACATACCCTAATAAATATACTGAACAACATTTTAATTGGTTACCCAACATTTAACACTATGTATCTGCAAAGATTTTGAAGATTTCAAAAATAACTCATTTAACTCTGTAACACACCAAATGGTGATGACTTCTACGGTAAAGTTGAATAATGAAATAACGACGTGACGTCATTTTAGCATAAGCGGTTTTAACAGGAAAAAAACATATTAGAATGCATAATACATCAAGTTTACAGAATTATAGACATTACATGTTAGACACACCTAAACTAAAAACAACACGCAATGTATTACTTTAAAGCGGCATGCCTCCAGATCGTTCGACAACATAAAAAATGTATCTTTTTTAGATATCTTGAAATAAATGCTATATCTCTTAAGAAGGCTTTAAAACTTAATTACTGACAAACTTTATGTTACGGAAACACATGAGAATTTGCTGTTTTTACTACTTTTTACGATCAAATTCGAAAAGCGTTTGTCACGCTTTTACTCCAGGTAAACTGTCTCGATTATAAATATCTATATTCTTTTTTTTTCTTGATTTGTAATTTTTAATATATTTAGAAACAAAAATTCATATTCTAATGTTCATTATATGACCAAAACTTCAATTTGAAAGAAATATTATTTTTAGCCAAATCTAAAGGCATGTTGCTTTAAGGTATAAGACACCTAATAGTAATGTTTAAAAATGGCATTCACTTGGTATATTATTACAGTTGACCTTGTTCTACACTGTGTTGCAAGTTTTAACAACTTTTATCGTGCCTATTTTTTATAAATTCTGTATAATTTATGATATTTTCTCAAGCTCAAGTAGAGACAAATTTCAAAGTGATGGCCACTGTCAAAAACTTTTGCAGAGAATTCATAATACCATTGCTTTTGATAAAAGAAACATCAAACTATTGGTAAACACTTATAACTGTCAATATTATTTTTTCTAGGGTTCCTTAAGTAAAAGGATTTAATGAGACAGAATTCTAACTCCAACATTGAAAAAATAAGGTTGAGTCCAATGGGACTGTTTTAACTTTTGCTCACTTTATTCAAAAATAACCTTGGAGCAGAAGTAAAACCTACCTACATTTCTTCCACAATATGTAATCTAAAGAATAAAGGCGAAATAGGAAACTTTTACCGCAAGTAACTCAGTACTTTTAAAGATGTCTAACTCTGCCAGCTTCTGTTTCAGAGGTAAATTCACTTTGAACAGTAAGAAATCGCTTATCAAATAAAAAATTCAAAAATTAAAAATTTAAGTCAAAGTAGGTTTATGGTAGGAATTAAAAACTCTTCAAATGGAGGTTCACTAATTATGGGTCTAACACTTTAATTAATTTGGTTACAACTGTACATTTCTCACATGCGGATGTATCAAAGTAAAGTGAATTCCTTATATCGTCTCAAATGATTTAACGTCTAAAATACTCTGATTAGTGCCAACAAGGAACAATGCTGCAAGTCTTAAGATGCTAAATGTGCTAATGCATTTTCAACCAATTGCACATGTCAGCAGTTATAATGATTTTGTAATTAAAAAAGACATTACATAGCTAATAAATAAAGAACTATCGGTACAGATTCAATGTTGATAGAAAAATGTTCATTGAAACAGGCAGGTTTTATTGTATATCAACTGGAATTTCAAACGTATTAATGCAAAAAGGAGGATATTTGAAATTTTACATTTAAAGATGCTCCAGTAAAATGTCTCGGTAATGTTATGATACATCAATAGATTTTACATTCATTTCAAGAGACATTGCAATATTATACATCCGGCATGTGATTGTACGGGCTATTTTACATTTGTAGTATAACGGGCGATAACTAACATGTTTATACATTTCACAGTTTCTGTCACAGAACAGAATCACCAGTGGCGAAATCATGTGAAGAATAATACTGTGAAATAAATATCCAAAACCGAGACTGACCTCTTATAAGTTTTAATTAGTAGTTATAAGACTAAATTTAAAATCGGGACAAGAGATCACCCATTATGGCCTAAATTAGAAAATGTATTATCTTTTTGTTGTTTTGTCCCTCGTGACATTGATCTTGAAGAGAACACGACGGGTTCTCTGCATTGCACACCCAAATGTTATTATATATAGTTCTACTAAGTTGAGGTAAATCCAGAGTAATGTAACAAAGATATGACCGGAACAGGGAATCACAATACTTTAATACAGCAATGTTATGATTAGTACGTGCAGTCAATTTAAATATAATTGTAATATGCGTTATACAGTTACACAAACGGACATAGTGATTATTGTCGGGTCCCCGCCAATGGTATCAATAAATCGATGGTATTGACAAATCGGTAACAGAGATAATGTCTGAAAAGTTTTGCACAGGGAATTCAACATTTCATAACATGTTCAAAGATTTGGCACCAGTAGTTCAATTATTTCACAATCCATACATAATTCATTTTGACTCGTTATTTTTTTCACTGGGCTCTTGCTCCTTCGAATTCTCGTCATTGTCCTTTTCTCGCTTTTCTGTGTTATCTTTTACTTTAGTTTTTGATTTTCTGTAGACTAGTGATTTTCTGTAGACTAGTGTAATGCCCACTGTGACAACAATAATCACACTCAAAATAGGAAGCAATATCTTTAGCAATGTCTCTGGCTCGTCTGAAATGAAATATGACTATCTACATACAAATGACAGGGATTATGTATTATCTAAGTCGACCTAGACCAAAACCAATACACACACAATTTGAATGTTAATGGTTTAGTTGTATTTATAAGTATTGACTGTAGTACCATTTTAAAACGGTTGCTTTATATCTTGATATATCGTCCTAGTTTACAACACTTTTTAAAAGTATGTTAGTAATGACAAAACTTGTACAAATGTCTCAGAAAACAGACTTTGTTTCTTTGTGTTCAGTTTGTATCTATAAAACATCAACCTAAAATTCTCATCACATTTTTACGCACATACAGTTATATACGATTTATTTTAAATACTCGCTGACTTCAAATCACACGCCGCTTAACGCTGTCACCAATTTCAGACATAATGTATGAATCAATTCATTACGGAGAGAAAGTACGCCTCGCCCGGCGATCGACTAAACTGCCCTGAGATCCGTATATCTGCACTCTCCCAATCAGACTAAGAACGTTCGTTTAAGATACTGATAATATTATTTTAAAATAATCACAGTTATACCTTTTATATCCTTACCTTCTGTTTTGTTGCTGTCATACGTATTTATTGTAGTTCCATATAGTCTCAGCGACCAGTCTTTTAACTGACCTATAAAATATCGCAGCATGATATGTCGGAACATTTTTCCAGGTGTTTAATAAAAGGCAAATTGTTAATGTCTTCCCTTTCATGATAAAGGAATCAAAAGTTGTCCTCGTTGTTTCACTTTTCTTGAACAGTTGTTTTATATCCAAATTAGAACTGACCTCATTTTAAACAGAAATAGATGCACACAACACGCTAGAAATACGACGCATGTTTGCGAAATAATTCATAAGCCAATGACAAAACTTTGTAGATTCCACAGGTTTATTTATAAGTCATCGTTTGTAAAGAGTGTAAAATTTTAAGACGAATACGTGTATGCCTGTGTGTAAGTATCTTCTTTACACAGAAGTAGGCATCTACTGAAAATTATTCGAAAAAGAGTCAAAGAGCTACTCACTAATATCTAAATAGTCATTATTATAAAAGTACAGTAAAGTAAAGTGTTTGCATATTATAGTGTCACCCCTACTGAAAGGGCCAGCCAAGCTGGCTTATGAGACACCTGTATACATTGAACAGTATTACGTTTTAGTGCCAGGCAACAGGCAGGTAGGCAATCGTTAAGCATTATTTAACTAGCTGGCGGCTCACAAACCGGTCTCTCTTCAGTAGCATGTCACGCCTCTGACAGGGCTCAGACATTCGACAACCCGATTGCGGGGCAGGTGCCTTATCGTTTAGGTCACTGCAGTTTGGTCCTATATGTCTCAGCCATTCAAAAGTCACTATGTTTCGAAGTATTGAATAAACTCCTGCCAAACCCATACAAGAAGAAAATTTCCATTCTTTAGAATGCAATTACGTTGATATTACCCGCAATATAAAACCCTTTTACAATTAACAAAAAGGAGAACATATTTCATACCAGTGCTTATATCATACCATTAATTAATTTGCATTTAAACATCTTCGAGGTCAACAAAATATAGATCTATTCACATTGTCTTTGCGTATATAACATTTCAAAGTCTTACCTGATTCTTGATAATCTAAATTTAGAGACATCTGCAAGGTCCAAGTACCCTTGGGATCTTCGTCCCAAAAATGCAGGCTCATGAAAGTCCATATCTACATACGTAAACAATGTCTTTGTTTTTGTTTGTAAATATAACACTGCTAAAGGGCAACTAATATAATTTGTCCTCATTTCTTATGTCTCCTAATCGAACAATTTCGATATATAAATTTTTAAGTTTAACTTAATTTTCCGTCTTTCTACTTGTCATGTTTATTTGTTCCTAAGTGTGTTGTTGCACTGGAACTCAAATCAATTTTGAAATTTATATTTTTGAAAGAAGCGTATGCAAGTATATGTATCAACAATTGAAATTACTTTGCACTATTTAAAAACTAACTCTTTTTATAAAAAGATGAATTTGTGCAATAGGTATGATCACACAAAACGAACCTGTTCCGAATTGTTCTTACGATCAGCATTCCTCCGTGTTAGCAGTTGTGATGTTGTACCCGACGGAGATATAAGAAAGAACTGAACAGCACCTCTCAATGAATACGAATACGTTATATCTACTTCTACGTGTTCCAAGGACTGAACTTCATCTTTACTTTTGTTGCAGCCATTTGTATAAATGGAACTTGTAGCGTTCCTCTTTGGATCCCGTGGGACGATTTGTCTGCGATACAGAGAAGAAAGTTATATGCACTCTACACATTTCGATAATAAAGCAGTAAACTGTACCGTAAAGGACCTTACTTTGGAAAATGCCCAAGTATGTGGTTCCTTCTATTAAATGTAAAGCGCGTTATGTCAGTCTAAACCATATTCGCTTTTAGTATGTTCTCATAATTGCAAACATTTTCTAGATAAAATCAAACAAATCGAATAAATAAACCTAAATGACCTTTTAGAATCAACTTGTGAATACCATTGTTTATTAAAATCAATTCTCTGAAGAACCAAAAAATTAAAGAAGGGACCGGAAACTCATAGTCTCAGAATTTCTTAATATTTGCACCCTCTTTCGTATTCAAGTCATATATGAAAACTTTAGGGTGAAAAGATTTGAATCAGCTATTTATGAAAACCTAAAATGATATTACATTGACAGACATAGAAATATAGCAAAACATAAGTAGTTCATGTATGATCT
Source organism: Mercenaria mercenaria (assembly GCF_021730395.1). Taxonomy (NCBI): domain Eukaryota; kingdom Metazoa; phylum Mollusca; class Bivalvia; order Venerida; family Veneridae; genus Mercenaria; species Mercenaria mercenaria. The sequence continues at coordinate 22,273,200 of NC_069377.1, read as the reverse complement.
TTTTACAAAGTTATACAGTCCAAAACTTTTTCTAATATTTAAAGATTACGTTCCGTTACCATGGCAGCAAACAAGAAAATTATAATTCAGACCTTTTTTAACCATTTTTGTATCAATTTTGTATTCTGTGAAACAAGCAAAATGCATCTGCAAACTATCAATGTATTTAAGGCATCAACATACATCTGAATTAAAAAATAGACAACAATAATGATCTATGAAACTTAATGCAGCCACAAGGTCATGCATGTACTTTACTTTCTTTTGTGTCAACTAATTTGGAGTTCAAAAGCACATGAAAATACTCGTAACCATGCCATGGTTACAGTAATCATTTTGCATTAAAATCCTTTATTTCTTTTTGTTTTGTCTTTTGCTGAAATAACTATAAAGCCATATATCTTAAACTACACTTTTTGATAAAATATCAACAATTTCTATGTGTGTTTGTGTAAAGACAGTGGCCTTCATCTTTGGAAATAATTTTGTTGCCATGAAAACAAATGGTAGTAAAAGCAAAATAATATAAATGTCGCCATTTGATCACATTTTTACCTTTTAAAAACAATTCAGAATTATGAACAAATAACGGTGTATATCCAAGAACGAAAACTATTATAACATACTTAAAAATATACAATGTATATATAAAGGAATTGATTAAGGCTGTTTTTGGAACTATTACAAAAGCAAGTAAGGCTCAAATGTACAAGACTTTCAATCGGGAGGTTTCAATCCCGGGCTAGGTGTATGTTCATGTGATTACAATCTAGGAAAGTTTTAGTTGCCACTAACCATTCCAAGGCGGTGCCCAACTGTGTTCCTTTATTCGGTTGTTTGTCCCTGTGTGTTTGCGGTGTGTGTGTGTGTTTGTGTGTGTGTGTGTAGATCGTGTACTCGTTTTGGGAGGTTGCGTTTTTAGAACGCGGCTTTCCCTGTTTGATATTCTTCCTTATTTTATGTGTTTAAGTACTTTAAATGGTAAAATGGACATTTCTGTTAGCAATTTACATTAAGATAATCATAAAACAAAATTTCAATGCTCAGTTATTGGCATTAGAAATACAAAGTCTCCAAAACGTTTCCATCTAGCAGTTTTTGGGGTAAATATTTTAAAGTATGATATTTCTGGACCAAGAACTAATTCTTCCTTAACAACAGTTTATTCAATATTTTGCTAGTTACACTTTTAAGTGTATACAAGTTTTTCAAACTGTCAAAACAATGACTTGTATTATCTTACAATGAAACCTGTTTCACTGTTGGCAATTTTACTGAAGATTGATGATGTTGTTACATGAATGAAGTCTTAAATTCGTCATGCAGTCAGCTAGGAATTCAGGTATTCCTTTAAATTTTTGGCCAGTTAGTATATGGCCATTTGTAAATACTTGACACAATATAGGTAATTTTACAAATGGTAGAATTTTCGTTGAAATCTACATTGCAGACATTTTTACAGAATAGATTTCATTAGAAAATAGGATTTTACATACTCTTAAGAATGAAATGGAATTAGTATTATTTCAACAGTCTCAAAAAATCAAGTACACCAATTAAACCATTATTTTGCAATATTTTCTCAGTGTATATTGAAAATTTAAAACATCCATGTAAATTCAAATTATCTATGGTAAAATATAATAAGATCTGCATATTTTTGTGAGTGAAAATGTATAATTATGCTGTCAATTGGTAACCAGATCTCATGAGAACTGCAAAACATATGCTTTATTACAACAGTTCTAGGTATAACAAGCGTCCATTCCATATAAATGCATTCAATTGCATCAGTTTCAAAATGCATTAACCAAATTTAAATTTAAAACATTCAAGAGAATGACATTCTAAGATTATTTTAAAAATCTCAAAAGAAACATTTATGCAAACAACATAATTGTATCTTTCAGGATGGCCAGATTGAGTTCTTCTATTTCTGTCAAATAAATTAATCATTCTTTTGGTCTGTGGCATAGATCTTCACTTTTTAGATGTCCATAATTTATTCCAAAACACTGAGTTATGATTTCCCACTTTCAGCCTCTCAAAGATGAAATGTCATTTTGTTGACACTAAACTACCTTGATCTGGACTTAAAGAAAATCTGTTTAGTAGTCCATGTTATTTTCATTGAGAAAACTGGCTGACCAGGTGATTTCAGGGGTCTTCTGACTGCATCTACTTTTACCATGTAGCTGTCACTGAAAAATAGAGAAATTAAATTTCTTTTATTTGACTGTAGTGGACTGGAGACGAGTCTCCATTTACATTTGTGTTACCATGTCACTGAGGAGAACTACTGACCTTCTACAAGCCAGCTGGAGGGCTTCCTCTCACAAACTTGTAAATGCATAAAATACACATTTATTTCAGTCATTTAGTAAATTTTATATGAGTAAATGTATAACTTATACATCTTTCTCTATTCTTTTATCGAAAATAATTTATCAGATAATGACCTCCCTCTCCTTGAAATGATTTTAAAAGGAACAATTTCTTTAAGTACATTAAACACTTTTGACTCTGTATATTAAGATTACAGTCATGTCAAAATATTGTGGTTTGACTATAAACAAAACAAAAGACAAAAAAAATAGACCTATAACATTAACGTATGTATCTTCAAATTTCTATGATCTCATGTGAAGTTTATTTTTTATATATATTTGTTTACTATTTATTGTGTTTGATCAGGCAGTTTGAGAGAATTCTCATATTACTACACTTTGACTGAAGATACAAAAATATCTAAACTATATTCATCCACCAAAACTATGCTGTCAATAATTGAAATCAGACCTGATCAGATTCAAAAACAAAATAGAAATAACTGTTTATACCTTTCTGATGATGAACTAAACACACATCAAACTAAAATGCTTGCTAAAGTTCTTACTTTGGACAGATACAGGATTTAATCATTTCCAGCATTATATCTAACGCTTTATTTTAAAGGCAAAATCTTTTATCTAGAGGATCCTTTTCTGAAAATTTGAAATTTCAAAAACTTTTAGGTTTCGACATTTTGTAGCCACACCACAATAGAATGTCGTCAATTTAAGTTAAATACTGTACAACTAGTTTGTATTGTTTCATAAACTGAGATGTCAAGATTTCATATATGTATGAATAGAGACAAGTGGGGGATTTCATTCTTTATTTCTTTAGTTCTTTTTTATTTAATTTATCTATTTCCTGGAAAATATAAAGTGCTATGTTAACTTTTATTTCAGTTGTAGCTTTTAATTATATATATCAGTCAGAACAATATCAGAACCAAGCCTGATCTACTTTCATAGATATTTGAATTTTCCGACCCTTACACCATTGTACATCTTACATCAATTTTAGGCAAATGCAAGCCAAAATAGAGTGAAAAAATATTTTTTGCAACAAGTAAAAATTGTTTGGTAAAATGGTACAATATTAACCATATTTTAATTATTTAGCATTATTTTTGGAAAAAATTTTGTTAGGAAGAAATATTCGAAGAAACATTTTTCAAAATGGTGGATATCCTGAAAAAAAATGCTCGTACATCCTTAAGCAGTCATTTTTAAAAGACGCAACTAACAGCTGAAAAAAAAATACATTTTGTAATTTACATCAGGGATATAAACTAACTATTTTTATGTAGGGGCCCAGACTGTAAAATTAAAATTGTTTATCATTAGGTATATGGGCATTTTATCCAAAACTTTAGGGGCCCAGCCCAAAATCTAGAGGCCTTTGGTTGCTTATTTATATCCCTGTACATATGTCATGATCTGCTTTTTACACATACCGTAAATAAAGCAAGTTAATAGTCATTTTCAGCTGAAGTGTCATCTTGTTAATATAATCATAAATGTATGTCCAGCGTGCAAGTAAATAACCTGTGTATAGTCTTTGAATATGCAGAAGAGAGGTAACAAAATCACTTTCATAGCTTGAATTTGTACATGATTTAACAAAATAGTCTGAGACTCACCTGTTTCATTGTAGTGTTATCCTTTAAACATGTTAAAGTTGATCCATCAATCAGTTGACACAACACTTCAATTATCGAATTATTGGCATATTGTTAATCGACAGTTAAACTTTCATTTCCGCCGGAGAAATTTTGGTAAACATTGTCGCTATTCAACAAATTTTAAACGAAGAGACTCATGCCCAGTCAGCATAAACTCTCTGACTGTTATTGTGTCGATATGCTAAAAACTTGCAAAATCCGAGAAGAAATCTGATTTCAGGAAAATCCAGGAAGGAAACTTAATTAAGCTCTTTGTGGTTTTCTGAATGAAGAACGTCAAGGGGAGGTTTATGAAAATAGGAAAAATACTCCAATCATTAAGTTTGGCCCAAATCTACAAAAATGTAACCGCCTCGGTAGCCTAGTGGTAGAGCGTCCGCTTTGAGTGCGGGAGGTTGTGGGTTTGATCCCCGGCCGCGTAAAACGTAAAAAATGGCACTAGCAGCTTCCTCGCTTGGCGCTCAGCATTAAGGGGATAGGGCTAGGACTGGTCAGCCTGGTGTCGGTATAGTGTGACTGGGTGGTGTATCATGCCAGGTGTCTACGGCTTAATATTCCAGTGAGGCAGCACTATAAAGTTGGGCATTGTGCTCACTGCTACAAGTAGACACCGTCGTTTATATGACTGAAAAATTGTTAGAAATGACGTTAAACCTGAACACACACACACACACACACACACACACACACGCAAATGTGTCTGAATGACTCACTATAATTTATGTTTCTTTTTGAAATATTATCTTCCCTTCATACAAATAAATGTATTTTACTACTTAGACCTGTGCACTTCTCAAGATGTAAACCACAATATAAACGTATATTTTGCTTTTTCCTAGAATATACAAGAATCAAATAGACATTTGGAAATACTACTTCGGTATGCAACCTTGTTCATTTGCATTTAAAATTTGCAAAAATACAAAAATACAGGACACTTTCTTGTATTTTCCACATAACTAAACAGGCACACAACCCTGACTTTTTTTGATTAAGCAAGTTGGAAATTTGCCTCCTGGTTTCCGTGGCAACAGGGACATAAATGGAAAAAAAGGAAAACAAAATTTCCTTTATTTTCCATGCTCTTCAAGAATAAATCAGTTTAAAGGAAATCTGTGACTATGTGTTTCTAACATTTTTTGTCCTTTTAAGGATGCTAATTTTGTGCGTTTAAATGGGTATAAATAATAAATGAACTGCTGGCATTCCACGAATAGCACTAGCGATTCCTGTATGGTTTACAAGATATCCCATTGTGGCTTACACCCGTCTAAAAACTCAAAAATAACTTTCAATTGTGCAGTAGTTTTCAACAAAAAGTTGGTCCAGAAGTATCAGAAAATCTAATATATGTCAGACTATTGATCTTTTCAATCATTAGGTAAACAGCAAAAAAGACTATAAGATTCTTTCACTGGTTGTAGGGGCAGATGGGAATTTCCGGTCTTGAGGGTAACTGTTTAGGCGGTAACGAGGTTCCTACCGAGTTACCGCCTAAACATTTACCCGAGAGCCGGATATTCCTATATGCACCTAACCAGTGGCAGAATATTTTTCTTGCATACCGATAGTAAGAAATAATAATAAAAATAAAATCAATCGAACGGCTTTCTTTTTAGAACTTTTTCTTATAGCAGCGTATTTAAACAAAGCGCGGGAAACCAACGTCCGTAAACAGGAAAGACGTCATGACGTTTCAAAGACAAATAACAATGTTTAGTTCCGGTTTTGTTTTATCATTGCAGCGTAACGTTATGATTTTTTGATAAAATAACGTGTTTTGAATCGAGAAATATACCACCAGGAACAAACAGGAACTGTCAAGTATTTGGATTTTTATTCCGTTTTTGAAATAAAATAAACCAGAGCTATCACTAAAGGTGATGACTATACCCCCCGCATGCACTGACACAGTACATTGCAATTTGACGCACACAAGATTGCATAATTATGTAGACTGTATGTATATAGACTGTACGTATACAGTATAGTAACAAAAAACAAAGTCCCATAACTACATAGAATATTTATCTAAAAGAACGTAACATGCACCATGTACAACTAGGGTTGGTACTGATCACTTGTGTGAAGTTTCATTAAGTTGTGTGCAAGGGTTCGGAAGATTAGGCGCGCACAAGATTGCATATGCAGACTATATGTATATAGTATGTTAACAAGAAACAAAGTCCCATAACTCTGCAATTTTTGTCTATGAAAGAACCTAACATGCCCCATGCACAACTACTGTTGTTACTGATCACCTGTGTGAAGTTTCATTAAATTGTGTCAAGGGGATGAGGAGAGATGGTGTGCACAAGATTGTGTCTATGTATATAGTATAGTTACAAAAACAAAGTCCCGTAACTCTGCATTTTTTTCTTTAAGAACCTAACATGCCCAGTGCACAACAACTGTTGTAACAGATCACTTTTGTGAAGTTTAATTATATTGTGTCAAGGCGATGAGGAGAGATGGTGCGCACAAGATTGTGTCTATGTATATAGTATAATATTAACAAAAAACAAAGTCCCGTAACTCTGCAACTTTTTTTTTTCTGAAAGAACCTAACATGCCCCATGCACAACTACTGTTGTTACTAATCACTTGTGTGAAGTTTCATTAAATTGTGTCAAGGGGATGAGGAGTGATGGTGAGCACAAGATTGTGTCTACGGACTGACAAACAGACAACCTGAAACCAGTACACCCCCCTACCCCCCTCCCCACCCCCAGCACAGGTAAAAATACCGGAAATCTCCGTCTGGTATGCAAGAAATAGTTGGTACTTCATCTTCTAACAATAATTCAGTACCTGATTTCTATATAAGTTACCTAAATCACCTAGTTGTATCGATTCGGTATTTGTCCGCACCATAATAAGCATTAAATTGAGCCTCGATTCGGTATTTGTCCACACCATAATAAGCATTAAATTGAGCCTCGATTCGGTATTTGTCCACACCATAATAAGCATTAAATTGAGCCTCGATTCGGTATTTGTCCACACCATAATAAGCATTAAATTGAGCAATAATTAAAATAACAAGAGCTGTCGGAGGACAGCAACGCTCGACTATTCAACAGCCTTGTCGATTGAATGAATACAAAAGTCGAAATGGAGGCATAATTTAGTAAAAAAGCAAAATAGGGTTATGGAACCTGCATAGTGCTTATCAGCTCATGACAGTGGACAAGTGTGTGAAGTTTCAATCCATTCCCATTAGTGGGTACTGAAATACCAGCTTACATATAAGAATTTAACCCAAAACTCCTAAGTTGAAAAAGAGACATAATTTTGTAAAATGCGAAGTTGAGTTATTAACCCTTTGCACTCCATGTTATATCATGACAGTGAACAAGTGTGTGAAGTTTCAATCCTTTCCTATTAGTGGATACTGAGATACCAGCTTACATATAAAAACTTAACCAAAAAATTCTATGTTGAAAAAGGGGCATAATTTTGTAAAAGGCAAAATAAAGTAATGGGATCTGCTTTGTGCATGTCAATTCATGACAGTGAACAGGTGTGTGAAGTTTTAATCTATTCCAATTAGTGAGTACTGAGATACCAGCTTACATACAAAACCTTAACCAAAATATTCTAAGTCAAAAAAGGGGCATAATTTAGTAAAAAAGCAAAAGAGAGTTGTGGAACCTGTGCCATGTAAGTCATTTTAGCACAGTAATTAATTGTGTGAAGTTTCAATTCATTCCCACAAGTGGTTACTGAGATACCAGCTTACATACAAAACCTTAACCAAAAAATTCTAAGTCAAAAAAGGGGCATAACTTTGTAAAAAAGCAAAATAGAGTTATGGAACCTGTGCAATTTAAGTCAGTTTATCACAGTGAATAAGTGTGTGAAGTTTCAATCTATTCCCACAAGTGGTTGTTGAGATACCAGCTTACATACAAAAACTTAACCAAATCGGGACGCGGACGCGGACGCCGACGCCGACGCCGACGCCGACGCATGGGCGAGTCCAATAGCTCTACTATTCTATAAATAGTCGAGCTAAAAATTATTTGTTTTACAAAATTGGAAAGATTTATTTCGAGCGACGCCATTTTGTTTGTCTTTTTGTGAATGACTTTTAATAGTGTGTACAGTCTCCCAGAAAGGAGTAAGTTGATATCACTGCACCAAATGGTGATAATACAAAAATAAACGTTATATTCTTTCTAGAAAAACACATAGTAACTGCAATATTCTGTGTCACTTTTGTAACTGTTATTGGCACACGCATTTGTTTGATAACATCACGCTATATTGGTCTTCAGAGTGGTAGGAGAGATAATAAATGCGTTGGCATTAAAACTTTTCTTTAAATTGGGTTTTGTCCTCACCGTTTAAAATAGTAACCACACAAACTTTTATATTGAGATTATTATAGTTTAATTATCGTGAGGACAGGTTTTAGAAACATACCGCATATCATACTTGCAATGATGTGCTCATTAATTCCGTGCTCATTAATACTTATTTCATCCTTAATTTCAAAATGATATAATGCATATAATATCTGTCAGGCATTCCTTCTAACTAGCAACAAGAGGGAAAACTATTTTAGAGTTATATTATTTTGTTCAAGGTCTTCACCTATTTTTCGTAGAGTACTTTTTGAATACATTGAGATGAAAATAAAACTGTTAATATGACGTCCTTTACAGTGTAAACTAGTGTTAACAGCTAAGATTCTTTTTGCTCATTTCCGAAATTACGTTTTATTTTCAAAAACAATTAAAAATAATACCATAACACAATCAGAAGTTTTTGCCAAATTTTATAACAGCACTAGTTGAGTACAACTCGAATTTCTGATATTTGCGATAAATGTTTGGTCACAATTTCTTAATCATATGAACTTAGTTAATTCATGTCTTTTTATCAATTTCATAACAAAGAAAATGCATAAAATTAAGACAAGGACATAATTACTTACGTTATAGGGAACGGCTTCTTAGACCTCGATAAGCATATATGCTGCTCTGAAACTAAGTCCCAGTTTTTGGCACGTTCGACAAGCAAATCTGACTTAAGTAAACCGAATCCAAAATAGTCGGATACTGAAAATGGAAACAAATTATTTAACGCAATGCTGACTGATACCGAACCTGATCAGGTAAATGTCAATAGCGAATACTGGATTTTCACTTTAGAAATTCTTTGCATCTTTAATCAATACGGAATTTACTCTATTTCTGTAATTAGAATTGCTTGACAGGATGTAACTGTTACACGACATAAAGAACGACATTTAAGTTGAAGACATAAAAGGGAAGTTAACGGTTCGAATTTATTTTATGATTAGAATAATTTTCTGGCTGAATGTGATTGAGCCGATGACGCGCTTAATCAAATCTGATATAATTCTGATTCCAGGTGCACATAAGATTTTAGGTATAAATATGAACTTTCTTTGATATTATTTATAGTAATATTAATTTTTGATATCGGCAGTAATTCCAGCACTGGCCCCACCTACGTTTTCCTGTCGAAATCATGATCAAGTGACTATATTCCTTAAATTTGATTCTGTGTCTTTATACTTTTAAGATTTAACATTAAATGAAAGGTGACCATCTTTATCAATAACTTTTATTTACCTAATAATATTCACTTGCCGTCTCTTGACCATTTTGTCGAAGACCAGTCACGTACAAAAGGGAATTTGTAAATTTTCCCTTATGATAATGTACTCTGTTATATCAAGCACATATAAACGTGTTTTTAATGAAAATGTTGCGATATACGTTTGATATACAGTACTAGTAGTAAAACGCAGACAAAATGGGTATACCTCTTCGGCCAGCTCCATTAAATTGAAATCCTCCGTACTTCAAACTTGACAAATCCGATGTATTTAAAACTAAATGCTGTAAATCTCTCCATGTGAGGCTTGGGCTGAAATTAAACAATCATTGACATTTCTTTCAACAAGACTATTAATACATAAACGTAAGATATGGTTAAATATCGATGTAGCGTGCCCATAAAGTTGTGCGAGTTCTATAAAGGTCTAAATATGTAAATTAAAAACAGATGAAGTTAGATTTACTAAAACTAATTTATGCCCTTTATTTTATATAAGCTCTAACATTGTTTGTGCGTCTTTAATTTCTTGAAATTGCGTCTACCGATCTGAACTCTCAGACGTGTTTCACATACTTTATGTGTAGGCCAATGCAAGATCAGAATTAGTGATGTCGAAATCATAAAATCTCCCCTATGTTGCCCCAATTATGTATACTTTGGCGGCATTTTCCTTATTTATTCAATATGATATGATATTAAGAGGACTTTGACGCTGCTAATAACTCATACGAAGGGTGTTCAATAAAAACACATAGCATCGATTAAACTGTCTGGTCTAATTGTGTGTCTTTTTCTATTTGCGATTGCTAAAACAGTATTTGCCACGTACTTATTATTCAAGCTATGTGTTCTTAAATTCAGTGACTGTTTACGTGAATGGTTGCCGTCACCCTCATAAAGCCAGATTATAAATGCATCATCAATGAAATGTCTGGCGGGCGTATTGAGTTAGTCATCGCCTGAATATCAGTGTTGGGTGTAAATATGCGATTATTTTGGCGTTTTGAATGAAACATTAACGGAAATGCCAAAGATTTTACTGCATACGGTTTATGGGACTATGACTTGCTTTCGAGAGAGGATTGCATGATGAAGTTTATGAGCGGCCATGAGAGTATCGCTGTTGGTTTGCGGTTTCTAAAGAAAATAACGTTCAGTCACGTTTTGAAAATTAAAATGCTCCTAAACATGGATCATAGTTCAGTGTCCCATTTCACCAATACCACTGCAATATCATATAAACAGTTTCTGTTTGCTCTTGGGAAGATTAGGAATGTGCTTTGAATGGTGAAAATAAGTAAACCATTCGTTTTGTTGTGAACTGATTACTTGTCTGATATGATAGTGTCTCCATGTGGTAATTGCGTTGCCTTAGAAAGGTTAATGAATTTCAAATTCTTTAAGTTAAGTTTTCACATTAAATATGTTCTTATCTATCACATTTTCAAATTTCATTAAAATGGGACCAGAAATAAAGGCACCTTTCCGGGTATATATTGATCACACCTCGTACTTCGGTAATTAAAAGGATATTGGCTAAATTCATCTCGTTTCCCGGACATTTGATAGGATAAAATCATTTGCATTTGTTCATTCTAGGTTGCTTTAGATACTTTATGCCAAACATTGTGAAATTATAAATTAATATAGATGAGCAATAATGAAAAACCATAGGTCACCTAAATTACACGACATAAACGAAAATGCTGCAGGCTCTGTTTGATTGAGCCTGTGGAAATGCAAGCTACCTTCCATGCTCTCTAGCCCCATTCATAACGCAACATTCATATGTGTTACAAGTATAAAAGTACAATTTAGAGACATCAATTCTACATTATAGTGCAATTCTGAAAAGCAGCGTATGGTCCCTAGTTAAAGTAATAGGTTTTCCCTAAAGGACACAACGCTTGGCAGAACTAAACACACTTGAATTTAGAGCGTGGATCTGAGGTTATGGAGTCTGCATATCACAGAAAATGCCAAAAGACAAAATTAAAAAGCAGGCGTACTATCCAAGGGGTGATTAACAATACCGAAAGCTATTAAAGCGGGAGCATTGGAACCATCATAACCGAAATGTTCAAGGTGAAAAACAAACCGCATACTAACGCAATATAAGTGTCGTGCTGAACGACCTGACGGGATCGAACTATAACAGCTCTAAACGTTCAAAAGTTTTGAATTTTGACAAGTTTGTAATAACAAAATTTCAAAGTGATAAAAAAAATAAAACGAAATTTAGGTATTATTTACTTTGCTTGTAACACTAATGCAAATATTCCTGCTGCCATTGGGGTTGCCGCTGATGTTCCAGAAAAAGAGGTAGCACATGTGCTATTTAAGGAAGTCGTGCACTGAAATGAAAAACATATACATACATTGTCACTGTAAAAACAGACCGATTTCATTGTAATACATTATGGCGGAAGGGGGTGGATGGAGGCAGGCCCTCTGTGTATTTTCTCCTTTTTTGCGTGTAATTTTCATTCACATATTTAACAAGCTGTTGATAATTGTTATAAACAAACATTATATATTATTCCACAGTACCTTAAATAATATCTTTCGTTTACTTTACTTCATTATTCGTAAAAGGAAGAGAAGAATAATAAATGAAAGTTTATTACATGAATATCAAACCGATAGTTTCAAAAACCATAAATTTACCGACCATGCAACTTGTTTTAAGTTTTGATTCATCAGAACCTTTGCATGGCAACATATCATTTATTCAGTTGTTTGAAATAAGAACAATTTATTTCATTTCTGTTAATTATAACACAAAAAGCAACAAATGTAAACAGGTATGTTCCATAGCTTGTCAGACTCGACAATAATCATTAAATCGACATTTGTTGTCTGATTGATAAGATATGCTTCATTTTACATTTCTTAATACAAAGCGACGTGATAGAGGAAAAGACAATGGAAGAGAATGACAGGGCTTGGAAGTGAGAGATAGTCAATATTACAATGTTGTTCGAAGAACCCCCTCCGCCACTAAATGTACTAGCCATGACAGCAGCACAAGGTTCCGCATATCCAGGCGGCTGTAATGTTGAAGACACGCTGCTGATTGCTATTGTGTAAATGCTGTTAACATATCCATCACAGTTACAGTTGTCGTCACTTCCTCCGTTTCCAGCCGCCCAAACGTATATAGAGCCCAAACCATTACGACCCTGAAATATAAATTAGAAAATCAACTAGGTAGGTTACTATCCCTTCATGTAGTGTGCGAAACTTAAAATAAAATATTATGTTAATTGAAAATTTATCTCATCTTTCGTCTTAAAATAGACATATTTAGTGTAATCGACATGATTACACGAAAATGTAATTTTACTCCAATCTATTTTGGGGATGTTTTCTAAACACCGGTAAAGAGTGAGTTTGCGTTTCCTTATATATTGTCTTTCAATATGACTGAAATGCCATACTAATATATCATGTTAATAAAAAGATTACGTAATCGTACCTTGTTTTTATACATCTCTACAAGAACTTCATTGCTCTGTAACTTTATATTTTTACATCAGTTCATTCATATATAAGCTTAGTCATCAAATAACGCCTATATAGTCATGAAATATAATTTCAGTCTTACATATATTTTATGTAAACAAGTAGATAAAATAGGGAAGCACTATTTCATAGTGCATGTATGGCGCTAAATATAGAATGTCGACGTGACGTAAACACGTAGCCATGTTGTAACAGCCTTAAAAGACGGGAGGGAAGAGACACGTCCAGCTGAATAACTTAGAAGTACGTAGACGTCTAGATTTATTCTAGGCGCAAAATAATCTGTTTTTCTGTTCATAATTCCATAATACCAATTTCGTTTTCAATCAGTTTGTGTGTGCATCTTTTAGAAGCTAGGGATTTCGTTAATTGTGTACTTCATGTTCCTTTCATTGACATACCGTTAACGTCGTGCAAGAGAAAATTGTATAATTTTAGTATGTTTATAACTGCACCTGTTTAAGAGTAAACACCGTGCGATATTGGGCAAATTCACTATGGTATCTTAATTTTTAGCGCTCTTAACAGCACATCTATATTACTGCTACACAAATATTTTCTTTTAAATAACTTTCAAAACTTTTGCATGCAAGTGTTCTGACATTAAGTGCAAGTCTTACTTCTGCAGTAGTTATCAAGTCACCTATCACTATCGATGATACGGGATGAATTATCACGTACCTTTTGTGTCCCTTGTAGTAATGCGGATTTGACTATTGGACTAGGACCTTCAATTGTGTCTGTTTCCTTTACTCCCCAGCTATTTGAGTATATATCAATACCTGGTGCGAGCAATGCCTCTCGTTCGCCTGTGCTTGTGGATCCGAAAGGTCCCGCCGCACGTAAACCTAAATTATAGCAGAGATTTTGTAAATATTGTTTAAGTTTTGTACGGAAAATCTTAAACGAAATGCGTTAGTTAAAGATTCTTAAAGATATAAAGGCGTTTGTTTGATATATTAACTGTCATCTGTAAATATTCGATTCTTTCGAACAATGAAATTATCAAACATGCACACAATTACACATGTATGGAAAAAGGTCAATGACAATAATAATAATAATAGAGAGAAAATAGATAGAACTGACAACACCTAATAGAGAGAATAGATAGAACTGACAACATTTAATGACGGTTTTGATTAGTCAGTTGTATCATAGTGCTTGTAGTTTATGTTGTGGGCAAACCTTTTGTCTCACAAATATGACCAATAGGCTGTGTAAATGTGCAGTAAATGCATCTAATTCAATTATGTAACATTGAGAATAGGCATCTGTTGACAACTGATTAGATCTGATGAACTGGAACATCTCATTTTTATGGGATTAACATACGGGTTTTACTCGGTCATATTAAAAAGCCTTCCGCCCACTTTTGATATATGCAGGTGCCCGCTCTTGCAAGAAATATTACAAGGAGGAGCACCTAAGTAATTCCTTCACCATAAACAATCACAATATAGCATGAACTGTGATGATGTGATCTAAAACCCAACAAAAACAAGCGAATTTGGAATTATATCTATACCTGCGAGTTGTGACTCAAAGGCAACTCCGATGACACAGTTGGTATTGTTTGCAGCAGCAGCTGCTATACCAGCACATTCTGTCCCATGTCTGTTACATAATAATTTCATAATGTACGTATAAATATAGATTACAACTTTTAACATAGTACTAAAAGAATCAAATCAATGAAATAAAATTAAATACGGTATAACAATATTTTCACTTGTAGAAAATCTGGCACGATGCACCACGGTTCTAACATTTGTAGGAAATAACATTTAACTTACTTTTTGCCTGGTTCTGGTGAAGGGTCTTTATCTCGTTCGTAGACATCAATACTTAATCCGGCATTCTAAAGTAGTTAAACAAGCGGACTTTACTGGCATAAAAATAAGTTTATGAAGCATATGGTTTGACAATGACCCTATAATAAATCAAAATTCAGTCGTATTGGTCCAAGTGATGGACAAAAACGGCAGGCCAAGGAGCCTTCACCGGGATATTTGTGAAAAGTCATGTTTATGCACAATTTTGATATTTGCTGAACATATATTAATAACAAAATCTCTTAAATGTAAGGCTTCATCTAAACGGAAATCTAAGAGTACTGTTATTACACCTTTTTTAAAAGCATTACTGGAAACGCGTGCTGATAATACACGTCTCCTTACATATATATAAATCGCCGGTCCATTACTTGACGACCAGTGCTATTGATCTATAAGCCAACACAAGTTTCTGTACTTAAGTCATGACACCATGACAAAACCAACATACAGCATTTGCGACCAGCATGGATCCAGACCAGCTTACGCATCCGCGCAGTCTGGTCAGGATCAATAATGTTCGTTTTCAAAGCCTATTGCAATTACAGAAACCGTTAGTGAACAGCATGGATCCTGACCAGACTGCGCTCATGATATACTGACGAAAGAAATGCAAAATCAGACAACAATCTAAAACGACATAGCCATTTGAATACCATCTATATCATGAAACGGCAGCAGTTTTGGGCACAGTGACATCATTCTTTTCTTTAACATAAGCATTACCATATATTTATGGCAAATCAATGAATAACAAACTATGAGAATCATATTGTGGGAGCCATAACATAAATTATAATAAATTTTAAACTTTGTTTGTGTTTAAAAGTGTACACCTTAAGCTCAGTCGCCGAGTGATTTAGGTCGCTGACTTGGAATCACTTGCTCAGAACCAATATGTGTTTGAAGCCTCGCTCATTGTATAGAATTCTTTATGTCAGGTTGCCATCCAGCTAATTTATGGAAGATCGACACTTCTACCCAGGTACACACCTATGCTTGAAACAATGCCTGGAGTGGCATCAGGGGTCTTTATAATAATATATTTAGTCTATATGACTGAAGGAGAAAAGTAAAAGTGACATTTACAAAGTTTGGTTTTAAATCCGGATGATTTTTATCTACTCCATCGTCAACTATTCCAATTGCCACTCCCTTGCCTGTATATCCCTTTGACCAGCTTGAAAGTATGCCCATGTCTGGGGAAACTTTACCATTCTTGAAAAGAAATACATTTACTGTCTCTATGATATAATCGTACACAGAGTTATACCAGTATTTCGTTAAACTAAGACTTTAAAGTGTATTTGTATATACTGTCAAATAAAGTATGAATCGTCTAAACAGCTAATAGGGTAGGATCAAACCTATTTAGGATATACATACCTTGGTGCCTGATAAACATTCATAATTTTATTAATGAGCATAAATTATATCATTTGCAAACCGTGTCGTCACATAAAACTTTATTACGGTATTGTACAAAATCCGTTCTGGAAACTTGTTCTTCGCATATTTCTCGATACAAATCTTACAATACACAACTAACAGCTGAATGATTATACACGGCGGATCCTTTATGAGACACTTCAGTGTACTAAAGCATAAATCGCGTATTTACTAGTCGTTTCAAGATGACGTAAACGATATGATAGCATATGAATTTGAATCTTGGTGTAATTACAAAAGGACACGAAGCGTCAATATTTATCATTACTTATGTTCTAGTTATCGACGCGTTTCAAGTTCGCCCAGGCAATATGATTTTACTGAGGCTAAAGAACAAAATAATATCATTCATATACTATTGATTAAAATACATTTATACATACAACATTTAAAAGGAAGAATATCAATTTTGCAGCGAGAAAAAATGCACTCGCTTTTGTGAAATAATATATAATAATATGGGTGGGCAGTTATTATATTTGTTGCTATTAGAATTACATTTTATATATTTAAACTAATTCAAAGGACCTGCATATTATACATCCAAATAGCCAGGTTTCATGACAACATCTGGTCCTTACATTAAAAGTTATGGTAGAATCTACATTTTGTGGCTGATAAATGGACAGATAGATGGAAATACGGACGGACAGAGAAAATAAAATAACGTGTATATTGTCGATATATTATCTCCTGCCTATATACCAAATATCAGAGAAAATCTCTTGTATATTTTAATCCTCACTGTTTAAAGGTAAGTTCAAACAAATGAAAATTCTATGGTTATTAATGTCACGTATATTACTTGTCGCAATGTGTGTTCTTTTGATATGGTTGTGTCACTAAGGCTGGTGTTATTAATCTTTAAGTGTGCATGAACCTGGTTCAAATGTTTCTCAGCTGTGTAAGATATTTACGTACTTGACCTATATCTACCTTTAATCAAGTGCTTTAATTCATTTTCATGCTTTATGGAACTAATTCTACACTTTGTCTATCAAAGAAACTAAAAACTACTTACCATGTACCACATTTGTGACCAGTATGGGTCGTTAACAGTAACGGATCTAAAGACACGTTTATTCCACTTCTGTTGTTCAACAAATACAACCTGAAAAATATCAGTACAATATTTTCAAGCAGTTTTCTAAATCACAAGGATAAAAGAACAAGAATTTTCTTCCAGTCATTTTACCAGTTTTATTTTAAGCAAACCAAACACAGCAAAAGCGCGTGCAGCATTTTCAGTTAATCAATTAACATAATCTAAGAAAACATGTTTTGTTTTATAAGCTATGATATTGATAAAGATCAAATATACGTCTGTATCAAAGTTTTTCATGTACGATTTTTTTATTTGATTTTGATCTTACGACATACCATCATAGAACAGGTTATATGGCACCACACATGACTTAAATTCTAGTTTTAAATCTCATTCACATCGAATCAAACTGAAATGTATGTAATTGATACAATAAATATGCTAGAATCGCAGACAAAGTGTTAAGATCATATCAGTCGCCTCTCACGATCATGCAACTGGCTCCAATTCTTTTCATACACAATTTTTCTCAGAACAATTTCCTCTATGAGTTCATTTTTATATAATTCAATGTGCATTTCCATAAATGAAATATTATACACTTTTCTTATGAAAAACATTTATTTATTTTACTTCATATATACACATGTTGTTTATGTATAGTCTTATATAAGTTGCCTCTTGATGTAACATTTTTTATACTCAACATGATATTCTACTGCGGAAAGACGAATTTAAGATCACCATAGCAAAAGTAATGATCGCATTTGCCCTAAAAGTATTTCCTCAAGGTATTTCTAAATTTGGTAAATCGTTAATGGATTTAAAAATATGTGTTTATTTAAAATTGTTCTGAGAAGAAAAGTAACATTTCTTTACAACAAGCTAATTAAGTTCTTGGAAATAATATCAGAATTATCAATCCGTTTCAAGTTTCCCTTTTTGATACTTGCTGCATAAAAACAAATGTCAAGTTCTCGTCCTAGACGAATATGCCTGCATGTGCACAATAAATATCAATTATTTGTTGATGTATTTTGAATTAGATATGGGACTTTAAATCAATGTTTGTACTTGACAAGGAATATCAAAACAGGCATAACCACTGACCAAATTGTTATACAAATTACGTATTTTACAATTTTAAGTGTCTTGTTCATTATTTTGCAGTTTGGTGTTTCCTTATATTGTATTCATATGGCATATATCTGTATACCATAACATTGTGAGAGTCCTCTTTACAATCATACGTACTTTACGTCTGTGATTAACGCATATACATGTTTTTTTTAAAGATCAGCTACATACGTCTTTGAAAATTACAGTGTCTTTCAACATTTAAAAAATCAAAACACACACCCTGAACTTTCAACGACAGCAGATTTCTTTCCTGAATATTACCTATTCAAAAATCAATGTTTTATCAATGATTGATCGGACCCTGTTATCTAATACTTTGTACTTCAACTATATGTTATCGCAATCAGATTTACACAAGGAAATGAATAATCAATGGCGTGTTTTTAAATCCGATCGCAATATGTTTGTTTTCCTCATGTATTGTAAACTTGTATGAATAATTGCATTGCAAAAACATTTTTATAAAAGTCGGTATACGAATCATTAAATAACTAAATGAGCTTAACTATATCCAGACAAAGATTGTTTACCTTTTATAAATGTAATCGTTTTATTTTCGTAGAGAAATGTTTATAATGTGTGGTCCCATATTTGTTTCTGTTTGAATGTCTGATTATTAAAATGCTATTACAGAAGATGGAATAATAGGTGACTGTCTTTACTTTCTTGAAAGATGAATGATGTATTATAATTTTAAGATCTATAGACTTCTTTCGATTTTCAACTCCAAACTAATAGTGGATTTCTATGTCAATCAATACGTTCTAGATTTAGCGTACTCAATGAAAAATAAACTCTCTAGAAGATAGAAATGGGCCTTTAAGGAGGAATAACTAAATATTACAAAAATGTGTTTATTACCTTCTGCTCTTTGAGAATGTTCTTTCTGACGTTGTCTGCACGTGCTCTGGAACTTCTTGGTGAATATTCATGTCTTAGTACAAACATGTCATCGCCTATCTACAATGTCCAAGTTTCTACAATTATTGTCTATATAAAACATTAATTTGACATTCGGGTAAGCTTTGATTTATCTGACTCTCGTATCAAAACCACCACAGAGTATTCTATTTGAACAAGCTTTAAAGGCAGCAAGATTTCAATGAATCCTCAAGTCATATAATGTATAAAATTATGCTTTTAAAGAAATCAAAATAAACTTACCTTATTTATGTACTGGAAGCCATGTCTTTTGGCTAGCGTTTTCACCTCATGTTCAGTCGCCTGAATTTCAGCTAGCCATTCGTTGCTGTACTCACTTTTGCATATTAAATATTGAACGTTGAATAACAATGTGTAAAAAGTAAAACTTTTTATTTTTAACATAATTCATGTCGTTTAACTTCAGTCACAATTTATTTCGCCAAACATAACAATTAAAGTGGTTAGAGATAAGAGCGTTTACACAAGTATTACGTAAGATAAATGAGCAATGAGAAAAAAGGTTTGGCATGTTTAGTTTTAAACGAAATATGTGACAATCATCGAAAACTTTAAACGATAAAATAACAAAAAAAGCGAACGAAGAGATTATCAAATCGATTTTATTTGTATATTTACATGCATTGAAAATATCCATGGTTATTATCATGGATGTCAACTTCACCGTGGAAAATGCACTCACGTGCACGTGCTTATGATTCGTATAACTTATACCTAAATGAACGGTATTTCCATGTATTACAAGATCTAATACAGCTTATATTTATATATGTATTAAACACTTGTAGTCATTTAACATGACTTTATTATTAACATTTTCAATGTCGAACTGTTCATAAGTTTATATTTCATTGGTGCCATCCCAGTTATTTCAAAGCATTTGAAGATTGTATTTGACGAATTATATTATCATATTATTAATCCTCAACTCCTGGATCTACAGAGATCAATTAATTTATAGTGCTGGTATGAACAGCGGGAAGTATTAACTTGCTACTGTTCATAACTGGACTACTGATGAACAATGATATTAATCTAAACAAAACCGAAGTCAGTTTTATTTATTGCTATCAATAATTGAAACCGTAAATTGACCTGTGACAGTTCCAGCAGATATCATTAGATGTGACTTTCACCAATCAGAGTGTTGAAGTCCGTAAAACTGTAATTTTGACATAAGTAAGCTGTTGTGTAAAACATAGCAAGATTTTAGTGAAACAGACCCAAAATTTCCTGACTTGGAAACCACAAACATTGATTAGAATGTTATTGCTTATTACACCATTGTTTTCGAAAGTGTGCGTGTGTGCCTTTCTCTGTTTCCAGTGTCTTATTCTAAATTAAACCTTGGATTAAAAAACAGTCTAGTTTTAGAGTGCATATAATATCAATTTTGTATGGATGATATCTAACGTCACTGTTATTAAAACAGTATTTAATAAGCCGTTTTAAAGACTCTTATAATTCAGTTGTGAATGGTAATGTACATTGATTATTGGTATATTCTAAGCATGTTTGAACATATTTTTGTCCTATGTATACTCCACACTGACGAGACTTTAAGAAGTGATAAAGTATAAGTAAATTAATAATGATATTTTCTAGTTATTTAATCCATTCTCCATTTGATTTTGACAGCAAATTGTTTCCAAACTGTTTGAAATATAAAAAACGTTTTGTTGATATTTGATCTATTTTTAGTTTTTTTTATGTTACATTTGATTTTGTTTCGATTTTACGGCGCACAAACACAGGTTATTTGGCGCAAAAATGACTGATATTTTTTGTTTTACATCTGATGTACAGTAAATAAAAATATGAGGTATGGACTCATTCAATACCTACTGCAATAATAGCTATGCAGCAAAATTAAATGTTCAGATCTTATAAGCCTCTGTCTATCATGAAATGGTTAGGTAGAGGTTCAAATTCCTTTCAGTCCCAGAACCACATGGGACTCTCTATGTTATAGAACAACGGTTGTATTATAGTCATACTGTCATAACAGATTTGAATTGTTGAGCTATCTATCTTGCAGGGATGTTCTCTTGAATTAGCCTATCATAACTCATTTAATACTTGTTTCCACTAGAGTAATGTGTTTAAAGTAACATGTTATTATAAGATTAGTATTTAAGTATGAAATGAACAGAGTGGTTCACACTCAGCAAATGGCAAATCTGGTTCCGTGTACTTGGAAAGACAGTTTAAACAGAAGTATAGCGGGTTATAGAAGTACTTTGACAACATTTACTGTAAACGTTATTGTAAAAAAGAGAACCTGTTCAGTAAAGATTTTCTTAAATAAAATGTTTTTGATGTATTGAAAATCTCAAACGTGTTGAATAACTCATCAGTTTTGACCTTTGCAAATACCAACGTCCAAAAGCGTATTTCTTTGTACAAATTATAGAAGAACGAAAACACCGATGGACTTGAGCTTGGGAGAAGGTGCTTGTTTCTTTTGTATGGCTTAAAGTCACATTGACACAGTTTAAAGGCATACTGCGATTTTTCAAGCGTTTCCTGTTAGACGAAGATGGGGTATTATTTCAAACGAGGACATGCATCTGATCAGAATACTCGACCGTCTGCAAACCAACAGGATGTCTTACTCATACGAAAGAATTATACATCCAAAGCAGTTTCGAACCCAAAGCAGTGAAGGACAAATGATCTCAATAACCATTTGAACACAAAGGCACCTCTCGTAGACGGATGTGTCCAAAAGAGACAGTCCAACAAGTGAATTAAGTGACACACCATACGTGAATGCACAATCTTATATCTGCAAACTTAAATATCATATTAATACCCTATGTGTGTAATAAACATTTTGATCAAATGTATGATTTTCGAGAGTAAAAATCTTAACTTTCTTAATATTTACAAAAGGATTTACTCAAGATATTACGTTTATTTCTTAAACACATAATTCAAAATATCTTAAAAACTTAAAAATACAATACGTTCCATATCACAGACTTGACATTCAGAATGTTATAGAACTCATAGCTGGCTCTCGGAAAATAAAGAAGTTCATGAAACAAAACCCTGTTACAACTTTCCTGAATCAAACTAGAGTCAAAACTAGGACATCCCTGCTTTCCTTCAATTACATATTTTAAAGAATTTGATAAAATGAATTTATAGTTTATATAGTATTCATTTATAACAAATATTGCACAAATTCAGCACTTCAAACTGGAACAAAATTATGTCAGATTTCAATTAAGTTTTGTACGGTGCCCCTAAAGTGACATGTTACACACTTTTTTCCACTTAGGTAATGAGAGACTTTTTATTATTTCGTTTAAACGCAATGATTTTGTTTAAACGAAATAACTATTTCGTTTCAACGAAATGATTTCGTTTTAACGAAATAACATCTCGTTTAAACGAAATCATTTCGTTTAAACGAAATGTAACTTATTTCGTTTAAACGAAATCATTTCGTTTTAACGAAATAGTTATTTCGTTTAAACGTAATCATTTCGTTTAAACGAAATAGTTATTTCGTTTAAACAAAATCATTGCGTTTAAACGAAATAATAAAAAGTCTCTCATTACCTAAGTGGAAAAAAGTGTGTAACATGTCACTTTAGGGGCACCGTAGTTTTGCTAGTTGATTTTCCTCTATGGATTCCAGTTTGTTAGATGTGTTAACTGTCAATTTCATTCTGAAAGGTTCCAGATATTAATTGCGCGAATATCCATGCGTATATTTATCTCAAGTCAAAACAAGTATGGTCACTAAATTAAATATACAACATGTAGGAGTATTTGCGCTGTATGTTAAAAGTGCCACTAAATATGTCACCACGGAATTTTTATTAGCCAGCGAAATTATTGCCGTATCAATAACGCGCCTGTAAATGTATATCTACACGCAGCTCAAGTCGTCTCGTGCGCATTTTCCTTCTTGCTCTGATACAGCATATTGTGGTGACAAGGATGATGACAAATACCGAGGCACCACCAAGAGAGGCTGCTATAATTACGTTCATCTTAGCTACAACAAATAAATCAAATTATATGAATATAGTACAAATACATCTTTAATTTTGACACTATTAAACACGAATAATTTTCTAGATCTATACTGAGTATTGTGAACATGAGGATATAACAATTTGTGAAAGTGGAGACCCAAAGTACACAAAATATGTCTGTTTTTATAGACTGAATACAAAGCAGTTATCAAAACAATGACAGAAATCTCAAATACGCCCTTTTACAACAAACGGTCTGGCAGACAAAAATATACTAACACATACATTTCTGAAAGTTGCATACTTTTCAAATGACGTAAACTTATACAGGTGTCTAATGAGTTACACGTGTGACATGTTTTTTTTTGATAGAATATTTTACACTTTTTGGACAATTTTGTTTTTAACTCCGTTTGCTACATTATTTGTATATATATATTGCATGATATCTTACGTGGCATAAAATCAACATTTCAATGGAAAATATGTGCCATTTTAAAGAAAGAAAAAGAAATTCACATGGGCAGGAATTTTACAAAGGGAAAAATATATTATCTGCCCTAAAATTGACATTATTGAGGATGTTATAAAAAGCCAAAACGTCCCACCTATCGTTTCTGGTAACCTTCAGAATAAATATAAATGATACGTCGATCTTGTAAAATATAGCCGCAATCAAAGAAATAGTCTGACTGAATCGGTTGAACACAGAGTAGCAAAGAAATTTAATAACAGTCACTTTGATTTATACTACAGATTGGTTAAAGGTTAATCAAATGCTAAATGTTTTTGAAATAAATAAATATCTATAGACTAATGGAAAAATCCAAAACTACAGAAAGATTCTCGTCACCAGAAATGTTTATCAACTAATCCGAGTCCACTATTACTTCGTTTGGTTGCATAATATATTGAAAAGTATTCTTTGGGTTTGTATATTTTGTCAATTTTATCAATCAACCTTAAACCTATTAGTGGAAAGTGATTCTTCCTTCGCTACTAGTG
This sequence comes from Mercenaria mercenaria, assembly GCF_021730395.1. NCBI lineage: Eukaryota > Metazoa > Mollusca > Bivalvia > Venerida > Veneridae > Mercenaria > Mercenaria mercenaria. Next base: position 22,248,660 of record NC_069377.1, on the reverse strand, counting down.
CAAAACGAGATCACACATCCTTGCAGGCTAATCTTGGTCTGCACTGTTCGCTATTCAGTCAGTAAATTTTTCTTGAACATCCCTTTGAATAATAAATGGTACTGCCGAAATTGAATGATGGAACAATCTATTTAAGAAATGTAGCAGAGTAAAGGTTAACAAAAAGGATACACATGCCTACTCACTTACAAGACGCTTTTGTCTCATGTTTTGGGTTTTGTCTACAATAAAAAAACAGATACATAAGAATTTCATAATAAAAGCATGTCAAGTCATATAAATTAAGAAAACCCATGCCAATCTTTCAAAAACCAAATCAGATATACAATTAAATGTTATCTACATTTAGTTACAGCCAGTTGTTAGAACATTTCAGATGTTTAGTTGCATTGCATATACTGTGTTAACTAGTGCTCTGAATTTATCATCCAGTATTGTTAACACACACACACACATACACACACATTCTATGTTTACATAGATACTATTACATTATTGTTTATTGTTAATATTTTCACATATCGAGGGGCGAATGCGAGAGAGGTCTAAGCGCATATAGGTAAAAAGCACTTAGACTTCTTTTGCATTCATCCCTCGATAATAGGAATAATGTATCCTATAATATGATTTAATGGGAATGCACTTTTAAAATATTTCGACTAACATGTGTTGGTACCATAATTACACGTAATACTGTCGTCCTTTTAGCGTTTTCAGAATTGATCAGGGTCCTAATAAATGACCAAGGATTAATCGAAAGCTCCTTAATCCTCGGAATCATAATTTTCGTTTAAATGCAATGATTTTAAGTATAATCATAAGCGTGTATTTGCAGTTTTGATTATGTCTGTTCAATTCTAAAATCAATTTAAGGCAATGTAAATCAAATTCCTGGCAAGTGTTTAACTGTTAATAAAACACTATCGCGTGATCAACGCCAGTTATGATAGTGCTGTTTATGAATTTAGCACAAACTGAAAGTGTTTTTTTTTTCAATACACTTATATTCTATACAACATGAATATTAAATAAAAACATTTTACTTGCAGGTTGGTATTCCGTTCTCTTCTTCGCAGTGTGAACCATTTTTGCAAGGTTTAGCATGTGTGAAATTTGTACATGATTGATTAGAAATATCCAGTTTTGCACCTAGAATAAAATATCATAAATTCAGTTTGTGACTGTTTGTTATTCAATCTTTGTATGTGCTCTCAATACTTCTGAAATATGAAATTTTACATATTATGGATTTACCATATTAAGGATGCTACATAAAACAAGAAAGAATCAATATTTAAACACGCGCCGTTAGTTTAATACCGTGTTGATTTCACAGCATGTAAGTAAAAATTAACAAAAAAAAATCATTTTAATTAAATTGCCAAATTGTCCTCAAAGTCATAAAACAGTATGTTTCAGTTTTCATTGAACTAATATGACCTTTAACTGATAAGATTTGACTAGACTATTTTAAGACAAACCGCATGCTTTGGTGTTCAGCTCTTTTATAACTTTCTGACGGTCATGCAGAAACTACAAATTTTCCAAAGTCCACTTAGGCTTATCAGCTATGTTACTTGTTTGCCTGTTTCGTCGGAAACATGATGGTATTTCTCATGTTGCCCTGCTTCTCCAAAGTTATTAAGTATATATCTTCGGTTCGTTTTTCCACTTTTACGCTAATTTACTTGTCTTTTTATTTATTTTTTTGCACTTTTCGGGCTTAATATTTATAAGTTTTACTAAGAATGTATGGTTTAAATAGGAAAGTTTACATAAGCACAAATTGTTGCATTAAGATCATAAAGATCTCACGCACCCTTATCTTAAAATTTTACCTTTGTCACAGTTAACGCCTGACCATCCTTCCAAGCAAGCGCAACTGTATTGGTTATAGCCATCAATGCATGTTGCTCCGTTCTGACATGGAATACTCGAGCATTCGTTTACATCTGAAATAATAGACAGTAGCAATCAATATTTTTGAATGTATAAAATACGGCAGAATCTATCCATCCAGCCTGTGATATTCACTATCATGGTATTTTGAAAGGTAAATGTAATGAATTAATTCGTCAGGTTCTAGTTCAAGTATTCGATCCTTGTTATATTTTAAAATTGTATATTCAGGTTAGAACAAGATGTTCTCTTAACTTAGAAATACCAACCACACTCTATAGCTGTCAATAAAGTATGGCAAAAGGTATATATAAATCACTGAGGTTGATGTTGATTTTTATATACTATGCACTTCTACTATCACAAAATAACAAACTTACGTCATAGAAACGTTATTGAAAAACAATATCTGTGAGTTCTCAAAAGGGTTCTACAATTTCAAAAGCAGTTTAGTTTCGATGTCACTGTGACCTACCCTGACCTTTGACCTACTAATTCTTAGTGCCCGCCCGCTTAGCTCAGTAAGGAGAGCGTTGGTCTACGGATCGCGGGGTCGCGAGTTCGATCCTCGGGCGGGGCGTATGTTCTCCGTGGCGATTTGATAAAAGACGTTGTGTCTGAAATCATTCGTCCTCCACCTCTGATAATTCATGTGAGGAAGTTGGCAGTTACTTCCGGAGGACAGGTTTGTACTGGTACAGAATCCAGGAACACTAGTAAGGTTAACTGCCCGCCGTTACATGACTGAAATACTGTTGAAAAACGGCGTTAAACCCAAAACAAACAAACAAACTAACTAACTCTCAGAAGCATTGGGATCATCTACTCACAACAGACAATTATTCTATCAAATGTGACGATGTAGGTCAAAGTGGTTTTTCAGTATCGGAGTCGTTTTGATATTTACATTTCCATTTACGAACTACAGACAGTCTGACCATGAAGTTTGACCATTGTGAAGCTTTTTCTAGTTATTGATCGGAAACCAATCTGGTCTACTGATCGAACGACTGACAATTAGGGAAACAATATATCCCTCTTCCTCGAAGAGTGGTAATATCTCTATAAAGGCGAAACAACCAAATAATAGAGCATAAAACCTGAAGATGTGCACATATATATCATTTTCACAAATTAAGTATAGCTGTTATTATAAAACATGTAAAGTTATTAAATAGAATATTACCTTGTTCACAATTATCACCTGTCCAGCCACCCCAACAGCTACAATTGTACCCATTTATCCCATCAATGCATGTTGCTCCATTCTGACACGGAAAACTCGAACATTCGTCAATATCTGAAGGCAAACAGAAAATAAATTACATTTGTTTATGACTCCTTATAATACATTTTCAGAAAATGCATGTTATAGTACTTACAGGTATAGCAATTATTAATAAATGCAGCGGTTCTAACAAGTTTGGGACGTTTGTTGCCTCACTATATGGTCAGATCATGAAAACTTAGCTTCAAACTTCATATACTTAATTAAAGACGATACATACCATATTCACAGTTTGTTCCTTTCCAACCGCCAGTGCATGTACATACATACGCATTTAGAAGATTGTTACATGACGCTCCATTTTGGCAAGGAGAACTCGCGCATTCGTCAATATCTAGAAACATGAAAAACTAATGTTCAGTTCTTCAGAGGGAAGAATGGTGTTAGATTGTTTTGTTCTTACATAATTGAATACATACTTTTTTACTAACGGACAATTCTGGACCTACTCTCGTCGGATGAGCTATTCTTTATTTTGAAACAGACAAATTATCAATATAAATAACTTTATAAAAGTGACCTGCCAAGTATTTGATAAAAAACATGTATATATGAATAATTCAATATTTACAAATTTTCGAAGTTTGTTTTTCTAGAAACAATTACGCTATGCTTAGTTCTTAGATAAAAATATTACCTTTTTCGCAGTTTACACCTCTCCATCCATCTAAACAACTACAATTGTACCCATTCAGCCCATCAATGCATGTTGCTCCATTTTGACATTGAGAACTCAAACATTCGTCAATGTCTAAAGACAACCAGACAAAATGTTTAATGTGTATTTTAGATTCTTTAGAATACATCTTTCAGCAATTACATCATAGAAAGAGAATCGGCACATGTGTAAAACTCTTATAACTTCAGTGGACTGTTTTCTATTCTGATCACATAAAGAAAACAAATGATAAGAACTATCACATTACGTTTAAAAGTTAAACAATATTTCAAAATTGATACTTTATAACATGCGGATATTTCGTCATGAAAGTGTAAAATGTTTGTTAAATCGTTATTTGTGGCGTTGGTATATAGTCAGATCATGAAAGCAGCGGGTTTGGTCATTAACCGCATCATACCAAAACGTGCAAAATGCTACTACAAAGAATCATCTCGGATATACTATAGAATATTTAAATATAGCATAACTTCAACCCTCATATACTTACAAACAATACATACCATATTCACAGTTTGTTCCATTCCAGCCGCTAGTGCATGTGCATACATACGCATTTACTTGGTTGTTACATAACGCTCCATTTTGGCAAGGAGAACTCGCGCATTCGTCTGTATCTAGAAACATGAAAACCTAATGTTCAGTTCTCAAAGGGAAGAATTTAATGGTGTTAAATATTTCAAAGCCCTTACATTATTGAATACATAATTTCTTACATACGGACCTTTCTTAACCTACTTCCGTCGAATGACAGAATCGTTATTTTATAACAGACACATTAGCAATATTAAAAAAAATTATAAAGCGAAACTCCCAAGTAATGGACTAAAGAACATGTAGATATGTACAATTAATATTTAAAGTCAAAAGTCTGCTTTTCTTCAAACAAATCCTGTATGATTAGTTCTTAGACAAAAATATTACCTTTTTCGCAGTTAACACCTCTCCATCCATCTAAACAGCTACAATTGTACCCATTTAGCCTATCAATGCAAGTTGCTCCATTTTGACACGGAGAACTCAAACATTCGTCAATGTCTGAAAAATAAACGGAAAAAATGTTGTGTGTTTAAGATTCTTTAGCTATTACCTTGTCCACAATATATCATGAAAAGAGGGGAGTTCATCGAATAGGATTTTTGTAAAGTTTTAGCTCTGCCTAAGTGCAATGATTTTCATTATATATATCAGCAGCCATTCGCTGGCAAAATATCGTTATCAATAAGATATAGATTATATTCATACAGCAAATAGTAGGATATGTAATTGATATTATATCTTTAGGTATCTTTAAGGCTTCTTTTTGAAAATAAAATCTTAACTGTGTTTTGAAGTGTTTAACATTTAGATAGGAAACCGGACGTTGACAAAACTCAGCTGGGATATAATATAGAACATACAGCTTAACTTCAACCCTCATATACTTCAGTTAAAGATGATGTATACCATTTTCACAGTTTGTTCCATTCCAACCGCCAGCGCATGTACATGTATACGCATTATGTTGGTTGTTACATGACGCCCCATTTTGGCAAGGAGAACTTGCGCATTCGTCAATATCTAGAAAATCAGTTATGTTCAGTTGTTTAGAGTCAAGAATATAGTTAGAGATTTAATGTAATTACAGTTTTGGATACTTACTTTCTCACATTTAAACCCCTCTTGACTTAGATTCTATGAAAATGATTATCCTCATTTAGTTACAGAACAAATATGTCAGATTTTAAAAGTCTGCTTTTTAAAGATATATCGCGTATATTTGGTTTTTAGATAAAGTAGTACCTTGTTCACAGTTAACACTTTTCCATCCATCCAAACAGCTACAATTGTACCCATTCAGCCCATCAATGCATGTTGCTCCATTCTGACACGGAGAACTCAAACAATCGTCAATGTCTGAAGAAAACCAGGAAAAAAGGTTTGACGTGGGTTTAAGATGCTTAATAAGTCTTTCAGAAAATACATAGCAGAAAACGAATTGGTACATGCTCGCGCTAAATTTGATTCAGTCGTGCGGTGCAACCAACAATATTTTTTAAAACTTTATGCTGTTTTTCGAGTTAGCCAATTATCAATATTTCCAAAGACAATAAAATTTCACAAAGAAAATTGTTTATTACAGGCGCACGTGAATTTCGTGCAAAACGGCTATTGTGAGACTACTGACTTCAATGTTGATTGATTTTGTAAAATCTTACACGTGAAGTTCTTCAAGTGTAATGTGATATGAAAAACACAAGTGATTTATAAATTAAAGTTTTTAGATAAAAAAGACCCCAGTTAAAAAACTGGATAGTTTCTTTTGCTGTTCAGTATATATAATGGAATTTGTGAAGGATGTTCCGAGTAGTCAATGGAATTTGAGTAATATTTATCATATCATTTATCAATATGACTTTACTGTACTATCAAGGCAATAAAATCTTTGAAATCACAGAACGCGACCAAGCAAAATATTAACAGACTCGTTTTGACTATGTGTATTCTTGACAGGTAATGAAATGTACAACACTTCCAACACCCTTTAACACCTAAGTGAACATTTATTATTATTACATGACTGTATTCTATTGTTTCTCTGATTGGCTGAAAACGGTTTGAAAAGTAATGAGTACATATCATATCAACTTATCTTGGGTTATAAATAGTACGAAAATAAAAATAGATCGAAGTAGGTGTTTGGAAAACCAGTATCAACCTGATTTGGTCTAAATTTATTCCTTATTTCTTTATTAAAGTTACAATTGTAATAACAAGACTGACTTTACATTTATTCATGTAATAAAACAATTATTGACTTTTTCATAAGTTGATATGAAGATTTATCAACCTTCGGTTCGGTGAATATAACTCTTTTCGGGTTGAAAAATCCTGATATCAACCTATGTTAAAGTCGATAATTGTATAATCATACAAACTTAATAAACTTCATGATCCCAAAAGACCAGAATATATAACAACACTAATTTCATGTTGGGTAAGACTTCATAACGCTATCGCATTGTACTTAAAGTCTGTGTCGTGACAGTTAATAAAACCTATGAAACTACAACCACTTTTTAACGGCCTGTATATCTGGAGTTAATGTATGATTTGTTTCAAAAACACATAGCATGCGTAATCAAGGCTTGTATTTTTCTTAAACGAATGAAATCCTCCATTTTCATGTAAGCTTTCCAGTTTCCACTTTGCGATGCATGGCTCTATGGCTGTGTTTGCGGTGCTCTGTGCTTCCTTGAAATCTACCCTTACCTTTTGTCTTTTTAGTGTACAAGACAGAATGAAAGCTTTCTTTCAAAATGAAACATTAAATCTAAGATACAAGAAAAATAGTCGTTCGATTTTCACATTAGATTTTCACTTTTTCTTAGCACAAAGAGATAACGAATGGATGATTCTGTCTCTAACTTTTGTTTAGGGCTAGACGTTTATGGTGTTTTCTAATAAAATGAATATATCAGACACGGATGGATTCCAGATAGAGATATTTTCTGCCAACATATATATAGCTAACGTAGTTAATAATGCAAGGAATTACTTAGTATAAAGAAAAGGCAGCTATTATCGTTTTCTTTGTTGCAATCTATGCTTACAAAGACTATTCTCACATATTATATTAACAATCACAATGGCAGTCCTAAAGTGGCGTGTGGTGGCTGATAAAGGTCTCGAAGTACTTCAGTGTTGTCATATTTTCTGATCCTTTTAAATGATGGAGTCCTTTAAATAATTATTTATAACAGAGTAGCTAGGGAGCTGAGAGGTGTTGCACGTTTTAATACCTCTTAAGAATACTTTCAGTTAAATCATGTCTGCTATTACTTTTCTTGATTTCAAAAGATTATTAAACCAATGGTTACTCGTGTAAATTTTAAACAAATCGATTCGTAAATACACATTTGAAATATGCATTACCTTGCATACAATAGCGCGCACACAGGTCTGCTGGGGAAGGTACTAAGAAGTATACAAAGTACTTTGTGCAGTTTTTAATTCTTACTTGCCTCTCCATACCACAACATTCTGAATCAGTCTTGACGCATATTTGTTTTTTAACTATGTCATCAGTTGTCGTCGGTAATGTATCTAAAATGATAGATACGCTGAATAAAAAATTATAACAAAGACTGCACTAAGTAACAAACTCATACGATACCGTTTGTTGCTTTTTTATTATCTGTGTAGCAAATTAGTTTTTGTTTTATGTATGACTTGTCAAATAAACGAAATGAAATTAAATATGAACAAGGAACATTATAAAGAAATGAATTTATAATTAATGTATTATAAAGTGAGTCTATAAAGATACCAATAATATCCTATCTGACAATCGATTAAAACAAGAATTATAAGACCAGTTACGTGTTGAGTTTTTGTAACTAATTTTCTCTGAAACACATGTCAAGTCATACCATTTATCCAGATTTGCATATCTGAACCACATTGCGAATCAGCTGGACATTCGGTTGTCATAGCACCTTTTAATGTAGCGCCAAATCGATACCATCCTGGTGCAAAATTGTCACATAGTGCCGACTCGTTAGAAACTTTAGTGATTGAAGTCAATCTCGTTGAGTCATTCACAATTGTATGATTCTTGCACGGGTTAAAACAACCTAGACCTTGATAGGAAATAAGGTTTTACATATCACTCATGATTACGTAAACGCAAGCCACGATCAATAATTGCTACACTACAAAATTGACATACAAAACATAACCAATGTGGGTATTCTGAAAATTATATCCGTACGTCTGGCCCTAGACTAAGGGAATATAATATATTTCATTAAACGTACCCTGTCTGTACTGGTGCACAGTGAACACTGTTATTCGTTGTCAAGCGTCTATATGTATCAAAGAGGTATAATTTGTAAATGTTTATGCATTTACCGCGGTTGTCGTACAACTTTTGATGACAAAATACATGTTTAAAAATCGTTATAAAAGCGTATTTGCTCTGACGATCAGTTTAAATAAAAACCTTTGACTTGTTTTTATATCGTTTTGATACACAATAATTGATTAACAATTATTACTGATAATATATTTGATCAAAGAGATAAAATGAAATCAAGATAAACACACTACACCTTAATGAAAGTAAGTTTGGGGAGAAATACTTATATACTGCGTTGTTACCTTGCTGATAAGGATATGTCTTGTCATAAAAAAGCTAAATAGTTTTATCTCCTTTCAACATATTGACGGTAAAATTTTAAGATTATTGAAAAATTACGTCATCTTATGCCCGGCGTATAGTCAAAGAAAAATAGCTAAAACATAGTTCCTGTCGATTTCTTTACACATATATCATAAGAGAACAGTATCATAATTCATCATCTACTTTGGTTTGTGTTTTTCCCCTGAAACAAAACAGATTTGCTTTGAAAAAAATGCATGCAGTGCTTCTTAAGATAATGGGTTAGGGTAGATTTCTTGGAAGCACAGAGCACCAAAAACACAGCCTCAGAGCCACGCATTTGCAAAGTAGGGCCACAACAAAAAGAAGCCGTAATAGAAAAATATTACAGACGAGTTGCTTCAAAAATCTAACAAGTACAAATAAATTTATATCAAATATAGATAGAGAGGTAGGAAGTGGTAAGGGGTAAAAAAAGGGGGTGGGTTGGAGGGGTAACTTGACTTTACAGTGTATGGCAATACAAATGTTGCAGTAATGCACTTTGTTTCTTTACAGAAGGTAGTTATACAATTGATTAATTTTTCTTCAGAAAAGTGATTGTTTAGACTGGTGACAAATAAGAAAATAACATGTAACAGAAGGGTCAAAATATTTGTTTGTCTGGTAGGTTTAAAGCCATTCTTTCAGAAGCATTTAAATTATGCAATGGCGGTCAGTTCATTAAACCAAACAATTGTACCTGGATTCTGCACCAGCACTGACTTGCTTCCTGCTAATCATTGACAATCTCTCAACATGAACAAGAAGCTAACGACAAATGACTTCAGACATACAGTCTCTATTAAATCGTCACTGAGAATATATGCCGCGCTGGTGGTCATTATTTGCTACTCTTCTTTGTGCATAAATTTGTGTTTTACTTACATATCCTTCTAGATTCATCTGTACAAGATATTTAAAATGATATTAAATGATGCGTTATATATGCGTTTGTCATTTTGAACAAAGAAAGCCACTAAGAACAATGTTTAGGCCAATTCAAAATCGCCCTCCGGCAAATCGTTTGGTAAATGTTGGAACTTTCGGTAAATCTTTAGGAATATTTGTTAAACTTTTCGGTAAATCTTTGGGATTATTTGTAAAAGTAGCGTAGCTACTATATAATTTTATTATTTGATATCTAAATAATCACTTTTCAGTTGGTAATACATACGTGTGCAATCTTCGCCTAAATATCATCTAAAATCGATAACACAGTTCAACGGTGTTAGTTTAGGTAAATGATTAATATATTCATACTGTATATTACAATTAACAAACCTCTAGTTCGATGTATAGTTTAATCAGTTTGAACATTATTTATTGATATTGCGTGCACATAAATCACATGCATACAATTAAGTTTACAATCAAAATAAAGGAAAGGATCTGAAAACAATCTTTCATTGAAAACTTTTACTAATTCATTTCCTTAGATAAGATTAAGATGAAAAATAATGAAAATGTTAGCTTTAAAGTAACAGATAGTTAACGATTAATGTAAATGACTCACCTATCAGGTTTTCAAAAATAAGAAAAACAACAAGCGGGTAATAGATAGTGTCCATTTTTGATATATGTTTTAATAAGTCACACCACATACGATATGGGCTAAATATATCCAATGTGCGTGTACATATATTTAGAACTTACAGTATATGGCGTGAGTTATCACAATAATATATTTTACACAATATGGTAAGATAAAACCTTAAAGACACTGATTCTGGTATGCAAGGTATGTGGCCTATGATCTGCGTATTGGCGATAAAGGCCAATATACAAGACTAGACCACTGATAGACTTGCTTCTGTTTATCATGATAAGGCTACTGTATAGCTACGGTGCAGTACATAAATTGCAGGTGATATTTCTCACCTTTATATCAAACCAGTTCTCAGCTTTATAACGAGCTTAGAAAGTCTGATTAGGGCTAAAAAACAAAGTGATATATACAACAGTATTTTTCTTTTTTAATAAATCAAGTTTTATTACAATAATATTCCATTATAGTTGGATTTCTATTTTAAAAAAAAATGCATTGAGGCACCTTTTATAAATAATAAATCATATGTATTTTGAACAATGGTATCTCTTTATTGCTGGATTTTATTATATATAAAAGAAAATGTACTTAGGCCACACACAGGGAGATATATATTCCTAAATGCATTTTAATATATAAATTTCTTCTGTCCATGCATATATTTCTTTTTTAATTTATTAAAGATGCAACTGAACGCTTTCTTGATATATAATAAAATCCAGCAATGATCAATTTTTCTGGTTTTATATTGTTACTTAGATAATAAGATCAAAATAATTGGATAAAAAACTTATTTCTCTCATTCAGTTTTAAATATTCATTTTATTTTTTATTACATAAAATTGAGAGTTCTCTGAAAGGGTGAGAATCGCTTTGCTGTAAGAGGTATAATTTAATTGGTCGGAATATTACTCAACGTGACTGACCAATTATAACTGATATATTATCAACCAAAAGAACCTTGTGTATAATCCGAAAAAAAGCTGCATTTTAATCAATAAAATGCAAAATAAAGGAAAGAACCAATTAACTATATATACATATCAATAAATTTTATGATCCTCTGACATGGACTACATGTCAAATCTACAGGAGTTTTATGGACCTTTATCAGACTGGACCAGACAGGATCCTGTTTATTGGGAATTAAGATGTCTTGCATTTAGTGGGGGGGGGGGGGGGGCACTTATATAGGAGATTTTCTTTGCCTTTAATTGTTTCTGAATTTTATCAATGTACCATTAATACATAATCAATATATATCATTAATACATTGATAATGATCAGACAAAATCAAGCCCTTATCTAACCTTAAATGAATACAATTTAAAGATTTATTTTTGTTTCATAATCTGAAAATTGAAACAAATCAGAAATGGTACTTGTTCTTGTTTGTTTCTTCACAAAATTAGAAAGCGTCTATCTTAGACAATGTTACTTCCATCGATACTTATAACTGGTCTGTGAATTCCATCATTCGAGGTAGATTAGTAAGTGTTTCAATCCCTGAACCTATTTGTAAGCAATTCAGAGTTGTCCGCTCGACTTTAAATGGAGAGCAGGCTGAGAGACAGTCAGATATCCTAACGACATCTCTTTCATAAGAAGGGAGGTTGATTAGTACTCATTAGCAAGTATACTCTTTACAGTTGTACTTTTGATTCAGTTGTTTCCGAAATGTTATTTACAATTTGAATTGGGTTCCCAGTATGAGCCGACTTTAATTGAATTTGTTTGTTGATGTTCATCTAAATTATCAGAGAAATGTTAACTTAGAAATATTAATGTCTATCTCCAAACAGATTAATTAATCAAAAACTGCTGTTGTTTTTTCTGTGTGTGTTCTTTTTTTTTTTTTTTTTTTTTTTTTTCTTTTCTTGTTGTTTTTTATTTTTGTGTGTGTGTGTGTGTGTGTTGTTTTTGCTTTTGTTTTAACACTAATACACATTATCTTCAAAAGGAAATTACTGAAATGACAACGTTGTCATGCACGTATGTCTGTATATTTACATCTGGCATTGAAAATTTACACATTGATCGAAGGGATTTACATTCATAATTGTTAGTTGACACATGTGTTCGAAAGGATATGGCAGATGTATATAAGGAACGTTTCTGAAAAATATTTGCGTTGAATATTTTACAAGAGATCACAGAGTAATCTTGGCGCCAACCATTGAGCCATGTTTGAATGTTTCAAATTTCAAGACTAGATCAAGGTCAAAATCAAGGTCAAAGTTCATTTCGGTACACAAAACTGTGCATGTGGTCCACGTATGTGGCCCAAATTTGAAAGCTGTTTCTTGAGAATGTGAACTTACGTAACTAGATCAGTTTCGATGTCAAAGTTCATTTTGGTACACAAAAACTATGCATGTGCTTCAAATTTGAAGGCTGTAGCTTGAGAAATGTGAAAGGAGGTACTAGGTAAAAATCAATGTCAAATTTCAATTCAGAACATAAAACTATGCATGTGGTCCAAATTTGAAGCCTGTAGCTTGAGACATGTGAAAGTAGGTCATTAGGTCAATCTCAAGGTCAAAGTTTATCTCGATACACAAAACTATGCATGTGGTCCAAATTTGAAGGCTGTAGCTTGAGAAATATGAAAGTAGGTCACTAGGTCAAAATCAAGGTCAAATTTCATTTTGGAACACAAAACTATGCATGTGGTCCAAATTTGAAGCCTATCCCTTCAAAAATATGGAAGTAGGTCACTAGGTCAATGTCAAGGTCAAAGTTTATTTCGGTACACAAACCTATGCATGTGGTCCAATTTTGAAGGCTTTAGCTACAGAAATGTAGGCTGTAGCTACAGAAATGTGAAAGTAGGTCAAGATCAAAGTCAACTCATGTCAAGGTTCATTTAGCCACTCAAAATTATACATATGGTTGTGGGTTATGGACAAGAAGACTTTTAAAGTTTTTCACTATATAAGTCTATATAAACCATGTGACCCCCGAGGCGGGACCATATTTGACCCTAGGGTGATAATTCGAACAAATTTAACAAAGAAACACTAGATGATGCCACATTACAAATAGCCCTAGGCTTTGTGGTTTTGGACAAGAAGATTTTCCCTATATATGGCTATGTAAAGCATGTGACCCCCAGGGCGGGCCATATTTGACCATAGGGAAATAATTTGATCAATCTTGGTAGAGGACCATTAGGTTATGTTACATACCAAATATCAAAGCCATAGGCCCTGTGGTTTCGGACAAGAAGATTTTCCCTATATAAATCTATGTAAATTATAAAAATAAACAAAGGGCTATAACTCACTCAAAAATTGTTGAACCAGTCTGATTTTTTTACACAACTAGGGTACCAAGACATCATTCTGACAAAGTTTGGTCAATATCCATCCAGTAGTTTCTGAGGTGATGCGATAACGAGAAATTGTTAACGGATGGACGGAAGGGCGGACGGAACACGGAGGCAGAGTGATTTGAATAATTAAAAGATACTAATAATAACAACAACAACAATTATATTTAAAGCATTCAATCATTTCAAAAATTTAAAAGATGTAATTATTTCTATCATACGTTCGATATTATAGACCAAGCATAAGTATAAATGCCTCCAAATGTCCATTGACACAGCGTCCTAAGCAGACAACTAAAAGTTAATACACCTGCGATGCAAAAATAAAACTATATATACAAATTTCTGTACTTTGCACTTTCTGTTTTGTCATCTGTTAAAACTGCAGCTTATTACGTATTTAACTAAAAGAGACACAAATTCATTATGATATTTGTTTTTGCTTCTGCTTCCGGGCCATCTCGTTTTAAATCATTACTTATAAAGTCCTTCCAGGAATTATAATATTATAGGTAACATTTCATTCTGTGAAGTCAACATGGTCCGAGGTCTTTGCTGATTTGTAACAGGATCTTGAGTATGTTCGCTGGACTCATCTTGACAAAGTTGTTTAATTTGTAATCTGTCTCTTCCTCGTTTCTGTTTAAGTGCTTATTATTTTAGTTATGTCTGACTTCTTCTACCTCCTCCAGTAATGCCAACGACGTTCTTCATTTAATCTATAGGCCTAAAACATTCTTTGTTTCCGGTAACATATGGAAAAAATAGGGTAGGTAGGTCAGATTTATTTTATTGCATCAGTAAGTTGATTTCTAACATCACTGACCATGTTTACAGCATAAAAAGTGCAGTTTTGCAACTTTTTGTTAAAAAGTTGAAAGATATATTCTCAGAGGCCATAAGAACATTTTGGGTCGGGCAAAAAATTTAGGGTAGATCGGGATACCGGAAACAAATAATTTTTACGTCTTTCCTTTCTACCTGATGTTTATAATTTAATTTGTTTTAAATTACACTGAAAAAGGCGGGTTGTCTCCTCTACCACCACGTCAACCCCACAATATACCAGACTTCTTACTGCAAGAAGAAGAAGAAGAAGAAAAATGCTACATTAATCACTAACACGTGTTTGTAACTAAAACAATACAATGAAAATGCTTTCTGCAGTTTATCCATAGGAATCTGTTTTGCAGACTTCATTACATTATTTTACTTCTTTTTTTTTTTCAACGTTCTCCGGTATGAAATTTAGTGTGTAATCCACATCACGTCAACTAATGCCGTCAGACGTTTTAACAATCAGTTTTTGGATAGATAAACTTGTTTTTCGGATGCTTATATTTAATACATGTAGTTCTACTTAAGTCAACAAGCCATCTCCCTCAGAATGGAGGAAATTTCTATCCACAAAAGTGAAAATGCAGTTATGACGTGTTTGTAAATATCTTATTTAGATTAATGTAACTTCATATGTTTGTTTAGAAAAGTAGTGTTATAAACAGATTTGTTTACAGAAATAGTGTATTTTGATTTTCAGTTCTTCTCAACATTTCCAAACAGTGTGCAGAAATTAGGAATACATGTTCATTATATATACACCAGTCGTGCACATTGTTTATAAACGCAAAGCTTTCACAAACTGTAAATAACTATATGTATGCCTATGTTCAAAGGGAGTGACAAATCCTGTTTTTAGTGTGTAATTATTGAAACCGTAACAATGAACCAAGCCTGGTGCAGTCCACTAAACGTATGAAATTTTCAATTTACTACATGTATTTAAAATGGAAGCATATGCGATACAGATCAATATAATTGCACCTTTACTTATCCTATCTGTCCTGTATTACAAAACATGTTCTACTGTGACATATTGATAGAAACAAAATTGTGTTATAATTTACTATAAAATACTAAGTGATATTTCATTTTATTATAAATTTGTTAAAAAAAGTTAATCAAACGGATCAGATAGTCTAAGAGCAGTAAGGAACAAATCATTTAAAGACATCATTAATCTGACAGATATTGAAATGTACCTAAGTTTATTTGGGAAATAGTTCCATCTTGGAGCAGTATACACACACTCCACGGTTCGATTTTTCGGAATGTGTTTTTACTAATGCCACTGTGTCATTTGATTTTAGGTTCTTTCCCGGTTTGTATACTTCTGTCGTGTCATTTACTGAGGTTTGGGAATTATTGTGTGCAGAACTGAGTATGCGTGGGTAAGACCTCTATCTAACTGGTAGCCAATGAAATGCTTTCAATACATGGGTTATATGACTATGGTAGGACGTTCTGAAGTTATGAGAGCAGCCATGTTCTAGATATTTTAGAATCATCGTTAGATCGTGTATAGTTGCTTGTTTTATCAATTTGATAAAAAAATGTTTGTTGGAAGTACAAACACTGAAAATGTATGCTATACGTCATTCTACAGGTATTCAGGGATGGGAGTAAGAACTGACTTTGGAAAATATCTTTAATCATTTCTAAAATTCTATTACACGACACTTTCGAAAACATTTTCATTAAATTTTTCATTTATTGTTGCACAAAGTTATGCATTGGATTTAACCCATAAATATGTAAAGATTTATAAGGATTTGACTACTGACTAAGTTTTCAAAATATTGCAACTATAAAAAGATAATAAAGGTCTGCGTAAATATTCAACCATTCGTAAAAACAGTGTTTCTAAATAACGCTAATTTTTTGACTTGCAAAAATACTTGATAGTACAGCAAAAGAAACCAAACCCACTAACTTTAATTATAAATGTTCAAAATACATTCACATCTTTCTGCTCTGTTATTATCTCGATGTAACTAATCATTTTGCTGATAAGAATTGCAACGTACAACTTCCTCATTTAAGATCAATGCAGCCTTAAATATATTTATTAAACTGCACTTATGCACTCACAAAAATCCAGTATCATTAAGGTTATCCTTTATCTGATAGCATGCCGTCGTTATTTAAGGAAGATTTATCTGTATGAATACTTACGTATATAATTTATCACCTGCAGTCCATATATGATCGACTCCTCCGTAAGACTTAATTCCATGTTAAACATTTTATAGATTGATATAATAAGTTTGAAATAAATCGATGGTTTGGGTTGAAACTTTTAGTCGTTCCTCGCCCAAGTCATATGGAAAGATCCATTTTGTCAGGCTTTCTGCACTGATGTTTTGTGCATTCCCCCTATCAATTTGAAATCAGCCAAACGAATTTCTTCCTAACTTAAAAGCTGTTCATGTTCATCATTTAAATATTGCGTGACAAAATGAAAATTGCTGTTACAGACGTACACCTCCCGATTTTTATTCGCCCGAAGAGACGTATCATGTAATGACGCCTGTGTCCGTCTGTCCGTCCGTACGATTGTCCGTCCGTTAGCAATTTTGTGTCCGCTCTGTAACTCTTGAATCCCATGAAGGATTTCTAAAAACTTGACACAAATCTTCCTCACAGCGAGACGACGTGCAAAGTGCATGTTCTGGATGGCTCACTTCAAGGTCAAGGTCACACGAGTCAAGGTACATATCAGTTTGTTTCGTATCCGCCCTGTAACTCTTGAACTGCTTGAAGGATTCCAAAGAAACTTAGCACAAAAGCTCATAATATCGTGACGACGTGCAAGATCACACTTTGGGGTCAAAGGTCATACATTTGGGCGTATATTGCTTCGCATTGCGGTGCTCTTGATATAATTGTTTTGACATTTAGGAAACCCGCAAGTTCTAAAGTCAGATTTGTAGTATTTCATATTCGCTTAATTTCTCTGCAGATCAAATAACTTTGTACAAATGTAAGCTTAAATTCATGAGAAGATGTGCAAAATGCACATGAACTCACACTTCCATTGAATTAAAGTTGTATAAATAAACTCTTTTCAAAAGTAAATTTTAGTTTCATGTATTCTGACCACAAAAATAGGTTCCCTTCAAGTCCTTTCCCGTTTGTGGTTATGTTATACTAACTCTCTTGCATGTCAAAGGTCACAATAGCTTTATAGTTGGTGCATTATTACGATATTTTTGGCTAACTTGCAAAGTTAAACTAAATATGTTTGTAAATGATACACATTAAATTTTACACATCAGTAAATACAATGCTATAGGGCTTAATGTTGGAAAGACAGCGTTCTAGAAATGAGTTTCAGAAATAGGTATTTGTAAGAGACAAGCCATGCAAAATCTTACGTTTATAAACGTATGGAAACATAAATCACAGTAAATTAACACCTCCACAAAAAAGGTCATCAAAAGAAAAAATATAAATTGTTAGAATTGAAATAGTGCACTTAACTGTTTGAAAACGGATAAAAAGGCCAATAATGTGAATTTGAGTAGATAACGATTGTCTTTTTGACAAATTACCTTGATAAAGTTCTTAAAAGATAAAACGTTACTTTAATGATATGACATTTTCTGCAAAATGTGTTAAGACCTATTAAGGTACTTCTAGACATTTGTATAAACATTTACTTTGAGAATTTGAATTCCATTTCCGCTTACTTGGCGATGTGTTTTGCTACCTGTCACGAACAGACTCTATGAATTGATACGATCTATGCATCAAGGGTCTTCTACTCAGAATTTCTAAAACTTCAGGATCAACTAAGACTTTTTATACGCCCGTTTGAAAAACGGGACGTATTACGGGAACGCCCCTGGCGGGCGGGCGGGCGGCGTCCACAGACCTTGTCCGGAGCATATCTTCTACATGCATGGAGGGATTTTGATGAAACTTGGCACAGTTGTTCACCATCATGAGACGGAGTGTCATGCGCAAGAACCAGGTCCCTAGATCTAAGGTCAAGGTCACACTTAGAGGACAAAGGTCAAATTCAAGTATGACTTTGTCCGGAGCATATCTTCTTCATGCATAGAGGGATTTTGATGAAAGTTGGCACAATTGTTTATCATCATGAGACGGAGTGTCATGCGCAAGAACCAGGTCGCTAGGTCTAAGGTCAAGTTCACACTTAGAGGTCAAAGGATACAAGAATGAAAACTTTGTCCGGAGCATATCTTCTTCATGCATAGAGGGATTTTGATGAAAGTTGGCACAATTGTTCATCATCATGAGACGGAGTGTCATGCGCAAGAACCAGGTGCCTAGGTCTAAGGTCAAGGTCACACTAAGAGGTCAAAGGATACAAGAATGAAAACTTTGTCCGGAGCATTTCTTCTTCATGCATGGAGGGATTTTGATATAACTTGGCACAAATGTTCACCACCACAAGACGGAGTGTCGTGCGCAAGAACCAGGTCCCTAGGTCTAAGGTCAAGGTCACACTTAGAGGCCAAAGGTCAGATACAAGAATGACTTCCGAAGCATTTCTTCTTCATGCATGTAGGGATTTTGATGTCACTTGGCACAATTATACACCATCATGAGACGAAGTGTCATGCGCAGTTCCCTTCTTTAGAATTACTTCCCTTTGTTGTTACTATAAACTGAAAAAAAAACTGAAACTTCTTTATTTGATTAAACGCCTAATTTTACACATAGTATATTCACTGGCGTTGTACATTAAATTTTACCAGATTTATATAGCGCCCAAGGCGCTTTACATAGTTCAAATGCAGCCACATAGGGCGCATAATTCATCCTCTACTAGTACAGACACAGAGCGATCTGACCAGAGGGACAGAGTGAGACAAAGCCCCCAAGACAGAGAGATCAGAAATCAGATACAGGCTTATCCGGCTAACTTAGCCTAGCTCGTTTCGAATAGACAGCCTGGTTCTTTAACGTGCCCAGTGTATAGCACTGATACACGCAAGGATTGCCTGGGTTCCTGACCAGTACACCTCTAGTTGGGTGGGAAACACTGAAAAGCGTTTCTGAAAATTCCCGAGTAGCTGCCAGGGATCGAACCCCGACCTCAGGATTGGAAGGCCAGTGTGCAAACCACTGAGCTATCCGTCCACCCAAACCACTGAGCTATCCGTCCACCCATGTTGTTACTATAAATAGCTTATATTGTAACTTTTTCATTACTAGACGTAGGGAAAAATCGGGACCACTTTTCTGTAGTACAACATGCATGTTACATCCAATTTTGAGGTGTATTTTGACCAATCTCTACCTGGTAAGGATTTCTGTGTGGACTTACAATTTTTATACGCCCGTTTGAAAAACGGGACGTATTATGGGAACGCCCCTGGCGGGCGGGCGGCGTCCACAGACCTTGTCCGGAGCATATCTTCTACATGCATGGAGGGATTTTGATGAAATTTGGCACAATTGTTCACCATCATGAGACGGAGTGTCATACGCAAGAACCAGGTCCCTAGGTCTAAGGTCAAGGTCACACTTAGCGGTCAAAGGTCAAATTCAAGTATGACTTTGTCCGGAGCATATCTTCTTCATGCATGGAGGGATTTTGATGAAAGTTGGCACAATTGTTTATCATCATGAGACGGAGTGTCATGCGCAAGAACCAGGTCCCTAGGTCTAAGGTCAAGGTCACACTTAGAGGTCAAAGGATACAAGAATGAAAACTTTGTCCGGAGCATTTCTTCTTCATGCATAGAGGGATTTTGATGAAAGTTGGCACAATTGTTTATCATCATGAGACGGAGTGTCATGCGCAAGAATCAGGTCCCTAGGTCTAAGGTCAAGGTCACACTTAGAGGTCAAAGGATACAAGAATGAAAACTTTGTCCGGAGCATATCTTCTTCATGCATGGAGGGATTTTGATATAACTTGGTACAAATGTTCACCACCACAAGACGGAGTGTCATGCGCAAGAACCAGGTCCCACTTAGAGGCCAAAGGTCAGATACAAGAATGACTGTCCGATGCATTTCTTCTTCATGCATAGAGGGATTTTGATGTATCTTGGCACAATTAAACACCATCATGAGACGAAGTGTCATGCGCAGTTCCCTTCTTTAGAATTACTTCCCTTTGTTGTTACTATAAATAGCTTATATTGTAACTTTTTCATTACTTGACGTAGGGAAAAATCGAGACCACTTTTCTGTAGTACAACATGCATGTTACATCCAATTTTGAGGTGTATTTTGACAAATCTCTACCTGGTAAGGATTTTTGTGTGGACTTTTTTTTTTTTTTTTTTTTTAAAGATTAACTTCCCTTAGTTGTTACTATAAATAACTTATATTGTAACTTTTTTATAATTGACCGTAGGGAAAAACCAAGACCACTTTCTGTGGTACAACAGAGTTGTTACTTTCTAATTTTAGGTGTATTTTAAGGTATCTCTACCTGGTAAGGAGTTTTTTTGTGGACTTAGAAAAAGAAAAGAATTACAATGATTACTAAACAACCACAAAATTAAAATTACATCTGCAAATACAGGTGCTAGAGTAAATAAATTTGCTGTGACGGGCATATATTGTGACATTCTGGCACTCTTGTTGCTGGATATCATGCAAGTTTTCAAAACGGACGTCGAAATCATTACTTTGTTTAATATTTGAGTATAGAAAAAAAGTAATGTAGATTTAAATGAAATGACGTACAGTTGTTTTGGACATATGTTACATGTATATGATATGGTCAAATAATAAGTCTATGTCTGTGTGCACATTTTTGGAATTAAATCTCGTTACTCCTTAATCTTTATTACTTTTAACCTTTAGAAAGATGGTACTGTTCAAGAACACGAGGTGTCATTTTTCGAGGCACTTCGCCAGATCTAAGTTTGACAACGGGTTACTTTGATAAAAAGATGTTATGCTATAACAAACCATGGTAAACAACATCCGATTGTTTATACATGATAAATATCTTCTGATTGATTAAACATGGTTAGCAAATTTTGGTTCATCAAACATGGTTAGCACTTTTGGTTCATCAGACATGGTTAAGTAATAGAAAGAGCATTGAAACTCGAGGGTAAACGATTTGTACGAGGGGGCGTAGCCCCCGAGTATAAATCGTTTACCCGAGAGTTTTAATGTTCTTTCTGTTTTGCATCATAGCCATCCATATATGGTAGTTGTAGGCGTTCCACATTGCCATATACAGCAGTTCAGTGAGTACTTAAAATCCTTGCTTTACAAATGTGTAAAGCCCAGGTAAAATAAACCAATGCGAGAGCAGAAAATCAATAAAATACACTTCGCTGTCTACTGTTCCAGACATGCTGGCATACTTTCCTATCCAACAGTGCGGTAACTAGCGTGCGGGTATTAAATACCTGCACACTTATAGTTACCGCACCCTGTACTCAGTGTATACGATTTACCTGCACCAAATTTGTTAAGAAAAAGCACCGAGCTATGATACAACAACTTTTGGTTCATCAAACATGATTAGCGACTTTGGTTCATCAAACATGGTAAGCACATTTGGTACATCAAAAATGGTGAGCAGGTTTTGGTTCATTAAACATGGTACATCGGACATGGTTAGCAACATTTGGGTCATCAAACAAGGTTAGCGACTTTGGTTCATCAAACATGGTTAGCACATTTGGTTCATCAAAAATGGTTAGCAACTTTTGGTTCATTAAACATGGTAGGCACCTTTGGTCCATCAAACATGGTAAGCAACTTTTGGCTCATCAAACATGGTTAAGAACATTTGGTTCATCAAACATGGTTAACAACTTTTGATTCATCAAACATGGTTAGTAACTTTTTGATCATCAAACATGGCTAGCAACTATTGGTTCATCAAACATGGCTAGCTTTTTTGGTTCATTAAACATGGTTAGCACTTTTGGTTCATCAAACACGGTTAACAACTTTTGGTTCATCAAACATGGTAAGCACATTTGGTTCATTAAACATGGTTAACAACTTTTGGTTCATCAAACATGGTTAGCAACTATTGGTTCATCAAACATGGTTAGCAACTATTGCTTCATCAAACATGGTTACCACTTTTGGTTCATTAAACGTGGTTAGCACTTTTGGTTCATCAAACAGGGTTAACAACTTTTGGTTCATCAAACATGGTTAGCACCTTTGGTTCATCAAACATGGTTAACAACGTTTGGTTCATCAAACATGGTTAGCAACTATTGGTTCATCAAACATGGTTAGCAACTTTTGGTTCATCAAACATGGTTAGCAACTTTTGGCTCATCAAACATGGTTAGCAACTATTGGTTCATTAAACATGATGAGCAACTTTTGGTTCATCAGACATGGTTAGCAACCTTTGGTTCATCAAACATGGTTAGCACTTTTGATTCACCGAACATGGTTAGCAACTTTTGGTTCATTAGACATGGTTAGCAACTATTGGTTCATTAAATATGATTAGCAACTTTTTGTTCATCAGACATGGTTAGCTCTTCTGGTTCATCAAACACGCTTAGCAACTTCTGATTCACCGAACATGGTTAGCAAATTTTGGTTCATCAAACATGGTTAGCAACTTTTTGTTCATCAAACATGGCTAAAACTTTTGGTTCATCAAACATTATTAGCACTTTTTGTTCATCAAACATGGTTAGCAAATATTGGTTCATCAAACATGGTTAGCACTTCAGGTTCATTGAACATGGTTAACAACTTTTGGTTCATCAGACATGGTTAGCAACGTTTGGTTCATCAAGCATGGTTAGCACTTTTGATTCACCGAACATGGTTAGCAACTTTTGGTTCATCAAACATGGAAAGCAACTTTTTGTTCATCAAACATGGTTAGCAACTATTGGTTCATCAAACATGGTTAGCAACTTTTTGTTCATCAGACATGGTAAGCAACTTTTGGTTCATCAGACATGGTTACCAACATTTGGTTCATCAAACATGGTCAGTGACTTTTGGTTCATCAAACATGGTGAGCACATTTGGTTCATCAAAAATGGTTAGCAACTTTTGGTTCATTAAACATGGTTAGCAACTATTTGTTCATCACACATGATTAGCAACTATTAGTTCATCAAACATGGTTAGCAACGTTTGGTTCATCAAACATGGTTAGGAACTTTTTGTTCATCAAACATGGTTAGCAACTATTGTTCCATCACACATGGTTAGCAACTATTGGTTCATCAAACAGGGTTAGCAACTATTGGTTCTTCAAACGTGGTAAGCAACTATTGGTTCATCACACATAGTTAGCAACTATTGGTTCAACAAACATTGTTAGCAACTTTTGGTTCATCAAACATGGTTAGTAACTTCTTGATCATCAAACATGGTAAGCAACTATTGGTTCATCAAACATGGTTAGCATTTTTGGTTCATTCAACATGGTTAGCACTTTTGGTTCATCAAACACGGTTAACAACTTTTTGTTCATCAAACGTGGCTAGCACTTTTGGTTCATCAACAATGGTTAACAACTTTTGGTTCATCAAACATTGTTAGCAACTTTTGGTTCATCAAACATGGTTAGCAACTATTGGTTCATCAAACATGGTTAGCAACTACTGGTTCGTCAAACATGGTTAGCAACTATCGGCTCATCAAACTATTGGTTCATTAAACATGGTTAGCAATTTTGGTTCATCAGACATGGTTAGCACTTCTGGTTCATCAAACATGCTTAGCAACTTTTGATTCACCGAACATGGTTAGCAACTTTTGGTTCATCAAACATGGTTAGCAACTTTTTGTTCATCAAACATGGCTAGCACTTTTGGTTTATCAAACATGGTTAGCTATTTTGGTTCATCAAACATGGTTAGCAACTTTTGGTTCATCAAACATGGTTAGCACTCTTCGTTCATTGAACATGCTTAGCAACTTTTGGTTCATCAGACATGGTTAGCAACATTTGGTTCATCAAACTTGGTTAACACTTTTGATTCACCGAACATGGTTAGCAACTTTTGGTTAATCAAACATGGTTAGCACATTTTTGTTCATGAAACATGGTTAGCAACTATTGATTCATCAAACATGGTTAGCAACTTTTGGTTCATCAGACATGGTTAGCAACATTTGATTCATCAAACATGGTTAGTGACTTCTGGTTCATCAAACATGTTAGCACATTTGGTTCAACAAAACAGGTTAGCAACTTTTGGTTCATTAAACATGGTCAGCAACTATTTGTTCATCACACATGATTAGCAACTATTAGTTCATCAAGCATGGTTAGCAACTATTGGTTCATCAAACATGGTTAGCAACGTTTTGTTAATCAAACATGGTTAGCAACTATTGGTCCATCACACATTGTTAGCAACTATTGGTTCATCAAACATGGTTAGCAACTATTGGTTCTTCAAACATGGTAAGCAACTATTGATTCATCAAACATTGTTAGCAACTTTTGGTTCATCAAACATGGTTAGTAACTTTTTGATCATCAAACATGGTTAGCAACTATTGGTTCATCAAACATGGTTAGCGTTTTTGGTTCATTAAACATGGTTAGCATTTTTGGTTCATCAAACATGGTTAATATCTTTTGGTTCATCAAACATGGTTAGCACCTTTGGTTCATCAAACATGGTTAACAACTTTTGGTTTATCAAACATGGTTAGCAACTATTGGTTCATCAAACATGGTTAGCAACTATTGGTTCATCAAACATGGTTAGCAACTATTGGTTTATCAATAATGGTTAGCAACTATTGGCTCATCAAACATGGTTAGCAATTTTGGTTCATCAGACATGGTTAGCACTTCTGGTTCATCAAATATGCTTAGCAACTTTTGATTCACCGAACATGGTTAGCAACTTTTGGTTCATCAAACATGGTTAGCAACTTTTTGTTCATCAAACATGGCTAGCACTTTTGGTTTATCAAACGTGGTTAGCACTTTTTGTTCATCAAACATGGTTAGCAAATATTGGTTCATCAAACATGGTTAGCACTTTTGGTTCATTGAACATGAGTAGCAACTTTTGGTTCATCAGACATGGTTAGCAACATTTGGTTCATGAAACATGGTCAGCACTTTTGATTCACCGAACATGGTTAGCAACTTTTGGTTCATAAACCATGGTAAGCAACTTTTTGTTCATCAAACATGGTTAGCAACTATTGGTTCATCAAACATGGTTAGCAACTTTTTGTTCATCAGACATGGTTAGCAACGTTTGGTTCATCAGACATGGTTAGCAACTTTTTGTTCATCAATCATGGTTAGCAACTTTTGGTTCATCAAACATGATTAGCAACTTTTTGTTCATCAAACATGGCTAGCACTTGTCGTTTATCAAACGTGGTAGGCACTTTTTGTTAATCAAACATGGTTAGCAACTATTGGTCCATCACACATTGTTAGCAACTATTGGTTCATCAAACATGGTTAGCAACTATTGGTTCTTCAAACATGGTAAGCAACTATTGATTCATCAAACATTGTTAGCAACTTTTGGTTCATCAAACATGGTTAGTAACTTTTTGATCATCAAACATGGTAAGCAACTATTGGTTCACCAAACATGGTTAGCATTTTTGGTTCATTAAACATGGTTAGCATTTTTGGTTCATCAAACACGGTTAATATCTTTTGGTTCATTAAACATGGTTAGCACCTTTGGTTCATCAAACATGGTTAACAACTTTTGGTTTATCAAACATGGTTAGCAACTATTGGTTCATCAAACATGGTTAGCAACTATTGGTTCATCAAACATGGTTAGCAACTATTGGTTTATCAATAATGGTTAGCAACTATTGGCTCATCAAACATGGTTAGCAATTTTTGTTCATCAGACATGGTTAGCACTTCTGGTTCATCAAACATGCTTAGCAACTTTTGATTCACCGAACATGGTTAGCAACTTTTGGTTCATCAAACATGGTTAGCAACTTTTTGTTCATCAAACATGGCTAGCACTTTTGGTTTATCAAACGTGGTTAGCACTTTTTGTTCATCAAACATGGTTAGCAAATATTGGTTCATCAAACATGGTTAGCACTTTTGGTTCATTGAACATGAGTAGCAACTTTTGGTTCATCAGACATGGTTAGCAACATTTGGTTCATGAAACATGGTTAGCACTTTTGATTCACCGAACATGGTTAGCAACTTTTGGTTCATAAACCATGGTTAGCAACTTTTTGTTCATCAAACATGGTTAGCAACTATTGGTTCATCAAACATGGTTAGCAACTTTTTGTTCATCAGACATGGTTAGCAACTTTTGGTTCATCAGACATGGTTAGCAACTTTTTGTTCATCAACCATGGTTAGCAACTTTTGGTTCATCAAACATGATTAGCAACTTTTTGTTCATCAAACATGGCTAGCACTTGTGGTTTATCAAACGTGGTTAGCACTTTTTGTTCATCAAACATGGTTAGCAGCTATTGGTTCATCAAACATGGTTAACACTTTTGGTTCATTGAAAATGAGTAGCAACTTTTGGTTCATCAGACATGGTTTGCAACATTTGGTTCATGAAACATGGTTAGCACTTTTGATTCACCGAACATGGTTAGCAACTTTTGGTTCATAAAACATGGTTAGCAACTTTTTGTTCATCAAACATGGTCAGCAACTATTGGTTCATCAAACATGGTTAGCAACTTTTTGTTCATCAGACATGGTTAGCAACTTTTGGTTCAACAGACATTGTTAGCAAGATTTGGTTCATCAAACATGGTTAGTGACTTTTGGTTCATCAAACATGGTTTACACCTTTGGTTCATCAAACATGGTTAACAACTTTTGGTTCATCAAACATGGTTAGCAACTATTGGTTCATCAAACATGGTTAGCAACTATTGGTTCATCAAACATGGTTAGCAACTATTGGTTTATCAAACATGGTTAGCAACTATTGGTTCATTAAACGTGGTATGCAATTTTGGTTCATCAGACATGGTTAGCACTTCTGGTTCATCAAACATGCTTAGCAACTTTTGATTCACCGAACATTGTTAGCAACTTTTGGTTCATCAAACATTGTTAGCAACTTTTGTTGATCAAACATGGCTAGCACTTTTGGTTTATCAAACATGGTTAGCACTTTTTGTTCATTAAACATGGTTAGCAACTATTGGTTCATCAAGCATGGTTAGCTCTTCTGATTCATTGAACATGATTAGCAACTTTTGGTTCATCAGACATGGTTAGCAACATTTGGTTCATCAAACATGGTTAGCACTTTTGGTTCACCGAACATGGTTAGCAACTTTTGGTTCATAAAACATGGTTAGCAACTTTTTGTTCATCAAACATGGTTAGCAACTATTGGTTCATCAGACATGGTTAGCAACTTTTTATTCATCAGACATAATTAGCTACTTTTGGTTCATCAGACATGGTTAGCAACATTTGATTCATCAAACATGGTTAGTGACTTTTGGTTCATCAAACATGGTTAGCACATTTGGTTCATCAAAAATGAAAAGCAACTTTTGGTTTATTAAACATGGTAGGCACTTTTGGTTCATCAAACATGGTTAGCACTTTTGGTTCATCAAACATGGTTAGCAACTTTTGGTTCATCAAACATGGTTTGCACATTTTGTACATCAAACATGGTAAGCAACTTTTGATTCATCGAGCATTGTTAGCTCTTTTGGTTCATCAAACATGGTTAGCGACTATTGGTTCATCAAACATGGTTAGCACGATTTGTTCCTCAAACATGGCAAGCAACTTTTCATTCATTAAACATGGTAAGCACTTTTGGTTCATCAAAAATGGTTTGCAACTTTTGGTTCATTAAGCATGGTAGGCACCTTTCGTTCATCAACATGGTTAGCAACTTTTTTTTCATCAAACATGGTTAGCACTTTTGGTTCATCAAACATGGTAAGCACCTTTGGTTCATCAAACATGATTAGCAACATTTGGTTCATCAGAAATGGTTAGCAACTTTTGGTCCATCAAACATGGTAAGCACCTTTGGTTCATCAATCATGGTTAGCAACTTTTGGTTCCTCAAACATGGTTAGCAAGTATTGGTTCATCAAACATGGTTAGCAACTATTGGTTCATCAATTACTGTTAGCACTTTTTGTTGATCAAACATAGTTAGCAACATTTGGTTCATCAAGAATGGTAAGCACTTTTAGTTGACCAAACATGGTTAGAAGCTTTTGGTTTATAAATCATGGTTAGCTACTTTCAGTTCAACAGACATCGTTAGCACTTTTGGTTCATCAAACATGGTTAGCAACGTTTGGTTCATCAAACATGGTTAGCAACTTTTGGTTCATCAAACATGGTTAACAACTTTTGGTTCATCAAACATGGTTAGCAACTATTGGTTCATCATACATGGTTAACACTTTTGGTTCATTAAGCATGGTTAGCAACATTTGGTTCATCAAGAATGGTGAGCACTTTGAGTTGATCGAACATGGTTAGAAATTTTTGGTTTATAAAACATGTTTAGCAACTTTTGGTTAATCAAACATGTTTAACAACCTTAAGTTATATATTAAGGCTTGTATTGATTATCAAATATGGCTGTTTTACGTGTTTGTATTTTAGGATATCCTTATCAGCGGCACTCCGATTATTACATCAATGCTAATGGTCAAAGAAAGCAAGGATATTTGGACAATTTGTGCTACAATGTGAGGTTTTACTTCATATTTATTTGTTTATTTATTTATTTATTGTTGTTATTAAAATGTTTGTTTTGTTTTATTGTTTTCTTTTTTGTTGTTGTTGTTTTGTCATTGTTGCTGTTTTACTTTTGTTTTTTTTTCGTTGTTTTGTGTTACTGTTGTGTTTTGTTTGGGTTTTTTTCGTGGGGGGGGGGGGGGTTCGTTTATTTTTACTTAGGTGGTTTCACAAATAGCTTGATTATAAACAGGAATTTTGCTTTACATTTTAATTTTAAAGAGAAATAATTCCTAAAACGTCGAATCCTACAATATGCCAAATAGTTTGTACAAATAATTTTACATACGCATGCCATTTTTTTAAAGAAGATGTTATTTAAATTCAATTAAATTCATTTCTATGTACAATAAGTTTCTCAAAACATTTCACAAATGGTGTAAGGCGAAAATGGTGTAAGGAATACAAAAAAGTTAGTTTTCTTTATAACACCCAACGTTTAGCATGTCTCCCAATACATCTTTTTACTTACTAACTATGTTTACGAAGTTTCTGTTAATTATTTTTTATTTGACGTTTTACGTTCGGACCATTCTATACTGCTGCATAACCCTGTGATACAATACATTTTACAATAATCTTATTGTAACTCCATACTGAATTTGAAAATGGCATCGAGGTTTGTCTTGATCACCTTAAGTAAAATAATTATATTGTGAAGTAATCATTCTTAGCAAATCATTTTTAAAATATCGAAATGTTACGCGTCTGCATGTAGTCGTAATAACTTAAATATTCGAATCAGTTACGATGGGCTCTATATCTATATATAGAATATAATAATGTATTCGTACAGACAAGAACACATACGGTTGTTTGGTTTAATTCGATTGCCCTTTGCTGTGCCAATAAATTCCTTCTATTTGGCTATGTCCTACGAAACATTTTCAGAAAGATAAATGGAAACAGAGGAATGCATGATTTTTTTAGGTTTAATCGTTATTCAGCAAATTTAAAGTATTTTTGATTGTGTTTGCAGAAATTGAAAAACAGACATTTTATTTTATCGTTATCATTGTTTAGGTCCTGCGTTCAAATAAGGCTTTGTAACAAATGAAAGCAATTTTGATTTTTGTGCACTAAATATCCTCAAAC
Organism: Mercenaria mercenaria; assembly: GCF_021730395.1. NCBI lineage: Eukaryota > Metazoa > Mollusca > Bivalvia > Venerida > Veneridae > Mercenaria > Mercenaria mercenaria. The sequence goes on along the minus strand of NC_069377.1, from coordinate 22,218,141 downwards.
TTAAACTAACAGCACGACCAACGCAGACACACTCAAAACGCAAACACATTAGGACAAAACGAACAAATACAGGAACACAGAGGGGCACCGGCTTGGAACGGTAAGTGACAAATACTCCACCACTTGGAAGCTTTAACCGGTTTATTGGTTTTTTTAATTGTAGTTCTCTTTTTTATGTCGTTTCCACGAGATATTAACTCAAGGAACGACTTAGTATGTCATGGTTACGAGATACTAATCATGGGAAAACATAAAAAAGAGAGGTGCAATTTAAAATAAAAGTATTGCATTGAAAAAGAAGGGTAGCGCAATAAAATAAGATTAGTGTAATAAAAAAAGGAATAGTGCAATAAAAACAAGAATAGTGCATGTTAGCTATGTCAAGGGAACGACTTGTGGGAACGAGTTAGCTATGTCGTGGGAAAGAGTTGTTATCATAGCTAACTTGTTCCCATGAGTTTCCCATGAGTTTGTCAGAAAATCAAGTTGTGTTATATTTATTATACCTGTGATCATCATGGCCGACAGAAACAATCATACCGTTAAGGAAACGCTCTTCTCACCATGAAATCTTTCCAGTCCACTTCTATTATGGCCACTTTATTACAAAGGGAAGTAACTTATCATTTATAGCAAATAATATAAATCAAGCATGTTACGCAAAATTTGATTGGTTGACTAATTCGTGGAAACGAGATAGCTATGTCGTGGTAACGACTTACTGTGTCGAGGAAACGAGATAATAAGTCGCTGACGCGACATATCTAACTCGTTCCCACGAGTTACTAAGTCATCCCCTCGACATAGCTAGCATGCTCTACTCTTTTTTTATCGCATTATTCTTTTTTTATTACACTACTCTTTTTTTATTGCGCTACTCTTTTCATTTCAATGAAATACTTAAAATTGCACCTATCTTTTTATGTCGATCCCAGTAATTCATTACTACGACATACTATGTCGTTCCTTTGAGTTAGTATGTCGTGGGAACGACATAAAAAAGAGAAGTGCATTTTTTCTTTTTTTAAAGTAGTGCATGCCACCCCTGTGCCACTGTATTATTGTTATGTATTAAATTGTATTGTAAAGTGGAATACAAAGCATAATGTATGTTCTGACTGAAGAAACCTTGTAATTATTAATTTTACTCATCCAGGATTTCGCCAGAATTTTTTACCGACCAAATTAAGTGTTTATTTGTACACATTATCGTAATGTCTTGGGTGTGTTTTAGATTTTGGTATCTATCCTTAGTTAGATAAACATGCAAGTTATTTATTTAAAAAAGATTAAAAAGACTCAAGTATGTCATCCTTGTGCTCGTTTTAACAGGAACATTCGCGTCCTATTTACTTAGATAATAAAGTTCAAATTCCAAAAATCGCGGTGAGGATGCGTACACCGGATATTGCCATTTAGTGATAAGGTATTTTCCGAAAACGTGTTTATTTTTCGTCAACAAGGTAAGTAAAACACTTATTTACTATTGTATTAAACTATTATAAAAGAAAAGAGCATTATTTTTAATAACTAGATACTGTGTAGATGCTCTCACAAGCGTAAAATGAGTCAATCTTAAGTAGAAATGCAAAAATTTGTGATAAAATGGCAACTTTATCATCTGATAAATGCAGGTCGGGGACACATTTTTCCAGATATCGTCACTTATTGTCTTGTGATAAAATTTCTGAATCGTATGATTTATTGTTACATACAAAAAAAACATGTGCAAAATTTCAAAATTTCAGCTTTGTAAATATTCAAATGACGGAGAAATCGATGATAAATGAGCGTCGATGGTGTATTGTGTATTGCAAATATATGTACTGTGTATTGACCTGTATCACATTTTACTGTACTGTGTATTGTTTACATTATCATTGAGTTTTAAAGAATGAATCTTACAAAATGTACATTATCATTTCCTTTTCAATGTTCAAAACAGTAATTTCTTTAGCCCTGAAGATACGTGATGTTTTTACATTGATATTTATAGCGTTTACTCCGTTGTAATTCATGTAATAAGCTCTGAACGTAACTCACAGTGACCATAGTGCAACAGTTGGCAATATTGTTTGTTATGCTTACCAGTTGTAAATGTAGATATATATATTCTATTCTATCATTGAGCATTGTTGAAGTTGATATAACATAAATTATCTCAAAAACAGTTAAAGGTATCTTTTAAAATTTTGCATTTGGGATGCCACTAAGACTTACTCTCAATATCTTGCAGAAAGCCCGGCCTTACTAATAAATACTACATTGTGATATTTTTTGTTGCAGATTCAACTTGTTTATGTGTGTTTATGGCTGGCTCGACGAACGAATTTAAGGCCATTGTATGTCATTTTGTTGAACACCACCCAAATGACGAGAATATTATAGCACGCTGACGACCAAAACCGCAAAAAAGTAAATTACAAGATAGCACCAGACATATGCAGAGAAAAAAGCAGAAAATATACTGTTGATTCAGAAAATATTGACATACGTATTTCAAAAAGGAACCCGCTTACAAAATGGACCTATTTGCAACAGAAAGAAACCTTTGATTTGGGCAAATGGTGAGGAGCCTGTCCATTGACGGCAGTGGAAATGTGTGCTACCTACCACGCCATCTAGAAGAACCCAACATTTACACAATGCTACCAGTACAAAAATATAATCCAGAGACTGTACACGGCGGTGTACATGGAACTTTCAATGTTACACAGAGTGCAAATCCATGGACAGACAAGGTTTTCGGAGAGTTTGTTATACAGTCTATGAAAGAATGTGTTATAATAGATGGATGAATAAATAGCCTTTAATCAATTTGTTTGCCAAGAAACGTTTTCTTTAACTAATTTTATAGTTTCCTATATTTCTTGACGTCGCAAAATGTTTTCATCGACAGCTTGGTTAATATTAGTGAAGACTGCAAGCTGTTTTGAAGGGCAGGCTTATAACTCTTCCAACGGTTTTACAATTATACAACTGCTTGCATAACAGAGACCGCATTTCTGACGCTAAATTAAGAGGAAAGAGAAAAGCAAGACAGACGAATACTTATTGACATTAAAAGAAGCAGCTACTTACTGCATAAATGTGATGAGTGTACATTACTGTCACATAAGACTTGAAATACGTTCAGTTGTGACAGATTTATTTTACCAAACATTATTTGACAAACAATATTGTAAAAGCCATGTTTTACATTGATAATGAACAAATAGTCATGTACATTGAAATATTCATTAAACAAACTCGAAACGTAAACACAAATTCACAAACAGATTATAATAAGATAGTAGAAGAACTCTATAAGATTTGTCTTTCGTTTTAATCCTTTCCACCAACTGTACTTGTAATGTTAGTATATAAATATAGTTAGGTATATTGTTGGGAATAAATATGTTTTAACCAAAGATCATAAACATTTTACATTCAACAGTTTTAATACATGAAAAAATCGGAATGATCTTCAAGTCAGTTCCCGATCGCTTGTTATAGTTCGAAGTTGACTTTGACAATAAATATATTATTTTGGTCAACAGGGAAGTTGATCACATAATGGTGGTAACGAACTATTTGCATAGAAATGACATATATCTTGCAAATAAAGTGTGCAAAATATATTTCAAGAATAACACATGGCACTGTTTCCTCCTACTTTTAAAACGAATTGTTCAGTGCATATGGCACCCATTTTGATTCGTATGAAGCAAGTGGTGAGCTAATTACCTTTTAGAACAATGCATTTAAACCAATAAAAATAAGCGTTGACTATAGCGTTATTTTAAGAAAATTTCAAGCGAAGCTAGTTCGAAGGTTCTACGTCAAATGAGTATAAGGTTATTGAGGAGAAACCACTTTAAAAGATCAAAGCCCTTACGACTTTGACCTTTGAACTATTGACACCATAATCGATAAAAGTTGTCTATTGACCAAGGTTTATGCCTCTATGTAGTATGAAGGCAAAAGAATAATATATTTTCATGTTGGCTCTTCTTATAAGGGGAGACCTTTTCCACACTTATCGTCATCATATCATGTGTTACATTATTATAAAACTTGTGACTGGGTCTTTACTCGACAATGGCTAGTCTTTAGACAGTTTCTCTGAGTGACTATTGGCATGCCGCTGTAATTGGAAGTTGTAATATCAGTGTTCAAACTGGTGCTTGTGATTTTTGCTGTGAAGTCTAATGTCATCTGCAAACAGAAAAAGACATTCCATTATTTGGGCCAATGGAATTACATGCCTTGTCTACCTAATGACCGTAAATGCTGAAAATATGCACGTTTTTCAATATCAATACTCAGTATACCAAACTGCAATACACAGTACAATATATCTTTGAAAAATCAATACACAGTACACCATCGACGTTCATTTATCACCGATTTCTCCGTGATTTGAACATTTACAAAGCTGAAATTTTGCACATTTTTTCTTTGTATGAAAATAATTGAATCGTACGATTCAGATTTTCCCCACAGTGCAAATAAGTTATGGTATCAGGACAAATGTGTTTACGGCATGCATTTATCAAATGATAAACTAGTCATTTTATCACAAATTTTAGCATTTCTACTTAATATTGAGTCATTTTACACTTGTGAGAGCATATACACCGTATCTAGTTATGAAAAATAGTGCTCTTTTCTTCTGTAGTAGTATAATACAATAGTAAATCGGGGTTTTACTTAACTTGTTGGCGAAAAATAATCCCGTTTTCGGAAAATACCTTATCACTTAATGGCAATATCCGGTGTACGCATCCTCACCGTGGAAATTTACACTTCCGCAAATCACGAGTTTAGCTAACTTGGACGTTTTTTGTACAGTTTTTGTTTTATAGGGAGTTTTATCATTCTCAATAGTGTGACTATTTTAAGGTTCATGATAAGCGCATTACATGTGTTTCCCGATTTACCGTCCGTCAAGTAAAGTTTTAATTTGAATGTTCTGTAGGTTATGTTTTCTTTCCTTTTTTTTTCTTTTTGTAACCACTACTCTGGAATATCTCAAAAACATATGACCGGATATGCGAAAACATTTTACATGTCTGTTGTAGAATACGTATTCTTATTCTAAAAGAAAAGACCAAAGTTTTAATTCATTAGTTACAACTCGTACTGCTTTTATATAAATGCCTAGAATCGTCAAGTTCACGATGCAATGTAAAGAAAAATCACTGCCATTTAGAGTTCCTGTCAGCAATTCATTTAGAAAAACAGCAATTATAAATAGTGGATGCTTGTTCAATAGACTGTAAAATATGAGATACTAATGAACCGCAAATACATAGGAAAAAGCAAATTATTTTCAAACACCATTGCAATTCAAAGGCAGGTCCGTTGCAATGCATTAGCAGCGCACAATATTTTGACTGTTAAACTGATAATGTGATAAAAACAAGAGCTGTCCGTAAAACAGCGCGATCCACTGTTCGGGGATTTGACAGTAAAATGAATATATGTCTGAATAAGAGACCTCTACTTTAAAAGGAAGATACACCAAGGGGTATAATTCCATCAAAAATACACAAATTTGAGTTATTAGGATTGTTACAACACATGCAGATGATGATGATAAAGATATATTTTCAGTTTCAAGTCATTATCTTATATACTAGTAGTATCAAAGTTATGTTCAGAAAACGAAGTTTGTAAAAAAAAATAAGTATAAAAGGGACATAATTCGGTCAAAAATACAAATCCGAGTTATGGTGATTGTTACCACACATTCAGAGTATAATGTTAAAGATACATTTTAAGCTTCAAGTCTTTATCTTATATTGCATTAAAGTAGTATCCAGAAAGCGAAGATTGCAAAAAAGTTTAAGTATAAAAGGGGCATAATTCTGTCAAAAACACAATTAGTTCTGGGGTATGTAGCCACACATGCAGATGCTTATAAACAAATACTTTTAATTTCAAGTCATTATCTTTTAAAGTACCAAAGATATGTCTATAAACGAAGCTTTCGAAAAAAATTAACATGAAAATAATTCAAAGTATAACTCCTTGGTGACCTTGACCTTGGGTATAATGGGCCAAGCCCCTACACATACTTTGTTTGTATGCTGGACAATGTTTATGTAAAGTTACAGTAAGATTTAAGCAAAAGTAACAACACAGAAAAACAAAGGTTGCCGAAAAACTTTAACCTTAAAAATAACCTAAGTATAACAGCTTGGTAACCTTGACCTTGGGTCTCAGCCCATACACATACATTGTTTGTATACTGGACAATGTTTATGTGAAGTTACAGTAAGATATAAGCAATACAAAGATATGACAGAAAAACAAAGGTTGCCGAAAAACTTTAACCAAGAAGGGTCACGCCGACGCCGACGCCGAGTATAGTCCCCCCCCCTCCCCACACACCCATATTCTCCGAATAGTGGAGCTAATAAATGTCTGTTGAAATCACTGACATAACTATACATAAAAACATGTACAACGTATATAAAGTGTTCAACATGTATAAGACTTTGTACTTAACTTTCATCAAATACATGTATTAAGACTTTTTGTAGAATTTTATATGCATTTAAAATGTCTATGTAAGACTGTATAATGTAAGGTCTGTGGCGGCCGTAAAATGTCTCCCCGTACATTCAATCAGGGCTGTTATATTTCGATCTTCTCAGATCGTTCAGCACGACTTTTATGTCGTGTTAATGGTACTGTTTAGTTTCTCAGCATTAACATTTCGGCCTGGGTGGTTCCAATACTCCCGCTTTCATAGCTTTGGGTATTGTATAATCACCCCTTGGATATGGTGCCTGCTTTTTATTTTTGTTTTTTTTTCTCAGTTCCTGTGATATGCAGGATCCCCTTTCTAAATTCCACTTTGTTTAGTTCTGTTCATTGTTTTCCCCATTATTTAAACTAGGGGATCATACGCCGCTTTTCATAGAATTACACGCTAGTTTATCATTGAAGGTTCCACATGCACCGCCGTATGAACATATCTGCGGATGTCTCTTAATTCTTACTCTGCTGTATTTCTATAGTACCATTTACTGTTAAAAGGGGTGCTTACCTAAAAGATACTGACTGAATGGCGAACAGTGCAGATCTTGATCAGACTGCATGGATGTGCAGGCTGATCACGCAAAGGCAGAATCAATTGTGTTCAGCATCATAAGGGTTAACTTGTTTTTGTACTTGTAGCATGTGTATACCCGGGACTAGAGGGCGTGGACGGTAGCATGCATTTCCACTACCGTCCATGAACAGGATCAATCAAACCGAGCCTGCAACATTTTCGTTTTTGTCGTGTTGAGCGACCTGTGGAGTTTCCACTTTTTCTATTTTAGTACATGTTCATAAAATGTTATTCCATTATTTCACTTCTTTTGAAGTACATAGTTCATAAGGATATTTGCTATACATAATAGATTTCCAAGATTTTAAAGTATTTTCTTATAAGAGTGATTTACTATTATATTTCTCTTCTAACAGCCTGGTTGAAACAAGTGGTTGAGAGAACATGGTAGAGAATAAATACAAAATGATGTTTTGGATGCAATGGTCTTTCATTTTTCTGATCCAGTTTTGTAAGTAAATTTTATAGATTACAATTTTAAAGAAACATGAAATTTGTAATAAAAAAAGCAAAACTGTTTATAAGATGATGCTTCCAAACTAACCTGTGAAAATATTTCTTGTATTTATCATGTAAATCGAAATATCTGCTCACGCTTAACTTTCAGATTCAACTTCAATGAGGTTTCTTGCCAACATTTACAACGTAGATATCTATAGTAAGGTGACTGTGCATCCGATGTAGGGTGAAATGCATCGGCAACCATTCATAAAACTATTTACAGTTCACAGCATTGGTTTACAACTAGCTGTCCATATATCATGATGTTCACCCATACACTTTTAAAACAGTCCAACTGACTAACATGTATATACACTGTACATCCAATGTCCATTTTTTAGAATTGTGCAGATGGTACACTCTGGACAGCTGATTTGAAGGCGTCCAAACTTGCCGAAGTTACTCCGGTTTCTGGTTACAATTGTTAAGTTCATTTGCTACATCGTCAGTTGTCAGAAGTAACTGCGATTCACAAAATCTTTTTGCACGAAATCCGTGTTCGTTATTAGGGTCCAGATGGTCAATTATTTGAGATACCACCATGTGTTCTAACATTTTTGAAACAAAAGCTGTTAATGAAACTGGGCGGTAATTCTCTGGCTTTGTTCTATCACCCTTCTTAAAGATCTGAACTACATTAGCTTCTTTCCAGTCCAATGGGTTTCACCTGTGCCTAACAATTGTTGATAGATGGCAGTTAATATTGGTGTGATTTCATTGGCACATTGTTTCAGAATCTTGATAGGTATCTTATCTGGTCCGCTAGCCTTCTTTTCATTAAATCTATCTATGCATTTTAACACCCCGTTCACTGATTTTTATTTCTTTCATCGGTTTATGCGGAGATGCCCCTTTGCTCGGAAAGTTAGAAAACATTTCACGTGTGAACACTGGCGTGAACTGTTTATTCAAACAATTGGCTTTCCTTTCAGCTGTGTCTGCAACTACCCCGTTTGCTTTTAATGTACCCATACCCATAGTGTCTTGTTTTCTTGCGTTAATGTATCTCCCAAAACGTTTAGAAGTTGTATTTTGTTCTGGGTCTAGAAGATTGTTCAAGTATTTGTGGTAATCTCGAGATCAGGACACTCTTCACATTCAAACCCAGGTTTTACCATGACCATAACTTCCCGCCCCTCTTGTTCACAGTTTCTATACGGTCTTTTCTAGATCTGATATTTATGTTCACTGGAAATGTTATATGGTAAAAGTTCTGAATTCAATGTATTCGGGTCTAAGCGGGTTTCATTACCTAGGATGAGCTCTGGTTTGCGATTTGAGATAACATTATATAGTTCAGTCTTTTTGTTTATAGCACTTTGAAAGTTAATAACACAAAATGAGAAGTTGTCATTAGATATAACAGATGTTGTGTTACATGAGGCTGATGTTACGGAGTGATCACTCGGCACATGAGATGATGGTAGGCTAGATTCTGGATCAGTAGAGGTGCTATGTTCATGGGACGGAACACTCTCAAAATTAGACATACCGGTCAAATTCGGGTTCACTCGTTGTCGCGGATTAAATTTATTTCGATCTTCACGATTACCGCTCTCTTTATTTCCAGATTTACATGTAGATGGCACAACGGATCCATGTACAAGTCACACAACGATAAATGACACTACATTGACGGTTGCGTATAAAGCAAGTAGTGTCGATAATATCATCTGTCAGGCATCAACAACAGTCAGCTGGTACAGATATACCGGTACGACCAATGGAAGAATGACAAACAAATGTCCGCAAGATCTACAGTGCGGAAGTAAAAACCAAATATGGTTTAATGGTATATTATTTCTATTATTATTATTCCACTTTTATATAATACTCTTTCTATGTATATGCTCATATATACATTCAAATATCCAAAAAGGGAGCGTTGGAAAGATAAATGTTTACGGTAAACCAGTTTAAAGGAGAAAGGTGAATAAACATGACATAATGATTTTAGAATCTACATGAACAAATTGTATTAATATTTACAATATTCGACCTAAAGTAAAGTACATCATTTATATTAAAATAATCAAATCTAGTACAACAAATAGAACCGCTCGTTCTTCTCTGAATCTTACCGTTGCATATGAATATATTTATTTATGTCTGAGATATCTATTAACCATTAGGTATTAGAAAAGAACATCGGCTACAATGTTTATATTGTTTCTAGTACAATAATTGGTATAGTCCTCTTCTTTCTTTACGTACGGATGTATATAATTATGTATATTTATATTTTATTTTCTACATTTTTGTTACAGTGCTATTTTATCTGGTTAGAGCTACTGCATGTTTTTTTTTTTTTTTTTTTTTGAAAATTATGTTGTTGAATTAAATATGCATTACTCTCAATCTACAAGAAAGAGGTTTTAATACAAGCTTTTAACTTACTCCTCAATCCTATCACATTAATATATGTTTGTATGAAATACATATTTGGAAATGAATATTGTTTAAACCAAAATACGATCTATTTTCTGCCAGATTTTAGCAACATGGCTTGTGTCAGTTAAGTCTTATCCCGTTTTTCATGTCTACATATAATTTTAACAATTATATAAGTGGGATAGGTTAATACGATCTCGCTGCTTTGATGTGTCGCATTAATGACAAAATGTCTGAACGCAACCACACAGATATCCCAAAGTTCATCTCAAGTTCCAATATATGCTCGCCGTGATATTACTAGACCAAAGGTTTTCACGGTGGTAACTTTAGCCTATGAAGGATTAGCAAACAGAATCATCATCTTACAGATAATTTTGTTATGTACATTTAATTCTACATCAATATTGACGACTCAATGTTCACAGTGAATCCTGTCCTAGATTTGATTATCATGTATGTCAACAAGTTATTTATATTCTGTAGGTGTCCAGAAAGTCCCATCATAAATGCTGATAAACAGAGTTATTTAATTATTTTAAAGTCTGAGTTCTCCCGGTTTTCGAGAGAAAAAATAATTCTTGATTATACATGGAGGTGCTGTGAATTGTCCATGATGCTCTGGATGGGAAGCTGTTTGAGGATAAAAAAGAACCTAAGCAAGATCTTATTGAAATGAAAAACTTTCCTGTATTTCTTAAGAACAAAATTTTACCAGTTTGGACATTTAACATTTGGTGGATTTACATTAACATTGTGGATTTAAAAATCATCTTTAAAGAGCGGGTTTATAAATATTCTTTGGGTTCGGATTCTGTGTGAGATTTGGAATTAATATTGATAGGATTTAAATTTGACCAAGACAGGATTTGGACTATTCTTGAATACAAGAATTGACTTTATTGCTAGTTAATATTTTCAAGGTATTTGAATTATTACTTTTTAAAACAAAATACTTTGTTATTGTGTATAGTTGATGATTTGTTTTTCTGTTGACTTTAGTAATTTAGGTAACAGGCAGTTGTTACCTTTAGACGTAATACTTTAGATAAATTCGTATTTTCTTTTCAGATACTATACCAACACTGACTGACGGGGAAGTTCTGAGACAAATCTGTACCCATGAAGGTTCTGCGTGTTGTGCGCTAAGCATCGACATTAAAACGAAAAACTGCACAGATTTTATTGTTTATCACCTTGTTTCCGCAAAAAACTGTACTAATTACTGTTTCGGTAAGTATATTCAAACGAGGGTTATCAATTATATAATTATGCCATTTCTAGATAGGGCATGTCCTTTATTTCAAAGTGGACAGAAATTACTTTCAAATAATTATTATTCGTGGGTAACTACTTATTGTGGATTTCATTATTTCTTTAGTTTCATTAACTAATATCCCCAAGAAATAGGTGTTTTGACTCATGAAATTAATTTCACAGCTCTCTGCACTACTGAGGTTTGTTAAGGTTAAGTAAGTCGGAACGTTTATGACACAATGATGTATTTAGGCATTGTGGGAATCGTGAGTAACTGAATTTGCCATGTCGAATGTCAGTAAATTATCCAGGCATTATAAAATATTTTGTAAATGCATCAAGAATGAGACCCGAACTTCAAACGATAAAGAGCAAGTTATTTAAAGCATATTAATGCGTTCAGTGTCTTTCCTGAAACCAATGCAAAGTGTACGCACATAGTGTGTTGAGGGCAGAGAACTACTGCGAAGGACCGTGATATAATTACCTCTATACATGTATAATATTAATGTAAGACCTGATATTTCACTGGTAAAACCCCAGTCACACATACGGCGTGGATAGCCATGTCTAGCCACGGAGAGAAACGTAGTAATCCGGATCGATCCGTAGCTGAGCCGTACCTCAAAGTATCAATCCGTATCAATCCGTACCAACAAACGTCTGGTCAAAACGTATTCAAGAATTATCTCGAACTTGCAAGTTTCTCCAACTTTTGAACATGCACAAAAGTTTGAGCGGTCCGTAGCCATTTGAGCGTGACTTCAATCCAACTTGGTTGAAACTTATTCATCCGTAGTTAAACGTACTAAAATGTAGTTATCCGTACTGAAACGTATGTTGCCGTAGCTGAACGTAGTTATCCGAGGCTGTCCGTACTTAAGCGTAGTTCAACGTAGTTCACCGCAGACCCGTCCACGCGCTGGGCAAGTTGCCAGGCGCAGTAAAACTAGTTCAACGTAGTACGTCGTAAATATCCGTACATATTCGCAACCTTTTTTGTTCCCGTTTCTCACCATTTTCCCGTACTAAGACGTACTGCTCCGTACTTATCCGTGTCCGCACCCAACAGACCAATCCCATCCGCATCGTACCTCAACGCACGGACATACATGTATCCGTATGTGTGACTGTACCTTAAAAGAGACCGAAAGCTGGGGTCGGATCACGCAAGCGATGTGCTGAGAAAATATCAAAGACCAATGTAAGACAGAGGCTGTCCTAAGTAATATACCAAATCGGGAAAAAGTGGAGCGATTGTCTAGTGGATAAGGTGTCAGCCGTTTAATCCAGGGGTCGTGGGTTCGAGCCTCACTGGGGTCATGACCATGACTTCTCATATGACACCAGTACTGGTTTTTCCAGGAAGCGGACTCGAAAGTGGTTCCAATCAGCTTGAAGCTTTCATCACAATCGAGCTAATACAAATTAGTATAAACTAAACAAATAGGAAATGGAATGGGATCCAGTTAGGAGAGGGTCATATTTTTAACAGCAGACCTAAATCGTTACCTCTAGGACGATCCACAAATGTGTATGATACGAGGGCTGTCCAACAAATACGTGCACTGGTTCTATAAAGTTGATCCGGTCATGTATAATTTAGTATAACATTTAGTATAACATTAAAGCAATGTGTTCGTCGAGATGTGCGGCTTTGGCGTATTATATACATTTTATGTTAAAAGATATTGGTCTTGCTAAAACTGGATATTCTTATTCTCCAAAAGATATACTGTTTTTTTATACGAAAAGTTGTTCAATATATCTTTATAGATTTACAAAAAAATAATTAAATCGATTACTAATCGACGAAAAATATCGTTAACAAAGTTGACGTTATGAAGACGTCACTGGCATAGGCCTGGATTCATAACCGATTCTAAAACAAATGACCACAAAACAAATATAATGCCAGTTTCGGATTTGTAGAGGATAATATTATTTCTCAAAATACACAAACCTTTGCAATGTTTTATCGGATTACATACTGTCCATCACTACCACGATGCTTGACGACGATTCATCAACGGTCTGCTTGAATCACGATTGCCAGCCTGTACAAATATTTGTACAGCACTGGCATATGAAATTGTAAAACTAGACAGAAAGCAGCAAAAAGAATAACATAAAAACAAGTAAATAAAAGACATAGAGAAGCGTGGGTGAGAATGTTCTGAAAAATGTTTCCTCATCAAATATTGCACATTGCGGCATACTAAAAGTTTGCGACATATACTACATGGACTCAGATGAGATTATGTAGCAGACAACGGTAATCAATCGCTCAAAAATTAACGCGTTTATTTCAGAAAACGAACATAAATGATCTTAAAGATATGTGGTGCATACGTTCTCTGCTAGACGTTCCCAATTTTTACAAAATGTGCATTATTTAACACTGCATGCTTAATTAAACACCTAATACATCATAATCGTAGGAATACATGATGGTGGTTAATGTAGATCCAGTGGGGCTTGGTAGTACGTGTTAACTCATTCCGTAGGCCACTCATCTTGTATACAAGTGGGCCCTGGTTCGAGACCCGGATTGCTCGCCGTATGATACTTAGTCTCATTTTAAGAGATGTTTTACGAATGTATAAATTTTGGATCTGTCAACATACCTTGTTGCTTGTCTGTCTAAAGCGTATATAGTGATTGATTACTGCAGATGGGTAAATAACTTGACTGTGCTTTAAGGCGTTTATATTGTAAAAGTTAATTTTTTTTTTTGCCACATGTAAATTAAGGTCTTTAAGGTCTGTCTACTACAAGTATTGTATTATAACTTATTTCAGAAGCGCCTAAAAGCGGAGGAGGGAACAGTGGTTTGAAAAATGACAAAGGAGGAGGGAACAGTGGTTTGAAAAATGACAAAGGAGGAGGGAACATTGGTTCGAAAAATGACGCTGCATCGATTTTAGTGTGGATAATGATAGCCGTTGTTGTGCTGCTATGATGATTCAATGTTACGTAACGGTATTTAAAGTGAACGAGTGTGGTACTTTATGACAATGTCCGTATTTTTATTGCCAAAAGATTAATTGACCAGTAATTTTATATTTTGAAATATGTTAATTTTTGTTTCTTTAAGATATTTTCTTGACTGCAATAACTAGTCCATTTCTTTCCCGACAATCCTTAAATAAAACCAGTTTACTTTCAAAGTTCTGATAGATGAATGTTACTTGGGAGTCCCAGTATAAAAGGCTTTACGCTGCGATGCAAAATAAATTTCTTCTACAATTTATTGCTGTCTCTTTTTTCGGCGAACGCCGTCTAAGAACGAATTCGTTACCTATGCCACGTGACTTCAGTTTGCAAATCAAACTACTTGATAACGCATTATAGATAATTTATCAAACTGGAAGATTTATGCAACACTCTGCCTGATTGGACGAGAGTGTCAATTTCTTCCACTCTGTTGATTGTGCTACGCTGTCAGTGAAATGTAGACAAAGCGTTTATCCTAAACGACGCTGTTCACAGTTTTAAAACTAACTTTGGCTCAGTATATTTAGCAAGAATATTGATATATCTCAAAATGATAAGTAAGTTTAATAAATATGATAAAAACCTGTTCAAATACCAACATATATCAAATTAAAGAAAGAGCTGAATACGGTCTGCGTATCACATGAATAAGGGTGTGATAAGAGTCTTTTATGTAGAGAAGTGCTTTTTAAAAGATTTTCCTTGTTACAATTGTCGTCTGTATATGAAAATGTTTCTTGCTTTTTTGACTTATTCAGATTGCATATTAAAATGAGTACTTATTTGCTTTGATATATTTGTTATAAATTATTTAACTGATTTATTATATATGAATATTTTTCTTTAGTATGGTATGCAAATATATTCTCAGTTGAAATCTGTTTTATAATGTATATGCTATATAATGACTGAATCTCATTACACTGAAATGAAGGTACGCTGCATACAGTTTATCTATGTGATATGACTAAGGTCAAACTTTGCTTATGAAACAAAAATATTGAAATAATTACAATTGTATATTTTGCTTGACCTTCACTTTTTTATAGGTGTGACGTCATTGTCCAAAGATTCATGAATAGCGAATATGCATTTGTTAAAGCGGGATCAGTTGGCCTATTTTAGAAATAAATAAAAATAATAAATAAAAGAATCCTTTAATTGATTTTTTCTCATGTATTCTAATCAAACTTGATTTATAGCATCTTTATTAGAACCGCAGCCAACTTTGTTCAGCTGGGACATTTGACCCCTTTTAGGGGCTGCTAGAGCTAAAACTAGAATATAAGAGTCTTTCACTGGTTATAGGTGCAGATGGGAATTTCCGGTCTCGAGGGTAACTGTTTAGGCGGTAACGAGGTTCCTACCGAGTTATCGCCTAAACAGTTACCCGAGAGCCGGATATTCCCATCTGCACCTATAACCAGTGACAGAATCTTTTTCTTGCATACCGATATCAAGAAATAATAATAAAAATAAAATCAGTCGAACGGTATTCTTTTTAGAACTATTTCTTATAGCAGCGTATTTAAACAAAGCGCGGGAAATCAACGTCCGTAAACAGGAAAGACGTCATGACGTTTCAAAGACAAATAACAATGTTTAAAGTCTGTCCCATCCCATCGGTTAACATCAACTTGGATGCACGGTGACAAAACTGGAGCAGCTATCGGTAAAGTAAATAGCGTTAGTTAAACTACAAAAAAGTCACCCTCGAGAATTTCAAGGATTTTTCTCTAAGTACTCGAATTGCTAAATGAATGCCACATATATTTTTTCAACGGCAGCTCACTGTTGTAAAAAATCGGCCGCCATTGGCCTTTACTCTCTAAAAAGGAGGAGAACATGAAAGTTCACGTGAATTACTTGGGAAGCAACTCAAAATGGATTTAAAAATGAATAATCGTCGTTTTGTACTGAAATACCTTGAAAGATCAACAGATTGAACAGTTCGTATATTCAAAACAAATTTCAAATGCAAGGAAGACAAATTTACTCACATGCAACTTGCAAATTCCAAGTTAACTGTATGCTGTATCCCAAGGCCCGATTTACAAATTATCAATTCCCCATTTATTTTTCCACCGTTCAATCGGAATAGGCCTACAACTTCATTTTTGTTCTATGTCGAACAACTACACTCAGTCAGTGGCACTCTAGATGATATTCAGGCACCAGTTGCACCATACATATGAAACAATGCGTTGATTACACCATTTTTCATACGCATGGCTCAAAAAATAACCTGTATTCTACGATTTAAAAATCCTTCCTTCCCATTGAATGTATTTCAAAGAATTATCCATAATCCTCGATATATCCTTGTGTTTCCCCAATTCGTGCCCTCTCCTCAATTCGTGACGTCACTATTTTTCCGATTTTAAACACGTGCTGAACTGTATGACATATGAATTTTATACCATGTTTTTGCTCATGCATTGCTGACTTTAAATACCAAGAAAAATGTGGGAAAAGCATTTAAAAATGTTTAAAAGAATGATTAACTTTAAAAACTTTTCCTAAATTTCTCCGAAATTTCCATTATAAACCTTAAATTTGCATAAATCCAGCTATTTTTCACCATCTAGCAGACGCCATCAGTATCATGGAGGCGCTCTTGAAAATTTTGTACACAGAACTGAATTTACAGTTACGTTCACTACTACTATTCCATCACTGGGCAACATGTCTATTTTTTAAATTCCAGGCTCAATTAACGTCCAATTAACATCATTTTATGACTGCATTGTGATTGGTTGGTTTGAAAAAAAAATATTGATAGTTACTTTCCCAAATTGCAATAAAATGTGAAACAGATAACTTAAAAAATATGAACTCTAAATTTTAACACTGTAAATGTTTATAAACAGTTAGAATTTGAACATACTTTTACCATTAACAGTTGGGGTTACGTTTCCTGATTTTTTTGTTATTTTTATGCTCTAAATTTTTACACTAGTCTTCATGAAGTCACCAAAACTGTTGAGTAACTGGCAATAATAGGATATGAAATCACATAACTTGATAGAAAAGGGATTACATTAATGGAATTGAACTGTAAATTAGTATTCACCATAACAACCTTGACCCAAATGAGCAGCCAATCAAAGGTCACGAATTGAGGAGACAGCTTCTAGGAGAAACAGATCACTGCATGTATACAAATCAGGTATGTGAATTTTTTGTAAATGCTGCAGTTTACAGGGTTTTTAGGGTTTGTTGACTTCAGTTAATAGTTTATCTGTTGTTTGGTGTAATTAAAGTAACAAGTACTTGTCAGCTGTACTGCGCATGCGCAAAAATGGAAGCTAAAGGTCACGAAATGGGGACACAACAGGATATCTCCCTTTTCAAAATTAATTTCCATAAAACTACTGCTTTGAAAACACACTACACTTTTCTATCGCGTCCGATTTGAAAGTGACATCACAAATGACATAAAACTGAATGACGTCACAGTAGACTTGCCTTACTGTTCAACCAGTGGCGTAGCTTCTATAAGGCACTACAGGCCTGGGCCTGCAGATATCCGAGAAAACGAAAAATGAAAATGCTAAATATGCAATAAAAATGGAATGGTAAGGGGGGTAAGGCTATAGGAGCTTATGATAATCTAAAAATCCGTATTGAACATGTAATTAGAGCTTATTAATTTTATTTCCATAAAAACAGATACCAGTAGTTTAACTATTATCTCGCTCGTATACCACGGCCCCGCAAAATATCGCCCTGTAACTTTGTTAATGTCGGAAAATAGACATTGCTTGCAGCTTGTAGTTAACATTTTATAAGCGCTTTTTAACCCAGCACTAAATATTTTGGCACCAAATTTGAAAATGGCATCATCGGGTCCGCCTTATCCTGACCAATGAGATAAGAGAGATGATTAGGGCCTAATTACGACGCATATGAACGAAAACAAAGTTTTATTTGCCCACAAAGCACGCAAAACTAAAATCTATTTCCATTGAAGGGATTTCAATCTGGAATCCTTTTTAGGCGTAAATGGACGCATTACCAAAAGTAGGTCATTTTGTGAAACATGTTTTAATCGGCAAAACACTACACGGTAAAATCCTTCTTTGTTTATAAAAAGAAAATGTTAAAAATATTAGAATGATACTTAAATCACTAAACTAGAATTTGTATAATTTGATTTGATACAAAGAGGGGCCACACTTGTAAGTCTGCATTATTGTGCAACTTTTAAAAAATATGAATACAATCTCATAATTCTAACATTAAAGTTAAACTGAGAGGGCGCCGGTGCTGATAGAAAAGTGTGTCAGAGAGGGTTCCCGTGCCGGTTGAAGGGAGTTAAGAGAGATCCTGTGAGGCAAAGAGGCAAAATTTCGCCGACTGAGAGGGATCCCGTGCATTAGCGAAATCGAAAGTGTTTTTAAGGAAACGTGATGAAAAAAACAAAACACATAAAGTGTATTTACAAATGAGATGGGATCAACGGCTTCACATCTGAGATACTAGATCGTGACTTAAAGCTATATTCAAGCAAAGTTCTCCGTCTGCATTCCATCTTCGTTTGAACTTGTGACAACTGATAAAACAAATTTAACGATAAAAAGCAAAGGTATATGGCTACGTCTTCCCGTGGTTCAGATTTTTTTATGCACACACTTTTGTTCAGGACGAAAAGCCAGCTACGCGCCTGCCAACGTTCAAAGCGTGAATCGCGGGTCAAATGCTATAGAGCCAGATCGATTTAGAATGTAGATCTACATCATTTAAACATAAGGTAAGCATAACCATGCGCGGGTCCAGAGGGGGAGGGTCCGGTAGTCCGGACCCCTTGGAAAATCCTAAAAAAGGAAAGAAGAGAAGAAGGAAAGAAAATGATTTTTCGAAAAGGCAACATTAGGGACCGCTTTCAAAGTGTATGAGGCTGCTTCAGGTAGAGCGCTAATTCATATTTATGTTAATTATCTCAAAGATACGAATAATTCTACCTTTTAATTTAACAGGTGAGCTCATACAAATGTGAAAATAAGGGGTATATTGTATATACAATGGCAATGGAAAAGATGTTATTAAATGCTTCTAAAACGTCCCAGAATGCAGGAAATGAAGCGCTGAATTTAAAAAAATTCAGGGGGAGTATGCCCCGCTATTTCCTCTTTTAGCCTGTTCAGCAACTCTTTATTTTTAAACGGCTAACATCCACATAAATAACCTCAAATTATTAAATATAAACAGACACATGCTTGCCATGGTAAGGGTTCGGTCGGAACACCACTTGAGAAAAACGGCTGGATCCGCGCATGATGTCTACGCACGGTGTTCCGGTAGTGCCATCGCCTCGTAACGTATGTGAGCTCGAAGCAACGTAAGAACGAGACTACGATGTTTAAAAGTCGAAACCACGAAACTATGATGCTGAAAGTCGAAATCATTTCGTATTTTCACCATCGTGGTTTCGCGGTTTCGACTTTTTAGCATCTTAGTTTCGACTTTCCACTATCGTAGTTTCGAGTTTTCATCATCGTAGTTTCCAGTTTTCACCATCATACTTTCGACTTTTCATCATTGTAGGTTCGGCTTTTCATCATCAAAGTCTCAACTTTCAACATCGTGTATCGCCTTCCTGATACCCATGCAAACAGGTTTACGAGGTTGAACGTAATCGGGTTCGTTTGAATACGAAGGATAATTTTTGTACATGCATTAATATGAATTTTTTTGGGTAGATATTTCGACCTTCATGAATTATAGACTGAATAGAACTATAAAACATATGTATCTAAAGTCACATTTAAGAACCAACATTACACATACAGTGGTACAAATGTAATCCGTGTTTTATCTCTCTATATCTACATATCATACATGAACATAAGTCAATAGTCTTAGCTTGGTTGGTTCTTATTGTTTGTTTGAACAAAATGATGAACACTTTATTCTAAGGCAATTGTATTGTGAAAGATAATTACATATCAAAAGACCTAATTCTAAATGATCGCCGATAATTGACATCTTCTAACAAAAATGATTTTCAACATGTAACAAACTACAAAACTTTATTAAAGACTTTATTTAAGGAAGCTATAAACATGCCGATGACGATAAAGATACTCTGATCATTTGTTGACAACTAAACAAAATATCGGCCGATATGATATGAACGAGTAAATACGGCGAAATAAATAGGTAAATCACGAAAAGACCCTAAATAATTAATCACAAGAAATGTAATTTATTTAACTAAAATAATGATCCTTTATAATACAGTTTATCAAAGCCGGCTACCTTGACTTACATATTCATATATTACATCCCGAAAATAAACCAATTTATCGTAGTTACTAAAAAATTAGCTAATGAAAGTTCTGCAAAAATGACGTAATGACAACTTTTAAATCTTAATTCAAAACAGACGTTAAGATATCAGTTTTTTTTCACGTACATTTCAATTTATTACGATTATGTCGTGCTAAAATCTCGTATATGTGCGATAATTTAAGTACAGGCCTAACCGATAGTGCTATTTTACTTAAAGCACGTGTTGTCATTTCTAAAATATATCCTAAAAGTTAAGAAACGAGATTTTTGACGCCGGCCGACGATTTGTGTATTCAGTATTTATTTTAGAATTTTATAAAAAAAAGATTAAATGACAAAGTTATCAAGACAAACTTCATAATAAAATATCAAGTAACTGATATCCGCTATTTAATTCGGGACTATAACACGGGTACTAAACAGTGCCTGCGGTACTGACTGTGCCGACGAGGATTGAAGGCACTTCGCTTCCTGTACCGCAGGTACTTCGTCAATGTTTACAAAACGAGCGAGATCGGTGAGTGATTTTTGTCATTTTTGTCATTTTGTTACTGCATGGAGTATTTTTTCAAAAATCGGGGAATGTAGCGGGGTGTAGATGTATCTTATCTACATATCCATGCTAAAATTTGTGGCAAATGATCAATTTCCTAGAAACGTAAGGACAAATAAGTTGAGATTGAAACGTGATTTTTTCACATCAGTGACTGTTTAGACTCGATTTCTTTTCGCTGACCCAAACGATGTCGTCTCTGCCGTCGTAAATTATATTTATAAATGACATGTGATCTGCTAAAACATAAAATATGTCCAGAAAATTCCGAATTTGAACGTTATGCCACTTTTGGAAAAGTGCCGCAGGCATTTTGACGATGCCGCAGCCCCTTCGAGGTGCCGCAGGCACTTTCAGAAAGTATCGGGACATAAATTTGGCCGAAACTAGACAGATGGAAGAACAGAGAAACAACATTTCCTTCAAGAAAACGAAAAGAAAAATGGGTGTTGTATAGTATGTAGTGGAATGCAAGTCAACTGAAGTCAGGTACCCTCATATTGCCGCATTTCAGAAAGCGGTCCGCAGAATAAAAACCCTGTGCTGCTCGATTTGTTGTTGTTGTTGTTTTTTTTTTAAAGTTTTGTTTGCTGGGAATAAAATAGGTTTTTACGTACATGTAAAAACTATTAAAATTGGAAATTTCTCCCGTTTGATCGTTTATGAGCTATACTTATTAAGTTCTCCTTTTTTCTGAAAACATTTTTAAAATATTTTTTTTTTGTAGATATATACTAAATATTTCCAGGAAACGTTAGGCTATTAAAATAACTACAGAAAATTTCACAAACATAGATATAGTTTCTGATTTTATACCGTAATAACTGTCTAGCTTGTAAATGTCAGCTGTCCACAATGGGCTCTTACACAAATGGTATCGAGATTATAATGTGAATCATCGCAATAATATTTACAGGAAACTTCTGACTATTGAGACTCTTATTAGAAAACTTCGCTTTATCACGATAATTTCTTGAAGTATCCTGACAGCTACCTACCTATCTCGTGGCAGAGGTTATAATGCAGTAATCTGGTCAAAAATGTGCTTCCGTGGTGTAGGTGTAGTCGAAAGAAGTCCCTAATAAATAGATCTTAAGTTTTCTATTCTTCGCGCATTTTCGCATAAATCGGGAGCCAAATGGGCATCATTCCACTCGTGGAATTAATTTTACATAAAATAGGACACTTTTCATGCTAATATTCGCTTGTTTTCGAGTTGTTTTACGTGAAAACGAAAGTAGGGTTTTTGTTCTGCGGATCACTTTCTGAAATGCGACAATATGAGGGTACCTGACTCCAGTTGACTTGCATTCCACTGCATACTATTCCACACCCGTTTTTCTTTTCGTTTTCTTGAAGGAAATGTTGTTTCTCTGTTCTTCCATTTGTCTGTTTGTCTAGTTTCGGCCAAATTTATGTCCCGATACTTTCTGAAAGTGCCTGCGGCACCTCGAAGGGGCTGCGGCATCGTCAAAATGCCTGCGGCACTTTTCCAAAAGTGGCATAACGTTCAAATTCGGAATTTTCTGGACATATTTTATGTTTTAGCAGATCACATGTCATTTATAAATATAATTTACGACGGCAGAGACGACATCGTTTGGGTCAGCGAAAAGAAATCGAGTCTAAACAGTCACTGATGTGAAAAAATCACGTTTCAATCTCAACTTATTTGTCCTTACGTTTCTAGGAAATTGATCATTTGCCACAAATTTTAGCATGGATATGTAGATAAGATACATCTACACCCCGCTACATTCCCCGATTTTTGAAAAAATACTCCATGCAGTAACAAAATGACAAAAATGACAAAAATCACTCACCGATCTCGCTCGTTTTGTAAACATTGACGAAGTACCTGCGGTACAGGAAGCGAAGTGCCTTCAATCCTCGTCGGCACAGTCAGTACCGCAGGCACTGTTTAGTACCCGTGTATAAATACCAGTGTTTCTTCCGCTATGTCAATTGGTTTATCCCGGGAATCGGGAATCTTGTCCGTATTCTATTCATGAGAATGTTCAAAGCGACATCATCTAAGATATGTCCTTTTGTTTTTTTGTTGTTTTTTTTTTTTTTTTTTGTTTTTTTTTTGTTTTGTTTTTTAATATGCAGGTAGGCAAGTTATATTTAAGTATTTAAAAAAAAATAAAAACAATTCATAACGCAAATGCTGGCGACCCAGATACGCACGAGGGAAAATTAAGCTGGGCATGAGAAAGGGTAAAATATTCTACCTTTTTCTGCTTTACGGGCAACACTAATATTAAAATCGACCCAAATTTAGGGAAGCTCTTATAAACATTTTGATCTACTAACGATTAATACTCAAACATCAAAAATATGTTTAAATTACTCTGTAACACTGGAAGTTAAACATGCCAATTGTTCCCCGTATCATCTTTTATTTATAACATTTATTGGAATTTATAAAACAACAGTGAGACTTTTTTTAGCAATACAGTGTGAACTCGGCCCGAGTTTTATTTTCTAATACATTTATACGTCGATAATTTTGAGTTGTCCCCTAAAAAAAGTATTATAGGGCGCCGCCATATTGTTTATATACAAGAAGCGACGCGACGTCATTTAGCATTACGGTCTATGGAGAAAAATACAAAATTGAACATATCAACTTCAAAAAAATTTTTTTTGGAAAAATGAAAAAAGTGCCTAGAGATATGGATCTGCGCTATATATAAACATATTTTAGGGCATCATAACGCATATCATAATTTTAAAAATGATGTTAACCAGATAGGTTGGACAGACTTTAGTTCCGGTTTTGTTTTATCAGTTCCAGCGTAACGTTATGAATTTTTGATACAATAATGTGTTTTGAATCGAGAAATATTCTATCAGGAACAAAGAGGAACTGTCAAGGTATTGGATTTTTATTCCGTTTTTCCGGGGTGTAAGATGGATTTTTCCAGCACCGGTAAAAATACCGGAAATCCCCGTCTGGTATGCAAGAAATGCCTTTATACAGCGTCTCATGAACAGCTTGGTGGATCTTTGTCATACTTGGTCTGGAGCATCATTATAAGGTCCTCTTCCAAATTTATTTATATAGGAACTTGGGCCCTATTAGGGACCACTATAGCTAAAAGTAGATATGCCTTTCTTCGCATTAACCACTAAAATGTAATGGATTTTTATCAAACTCGATGTGTAACAATATCGTAAGGTCTCTTGCTATTTTGTTACAAATGGGGATAGGGACCAATTTAGCTAAAAATATAAACACGTTTAATGACCTCTTCTCATGAACCGCTTCATGAATCTTCATCAAACTACTGCTGTAATTATTCGTCTAAGGATAAACGAAACAAAATTGCAACCCTACGAAACCTTTGCGAAAAATTAAAAGAGAACCATTTAAATTGTTAAAGTGCGGTGTTAAGTTTTGCAATTTGAAAAATGTTAGATGAAAGATGAATGTTAAATGAAAAATTCATAAACTTCTTTCCTTATTACAATTCGCCGACCATCATTTTTAAAGATATTTCTTGTTTGTTATTTCTTTAAAAAACTGAAAGATAATTTGACATTCCTGTCTTTTCCCTTTTGCACAGAGTAAAACCTGTGAGAATATCCTTTCTGGGGCAGAGAACGGAACAAAGCAAAACAATAGGAGACTCGGTTTCATTGAATCTGCTCATGTCAGGAAATGAAACGCGCAACGCCCCTGATGCCATCTAGCACCACCTTAAGCGGAATGCTGTTATAATTAAAAGTTATGTGTATTCTGACAGTGAAAATCACCCCGATTCTTTGTATAGAAATTACTTTATTTGTCCAAAAAGTCAACTGTCCGTTCAATATTTTGTATTTTGTCTACAAATACGTTGTGCTTTCAGAAATTATAACATACCTTAGCATACATTAATTATGTCTCATGGCTACATGCTTGGAGTAAAATTCAGGTTCCTACCATCCCAATTTGGACTCGGAAGCTAACAGATTCCATTCTTTGTCACTTCTTGGATCAAAGTGTAAATGTATAGTGTAAGAAGTGTAGAATACAGTTGTACATGTAACTCCTGCAGACACTAAATTTATGATTAAGGGTCCCAATGCAAAATTGTTTTTAAATGATCATCAGCCCTCTTTTCATTGTATGTTATCAGATTTTATGTTATCAGTAGCACTGTCAATATACTATAAGTATAAGCTTATCAATTCCTTGTCTTAATACATTTTTAAATTTCAGTATTATAAAACTATCCCTTGGTTGTATCATTTTCACATACAGATTTTTGGATCCAAAACCACCAAGCGAAATGGTTTATAAGGTCACTATCAGAATAACTCGTATGTATATATAGTATCTTCTTAAGAATAGCACTTAAAGCTAGTCCAGCCTTAGCTATTTCTCAGCAGTGCGACCAAAGCAATTATTCGATGTGAATCTATTGGGTTTTCTTTCTGCAGGTTTCAAAACAAGCAACATCGGGGTTGAAAACCAACATGACGTTTGAATACCGTACAAACGGAGAAAACGTCTCGATTCAGGTAACATTTTGCCTATATTTTCCTTATTACTTGGTGGATTTTCATAAAATAAAGTGCGCCGAAGACAATAAAATGAGCGTTTTCTTCCACACATTGAATTACCATCACTGAATTCTCAGTACTTTTTCTCAAACACTTCGCCAATTGCTTTCGTGGACTAATATAACCGTTTAGATAACGTACAAAAGTTCGCAGTTGGGCGAAGTGTTTGGTAAAAGTACCGAGAAATGATTACAGACCTCTTTATCTTACGAAAATCCGTCAAGTTATATGGAAAATGTAGACAAAGTGTTACCTGAATGGGACATTTTCTACGTATGAACGGTATCCAAAAGTTACGTTGGTTCACCACCCTGACCGTGGAAAGCCTTAATAAAAACTGTAAAAGCTGCTGGCTACCTTAAAACATTACCTATTTTAATATTTCGTTAAATTGAGAAAATATGAACAGAAATTGACAGTAGAGTTACAGTAGAAATTGAATTACTGCAAAAGCGGCATAATAATATTGATATTAATGTTAAATAATTTAAAGATTATTCTCCCTTTACCAGGGAACAATTTCAAAAACTAACCGACAACAAATTGATACATATAGTTACTAGTATTACAGTAGCATATACAATTGGTTTATTGATATGTAGTCCTAGGCTAAACTTCGCTAACAGAATTATATTATTCAACTATATCATATGGACCTGACTAGGCCAAAACAAAACTCAACTGAGCCAATATGACAAAATCAAGGTCAGTATAAGCAAGAAGGTGATGATTGCGCTATATCACTCACCGGAGTTCCACAGCTCGAACAGAGTAGACGGTTTCCAATGTTTTCCATACAGCTATACAGTCCCCTTCCCCACCCCCACCAATAAATTATCTCTTCCTCCAACCCCATCCAGCAGCCACGTTCTTTTTATCTATTTGACGAACATGACAATTTTTAACCATTTTAGTAGAGGTTACCAAAGGACAATTACCCTTTAATTGGTAGTTCAATACCAATACGCAGTTCAAGTATTTTGATTGGTTAAAATAAACTAATTTCTTTGTAGTAAGTCTATAATAAGCTGTTTTGCATATCGTCAGAGTTACGCAACATTGTTTATGGTGCTTTACTGAGTATTAAAGTTTGTATTCATAGGTATTTATATTCTCGCATACCACAGGTCTACCATGGTTTCCTAGTTCGTCTTGGGATGAGAATGAGCTTTTTATAGATATTGTATTTTCTAAATTATCATAACAATAAATACACGAGTCTGCCGGCAAGGCCTCTAGACTGCAAACTTCAGGCTGCTAGGCCGCCTACTTCAGCAAGATGCTCAGCTGATCTTTGTTCACCCCTAACAAACCTTATTGATTAGGGATGAAAATAATTTACAGAATTTATTTATGTTTATATGTTCTTCTATAAACCATGTTCTTTCGTAAAAGGTTTCATGCTGAATAAAGTTATTGTATTGTAATATTATTGTATACTGATTTTCAGAAAGTAGGCCATTGCTTACAAAGAGATATTCTTTGTCGGAAACCGAATTGTATTTTTATATTGGTGGTAAAAAATATAATGCCGTAACATCCTTTTAAGTTTGCACTTCTTCATGTATTAAGGTAAATGGTTTTCAGACAGATCGGTTTGAAATTTCGACTGTTGTAGGATAGGACAAGGTTGAGGGTACATCGCCTGTCTTAAGTTGGGTTTTTTTCTTTTGTAGTTTTTTTTTCTTTGTAAATGATCTCGCTGTTAAGCTCAAAACTCTAGATCTTGGCATTAATATTAGCTGTAATGAAAAAGTACGTATAATTTATGATGATATAGTTTTAAGGTAGTTCTGCACCGTTTGTTAAGCCGGAAGTAATGACTAACGTCATTTATCCGGATAACGTAGAAGAAAGCCTGGACTCGGTATAGGGAAATTAAAATCGTTTTATGAATTATGACAAACCGTGAGCAAATTCATTAAGAAAGCAAAATACCGTACGTTTATTTACGACTGTCAGAAGTTTTATTAAAATCTACATTGTAAAAACTTTCTATTAAAAAAGAATAATATTGTGATGTGCACATAAACACCAAGAAAAAATGAAAACTTGTGCGAGATCTAAATTTTGCAAACAGTCTGGCAAAACTTTAAACACACAACCCTATTTTTTTATTTATCGAATTTTCTAGGTATATTCTTAAATTAAAAAAAAAACAGGGTTAGCTAAAAATATACATAGTAGAAAACAAAATTATTCGAACGTGCTGAACTACTCTAATTGATGAAAATAAACAGGATCTATAGTCAGTTTTAAATACACTTTTTAAATCAGATTGGTGCTAATCCTAAAACAAGTGTTATTGTGTATTTTAGACCACGTAATATTGCGGTTACAGAATTTATTTTTTTAATGTGATACTCTATGTTTACAACTGTTTGATAAATGAATATGTGTGTCTAGTCTTGTGGTGCACCTATTTTCGAATTAGGTAACTAGATGTGGAACTCATTTAATAAGGCAGTAAGTACAGCTCTAGGACTTTTAACTGCCAAATTTGAAATTTTAGAAATAATGCCATATGACACTCGTTTATACTACGCAATAGTTACTGATTTATATTGTGTAAGATGTTTATAGAAAAAACAAACCATCAAATATTTCTGTTTTGTTATGGTCAAATCTAGAACTGGTATTTTAGAGTTAGAGAATATTTTTAACAACAGAATGTGAAGATATGTTTTATCATCATATTGTTAATGTCGAAAACTGTATTTGTAGGTCAAATTTACAACGACTAGTATAATATTAGGTTATTTAACATTATTCAGTACAATACGGAGATTTATTACATACTCGTTTTTATTCCCCGTTAAGTTACACTGGTACCGGAAACGTCAATATTTTTCCATACACTGACACCTGAATTTCATATCGGGTGCGTGACGTAATTCAGTGTGTGTTGTTGCACAATTTTTTCTATTTAGTTCAGTATTGTCATTCCTATTCAGGCTATTGAACAAATTTATGATATTTTCATTATATTTATACGTGTAGATGCGTATGTAATAAAAAGGTTATTATCTTTGCACCGGGAAATATGCACTCGTTCTTCAGCGGAAGAATATTGCGCTCCTAAAGTCGCGCAATATTTCCGCTGAAGAACGAGTGCATATTTCCCGATACAAAGCTAATAACCTATAAATATTTGGACTCGTACCCAGCTGAGAAAACCATGAGCCGCTAGGCTCGTCCAATATGGTTTTCTCAGCTGGGTACGAGTCCAAATATATCTCGTATTATACAGTACAATGTTAAATAACCTTTTTATTCTATATCTATTTTATCTTACTATAATAATAGTTTAAATTAAAAAATGTTTCACTGAATATTGTATTCCTGCCTTTTCTAGTTTTTCCCAGCTTGGTATGAGTGCAAATATATATTATACAGAACAATGTTAGACTTTAAATAACCTTTTTATTCTATATTTATTTCACTTCATACGTAATATACGTAATTCATTGAATGTTGTTTTTTCTGCGTATCATCGTTAAAAAGAATATTGGTGCAACCTCCCTACAACAGCCATTTGGCGATTTGGATGGTAATAATACTTGGCTGAGATATTATATGCCAACAAACATTGTCAGCAAGTTTGGTGAAGAACGGATGAAAACTATTCGACTTAAAAAAGCGGACAAGGCTAAATTCCCCGTTTTTCGAGTAATTCAAGGACTATAAGAGTGCCTGGTACAATTTGGCTGGTTATCGAAATTGGCCGAGATGTAATGCCTACAAACATTGTCAGCAAGTTTGGTGAAGATCCGACCTAAACTGAATTATAGAGCAGACATGTTTTGGATGCTGACCGCCCGTCCGTTGCCATTCATAATCTTCTCCATTTTGTTTCCGGAACGGCTTCTTTAAGCGACTTTTCAAATATTCCAACATCTGATGATCCTTTTTACTGTATTTTTAAGTTTTTGATTATTCACGAACGTTTTAATATCTAAATCAGATAGCATTGTTATCCCTTGAATGGTTCTTGTGTATTGTAAACAAACAAAAAACTCAAATTAAATCCAGATTTCAAGACGCATAATCAAACCCTGTACATAGAGCGCCTACTTCATCCGATTTACATTCGGAACATTTTCACGCGTTTCGGGCTTTATCGTATGTTTAACATGGGACTGTTGAACCGTCCAAATACAGAAAATACAGGATTTTTTGTACGCGCGTGCGTCCAAATACAGAAAATACAGTAATTTTGTACGCACGTGCATCCAAATACCGTAATATATTGTACGTTCACATGTTGCAAATGAATGTTCGCGATTGGATAGATAAAATAGGTATAGAATAAATGATTATTATAAACGGTGGAAAAATACAGCGGATTCCCCTATATTTGACTTAGTAACCGAGGAGGAAATCAGTTAGTTACCTACATGTTACTTTAAGTAGAAATTGAACAAGAAAGCTATATTAGGTGTGTTGTGATACCATTTCGTACTGGGACCGGCGAATATGAAAGACTGCTTGTTCCTGAAAGATTATGTCCGTTCTGTAAAGAAAATCGGAAAACTATGTGCTAATACAATGATACAATGTGAATTATAAAATGAGATAAGAAATTAAGGTATGTCAACTCATGTTTTTGCTTAGTATAACACAATTACAAATGTTCTCGGAAAGAAAGCAAACGTTTTCCGACAAAAATATGAAAAACCGTCATATGTGTGAAATATCTTGTTTGTTATTTATGATTCGACCCTATTATCACAAAAAGTACGAAATCAACAAAAACACCAATATTTTTGACCTCATGTGTAATACACTCAGCAAAAGTTCTAACTCCACACCTACAATTTTGTATATATATATCGCTAACCTTTGAACATATTTCAACAAAATTTGGACACTATATAAATCAAATGTTTAATAAAAGTAATTTATGAAACAGTTGCGTGAAATTAATGGCAAATTCATTGAAGCGTGAACAATTTGAACAGAACAACCCCAAAAATGAAAAGTTTTTAACAACAGCATTTTGTAGTTCATGGAGATTGAAAGAAACAGGTCTCAGACTCCTGACTCTTCGCCTAAGTTCACCCCGCAAGTGTTCAATGGGGTTCAACTCAGGAGACTCTGAACACCACGGTAGCACATAAATGTTATTTTCGTTTCAACTAGTTTTCGAATATAATTTCATATAAGCGTGTACCTCTCGGTTTGATATGCCACTCTGGACCATTCTGACGGCGCACCCTTTCTCATCTAACGCCATCCGGGGCATACTTGTGGAAACAGGAAACTTTTATATTGATCACACATATTTCATATACACATATTTTGGATCGTGTAGAGCGACCGGTAGACATTTAAACATGAAAAGCACGTAATGCACGTGCACGGTTGAAATCAATGAAGGAGAGGGTATTTGTTTAAAATAACGATACGTAGGTACATAGCAGACGACATAAAGATATTATATGTTAATGGCTATAGCAAGAAAAATAACCATATTTCAAAAGTGTGGAGTTAGAACTTTTGCTGAGTTTATCTGAGGACTTCTGACTCTTACTGTAATGCGATAAGCGAATATCACATTTATTCGCTTCAAATCCTGCTTATCAGAATAGAACTGACAAAAAAAATCATCGGGAATGTGGTTGCGTCACGGAAATGGAGCTGTTGGTATACATGTGAATGTCAACAACGTATGTGACTGTGAAACCAGTGTCTGAATAGCTTCTTACGACTGTATTTTCGTCTACATAGCTTATTTTAACTGTGTTATTTCAATATATATGATTGCCTCAATCATTTCAAGAAGACTTGGACCATGATTTGAACACAGTCTGAGATAATGAAATACTAGTCTATACCCTTATTGTATCATCATTGTCTGTATAAAATGGTACAATATTATAGTAGATTTAAAGCAAAAATGATTATGAGAAAAACATGCTTATTTACTACATTTCAACCGGACTGTTATCATTTTGCATAGCATTTGTAGAATTATAGGCCAAGTAGCTGAGAAACAAAATGGGCAAGGTTTGCAATTCTAGACAAACATTTACCAAACGCTGTTGACTGCATTTACACAAGTCTGATATTTCATGGCTACGGAGTGCTGCTAGTTAAGTTTTAAGTTTCTCTGTATTTTGGATCAAGATGTCTTCTTGCTGAACTGTTTCCACAAAGGTCAAACCTTATATTTAACAGTAATAATAGGGACAGCGCAGATGTGGCTATGGGGTCATGTTTGTACGGGCTCAGAATCTCTAGTTAGGTTAACTTCCTACCCAAACGTCACTGAAATACGGTTAGAAAAAAAGGTATTGTATCCAAAAAGCCAAATCATGTTTCCTGCTCTTGTGTCGGCTTGTTTACAATGCATTAAGATCTGCATCACGTGCGCACACATGCTCGTCTAACTCAATATATTGTGCATATCATATGATTTTCATTAAGGAGGTCCTTGGTTCGAAGTGAGAAAGCGGCGTCTGTTCTACATGAAGATTATCTGACTTATCTTATGCATGTCGGAAGTCTCAGTTACTTCGGGGAACAGAGCAAAACTCGTATACATTCCATGAACACTGCTTATGATAAATCAGTCCGAGTGTCGCTATATATATGGTAACAGCGTTTCACTAACCGAGACGAAAAAATTGTTTGTTAGCGCATGTCTGAAATATAATTTTGCCCTTCGAGAATCTATATGTTCGTATAAAATTAAAAGAATGTGAATTATAAGGTAAGCTGATTAAGTGACTTTGCAAATAATCCACGGTACTGAAATGCTATAAATCGTTCTTGTGTACAACGATTAATTCTTCAAAATTTATCATTTAATAAACTTTCAAATCACTTTCTTTGCACCGTTTAAGATTTGAACACTTTAAGCCTAAACTACAAGTGGCTATAAATTCTTTTTCCAATTTCGGGGTTACGTAAAGACATGTTGTTTGTTTACATTTCCAACTGCAGTGAGCAAAATGAAACATTTCTTTACGGCATACCGTATGCATGTCCTAACGTGACAGTCGATATTCAGATTAAGGCTTTTCGTGAAGTTATTTCATACTGTACAGGAAAGCGGTTCTGTCAAAACAAAAACGAGTTGTCAGTTATATCAAATAAAGTTATTTTTATAAGCAAATTGTTATTTTTGAAGGCAGAAATATATGGCATGTCGTCCCAAAAGTGGTCATTTAAGCAATATTTTATAACATAATATCTTAAAAGGTATGGTTTATAATGTGTACATTTATATACATATATTTCACCATACTGTACCAAAAGGCACAACCACGATAGAGAGACGAAAGATAATAAAATCATGTTATTTTTTTGGTGACAAATGTGCACTTATTCTCATGTTGTAGGAGATGACTTGTCCGGTGATATAAAACATAGTTGCATTCCGTTTTACGATTCTGTTAGTAAATTCATGAATCTACACGCTTGGTGGCAAAAGTTACGAGAAGTCCGTGCATATATTTACCACGCCCTTGAACCAGTTTGATAGCTGAAATCGTCCGGACAAACTCAATAGAAAAATACCTCTCATCCTTCCTTTTATGACTTATACATGTACATGTTAACATTTTGACGTATTTCTGCAGATTCAGACTGATACATTTGCGGAGTCCCAGACACACCAACGCGAAATTCGCAAATGGCTGGTTGTGTCCAGAAACCTTTTTCCTGCATTTACATAAACCTTTTATTAAAAACTAAAAGTGAATATTTATTTTAAAAAATGAAAATAGTGAAACGAACGTTTTAATATTTCGGCGTAACTTCTGAAAAGTGGTGAAAAGTTTAAGGTTTCTATATATAAAATGTGGAATCATCGTCACATTTTATATGATTTGTTATGTTTTCTTTATTCTGTTTCTTTTATTACTTGGATCCATGCTGGTCGCAAACTCACTATGTTGGTTTTCTAATGGCGCGGCTCATATATATTCGGAGAACTCTGTTCGAAGCCAACACGTTTTCATAATTATGACTCTTTGGGGCATTTAAAATTATAATGATATCTTTTTTTACTTTTGGTTACCTGGTATGTTTTGAAGTTGTAAGATGTCTAATTTTTGCAAGCTACGTCTGGCGTACAAATGCAAATCCTATTTAAAGTTGTCATTTTCTGTCTTATATTTTAGATAATTCTGTTGACGCACAGACTGCTTTTGGCATACTGACATAACTGCTTTCATGTACTAGAATGACTTTGGTGAAATAAAATTATTTTTAAACAAATGCAAACATAGACTTTTTTGTAATTGTTCGTATACAGAATACGGTAGCCACCGATACATCGATGCGACGTGCTGTGTTTGACCGTCGGTCCTCGAATAGTGTCGTAAATGATCATACCTGATCGCATCTAGACTAACAAAGTCTGTTGAGATCAAATAATCTGTAACAATATTAATTTATTATTTACTTAATTTTTCAATCATTAACCTTTAAGTCTTATTATTGAGTTATATTGTCTTAGCAGCGGTCTCATTGTTATATCATTTATTGTTATCTTTTATTTAGTCTGTTTCAATCATTATAAGAAGTGAAATTCATGCAGATATATTTACAATAGTTTTGCCTTTTCAAAAAGTAATCAAGCGCTTTCTGGTACTTTCACAAATAAAGTTTGTTTGTGTGTGTGTGTGTGGGGGGGGGGGGGAGCAGTATGCAGATAATAAAAATCTTTTATTTTATCCACATTCATACTTTTGGCTTCTGATGTTGCCTAGAAATAAATAAAAGTCATCGCATACTACCACGTACTGTTTATGAAGCTAAGGATTACTTTTTTTATTTCTTATTCATGTGTCTTAATCATTGTGTAAAAACTTGATATAGTTTTAATATTATTTGTTTATTATTAGCTTTATTATCATTATCATTATTATTGTTTTTTTTATTATTATCATCATCATCATCGCCGTTGTCGTTGTCGTCATTTGTATTATAGTTACCATTTGTATCATTATTGTATTTTAAATTTTATCATTGTTATTATTATTATTATTATTATTATCATTATTATTATTGTTGTTATTATTATTATTATTATTATTATTCATTACTTTTAAATATTTTTACGTTGTCTGTCTAGGCTTTACGTCACAACGACACAGTCCATGTCACATAGTGATTATCTAAACAGTGCACGGTGGAAAACCTCATTACCGGTGGCGACTATAATAGACCCCGGGCTACCATAAACACCCCTTCATTCCCCCACCCCACTTCCCCACCCCCACGGGGATTTTTTGTTCATCATTATATTTTGAAAACTATATGTCTAGAGTATGTTTTGCAAGATGTTTGCTAATTTTAAAATTGAGACTGGAGTCGTGACAGCGATGACTTCGCGTTACCTAATAATTTCCTTAAGAGTGAAGCTCATCTGAAGCTCTTGATTTAGTATGTGTTATTACAGTTCATACTCGAGAAGTAATAGCAAAATGTGAATGTAAATAGTCCCTTTAAATATTTAAGCAAAATGAAGAAAACAAAATAAACTTAACCGTTACAAATACATATTTTGTTATCCAATTTTCGTAAAATCTCAATAAAATTCTTTTTCTGCTCATTCTGCGCGTTTTCACGTGCCTGACGCCATAATGACGTCATTTTGGCGTCGTCGAGTAACTGTGAATGTCAATGACGTAACCAATTTGTAACTAAATGTACATACTATCAATTGATGTATTTAAACAAAAATTTAATTCATTATGAAAAACGCAGTGTCTGAAAGTACCCTCATTTCTTTTCAATTTAAGTGAATTTTTATGGGGTAGTTGTCTAAAATTGAGCAAAACTTCTTTAATCTCAATTTAAAAAATGGCAAACAAGCAAATTATGTAATAGTCTACCAAAATCCCTAGGGGGTGAATGATTTCACCTAGTAGCCGGGGGACTGAAATAAGCTTACATACAAACATATCTCAGGTGCCGTCCACACCGGTGGATCAGACGCATAGGTAGAACCACATATCTTACCTAAACCAGCTAGTCAGCTCCTTCACATGATTTCAGAAGCATGACTGGAACCCGCTGAGACGAGGGACAAGTAATTGTCTTAAATCAAGTGTTACCAGTTTATAAATATAATATAATACGCATTCTAATACAATTATATTACTTTCTGAATTGTTTCAAGTGACACGTGTTCAGCTTGTACTTCCGATTATGCCATTTGTAATGAACTTTAAGCAACTTGTTGAAAGGTAATCAAAGTTTTCGGCAATTTTATTGTTGTTATTAAAATGCCTCTTATCTATAGTATTGCCATAACGTTTGGAAAGTAGATCATTCGTTTGACACACAGAGAAAGATTATAGGGTACTTCAGGGGCCTCTTATACAGATTTAGAGTGTTTATAAGGGTCAGTGCAGAATGCAGGTGCGAGAGAATGCGTGCCAGAGAGCTGAAATTCAGTTTTAATGTACATGTATAGACTACTAGCTACCAGACGAGTACTAGTATATGCCTAAACGCTTTTATGTTGTGTTAGGTATTTCTATATTAAATGTATTGCTGCAACCTTTTCTGTTCCTATCGCTCCAGCTTTTTTTCATGATAGTTCTTAACTTTGACAGAAGATCTCTTGTTATGTTGATTTTATATTTATAGTAAATCAGTAGCGTATAAGGTTGAATGGTCCAAACCTGCAGGTAATTTTACAAGTATGATTTTGCTATATAAATGATTTCAAAATGGGTTTGATAATTTTTCTCCAAATATACGTCAAATGCA
This sequence comes from Mercenaria mercenaria, assembly GCF_021730395.1. Classification (NCBI taxonomy): domain Eukaryota; kingdom Metazoa; phylum Mollusca; class Bivalvia; order Venerida; family Veneridae; genus Mercenaria; species Mercenaria mercenaria. The sequence goes on along the minus strand of NC_069377.1, from coordinate 22,181,758 downwards.
TCAAAGCTGTTCTACACTTTTCCGAGGGTTGGGGGCGCGTCCCTCTTCCTTCTTATATGTGCCTGCATTGACACTGTACCTTGGCTACGTCCCTTATTAAATTAACAAAATTAATTTTTAAAAATCTGAAGAAATCCTTAGCTTATACGCTTTTATGGTGCATGAAATCCCTACTGGATAGAAAACATTAATAACTATGTTTGAAACATTGGCACGTGTTCGCAAAAATAGAGCTGTTGTGACTGAAACACTGTTGAAAAACGGCGTTAAACCCAAAACAAACAAACAAAAGAACTGCTGTTACGGGTTCAACATATTGCTTCTAATAAAAAGCAAAAGATAATGTGATTATTTATATAGTGCTTTAGAAATTATTATGTTGCGCAAAGCAGCCAGTTACAAAACGCTGTAAACAAGATTTCCAAAAAAGTTAATCCCTTCCTATCGTGCTTGTGCTGAAATATATAAGGGTCACTAGGGTGTATTTTTCCATAACTTAACGTCCAACCTAAACATATCTTTAGGAAATCATCTAGATATATCTAAATTCAGAATATCTAAATTCAGAATGGGTCCATAAAGTCATTTATAAAATACGACATGAATATATTAACATCAATAGCTTCTGTTTAAGTGACACAATAAATGGTATAGCCTTGTTCATGGCTCTCTTATCGCCTGGTATTAGAGAGTTTAAATATCAATATTTCATTTTGTATATCAAATTTTGATAGGCATAAACTAATTTAAAGTATTTACATATGAAAATTCCTATCTACGATGTATCAAATGGCTCGAGTCTGCCACTTATTTTCTTTCCGTTGGGTTCATTTAGAGTCATTTAGGCTCTTCATCCGGGCAATCTGTCAGAATTATATGCCCCTAATATATAACCATATCAGTTAATTCTTAAGATTTTATACATTATACCGTATTTTTATCTTTAATAAGACAATATAAGCAGATTTAATATACAAAACAAATAATTCAACCACAGATAAGGCACTTCAAATCCCGTATGAAATCCAAAGTAAACGTTAAAGTTCGTTTTCAAACGGCAATACACATTTGAATGGTCTTGCGAAATTTGGCTACTTCATCAGAATTCGTGTCTAATTTTCTATATTAAGCTTTATTACTTATTTGTTTAAAATCTAGAAAGCAATAAATTATTTTTAATTTCCATTAAGGTGTGTTTACCGAACTTATGATATTAAGTGGCACAATTACAGGATTTTCTTAAATAATTCAGATTGTGATTTTGTGCAATTTAACGAGACACAATACATTAATTTTGTAAGCTCATGTCTTCATGCTGATCGTTCAATTTCGCAATATGTATTGGCAAAATATGATACCACAACTGATCTATTCAAATTAAGCCAATAAAGGACAATGAGGCTGATGTGTCTACGAACATTGACATATAAAACCAAATGCTCGACATGTAAAGCCGAACACTCGCGATATTTTTTCTGTTTGAACAAAATTAGTAGAAAAAAATCTCGCAGCTATTCCACTACAGACAATGACTCATTTTTGGACTTCTTTACCAGAATCTTCATCTTTGTAAACGACTCAGGAGCTTGCGGTAAAAAAAAAACACGCTTAACCGCAACCTCCGGATCCGGAGTCCGCTTCTCTATACCTGCACCAGTTTGTCTCCCGTAGCTGTATTATATTCGTATTCATTTCGTTTTACCTTAATGTTTTCTTTTCATTTTGATTTGCATTTTGTACCCATTCAGAATATCTACATTCGGACTAGCTGAAAATTTACCAACCATCTATAAACGAGCCACTTTAATAAATGCAGAACAATACAAGATGATAAAGAACACTCAAGAATTGAAATATTTGATTTTCCTTTTCAAATTAAAGTAGCGGTCGTTTATAAAATCAAGTGCCACATTAAAACAATTGCTTTCCCTACAGGTGTTCACGTCGTATCGAGCTTGATCATGTTTCCCTGTAGCGTTTAAACCACCTGTGCTCCCTACTTCACAAATTAAGGGCTATAAACACATAATCGAAAGTTATATTGAGCATTTAATGTTCCCCTTTTTCTATGTTTATACCGATTATTGCTTCCATGTACGATGACTTTTTTTCCCCCTGATTATGTTTTTTTTTACATACAGGAGAAAAACAATACATTTATTCCAACAGTTGAGGTATTCCGATCAAAATACTCGTTTTCTTCATATACATTTATCAATTTCATTTTCATCGGTTTTTTTTTTTTTTTTTTTTTTTTTTTTTTTTTTTTTTTTTTTTTTTTGGGGGGGTTTTTTGTCGTTGATTTTGAATTAAATTGTCGGGAAAGTTTTTAATTGTATAAATATGGTTTAACACATTAATGAGATCATATTGCACAATATGATGTGGCAAAGGATGAAAAAGCTTTAATTTTTTATTTATTTTTTTTTGAGGGATTCGCCTTTAAATTAAGTACATTGTAACCTTAATTTTCAAAGCAGACGAAAATGTCAGTAAAATAGTTAATCACAATTTATAATTTCAGTGCACTCTAAAATGTAATATACAACTTTATTTCTACCATTACCCACTACGGTATGGTACGGGTATTCCTTTAATTACAAATCAGATCTTGCTTATCAGGTTATTTAACATTGTTCTGCCATATATTTTGATGAGAATCCTTTCGAAAAAAAATTTATATCCCGTATTGTACAGGACAGTATTCCTTTACTTTTTCTCAGTAAAATATGAGGAAAATCAAACATATATAGCAACTTTGCGTCAAATTTATATTGAATTATTTTGTCAACGGTTTTCATGTTTAGTTAATTAGCATGGTTGTTGCGTCGTCCAATACGGAATATATTGTATCCTTCGGCGGTCAGGTGATACAAATGCGAATTATTAGTTGGAAGAAAAATATGTATAAATCAATTAAATTATATAAATTTATGAATGTATAAATGAAAATTCCCGGATTACACTTAAAATAATTGACACATAAATATTTTCTCCATGTTGGAAAACAAAAGTCTTATGTCGAGATCTTTTAAAGGTATTTTGATCTTGACAGAGCAGAAAATGAATGTTTTTGTTGAATATAAGTCGCTATCAAATCCGGAGTAAAAGTTATATAAATCTGCATGATTTATGTGTTTTTAAATTAAATGCAAACCGGTCCTCTTCTTTTAGGATGTATCTGGCTTATTATGAAAACGGACATTATAAAAAATTTGTATTTGACAGATTCTAACATTACGTCGCGCTGGAAAATGGAACTAGTTAAAAGCTGTGTCTTTTTTATAGGTGATAATCAAGTACATTATTTTACATGACGGCGAAATTATTCCAATGCATGAAAGTTGCACCAGTCACATTAAAAACTACAAAATAGATTACAAATCTTTAATCGAATTTAATATCTCCACTTTATTAGCTTCCGGTTTAAAGCTCTGGTCACTGTTGTAAAAGAAACAGCACAACACACTTGAACCGAAAGTTGCTTACTTTGCGACAATATCAAAGATTCTTCTTTCCCTTTCTATTTTTCTATTTTGTTAATAGTATTTTTAGACTTATACATTCTGAAATGTAGTGAATATATTCATTATCTCCAAAAAGTAATATATATATATATATTACAAAACGAAATAACAAAATGTGTAAAAATTGCAACAACTTGATTTTGTTCATAATAGAAAAACGATGCTTCTGTAATTTGGTTCTGTTAGATATGACGGTGTCCTGTATGGGTCATCGCGTGATACGACGCGCAACAACAAGATGCGACCTAGACTGGCATCAGTCCTTAGGGTCCTTCAAAACAAATATCTCTACTATAATATCCTCTTTAATAGCACTTTCTTGTAAATTTCTCTGACTCTAAGATAGTTTTCTGAGAAAACGTAAGTGTCAGTATGAAGAAAGAAATTAATATTATTGCAGATTATTTGATCTCAACAGACTTTGTAAGTCTAGATGCGACCAGGTATGATCATTTACGACACGTGAAAACGTGTGGCTTCGAACAGAGTTCTCCAAATATATTTAAACTGAAGCAACTTTAAAACACTGAAAAAAAAAAAAAAATTCTTCATACTGTGCAAGTTTGTCTAAATTCAGATAAATATATTTACATCTTCGTAATTTACAATAGAGTAAAAGTCTGTTATCATTCTCCGATGCTCAAATCAAAAATGGGGGCATCGTTTATGTATTATATGGCATATCGTAACTTGAAAAGGAAATTCAGGCGTGAAATTCTTATCTAATTTTGTTAGAATCATATATAATTGTTAATTCACTTATAAGCTTTAAACGTATTTTCCAACAATCACATATTCATGAAATGAGTGAAATAACGGGTTTTCAATTTTTATTTTTACTTGACTCATCAAAAATCTTGTTGTTGCAGATTTCTTAAATCTTTTGTAAATAAAGCTGGTTTTGTTCGCTTTGTCTCAGCATCACTCGTCATTGCTTCGATTCAAAAAATGTTCTACGCCATAAAAAAAAGTAGTTCCGCGCTTTAAATGCAAATCAAAGTATGCAATACACATTTAAATTACTGCTACAGCATTAACGTTCAATTGCTGCTCTTACTGTAAATTAATTTTCGCTCCGGGAGGTACACTTGTATACTTCTATGTGATTATAATAATCTGCAAAAACAAAGATTTACACATCTGCACCAAAAGAAAATAAAGATATATACACTTATTATGGCCGAATGAAATTAACTTAAACTAATATAATTCCGAATGTGATGTTAACACCCCCGAAACATCTTCAGACGGCCCTTCAGACAAGAACTGGCCAATATCGTGCGTCAAATTTATCAGTTATCTCTTACTGACATAATGTATGAGCCCTCAAACACCCAAAATCAAACAGAAACGCGTTAGATATGGCCCATTAAGTAGATATACCGTTCAATTGTTAACTCGTCAGCGCAGTCAATTTCTTTTTGAAACTTTAACTTAAACGCTTTCAAAGTAAATCGCAACAATTTGTGAATCCACGACTTTCAATATCGTAGACGATTTTGATTAATTATTGATCTACGAAATTTAGTTCTTTCTTTTCTTTGAAATCGAAATGATAGAGTTTGAAAATTAAACTGAAAAAGAAAATCAGCTCATAGAACAGCGTAGGTTTTTTTGTTTGAAAATGGAGTCAAGAGTAATAAATTCAGATTCTTTACAACGGGCTAAGATTCCAACTAAAAGTGGCAATAGATACTCGATAGATATGATTTTAGGTAGATTGATGCAGGAAACAAATACCAAAGAGTTGGATGAGGGTTGTGATTCACAAAGAACGGCAGCTTCAAGTGTTACAGGTGCAAGCATAGCAGACACTGGTATTACAATTATTGATGAAGTTGCTGAAGATACTGACGAAACATTAGAACAAGATAGCGACGATCAGCACATTCTAGAACACAGGCTAGAAACTAAAGATGGTATGTCTGCTTGTTTTTATATCTCAGAAATTATTATGATCATATGATTTTATTTGCTTTATCCATTATATGAAAATGTCGCAAATGTAAGCATTGTTCACGTCTTAATTTCCAATATTTCAAACCGTCTCTTCGCAGAACTGATATCTCAAAATCAATTATTTATGGAGTCTAAGTTGTGTAAAAGGCATCATGGCTTTGGTTGCGTATAGATCTTGTTCATAACAATTTTGAACAAATTTATGTGCACGTTAGCCTGAATAAGAAATGATGATTTGTCTGCGCCAGCCGGTGATGGAATGTGACATCTGGTTCATTATACAAGCATGTGTTATCTTTGTTTATTTTTCCCTTTTTTGCCATATTGTCTCGTTCAAAAAAGAACTTGAGTGTACGACACATCTTTCCGATAGCAACCTCATGACAAAAGCTATTAGTGTTATATATATATATAACTGCTTTGATGATATGAAGATTTTTTATTCATGATAAGAAATTTGGGGCCCGTTTCATCAAAGTTCGCAAGTTTCGTTCCAAGTTCCCTAATAAGTATGAGCTGTTAAAACTCATTTATTTCCTAGGTTATAACATGTATCCTATTAAAAAGGTTTCATTACTTCAATTCTAAGACAAATCTATCTTATTTTTGCTCGGTTCAGATTCTAAGAAAAGCAAAGAAACGCTTAAAATTATGTACATGAAACACCTTACTCCTAGGTTCTAACTTTGTCCTAAGTAGGATCTTGAGCAGTTAGAAACTAATGGACAGAATGCTTGTTTATTCTTTATTAACTTTTGTCTTTCATGTTCCTGTAAAAACAGGATAGACTAAACGAGATTAGCATTATGTGTCTATCAAAGTTTTAATAAGATTACTCTGAAAGATGTGGAGCTTAAACCATTTTTACAAAGGGAGCATAAGCATCAATACAAAGAAAAATTCTTTAGTGTTTTTCAGACTTCTTTCAAGATCTGTTTAATTTGCTCTTTTGAACTATGTTAGAATGATGTATAAATTAATTTTATCAAACTCTTTGAAATTTATTTCTGATGTCATGAAATAAAACATTTGTTGAATGGCTTAGCGACCAATAGCCAGAACTCGTAGTCTTCGCCTTTAAGGCCTTGGGCAACCAGTTATGACAAATGACCGGAAAGTTATCAGTTCTTTAAGTGTTTAATATAATGTTTTTGTAAGCTTCTTGAGATATTTACCAGTGTTTTAGTAGATTTCTTCCAATTCTAAGATGATAAAAAACTTAGTGTGATCTTTTAATCAGTTCTATCAATAACAAGACAGTTTACTTTCTATCCATAGCAAAAGGTTATATACTCAACAATAAACATGAATAACAGCCCAAAATCCTGCTATTTATTTCTTAATACAATACAATACAATACAATACAATACAATGCAATGCAATGCAATGCAATGCAATGCAACGCAACACAACACAATTCAACGCAACGCAACACCATGCAACACAGACTTGGTTTCTGTTCAAAATAGTGATGAAATGTGCAACGCCCCTCATGATATCGATATTTTCTATTTATTCATTTATTTATATATCTATTTCTTTTTCTTTCTTTCTTTTTTTTATTTATTCATGTCTCATCTATGCACATACATGATAATGACATATATCACAGTACTGCAAAAACACTGAAAAACGGACCTTTTTTGGACCAAGTATAAGGTCCGGTTGTATGAAGTGTTAGTGTATCAATACAGATTAATTTGATTTACAAGTGAGTATTACTTCTAAGGTTTTTTCTAGTCTGTGCATTTTAATATGAGCCACGCCATGAGAACACCAACATAGTGCGTTTGCGACCAGCATGGATCCAGACCAGCCTGCGCACCAGTGCAGTCTGGTCAGGCTAACGGTTTCTCTAATTGCAATAGGTTTTGAAAGAGAGCAGTATGGATGGTCTGGATCCATGCTGGTCGCAAATGCACTATGTTGGTTTTCTCATGGTGCGGCTCATATATGCATTGCTTCTTATTGTAATAATATAACTTAAAAATTAAAACAAAAATAAATATCTAAAACAATAATCTTTCTTTTATTTTCAAACATCACATATAATCAAATGTTAACATAAAATTCCTCTTAAAATATCATGGAATTATGAATAGAACAGTTCTATATAAATCATGGCGCATGCATCATGTGGAGGTCGGTCTTTTAATTTTTAATAATCACTTAAGAACATCTAACTCTTTTAAAAAATTGAAAGTACTAAATGCAACAACAGATCCATAAATGATCTCATTAACCACATTTCTGCAACAACAGGCCAAAATGTTAATTAATTGCATGTTAAGATAATGCTATTAAAGTAAAAGTGACAATACACAGAAGTATGGCTAATCATCCGGCATTTAGAGAATATTCTTAATATAAAAATTATTCCACAGCGGCCATGAAAAAAAAGGGCCCGGTTTACAAATTTCTGATACTAGCTCAGAGAGCTTGTAAAATTGAATTATCAAAAGAAAAGTCGGGGCCATGAAAATTGTCCGAATTTTACTGTATTACACACAGTCATATTATCTATACAAGTAAAACATTTTCTTCGCAAATCACGTAAATACATATTATTTACATGGCGAGGCTAGAAAAAGGATGCTAATCGATATTTATAAAAACTACTTAAAATAATTTAGAATTAAAAACTTAAATGCAAAGTATAAGGAAAAGCATGCATGGGAAAGGGTTTTTAAAGAAATATTAAAAGTAACGTTTGTTCAGATCAAAATAACTTTAATTTACAGCAGTAAAACATAGTTTATCCAAAGATCTAACTTACATATATAAATGTTTCTTCTAACAGGTTTTGACATACAATCTAATCAGTTTCATGTTTGTTTACCAAAACTGAAACATTAGTTATTTGCAGCTACTTGGTTTCTGTTTCAATGACATTAATTACCTTGTAATGAATTATTGTTTCAATTTGAAACCGAATGTAAAACTGATGTACATTGCTACAGTCATACAGACGTTGTGTTCCTGTTTCATAGTTACACACGACCAATAGTTTTAGTATTTTGATAAATATAAGGATGTACGAAAAGTTCTTTCCTATTTTAACATATGTTTTGGTTTTTTAACTAATAGATATCCAGTGCTAAAATAGAGTTAAATGTATTCAAACCAGTTTCGGCCAACAAATTAGATAGTGACTAGGGGTCTTCTGTCCTTAAACAATGCATTTGGTGAGGGTGGTTACGGGGTGGGGGTGGGGGGGCTATTTTTAAATACTAGTATATTTCAGCGTTTGTTTTGCAACACGAGATGACTTAACAAGACAGGTAACGTAACTCTGAACTCTACAACATAAACATTTAAGTCTCAGAAGATTTTCGCAATGAAGTAATGAATATATTTATGAAATATGCGTAATAAATAAAGGTATTAAATTGGTATGGTTCCGTTAGTACTACTTATGAAGCGCATATTCGAATTATTTTCATTCAGATATAAAGAGATTTGGTTATAGTTGTCGGAAAGAATGCCGAATGTCTATTTTTGACAACCTTTTCCGATGATAAAATGTTAACAAAACGCCAATGAAGGTGCCGTTTGCGTAATATGTGGAGGTATCAAAGGTGGAACCCTGAAGCCGCGGCTTGTCCAGTATTATTTCAGTGGCTTTCCTATACCGAAAAATAAATTTTCGTTTTTAAGGGATTCAATAAACGATTTTGAGAAAAGCCCAAAAGTCAATACTGATTTTAATGAATAGACCTTTGATTTAATGAAAATCGGAAAGTTTTTAAAAACTTTGATTTAATGAAAATATTATCAATACTTTTCGGTGTTTAAAAATTATAAAAGGAAGAAAATAATGTCATAAAACATGGGAGTTCAAAACTCTTGCAAACTGGAAAAGTTATGGCAGCGTTTTTGTGCCAGCATAGAGATTTAAATTTGTGTTATCTACGACATAGTATCTCCTACGTAGGACTTAGTCTCTGCTACGTACGTAGGACTTAGTATCTCCTACTAAATACTAAGTCCTATGTAGGAGATAGTATTCCTACGTAGGAGATACTAAGTCCTACGTAGGATATACAATGTCCTACGTAGGTGATACTAGGTTGTAGGTTTTCGGTGGATAATGAACAAAATAGATTAGATATAAAAATCAAGTTATCGAATAAAACAATACGATCGAATAAAACTTTTAGAAAGAAAACACAAATTTATGGGGTATCTTAATAAGATATATTCACTTTATGCGTGACACGATCCCAATTTCAGTTCTAGCGACGAAACGTACATATTACGATTACGGCTGGAGAGACTACAGGTAATTTACTTATTGAGGCTGTGCTACTAACTTGAAAACATGATATATGAGCCGCACCATGAGAAAATCAACAATGTGCATTTGCATTCGCGCAGTCTTGTCAGGATCCACGCTGTTCGCTGACGGTTTCTCTAACTGCAATAGGCTTTGAAAGCGAACAGCATGGATCCTGACTAGACTACGCGGATGCGCATGCTGGCCTGGATCTATGCTGGTCGCAAATGCACTACGTTGGTTTTGTCATGGTGCGGCTCATTATGTATTTCCATTCGTCGGAGATATTATCATAGCAACAAATCCAGCGAACGGAAATATTATAACAGAACATTAATTGAAGTATATTACAGACATTCTTATAAAACATATAAAATAAAGTAAGTAGTTTCCAAACAATTGGAAACTGAACATTTTCTGAAATAAGTTAAAATGATAAGTTCAATTCGGACTTTTGAAGCCATTTTCAGGAAAATATTATGATAACAAAAACTAATTCATTTTAAAGTTAAGTAGAGAGTTGAATGCTTTTTAACCGTCATTTCAAATTTTACCATTGTTTCGATGACTTACAAAGTAAGCCGCAAAAAATATATAATATACCAAGAGTGATATTATTTCTTAGTGTTGTTATATGTTTGTAATAATTATATACATGAAGATATACTTCATGCTTCGGTCTAAACAAAACACTGGACTTGTCTGAAAGTAAAACTCGATGTACTTCCGCGTGAAATGTATTTCTAAAAATTTCAATGTTGATCAACAATGTAGCGATTCTAAAAACGTCAATGTTGAACAAGGTAGCGATTCTAAAAACTTCAATATAGATCAACAATGTAGTGATTGTAAAAACTTCAATGTTGTTTAATGTAGCGATTCTAGAAACTTCGACGTTGTTCAACAATGTAGAGATTCTAAAAAACTTCAAATCTGACCAACAATGTAGCGATTCTAGAAAATTCAGTATTGACCAACAATGTAGCGATTCTAAAAACTTCGACGTAGCGATTGTAAAAACTTCAGTGTTGATCAATAACATATATAACAAAGATTACAGGCCATATCACCTTTACGCTCTTAAAATTATAAATAAGAAATTGTTTTTGAAATCTTTGTTTTTCATGTCTACGTGAAAACTTTCGCTTAACTCAAGAATTATTACATTTTACTTTCTTTGGCAAATAAATGACGTAATGAAGAATAATGTCATGTCGTCATAACATATGAAACAAATTACTTATTCAAAAATAAAGTCGTCAGTAAAAGAAACAGAAGGCCCTTATATGGCTTATTTATTAAGTGCGGTCCAAATGGCTCAGATTGGTGATTAGCATACATTTTTACAGCAAACTCATATTCTGGCAAGTATACATTAAAGTTTTAGGGTTCTACGATTCCCTTTTAATTTAATCGCTCGTTGGTTAGGGACGCGTCCTATAAAGAGTACTTTACTTAGTGCAGTTCTAATGTAGGGTCCTTATTGAAAGTGATCTTTCTTTCAAAATGTTTTAAGAGCAAACAATCGCAGCGAAAATGAAAAATACAACGCTTGAAGCACGACCATTTCCTGAGCAAGTTAATCCGTGCAATAATTCAAAAGATTTGAGGCAGTAATTTAAACGATTAAGAAATATTAGAAAACACTTGTTACTGGTGATTCGTACAAAATTTCAAATTTACAGCTCACTCACAGTGGGGAGGGTTATAAATTTTTGTTTAATGTGCTAAAGGGATTTATACCGGTTTATTACTAGTGAGAGTTATAGGTTTACTAATTCTTTTGAAGAGGGACCGAAAACTGTAAAATAGTACACATTCAAACAAATCAGTACACTGTATATATTTCAGGTTTCTGTCGAAAATAAAAAATAAGTTATAGTAAGGCCCATTCCATTTTGCAAAAACAAGGAGAAAAAAAAATCATATACATTAAATAATAATTAATTAATTATCTTTTATACTGATCTATAGCTCTAGTTATCTATTTATTCTTTTTCATTTTTTTCTTTGTGTATGCAATAATTTATTTTCTTTAAAAACAACTTTATTAATTAATTATTTACATTTATTTTATATATTTATTATTCTATTTATTTATATTTAATTTTACGGTCTTTTTTATTATTTATTTATAAATTTGCCAATTTATTTCTATAACTATCTATCTATCTATCTATCTAGGTCTATCTAGTTATTCTTTTTATTTCTATTAATTCGTCTATTAATTCGTTTTCTTTTCTTTCTTTCTTTTATTTATTTATTTATTCATTTATTTATCTAATTCAATTTAATTTTTTTTTCTTTTTCGTTTAAGCGACTTACTAACACTCACATAGCTAAAAGTAATTCTTTCAAAATACATTTTTCAGTATAATCATGTTCAGGAAAACTATTTCCGTTTGAATTCCATTAATATAAAAGATATTGAAATAATAGGTGTTTTAATATCAAAATAATAAGAATCCTCTGCGCATGACATTCTACAAGTATACATGAACTGTTTATCTAGTAATTTCTTTTCTTTCAATATGAGCAAATGAAGATCTCCTGTTGATGATGTTGCTATTGGTGTTGTTGCTTATGTTATTGCTGCTGCTGCTGTTGTTGTTATTGCTGCTGCTGCTGCTGCTGCTGCTGCTGCTGCTATTGTTATTTTTTGCTGTTGTTGTTGTTGTTTTTGTTTTTGCTGTTCTTGCTGTTGTTGTTGTTAACTTTGAAGGAAAGCTACCAGAATTCAAAGTACATCTATAAAGTTTTCCTAGCAATAATTTATTACAGCCGCTTCACGCACGTTCTGCATATTTTCAATTTTATATCGGCAGTATATATTTCTCTCCTTTCTAATTCTTTGTAACAGGGATCAATTAGTGTCGCGGACGTGCCTAGAGAACGATCTTAAATATAGCCAGCATTTTAAATTGTTCAAGGGTGTCTTACAAAGACATGCTCTTGTTGAAAACATTAGATTTATATCAACTGATTACAATCATAACTAATAAAATCAAAGATCGAAATAAATTCATTCTGGTTATATCAAAGGCTTACGTAGCGTGTGAGGTAATTGAAATACCAATTTCTGACAAGATAAATCTTAAGAACCACTCCAACATTTTCTTTAAAAGTTTCCATCTTGACAAAGATGTATACCAATAAATTTGCTACTTCACTCATCTGAATGAATTTTTCAATTAAATTCGCACTAGAACGGTAACCGAGATACGCGTAATAAGGTTGTTCAATTGTTAAGGGGTTACAATCAAACTTGGTATTAATTTCTAAATTATAATCAAAGGGTGATAGGGTATTAATGGCGGTTGCGTGTGCTTGCGGGTTGATATAACGGACTTTATCTGCAGAACGAAAGATACTTGGATTATGAAATGTGTTAATTGAAAGTACATCAATCAAATATTGATAAAACTTGCAGATGAGTAAGAGGAATGAACTGCTAGTTATACAAAAGCTTTTGTGAACCAGAGAAAGTGATGATTTCTCAAGGGGTCCTTTGTCTACCCATCCCTCATATATATAGCAGTCAATGTCTAATCAAAAGAGACGTCATCGATCATATCAGTTTTGCTGCCGATAAGACACAAAAAAGTAATAACTAAAATCTTAAACAGTATGTCGGCAGGCACGACAGTATGAATTGAAAACTATAAAACAGTTTTGAACTCGTAAGACAACTTGGTTTTAATGAGTCTACAAACAGTTACCATTTATCTACTTCATATTTGACTTATATACATTTGACTTCATGACTATTTATAGATTATTTTATAAATGTTTTCAGAACCTGGTGACGATGGCAGCCCACCACCAGTTGAAACAGACCATGTGACGTCAACATCAAACGAAAATACCACAATGCATATAGACACCGGAAGCGGAAATAGTCCTACTCCGTCTGCTAGTTCCACACATTCTGCTGGTAAGTAACCAAAGCGGAAACAAATATCTATCAATGAGCTAACAAACACGTATCTTTTGTGAAAAATTTAGAATTAAAAAAAAATCTTCTTACTTTTTGTCAAAGAACCCGGACCAAAAAACAACACAATAATAATAGGGGTGCGTCATCAATACATAAATTTCACATCAATAAAAAGTCCCCAATTTACGTTAGCGGCATTGTAAGAAAAAAGTTCAAAATGAGTTTTTTACAGTTCTTGAATAGACAAAATGTATTAAAACTTAAAATATATTGTTGCGAGTGAAAACAAGGATAAGTTCGAATATAAAGATTTGAGCGGATGTGCCGGTGTTTAAATGATTCCTTAGTGTCGGTGTACTGAGTGTGGTGTCTAACTCTCGGTATTTCATCACTATTCTACTTGCTGCATTAAGACATAATGATATTTTAAACAAACAGTTTTATTTTGTACACTTTTTAAGAAACAAATGCTATTTGCTACAAAACGGACCACTTATGAATGTGCATGTAAAGTCGTTTTTAAGAAAATCAGTGAAACTTGAAAAAACTAGACAAATGAGGTCCGTCTATAGTATTTTAATTTAAGAAAGCCAGCATCACTTGACGCATAATACCTCAGCTGACCCTTACAACCCTACACATGATGGCTTAGTCATATCACGTTTTATTTTAATCCCTTTAAAGCTGTGCAAAATACTAAAATCTATGTGATATTGCTCATTGCATTTTCAGGATCAGATGAAAATTATCTTAAGAAACGCAGGTTTAGGACCACATTCACTGCTGAGCAACTAAAATGCCTTGAAGAGGTGTTCCGAATCACACATTACCCGGATGTAAATGCACGTGAAGATCTATCTCAGAAAACCAACCTTCCTGAGGCTCGTGTTCAGGTATAGTAGAAGTCATGCCACAGACATGTTCGTACATTTGACATGTATTTCCGTGCACGAACGTTCATTGATAGCAGTAATTCCTTATTTAAATCACCGGTCCATAGTTTGTGCTATATGAGGGTCTGTATTCAGCAAATGTTTACTGAAAGTTTTTAAATAAACATGTGAAAATTTATTTTTTAAGGCATGTTAATAGCCTAAACTAATGACGTTACTAGTTACCACCTACTTTTAGTTGGTTAATCCTATAAGTAATAAATTACACATTATTTGAAAAGAAATGAATTTGGTGAAATGTAGATAAACAGTAATCTTTAACTTCATAGGGAGAGCGCAGATCTGTGGATTGTGGGGTCGTGAGTTCGATCCCCGGGACGGGCGCATGTTCTCCGTGACGATTTGATAAAGACATTGTGTCTGAAATATTTCGTCCCCCACCTCTGATTCATGTGGGGAAATTGACAGTTACTTGAGGAGAACAGGTTTGTAGGGGCTACTGGTACAGCCTCCAGGAACACTGGTTATGTTAACTGCCCGCCGTTACATAACTGTTATACCGTTGAAAAACGGCGTAAACTCCAACACAAATTATCAAATTGTCATTGAATAAAATCGTTGACACTGGAATTTAGATACGAAGGAATTTCGATTCTAACAAAATGTTAGAATCGAAATAATATTTACCAAGGATTACAACTATTTGCCTGTTTAGTGTTTACTGCTGGTTGATGCTATATGACGTAATGGTTGTGATGTCAGAAAAAGAATACATGCAGTTTTCAGCTTTCTTTGTTAAATAGGAAAACAAATCAGGTTGTGTTAGAATACCTTTTTAAATAGCAAGGGACATTTACGAATTTTGGCCGGAAAAAAATGGTATTTTATTCTTAAGGCATGTGTATTTTACTGGTTATATTGGTAAGGTTTCATGTGGTGTACATAACTTATTAAATGCCCAGCTTGTTACAGATGGCAGAGTCGTTCTATGGAGGTAATCAAATAAAGCTGATGCCCGTATATATGTTCATGAAAGTAAAGCTGATGATTTTGAATCACTCGTGCTTTAAATGATGAAGTTATAACGAAATTCCATTTCAGATATGGTTCCAAAATCGTCGTGCTAAGTGGAGAAAGTATGAGAAACTGGGCAATTTTGGCGGACTGCAGGACTTGAAAGATGTTTCATTCGTGCCGGCGCCTAAAACTGTAATGAGAACAGACACATTTCCAGTAATCTTAGGCATTTTGTTCTAAATGCTTTATTGACCCTTTTTCTTTCTGTTTTCTCATTTTATTCCATTTTTTAAGCTTTTCGTCTGCATATAATTGCAATAGTTGATTTTATGTAGTTTCTAACTGAATTTTAGATAAAAGAAGACTGTTAAAATTAATTAATTAGTTTGTATTTTAAAGGAGCTTATTAAAATATATACGGCAGTTATTTGTTTCATTGTAAAATTTCATATCGGTGTTGTTAGCTTATCCGCATGGTTCTTAATTATTTCAGCACTTCACGAGAGCACGTGCAAACTCAGACGACACATCAGATAATGAATCACCAGAACTTTCTCCGCCTTTGAGAATGCCAGTTCCGCCATTCCCACAATTCTTGCCATTCCCGATGTATGGTATCCCAGGATTCCCTCTCGGATGTTTCGGTTACAGACCACCGGAAGCTCACAGAAGTGGCAGCATTGCCTCACTTAGAATGAAAGCTCGTGATTACGAAGCGGCGCTTGGAATGCAAAACATTTTTAAAACATGAGAATGCTGCATTTATTAGAGGAGATATATATTTTTAATTGGTGCTTATGGAAGATCACTCTTACGCTTTCGTAACTGTAGGAAAAGTTTGTGAAAATGTGAAATAGACACCTCATGTGTGCCCGATCTTATGAGGTAATATAAAAAAATAAGTTGAGGAAATGAACTCTACAGTC
Source organism: Mercenaria mercenaria (assembly GCF_021730395.1). Classification (NCBI taxonomy): domain Eukaryota; kingdom Metazoa; phylum Mollusca; class Bivalvia; order Venerida; family Veneridae; genus Mercenaria; species Mercenaria mercenaria. The sequence goes on along the minus strand of NC_069377.1, from coordinate 22,165,222 downwards.
ATTATTTTTTAAAAACAAAAAAGATAACAATCTTGTTAAATATCTTGTTAATGCATACGAACTCGTTGAGTAAAAACATAAATCTTATTGAAAACCTAAAGAAACCTAAATTTTGAGTAATAAAGTTGTTCTTGTAAATTACATTTACCATGACTTATTTCATACTCATATCAACAATGGAAACTAAAACGTGAATAATTTGCCATACTAACGTTGAAATTTCATACTAGAACGTAAAGTCATTTGTGACGTCAGTTTCATGTGTGTCGTCGGGGTAAAAAGTTCGTCTATGATGATTATTTAAATTTTATTGAAACTAAAGAACAAATTATTTAATTAATATAATAGTTTAGTGTACACGCACGTGTAATAAAATGAATATGCACTGGTTCTATTGTGCTCCTTAGGCTTAAGTCGAACAAGATTTCCGCTGATACAATGGTGCATATTTTCGGCATAAATGTAATAACCTAGAATTGTATATTGTTACAGAGTAGTTTTCATGGAACTTTTATACACTCTTGGAGAAAAAAACAAAACATTATGATGTGACGCGAATCTTTTCGTTTATAAGACACATTTTTTAACAAAAGTGATATGTCAAAAGAGTATTTTAAGAAAACATTACTTTTTTACCATTTTTAAGAGTGTCAGTGTTTTGTAACACATGATAAGTCTACCGTGACGGTACTGGACTGATATTTCCGTTATATGTTTCATTTTTTGGAATTCATTGAATTTTATTTCCAAGAGTTATTGACCAAATTCAGCCGAGTTAATTGGTTGTATGTGGGACCAGATATATATCTATATTTTTAGTATGAAGTGTAAATAAACTGTTCCGAATTTACACCAGAAACAGGTTCAGTGTTGGTTCGTTGAATACATACATTTTTGTGTATGCTGTTTAAAAGCAAAAGGATGATAGTATGTAGTATTTCACTAGAGGTGCGAATAGTCAAAATGTATTTTTTGCCGAAAAAGTTGTTTTACTTTGTTACTGTTTTGAGTATTAAATTTATTTAAAAAATGTTGATTTTTGTGTATTCTATAAACGCCGTCTACTGACTACAACAATAGCAATGTGTTCGGTTCTTTCCAATCTAACAGCCACCAAGCAACAAACACAACAACAACACATTAGTTTTAGAAGATATTTTAATGCCTTTTAGATTATGTTACATAATATAATCTTTAATTTTTAAAAGTTCAGATTATGGAAACTTAGGATTATATTCATAAAGGCCGTAAGCTCCGTCATTACGTAGACTCTTCCACGTCCATACATATAGGCCGGATAAGGCCGGATAAGGCCAAAAAATCTGCGTTCCCGACCTCGAGCGTCTGTGACAAAATAGTAACACCTTTACACAAGAAAAGTAGTAGTAGTAGTAGTAGTAGTAGTAGCAGTAGTAACAGTAGCAGTAGCAGTAGTAATGATGATAATAATGATAATAATAATAATAATACCTTTACACTAGTAGCAGTAGCAGTAGCAGTAGCAGTAGTAATGATGATAATAATGATAATAATAATAATACCTTTACACTAGTAGCAGTAACAGTAACAGTAGCAGTAACAGTAACAGTAGCAGTTGCAGTTGCAGTAACAGTAGCAGTAGCAGTAGCAGTAGCAGTAGTAATGATGATAATAATGATAATAATAATAATACCTTTACACTAGTAGCAGTAACAGTAACAGTAACAGTAACAGTAACAGTAGCAGTAGCAGTAGCAGTAGCAGTAGCAGTAGCAGTAGCAGTAGCAGTAGCAGTAGCAGTAGCAGTAGCAGTAGTAATGATGATAATAATGATAATAATAATAATACCTTTACACAAGTAGCAGTAACAGTAACAGTAACAGTAGCAGTAACAGTAACAGTAACAGTAACAGTAACAGTAGCAGTTGCAGTAGCAGTAGCAGTAGCAGTAGCAGTAGCAGTAGCAGTAGTAATGATGATAATAATGATAATAATAATAATACCTTTACACTAGTACCAGTAGCTGTAACAGTAACAGTAACAGTAGCAGTAGCAGTAGTAATGATGACAATAATGATAATAATTATAATACCTTTACACTAGTGGCAGTAACAGTAACAGGAGCAGTAGCAATAGCAGTAGCAGTAGCAGTAGCAGTAGCAGTAGCAGTAGCAGTAGCAGTAGCAGTAGCAGTAGTAATGATGATAATAATGATAATAATAATAATACCTTTACACTAGTAGCAGTAGCTGTAACAGTAACAGTAAGAGTAGCAGTAGCAGTAGTAATGATGACAATAATGATAATAATTATAATACCTTTACACTAGTGGTAGTAACAGTAACAGGAGCAGTAGCAGTAGCAGTAGTAATGATGATAATAATGATAATAATAATAATACCTTTACACTAGTAGCAGTAGCAGTAACAGTAGCAGTAGCAATAGCAGTAGCAGTAGCAGTAGCAGTAGCAGTAGCAGTAGCAGTAGCAGTAGCAGTAACAGTAACAGTAGCAGTAGCAGTTGCAGTAACAGTAGCAGTAGCAGTAGCAGTAGCAGTAGCAGTAGTAATGATGATAATAATGATAATAATAATAATACCTTTACACTAGTAGCAGTAGCAGTAACAGTAGCAGTAGCAATAGCAGCAGCAGTAGCAGTAGCAGTAGCAGTAGCAGTAGCAGTAGCAGTAACAGTAGCAGTAGCAGTAGCAGTAGCAGTAGCAGTAGCAGTAGCAGTAGCAGTAGCAGTAGTAATGATGATAATAATAATAATACCTTTACACTAGTAGCAGTAACAGTAACAGTAACAGTAACAGTAACAGTAGCAGTAGCAGTAGCAGTAGCAGTAGCAGTAGCAGTAGCAGTAGCAGTAGCAGTAGCAGTAGTTATGATGATAATAATGATAATAATAATAATACCTTTACACTAGTAGCAGTAACAGTAACAGTAACAGTAGCAGTAACAGTAACAGTAACAGTAACAGTAACAGTTGCAGTAACAGTAGCAGTAGCAGTAGCAGTAGCAGTAGCAGTAGCAGTAGCAGTAGCAGTAGTAATGATGATAATAATGATAATAATAATAATACCTTTACACTAGTAGCAGTAGCTGTAACAGTAACAGTAACAGTAGCAGTAGCAGTAGTAATGATGACAATAATGATAATAATTATAATACCTTTACACTAGTGGCAGTAACAGTAACAGGAGCAGTAGCAATAGCAGTAGCAGAAGCAGTAGCAGTAGCAGTAGCAGTAGCAGTAGCAGTAGCAGTAGCAGTAGCAGTAGCAGTAGCAGTAGCAGTAGCAGTAGTAATGATGATAATAATGATAATAATAATAATACCTTTACACTAGTAGCAGTAGCTGTAACAGTAACAGTAACAGTAGCAGTAGCAGTAGTAATGATGACAATAATGATAATAATTATAATACCTTTACACTAGTGGCAGTAACAGTAACAGGAGCAGTGGCAGTAGCAGTAGTAATGATGATAATAATGATAATAATAATAATACCTTTACACTAGTAGCAGTAGGAGTAACAGTAGCAGTAGCAATAGCAGTAGCAGTAGCAGTAGCAGTAGCAGTAGCAGTAACAGTAACAGTAGCAGTAGCAGTTGCAGTAACAGTAGCCGTAAGAGTAGCAGTAGCAGTAGCAGTAGTAATGATGATAATAATGATAATAATAATAATACCTTTACACTAGTAGCAGTAGCAGTAACAGTAACAGTAACAGTAACAGTAGCAGTAGCAGTAACAGTAGCAGTAGCAGTAGCAGTAGCAGTAACAGTAACAGTAACAGTAACAGTAGCAGTAGCAGTAGCAGTAGCAGTAGCAGTAGCAGTAGCAGTAGCAGTAGCAGTAGTAATGATAAAGTAGTACCGGCCTCGGCGATATGTGCAGAGAAAAATACCCTCGATGTACCCCTAGCTCTGATATATCCTGGTAACACACTCTCACACATACTATAACTATTACATATGTTTATATAGCAATTGCTGCGTATCGTGTTAGAATGTCAGTTAAAACAGTGTATTAAAATAGATCAATTCAAAAGTGATATCCAAAAAATATAAAGGTGTTCCGCATGGCACGATATTAGGTCCTGTGTTTTTAAACATTTTCCTTTAATGACATATTTCATTTTGTCATGAAGGGAAGCTCTATTCAACTATGCTGGTGAGAATACCTTGTCCTTAGCAAACCATGATCTACACACAGTTACTAGTAAGTATGCCTTACTTACGAACGTGACAGTGTATTTTTGATAAAGTGGTTTTCTGATAATAAAATGCAAGCCAATCCTGACACCCAGTCACTATAAGACATAAGACTAAAGACTGATTTGTCTGGTAATAAATAACCTGTGGTGATGAAGTAAATTTGCTAGGTGTTTCTATTGAGACTCCTATTCCAAATATTTGTAAGAAAAATTCCAGACAACTAAATGTTTTAAAACGTATTGTTAGTCATATTTGGAAACTGGGAAAACTTTATATATATATATATTATTCTTTAATTCTCTCAAACTTCAATTTCTTACCATTAACATGTCATTTCTGTCGAGAATTAAATACTAAACAGATAGAAAACATACAGAAAAGAGCATCTACAATGATTTCACTTAGTTTCAAGTCAGCTTATGGAAGTCTGTTAAGTAAATCACAATTTTAAAAATTAGAAGATTACGATATATAGCTATAGAAACTTTTAAGATGATTAATATGCAGTCACTATATCTTATCTCCATGACTTAGATAAATAAAAAAATAATTCTTATTCTTTTAGATAAACCAATATGGCTGAAGTCCCACAGCAAAAAAGCACAAAAAACAAACTAAAATCTTTCCATTCTGCAACGCTAACTCCATACTTACTCCAGCATTTCAGAGATGTAACAGGGTTTAATTAGTTCCAGTGTCTGATTAGCTCGTGAGACAGAAAGAATTGTAGATGATCTTGTTGCTGAAATTTAATCATTCTTGCTATATCCAGTTCTAGCTTTTTTCCACACTGTCAATATTTGTGTTTTTCAGTGTGCTTAGTATCATACATGAGCTGGTTGCTTGTATAAGTCACAAACAGGTAAATAGTTTTCCCTATATATTCTGTATAAAACTGACAAAATTAAAGAGCTACCAAACATAGCTAGACCCATTTCAGAGAACAAATCCTTACCTCATTTTAAAGAGTTATGATAAAACTGATATAAAATGAAGAGAAAAGTTGGGGTCATGTATCTTCTAAGAGAGATTTCTCTGGTCACATTTGCTTACTGTAAAATCACATTAAAACCTGGAAACACTACTCACACTAAAATTGAGCTTCACTTCACCAAATACAACCTGCTCTCCCATTTTTCCTACCAAAATGTCAAAAATACATCCACAATAAAATTTAAACAGAAACTACCTTTAATTTAGACCACTAGCTGTTGCCATGTCAAGTGAAAAATTAGTGTTCAAATACCTGGCAGCCATTACGCGACTAGACCAGATGGCTCCCACGCTGGTTCCTTTACTTAAGTTAGTCTTAGTTGCTCATTGAATTGCTTTATCTTGATTTTAGTTCGCAATAAGTACCTTTTATTGCGATTTGTCTGCTTTTCATTACTTCTTTTTCCTTTAATGACCTCTGAAATGCGGTTGTTAACCAGTCCATAACAATCTGATTTTATAGGTTACATTCAACCAATTCAATTCCTTATTTATTTCATATTAATAACAAAACATTCAGACCTCATTTTCAGCACTTTAGAGCATTTCAATGATATGAAAACCATATATGGTCATTTAGTATAACATGTCTTCTTATCAAAAATAGAAAAATATTGACATGTTATGTTGAATATAAGAAAAATAATCTGTTCTGAGAAACATCACCCTCTAAAAATGCCCCCATGAAAACACCCGTTTAGCAGTTACGCTTAGGTACGTAGACATTTTTCGCAAAGAATAAAACTTATTCCAAGAAATTTACAATGAAAATGGTCTAGATCTATTCTCAATACTATTTCATCCATAGCATGGAACTACATTTTGGACTACTTCACATGTAACACTGAGTAGTCACTTCCGGTTTGGTGTAATCCGTCCTTTATGACTAAGAATCTTTCTAAATTGCGCATGCGCGGAAAAATGGCGGTGTTTTTTATTTTTCTAGACATTGTAGCGTACTAAATATTAAATAAAACATATAACAAAAGGATTTTATCAATAGTGAACTGTGTCAAGAATATGGATTATTGGGTGTGTTATTGCGAGAGTTATTTGCTGGAATAATCTTAGTTATTAATGGGTAGAAAACGGAAAGATATTACGCCCAACGAAAAGGACACTGAGGCTAAGAGACAGACAAGGAAGTGTCTAGAGGTACGGATCCGTACCTCTAGAATCTGATTCTAGCGGTACGGATCCGTACCTCTAGACAAGCCTGTTAGGGGTTTTCTTGGGGTACGGACCTCCGTTTTTCTAAAGATTAAGGTTCATTTACATTTCAAATTTTGTTGAAAATGAAAAAACAAATAACACTTCATCAAAATTCACCTTAAACTTGGATCTAAATGGTTTACAGATTAACAACAATCATCCGATTTGTGACATTTTCTTTCGGAACGTAAATAACCGAGGAACACCAAATAAATCACGAGGATTCGAACTGGCAGAAAAAAAGATATAAAGATTAAACAAAATAATGTTACATATGTTGGGATAAAACTTTTTTAAATTTCTAATTAACCCTTAGTGTATTTATGTTTTGCACACATTTGGTAGCCGTTACGAGATACAAGGGACGTTTTCACAAACAGTTTCTTTTACTTAATGTCGCTTAGGCGTAAAAAAATGTTGTTTTTTTTTCGGTATCCCGACCTACCCTAAATATCTGGCCCGACCCTAAATGTTTTTATGGCCTTGAATATTTTTTCAACTTTTTAACATAAAGTTGCAAAACCGCACTTTTTATGCTTTAAACATGGCCAGTGATGTTAGAAAACAACTTACTGATGCTCTAAAGGCATTACCCCTTTATTTGCATTCATTTTTGACACAAAAATAATTTCCGAAAAGACTCCCTTAATAAAAGAAATAATCAAAAAAACAACAACATTTCCGACCTACCTACCCTAACTTTTTGAGCATGTTAACGAAAACAAAGAACTTGTTTTAGGCCTTAATCGATTATTAAACAATCAGTTCCGTGCCGATTATCATTGTACCTTGTTAAATAACAAAATAAATAGGTGCATATCATTATGCCTAATTTATTTATTTATTTTTTTGCTAAATTTCAAATAGAATTCATTTAAGAGATAGATTCATTCATTAATCTAGCTGTTATCAACAGTTTATTTTACGATAAACTAATTGGCACGGATCAGTGAGTGTGTTGATTTGGAATTCCACGGTTATTTAGGTTTTGAAAGAGAAGGTAAACAATCGGGTGAACGCTGGTATCTGTAAAGTTTTAAGTGAAGACTGTTTAAGTCTAACTTGTTATTTCATTTTTAACAAAATTTAAGATATAAATAACCCTAAATCTCTAGAAAAATGAGGTCCGTACCCCTAGAAAACCCCTAACAGGCTTGTCTAGAGGTACGGATCCGTACCTCTAGACACTTCCGACAGACAAAGGTCCAAATGGCGACTAATACAACTAAACAAAATAGTGGTTCGTCTCTGAATATGTCAAAGCCCTTATCTGCACCTTGTAACCAGGGTAATCAGTCTTTCATATCACCCCCAGTGTACCCATATCCACCAACATACATGAATATGAACTCTGGTCCGTCAGTACAGGGAGACAATCAAAATCCCCTTGATCAAAATCCCCTTCGCTGAAAAATGACAGGGTGGTACAAAATCCCCTTCATACTTTTGCAGGGGGTATCATAATCCCCTCTGTGATTTTTACTTATTTCATTAAGTTCAAATACATCTATATACGATTTAAAAGTCTATTGCATAAAACACGTAAATACAATGCCTTTAGCAAACATAATATAATTTGGAGCACTGATATCTATATATCTATAATGAAAATCACAGAGGGGATTATGATACCCCCTGCAAAAGTATGAAGGGGATTTTGTAACACCCTGTCATTTTTCAGTGGAGGGGATTTTGATCAAGGAGATTTTGATATACACTCTTCCAGTCCAGTCAACCGAACCAACAGAATGACATTTTGCAGTGTATTTTACAAAGGCTAGACAATGTTGACCAGAAATTAAGTCAATTGAATTCGATACAAAAATCTGTTGTTGACATAACATCACGTTTGAATAGTATGGAGCTGAAAATAAGCGATATAGAAAAAAGCCAAAAATTCATTAGTGTACAGTATGACACACATTCGAAGTGCACAGATGTCAATAAGAAAAATATAGGTCAAGTACAAAATGATGTTGAAATATTAAAGCAAGGAAACAGTGACCTGAGATCAGAAAATCAAAACATAAAAGAGTTAATTATCGATCGCAAGTGTCGCTCCATGCGTGATAATTTGATGTTTTTTTGGAATACCCGAAGGCAATTCACAGGTAAAACCGTTGTCTCCAGGTGAGGGTCAAAATATAGCGCATTCGAGGGGCAATGACGGGGATCAGAACCTAGGACGTCCAGACATAAACAAACCCAACGGCTCTGCGTGGTCAGTACGTGAAGATAGTATCCTTGATGGTACTGCCGAAATGGTGTCAGGTCAGCCGATCGAGCCGTCGGAAATGCCAGACATTACACCAGGGTTCAATACTGAAAACTGTAAAGCCAAAGTAATAGATTTCTGTGTTACGGTCTTGAAAATTCCGGAGGCAAGTATTAAAGTACATATTGACAGGGCTCACAGAATCGGAAGTTTTATTCCGGGCAAAATTCGACCGGTCGTTGTAAAATTCAAAGACACGGAATCAAAGTTATTGGTAAAAAATGCACTAAAACTGATAATAGCAATTATAATGTTTCTGAACAATTTCCCACTGAGGTGAAGGAGAGAAGAAAGGCCCTTATCCCAGAACTTATCAAGGCACGGAATTCAGGAAAAAAGGCTGTATTAGTGCGAGATAAACTCTTCATTGACAATAAACTGTTTAATCCAGGTTCTCGTGCAGATAATGATTACTAGGACAGTAGAGAAAAGTATGACTTATCCATTATATCATGGAATGTTGAAGGCTTAGATAGTTGTATTCGTGATGAAGGCTTTATCAATTTTGTAGTAAATTTTGATATTCTCTGTTTCTGTGAATCTTGGCAAAAAAGCAAAGATTTGTACGAATTAGACGGATATGAGTGTATTACAGTTCCTAGACCAGAAAGTTTAACATCAAACACGAAAAGGGGTCACGGTGATTTTTGTATTTTCTATAAAAGCCGCTTAAAAGAGGGTATTACAGTATCTGAAATAGATTATAGCAGTGTTATATGGATCAAACTTTGTAAATCATTTTTCAAATTGGAAAGTGATGTTTACTTATGTTGTTTATACATACCTCCCAGTAATTCTGTATATTTCACTATGCATGAAGAAGGTTTTTTTGAACTTTTAGAAAGAGGTGTACGTAAGTACTCCCAGCTAGGAAAAATAGCCGTGTTAGGCGATGTAAATGCTAGATGTGGCAATAAGTCTGACTTTGTTCAAAGAAGTTCACATTATGATAAATTTATTCCAGTAATTGATAAAAACTGTGACAGTGATGGTATTAGTTTTGATAATATCCCTCATAGATTCTCTATGGACCCGATAGTTAATACATCAGGTAATAGAATGTTGGAACTATGTAAAAGTAGTAATCTGTATATAATAAACGGCAGAATAGGTGACGATGCTGGAATAGGTAGTTTCACTTATTTTTCGGCGAACGGTAATAGCGTAATTGATTACGCATTATGCTCGGAGGATTTATTCCCCTTGGTTAGTAATTTTTACGTTCTGTTTCACCACATAATGGCACATTGTCCTATTCAAGTTAATCTAAATGTTACTCACACTAAAGCTGTGAGTAAATCAATTATTCTCTAGTCTCAATTATCAGAACAAAAAACAGATTCAGTATAGGTTTAGACTATGTATTTTGACAGCAAATATCTTTACATTTTTCGCGGAGTAAATACAACATTTCTATAGTGTGGATTTCCTCTTGTTGTACCCATCAGGCTTTGGCATGGATTGTAAGCTTGATTCTTTAAGATATTCTGAAACGAAACTAACACATACTTTTAGTAATCGTACAAACGTGTTATTCAAAACTAAAATACTCAGCTTTCCGAAACTATTATTTAAAATAATGATTCTAAATGTATATTATTCATGTTTTTGAATCCAAATGAATAGTGTAATTAATTATTCTAAAGTCGGATCACAATAATTCTTATTTTATAAAGCGATAAAGCTAGAAGTCTCTGATATATCCATGGTCCATTAAATAGTTTAGTTCAGCTTCAAATAAGGGAGGGTGGGTGGGTCCTGATGTGTACTGCTGTCAAAATTCTAGCCTCAAGTGACGACTACACCTGTGTAACGCTTAAATACCCCCGAATTACCACGAAAACCCCGTTCTAAATTCCCGCCAAACAAGATCAATAAATTAACGTACAGCCTGATAATTTCGAAACGAGAATAATTTCACTTAACTGTTGTACATCGAATAAAACTAGTATTAGTAGAAATGTATGTGACAAAATTATATGGGATAGTGAAAAGGTTGATTGCTATAGAAATGTTATTTCTTCTGAACTTTTGAACATTGATAGAATTGTAAGTAATATTGTATCGATGGAAATAAATATTGATGCTGGAATAAGTGAGATAACAAGTATTTTGTATGATAAAAGTGCAAGCATTTTTGGTAAATCTTCCCCTGATAAAATACAAAGAAGTAATCGATTATATAAGAGCCCATGGTTCAATAAAGAATGTGAATTAGCTAAGCGAGAATTCAGAGCAGCTAATAAATCTTTTAGAAAAGAGAAATCTTCGGAAAATATTGAGTTATTAAAATCTAAACGCCGTAGGTACAAAATGATTAAAAGGAAAGCACGTACTAAATATAATGGGAAACAGAGAAAAACTTCAGATTCAAATGTTGATGAATGCTGACCCATTTCTTCTAAAACTCTTTTGGTCTGTACATTCTATCAATTGTAACCTTATTTCTGTCCACTTTAATTAAATTTTACCATAGTTTTCAAATACTTCTGTTGCAAGTTTAGGCGATAAACTATTAATTTTTCATTACTACTAAATATTATCTTGTAGGAGATGGACAGTTGGGTTTTAGGGTATGCATAACATCCATTTTACCATTTTTTTGTCCAATTTAATCCCATTTGACCAATAATTTTCAAATATTTCTATTGCAAATTACGAATTACGTTTTACAATTACATAACAGATTGTAGGAGGTGGACTATCTGGTGTAGGAGTATGGATGATGACAGATCCGAAAATCGAGACGTATTTCGACATCTTGAATGTGGATCAGTCAAGTTCAAGCTTCAAAATGATCTGCTACGCCCTGTTAGCTGTGGGAGTTTTTGCTCTTCTCGTAGCTTTCTTAGGTTGCTGTGGTGCAGTACAGAAAAGCAAATGTTTGTTAACTTTGGTAAGTGTTTAGCAATGTACAGCAAATTAACAAAATGAGATTCGTTATGGGAAAAGAGCGTATGCGCATAAATAATCAAAACTGTAGGGCAACTAAAGGCGTTGTAAATTCGTCTGTATAAAAGAAATCAAATTTTCTATACTGTTCTAACCGGCCAGTTACCAGTTTGACCGATTGTTTGTTATCATTAATGATGAAATTTTTACCCTTTATCAGTTCTAAAATATGTATTTTGTTGATGTAATCACAAATGCACTTTCTACGTACAGTTCAAATTTCCTAAAAGATCAGGTAGCTTTTGGGAAAACACGCAAAATAATGCGTCTTAGTTTTGGCAAAAATGATACAAACAGTTGCTTTGATCAGTATAATTGCAGTTATTATGCATACACTACATTTTCAATTGAAGATATAGCTATCAAGTAAGTTCCGCAAAATACATGTTTTGCTGCATGATGCACGAAGGCATGAACCAGATAACTACTGTGCATTTTATTGGTCAGGTATCTGACGCATTTTGTTTGAGCAGAGACATGTCGAGGGCTGAGCGCGAAACTGTTGTAACTAGTTCTTTATTCATATACAGTTACAATAGATTCGCGCTCAGCCTACGATGTGCATAGACGGGTATGATGGATTGAAAAGGTTATACCACATATTTTAACATTTGCTTAGTCTTCCTTTTAATTTTGTTGCTTTTTTTCTAGTTCCTTATACTGGTTGGTGTAATCACTGTGATGGAAGCTGGACTCGGTGTAATGGTAGTTGTCAGCAAGGACAGTGCTTCAGCGATACCCGTGCTCTCGGCTCTCATGTCAGACGTAAGTAATATAGTCAATTGCACATTTATGGAACGCCATATGCGTCCTACATTGTGAATCCTGCATATGACAAAATAAACATCTCAAAAATGAAACTAATTCTGGAATTAACTACCTAAATACAGTTCTTTATTTATGTTTACTTACCCTTCGTGAAGTGATTATCTGTTAATATTTGAACAAAAACCTTCTAGTATTATATACTAAACAAAACAGCTAGCCCGCCATTGTTATTTTGCCAATATCTTAAAAACTGTTAAACGAATTTTCTTGAAATTTTGCGTAAGTTTGGACCAAAATCTTGCCGCGTGATAACATTGCGAAAATATGTTAACCAAACCAAAAAATAACAGCTTATAAATTCACTCATTTAAAGACTTCCACCCATTTTTAAAAAGTCACAAAATGCACTAAAATATCAAGAATCTACTAGCGATAATATTCGAGCGACCGAGCAAGGGCAAAGGTACATCATGCCCCCACCCCAACCTTCACTTCGACAGGAGCATGAGAAAAAACAAAACAACCTACTGGTCGCTTGTGCAGACGAATGCATTTCGCTTGTGCATGGGGAGTGCATGATTTGGCTACAAACGAAATATGATATAAAAGTTAACAAAGTAGAAATCGATTTTTTTTTCAGATGCAGGACAAGCTAAGAACACAGTTGAAACAATCAGTAACGGAACATTATCTCCCAGATACGTTGCTAGGGACAACCTGGGACAACGTTCAAATTGAGGTAGATAATGTATTGTACATATGATTTTTGATTTTTTCCTTTTTTTGCGTATTGCAGTTAAGGGCAAAATAAATATTTTAACATGTATGGCAGATAGTTTGTACACCCACCAAGTTGTTAGCTCTTCACGAAGAAATTGCCTGGCTGGTTGGAACTGGACACCAGAGAAATACAAAAATATATTTTAAAGACAAAAAATAAGCAGCGTGTTGAACAAAAGTTTAAAGCGCTATCCATATTGAAAATCTGTTTAAACATAATTTAATTTAGTTCTTAATATTGTTGTGTAGCACGCAATCTGTATTTTTTGGTTTAAGCACCGTTGAATGCGGACCAGACACCGTTTAAGTTATGCGCTCTGTGCAAAACTGATTATTTTCACTCTATGAATTAACTTTGCAGTTAAAATATATTTATTTCACTATCTGGTATTGTAACCACACCACAGACATTTGTGGTCAGGAACACCCCACCCATCCCACCCTCCAACGCCCCTGGCTAGGTCTAGCGAATATTTTTTTTATCATTTTAACATGTTTTGAGTGTATGTGAAGATCATAAAACGCATTTTGTAACATTTCAGCGTGTTTTAAAAATGTATTTTACCATCAATAATTTCTGAACTTAGGCAGGGGTGGATGAAAGTGGGGTGTACAGGGATGGTTCAGGCCCCCAAGTGTCTGTGACTGCAACTTGAAAGCAGGTAATGATAATTTTAAGACTATTTTAGGACTAGACTTATTTTGAGTTGTCATTTACCAGAATAGTTGAAAGTGATATTAATAGTAATAATATTTATCTATTTATTTATTCGGGTTTAACGGCGCACCAACACATTATAGGTTATATGGCCCCTAAAGTGACATGTTACACAATTTTTTTCCACTTAGGTAATGAGAGACTTTTTTTTTTCGTTTAAATGAAATCATTTCGTTTAAATAACTATTTCGTTTAAACGAAATCATTTCGTTAAAACGAAAGAACTATTTCGTTAAAACGAACTGATTTCGTTTAAACGAAATAAGTTACATTTCGTTTAAACGAAATAGTTATTTCGTTTTTACGAAATGTTATTTCGTTAAAACGAAATGATTTCGTTTAAACGAAATGATTTCGTTTGAACGAAATAACTATTTCGTTTAAACGGAATGTTATTTCGTTTAAACGAAATAGTTATTTCGTTAAAACGAATTTCGTTTAAAGGAAATAAAAAAAAGTCTCACATTACCTAAGTGGAAAAAAAGTGTGTAACATGTCACTTTAGGGGCACCGTACCGATATGGCGCCAACAGGACTACAAATTTTGGTTCCACATCTCATTTACATCAAAATAAAAACATGAGGTATGGAATCAAAATTTGTATACCTGCTGGAATCACAGAGTTACAGCAAAACGAAGTGTTAAGACCCTGTTAGTCTTACGATCATGCAAGGGTAGGGCAGTGGTTCCAGTTCTTTTCATACAAAGATCGTCCCAGAACCACATGGGGCAGTAATAATAATTATATATAATATGTATAGTGATAAAGCAATTACATTCATTTTGTAAATTTCAGTTAGAATGCTGTGGTGCTACTGGACCTGAGGACTACAGGTACAGTCGCTGGAAGAATGAAACAAGACCAGAGGTTAGCAAAACAATTAATTGTTTTAATTTTTAAAATCAATTGTTTAGGGCAAAATGGAATTATATATACTTTATGGTAATATCTCTGTTCAGTAAATATGCCAATGACTTTACATTGTATTTTGAAAAGAACTCACATTGTCACATTTATACCGACGTCAGAATCCATAATATGACAGCATAAAGACATTGGTATTTTTATACAAAATACAAAAAAATGTATTTATATTCATTTGGCCGACGGTAAAATGGAGCTAAAGGATGATGTGGTACAAGAACATGAGTGGGTATGTTGATATTTAGCGTAAATCTAGACATATGTTTCAAATAAACCTGACCATATCAGCATGATCATTTGAAACTATTAAATGGCATACCAAAACTGTTTACCTCAATAGCTAAAAGTTTCTGGAAATGAAAAAGAATATCTAGAAAAAAACGATTTATTGCGATAACGTTTTCAGAAACATGTACAATTTTGCTGTAAAGTTTGAAATATTATCGTGATAGCTTCCCAGCATCTCGTAGCAGTTCAAATCATTAACGCGAAATTTTACGCTAAAACTTTTTCAGGAAATAAATAAGAATATCTAGAAAATATTACATATGTACTTGTTGCTGAAATGTTTTCAGAAAAATGAACACATTTCCTGCAAAGTTTACAATATTGTCGTGATAGCTACCTAGCTATCTCGTGGCAGAAAAATGTCACCATACACCTCCTCTTTTCAAAAATAATTCTAGATCTATTTACCAGACGTATTAACGGTTAGCCACATATTTTGTGGAATAAAATTCAAACAACACCAAATCATAGAAAGAAAATGTTGTTTCATATGACAATTGTACAGCGTATCACGGTACAAAACAAGATTCAGAAAAATCCCGCATAAAGGGACAACATTTCCGGACAGTTTAACACCTTGTATCTTCGTTTTGATGCATTTACGATGATGTCGCAGTGCTGAAATTTAACATACCTGGGTGGAACATAGTTGTTATAGTCTGATAGTTTTTAGTATTTCTTTACAAATGGTATATTCATTTTAAAGGGGGACAACTTTTTGAGAATATTTTAAGTATCCAGTTGTACGGGACAGTGCCGTAGAATATGATATGGACAGGTAGGTTGTTCGTAAAGATGTTGATTATATTCCAAATATTCCTGTGTTTTTGTTTTGATAGACTGATTATCCCGACACGTGTTGTGTGTTAATGTCAAAGGAAGCCGCGGTACCAGAACCTTCTAATAAGCTCCTATGTCATTTTGGTACGGCCGGATTCTACTTTGAAACGGTAAGTTCAGCTGTTGCAGTTTAGACTAAAGAGGAAAGATTCGAGAAAATATGTTGAGCAAGCAAAGTTTCAATATCAGACGACTATATCTTTGACTGTTTTCAGGGTATACGGTTTCATGGTCTCTTTGAGAAAAAAACGCGGGTCAGCTACATGTACATGTAAGATATTTTATGAAAAGGCCGAATATATTCTTCAGATGTAATTTGCCTTTACATGGGTATTTTGACTTTTAATTGGATTAGGAAAATTAGATTGATTGTAAATGAGTTTCATTTGAAAATGCAATCCCATTTTTGGATACTATTCACATCCCCTTATTAAGATTTTACCCCTTGTTGTGCTGGACACGATTGATTCTGCCTTTGCGACCAGTGCAGATCATGATCAGCCGTCACATCTGTGCAGTCTGATCATGACCTGCACTGTTCGCCATTCAGTCAGTATCTTTTTGGTGTGCACCAGATAATGGACCTGTCCAAATTTAAAGATGGACAAGTTCATAATAGAAATTTAGGATTGTAAGGGTTAAGAATTATTGAGTAAATTGAACTTGTAGTTGGATATTCATTATGTCACCACCCGGGTTTTCTATAGTGAAGGAAAACTGATTATTTTCTTTCTTTCCAGGGTTGCTATGATAAAATGATTGGTTGGTTTCAAGACAACAGCATGTATATAATCGCCTCAGCCGGTGCTGTGTTTGTTATTGAGGTAAATATAACATTACCAAGTTTTAAGTTTATTCATATATATTCCACTGGACTTTAAGTCCATGGTGGCAACATTTACAATATATATGACGAACAGTGAATACATATAAGTGGAGAAGGTATGAAATATTACATTTACACATAATTATACAATTACCCATTCATTATTGGAAATGCGAATTTCTATATAGAAGAGTCCACCTAACTAAAAGAGAGTTTGACATTGTTTTTTTAAACAAGAGCGGTCAGTTGACAGCGCGCACGACTATTCTCTGTGCTTGATAGTATAATATAAGCTATGAGTAAAACTTTAACATTACAATAAGCATATTCTAAGTCGAAAAGGGGCCATAATTTAGTCAAAATGCTTGATAGAGTTGCCTCCTCCTATTTACAGACTGGGGTCATGATGGTAAACAAGTATGCAAAATATCAAAGCAATATCTCAATGGACTTTGAAAATATTTGGGGAGGTACGCAAACTTTAACATTACAATAAGCATATTCTAAGTCGAAAAGGGGCAATAATTCAGTCAAAATGCTTGATAGAGTTGCTTCCTCCTTTTTACAGACTGGGGTAATGATGGTAAACAAGTATGCAAAATATGAAAGCAATATCTCAATGGACTTTGAAAATATTTGGGGTGGTACGCAAACTTTAACATTTGTGTGACGCTCACGCTAACGCTAACGCTCACGCCGACGCCGGGCGAGTAGGATAGCTCCCCTATTCTTCGAATAGTCGAGCTAAAAGTTATTTTCAGCGGTTCAGTTGTCTAGTCTTACGCTCGTAATCTGTGCCTTTCGACAGATTTTTTCGTCATTTCCTCTATCTAGTGATTCACAATTTATAGAATATTTCTAAATTTAGACCGAGCATGTTTTAAAATGTTTTATGAAGGTGATCTGTGGAAAAGTTGTTTCATTTGTCTAAATAATTCAAATGCCCCTTACATTTTAGATAACGGGGAAGTAATAATAGATTCAGTAAAACTTTTTACTATATTAGTCAGTATTCAGATCTTTGACAAATATTATAGAAAACAATTATCGAAAATGGGATTATACAAGAAACTTTTCATAACAGAAAATGTGGCAACCGTTTTATAAACATAGGCATTATGAATCTTTAAGCTTTATCTTACCGTTGTAGGTTGTTGGCTTTGTATCGGCATTTATCATTTGTAAAAATGGAATAAAGAAGAAATCAGAAGAATCCAAGCAGCAGTCAGCCAAGCCGGCAGAACGGTGAAATTTACAGATACTTACTGTACAGTGAAAATAAAAAAAATCTTTAGAATCAAATGTGCAGAAAATGGAACTGCATCTGATGAACTGTAGCGAAATTTTGCTGATACAATTTCGGGAGATTTTACATTCGTAAGGACACTGAGTTGCTACGATACAACTCGGGTACGACTAGGACCTTGCATAGGTTTTGGAGAAAATTTGTTTAGAAGTACAATGTGATAGTTACGACCAATAGATCCAAGTGAGAAATGTGAAAATCCACAGTCTTGTTTGTGGTTATGCATGAACAGGATACTGGGCTTTATAATAACCGATTTGGGAGGTTATTCAAATGTATCAATTTTTGTTAAAAGTTTGTTTATAAGTAAAATATAATATGTTTAAATTGTTTTGATATTTTGTTGCCCTTTATTTAAGGCGTACTTACGCAAAAGTACAGGCTTAATGAAAGACTTGCAGGTCAACAATTAAAACTGTTGCCAGCGGTCCGAATAACCGAGGGTCAATAGTTTTGACTATCGGCCCGCAAGACGTACAATAAGTATTTTATTACATGACATAATATTTTTCAAGTTTTGATTTTAGCCTAGCAAAATTTTGTGTTGCACTAAAGACATTATGGACCAACAATTTGTATAAGGAGTCATGTAATATTGCGTATTTCAGCAGTTAAAAGGTTACACATGTTTCACAAACGTCTGCTTTACTGCGTATCGTGACACTTCGACCTGCATTTAAACAAGAGCTGAGCCTGTATTCTTCCGCACATTTGAATACAAAGACAAGTAAATTTGCTTCAGCATGAATACAGGACAATGAAAAAATAAATGAATTAAGGCGTGCTGTTTACTCATGGTTCTCTCAATTGCGATCAAACTTTATGGCGTCTTTCCGTTCAATCCTGCCTTACAATGTAGAATATATCACAAGGTGCGTAAAAACAAATCAATATAGATGACAACGACGCTATCTAATTAACAAATACATGTATATATTTAAACATCTACAAAAGTATATATTTTCTGATAAAAATCGTATTACAGATACTATGAACTATTTAGACAGTACAAGCACTGACAAAATGAGCAAAGGGCAAAACAATACAACAGAGATCCATCTAAAGTAAATATTCATTTTAATATCTATTATTAAAATAAAGTCAAAGAGCAAACTGAAACAGTCACATTACAAAACTGTATTATGTGATATGTACAAAATGCATAGGCAAGTTAAAGAATTAGACAAACGAACACTGAAAAAAGAAACAAATTAAAGCATACGGTAGTTTACGAACCACCTTGGAACGGTAAGAGACAAAACGCCACCGCCTAATTGTTAGCAAACCCTCATTGTTCCTGTATCCTAAAATTTTAGGACAGTTTAAATTTATCCCCGAAGGATAAAACTCTTACACACATATCTTTAATGAATAGAATACTTACTAATTCGTAAGACCGGTCAAATATTTATCTTGACTATCAAAATTATTTACATAAACGAGTAAACCCGTACTGTGCGCATATGCCAAAAGAAAATAAAGCAGAGCAAAATGTCCAAGAAACCAGTTGATGTCATAAGAAATTTGAGCTGAGGTAAATAACAAGGAATCAAGTGGATGAAAAAGAAAACTGGGCAGAGCAAAACGACAACGAAGAAACCAGTGGACGCCAAAAGAAAATTGAGCAGAGCAAAATGGCAAATATACCGGTGGACGCCAGAAGAAAATGGAGCAGAGCAAAATGACAAAGAAACCAGCGGATGCCAAAAGAAAATTGAGCAGAGCAACATGGCGAATATACCGGTGGACGCCAGAAGAAAATTGAGCAGAGCAAAATGGCAAAGGTACCAGTGGATGTCAAAAGAAAATAAAGCAGAGCAAAATAACAAAGAAACAAGTGAATATCAAAAGAAAATTGAGCAGACCAAAATGACAAAGAATCGAGTGGACGCCAAAAGAAAATAGAGAAAAATGACAAAGAAACCTGTGGACGCCGAAGTGGACACTAAAAGATAATTGTGCAGAGCAAAATGACAAAAATACCAGTAGATTCCAAAAGAAAATTGAGAAGAGCAAAATGACAAAGAATCCAGTTGACGACAAAAGAAAATTAAGAAGTGCAAATTGTATACCAGTGGACACTGAGCAGAGAAAAATGCCAAATATACCAGAGGACTCTAGATAACTGAGCAGAGCATAATAACAGAGGTATTAGCGGATGCCAAAAGATAAATGATCAGAGCAAAATGGCAAAGAAACCAGAGGAATCAAAAAAAAATTGAGCAAAGCAAAATAGCAAGGAACCAGTGAACGTCAACAGAAAATTGAGCAAAACAGAATGCAAAATCAAGTTGACGACAAATGAAAATTGAGCAAAGCAAAATGACAAAGAAACCAATGGATGTCAAAAGAAAATTGAGCAAAACAGAATGACAAAGAAACCAGTGGACGCCAAAAGAAATATGAGCAGAGGAAGATGACAAAGAAAGCAATGAACGTAATGAAATGAACAGTGAACCTGAAGTCAATGAACACACTCATAATAGATTGTCATAATGCCCATTTTACTGTATTTTCACAAAATATATTATTTGTACCAGCATATCTATTCTGACACCATAATGATTCATTTCGAAGTTTTGTATTAAAAAATGTAAATATTTTTATAATTCAAAATTGTGCACGGTTTTCGTTTAAACTAGACAGTCTGTTAATTATTCCTTCAGTGTGTCCTTCCAGAGGTGTGACTACTTTTCCGATTTCAGTTTTGTTGACAGCGGCCGAAGAATATATACCACTGAACATAAGCACTTTTGCTTATAACGCTTATCAAAATATCGCATTGAGGACAGGTACACAAGAAAATGCTTAGTATACATTTCAAGCCCAAAGCTTAGATAAAGCATAAAATACGTAGTATACATATTAAACTCAAACAAAACATTATATAAAGATCATGAGTATATGAGTTTAAAACGTCGGTTAGAATATCTATACGATTTTCAATTTAATTGTACCATCATTTCAATTGAAGTTCCAGACTCTATTCTTACCAACTGTAGTTTCAGTCTGTATACTTTAAACATTAAAAATGAACTCAGTTAAAGTCTACTGACGACACGTTATGCTTTGCTTCTCTCCAAGAAGTTTGTACTTCATATCACAAGTTATGTTTAAATCTAATTATTTACTATAACGCCATGAAACTTAATGGAGAGACAATTAATTCAGAAGTAAAATAGTGTAATGCCTCTCTAAATAAGTTAATAAATTTGATAAAACGCTGACATATTTGACAAAAACGCTAAAACATTTGATAAAATCGTTGACAAATGTGACAGATGATAAAAGGTGTACTGAAGAGACATTTAACAAACAAACTTATTTCACTTCAACCGTATTTGATTTATTTGTTTTTGATAGGGTTGACGCCACACCAACACATTTATATGTCATGTGGTGACTTTCCGGCGGATATTCCGAAATGTCCCCATGGGTTATATAGCATCACTGGCTCACACCTGGGTAGAACCACCTATCGTAAGCCAGCTGGCTGGCCTCCTCATACAAAAGAATACTATACATCAAGCGAGGTTCCGAACCCAAAGCAGTTAGGAGTAAGTGATTTGAAATCAGCGACGTTAACTGCTCAGCCTCGAAGTACCCTCTCAAAATTGAAGACTGTAAAAGGGTTATTTTAAACAAAATGGCATCTGGGTAAATATGGACCAATACGTGAGATTAAAATAAGAAAGTCGATCAATTAACAACAAAACAAAGCATGCCAAACGCAATAAGCTAAAATGCATTTTAACACTTTTTAGTTACTATAAATCTGTCTATATTGCAAAGACTGAAGGATTTAAACAAAGAATTACAAAAAAGAATAGGTTTGAATTATGTCTAGAATACAGATTTATTGCCGCAACGTATATTATATGTATCATAAGGCAACTAAAGAACTTTACCTTATTTTATCAGTAATATGTATGTATAGTTGTATCTAAAACAATTTTTGCATGTCAAAATAAATTAACTGTAAGTATGTCTAAAATTGATATACCTATTTCCTCAATATTGGCAATTATATTCCGAATGATGCGGACTGTGGTGTCACTGGATGGAACTCTATGACGTGTTATTGCTGGAAAGCAGTTTTAGCTAATTTGCGTACACTTTGTCATATGGATACGAACATATAGGTGAAAGAACTTGAATTATAGGAGTTAGTCAAAAGTTAAAAGGTTGTAACTATGCTAGAATGTTGAATCATGTGAAATTATATATGTTATTTTATCAAACATTACGGAAAATTGTGCTCAAAAATAAAATGCAACTGTAAATCATGAAAATACATAGAAGAGAAATGGGGGAAACAATCCCATTATATAGAAAAAAAAAAACTTCAAAGAAAAATTTTGGTCTGAATCGTTCTGCAAGAAACTTTTAAGTATATTTTATAAAATCACAGCTGCTTTGATTGTTATAGAATTTGGCAGATACAATGGCGTGTAAGTAAGGGATCAAATAGGTTTCATTATAATTCTGCTATCGAGGATGGAATTCATGTACTGTTGCATTGTCCTTTGTACAACTTTCTTCATATTGCATTGATGAAAGAGGCTTCAAATTTAACTATTGTAATTATAATGAAAAAATGATTTACTATCAAGTCCTGATATACTAATTTAAACTGCCGATTCACGTTTTAAAATTTTAGAGCAAACCTTTTATCGCCCTAGGTTTTAAAATAATAATCATTAGAGATTTATTTTTTAATTGGACTAAAAACAATCATTTGGGACTCTTTTGCCTATGGGACAGTTAATTATGTAAATGAACTGTATTAAATCTTCTTTTTAAATACAAATTAAAGATCCTACTGTTTTTTCAAATTTACAAATGTTTTTATCAAATGAAATACCTTGTAAGTCTCTCATATTATCAGAAAAGTTTGCATGTCACTATTGCTATTGTTGTGTAATTTATACATTTTCATACAAACTGCGACTACAATAAAAAAATCTTGTCTATTTTTATCTTATCTAAAAAGCAAAGTAAAAGTTATAAATACATCACAATAATTTGGAAATTTTTCTTAAAAAAAGCCAAAAAAGGCCCTCCATACTTTCCCTGTCAATCCCATTTTTTTTTGAACAATATGATATATTCGGGTTCGGGGTGTCGTTAAAAACACAATTCTGTTGAATTGGCCGTTCGCTTAGATTTTCTAAATGTTTTTGTGTGTAAACATTTGAACAATTTCGCAACAAGATTTTGTCCGAGGACAGCAACGCACACTATTCAACAGCCTTGCAGTCAACTGAATGATATAAAAGTAAAAAAAAACAAACATTTTTGTAAAAAGAAAAACAGATTTTGGGAACTTATTAAAATGCAATTACTCATTACGTTGAATGTTGAAGTTTAAATTCATTCTCACAACTGGTTACTGAATACCGTTTACATACAAAAACTTAAAAAAAAAGATCCAACGCACGCCGATCCATGGAGAAGTCCCCATTCTTTAAATTTCAACAAAATTGATCATGCAAACGTAATGATTTTAATCAAACATCTTAATTCTAGCATGTCCGAGTTACCAAAAAAGGGTTTCATGTTTTTTTCACTTTGTCAAAATACAAGCTAACTCAAACAAATGAATACTAAAAATGTAATTGACTTATACGTATGAAAGTATAAAAAATTCCCTGTCAATTGCAGACCGGGTATTTGGGGCGCGAATTCTCCATGTCCCTTTTTGTCCCGGGTGTTGTCAAACCTTGAGAACTTTAACCTGGTAATTCTCTTCCAGCCACTACTGTGGGGTGGGGAAAAAAAATTGTTGGGGGAGTATTCCGATTTTAAAAAAAGTCCCCCCCCAACCTCCCACAATTTCCCCTCTAAAATTATAGCACACAAAAGTAAATTTTAAAACAATCAAAGGATTTATTATTTTTCATTTTTATGCATACATTCAAATAAGGGGGCCCTCTGCATTGATATTTTTTTTAAAAACAAAATTTTCTAACACATCTGACATATAATAAGTCATATCACGTCAAGTTCAAATAATCAACTTTTATTTTGACAATATGAAGTAAATAGAAATGAATTCGCATTACCCCATTTGTAATATTCATTAATTTTAAATTTGCTGTGAGGTACAAACTAGATCCCCCCCTGGGCCCGAAACAAGGGAAATCAGACCGTGGTCGACCGTGCCATTTTACTGGAATTTTTTTCATTTTTTCCCCACATTAAAAAAAAAACTTCGGAAAATTCACCCGCATAACTTTTGTTAGGTTGGGATAAAGACTTTTCCTTTTCTCTTGGTACCATCCCCAAAAAAATACGTTTTATTTCTAAATTTGGGGCATTTTTATGTTTTGACTTTAATTGTTCCCTTTTTTGGGTATTGCTGAACAATTTCGGGTTTTGAAATTTTGCGAATCTAAACACAAATTAATCAACATAAAAACCCATACGCGCGAAAAAAAACCAAACCCTGCCATTCCGTACATACTTTATGTATTTTACCAAAAATAACAAAGTCAAACCCTTTTTAAAAAGACTTTTAATGAAAATTTAAATGCTTAAGCGGGGCAGGGGCCGGGCATGTTGCATTTTCCATTACTGCTTATGAAAATATCAAAACAAACCCAGTCGCAATTTCATGTTTGCATTTTTCTCGGGGCTTCCCAGGGATTATTTTTAGATTATATTTACTTTAAACGCAGGGGTTAATGCGTGTGGTGGGCCCAAAAAGTGTCCCATTCATCTCAGGTTGTTATTTTTTGGGCCCTTTGGGTCATTGATTTCAACTCGTTTAGATTTGAAAATTGAAATTCGTGTAAGCCGGGGCTGGGGGGGGGGTAGTTTGCATTTTTTATTACTGCCATGAACAGACTCAATCAATCCGAGTCTGCAATTTTTTTTTTACGTTTGCATTTTTCTCGGTCTTCCGAGGGATCTACTTTTTAGATTAATTTTCATTAAAATTTTATACGTTTAATTTTTAAAGACCCTAAGGTTTGGGAGTAGTTAGCAAGAAAACGTATATACTTAAACCTCATTCGCAAACTTTTAAAGGTATTTTTAAACATGTCGAACCCTTGTTTTGGGAAACCCCCTAGTTTCCCTCGTTGCCCCCAAAGTTACTTCAACATCTTTGTATCCCGGTCAGTGGAATTTAGCAAAACCTCCTTCAATTTTTGACTCCCCTTTTTCCCGCCAGGTTGGGTAACGCCTGTAAAAGCTCCTAAAATAAAGGATTTTGGTTTTATCTAACTTCCAAACTGTTTTTAATATAACACATGTCCTTAATTATAGATTAATGATTTAAAAGTTAATTTAGGGGCTTTTGATTTTTTAAATTACCAAATTTTTCGCAAATTTTTATTTTTACTTTTTAAATTTTAAACCCTTTGGGCTAAAAAGTTTGAAATTTCAAGTTGAGCTTTGACTGTGATGGTTAAAAAAACTTTTTTTTATCCTAAACATTAAGAAGCATTCTTGGTAATTTTTTGTAAAATTGGAAAAAAAAAAAACACTTTTGTTCCTTAAAATTTATTTTGTTTTTGGGTTTAAAAATCCTTGTACCTTCCCAAGAAGTAGAAAGAGTTGAAATTAAATCTTCATCTTTCAAATTAAAGCAATAAATACAAAAAAAAATATTTACGGATTTGGTGGATCAACAAATTATAGCAATGATTTTCAATACGTTAAACATACTGTTTTGCGGCGTTTAAACCCAACAATGTGTCTCTGTCTAATTACGGAGCTGCTAGTATAAGCATGGTCCCAAACACACAATAAAGAAGCCCAATATGTTCATTAGGCAAAACGATCCAAATGCGTGACATACACATACTAGTATATATTTTACATACACATGTAAAATTCTCAACTATAATAAAAAATCGTCTTGCGATTAGAAAAATGATTGCAACTGAAATGTGTATATATCTACTTGGCTTTTATGCACTTTTTTAAAGGTAAACTAGACCCTTATTTCATACCTGAAAGCCCGAACAATCTATACATATACTTAATTAACTCTTATGCTGGACACGATTGATTTTGCGTTTGCGAACAGTGCAGATCATGGACAAACTGCACTGTTCACCATTCACAGATAGTTCGTTATAGAAATTTTGCAGCGTAAGTGTTAATTAACATGTTTATGTATATTAGTAGTACTAAGCTACTAAGCCTTATGTATAAAATGGTATACGCTTGATGCATATGTAGGTAAACAAATGAGTTCTGCCACTAAAAGATATGGTTCTAAAAAAATAACATGGCATTCAATTATGAATGAAGCTCTACATCTAAAGTAAAAATGGGCATTGGATATATTTAACATAACAAAGGAAAAAACGTGCAAACGTATCAACCTTCTGTTAAATCTTTTCTTATCACTGTCACTGTTGTTTCTTTCTTTTTATCCCCTTTCACATATTCTTCCATTTTCGTGAAGTCTACGACATAGAGCTTTTCATTGATGTCACGAAATTCTTTCTCCGTCACTGCAATAATGAAAGTAACAGTCGTCTTGTTGTGCTACACATACTTGTGTCTTATCGTGCCACAATACTTGTCTCTTCGTTTGAGTCTGCTCAGAAAGGCTTTTGTGTAATTATCGTCACAATTTTATGTGGCACGAAACGACACAAGTATAGTGACACGAAACGACACAAGTAACTGAATCTGCTATTATTTTGCTTGGTTGCATTCTACGCTTCAAGAGGATCTCCTTACAGATTTTATTTTGTATACAAGTACTGATATAAGAAATTCTATTAAACATTTTACTTAAACGATTTCATCCTATACTACACACATACGTGTCTGCTCTGCTATGTTACACTATAAAATTATTTTCTTGTCATGAAATTTATTTGTTTGTGTAGATAGTTCTCTGTTTTTTATGAAATTTACCCCCTTGACAAAACAAGCAACTATTTTAGGATAAAAATCTATATATGAACTAGAAATAGCTTACAAAATAGCAACGGAATGAGGACAGTGTCATATTCTTTCACAGATGAAAATATTTCACATGTAGTAACAATACAGGAAACTGTTTTAATCAGTAAACAGAATTTCGCAGCATTGTGAGAAATTATTGCCTAATCTGTTACAGATATTGTGTTAGAAATCACTTTCAAAAACTAGATGTGTGTCCATAGGACACAGGTACCCCACTCCTGCCACTGTAACATGGTTTAATGACTCAGGTTAAACAATTTTTGAGATGTTTGCAACACAAACTTTTAAGAACCTTATGCGTATTTTTCACTTAGTTGGCCATAACTCTGGCCTAGCTGAGTAAAGTCCTAAAGAGAACACTTCATAAGTATAAAACAATCCTCTAATGTTTTATGATTCTATGTCAAGTACATTTAAACATACATGTTTCACAAACTTTTTTTTAAGTCTGGACAAGAAGTCTGGTCTTGTGTCACATGCTGACCAACATTCCTGTAAACTTTGGTGACTCTAGGTCAAATACTTTTGGAGCTACGCGCGAAACAACATTAAAATGACCAATTTTTAACTAAGTCAGGGGCCATAACTCCTACAATACTGAATGAATCCGGACGCGAAAACCCAGGTGCACAACTGCACATGCTGACCAACATTCCTGTAAACTTTGGTGACTCTAGGTCAAATACTTTTGGAGCTACGCGCAACACAACATTAAAATGACCAATTTTTTACTAAGTCAGGGGCCATAACTCCTACACGACTGAATGAATCCGGACGAGAAACCCCAGGTGCACAACTACACATGCTGACCAACATTCCTGTAAAGTTTTGTAACTCTACGTCAAATACGTTTGGTGCTAGGCGCGATACAACACTAAAATGACAAATTTTTACTAAGTCAGGGGCCATAACTCCTACATGACTGAATGAATCCGGACGCGAAACCCCAGGTGCACAAATACACATGCTGACCAACATTCCTGTAAAGTTTTGTGACTCTACGTCAAATACTTTTGAAGCTACGCGCGACACAATATTCTCGGAAGGATGGACGGACGGAAGGACGGAATGACGGACGGAAGGACGGAATGACAAGAGCAAATCTATATGCCCCACACCACTCATGTGGGGGGAAGGGGGCACAATGACCGCCAGGGGAGATAACCCGTGCTCTTTGATAACCTTTATCTCGTACTTTACTTACATCTGTAAGATATATAGAAGGTATAACATGAGTTTGTTTTTTATATTGAATATATTATACGAGTTGAATAAAATAATAAAATGCGAGGCTCTGCCGAGTATTTAATCAATTTTATTCAATTCGTTTAATAAATTCAATGTGAAAAATCACAAATGTAATATTCTATTTATCACATGTTAGCTATAAACAAAGTCTACTTTCTTTAACTATTATAAACATGTCAATTTGATCTACGTCTCCTATATAGTAAACGACGTCGACCTCAAAGATTTATTACACTCGTGTATTTTCATTTTTATGTAATGTAATGGTTTTATTACACTCCCGCGAGGTCAAAGTATAAGCACATCTTTCTATTGTTTAAGCATTACGGAACCATTATTATTAAGAGTATTTTCATCAATTCTACTACTATAGACATTAAACCTGTTTTCTAATCAAACATTTATTTGGCAATACCTACGGGAAACTTTATACACAGACCTTTTGTAGAATTAGCGTCTTCAAGCAGGTATCTTATGTGTCTTGGATACGGTACCCATATTTTACCATCGTCTTCAGTATAATACCATTCGATATGCTAAACAAAAAATGGAAAAAATAGCTTTCTATTTATGGCTGACTCCAATGTAACTTGAATAAAATTTAAACTGCGCGTCAGTCTGTTTGTAGGGTTGCTATTCTTGTAGCAAAGTAGAAATAAGACAAGAAAATTATTTCACTAAAACTTTTTACTTTGCTTGTCTGTTTGGTTGGGTTTAACGTCACACCGACACATTTACATGTCAAATGGTGACTTTCCAGCTTTTTATGGTGGACGAAGACATTAGGGTCCCCTCCAGGCATTATTTCACCAGGGACAGGCATCTTGATAGAACCACCGACCTTCTCTAAGCCGGATGGGTGGCTTCCTCACATGAAGAGTTCTACGCCCGAAGTGAGGCTCGAACAAATACCGGTGTGATTTGAAGTCAACGACCTTAAACACTCGATCGCGTAGCCCTCTAAAATTTGTTGTTCATGCTTATGGAAGTGAGTAGGAACCATCTTTTTCAGTTTAAAGAGGATATTTTGTGGACATCTAATTTTCCGTTAATCAGACTAAAACACTAATTCACAACTCCCATGTAAAATAAGCATCGTCCCTGGAAAGAAAAAGAGCGTAAAACATATAAAATAAAAGAACAGTCTATCAAACAGAACCTGGTACACTATCTTCCCGATGTCTTTTGACACAGCTTCATGTCGTCTTTCTTGCAAAAATCGAAGAATTCTCTCGTAGCATTTAATCACGCCATCGCCAAGCCCTCTGACCTTCACCTTTCGTGCCTTGGTGTCAACAATGACCTTGACATGGTAATCTTCACCAATGTCTTCAATAGTTTTCTGAATTACAAAGAATGATTTATGTTTCGAAAGATTCATTGACAGGCGGGAAAATAATTTTGATTTCAAACTTTTCTCCCATTATTATGTTTTGTTTAGAAGACTTAGACCACGATTCATGCATGTGTAGAAACTTATTGAACCGCACCATGAGAAAACCAACATAGTGCCTTTGCGACTAGCATGGATCCAGACCAGCCTGCTGGTCAGGATCCATGCTGTTAGCTTTCAAAGCCTATTGCAATTAGAGAAACCGTTATAGAACAGCATGGATCATGACCAGACTGCGCGGATGGTCTGGATCCATGCTGGTCGCAAATGCACATTGTTGGTTTTCTCATGGAGCGGCTCTATTAAAGAAAAAAGTAATACATCAACAAAATATGAAGAAAAGCCAAAAGCAATGCTTATTTTAAATTTGGAAGCGATCTCATAACGGAAATTAAATTGTATAGGTTTTTGGACATAGAAATAAACGCAGTGTCACTTACAAAAAGAAAAAAATACACTTAGCAAAATTTCTAATCAGCGTTTTTGGGTTTTGCTGAGAGAAAACTAAAATACTAGATATTTAAATCATGAATAACACCTGGAGTGTAACAAAAAAGCAGTTGTTTAAATATTTCCACACTGGCAATTAAATATCACCGCATTAGACAGACTGAGCTTATTTCGACCTCTCAATGATAACTTGTAAAAGTAGACACAGACTTCTGACTTCGACAAATATTCCACTGTTACATTGTTTAAATGAAACCAAGAGTGTCCACTGTTATTGTGATAAAGGTATGAGGTGTTTAAGTACCAAGTGTCTTTGATATTCTTAACTTTCGTCTTCATGGTAGTGTTATCAAATTAAGTGATTCAGCTTAATCATGTTAATCAAAAGTTTATTTTCAATGAAATTTTCTGTGTACATTTTTTGGAGAATGTTGGCATTGATGTACAAATATTAGAACAGTAGAATCAGTAGATTTTCTCCTTATATCAAGATATCGACCAGCGACTGGTTAGAAATGCGGAACATAGTCTGTAACTTGTATGATATTATACTCGTCTGCCTAATTAAGAGTGGTTAGGCCAGAATGTACAGCTGAAGGGAATTTACTTTATTTTTTCCTTTGTTTACGAGATCAAGATCATCTATATTGCTTTCTTTTGTCAGGTCTATTTGCACATCCCTCGTTTCTCGTTCAACTTTGGTTTTTATGCTTTTGAAGGCCAAATCCACGTTTTTACTATCATCAGATGTAAACTGTATGAGAAGAAAGTCCCTTCTTTTTGTAGGAATAACAATATCATCATCAACATGAATTTTCCCTTTGTCGTCGCCGTCTTCAGCAAAACGCACACCTGCAAGGGACAACATATATGTTTGATAGGGCAGCTAACTTATGTTGTCAACGTACATCTTGTCATAAATCTAATTGTAATGATAAATTATGGTCCATTAGTGATTATGTAGCAGGGCATGTATATAAGACCAACGTTATTTCTACCAATTTATGTTTGATAGAGATATCCCTATTGGTTGCTATCAGACATAGATCACAGAGAAATCGTAATCGACTGTAATAAATTACAATATTCTTAGTCTAAGTAATTAAATTCAAACGTTTATTTGTGAAAAATAGGTAAAATCTACTATGTACCTTTCACAGGTGGTTTTTGCTCATTTGTTTTACCACTCATAAATCCTTGAAGTTCTTCCGTAAATGTCTGAAAAATATAGGACATAATGTTTATACAAATAATTTATATACATTTCATAATAGGATATCATATAAGATAATTTTCGATTATACCTAATCTACGAAACGATTTTATTAATCATTTAGAATTGTGTTCTCTTTTAATGCAGTTAAGTGAATATATGAACGGTCATTGATACGGCTAAAAACACTCACATACGTTAACAGCATTAAGCTCTAGCAAAGAAAGTATACAAACTTTATTTATATCCTTAGCAGCTGGGAACAAAACCAGGTTCACGTGGCAATTAACATTACCATTTGCAGCGCCAAAGTCGGCAACAGCACTTGAAAAAAAACAATCTCATTAATCACTGTGAAATCATAATATGACAACCATTTGATAAAAAACTTCCAGTGTGTTTTAGTGTATCTGAAAGAAATATTTATGACTTTGCAAGAATTGTGTATTATATATATTACTTTTCGTACCATGTATCATGCTTTTCTGTGTAATATACCATTATGTATAACCGCC
Source organism: Mercenaria mercenaria (assembly GCF_021730395.1). Lineage (NCBI taxonomy): Eukaryota > Metazoa > Mollusca > Bivalvia > Venerida > Veneridae > Mercenaria > Mercenaria mercenaria. Next base: position 22,133,387 of record NC_069377.1, on the reverse strand, counting down.
ACATTGTGTGTATGGCGATGAACCGATGAACAATATTTATGTTTATGCCAATAAAAGTTTTGACTTGACTTGCCTTTATTGGCATTACTTATTTGCGCCGTGTTTACTTACATAACTGTTTGGCCTTATAAATCGTACACACGGGCCCGTTTATACACAATCATACATATTTTATTGGTATTGTATTGTAAGTGGTCAAATTTCAAACAAATATGAAATTGGGCATGTCTTTGATTAGTTTGCTCGTTTTGAATTATGTTTGTATTTCCAACAAAAGGTTCATTTGAAAAACTGCTTGGAATGATAAAACTGATATTAAATATCTTAACGAGGCAGTGTATCGTTGAAACTACCTTAAGATATGTAATAGAAAATAACAGGATTCTCTGCATATACTTATAGTGTGAGTATTGTAAAATCTGTAACTCATTTGGTTTCGACTTGACACTTTCTCCTTTGCAACAAGTTCTATCACGATCAAACTAAATAAATATATAAAAAAACATGCCATATATTGAAATCAAAGTGTCAAAATGTCATACATAATGTCCAAAGCATATTCACAATTGAAAAAACCATATTTCAAATGTACACAAAACTGTAAATTAGGAACCCGCCCCCCACCCAAAAAAAATCTCCATACATATACAGAAAGGTCAAAAGCCAACAAGAGTATGCGAGTCCTTTCAACTCAAACTGTGTTTGATGCTAGTTTACCTGTAGATACCACGGGCTACTTTCCTCGGGTTATATCTTGCCCCACCAGTACCTATAGAAGGTATGGCTACAGATCTTAGTCCACTTTGCTTCATCTTCTGCAGGCAATCATCAATACAGTTGCTGATGGTCTGAAAAGAACAATATCCAAACAATCATGATATAGAGAAGACACGTTAGTTGTTCAGATCAGCAATCTTGTACTTAACTGGCTTTATCAGAAAATGCTATGTATCCTTACCTCTAGATTTATCATCAAATTTCCATATAATATATGCATCGAGTAATACAATTTTGGCATAGTAAAAATATCGTGTTTTATGACTTACAGAAGCCATTTTGAGAAATCAGAGTAAAGATCTTGAATAGATCTGCATCAAATTGATTTGTACGTATAGTCGAAACGTCTTTGTATTACCTGATGTAATTGCAAACACCAAAAGTTAAAAAAAACCCAAAAATATAAAGTTGAATAGTTGCGGACGAGATAAGACACTTTCACAGAAATAACCGTTTTACTTGGTAAAAAACTTAAAGGTCAATGTCTATCTAAAGGAAAGGCAAATGCAATGAAAACAAAGATGCCTCTTTCTAAGTTAGATGACGGAACGGTAAGCATGTTATAATAATAATGTCTAAATCTGTTTCTTGTTAAAACATTTCATGTAGAAATTAGGCATATTTAAATGAAAAGGAGCTTAAATCCGAGTACTAGTGTTATAGATAGATAGACAGATAGATAGATAGATATATTTATTCAGGTATAAGATCATATATACAATTTAAAATTACAAATATCGCATTAAGTAAGATAAGTTTTGTAAGATATTTAGAACTAAGCGGACAAATTCTAAAACTAACATGTGGCTTACATTCACATAATATTGCTTAAACATAGATAAAAAATACGAATAGATAGTTTTATAAAAGTTATAAAAAAGACAATGATTTAATAATAATAAAAATCATAAAAAAAGTTATTTCAAGTTTAGTCGTGCTTCCTAAATTATTCTCCGCTGATCTTATACCAAGGATAACCCATGAAAGTAGCTTGAAGAGCACTTATTTCCAATGGGGTCCTCGACTCATTACGGCACCGATTTAGTTATATGTTAAGTAAAAAGAAAAAAAAACATCAGTGAAAAACTAATACGCGAAAGAAGAATAAAATAAACAGGAAGTACTAAAGAGAATTATTTTAGTGAGTACCTCAGTAATAACAACTAAAGTTTAAATAACAACTGAATTTAAAAACTAAATATTAATATCTTATAGCTTGGCTTTCCTCAAGTAATTTATCTTCTTTAAACAAATGTGCTTTTAAAGCAGATTTAAAACTTGACTTACTTTTTATATCTTTTATGCGGCTTGGCAGTGCATTCCAATCTGAAATTGCCTGACAAAAGAATGTCCTTGACTCAAAGGATGAAATTTTAGGAACTACAAAATTGTTTTTACTAAATCTTGTCTTTGTATGTATCTCAGATACTTTAGTAAAGTTTTGCTTCAAATAGTTTGGGCATATATCATGAAAAATATTGAATGCATGATTCAGACGGAGTTGCTTCGCTCTGTCACATACTTTGAGGATATTGATATTTTCAAAACATCATAATTAATACTGGTTCTAGTAGGTAAGTTTAAAACAAATCTAGTTATTCTGTTTTGTGAAGTTTGTAGTTTTGATTTCAGTTTCTTATTTAGACCGGAATACCAAGATGAACCAGAATAATCTAAATGGCATTGGATAAGAGCAGACGCTAAGGTCATTTTTGTTTTTTGACTAAAGTACTGGCAATTTCTGTACAAAAATTTTACTCGAGAGTTGACCTTTTTAATAATGCTGTTAACAAATGCCTCACAGGTTAAGAACTTATCAATAGTAAAACCAAGATAAGTAACTGATTCTCTTACAGGTATGACATGATTGTTGCAAGTTACATCAAATGATTTAATCTTGCGTAAGTTTTTTGATGATCCGAATAGCATACATTCTGTTTTGCCTAAATGTGATGATAATTTATTATCAATTATCCATGATGAACAGGATTCCATAACATGTCCTAATTGTTTTGAAATAACATCGGGATTTTTATGAGAAAAAAGTATTGCACTGTCATCCGCATACAATATGAGTTTACAAGATGGATCAATGCAGGTCGGCATATCATTCACATAACAAAGAAAAAGGAGGGGACCTAAAATACTACCCTGGGGAACTCCACAAGAAATATTCATAGGTTCTGATAAACAATTGTTGATTTTAACAATTTGTTGTCGATTTGCCAAGTATGATTTAAACCAACCAGTACATAAAACGCCCATTTCTGATAACTTTTCACATAAAATTTTGTGATTTACGGTATCAAATGCCTTCTGCAGATATAACATGACCATCCCAGTATGAAGACCCTTTGCATTATTTTGCTTTATATAATCTAAAAGATGAATTAAGCATGTATCAGTAGAATACTTAGACCTAAACCCTGACTGGAATTCAGACAGCAAAGAGTGTTTTTCAAGGTAGTCTGAGAGTTGATTATATACCGATCGTTCAAGTATTTTTGAAACGATGCTTAAAATGCTTACAGAACGGTAGTTGCCTACTTCGAGAGGACTGTTTTTCTTATATAGTGGGGTAACACGTGCAAGTTTCATGTCATCAGGAACAACTGACAAATCTATGGATAAATTAATTATATACGTTATGGGAAGTTTCAAAACTGACGCGCCATCTTTGATAAACCTTGCAGGAATGCCATCGAGACCTGTACTCCGCATAGTTCAAAAACATAAGCTGTTTATAAACAAAATGTTCAGATACGTGATGTAAACGCAATTCTGGACGACTACCTGTTTCGTCTTCAAAACGTTTAAGTTTGTCCCGATAGAATGATTTAAAAATAGAAGACATAGTTGAAAAAACATTTGTTGCACTAGGTAACATATCCACCAGGTTGGATGCGATGGTTGTAAAAACTCGTTAAACTGATTTGCAATGGTTACAGGATCATGACAAATAACATCTTTGACGAAGTGTTACATTAAAAGCAAGGATATCTATAATTTTTATGGATTCTGTTTGTTGAATATGTCATAAGCAACGAATACTGTAAGAAAGAAATAAGTGTCCGTTGAAAAAAACAACAACATAGTATGTGCATTTTTGTAACAATTTTAGAATATCCGAGATATTGTCTCAAATTTAAACAAGTCATGTGAATTTTGGAATTGAAAAAAATAATTTTACTATGTGTAATAATTACGTAATATTCTATTTACTAAATTGATAACTAAGAAAATTAAATCAATTTGTAGCGAAATCGTAGATTGCCTCAGATCTGAATGCCAATTTCAGGTTGGTCAGGCACTTATGCTGGCCATACCATAGGTTAAATGGGCATTATGAAATACCGTAATGATCACTGAAATTAAAAGATTTAAGAACAGAGTCTGTAGTAAAAACATCCAGGAAATATCTTAAATATGGACAATTTGTACAATGATATATTACAAACCATGGTATTTTTTTCCATATTATCACCTATATACAATGGCAGAAATCTCAATACTTGTGCAGATATATAATAAACAATTTAGCTAGTTTTGTATGTTAGTCTGCATAGAGGGTATTACACGAGAGTCTTTTCATATTGAGTTTAGTAAACGAGTTGAATAAAAGAATGCTCTGCCGAACATTTTATTAATTCTGTTCATCAAGTTTAATAAATTCAATGTAGAAAGACACAAATGTAATATTCTTCGTCGAACATGCGATAAGATCATTTTATAACATAACGCACAATTAAATGAAGTAATTACCTGTTCGCCATCAGATTCTTTCCAGTCAGGCATTAAATAGTGGTAGACTTGTTTGCAGTCAAGGTTATATACCTTTGTTTCACAAATGTAATATTCTTTGTCGAACATGCGATAAGATTACCTTTGTTTCACAAATGTAATATTCTTCGTCGAACATGCGATAAGATTATTTTATAACCTTACGTACAATTAAATGAAGTAATTACCTGTTCGCCATCAGATTATTTCCAGTCAGGCATTAAATAGTGGTAGACTTGTTTGCAGTCAAGGTTATGTACCTTTGTTTCACAAATGTAATATTCTTCGTCGAACATGCGATAAGATTATTTTATAACCTTACGTACAATTAAACGAAGTAATTACCTGTTCGCCATCAGATTCTTTCCAGTCAGGCATTAAATAGTGGTAGACTTGTTTGCAGTCAAGGTCATATCCCTTTGTTTCAAAAATCATCCCGGGACTCACATTGCCTTTGAAACGCTTACATTCCTCTTTTAATTGCGGTCCAGCACGCTTGCTAAGTGAAACAGGAATAATGCCGATCAGATTAGGGAAGCTTGTTGTTGTGTCTAATATAACATCAGCCTAAAAGTATACAGGTTTGATACAACATCAGCCTGAAAGTACCTCGCATTGACATACCAAAAGCTTGAAAGTAAACAAGCGGTGATATAATATACCGGGTTGTATCTAACATATCAGCAGTCTGACAGTATACCCGGATGATATAACATCAGCCTGAAAGTACTTCGCATTGACATACCAAAAGCTTGAAAGTAAACAAGCGGTGATATAATATACCGGGTTGTATCTAACATATCAGCAGTCTGACAGTCTACCCGGATGATATAACACCAGCCTGAAAGTATACTAAGTAGTCGTAAGAACGCTTATTTTTTTTTTTTGCAATGTCACGTATCCACGGACTCATTACTAACAGCAAACGCCGCATGCAAATGTTTTCATGAAAACTGAGGACGTTGAATAAAATCTCTGTGAGGATCATATTGAAACACGAAACACAACCAACCTCAATTGTATCAGAATCGATAAGACTGAGTCTGTTCATTAGGGGTTTAGAAATAAGTGCAACACCCTCACGTCCATAACACAGGTCAAAGTAAAACTACATTATACATTACATTTAATAGACTTCATGATTTTAGAGGACTAGACATATCACAACGGAAATGTTCAGAATTAAGAATGAACAACGCAGTCTGAAAGACAGCTAAATCCCCCGCCACTGCTATGGATAGTGAAAGGGTAAAACCTTTGATTTTAGCTGTGACCTTGACCTTGAACTGACGTGGCTGACTCATGAATTCTGCACAACGTCTTGATGAGGTGATCATTTGACCAAAGTTTCATGAAAATCCTTCAAGGGGTTTAGGAGATACAGAGCTGAAACCTTTGACCTTCAGCTGTGACCTTGACCTTCAGTTGACATGGCTGACTCATGAGTTCTTGATGAGGTGATCATTTGATCCAAGTTTGATGAAAATCCTTCAAGGGGTTAAGGAGATACAGAGGGGACACCAAATGGAAGGCTCAAACCTTCGACCCTTAGTTGTGACCTTGACCTTGAGCTGGCATGGTTGACTCATAATTTCTGCACATCGTTCTGATGAGGTAATCATTTGACCCAAGTTTTATAAAATTCCTTCAAGGGGTTTAGGAGATATAGAGCGGACATGAAATGGAAGGCTCAAACCTTTGACCTTCAGTTGTGACCTTGACCTTGAGCCGTCATGGCTGACTTATAAGTTCTGCACATCGCCTTGATGAGGTGATCGTTTTACCCAAGTTTGATGAAAATCCTTCAAGGGGTTTAGGAGATATAGAGCGGACACAAAATGGAAGGTTCAACCTTTGACCCTAAGTTGTGACCTTGACCTTGAGCCGGCATGACTGACTCATGGGTTCTGCACATCGTCTTGATGAGGTGATCATTTGACCCAAGTTTTATAAAATTCCTTCAAGGGGTTTAAGAGATATAGAGCGGACACAAAATGGAAGGCTCAAACCTTTGACCTTGAGTTGTGACCTTGACCTTGAGCCGGCATGGCTGACTCATGGGTTCTGCACATCGTCTTGATGAGGTGATCATTTGACCCAAGTTTTATAAAATTCCTTCAAGGGGTTTAGGAGATATGGACCGGTCACGATTTTGTTACGGACGGAAGGACGGACGGAAAGACGGACGGAAAGACGGACGGAAGGACGGACGCAGACCATTCCTATAATCCCTCCGCCACGGCGGGGGATTAAAAATATAATACGAGTTTATCATAAAAATGAAGGCCTAAAAGCGATTGTGTTTAATGCAGGATAAGTACAGAATGGTAGCACAATGAATATATTTATAGATTTCCTCCTGTAAATGTTAAAATATTGTCTTTTATTCTGTGTTGTTATCATTTCTGGTCATTTTAGATCATAAGTGCTAGGGATTGGGATGGGGGTAGGGGCTTGACGGGTGTTGCACATTTCATTATCTCTCATGAAAAGACACAATTTAACTTAGGATGCTACCATTTTGCTTTAACGCTCTCTGTATTTCCAAAGAATCAGTATCAGTATATGTATTTAATTTTACTCAGAACACCATACCTTCGCCAGCTCAAGATTTCCGTACGTTATCTCAAGAGATGTAGATGACTTTGGTACACTCCAAAGAAGATTGTCTACTGTAATGAACACATGGGTGTAAATATATCTTTACCTAATGAAAGTAAACTAATAAACAGGTCACGAACATACATAATACAGATTATGTTACAGGTCATTCAAATGTTTTCATGTCACGTTTTGGTGATGAAATGTGAAGTTCACTCCAACTGTAAAATGAAACTTCACTGCTGTAAAGCAGAAAAACGATCAGCGATAAAGATGCTACAGAACTAAAGCATCAGACTTCTCGGTTCGAATCCCTGTCATAACTAAATTTGATTATGGTTTCAACAGTCATTCATACAGGCACAAAGACTGATCAGAAGACAAGGAAGTAGGCATCGATTTCTAAAATCAATGGAAACTATATGTATGCTCATGAGACATTGATATGCGTAATTGACAGGGCCAACGAGAGCATTCAAGTCTCAAAGTTGAATGCTTAGACTTGACCAGAAAACACTAATACCGGGTAGCACAGCAAAGGTAATAAGTGTAATAGAATGGCCGTTCAGATAGTTTTCAACAATTTGATGTGTTTAATTCTAATACGTTATTTGTCATTGGTGTTATTTGTCAAGAAGCTTCCAATGCACAGCCCTGCCGCCATACTTTGTTCCTTTATTTGTTTGTTATGAGCTCGTTGTCTTTTTTGTTTTACTTGTCTACTGATGATATTTATTACCATTTTGTGCTTGGGCTGTATTGGCGGCAACTACAGTCTTCGTCGGTGCTTTCATTTGTGTGAAGAACTTGGCCGCCTCTTGGTAAAATGTCTAAAATAAAGACAAAATATGTTTCAGAACAAAATTTGCGTCAGAAGTTAATATATCACATCACTAATTTCAGTTAACTGTTTCTGAAACATATGCTGACATGATAATAACTATTTGTCAAAATTCTATATTTCATTTGAGGTAATGTCAAAATGTTATATATAACACTTGTACGTGTTTAATTTTGTATAACTATTTCTTGCTTTTACCTGACAAGTCTGCTGTGCTGGGCCATACATTACGACCACTATCAGTTTTAAGGACGATCGTTTCTTTTTGAAAAATTCTTTAATGGCAGTGAACATCTGACTTGCCGACACTTGATCAGGGTATTTAAATCCACCAGTACCAAACGTTGGCATAGCGATAGATGTAAATTTGTCTTTCTCTGCCTGTTCAAGGCATTTAAGCACATAATCGGACACATTCTGTAATTAAATATAAAACAACATAGAAATGAAATCAGGGCACATTTTCTTTTACTCTGTTCTGTGATTTTGGAACACGATGGATGGGATGCATACCAAAGACCGGTTGTGTTCCCCACGACCATGTTTTACTCTCTCTCTCTCTCTCTCTCTCTCTGTGTATGTATTCGGGTTTGTGCGTGTGTGTGTTTTGATCGGATGCTATGCGAGTCAGTAAACTACTTTGGACTATAGTTTGAGCAGGCCGAGTTCATGGAACGTGGATTTTTATCATTGTTGTTTTCCATTAATGACGGAAATACTGAGTGTGGCATTAAATTATCAACTTGCAAGAATCACTGTAATACTCTAGGCTATAACATAAATACACATGTCAAACAAAAGCCATAACGCTAGCCAATGAATATTACATGTACTCATATTACAGAACTGCCATATACCTTAGCATTCGCTGGTGTATAGTCTTTAAGAACAGTATAATACACTTTCTTGCAGCTAAGATTCCCAGCATTTGTTGCAGCAACTCCTTGATCCGGGTAACTCTTGTAGCATCTGTTACATTCTTTCTGAATATCTGGTCCACCCGCTTTGGTGATGGCAGTTGTAATAGCGCCGTTTAGCTTAGGGAAAGAGGAGGTTGTACAAACAATAGCATCCGCCTGTAAAGATAAAAATAATATGCAATATATATTACCTCCTCTCTTTGGAATTAACTGCATTCCGCTCATTTTTGTTCCATTTCTAGTTATCAGTTTATTCGAATATCTTCTACTTATTTCCCTGAATGAAGATTTTAAAAATGTTATTGGCGTTATTATGTGGTTTTGGAAAGCTGCGTTGAAGGAATTTTGATTGCATGTTCTGAAAAAATATTTCCATAGAACAAATGGTTTTGCTATAACTTTGTTATTCTCTTTATTGATTAAAAAGTGTTATTTCAAGACTAGACTGTTTAAATAACATTTGTTTTACATTGGGTACTTACAAATAACTATCTGATCTGTATCATAATGTGCATTTACTGTATATTTATTTCAGTCTCTGTATGCAACACTAACCTTAGAGCTCTCTATGCCTCCTACTTCTAAATCAAGCGCTGCTCCGTCACTGTCATCAATAGCAAACGATCCTTCATTTTGCTTTTGAACTCTATTCCTATGTACAGCTGATCTAGGTCGTGATCGTTTTGGAGAAGGTTGTCTTTGCTTTGGACTGGCTGTCCAAGAAAACAAAGTTTGTCCTTTGAAAACGCAAGTTTCCCAAACGAATTAACTTTTTAACATTCCTAGACTAGAATGTTTTAGGCTATCAAGTTACAATTTTGGTAATTTTACTTGCTACTTTTAAAATTCTAGTAGGGACACGTGACTGATTTTGAAAGGGAATAAATAATATTTGGAAACACATCCTTGCAACATGCGAAGGATACCTGCATAGAAATATAGCTAGACGTGTGAAATACTAGGAAAATGATATATCCCAAATGATTTAGGAAACTTAAATAACATTTTAGTTTGAATTAACAGTTTCCCAATCTATGTACATTTTAAAATACACTTTCACCGGATATGTACTTTAGAATGTGGATCATTTTGTATAGATCCATAGATGTGAATTAGAATATCGGCAAAACCAAAATTTATAAGAAATCAGAATTTTATATACATAGTATTTTAAACGAGACTTTTTAATAAATGAAAAGTAATTTGAAAAGGTCTCACTATTAACTTCTTCTTTTTCACCATCTTTCGTCTCCACAGTTTCTTCTATGTCTGCAATCAGTCGATGTGGCCTTTGGCTATACAACTTCTCCAATATTACTTCGAGTGCCTGCAAGCAGTATTTGTAACCGTTTAGTTTTTGTTACTTCAATAACATGTAATTTAAACAAAATTGAATTTTCTAAGATTGAAACAAATTCATAATAGGCAACTGCGCATCTAGTTTTATGTCTCATAAACAGCTGAAGGCACCGATGTATGGTATTCGTGTATTGTAAATATATCTAGTGCTTGTAACTTACATGTATCGAATACCTTCACGTCGTATGTAATTTTTAGCAGTTAGAGTTATAAGCAAAAATTTGACAAAACATTGTTTAAACCAAAAGACGAGTGTTGATGTATTTCATACCGATGTGGTAACGATGTCTGTCTTGTAGATAACTATAGTAATCTCAGTCAGAGAACATGTTATGTGCAACTGCATGAATTCTCCAATTGTTCGTATGAAGGTGAGAGCAACTTTGTCTCCAGGATAATCGCAGTCCGCAGTACCAATCGTGGGAAAAGCAATTGTCGTTCTTTTCTGTCTCACAGCTTCTTTTAGACAAGTCGTAATGTAACCGGCAAGAGACTGAAATATTAATTGACATAACTCATTCAACTTTTAAGTCTCTCTACAGTTTAACTTGAGTTTTGAAGCTTCATACTTAATTGTTACAGAGCGAATAAGTAAACTGAGTCTTCCCGCTGTATTATCAAACAAAATCAAGGTGAGTCCTTTTTGTCTGTACAAAGAGAAACAAAGTCAGAAATTCAGCTGGGAAAAAACGCATATCTCAGAAACGCAGACTTCAATATGCGAATAGGAATGCACACATTCATATTACCAATGAAGAAACTTTCCTGAAAACATTTTCGTCAAAAAATTAATAATAATTGGCGTTTTAAAATACTTCATCTTTTGATAATAATTACATTGCATCCAGATGATTTGTTGTTGTCAATTTTGAGGTGGTAGATTTCACTGCAAGGTATTCTTCCTGCTTTAGTCAGCACCATCATGCCATCCGGGACGTTGCCACCTGGACATACTTTCTTAAATGCTTTATTGCATTCTGATTCCATATCAAATCCAACTCCAGCAGCGTATTTCAAGCCGTCACTGATCTTTCCTGATGGTGTAGGGGCTGTTGGTGTTGCATTTACCAATACTTCCGCCTAAAGGTATTTAAAAAGAAAAGTGCGATTATGTGCTGAGATAACTGTGTGTTTTGCACTTAAACCTAAAGTCAGTTAGTCATTTCAATGGAAGTCATCCTACCTTAAAAGTTTCAAAACTTTTTTCAATTGCTAACAACTTGAAAATGTGTCCTCCCACAACAAACACATATAACTTCAGTAATCATACAATGAATACTAAATCGTTATTGCCAGAACAGAATTTTAGTAATAATTGAACAATAAATTAATTTTAGAATTAAATAGTTGTCTGGTGTTCATGCGTGTTTGTACGGGGTGATATTCAATATATGCGTCTCTCGACAAGATTTATACAAGCAAATGATTTAATCTACATAATTCCAAGTAAACATGTTTCCGCACCAATTTTACTTTTTTCGAGATTTCACTTTCTGCATCAGAAAAACCAAAAACAACTTTTAATCAAATCGTAACTACAATCATTGGATAAAAAATGACCTAACTAAGAAACGAGTACTCACTCTTAAATATGTAATTCAGAATTAACAAAGTTACGCCATTTAACGAATATAACTGACAACGGTTTACACATTTAAACAAAGCTGGACTACGCACATGCTTACAAAAATGACGAAAGGGTTTCATCGGTGTATGAACGTCTCCGCTAAACCAATCAAATTGATTGAATCATTAGATATTTGTAATATATATCAAACTGATAATTATGTACAGTTTATGAGGTGAAACCTGGTATAGTTCTTCCTGTTTTATAAAAAATGGAAAAAGATATACAGAGAAAAGTAATCACCGCAGTGGTTTGAAGATCTCCCCATTTAATGATGATCTTCGTACCGCCCGGGAGCGGTAAAGTTCTTGTACCAGATCTTTCAAGTTTAAAGTGTTTTGACGCAGCAAACTTTGTCATCGTCCCTGTAAATTTTATAAGATATTTTTTAAATTTTATAAGGTACGTTTTCGTCTTCGTTGATATTCTGTGTTTTATTAATGAACATATTATACTTAAGTTTGTACCTTACATACTGGAGCTATCACGTGACTTGTAAGTTCGTGAACAGACACACATGTTAGAAAGCATTTCATTGAAGAACTAAAATATGCAATATTAAGAATTACAAACACATTTCTGCTGCAAGAAGAAATTTACTATCTAAGAGATAAATCATCTTCTAAAAATGAATACGAATAATCCAAAAATAATCTCACACGATGTTTAAATTCAATATTTCTTTTGTTTTATTATCAGAAAGGGAAGTTTCGATGTCACTTCGATGTGTATAGTGAGTGTTTCATCGCTTCTCCTGTGTATATTAATCCAAATATATATTTGGTTAAGTATTTAAAGTTAAATTGTTTCACATAGTTATCAGCAATGACTGTCTAACAACTTTAATAGTTTAATCAATCTGAAGACCAATTATAGTATTAGTCATTGTTCATTTTAACCACCACATAAAAGTTTATAGACAGTCTAACTTTGAGAATTGTTAATAACAAAGACATTTTCAACTTGAACCATTTGTCTTTAATTTTGAAAAATGCTAAGACTGTCAATATAGTTTTCAATTTTGCCTTTCTTCATAAATAACCATCAATTTCCATCTTATATCCACATTATTTTCAATTTCAAAAAATACAAAGAAATGTTTTCTGAAGTATTTTTCTCATTAAGCTGAGTTAGCGTCACTTTTATTATTTATTTGTTTTGATAAATTATAGACAGATTCCATTTTATTGGTATTCTAATTATAATGGTTTGACAACGCTTTCCTGCTCATTTCTACTCAATTTCAACCATGTCAGATATGTTCAATACTCAGCTGTCTATAAAATGAATTTTGTACTCGTACATTGAAATAAATCAAACATCCATGAAATTTAGCTTCTTTTTATGGCATGAAGAATAAAATACTAAAGAGATTATGTGATGACATTTTTTTTTTGATTTTTTACAGTCGTAACATAGACTCATTTTGTATCCATTTACTAATGCCAATTAGCCTTTCGTTTACTTTGTGAGTGTAAGAAACTTCAATACAAGTATTTTCACGCTATTTTGTGTCAGCTTATCTATCACGGAAATTGAGTAACACGTTAAGTAAGTATCTTGAAATTCTTAACAAGAACATGTACACACCAAAATATCTAATGTCCCTGTTTCATTTTTGAGTATTGCTTACAATAAATTATTCTTCGAGCGTGTCATTACTACTTTTAGTGCAGTTAAATCCTAAAAAAGAAGGCAGTTGAAATAATGATATACAATAAAACAATAAAAGATACATGTTCGATCCTAAAATTGAATATAAATGGTGAAAAACCAGATGGTGAATTATTTGCAGATTCACGAAGTGTAGAACTAAGGCCACTCTTTCGTTTGTTCAGTATGTTTGATTTTTTTTACTTATGGGCAATGTAAGTACTCTTGCTCTGATGAGCTCACTTAGGTCCGAAAGTCAGAGTCCTCTGTGGTTAATTTCGTTAACTTCGTATCACTTGCCACTCAACGGCCACTATCTTAAACCTCATTTAGGGTGTAGAATTCTTTCATGGGAGGAAGTCTTTCAGCTGGCTTACGGAATTCCGGTGATACATTTACTACTGCAGTGCCCACTCATGCCCGATATCATGACAGAAGAAGCACTTGGGGTCTTCCCCAACCATTAACAACTAGAAAGTTGCCGTATGAAATAAACTTGTGTCGATCCTATATATATCTGATAGCCTGATCGGATGTTGGGTCTGATAAATCTAGATCTTCTTTAGTATAGTATAATTAAGTTACCCGCCCGCTTAACTCAATAGGGAGAGCGTCGGGCTACGGATCGCGGGGTTGTGAGTTCGATCCTCGGGCGGGGCGTATGTTCTCCGTGACGATTTGATAAAAGACATTGTGTCTGAAATCATTCGTCCTCCACCTCTGACTCATGTGGGGAATTTGACAGTTACTTGCGGAGAACAGGTTTGTACTGGTACAGAATCCAGGAACACTGGTTAGGTTAACTGCCCGCCGTTACATGACTGAAATACTGTTGGAAAACGGCGTTAAACCCAAAACAAACAAAATATAATTATGTTAATGGCACATCTGGCATTACAGCTATTAAACATAGTTGCAGCAATACCTTTTCCAACAGCAATGTTTCGCATAGGCAAATGAAAACATTTGTCTCCGAAGACACCATGCATTTGTTTCTGTATTGTTCTAACGATGTCTGGGTTCGGGTCATAGAAATATATCTCTCGTACGTTTGGAGTGGACTTTAACTTGTTTTTCATGGTGTCCAGTATTATCTGAAATGTAGAAAATGAATATCTAGATTCAGTTTGCAATCAAATGTCAACGTCAGAATAAACTACACAAAGATTCATTAAAGAAAACACTAAATAGACAAACATATCAAATAATGTAATAAATTATACTTCATGTACATTATATCGTACATTATAATTTATATTAAAACGTCAGAGAACTTTACATTTGTGTATACTTTGGAACATGTATTTGAAAATGATTTGTAGGTTAACAATTACCTGATCTTAATTGTTTAACTTCATCAATTCGCAACAGAAAAAGTCAAATGGGTATTTAAAGTTATGCTAGCATGTTACATCTTTAAAATTCCGGAGTCAGTAACCACCAAGACTTTTTAAAGGTAGACATAGTGGTGTAACTGGGATTTTTAAACTTCATAAATGACTAGCTTACTTTTGCCGACCTTGACCGAGGAAATCCAAACACACCAGCACTAAGTAATGGTATAGCCACCGAGCGTAAAATGAATTCTTTGTCTCTGTTCATTGCTTCAAGAATATTTTCAACCACAGTTTGTAAGATCTTATCTTCATTACTATTTCCACCTTTCCATTCAGGTCCAACAGCATGAATAATTCTTTGGCAAGGTAATTTTCCAGCCGGACCAACGTAGATATCTCCAGGCTGTAATTCACCATTCTTATTGATGTAGTCGGTGCAGTCGGCTTGAATAGACTTTCCACCTTCATTAAAAGATAAGTTAGAATTTTCATTTCTGATCATATTTCAGAATTTAAAAAGAATTTAATCATCAATTAGCTTTATCATTTTAAGTAATATCAATATGAAAAGTGTTTGTCGAACCTTGTTTGTATGACAGGTGTTAAAACAATTAAAAAGGTTAAGACTAAATATCACCGGTATATTTAGCAATTGTCAGTATTTATTTTGCAAGCATTTAACAAAGAAGAAATAATTGTTCAGTGTTAAATTATGTTCATATTTCAGTATAACAAATAATGATGCCAAGGCATTTGAGTGTACAGCAGAACCTGTGATTGCAGGCGTTTGTTTTCAGTTCTTACCTGCTTTTACAAGAACTGCAGCAAGACCACCTCTATGTTCTAACTTTGTATTTGCTGCATTAACAATAACATCAACCGGGAGGTTTGGGTTTTCAAGCGTTCCTGCTCCAACAAAAAGGGCTTGTCCCGTTTCTAGAGTAACAATACAATGCATATCTTCGTTTTTCATTTCATACTGAGTCGCTATTCGAAATTCACACTGATGTTTCGGAATTTCATTCAGAAGGAACTTGTATCCCTCACCATCAGCAAAATAGTCATGGATTCCTTCTTTTTCTATTTGTCTCCATGAAGCTTGAATTTTCTTAGCTTCCGTCTGAACAATACCTACAACTTGCTGTCTGACCCTTGCGTTTCCTTTGGCATGTAGAACAGCTTTTTCCGCATCGCTCTCAAAAACATCTTTTGGCAGTCCACTTTGTTTGATGGCCTTATGAATATTTTCAATGGACTTTTTCTGAATATATTTTACGATATGAGGAGAAATATTGATTTTTTCTTTTGTGACAAGTAATGTTTCAACCTTTTCATTAATGTCATTGCATACAGGACCGTAATAATCTTTACCACACACAATATGTATCACTACATTTTCTTTGGATATTTTGGAGGTCAATTTTACGTAGGGGGTGTATATGTCTTCAATGTCTTTAATTTTGGCCTTGAAAGTGCTTTCGTTTTCTACCTTTCCTTGCAGTGTCTTATCCTCTTCGATTATGAGTGCCTTTATTTTCTTTTCAAACTTTTCTAAATTTGCTTGACCGGTTGAGAAAACATAAAGTGTGTCCTTTTCGATCAGGTAGCCACACCTCTCCCCAAGATCATCTTTGCATGATTCTATCTTATCACACATTAGCGGAGTGATCAGTATATTTGCAGCTTCCTTTGAACTGAAATTAGACGACTCTACAACTATCTGGTTTAAAATTTCCAAAATTTCAATTTCCGCTTTATCTATAGTTTCCTTATCGCCATGTATTCTGATAACCCCTGCACTGACTTGGCAATCTACAGTTACTCCACCTACGGTATCACCCATTTGGAGATCAGCAAATGCAGCAAGTTTGATTTTGTTGCTGACCGTAACATCTTTCTTTACGATTGGTTTAGGAGGTTGTATAGCGTCAATATCTTTTTCGAGTTTCGCAATAGCCGAATCCTTTTTATGCCCAACAATGGTCAGTCTATATTCATCTGCTTCTTCATCAATTAAGACAGAGTCCAACGGAAAGCTTATGAGAACTTCTTGTACCTTATCCCAGACTCCTACCGAAAGGTTCTTTCTGACAACGACTATATCATCCATTATATTTTGCAACAGCTGTCTTACATTCTTTTCCCATGTTCTGCCATGTTCCTGCCTCAAATCATTGTGTTCACAATCAAATTTCAGTCCGACTTTATTTCTTCCTTCTCTAGCCCAAAAGATGTTAGCGCAAGCAGATTTAAACTGTTGTTCAATGCTAACTTTACAGAAATCTTTCATAAACTTCATCTTCATATTATCAATATTGTCAACAGTGATTGGTTTAATTTCTTCAACCTTCCCTGTAGATAATTCAGTCAGAGTTTCTAACTCCCCGTAATATGGTTCTACAGCAAGCTGACACTTCCTGAACTCCTTAAACTTTTTGTACTCCCTACAGGCACGTTTTGCGTCTGTAATATCATAAATTATTTAAAATATCAAAAATATATAGCATGTTCTAGTCCTCTTACGAAATATTAATTTTATAGGAAGATATCAGCCATATATTATTGGCGCAGACAGAAAAGCAGTTACCCTGCGCATATAACAAATGTAAATATGGTTGCCAAATTTACAAATCATTGCGCTACGAGGGCTGTTCGATATGTATTGTCACTCATGTTATAAATCTTTTATATTAAAGTAAATCTTACTTATTTCACATGCATCCCTTGAAAGTAATCTCCGTTGGCTGGAATACAAAGTTTCAGTCTTCTTATCCATATATGAAAGGCCCGGATGTAGTCCTTTTGAGGTATACACATTAGGCATTGGTATATTGAAGAACCAATTGAATTCCTCTTAGAATATTTTCTTCCAGCAAGCATTTTTTTTTAACTTAGGGAATAAAAAGAAATCACATGGTGCCAGTCTGGCGGATATGGAGTATGTGGCAGTACAGTCACGCACTGTTTACGCAAATAATCTGTCACAAGTGTTGCCTTATGTGATGGCGTATTGTCGTGAAGCAGCTTTAGGTACTTCAATGCACTTTTAGCGCGAACTTTACAAAAGTTCTTTTTCAGTTTTTTTTTTCAAAACCTTGTCATGGTAAAAACTTGCATTGATACTCCTTCCCTTTGGTACTGGTACCTGTATTGCAGGACCACGTGCAGTAAAGAAAATGGCGTACAACATTTTTACGCACACCCATTGTTTTTTTAGCAATGCAAGGTCTTTTGGCTGACTTTGTAGCCCAAATTCTATTACTCATTTTACGACAGGGTTCATAAAAAAATCCACGTTTCGTCTCCAGTCACAATCTCGGAAAAGTTGTTTTTCTCCATTTTTTGCATAGTTTCAATAATTTCCTGGCACAGTTAACACGTAACCGTCTTTGAGCGTCTGATAGAATATGGGGAATCCAACGAGCAGAAATCTTCCAAGCGTGAAACTTCTTTCTCAGAATAAAGTGAGCTGTTGATAACGAAACACCTGTTAGTTGTACTAATTCACGAACAGTATACCGCGAATCTTCTTCTAGCAGTTCCCTTATTTTAACTTCTGCGAGTTTGGTACTGCTGCTGACCTTACGTCCACTTTTAGGGTTGTTTTCAACAGCCTCCCTGCCAGAAGCAAACCGTTTAACCCATCTACAAACACTTCTATATGACATTGCACTATCATCATATATGTTCACAATTTCTTCATAAATTTCTGTGGAAGCATGTCCGAGTTTTACCTCGTATTGTCGATTCGCACTCTCACCATTTTAACACAGTATCCAATTAGTGCCTTTCTTTAAATCAAAATTAAACCTCTTTTTCCTCATCACGCACATGTAAAATCTAGTATCGATTTATTGCTTATGAATAGCTCTAACAGGTGGTTCAGCGATAAGCCACGAGAATGGCGCTCCACACGAGATCCACGTGCAAGGACAATACATATCGAACAGCCCTCGTAATTGCAAACTGGTTATTTGCGCGTAACATTAACAATAACATTAAGACTGGCATTAGGGTCAGTTAGACAGACAGTGAACCCACAAATCTTCAATTGAAAATATAATCTTCGGACAGAAAATGACCTAAATACAATGAAAACGAGTGATTATACAAATAAGTTTCGTTCAGAAATAAGAAAGTAATAAGAAAATTATCGCCGTCTTTTTAAAAATATTTTTATTGTCATCGATTTTGGCACTGATGCAACACTGAAATAAGCGCATAAATACAACAATGATATTAAAGCGACTCACCAATGTAAGAACGTCTCGGCTAAACCAATCAAACTGATTAAATTAATAGACATTTAAATTACAGAACAGGAAGGAATAAAAGCATACCGGATGAAGACGACAAGTTCAGCACACAAAATCCCTTTTCAGGATGGAAGTATTCCTGCATGACATCAACATCGAGCTTCAAATTGACCATATTTTCATTTGTAAAGTAATGGTTCACATCTCTTCTATTTGCATTCTTTGGTAAATTTGTTACTTTTATCATCTTTGTCTCTGGCACCACGCTGATATTTGTTATAGTCCAAAAGTCGCCGGATTTCCATTGATTGCGCAAGAAGTTCACGTCTAAAGTGGAAAATTACATCACACATTACATGATAGATAATGTTATAGATTATGACATCATAAATTACATCATAAATCACATCATAGATTAAATAACGTAGGAACGATAGCGATTATTTATCATTCGGGTTGACTTAACAATTCAGTATGACCTATAGCAACGATTCTTAGCGTATGGATAAAAAATAAAGATATCTTATTCCTTTACAGATTGATTGATGAAGGAAAGGACGTGCGCAATTCTTTCCTTTTTTTGATTTCGGTTAACTATTTCAAAATGTGCACTATTTGAACTTGCGCTTTTAATTAGGTACATTTCACATTTTCTTCTGGTGCTTTTCAAAATTAATTACATTAATTACTTGCCCCCAATTTCCTGTCACTATGCGTGGTTTCATGACTCTGTGTGAAATGTTTTCAAGATATAGTCAACACAAAGTTTTAAGAACTTTTGTGTATTTTTCACTAAGTCAAGGACTGTAACTCTAGTCTAACTGAGTAAAATCCAAATAAGAACCCCAGATGCACAACTCCACATGCTATATACCAAACCTCTGCTGTTTATTGACTCTAAGTCAAATTATTTTTGAGATACGTAGGACAAACAATTTTAATGCTCTTAATGCATATTTTGACTGAGTTAAGGGCCATAACTCTGGCATTGCAAAGCAAATTCCAAAAACAATCAGATGCACAAATTCACATGTTGAATAACGTTCCTTCAAGATTTCATGACTCTAGTCTAGGTCAAATAGTTTTTAAGATATATGCAACACAAACTTTTAAGTCCTGTATATGTACTTTTTACTAAGTCAAGAACCATTACTCCTGTCTAGCTGAGTAAAATCTAAAACAAAAACCCATGTGCACAACTTCACATGCTAAATAATATTCATGTAATGTTTCACAATCCTATGTCAAATAATTTACGAGATACATGAGACATATTCCTTTAGGCCTTTTTTATGCAAAGTTCGACCAAGCAAGGGCCACAGCTCTGGTGAAACCCGCACCAAAACACCAGGTGAACAACTCCACATACTGAATAACAATTCTGTGAGGTTTGATGATTCTGGGTCCAGTACTTTTTTGAGATATGCACGGACGGAAAGACAGACATACGGGCAAGTAAGGGCAAATATAAGTGTACCCTACACCTCCCCACCCCACTCCAAAAAAAAAAAAGGAGAGGGGTGCACAAGCAAATGTTTTCCACCCAATGTACACATAGTTTTATCGATCACTTTTAAATCGTCAAATAAGTCAATTAAGCTTCTTTAAGTATGGCAATGCAAAATATGTCCATTACTTTTCATATATACTGAGTATATGTATACATATATATATACTGAACAAAACTTCTGGACCTCGGGTAAAACTAGCTATATAAATTTTATATGTGAACCAATTTTTTCTGAAATAAACAACAAAACAATATGAATATATTAAACATTTTAATGCAAAATTTTAAGACATTTCATGATAAACTGATGTCACAATAGATTCTTGCTGCAACCCTCTGACAGTCAATATCTTGCTGTTGGCTCGAAGTAAAACGATACATCTCTGGCGCATGGACTGAATGTATGGTCGTATTAGCGCTTGAGTAATGTTTTGCCATTTTGTAATTAACAGCAGCCTCTAACTCGTGTACGTTTTGTGGTTGCTGTTGGAAACGCTGTACACGCCTGTCGATTTTATCCAAAAATGCTCTATAAGGTTCATAGCAGGAGACTTTGAAAATCAAGGCAACAAATTAACATTGTAAGGTTGTATGAATCTTTGGAGGCCTCTGGCTGTACGACTGATCGCTCCATCTTGCATAAGTGTAATTTCGTTTCGAGGGGTATGTGGTATTGCTACAGGAAAATAGTATCATTTTGATAGTTTGCGCCTTTAAATTCGATTGTTTTGATATGGGCCAAATCATAACTAAGGCTATCCCGCCGAGTCCCTGATCATGTAGAGCTATATACTGTTATACAGGTCTGGGTAAAGCTTTCACCCTATAGACACTATCCCGGTCATCAGCATGAGAAAATTAAAATCGGTTTTTGTCTGTGAACAGCAAGTTTGACCAGTCTCGCCTGTGAAAGTGCGGTAACATCTTTTTACACAATCATAGGGAACAATATCTACATTTTTTCTATGGCTATTTTATCTATTCAATCGTGAACGTCCATTTGCAACACGTGACTGTACAATATATTACCTTATTGGACGTACGTGCGTACAAAAAAACCCTGTATTTTTCCGTATTTGGACGGTTCAAAAAGTCCATTGTTAAACATACGATAAAGCCTGAAACGCGTGAAAATGTTCCGATTGTTAATTAGGTGACGTAGGCGCTCTATGTACAGAGTTTGAAATCAGGAGGCCAGAAGAATCATTTTTACTTTAAACTAAAATAAAATAGATATAGAATAAAGCCTCGTCCAATATGGTTTTCTTAGCTGGGTACTCGTCCAAATATA
Source organism: Mercenaria mercenaria (assembly GCF_021730395.1). Classification (NCBI taxonomy): domain Eukaryota; kingdom Metazoa; phylum Mollusca; class Bivalvia; order Venerida; family Veneridae; genus Mercenaria; species Mercenaria mercenaria. The sequence continues at coordinate 22,111,435 of NC_069377.1, read as the reverse complement.
TCTCCGTATTGTACAAAACAATGTTAAATAACCTAATAATATGCTACGAGGGGAAGGTTCATATACAGCTCGCACCACAGCTGAACACTAAAGAGGCGCGCCTCGCCTATAAGCCAACCTGCCTTATCGGTTAGCCCCATGTTTTGAGAGAAAAAAAATTCAAACACCACCAGCTCATAGGAAGAAAGTGTCGTTTTACATGAAAACTGAATTGAGCAGCATATAAACTAATAAAACATGTATACCACTCTACAAAACAGTTGCAAATTTACTTACATATACATTCGATTCCGGAAAAAGATGCATCGAGGGGCAACACTTACTTTTTGATGCGTTCGTAATATTTCCCAGTGCTAAAATGGTAGGACTAGCAATGCAAACTCCGCTAGGTGGCGCTGGCGTAGTGTTTTTCCCGTACTATTTTTGGCTGACCTCATTTTTGGTATCATTTCTTACGGTCGATTTCGCTTATAAAACATGCAAAAAGCTGGGAACCACCGTGCCATATATGGAGAAAAAAGAAGTCCGCAGCGGGAAATGGTACCTCTTTGTAAATTATTGCGCAAAAACATAAACAAATCATTATATAAAGTTTTCATCAAGTCGGAAATTTGTGAAAACGGTGCCTTTCGCGGAAATTTCTGGCTTTAGGTAGCAATGCAAACTCCGCTAGGTGGCGCTGGCGTAGTGTTTTTCCCGTACTATTTTTGGCTGACCTCATTTTTGGTATCATTTCTTACGGTCGATTTCGCTTATAAAACATGCAAAAAGCTGGGAACCACCGTGCCATATATGGAGAAAAAAGAAGTCCGCAGCGGGAAATGGTACCTCTTTGTAAATTATTGCGCAAAAACATAAACAAATCATTATATAAAGTTTTCATCAAGTCGGAAATTTGTGAAAACGGTGCCTTTCGCGGAAATTTCTGGCTTTAGGAGGTATATCGATCATTGTTCTACTTAAAAAAACATAGTTTCCCAACGGAAACCACTGTAAAAAAGTAGTATTTTGTCATTTTTTGAAGCCTGTGCAGATAGCCACGAACGGCAACTCTTCATGTTCCGAACGTAAAACGCGCACCTGCTACTGACACCGGTACGATTAATTTCATAACATTGAATCGAGTTTGCAGTATTTTATACCATTCAGAATTAGTTGTAAGTGTTTTTACTGGAGTTGTAAATGCAAGTGTACATAAATTACACAATGCAAATAGAAATTAACAAAGTAAACGAGAGAATGCAACAAAATCACGGGTAGAAATTGTCGAGTTGTTTCGTCACCATAAACTTTCGTTCCCATTATGTAACAACTACGCCGTAGTAAATATTTACGTTTTTACAGCTTAAACAGTTATAACAACGCATAATACATGGAAGACTATTTAAAATGTTAAATATATCATGTTTTTTACATTTAATTTTACCTTTTTCAGTGACAATAAATTGAAAAAATGTTGTTCCCTATCCACACCCCGGCCTCATAACACTCTCACTTCAGTGACTGCATGACTCTGTCTGGTATGTGTTATATCATGAATCTAGCATGACCCAGTAATGAAGCCATTTGTGAAATTTACTGAATGTTATGACAAAATAATAAGGTTCCATTAATGTCAAATTGTTAAAATCTTTATCGACTGTTGAAAGGAAAAATGTATTAAGAAATGCTAGAATCAAAATATAGCATGACATAAAGCCATATTAGAATAATCAGTAATACATAATTTTAGTCATTACATTTTCAGCGCTGTTCAACTTGTTCTAGTTGAGTTTTTGATACAATCATTTTTGTTCATATTACAAAGCATGCATTTTCCATCAGTTCCAGTTAAAACAATTCTTACAGTCAAACCTGTGCTAAATACCACCCCAGAACAATAGCATCTTTCCAGAAAGACCACTCTGAAAGTCTCGCTGAATATTACTCTTCAGTAAGTTATACTGCATACACAATATATACAACAGCCTGGCTCTTTTAGTAGTTCCCAGGGTGGTCTTTAAAGACAGGTTTGACTGTAAATACATTGGATAAGATTATAATTTTCTCAAGAGTTACTAAATTAACCCCTCTATTGAAAACTGGACTTAAAAACTTAGTTTTGGCTGTGATTGTTTCATCAGATTTTCACACATAAAAAAACACCATAATTTTATATAATTTTCTATGATATTTATTGATAATGCAGCAAATAAAACCTGATCTTAGACAATATTCCAATGAAAACAACATTCAATAGTTAGTGATAGAGTAACTTTTTTATGCCCCTGGCATCTACTGATGCGGGAGGCATATAGTAATCGTCCTGTCCGTCCGTACGAGGTTAACCAAATTGGACCGTTTCGTCTAGCATCAATACCCCTTATTAGAATGACTTGATACTAATACAGATGTAACCTGTGAACATTCCTCATCTTCAGACATCACCTGACCTCAGTTTGACCTTGACCTTGACCTCATTTTGGAATTGAGTTACTTTATATGGGCCATCTCTTGGTTAACCAAATGGGACCGTTTCGTCTAGCATTAATACCGTTTACAAGAATGAATTGATACTAAAACAGATGAAACCTGTGACCATTCCTCATCTTCAAACATCACCTGACCTCAGTTTGACCTTGACCTCGTTATGGACTTAGGTTACTTTGTATCGACAAGGATGCCACTGGGGGCATCAAGCGTTTATTGAACGTAGCTCCTTGTTTGGGATTTACTTGAATATTTGTGGCCTACTGAAAAGACGTTGTCTGATACACTATATTTGTGACCGGAATACGACCAAGGAATAACAGAAAAGGCCTAGGTATATAGACTTTTAGTGCTCTCTTATACTATATATACTACTGGGGTCAAGTATGATCGTTTTTGTGTCAGATTTTTAAATAAATGTCATTGTTTTGGTATCAGGTTGTTATTCGGGCTAAATTTTTGAAAAACGGCTTTATGAGCCTTAAAACGCCCATATTTGCATGTATATATTTTTTCTAAGTATTGTGGTAACTCTTTTTTTTTTTCACTTTCATGTTGTTCTGGGGTACAAACTCTTATGAAAAAATGACATTTTAAGTGTAAAAGTCTGGTTTATAAAAATCTCATTGCATTGCTAGTAGGACGTAGTTTTCAGTAACTGTTTACTTTTACTGCATTCCAAATGGCATTCATTTGTTAAGGGGAGACAACTTTTTGAGAATATTACAAGTATCCAGTCGTACGGGACAGTACGGTAGAACATACATTGGGCAGGTAGATTGTTGGTAAAAATGGTGTTCGTTTACCAAATACCTTTGTGGTTGAGGGATATACTTCCAAACCTTATATTTGTATTTTTTTTATTGGTTTAACATTTTTCGATAACGTAATTCAATAAAAAAGGACATTAGGCCCATAACTTACGTAAAGTAATAAGGGCACGGCCGCCTGAAAGAAAGACATTTCAGCGTGTACTATTTTCCCTTGCCCTTTTTTCAGTATTTATTCTTGCAAAATTTAAAATGTTTGTGTTTTTCCTTCAGTGTATCATCTTTCTACACAATATTGCTTTCAGAACGTTATTCTGATCTTGTAAAAAACGTGCACGATGATTTATTATGACATGCACGTGTATTTCATTGTCCATGATATGAATGCGGTATAACCATTAAATTTCGTGGGCATGAAATTTCGTGGTTTTGGTCAAAAACGGCTTTTTCGTGTGGATATGAAATAGTGGATTTCAACTTTTGAACATAAAATGAATGCGAATTTTCTTGTTCGTTGGGATTAAATTTCATGGATTGACTCAACAACGAAATCCACGAAAATAGTCCGCACGAATATTAATGATTTCACAGTATTCAAAAATATTAAATACGTTTGGGTTCTAAGAAAAAGGAATTGCAAAACAAAGTAGTATATTCAGAAGTATTGTTCGGTATATATGAAAGAGATACATGCTAATGATGTTGTCTTTTATATATTATTCATGATTTAGATAATTTGCTACCGAATCATACAGGAAACGCACATCTATTTCAAAGGATGAGTTCGTGTATAAATGTGGTTTCAGACGGATAAGACACTTCGACCTCAACTTTAGTTCCAATGTCAGCTGATGAGAAAAACTTCATTTCTAAAGCTGAAAATTGAGTAACCATTGCCCAGTCCTATATCAGTGTTGTCTGTATCATTTGATAAGCCGATCAATGATTTATTTTAGACTCAGCAAAAGGAATAAGAAAAAAAAGTTTAGAAACGAAGGGTAGTCTAGGGAATGACACATCAACTGTTCAAACCTTTTGACTAGAGTGTGGTTCTAAACAAAGTTGTAAGTATTCTGCGCTGCTTGTATTTGCGATCCTGAAAGAGAAATTTTTAATGCTGGTGCGGAATCAAGTTAAATTAACAACCCCCATTACAAGAGCAATCAATGTTGAAATATGACGTTTAACAAACAAACAAACCAATAAATAACAACAAACCATTGTCTTCTTTGAACTCTAGAAGCGCTATCCTCCTGTATTTGCCGAGATTGATAATCGGTTCTGCATTTGATTTTGCCTTTATGAACGTTTTCAGTCTTTTTTCGTCTACTTCTTTCCCTGAAACCTCCCATTCAACGATTACCAACTTTCCTTTACTGCTTTCTGAAAAATTATAAATAGCGGAATTAAACGCGTTGAGAAAATGTCTGCCAAGCTGTCGTGTAGAAATTTTCCATGCAGTTTGTTACTCCACTGCTGCTTTCAACTTGCTAGATTAGTAATTTTTAATAGGGACTTCCGTGGAAGAGTGATTTTGGTCGCCGACTTATAATCACTTGCCTATCACCGTTGTTGGTTCGAAATCTGGCCTAAGGAGTAGACATGAGAAAGCAATCAAACTAGCCTACGAAAGGTCGGTGGCTCGTGCCTCGGTCCACCGGTAAAATCTTGAGATTCACCATATTTATAGGTTATTAGCTTTGTATCGGGAAATATGCACGAGTTCTTCAGCGGAAATATTGCGCGACTTTAGGAGCGCAATATTCTTCCGCTGAAAAACGAGTGCATATTTCCCGATGCAAAGATAATAACATTTTTATTACATACGCATCTACACGTGTAAATATAATGTAAATATCATAAACTTGTTCAATAGCCTGAATAGGATTGACAATACTAAACTAAATAGAAAAAAATAGTGCAACAACACGCACTGAATTACGTCATGCTCCCGATATGAAATTCAGGCGTCAGTGTATGGAAAAATATTGACGTTTCCGGTACCAGTATAACTTAACGGGGAATAGAAACGAGTATGTAATAAGACCAATAATTGTGATGGTGCGATGTTACCCCCAATGAAAACAAAACGAATAGGCAACCTTTAGCCTGCTGGCGACAAGTGATTCTGCCTTTACGACCAGTGCAGACCAAGATCAGCCTGCACATTTCGTGCAGCTGATATCATGGCCTGCACTGTTCGCTTTTCAGTCAGTAAATTTTCAGCGAACATCCCTTCAAATAATAAATGGTACTGCCCAAATTGAATGATGGACCAGTCCATTTTAGAAATTTAGCAGGTTAAACGTTAGTAAACATTAATATTAACACTTAAAGCCCATCATTTAACAACAGTTTCCGATTACAACAAAATTCTTTTGAGAAATCATTGCTTTATTTACAAGGCGTAATATTATACTGATCAACAGATATATATATATATATATATATATATATCAAATAACGGATATTTAAAACGGAAGGCATAAGAGCTTTTTTGCATTCATACCAAAAATATACAATTATAATTAAATTATTGTTAAATTTAACTCTTTATGTGACCGTTTTTAGCTGATTACCTTTCATATTTTTTTTGTATAAATATCTAAACATAGAATGAATAGACGTTTTTCTAGGTAAAACCACCAACCTTCCGTAAGCCAGCTGGATGGCTTCCTCACATGAAGAAGTGAGATTCGAACCCACATCGATGAGGGGCAAGTGATTAAAAGTCAGCGATCTTAACCACTCGGCCAGGGATGCCCCTGGTCCCAATGTTAGCTTGATAAACGAATTCATAAGATTTTAAGAAAATATTTTGCGATATAAGGAAAATCTCAATTACTCCGTTTATAGATAAATATTGATCAGGTTGTTTGGTTGTTTATGATTTAACCGTGTTAATTATGACTAGTGTTTAACAGTTAAACGATCGAAATGTCACCGAAATATAAGACATCTCAACGTTTTGATAAAAACAGCGATTTTAATTGAAAGTGTAAGATCAAAATATAAGCAATTGCCGATATATAAAACAAAACAAAGAAGTCTGTTTATTCTAACGGCTTTAAGTAAATAAGTTTTACCCATTTTGTATTTCCGAACCAGTAACAGATATCTGAATACTATGGAATTACCAAATCTATTCCATTTAACAGATCGCTTAAAAACATGTAATAAATGAAAACAACTTACCGGCCATATTTCTAAAACTCTTCCTCATCCGAGTTCAATCATTTTATACTTAAACCTATAACCGAATATACGTCTATTCAATGTATTGATCGATCAATCGAACGGAACAGCGTATTCTTTAGATTTCCAGACAAGGAAGTAATGTTTTGAAAATAGTTATCAATAAATACCTACTATTTAAACATGTAGTTTTAGACCGGGTATAGTTGATTAAAGTGGTTAAATCTTAAAGAAGAATACTTCAAGTATACGTGAGATAAAACTGTCAAAGTGTTATAATTTAAAGTAGAATTTTGTTCAAGTCTGCTTATAAAGCAATTTGGCTCATAAATCCTAGCCTTAAATTGATCACAACTTTAAACATATTTGTCAGCGAGTCATGATTAAAACATACAAATATAACGATAAGACAGACCACTAAATTTGCATGTTTATAAATTTTACAAAGTTTAACGTGTTGTGAAAACGAACTGTTACAGAAACATAACGCAATTATTCAAACATTTACAAGTAAAATAAATATCTATTGTCTTAAAGTGCCACTATTTTCTTTTATATTTTATTTACGCTGCGTTGACTAGTCATTGATTTCTCCCTGCCATCGGCGATTTAAAATAGACCCAGCGAATTTTTTATGAAATTCACATTTTTATCAAAAGGGAGGCAATTCAGTAAAAATTACATAATATTATTTGAAATTATTATCTCCCTTCTAGATAAAGTATTTATGATATTGAACGTAAGTTAGATGGGTTAGAATTACATGCATAAGATCTTGAGTGAATGGGTATATGAATAAACAATAATATAAAAAAATGTCTACAGCAAAGTTGCACTTTAATTTGTAAAATTTTTCGAACATATCTTGTTCTTACGTCTTTCTTTTTTAATTTACGCATGTAATTGGATTTAATAGGTATACACCTATCCTAAACAATACAGTTTTGTCAAGTTTTGTGTTTTTATCTACACCGTTTACAAACTGGAATCATTATATAATGCCAATATAACCCCCAAGCTTGGAGATTAAGATTTTTTTTAGAATATGTATTAATTTTAATAAAAAACATAACTTTCTTCTAACTCGTTCTCCAGCTATCCATATTCCATATATTTAAAAATCCGTTGATCATCTAGCGCTAATATCTAAATTATGTAGTTCAGTTATATGCAGATTAAGATATCCAAGCTTACTTCATCAACCATCTACAGTTCGAATCATGTTGTGACCCCAAGATCTATCCTCCTTTCTCTAGTTCATGTAGTTGTTCGGTTCCCTTCTTCCGCTGTTATTTCTGTTTGCTCTCTTATTCAATATTTCTTTCCATTTTCTTTAAATCTATTTTATTTATGCTTTTCACTATTATCAACTCGGTTTATATATCGACTATGTTCTTATTGCCTGTGATAACCGGTCAAATCACTATAAAAGATATGAGCGAACCACCATTTTTTGTCGAGAACAAACTAAATTTTCTGAGTTACCGAAGTCAGGTTGGCGATAAACGACAGATTTTGTTTGTCATCTCGAGTCGCGGATTCAAATGTCTCTCTTCTTAATTGGTGCAAATAAACATTGGGTCTTATACATCGTACAAGTATAAATGTATCTGTCGTACAGACTGACACTAAGCCACACTTGGAAACAGAAGAAAGATAAATGAGCGGCATCATGAGAAAACCAATATAGTGCACTTGCGATCAGCACAGACCGAGACGCACTGTTCGCTTTCAAACCCTATTAGAGAAACGGTTAGCGACCAGAATGGATCCTGACCAGCTTGCGCGGATCCATGCTGGTCGCAAATGCACTATGTTGGTTTTCTCATTTCAGTGCGGCACATTTTGTGCCGCAGGCAACGTTTCATACCCATGTAATATGCAAAGTTCGTTTCCTACGACACAGGAACACTAAACAGGAACACTAAACAGCAACAACACTAAACAGGAACACTAAACAAACCGTAAACTAAAGTACGTATGTATGGCTTTGTACGTGTACGTGAGCAACATGTAGGCATTTGTTACTACACAAACAAACATATACTGACAGTGCGAAGAAACACATTGGGACGAAGCTTTGGAATGGTCAGTGGCAAAACACTATTGGGATGTTAAAACCAGTTAACACTACGTTTCAAATTGCATGACAATGTAAATAAAAGATTTTTTTTTCAGACGTAACATGACATGAAAGAAAACGTAACGTCGAAATAATGTATTACGGCAATTGCCATTGTAGTCAGTAAATTATCCTTTTTTTTCTTTTGTGGACGGTGGTGGGGTGGGGGGATGGTGAAGGGGAGGGAGCATCCATTATTTTGGTCAGTAAATTAAAGGTCAAAGTTATGGTGATGTTCGGACTGAAATCGGTTGTAAATAACCGCTCAATAAACTGAGAAGACTTGCATCTACAGTAGTCAATCATCACTGCATAACTGTATATGATCTGTACAGGAGCCTTGTTGTGTTTCGAATATATGGGTCATAGTCAGTGAAAACAGTTTCTTCCAAATAACTTGACTTACAGTGACCAAAAATCCTACTGTGGTTGCTAAATGACCGCTTCTGTTTTGGGGAATTCGTATGTCAAAGGTCAAGGTCATTGTGACTTTGAGACTGCAGTGTTTTTTATCAACAACTGGAATATGCTTCGGTCCCCAGACACAATTTTTTATTCGACGGTAAATTCTACATCTGCCGGAATTATTTACATTTAAGATGTGTTTACGGCGTTACGTATGTGTACAGCTTGTACTCGATTCCCTTTACATCTTATTATAGCAAACCTTTTAGTTGAATTACTCTAAATAATAAGATTTGGGTTATTTTTGATCAATTGGGTTAATTACGTTCAAAGCTAGACCTCGTTATCACGCATTATACTATGTATATACTATATATAATTTGTTAAAGGCTAAACACAACTAAATCCGACTGTTCTCTACTTCGTATAATCTGCACATATACTTTATAACGGGTTTTCGAAATTTTCTAGCATATCAGATTTTCAGAGACATACATTACTATTAAGAACTATACCACTTTTTTGAAAAAAAGAAAAAAAAAAAAAAAAAAGAAAAAAAAAGAACAGGGGGTGTTAATCTTTATATATGAAAACTACAGTTAGTTTATACAACCCACTGAATTTACTCCTTTTTGCTTCTATCAATTACTCTTTTCGAGACATTAAATTCTTACGCCGCCATTTTTACCTAGCATGCGATAAGAACCACAGACGCTTGGGGGTCACCACCCCTCCCCCTCCCAGGCCGCCCCTGACAACCCTCAGTCAATATATTTTCGTTTTATAAAACAAACTGAGCACATGTCTCGATCATCCAACGACTTCTGTTACCATTTCAACATGTTTAAAAAATTCCCATACTCTATCTATGCTCAAAAAAACACTGAGCATTGATAGTATATGGGAGATTTTTTAAAACATATTGAAATGGTAACAGAAGTTGTTTTATGATCGAGACATGTGTATGGCTGAAGGCTGGCAGGGGCAGGGGCGGATTGGGAGGGGGGACAGATTCTGACCCCCAAGTGTCTGTGATAAGAACATGCCGATTTCTAAAGAACGCAAAGTGATACATGCTAAAACGCAATGTTTTAAAGAGTAAAAGTAAACACGAAACTAGGAAAGGAAAAACAATTAGCACTATTTGTATTTGAACTATTTGTGACTAAACCTGCGGAGGCTTACAACTGTTTGTTGAATATTTCTGCCGCGAGACAGCTAGGTAGATATCGCGATACTTTAAGATATTATCATGATAAAGCGAAGTTTTCTGAAAAGATTATATCAATCCTTCGATATTTCCAAGCACAATCGTGGCCAGCCTTTAGAAACATAAATAATTTGTCGCTTACCTATAATTACTTCGTCCAGTTTCCGTCATTAACGATGCATCCAGTCAATTTCCCAACGCTGTATTTCTCTCAAAACATCAGCTGCCATGTTTAAACCAGCTCACGTAGAGAACACACCTCCAGAATCGACCAATCGCAAAAAGGCTACGTAGTAAAAACCAGTTCCGGGTCGCCGTATAAACATGGCAGCTGATGTTTTGAGAGAAATTTCCCAACGCTGGATGCATCGTTATTGACGGAAACTGGACGAAGTAATTATAGGTAAGCGACTAATTATTTATGTTTCTAAAGGCTGGCCACGATTGTGCTTGGAAATATCGAAGGGAATAGGTGGCTGCCATTGACTTGTCTATTGGCCCGAGAAATATACGGGTTAGGTCACATCGTGTACGAGATGATTTTGTCAAAGAATAGCGTCTCGCTGCATCAAAATGATGCAGCCTTGAGACCAAAGTGCATCTTTACCGTTAAGATTTATGCTTTATGCGTTGATTAAGACCAGATTTTCAAAAATCGACCGAAAATTGTGTACGCAGTGAGATCGTTACTGAGGCCATTCCATTTTTTCCTTAATGTTTTGCCGTAAAGTATCATACCTTAATTTTTTTTTATATATAGCATTTTTTTTTTTTGGAAATGTGTTTTTCTGTTATTATGTTGGGGATCTGGGTTGTAGAGAACAGGGTGGGGGGGGGGGGGGGTCCATCATTCATAAGGGGTCAAAGTCACACGCCGATTGCCTGTGGTCGTATCTAAACTACAAACCATAATTTTATTGAATGACAAATCAATTATTATTTCTTAAAGATAATAAGACTTCAAGATTTACGCACTGAGCAAAAATGAGCTTTTGTAACTGTTATTATCGCCGTTTCCATCATGAAGTGTGCCTATTTAAATGTAAACTTCATGAAATAGAGGACATTTATTTGTTTCAGTGTAAGATTGAAACACATTGTGAATACTGAAATTAGATATTTTCACGAGTGGCGCATTAAATTATGGTGTTCACGAGGGAATTTTCAATGGTTTTATACAAATTAGCTGTGACCAAAAGAGATCTGGTGCGCCTGTGATATATACCAGACTCCGGTATATACCGAATTCAAGCGATTGGAACGAAGAGTATCCTCCTAAATGGATATATGCTGCAACTATGGTAATACTAATCCTAACCTTTAGTCAGTATACTATACTATACACTTTAATGCGCACGGACAAGCGAAAATCTGCGTATTTTAGCCTTGCGCTCTTATGATCATGATTTTATGACATGCGCACAACGACTGCACCAGATATGCCACGATTTGCTTACATAGGGAAATACTTCATTTCATTTTCGGCAATTTTTGAATTTATTTATTAGAAAACCTTCAGTAAAGACAACCTGCGAAGTTCCATTTACAATTCCTATGTTAAAGTCGAGAAATTCGCGTTTTTCTGAGGCCACCCTTTGTCCGTGTTTCGGCCACAAATATTACCTCATGTGCCAGTTTTTGCATTTTTCTGGTGTATTGCACAAGTTCCGCAAGTGTTATGATGCACAGAAGGTAAAATAAGCACTACTTCATTTAAAATGCCACGAATTAAACAAGCCCTTGGTGATTTCATGTCTAAATCATACAAATACGTAATTTGATCGGCACCAGATTTAGCGAAATTATCGCCCCATGTGCGAAAATTTGGTCCAAATTAATCTTTTTTTAAAGCTAACCGTTTTGTGCCAAAATGTCGTTATACGTGATTAGAAATAGATAAATGAAATTCCGCTCTGTCTGCTACCGCTTTGAGAAAAATACATGATTTTCATGCCATCGTAGGCCTATTTTCCATAAGATATCCATGCATCTGCAACAAGAAAACGAAAAGAAAAAGTGGTGTTGAATAGTATACAGTGAAATGCAAGTCAGCTGAAGTTAGGTACCGTCGCATTTCAGAAAGCGGTCCGCAGAATAAACACCCTACTTTCGACTTCAAGTGAACAACTCGAAAACATGCGAATATAAGCATGAGAAGTGTTTTATTTCATGTATAAATTCATTTCACCAGTGAAATCATGCCAATTTGGCCCCGGTTTATACGCAAATGCGCGAAAAATGGTAAAATTAGGATCTGTTTATTAGGGACTTCTTTCGAAGTCCACGGAAGCACATTTTTGACCGAATTACTGCTATATAACCTATTATACCCGATTGTTATCTGCATTTTACCCGACTGAGCTATGTTACAGTATACTAAATGGATAGTTAAAATGAAACAAAATTCAAATTTACTTGTCAAGTAATGTGCAAGCTTTATGAATTGTTATTTCATCAGTTATCATGAAATGGACTAGTCCTTGGCTGGAGTCACGTTATTATTGGGGATTAGTATATCATCCTATTGGATTAGCTGGATTTGTCTCTAATGTTTCCCTAACTGTATGCTTCATAACTTTTCTATATGTACATATTCGAGATATTTTTCACAAAAATGTCATGAACGTCCATTTGAAGTTTTGCCGTATGTCTTTTTACGTCGTATCCCGAATTTAATTGTTTTATTTCAAAATGTAACTGCCTGAAGATATGTGTAACATTGCAAGTGCGTGCAATGAAAAATTAAAATTATAGAAAAAAAACAAAACACTCAAAAGTCTACTGCTGTTATTTCCTGGCGGTTTTTATACAATTTATTCCTGTACATGTATGCTTACTGTCTTATTCATACATATAGACTATACAACTTTTCGTGACGTAATGTATCATGGAACACAAAACTTTAGTTTTTCCAGAACATCGCTTTTGAAGTTAACGACACTGCTGCAGAAGAAATGGCGCTGCCGGCTGCTGAGATACCATTCGCTATGGCTGCCATTACTTGCGGAGACTTTGCTAGTTCAACTGCTGCATTTCCAGCGACGTAAATCCCATAACCACCCGCCGCAACACCTACTGCTGCACTTACTGCCATTGTTCCGCCAACAAGCATTACTTTCCATATCTCTGTACTAAGATGTTTGCCAATGGAATTTACCAGGGCAGACAGTTCTTTTTGAACATCTTCAGGATCCTTAAAGTTTTCTAAGTGTTCTTTTATCGCATTTTTGTGAATGCTTATATAATCGTACATATATGTTTTCTCTCCCCCGTTGGACATTTTTTCGATCATTTCAGTTATGTGTTTTACGTTTTCATTATCTTCGAGATCAACCGGACTTTCTCTATTCTCTATTTTGACTATTCGTCCTCCACATCTTTGGACAAGATCCACTAGCGTTTCTGACTCTTCCCAAAACTCCTTGAATTTCTGGTCTGTTTGAAATTCACTTCCATGAGTAAAAACAACGATACAATGATCACACACATTCTCACCGAAAGCAACACGAAGTAGATCTATAGTGTACTTTTCATCTGTTGTCAAGCGGTTGTTCGAACTGAATATCAACAGAAAGGCATGAGGTTGTGGGCAGACAGAGATCGAATTTTGCAGTTCTAGCAGCCGTTTCGCAAGTCTTTCGTCAGTGTCCATTAACCCTGGCGTGTCAACTACAGTGAAGCTATATAGCACATCGTTAGTGTTATATTGGCCTTCTTCCAATTTGCATGTTTGCGTCTTAGATTTAAGACTCCTGTCTGCGTCGAAAGTTGATTTTCCGAGTAAAGTGTTACCAGTCGAACTCTTGCCATTGCCTGTTTTACCAACAAGAATGATTCTTCTCTCTTTTGCTTCCCTTCCTTTAAACTGCTGTTTCTGGAAATTAGACACAGCATGCTTTTGTATTATTTTAAACAACAGGTAATACATTTAGTCCATTTGACTAGAAACCAAGGTGACTTCCATTTTAGTTCATATCACAATGTTATGTATGCTCACATGTAATGTAACCTGTTGTAAGATACTTTGATATACATATTACAAAATATATTAAATGTATGTACACGGGGTTTCCTCGTGAAGGCAAATTGTTAACTTTTAAGTAACTTGTAAAAATACTTAAAACTGTAGTAAACATTTATATAGCTTTATATAAGAATAGTTCCATACCTTCAAGTCAAGGGTGTTACCAGTAGCACTCTTGCCATTGTCTGTTTTACCAACCCACATAATTCTTCTCTCTTTTTCTTCGCTTTCTTTAAACTGTTGTTCCTGGAAATTAGAAACAGCATGTTGTTTTTTTTTTTTTGCTTTTTTTAAGCGACAGGTAATACGTTTAGTTTATTTGAATAGAAACCAAAGAGGCATCCATTTTAGTTCATATCACAATGTTATGTATGCTCACATTAAATGTAACATGCTGCAAGATTTTGTTGATATACAAAATATATTAAATGTATGTACACGAAATTTCCCCGTTAACTTTTAAGTAACTTGTAAAAATACTTAAAAACTGTAGAAGAAATTTATATAGCTTTATATAGAAACAGTTTTATACCTTCAAGTCAATGGCATCTACCAACGTAGAAACCTGCAGCATATACGCTTGACCTTTGTTTCGTGACAAACATTCTTTAAGCACATTTTTGCATGTTCTCGTAATCTGGCAATTATACAGATTTCTTCCGGAATCGGACACTTCTTCAACATAATCATATATACGATTTACACCATCATTGCGGGAAATCATCGTGGTTTGTTCATTTTCTATTCTGATTATCCGGCCGCCACATCTTTCGATAAGTTTTATTAACACGTTGTTTGACGTCTGCCAAAACTGTGTGAATTCCTCATCCGTGCTGAAGTAATTTCCATGTGTGAAAACAATAATGCAATGATTGAATACTTGTTCGCCAAATGCAACTCGAAGCAAATCGACAGTGTAGACATTTTCTTCATCTAAACTGTTATATGAACTAAACACCAACAAGAAGGCATGCGGTTCCGGACAGATCTCTACTGACCTTTGTATTTCTAATAAATTTTCTGCCAGATTTCCTTCAGTGTACAAAAATCCTGGAGTGTCAACAATAGTGTATGACATATTTCTTTCGTCATTAAAGCGTTTCCAGAATTTGCAGTCTCGTGTTGTTGATTGTCGACTCCTGCGCTCTTCAAACGCATGACATCTAAGCAAGGTGTTACCAGTTGAACTTTTACCACTGCCAGCTTTTCCAAGTAAAATAATTCGTCTCTCAGCAGTTTCCATTATAGAACCTGTTGAATATAGTAGAAGTGGTTAGCACAAACCATGTCCATGCTTGTATAAATTTTAATATCCCCACAAAACTATAATTGGGGTATGATATTAGAATCACTTTGTCCCGTCCATCTGTCCGTTCTTCCGTCCCATCACGTCACTCAAGTTACTTTCGTTCACTGCACAATAATTATTCATTTATAGCGAGATATACAACAGTCAAATTATGTGGACCATCATGAACATTTGTTAAACACCAAATATGTAAATAAAGTCATTATTATTATTATTATTATTTTATTATTACTATAAACAAAGACATTTTAATATAATAAAATTTCCTTAGAGATGTCCATTTTTTCTATATTCTCTACGAGTAATGACCTACACAATTCAGTTTTATGATTAAGTATTCCTTCATGTAATCAAATTGGCAAAGCTTTGCCAACTTGAAATGAAATTTATCTTATCTTAATGCATTCAATGCAATCTATGTTAATTGATATGTTTCAACTAATTTAAAATATAATGATCGCGTAATTTGTAATTCTTTTGTAACGCGTACCGAGCGGAGAATATATAAATAACACGACTTGAAACACTTGATGTATTATCTTGATTTTGTATCTATAGGCAAAACTTTGTACCTTCCGTTGTGATTTTAGACAAAAGATTTTATTAACTGTATTGGTTTTACGTCTTATGTGTTTCACTTAGTTTTAGTTTATACATGATTTATTTTAGGTCGATTGTGAAGGAAGTTCTACAGCTTATATTAATCACTCTCGACACCTCATTCCTGATGGAATCCATCGCCACGAGGGTAATTACCCATAGATCTGAACAACGACCCGGTGTTTTACTTTTACATAATTTCCCATAGATCTGAACTACGACCCGGTATTTTACTATTATATAATTACCCATAGATCTGAACTACGACCCGGTATTTTACTATTATGTATCAACTTATTTTGCACAAACGCTTCCCAGGAGTCTAGATATTCTATTCTACTGCAAACTGCCAATCAATTTATATACGGTAATTATTTCTCCGTCCGACCTTTCGTCTTCAACGTGTGGGAACCGTCTGATTTCTCGTTCGTTTGCTGCTTATGTTTAATAAGGGTCCATACACCCTTTCAGGCACAGTATAGCATTTAGCTATGTTAGAGTAATAACCCCCTGAATGTTACCAGACATGCCGTCAAAGAGAATTTTTGAAGCCAAAGTGGTGAAGAAAATTTACCTCTACGCAATTTTCGCAGAGTATTAGCCAAAAATTCCAAATAATTTCGAAGCCGAAAGTGGGTCACCTCCATGACCAATGAGACTTGGTTGCAAGACAAAATACCGGAAGTATCGCAAGGTCGTCCTAACAAGGGCGGTTGGTGCCACAAATCGCTGGTCCATCGTTGAAGAAACGATGTACCCCTCCCTTCTCACTCAACACATTGAGCGTAGAGATTGGGATTCTCGGGGTCTTCTCTGCATGCCGTTTATCGCCAGGCCGTCACCAAGAAGATAGCTTTTTTTCACACAAAATGCCCCTCTTTAGGGCCACTCCCATCGGCTTCAGTTAGGACAATGGCAGAAAAGGCCAACATAATTATGACCTCCGTCAATGCCTTGTGTCTTCTCGAGACGTGCACTCGCCGGTGGGTTGGAGAAGCTGATTTCTCGAGCAGCTCTGTCGGATTTATATGTCGACCAAAATTACGTGACAGTCCCCATTTTAAAATTCTTTTTGGTTAACAGTATCGACACTATTCTTATTAAGCATTTTAAATGACCGTTACAAATTTCAATGAGCGTTCTATTAAAGTACGACGATTTGCGACTACTGGTGTTTTCTGATAGCTCTATACATTTTATCAGTCTATCAAGACCTCTGCATAGTGTTGACTAATCTACTAATTTACAGCGTTAGATTTCACTTTCTAGCGCAAATTACGGCCAACCAGTCTAAAATGGCTCAATGCGCTTGCGTACAAGTAAGTTTTGAAATCCTCCAAGACGAAAATAATTGTTCGTTTAAATTGAAGAAATATAGTGTTATACTATTCATAACTTTATGATGACATCAGGAGTTCTAACTTACCAATCAGAGCGCAGCATTTTCAAGTACCTGTCAGTTTATACTTGGGTCAAACGTAGTATTTTTACAATGAACATATATAGTGACTTTAGAAATAAATATCACATTATTTCAGAAATCAAATTAGATTTTTGACTGAACATGCAACAGATGATGCAACAAACTACACATTTTGAAATTTAATTAAAATATTAAATGGATTTAATACTTTGATTTTATTTCAAACTTTGAAATTTTATACAGGGAGTCTATGATAGAGTCCGAGCAAAATGTAACCATTACCCCAGTGAAATTAGTAACATTTCACAATGTTCTGGACATGTTAAAATTATGAATTGTTACAAATGTTGGAAACGGTTCAGTTATTAACAAAAATATATAGATATATATTTATTTTTCTTTGTTCGCAGTATTCAAAGATATGCATATGAATTGAATCATGTTAAAATGTATTTCGTTCAATTAAATGAATTTATTGTTTAACTGGCTGGTTTGTTTGCCCCTTTTGAAAGATCTGCTGGAATAAGAAGAGTTCTTCCGAGCATCTGTGTCTTCCACCCGATAGTAGGAGATGTTAATCACGTGATCAAAACAAGGCGGCAATTCGACATAATAAACCTTCCACGCTGAGTAATAAACTAGAACAAATAAAATGTTTGGAATTTCTTTCTCTAATAGCAAATTAACAATAAAAATCCCTGACAAAATACTTTTAAAAAAGAATGGTATATTTTTTCACTTCCGGCATACGTCCGTTCCATTGGGATTTTCTTCTTAGCTTTTCTAAAGCTTTTCGGAAGCTATTCTCTTGGGCCCAAACAAACGGAGCAGTTGACAAACAAGCCTGTCAGGTGAGGTTCTCGCAAAAATGGTAAGATGCTTTCAGCAGAGCGAAGTTCAGAGTACAATTATTGCAGCCGGAGCTTTTGAACATTTTAAAATGAAATTCGGTAACTTGGAAATGGTTGGGCCTGTAGTCCTCTGACTGGTGATCGTAACCTGAAGATGACTTATTGATTTTGAGATAATTAGGTCATAGTCACAGTAACTATGACCCCTAATTGGTCCCAGTGACCTGCAACAGGGAAACTGTTTTCGTTTACAGCACAACCTATCATATAACCAGAGACATCGATAATTGCTATCTATTCTCTGATATAACTTTAAAATGAGCAACAGCGGATCTCTGCTTCTCGAAATAGAGAACACCGACTCCGTTTGTTTACTCAAACTACAAATCGCGGGAAATAAATCAAGGGAAGTTATTCAGCTATCCGGTTTCAACCAGATTTTTCAAGTGACAAATAATAAATCTAACTTCTAACTGTGTGGCAGGGGCACCATGGCTATAAATACACGTGCTTAAAGAGATCATTATCATTTACGTACTCATTTTCAAACTACAATTCGTCAATGGATAGTTCCTTTGACTTAAAGAGGAACGTTATTCACTTTTTGCATTTGGCTTAGATTTAACCACTGTACTATTGATTTACTTCGTATAGCATCTGCCTTGGATTTGACTACGGTATTATTTATGTACTTTGTGTAGCATTTGGCTTGGATTTGACCTTCGTATTATTGATTTACCTCGTGTAGTATTTGGCTTGGATTTGATCACTGTGTTATTGATTTACCTCGTGTAGTATTTTGCCTGGATTTGACTACAGTATTATTGATTTACTTTGTGCAGCATTTGGCTTGGATTTGACCATTGTATTATTGCTTTACCTCGTTTAGTGCTTGGCTTGGATTTGACCACTGTATTATTGATTTCACAAAATGAAACCGCGTTTGGACAGAAGAACAATGTGCACACATTGCGAAAAAAAATGTTTGAAAAGCTTGTCGACAAATGCTAAAATTCGCAGTATTGATGAACATGATTGAAGCTAAATCATACAGTGGAGAAAAATACCGCTACAGATGGACAGCAAAACATTAAACAGCGTTAACAGTACTTAATGAAACATACGATGGTTCTGAGAATATGCTCGAGGAGCAGCGTAAGTATGGAGTCTGGGCAGACCCTGTAGTAAGTCTTATTTGCTGGTGTTACATTTCTAACTTGGGAACAGATGCAAAAGGTGCTACGGCTATTGAAAGAGCGCAGTTGGTGTCAAAGCATCTCCATTATCTAGTAGAGCGAAATTCTTGTTGAAATCATTAGCACATGTAATACGTTAATGATTGAAACAAATAATTTGGAAATACGCTATAAATATAGGGATATGGTAAAGAAAGTGGGGTGATAGGAGAAGGAGAAAAGCAAAGTGAATATTCCATAGGCAAAGCAACATTCTAAATCGCAGCCTCAAAATCACATACCATAGCAGAACAAGCATGAATGCGCACAAGACCAGTATACACACACGGCCTGTGGCAAAAAACCATTATATGATGGGCTTTAACAGTTTTATGCACAACTTAGATATTTTGTAAATGTATAGACCAAGTTGTCCTTTTTCAAATAACAATGTCTGTCTCTAGATACATACTAGTTGATGCTATGATATGAAAAATGTAATAGCTACTGCAAAAGTATAATAACAAGACATATCGATAAAACCGATGGATGCTCTCCTAAATTTGCACACTTGAGAGTGAAACGTTCTATGATTTTTTGCTGAGTTACATGTTGTGGTTGCTAAGGAAAACTCTTGACTACGATAAGGTGAATTATACAGGCAGAGGTTGCTAAGGAATACTCCTGACTACGATAAGGTGAATTATAGGCAGCGGTTGCTAAGGAATACTCTTGACAGTGATAAGGTGAATTACAGGCAGCGGTTGCTAAGGAATACTCCTGACCACGATAAAGTGAATAACAGGCAGCGTTTGCTAAGAAATACTCCTGACTACGATAAGGTGAATTACAGGCAGCGGTTGCTAAGGAATACTCTTGACTACGATAAGGTGAATTACAGGCAGCGGTTGCTAAGGAATACTCTTGACAGTGATAAGGTGAATTACAGGCAGCAGTTGCTAAGGAATACTCCTGACTACGATAAAGTGAATTACAGGCAGCGTTTGCTAAGAAATACTCCTGACTACGATAAGGTGAATTACAGGCAGCGGTTGCTAAGGAATACTCTTGACTACGATAAGGTGAATTACAGGCAGCGGTTGCTAAGGAATACTTTTGACAGTGATAAGGTTAATTACAGGCAGCGGTCGCTAAGGAACACTCTTGACTACGATAAAGTGAATTACAGGCAGCGGTTGCTAAGGAATACTCTTGACAGTGATAAGGTGAATTACAGGCAGCGGTTGCTAAGAAATACTCCTGACTACGATAAGGTGAATTACAGGCAGCGGTTGCTAAGGAAAACTCTTGACTACGATAATGTGAATAACAGGCAGCGGTTGCTAAGGAATACTCTTGACAGTGATAAGGTGAATTACAGGCAGCGGTTGCTAAGGAATAATTCTGACTACGATAAAATGAATTACAGGCAGCGTTTGCTAAGAAATACTCCTGACTACGATAAGGTGAATTAAAGGCAGCGGTTGCTAAGGAATATTCCTGACTACGATAAGGTCAATTACAGGCAGCGGTTGCTAAGGAATTCTCCTTACTACGATAAGGTGAATTACAGGCAGCGATTGCTAAGGAATTCTCCTGACTACGATAAGGCTATAGTTTTCTAATGTTGATTAAGCAAAGGGCAATAATCAGTGAAAAATCATCCAACTGAAACAAGAAGATTACATGTGTATCTCCTCTTGGTAGTAAAGCTTCCAATAAAGTATGGCTAAATTCTAGCGACTGGCTGCTGAGAAATACTCCGGAAAAGAATTGTACTATGATATACTACTGTTGAATAATCAAAGGGAAATAAGTCTGTGAAAAATCATCCTACCGGAACACGAATACATCTTTTCATGCAAGTAAAGTTCCCTTTGAAGTTTCGTTAAATTCAAACCATTGGTTGCTGAGAAATATCCTGGACAAGAAATGTGAGACGGACGGACGGACGAAGCGGCGACTATACGCTTCCCCTTCGCTGAGGATAAAATGTAATAAAATTATACCAAATGATGTTAAACATTTCTAAAACGCACGAAATAGACAACATTACTTCCGTTAAATCTGTTTTATGCATGTTGTGATATATCCACAAAGCAACATCGGCGAGGCAACCTTCAATACGGTGTGAAGGGTCGCTCTTAGTTACAACTTTGGCTGGGAGGACATGTATATCTGGGAGTCGTCGGCAGACCAGTTTGCAACTCGCAATTCGATTCACGAACTGCATAAGAGTTTGCTGTTTGCAATCCGAAAAGCAAACAGTGAACTGCAGACCAGCTTAATAATGCTTTCGTCTATGTATTTTTGAAGTTATTTAAATTGATATTTACTACGTTTGCTTAAACCTTACATGTAAGATATTACAGCTCTGGAGTAGTTTTCAGAGTATTGCAATATAATTATTTGCCAACATATATTCATCTTTGAACCGTGTCAGGATTCTCAAGAAAGTGCTTATAGCCCCGACCACTGTGTCTCAGTATATCCATATAAACCAGAACATGATGTCACTCGCACGTGGTTAAATTTCATGTGACATAAACATAGTTCCATGATATACTGATTTATCATGCGTATAAGATAGAAATGATTTTTTTCCAACATAATATACGGAGAGTTTTTGAGTAATTCAGTATAAACATTGCAATAATATGAGTTACCAAAACCTGACTTTGGTTGCAAGATTCCAAGCTGTCCTTAAGACAGCACCACCTACAGCAGCGCCGTTATTCATCACAGTAGCCCCAACTGTAGACGCACCTATCGCATCCAACATAGTTGCCCCAAACCCTGTTGCGGACACGGCGTTAGCTCCAGCCCCAACACCTACTCCCATAGCCCCTCCTCCTATTAAAATGCCACCACACAACATCGTTTTCCACATCTTCAAGGGCAGTTTCTTTCCTAATTGTTGAACAATTTCAGAGACTTCTTCGTGAACATTGCCATTGCCGTGGTAGCCTTTAGAGTGTTCTTCAATTACTTCCTTGTGAGTTTGTAATTCATCGTAGTTATTCATCTGTTCCCCTGCATCAGACATTTCTTCGACCATTTTAAAAATGTACTCTGTGCCTTCACTTTCGATGTTTCGATGTTCTCTATCTTTGCAACACGATTTCCGCAAAGTTTTACAAGTTTCACAAAATGCTCGTTTTCTGTCCAAAACTTCCTGAATGCCATGTCGAAATTAAACTTTCAACCGTGCGTGAAAACAACAATAGCGTGTTTAAATATTACTTTTCCAAAGATAATCCGAAGCATATCTATAGTAAATCGTTCGTCGGGCGTCATGCGATTGGTCGCACTAAAAATTAGCAAGAACGCATGCTGGTTTGGACAAATTTCTACCGATTTTTGAATTCCAAGTGACCTCTCACTTACACTTCAATCTAATGGTATTCCAAGCAATTTTACCATTTTTCATCATGCACGTTTCCGTCACAGCGTTTGGGATCAATTTGTGGGGAAATTCGTTCATTTGTAGTAAGGAATTTCCTGTTGATCTTTTCCCCTTGCCAGTTTTCCCGACTAAAATTATTCGTCTTTCTCTTTATTCCTTTTGATTTAGCCTCTAGATAAAATGTATGTGTGAAATACACTTGTCACAGGTATTGATCATTTAGGATAAAGTGTCAGTCAAACTTGTCCAAGGTACTGATCATTTAGGATAACGTGTCAGTCAAACTTGTCCAAGGTACTGATAATTTAGGATAAAGTGTCAGTCAAATCATTTAGGATAAAGTATCAGTAAACTTGTCAGGGTACTGATCATTTAGGAAAAGGTGTCAGTTAAACTTGTTTAGGAAACTGATCAATTAGAAAAAAGAGTCAGTTCAACTTGTCCAAGGTACTAACCATTTAAGATAAAGTGTCAGTAAATTTGTCAGGGTACCGATCATTTAGGATACCGCGTAAGTCAAACTCGTCCAGGGTACTGATCATTTAGGATGAAGTGTCAGTTAAACTTGTCCAAGGTACTTATCATTTAGGATAAAGTGTCAGTCAAATCATTTTGGATACAGTGTCAGTATGTCAGTAAACTTGTGAGGGTACTGATCAAGAAGACGTGTCAGTCAAACTTGTCCAAGGTAAAGATCAATAAGGATAAAGAGTCAGTTAAACTTGTCCAAGGTGCTGATCATTTAGAATAACATGTCAGTCAAATCATTTAGGATAAAGTGTCAGTAAACTCAGGTTTAGGATAAAGTGTCAGTAAACTCAGGATACTGATCATATAGGATAACGCGTCAGTCAAACTTGTCCAATGACTGGTCTTTAATGATAAAGTGTCAGTTATACTTGTCCAAGGTACTGATCATTTAGGATAAAGTGTCAGTTAAACTTATCCAAGGTACTTATCATTTAGGATTACGTGTCAGTCAAACTTGTCGAAGGTACTGATAATTTAGGATAAAGTGTCAGTACACTTGCCAGGGTAATGATCATTTAGGATTACGTGTCAGTCAAACTTGTCGAAGCTACTGATATTTTAGGATAAAGTGTCAGTAAACTTGTCAGGGTACTGATCAGTTAGGATAACGTGTCAGTCAAACTTTTCCAAGGTAGTGATCATTTAGGATAAAGTGTCAGTTAAACTTGTCAAAAGTCCTGATCATTTAGGATAAAGTCTCAGTATAGCAGATTGATATAAGCGGGTTTTCTATATTTAGTATATTATTTGATCCATCCTAACAGAAATGATAAATTCACATCAAAGATATCCAGACTTGTCGTCCATGATTTCGTTGAACTCTCACTTTATTTTACTAGGATAGTTCCAGTGTGAAAAACCTGTTTTTTGTTGTTGTTTTTTTTTAGTTTAATAGGCAATTATGTAAGAATTTTGGTCCGATTTTATTTTTAGTCATAAATACGTTTTTTATTTATAACCCTCAATAAACAATGATTTAGCCGTATAAAAATTTATGACAGAATGTAATATAGATGATATTGTAAAATTTGCTCATTTAGATGGGGCTGTACCTGGGATATTAATTAGATATGCTTGAGTCAGGGAACTTCATGAATATTTCCAATTAACATGTTCAGCATGTTTATCGTTATCACATGCTGTATAAAAAATGTAATTTTATTGTACTATCGTTGTTAAGTTTTGATTCTGTCTATCGTTGTTAAGTTTTGATTCTGTCTATCTTTGTTAGTTTTATTGATATACTACTATTTACTGATAAGGCTCTTTTGACCGTGCAATATAATGCAAAAATATGCATACATTTTTATGCTTAATTAAATAACCAGTTACCATGTTAAATATTATTCACTGTACGAAAAATACACCGATGGTTTTGTTATGAAGAAAATTATTTTTATCGTTTAGACCAAATGCTATTTATTTCCTTTAAAATCACTTTATCGATTTATTAAATCGCTCGATGAAAGCTTTATATTTTTCAGTGCCGGTGTATAAAATTATGGATCTGCTCATTGGAATTACAAAAGGAAATGCATGTGCAACGATCTTTGGATCAATACAGAAGTATTGAATTCAATTCTTTCTTCGTCAGTGCAAAGTCCCATAACAGATTAACTTTGTTTCCGTGCCAAAATGGGCGTATGGAAATTCAACGGATGTTGTTGTGTATCTTTATTGACAGCGTACCATGTTTTCATCGGATCAAAGTTGTTTATTGATTCATGGGAAAGCGTTGCATTTTAGTAGAATAACGACTTATCTTTAGTCTTAAACAGATAAGTTGATGTGCAGTTGGCGATTTGATTCCCAAACTATGACCTTTGAACTGTGAGCTGCATTCTAGTCCGCAGTTCGCAGTTTCAATAGGGTTAGGATGCGAAATGCAGACCAACTTAAACAATATTAAATAGATTAACTAACTACGGTTCTGTCTTGATAGCGCTTTAGGGCGTAAATACGACTACTTATTACATACTCGTTTCTATTCCCCGTTAAGTTACACTGATACCGGAAACGTCAATATTTTTCCATACACTGACGCCGGAATTTCATATCGGGTGCGTGACGTAATTCAGCGTGTGTTGTTGCACTATTTTTTTCTATTTAGTTCAGTATTGTCAATCCTATTCAGGCTATTGAACATATTTATGATATTTACATAATATTTATACGTGTAGATACGTATGTAATAAAATGATTATTATCTTTGCATCGGGAAATATGCACTCGTTCTTCAGCGGAAGAACATTGCGCTCCTAAAGTCGCGCAATATTTCCACTAAAGAACTCGTGCATATTTCCCGATACAAAGCTAATAACCTATAATTATCAAGCGATCGAAAGTCCGATCCCCATGCAAGATACATCAACAGTTTATATGACGCACGTCTAGAGTTATTCATCCTCTGCCTTCGCTTTAAGTAAAGACTTTTCCAGTATCTGACGGAGATGATGTTAACACTGGTGCGAAATCTTAGAACGTTTGTTCTAAAGCCAGCTTAATTCACTGCAGTGAAATAATAAATTAGAAAGGTTGCGATTTGAGAAGTATGCGGGTGTTCTGGGATTCCTTTATATCAACAGGCGTCTTTGAGAGAAAATGCAAAACATTACAATGCTCAAACCATGTTCCCCTACACGTTCAAAAATTGCATGTAAGTTTTGACTGTGAAAATTTATCTTTAACGAACAGCTCGAACAGTGTTAGCAGATGCTTCTTATTTTGTAAATACGCACATGTACACATATTGCAATCGCAAACTGATATGTAAATACTTGAAAAAGAATACTCACCCGAGCAGACATTCTTCAGACAACTTGTAAATGTTTTCTAAAGAAAAAGTACACTTCCGTATTATCTATCGATATCGCGCAAGCTTGTTAAATTAAAAAAAAAAGAAATACACTACACTCCTTTCCGTATGCTAGCTACAAAATGAGATATTTAATGTTTTCTGAAACATGATCTGTATGGATTTCCTCTAAACCAATGAAAATTCGTTTATACACTGGTTTATTTATCAGCATAATCAATTCAGGCCATTCCAAATTGGGTGTCTGTTTAGCGTCCGAAAAATCAAAGTTTATTTTACATCTAGTACGTATAATAACAAGATATAAAATACGAACTACAAATTCACAAATCGTCTTTTAATAAAAGCCATATGATAAAACTTTTTCAACATGACCTTTTTCTGACATATTTTACTGATTACATTTACCCGCTTGAAAACGACACCAGAATCGTAACATCATACATGTAGGGTTTAAGCAGCAAAAATTGCATATATCAAGTTCACATGTAAATCAGCTTGCAGGAAATATGCTTGGTATCAATGCATACTTCGTAAAACAAATTTCCACCCCAAGGACGCTCTCAATTTCTCAGTCCCTAAATAACAAAACCAAATTCAGAACAACAAGTTCATCGACTTTTCATGACTGCTACCAAACATGGCTTTACCTCATGTAGACAAACAAAACAACATGCAAATCCTTTCCCTAATAATTCTTTTTAAGGAAATCGTCCCCTTTAGCCCGGTTCTAGCAGATCATTCCGTCCTTCCTTGAACATCTTCCGTAGACCCACCTGGTCATACAACAGGAGTTGTTTATACCTTCCCATAGCCACGATGCCCTCGGCATGTGCGTGTTCGTTTGTATTGCTAGGCGCGTTAAATAATGAAAATTTAGTGAAGTTTTTTTGGCAATTTCACGAAAGTACAATTTATATTTAAAAGGCAATGCTGTCGCTGAGTGATAACGAGAAATTCTGATGTGATGAAAAATGAGAAAATATCACATTTACAATGTCCCACATGGCTTTGTAACGAGAGCGAATATTACTTTAGTAGAAATATTTATATAGGAATTATTTACAAAATACGTTAAGCAGACCTTAACTGTTTTGTTTTAAAGACATAAAAATAACCGCTATACAGCAATAAAACATTCGGTTTAATCAACACATATACACTCAACAAAATTCCTAATTGGTCAGTTTATATTGTATTACTGTTTTGTTAATAATGCATGTATTCACACGAAATTTCACTAGTAGGACTTTCGTCAGTAATGCCAAAAAAGATCACTAACAAGTGCATAAAGGTGCGCATGCCATGCACGTGCAAAATATGCAATATTGGTCAAAACGCCTAATGCGGTTACGCTGGCCGTGAGTCGGCCAAAAATAAATCAATAATTAGCTGCAGTACCTATTCAAATGTCGGTATGTGAAATTTCTTGAAAATACATGCATTATTTACAAAATAGTAATACAATATAAACTGACCAATTAGGAATTTTGTTAAGTGTATTAAACAAAGAATTTAATAGTAAGCTTATATTTTAATGAGAATCAGAAAAATCAATGGCATTGTTGCAAGGTTATTCTTGTAGATTGCATTATGTTTTGGATCGATTTCAGTGTTAAAGTACAATTTTTAATTTGTGAAAAAGAAAATAAATATAAAGAACTAATTTGAGGGAAATAACAGTGTTTTCGGTTTCATTTAGCTCACTAAGAGAAGGAAGTAAATGGAACGAAAATATCTGAAGAAAATAATGCTGATTTCGGTTTAGGAACATGGTGGGGGTAAGAGTGAGGTTAGGTGCACCATAAACCGGTTTAAGCTCCCCAGTGGTGGTTTTGCCACTGACCGTTCCAAGGCGGTGCCCCACTGTGTTCCTGTATTTGTTTGTTTTGTCCTTTTGTGTTCATGTTTATGTAGGGTGTGCAAGAGTTGTTCGTGTGTGTCTTTGGGGAGGCTGCGTTTTTTGAACGTGGCTTTCCCTGTTGGATATTCTTTCTTTTTTTCTGTTAAGCTGACATAATTGCTATGTATACAGCATTTGTAGGCTTTGATATTTCATTGTGTTTATTGCTTTACTTCATGTATCGGTATATTCTCATTTGTGTTCTTCATCGATATTTTTTTCATTTTTTTTTGATATATGAAATAGTGTATGACATTTATTTCAATGTTTGAACCCCTGACCTCAGTCTATACCGATACAAAACAATACTTCGATATTTCAACTTTTGCAAAAGTACAACAATACCTGTGTTGAATATCACCTCAATAACCAAAACATTCCAATTAGCAGATAATGCTGATATATTTGCGCATATACTATTGTGATATTTACTCTCTTGAATTTTGATTGTTGGTTTTAACATGATATCTTACATGTACGAAATAGTAACAAGAGTTGCACTCGTTCCTAAAGAGAATAGGACAGAATAGTAAAAATGCACGTTTTAAACCCCCAACTGGGATATAAAAGCTGGAAGGGGCAAGTTTCTACATAAAATATTCATGGTTAACATCAGAGAGCCCTTTTTTTAAATCCTGAAAAAAAAATCCTGAATGAAAAAAAATTAAAACTTGCACATTTATACTTTGAAATTAAAGTATTATTTCTATAGGTGCATTTTAAATTTTTAATAAAATGTCAAGAAAGTATACTTACAAAATCTCAACTGTCAAAAATTTGAATTTCCCGGGAGGGGCTTAGAGGTCATAACCTCAGATAGCGGAGAAATGTAAACAGAACTAGCACGTGGTTTTGTTTATCAACAAGCAAATTCGATGAATTGGTATCCCCCGCCGAAAGGGTTTGTGGTGAGGAATGGCAAAAAGATATATCCGGCAAAAAGTTAAAGATGTTAATAAGAAGCAAATAATTTCATTAGTCAAAATCAATTTAACAGAAAACAAATGTTTAATTAAAGAGTACACAATAAATGTATGATACTTTGATCCGGACTAAAGAATTTATTTTGAATGGGATATGCTTACTGTAATAAGCTTAGCTTTTAAAATTAAATGCAGTTAATTGAAATGTGAGCTTGAAGTTTAACTGGAATGAAATATTGTCTTTGAGTGGTTTGGCACCAGGTGTTGCTGTTTTACATGTTGAAGGTTTGAACATTTAAAAAAAAAAAAAAGGATGGAAATATATATATCTATATATAGATATATGTATATATTTATTTTTTTAGGGGGTGGGGTGCAGGGGAACGGGAGAGGAAACAAAATTTCACATGCGGATTATAAATATTGATTGAAAATTAAAAATGAAAAAAAAAGGTAAAAGGGTGAAGTTGGAGGGGGGGGGGGGCGGGGGGCAGAGGATGCATGATCAGTGGTGGGCATGACTGGGTGGAGAAGTGAGGTGGGGGAATAGTACAACCTGGAAGGTTTGAAAAAAATCTAAAATAAATAAAAAAAAAAAAAAAATTTGGGAGGGTCGGGGGGGGGGGGGATGGGGTTGGGAGGGGGAGGGGGTGTGACCAAGGCAAGTGGGTGACCAGGTGTGGGTGCGCAACTTCACATGTTTATAATAAATGTTCAAAGAAAAGAATGAAAGAAATTTAATGAAATTCTGCCAAATGGTAAGTTTGTTATGTACAAATATGTGGATTTTTAGACAATTAAAGGGCAATAACTCTGAAGTTACAAAAAGAAATCCGTACAAAATTGTCTGTGCACAACCACATTATAGTGCTCTAAATTCTGTTAAAGTTTCATAGTTCTAGGTCAAATATATCAAAAGTTATGATGCAGAAATTGGCATATCTATAGATCTATAGTACCCTATATAGTTAACACTAGAAACTTCTAAGGGCCATAACCCTGGTGTTACTTGGGCAATCTGTCTGAAACTTGATGGGCCCCATAACCTCATAGTGGTGAACATGTATATGAAGTTTGTTTGAAAAAAATCTAAAATAAGGAATGAATTTTTTTTTTTTTGGGGGGGGGGGGGGGGGGGGGGGGGGGGGGGGGGGGGGGGGGGGGGAGGTGTGTGATCAAGGTAAGGGGGCGACCAGGTGTGGGTACACAACTTCACATGTTTACAATAAATGTTCATGGAAAAGAATGAAAGAAATTTAATGAAATTCTACAAAATGGTAAGTTTGTTATGTACAAATATGTGGATTTTTATACAATTAAAGGGCAATAACTCTTAATTTACAAATAAATCCAAATGAAATTGTGTGTACACAACCACATTATGGTGATCTAAATTCTGTTTAAGTTTCATAGTTGTAGGTCAAATATATCAAAAGTTATGATGCAGAAATTGCCATATTTATAGTAGCCTATATAGTTAACACTAGAAACTTCTAAGGGCCATAACTCTGGTGTTACTTGGGCAATCTGACTGAAACTTGACGGGCCGCAAGAACTCATTGTGGTGAACATGTATATGAAGTTTTAAATAAATATTCCCAACCATTTCCTAGATATGGCTCCGGACGGATGGACGGACGGAAAGACGGAAGGACGGACGGACGGACGGAAAGACGGACGGAAGGACGGACGGACGGACGGACGGAAAGACGGACGGAAGGACGGAAGGACGGACGGACGGACGGACGGACAACGCCAAAACTATATCCCTCCGACTTTCGTCGGGGGATAACAAGAATGCTGCAGCAGACGATATTTCACTACAAATTGTAAAACTTATCTGTAAATTTGATGCCATGAATGTGTATTGTTTTGACATTCCTCCCTAAATGCCTATTATTTTGACTTTCTTGATAATTCAGTGATGGAAACAGGCCTCCAATATTCTGCCAAAGTTTCATCTCATGTCTCGACACTGTGTTTCACAGTTGTGTTTCACAGTCCTAGTGCTACGTTCATCTTGATCAATTCGGATTTTATTAATATTTTCATTGTAAAGTTTTTAAAATACTGAAATATGGATAACGAAAGTAGTCAACCTCCATTGAAGAGAATTCTTGAGGGGTTAAGGAATGAGCTATTGAAGCAATATCCATCCAAAACAAAAGAGGCAAGGAAATGAGCTAACATTAAGCAAAAACAAACAACTCCGCTACTTAGATGCAGAATGGATCATTATTTTAGAAGTGAAAATGAAAAAATCCAACTACTGAACAAAATGGACATATTAAAGTTGTTTCTTGGAGTTCCAGTTACTAAACAGGGTCCTAGACGTTTTCATTAATGTCAGTATTCCTGATGATACAAACACACACACTTATGAAATTAACGATGATGCAGAGTACCAGTACATTATTGAGGAGAAAGCAAAGGAGGAAGTTTTGTACATAGGCACTTTGTTTTCTGTTGACAAACTTGTCCAATAAATAGGAAATCATTCGAGGAAATATACAAAACATCTTCATATTGAAGACAGCAGACTTATACATCACGTTGCTTCTGTTTCTGTGAAGTGTGATGATGCATCTCATACATTAAGATGGACGTCTTCCCCACATTTAAAAAATGGAAAATTCTTAGCAAATGTAAGATTTGCACATGGCTACTTTTCTTCAGGAATTCTTCCTAATCACCTAAGAAAATTGTGTTCTTCTGCAAACATTGGTGAAATGGGAGAAGAATATCTTAAACAACTCCAAGGGACATATCATGTTATAGTTGCAAACGAAACAGAAAAATCAAAAGAAAAAACGATTGAGGCAGAAATAGCCTTGTCAATGGCATCATTGTCTGATGATGTGAATGCAACAAGCATAAATATACTAACGGATGCACGTCACTGTTGGCGAAAGAATGCTACATATACAGATGTTGTTTGTCTAGGGCAAAAAAGTAGGAAAGTGTTAGACATTGAAACTATTTAAAAAAGAGAGATGATGTGTGCTCTCAAAGACATAAGCTGATCGGTGTAAAACGGATATATGAGTATCTTGATAACCAGTCTTGTCCAGCGGAAATACATGCACAAGACAATAACAATCAAATAAATAAATTTGTCAGGGAAGAAAGAATGCCAACCTACCTAAAATGCACTTGACACCTGGCATATGTTAAAATCCATCACAAAGATGGCAAAAAAGATAACAAGTGGTCAAAGAAAAACAGAAACGGAACTGTTTGGCATGATGAATTATCAGACAAGGGCGCAGCTTTAAGGACACACATTTATTATTCAATGAAACATTCTGAAAACAGTGAAGAAAAATTAAGATCAAATATTCTAATCTTCATTGAACATTGCAGGCAGACTTCCAGATGCAAAACTGACATAAATTATGAATGTTCAAAATTTCTTTTAAAAAGTGAAACAGCTGTTGTGATTTTAACTGATTTTAACTGATCTTTTAAAATCACTAAAGTCTACAAAGAAGCGGAAAAAATAGGTACTGCATGGACACACATTACGTTGAATCTTTCAACAATAGTCTATTGCAGTATGTTGACAAACGAATAGCTTTTGGAAAAACAACATATCAAATGAGAATAAATCTTGCTTTACTGGACTGGAATGAAAACATTGATAGAGAATCTATTTCCCACAGAACAATGCAATATAAAAGAAATCCCACAAAAGCATACCAAGTACCTGTGAAAAACTAGTGATTTTAAAGAAAACATTTACAAAAATTGGATTAATAACTTTTACAACTGAAAACAGCAAGTAAGTTGCATGCTCTTCTATGTTTTCAAAGATCGTTTGCTATAAGCTCTTGGTGCTAACAATAGTTATTTTTAGCTACTGCTTCTGAGTAACAGAATGTAGCTCCTCCCACTATTTTCTGTCTGCCCCGGTAGGAAATGTTGGGGGTTTAATTAACTACAATTTTATCTACAATTTATTTAGGAACAGGGGAATGGGGAGAGGGGAGATGGGGGTGCAGGATGTCAATAAGGGATTTTAAGATGTAACAAAAAGGAAACAAAGGACTGTTACCTCTGCCTTTAAGCCATTAACCCCAAAATCAATAAGATTTCTTTTCAAGTAGATTTTAGTCACTGTGTAAAGTCTGAAAGACATAGCAATTATGCTTTTTAACTTAGAACCCCAGAAAATAACAAATTTCCAGAAATTATGTCAGCTAACTGTGCTATTGACGTTTGAATCAATGACGCAAAATTTAGATATACCTCTAGTTGAACTACGACACTGTGTAAAGACTTTATGATTTATGATCTGGAAAGCAATTTCAGTCTCCCGGCCACTAAAAGCGAGTTTAATAAATTCCATTTATGGCTTAACAGCAGAGGAAGGAGGAAGAGTTCATGTCGACACTACTGAAAGTACTCTCTTTTTCTATTATTGATAAGGAGCCTCGCGTTTTGCGATTTTCTCTGGATTTGTACCCCATAGTGTCTTAGAGAAAAATACTTTCAAGTGGTGACCATTAAGACATACGGTTTTTACACTTAGAAAATACACCAAGTTTTACCGATCGACAACATATTATTACAGCTAGGGATGGAATGTAATCGATCTAGTGACATCATGCTACACCAACACAAAAAATGTACACATTAACAATTGATTTACAAACACTTTCCCGTAAAAGTTCACGTAACTAGTACAGATGTGCACTGTTTTAGTTGCATCGCACCAGTTGAATAAATTCATCAATTAAAGTATCATTACTGACAATAACAAAAAATATAGATGATCAAACAATTCTTAAACTAATAACATACTCTTTTTTAAAACCCTATTCACATTATGTATTTGAGCCGTGCCATGAGAAAACCAACATAGTGGCTTTGCGACCAGCATGGATCCAGACCAGCCTGCGCATCCGCGCAGTCTGGTCAGGCTCCATGCTGTTCGCTTTTAAAGCCTATTGGAATTGGAGAAACTGTTTGCGGACAGCATGGATCCTGAATTTCTAAAAAGGTGTGTAAAACGTGTTTTCCTATTCGATAAGTATGCCGGTGTGGTATAACATGAATATACTACATTCAGAGCCGGTAGACGTCTTAAAACAAACGAAAATAACTTTATTCATTGACATGCAAACAAAATTCTATGTCAAAAGCTGATTAATGTAGACAGAGACTGCGTTTCTGGAACGTGCTTATTCCAACAGACCACCTGTACTATTTTTGAATTGTGTTCAACCTTGCTAATATCTATTTCTACGTAAATTTTCAATGCGAATTCCAGCTGTACATAACGAACAAGTCAAACGAGACTATTACACAAAAGGAATGGTAAAACATAAAACTACAATTATTGTCAAGAGGCAAGTTTTGGCTTCCTTATAAGAAGATTTTTAGGATTTTGTCTTTCGGACTCTTAAAATCAGAAAACAAAATTCTGAATAAAATTAGAAATTAGCCTTATATGGTCTTTCATCCAAGAAATCAACTAGTGTGGTAAAACGATACCTTTCAAAAATAAATCAGTGATAAGCTTGTCCCTTAATGAGAAACAGAAATATCCGAATGTTTCTAAAAGATACTTTTACAGATTTTAGTATGCATTTCGTCACCTTAGTGCAAAAACTCAATAAGTGCAATTTTTAGTTTTTTTTTCAGGAGAGCATAAAAACTGTTTATTTTTTATAATGTGCACATGTTCTTTATCTTGCCAACATTTTTGAAAACTTAATAGTAAAGAGCAATACATGTACTTAAAATTATTTAATAATATCACTTCCTTGTAAATATTGAGATATTTGAACATATTGCACTTATCAATTTTGTGCGCTAAATTTCTTTAGTGCAATAACTGAATAAGTGCACTTATCATTATATTTCGTCGGCGTGACACACAAATGTTTACGTTTGCGTACCACCCCAAATATTTTCAAAGTTCATTCAGATATTGCTTTGATATTTTGTATACTTGTTTACCATCATAACCCCAGTCTGTATAAAAGGAGGAGGCAACTCTATCAAGCATTTTGACTGAATTATGGTCCCTTTTCGACTTAGAATATGCTTATTGTAATGTTAAAGTTTGCTAACCACTCCAAATATTTTCAAAGTCCATTGAGATATTGCTTTCATATTTTGCGTACTTGTTTACCATCATGACCCCATCCTGTAAAAAGGAGGAGGCAACTCCACCAAGCATTTTGACTGAATTATGGCCTCTTTTTCGACTTAGAATATGCTTATTGTAATGTTAAAGTTTTACTCATAGGTTATATTATACTATAAAGCACTGAGAATAGTCGAGCACGCTGTCCACTGACAGCTCTTGTTTCAAACTCCTGGTCAGATTGTTCAAAACCATATAAAAAACAACAGGATGCAATATTCACATTAATTAATAACCTTTATTATTTCATTTTAAGTATGTATATAGTTCATTAGATTGACCAAAAATTATTCTAAAGTTTTCTGTGATTTTTGTTCAGGAGTCAAATTCCAGTTTTATGGAACCATCACTTTAAGTTATAGTGTTTTTATCACAAACTGGATATCACATTTTAATGCCTGTTATACCCAAGTCACACATACGCGAATAGCTACGTCTAGTCACGGATAGAAACGTTGTAATCTGTATCGACCCGTACCTGAGCTGTTACATGTAAACCTTAAAGTAGTAATCTGTATCAATCCGTACCAATCCATACGGCTTCTTTACACACTGACTTACAATAAAATTGTTTAAAAGCAACAGTTTTTGAAATTTGGTCTAGATCACCTTTACGCGTCAAGGCGTATCTGCACTTTCAGCTCATAACAATACTGCGGTAAACATCGAGGATAGCTATGGTGGCTGATTTCTGCCATCTCGTTCTGGCGTGTTGGCGCGTTTGCAGGGCGCCAAGACGCCAACACGCCAGGACGACAATTATACGCGCCAAGACGACAAAATCCATATTTGTCGTTTTGGCGCGTTCATTTGTCGTCTTGGCGTGTTGGCGCGTTGGCGTTTGCAGGGCGCCAAGACGCCAACACGCCAGGACGACAATTATATGCGCCAAGACGACAAAATCCATATTTGTCGTTTTGGCGCGTTCATTTGTCGTCTTGGCGTGTTGGCGTCTTGGCGCCCCCGCCCCCGCCAACGCGCAAACACGCCAAGACGACAAAAGAACGCGCCAAAACGACAAATATGGATTTTGTCGTCTTGGCGCATATTATTGTCGTCCTGGCGTGTTGGCGTCTTGGTGCCCTGCAAACGCCAACACGCCAAGACGACAAATGAACGCGCCAAAACGACAAATATGGATTTTGTCGTCTTGGCGCGTATAATTGTAGTCCTGGCGTGTTGGCGCCCTGCAAACGCGCTAAGACGCCAGAACGCCAGGACGACAACTTCCCAATTTAGCGTGTTGGCGCTCCCGCCAGAACGACAAATGCCTTGTTTGTCTGCAAACGCGCCAACACGCCAGAACGAGATGGCAGAAATCAGCCACCATAGATAGCGGATAAGTCAAGCCACACTAATTGTCGTGGAATTATACAATAAGATCAGTAAAATTTTATTTAGTATTTCATTGTTTGGAATCATCACTCAGAAATATCCATGATTAGGTGCCACATCTATACAAACAGAATCAGTAAAAAGAAGAAATACAATGTGCATATAGTTTCGGTAATATTTAACCAATCTATCAGAATTCCTTTATTTAAAAGTTTAATGACTTAAATAATATCAAACTTATGTTAAAAAATATGGTATTACTCATGCAGTAAGTTCAATTGTTTACAACTGTGGGAATTCAGGTCTTCAAATTTTTTTGGTTAAGTGTTTGGACTATCTTCGTATCAAAAATTAGTTTTTTTTATAACATTGGTAAAATTCTTTCATTGTTCGTTAGGAGAGGTTTTACATTTAGATATACCAAGGGGCCATCATAGTCTTATTGCATGACAGCTGTGTCTGGGCTCTGACTATTGAATGTCACTGTTTTAATTTCCATCCATTTTAGTTTAGATCCTTATTAGCTATCAGTACAGGTTTCATATTCTGGACCTGAGTTCTGTAATAGCAGTAAAATTTAAGCCGTATTATTAAATTGAAATATGCAAGAAATTAAAATTCAGAAATTTGTTTTAAAAAGGTATTTTTTAAAGATTATTCATTTATTAAATTAAGAAGATTTTCAGTAGATTTATTATGCAGATAATATGCAAACAAAATGTGAAGCCAAGCTATATGATAAGATATTGGCACTTTTATGTGCAGATATGTGACATCTGGCATTACCTGTCCAGAACTGCTAATTGCAATTATCATAAATTGGTGTGTCTGCTATCACCAGGTATCTTTAATAAGCTTGTTGTCATGTAGATATAATTTGAATATTGAATAATGGTATTAGTTTATGGCTTTAGATGTGAGAGGGTCACCCAGGCCCTTTCAAGCTTAAATTTGATTGGCTACTGATAAAAGTATATTTCTTTTCATTGGTTAATTATTTTTATTTGCAAATCTTGATCATGAGTTTTTGCTGCTATTCAGGGAGTTAAGTTTTAGACACAAAAGCGTAAAGATGTTTTAAAAGTTCCTGGCATCCCTTGCCAGAAATAGAGGCATATCAATGACTTATATTGAGTCAGCCTATTAAACATTGAAGGAACACTTAAGCTATACTTTGTTATATAAATACAGGATTTTGTGAATTGTTGTAACTTTAACATTGGGAAATATTTTATTCACTGGAACTTTGTTACATCTTTGTTGCTTGTTATCATCTAATTAAACTTAAAAAAACAGTTACATTGTGTTTTATCTGCAGTGAGGACAAATATTTAAAGGTCAAGCCTACAACCAAAGGCTTACAAGTCTGTCAAAATGAGGTTCCTTTAAATTTATAACACTCGGTAGAATCTCACAGGAGCTCGAACCCGGCTAATTACCCCAAGACTACAAAAATCAACCGGTACCACCTGTGAGCCCGAGTCATGACCCCAGCACCCTTGGAACGATAAGGGCCCTCTATGACAGTTCATTGAAATCAAAAAAGTTACCACTAGCCATCTCAGTAACATTGAAGTACACCAAATGTATGATTTTCAACATCTTGCTGTTTGCATTAAAATACCCACTCCGATGTAGTATACATCGGGACTTTTAATTTGTTGTATGTGAAGTAGGATAATGAAATTCGAATTACTTTGGACATTTAAGGGTACACTAGACCCAAATTTCATATTTCAAAACTAGAACAAATACTAAATATAAATTATGTAAACATAAAATTAACAAGTTTATACTGTGTATTAACAGTACTATGCACTAGATTGAAGATAGTACACACAGTATATACCGTAAAAGCACGTTTTCACTGGGACAAAATTTCGCAGATTTAAAATATTGAGTATGTTTGCGAGGTTTTATATTCGCGAAACTGTAAAAAAGTTAATCTGCTGGTTACGGCTTTTTAGTAAGTCGGGGGTGTATAAAAGTTACACATCAAAAAGCGTTACCTTTAGACTGACTACTGTAAAGATCTATCGCTGTTTATTGTATGGATGTTTCAAGACTCTAATTACCAGAAAATCCTGAGGATACTATAGCTGTGTGACAAAAACAGTTTTATATGATGTCCTTGTCCAGGGATAGAGATATCAGTGTATGTTTAGTTAACTCTTACCGTGCTGGACACAACTGATTCTGCCTTTGCAACCAGTGTAGATCATGATCAGCCTGCATATCAGTGCAATCTGATTATGATCGCACTGTTCGCCATTCAGTCAGTATCTTTTTGGTAAGTGCCCCTTTTAACAGTTAATGGTATTGTCCAAACTGAAAGATGGACAAGTTAAGTGTAGAAATTGAGAAGGGTAAGGGTTAAACACACTGAAAAGAAAGAAGTTATCAGATCATTCTAAATTAAACATATGTGATTTGTTATGTTTGTCTTAAAATTATACTATCCTATAGTTATTATGGAAACACACATTTTGTTTTTATAAATATGGCTGTTTCCATTTGATATGATATGGAAGTTTGTGTAATGACGAGTTTTGTTTGATTTGTA
The DNA here is from genome assembly GCF_021730395.1 of Mercenaria mercenaria. Lineage (NCBI taxonomy): Eukaryota > Metazoa > Mollusca > Bivalvia > Venerida > Veneridae > Mercenaria > Mercenaria mercenaria. The sequence goes on along the minus strand of NC_069377.1, from coordinate 22,072,252 downwards.
TTATACTTATAATGAATATTTACGCGAGGATTAATGTTCGTAAGGTGTGGACCCTTGCAAATATAGTAAAAATTAAACCCTCGTAAAAATGTAGGCTTTTACAGTATGTATAGCTAAACACAGTATAAATGTGTAATACCATTAAAAACTTGGAAGGTTTTTTTAACAATCAACACTTACTGCATGATATTTAATTATGAATGTAGCTCTACATACCCAATTAATTTATATATTTAGTAAAGTTTAATATATTTGATGAGGATTTTCTATATTTGAAGTGAATACCTAAATATCAAGTATTATAGTGAAAGATGGCCATTGGATATCTTTACGGGGTGCTACTGATGAGGTTTTAGATTTTTAAATGCAAACTTTGGCCTGAAATATTTTTACATAAACCAAAATGAGAGCTAGGGTTGCAGGTTCCATAAGTCTGTTCTCTTTTTTTTACAAACATATGCCCCTTTTAAGACTTGTATTTATTCAATTGATAAGGCTGTTGAATATTCAAGCTTTGCTGCTGTTTCTGAAATACTGTAACAGATTTATACTAAATTCATATCTTATTTTAGAGATATCACTTAGCAGTTAGCTAGAAGGTCATGATACGATCTTTTTCCAGACTTTTCTTACAGACCTGTGATTTAATAATTAAAATTAAGTTGTAATTTAAAATCAACTTTTGTAGAATATGTAACACATGACTCTGACCCCCAATTTTTATTCCTTCATTCTAAATCTTTGGCTGACAAAATTTCATGTTATTCCAGTATCATTAGAAATTGATTATCAAAAGTCAAAAACATGATCTGTAGTAAAAACATGTTTGGGGTCACATGTCATGCACAAGACCCAGGTCCATATAGCTCAGATGTTAAGGTCACTCTTTGAGGTTAAAGGTTATACATAGGGTCATGCTTTTATGCTCTCAGTGTGTTGTCAGTAGTACTGAATATACCAAGTTGTTATTTCATACAAAAATAGAAGTTATTAACAGGAAGACAGCAAGTGCAATAATTAGTAATCATAAATTTAAAGCAGACAGGATTTTTTTACAGATTTTGGGGGTGTTACCTGTTCTGCTATAAAACCAGGCTGATTTGTATTTTGAGGAAGTTCTATAGAATTCCAGGACAATGTACATGTATATGTAATACTCGTATTAAAAAACAGCATAGTGTCATCTTTAGCCTTGATGATGTCATGTGGTGTCATCTTTGCAAATATAACATTACTGCACAAACTATTTTACCAGAATGGATATTTATTTTGGAGCAAAAACTAGATAACATCACATATCTACTTTTTGCACTAATTTTTTCTCATGGTATTAAAGAAAACTTTAGTGCAAAAAATGGATAGTGGCTTTTATTCACTTTTTGCACTAAATAAATATTCAGGTGCACTTATTGAGTTTTGCTTTAATTTCAAATATCACATTTGGCAATGGAATCTATTCCCATTTTTTTTGGGGGGGGACATGCATTTCACTATTTTGCATCACTTTATGTAAAAAAGTGATTTTGTGAAAAATTGCACTAATGTCTTATTGAGTTTTTGCACTAGGGTGACGATTTGAAAGATTTTGTATGGAGGTATATGTGATAAATGTGAAACAGAAAGTACATATCAATTAAAACTTTGAGGGAAATAATATTATGTTCGATTTCGATTATGTGACTAGGGTAAGGAAGTAAACAAGACGAAAATATCTAAAAGAAATAATACTCATTTCGGTTTTGATTACGCAAAATGAAATGGTAAACTTATAGGTAGGCTTTGGCTATTTCGTTTATTGATTTGCTCCCTGTATATTCTCAGTTGCATTTTTTTTAATCAAAATTGTTGCAGCATTGACAAATTACTCTTAGATTAGTCAATTTTTATACTTAACCTGTATTTTTGTATTTTATCATGTGCTTAGATATGCACCTGTACTATTTTGAGTTGAATCTGGATGGATGGATGGATGGATGGATGGATGACCGTTTCCACTTCGTCTGACCGTTACCTCAGGTAATGTTTTAGGCCCGGCCTTCTACACGGAGCTAGGAAAATCGATTCAAACACATATTTATTTTACACAATAATTACTCGTACCCAGAAGTCCTTAGTTCTATAAACATCATAAATGACCAGTTGAATATATATGCGTGTAAAGTACATCTGTCTATTTTATTTAAAAAAACGTACTCGGGCCAAATTAATGCATAACTGGCCCCTGCCACTATAACGCGCTAACACAAGATGACGCGGGATAATCCCCAGTTGCCATTCTGTGTATTGTATAGTTCTTTGATTTACATAACAAGTGTTCATATCAGTTTTATACCTTTAATTACAATAGGTAACATCTCATTATAAGCGGTATGATGAAAGGAGATGCACCAATATTTTAGAAAGCTTGAAAGTCGCCATATGACCGTATATGAAATTAGGTGCTACCTATGACGCGGGAATCCCGTTAAGTATTACCGTGTTATGGATTTGGTGGATAAAACAATACAACTGAATGTCTGGATTTTGTGCAACCACAATGATATCATACTCTGTTCGATTTTTTAGTTCATGGAAAGTACCACACTCATGCTACCAGTGCTTTTTTCACTTTAGCTGTCATTAAAATTCAAATGTAATCAAAAATATTTAAGCCAAAAATGCATGGTTCTAATAAACAAACACTTACCATCTCATAATGCCTTTGTTTAAAATGTGGCTACCATATTTTCCGTTATGAACGTAAGATATATTAATTTCTTCATAAATCCTATTTCTGATAATAACTTTCTTCATCATTTGTCAAAGATTTGAATATTGCTGACATACTAGAAAGTTTTGTTGAATTTATGCATTAGTTTAAGAGGGCTTAGACGTTTTCGTACGGAACTGAAGGGCCCAGGCTCGAATCCTGGTTACTCCCATTGTATTGTGCTCTGTGGTAAGGCACTTTATGACGATTGCCTCATGCAACCCAGCTTTAAATGGTTACCAGCAAATTGCTGGGGTAAGTTAAAATTGGTTTTAACTGTCCTTAAAATAGGGTTGCTCAAAAGCTCTACAGAGCTTATGTTCATTGTTTCACAACGTGGTGGTAAACAAAATTTACCTTTACCTTTAATGAGTTACAACAGGGTTTACTCACAAGTAAAAAAACAAAACTTCAGTGCATTGTATTCAATATCTGATTGATTTTTATACCGAAAGAAAAGACAAAGCAACAACAACAAACATTCTAGCATAAAACTGCTGTTCTTCTTGTCTCTTGGCTCGGGTACCAACCATTCTCTGAATTCTGCAAATATTTCAGCACCCTCCTCAACCCCGCCACCCCGAACAAAAAAGAAAAAAACATTGTCCTTAAATCTGTACTTGCAATTTTTATTTCTTGTTCTTCGGTATCAAGACATAGATTTTTTAAAATCAGAAAATCAACGTTTTTTACGTATATTGACATGAATTTGAAACCAAGAAATTTGTAAATACAGATTGTTTCGATTGTAGGTAATACATGCTTCTTGTATAGGAGTTGGGTAAGTAGAACATATTACAACAAGTTATTTTAAGTTATGACTGGTGGAGTTGGGGGAAGGAAATTGTTGAGACTAGCAGAAGAAAATGATATACGGGTTCGACTCTTAGTATGACAGCTCAGTTATTTCTCCTTCTGAAGTTCTGCACCCAACGCGGGACAATGATACCATATCGTTTTTAGTTTTACACTTTAAATTAATTGATGGTACTCAAGAAATTTGTGACTGTGACCTTTGATGGCCATGTCCATTCGCTGCGCACTTCGTTATGTTTCCCCCTACATGTACAAGTTTAAAGCCAATACTTCGAATGGTTATTGAATTTTGCACTTCGAATGATTATTGACCTTTAAGCTCAGTTTGTGACCTTACCCTTTGACATACAGACTTGCACATCATCTTATCACCAACAAGTTACATGGCGTCAAGTTTGAAGTCAATGAGCGATTCCTCGGGTACAAAATAAGTTATTTTCTGTTATTGGGAAATCAAAGTGCTCTCTAAGTATCACAAAGATATGTAGATATTCAATTCGTTTTTGTTGATATAAAAAGTCTAAAATAGTGAACAGCACCCAGCTGTCATTCTCTTGTATTAATATAGACATCAAGAATAAGACTTTTGACATTTTCATACTGCTAGGACATTTGTATAACCTGCACTTTTTATGACTGTTTTTCAGTGAAAAACATGCAGTTAAGATGACAGGACTGGTGAACAAGCGACTTTGATGAAAAAAAATATTCAGTGCCCTTTGCCCTTTAGGTGTATATTGTGTCGTATATATAGTGGACCGCAGAAATGTTGGCATTGGCGCGACTGACGCTGGTGACGTCATATAACAAGTTTGTTTCGTAGCGTTCACGTTGTAGTTCGTTTAATTGTCAAGTAAAGTTTTACCATATAACATCAGAACGGAGGCACATTAAAAAAATGTCAAACAATTAACGTACACATATTGAGTTTGTCGTAATTATTGTCGTTAACTTTCCAAAAGTCACCATTTCCGGTCTTAGTCAATGAGCGCCTTATAATCGCGTATTGCTTTGACCAATAAGCGTCTACCTTCAAAATGGCGGCCCCCATGCTAGCTGGCGACGAAATTCAATTTGCATCAAATTTTGAAAATATTTTTTCCATTTATTTTCAATAGTGTTTGATATATTTCACATGCGTCATACATTTTGTCTGGAGGCACTCAAACCGCTTCGGAGGGCCTTCGGCCCCGCTTGGACTTTTCGCGTATAATTCTGTCGATGGGACGTTAAACCCAACGAAAAATATTTCCAGGAAGGGAATAATTCATGTTCGTTTAATGGGCAATTGTTGAATGTAAAACTAGATGACATGGTGTTTGGAATTTATTAATTGTTTTAAATATAGCACCAAATATAGTATATAAAATCATTGATATATGACACACTAAGTCGATTAAAACAATTGTTGTACTGCAGAAATAATTAGATAGTTTAATGCTTTACTGGACACATTAAAGATATTTAATCTAAACGTTTTTAGCCTAAAACTTTTTGTTACAGTATATCAAAGGTTACATTTTAAACTTTAGATATCAGTATGTCTGAAAAACACCCCCAAAACATGTTGTAACACGCCTGGTAGTTCAGATATTTGGACACAAAACGTAATCACCATGCCTAAAATGTTTCATGACCAGAGATTAAATATTTTTGGAGATACGTGCTACAAAGACTTTCAAGCCATCTACGCATGACTTTAACAAATTCAAGGGCCATAAATCCGGTTACACTATTTGAAACCTCAAACAAAACCCTTGGTGCAGAACTTCACATGCTGAATTATATCACTATGTAGTTTCATGACTATTAGGCTCTTTATGTCCTAATTTTTTATTTATTCATTTTTTTGACTGTCCAGGGCCATACCTTTGTTCTTACTATGTAAAATCCAAAATAAAACCCCAGGTACACAACTATACATGCTGAATAGCAATCTTATGATGTTTAATGACTCTATGTCGAATACTGTAGAAATATACTCAACATAAATTCGTACAGAAAAGGGCAAATCTAAGTGTCATTTCTCAAAAACAAAGTTAAGAGGGCCGTTAGGGGATTGCGCAAAAAGTAAAACGACAGTATGAGCCGGTCACATTTAAACGTAAAGGAGATACATTATGATATTCTGAAATTTTATGTGACTGTGAACGTTGAATCATTACCCGCAAAAGGATTGATTTGCTGTCCACAATGTTTTCGACTTTTCCTCCAATAAAACACCAAAACACCAACAAATTTAAAAGGCAATATTTTCACTATCAAATTTTTTTATATATACCATATTTTTTTTTTTTTGCGCAAGGACGCTACATATTTGAGAATAATAGTATGCTTTTTCGGCGACGAATCGTGAAAATTACCTACTGCAACAGTTGTTATCGCTTTATGCGCAAATACATGTGAATGGCTGATCTCTTTATTAAGTTACCAAAGTAGTTTCCTCCTGAAGATATTTATTTTCAATGTATTGTATTTCTAATAACTTTTATTGAAATATCAGTTTCACAGGATTCGGCCATAATATTTCTGTGTAGATGATGTATTTTTGTCCGATTAAATCTCCATAGAAACAAGAGTGCCAGAATGTCACAATATACGCCCGTCACAGCAAATTTCTTCACAATAGCACCTGTATTTGCAAACGGAATTTTAATGTTGTGGTTTATTGTAATTCTTTTTTTTTCAAGTCCACAAAAACAACTCCTTACCAAGTATAGATACCTTAGAATACACCTAATATTTGAAAGTAACATCATTGTTGTATCACAGAAAAGTGGTCTTGGGCTTTCACTTCTGTAAATTATAAAAAAGTTACAAAATAAGTTATTTATAGTAACAACTTAGGGAAGTTAATCTTTTAAGAAAAAATGTAAGTCCACATTAAAATCCTTACCAGGTAGAGATATGTCAAAATACGCCTCAAAAGTGGATGAAACATGCTCGATTTTTCCCTAACACTAGTAATGAAAAAGTTAAAATATAAACTATTTAAAGTAATAACAAAGGGAAGTAATTCTAAGAAAGGGACTTGCACATGACATTCCGTCTCATGATGGTGTACAATTGTACCAGGTTACATCAACCCCTCCCCCCCCGCCCCACCCCCTCATGCATGAAATGCTCCGGCAAAGTCATTCATGTATCTGACTTTTGGCCTCTAAGCGTGACCGTGACCTTAGACATAGGGGCCTGGTTCTTGCACATGACACTCGATCTCGTGGTGGTGAACATTTGTGCCAAGTAATGTCAAAATCCCTCCTTTCATGAAAAAGAAATGCTCCGGACAAAGTTTCATTCTTGTATTCTTTGACCTCTAAGTGTGACCTTGACTTTAGATCTAGGGACCTTGTTCTTACGCATAATACTCCATCTCATGATGGTAAACAATTGTGCAAAATTACATTAAAATCCCTTTATGCATGAAGAAGATATGCTCCGAACAGTCATTCTTGAATTTGACCTCAAAGTGTAACCTTGACCTTAGATCTAGGGACTGGTTGTTGCGCATGACACTCCGTCTCATGATGGTAAACAATTGTGCAAAATTACATTAAAAATCTTCGATTCATGAAGAAGATATGCTCCGGACAAAGTCATTCTTGCTCTTGACACTCCGTCTCATAAGAGTTAACAATTGTGCCAAGTTTCATCATTATCCCTCCAAGCATGAAGAAGATATGCTCCGGACCATGTTTGCGGACGTCGCCCGCCTGCCCGCCTGCGCGCCATTTTCAAACGGGCGTATAAAAATGTTATCGACAGTTTTATTTTGTGTTTTATAATTGTTAACCAATACTTTGAGGTTTCTTTTATCAAAAGTATTGTAAGAATAAAAGCTCTGTGATCTTTATGTACAGTGATTCAAATTTGTCCCTATTTGAGCTTGAGGAAATATCATAAATTGTACAAAATTTTGAAAAAAAGACACGATAAGTTGTTCAAAAATTGCAACACAGTGTAAAACAATGTCAACTTTAAAACGTTTTAGGTTAATACATTTTTTTTAAACGTTACTATTACAGGAATATTACCTTAAACAATGAGTGTAGATACTACCTGATTTATACAGATTTAGAAAAAAAATAATATAATAATGCAACATAAGACTTATTTTGCTCCTAAAACTGTTGCTTCGTTAAATCCGTACTTCATTGTAGCGCTTATATTTCATACATGTATGATAACATATGAAATATCGTGAACAAGTAAAGCTTTATATCATAAGCTAAGGCCTTATAGTTTTGCAAAGTCAGTCGATTATTTGAAAAACAACGTACATGTAAAGCTCATCTGCAAATTAATTAAGATTTGTAAATCGTGCTCGATTACAACAAAAACGTGAAGAACAATAAAAACAACAAGAACAAGGTTTTTTTTAGTGTTTCATAAAACACAATTTGATAAGTTTTCCTGGCGTATATAAACTCTCAACGTTTGCTTCCATTTTTGATTTGAAAACGCGAAATTTAGCACAAAAATCGGTCTCAATTTAGTCTGCTTCAACATATTCCTAGAAAGTTCCTTTATCATATTCCATGGATTCATTTTTCTTTATAGGTTACACTTTGAAGTGTTGCTTTGAATCGTATGTAATTGAATTTTTTGCACAAAAATACTTTTGTTTAATGTCGATTAGTCAACAAGGGAATAATTTGTTCCTTTCTTAATAAAAACCGAAATCGAATATTTCTTCAGGTTCGAAACTAAATGAATTTGTTCACCTAGTATTATGTTTACTGCAGTTTTTTAGCAATTCTGCGTTGTTTTTTTCTGACATCCTCTGACAAAATACCAAGGAAATAATTAAGACTCGAAACGGATACTCCATATGACAGCCAGCCAAGCATATACAATACTGCCTATAAACGGGATTGCAAGTATTTCTTCAGCAGAGCCGAATTTATTTTTCTGGCATCCTCTGACAAAATACTAAGAAAATATTCAAGACTTGTAATAGAAACTACATATGATAACCCCGCGGATGCCAAACTACCTACAACCGGGAATGCCACGGGCAGTGCTCTTCCAAGAAGTCTAGAAACTGCTTCAACTGAAACGGATTTTGCAATACCTTCAGCTGTCGCTGCCAGACTAAAACTTCGTAGGCCTAATTTTTTTTGTAACTGCCTAGACTCCGTGTTTAGAATTCTTGCGTGTTTTTCAATTGTCTCAGCGTCAAGCCCAAGCTGACTTTGATAGAAAGCCACCTCTTTTTTGAGAAGGGCCAAATCAACAACAGCCTGAAATCCAGGTATTGGTATTGCACCACCAACCGCTGAGAGAATAGAAACCAGATAAATTCTCTTTTTGAGAGTTTCCACTTTTCGTTCGATAACCCCATCTGTAAGGACAGACATTGAAAGTATCATTGCTTCCCTCTTATGTCCTGGTGCTTTTTCGATCAGTGCTCTAGTTAATGCATCAAAATCAAAGTCCAAAGGAGAGTAGTTGTCGATCAGATATACAGAGGAATTAGTGAGACCATGCTCTTTGAGGTTTTTTGTGCAATCGATTCTAACCTTTTCGATGACCTTTCTTTTTGAATGCGTTTTTGGATGCCCTTTCTTATCTTTTTCCATCTCAACATCCATTTGCGTGCGTACAAAATGAAAATTCTTTTTAAGGCTCTGGATTTCTTTAGCCAACCACAGATCATCTTCTCTAAATCTACCTGCCGACAGGATAAGGAAGAAGTCGTACTTCTCAAAATTCACTCGTTTCAGATAGGAGCTCCTGGGAAATCTTGGTGTTCCAACTCCAGGGAGGTCCCAGAGGAGCAGACTTTTATTCTTAGGATGTTTGTATGGTTTTATTTCTGTAGTTGCTTCAACAACGTCGACATAGGCTCCGCCATCATCGTCTGCAGATATACCACGGATCGCATTGATGAAGCTTGACTTTCCAACACCAGATTCGCCTGTTATTGCAATATTAAGAGGAATCTCTTTCCATTCATTGTTTTTCTTATTTATTAGATCTTTCAACTTTGCAACATCACCACCTGAGGCAGCTTCCTCTAACTTGCGCTTTAAATCTTTAGGGATTGGTGTCTTTTCTTCTGCCATTGTCCTGAATTATACAAAGTATGATAACAGAAAATCAGGTGATATTTTATTATTCGATCTTTTGTTTGCCCTATTGAATGTCTGTAACTTATTTAATGCTACAAAAGATTTAATATAATTTAGATTGATTCACGAATAATTAGATCAGTGTAAACATGTTTGACCTAGTGACCCAGATTTTGATACCACATAACATACTTATCCTAGTTTTCAAGGCGATAAACTTTCTGACCAAGTTTCTTGAAGATTGGAACACAAAGAAAAAAACTAGGCCTCAGAAGTGAAAACAATGTTTTTCTTCGATTTGGCCAGGTGACATAGTTTTAGCCCTAACCTGACCCAAATTTTTACCCGTCTGAGATTTCATAGAAACAATTATGACCTCTTGAGTGTAATCAAGTATTTTCTTAGATATGACCTAGTAACCTAGTTTGTGATTAAACTTGATCAGATTAGAACTTGTGCAAGATTTAATAGAGAAAATCATGCTGATAAAGCTTTTCGAAGGTTGGAGCAAAAACAATAGCCTGTAGCGTGTTTACAAGCTTTTTCTTTAATTTGACTAAGTGACCTAGTTTTTTTACCCCACGTGGCCCAGATTAAAAATCTTCAAATACTTTATGAAAGCAAACTTTTTGACCAAGTTTCAATCCAATATCTGCATTAGTTTTAGTAATAGTAACTTGTATTCAAAACTTTAACCATGAGTTTTATGTTCAAAAGGGGACATAATTTGTGTTTTATTCGTATTTACACGAGCATTTTATAGTTTATATTCCGTGTCTTTTACATGAGTAAAATGATCCAATAGGCAGGCATAACACTATCCTGTGTTTTTGGGAAATATCGGAGACGAGATTGAGTTTGCTGGTTCAAGTGGCATTTTGGCACTGGTCATAACAAGGCTCAGACTTTCTGTTTATGTTTGTGTAGATATCAATCAATAAACATGCCTACATAAAATGTTAATATAGGTTGTCAGTTTGTTTTATTTGTTTGTGTCGGGTTTAACGCCGTTTTTCAGAAGTATTTCAGTAACAATGGTATAATACTATAAGATTCTTTCACTGGTTGTAGGTGCAGATGGAAATGTCCGGTCTCAAAGGTAACTGTTCAGGCGGTAACGAGGCTCCTGCCGAGAGAGCTTAGGGTAAGTCTCTACACAATAAAAAAGTACGGGTTTCTAAACTTCGATTTTCAAGCCGGTTTTCTGAAACACATGTTATTAGATTGCCAAATGTCGTTGTCAGGGCGGGCGGGTAAGCGGTGGGTCGGCGTCAACTTTTGGTTCCCGCTCAATAACTTGAGTTAGAAGTAATCGATTCAAATGAAAGCTGAGATGGCCGCTTGCATAGAGCCGGAATTTGGAATTGCATATGAGATCACTAGGTTCAAGGTCAAGGTCACTGTTTCTAAAAATAGAAAAACGTTTCCTCTCTCTAACTTTTGTTTGCATTGATGTATTGAAATAAAGTTGGCCTCTATTTATCTCATAGAAAAACCCAGGTTGAGATCGTAAATGGGGTCATCGGAGTTAAGTTCAAGGTCAGCATAACTAACTTAATCTTTATGCTTGAAAATTCCACGATGGCGCAGTAGTCTAAAGCGTTGGGTCAAAATGTATGAAAGTTTAAAACGGAAGGGTGTCGGTTCAAATCCCAAAGAGAATCAAATTTTCTTTTCTTTTTTCTGTTTTGTTTTGGTGATATAAAGGTCATTTTAATGCCATAGGAGATTATACGGAAATCATGCAATTTCTGTGCAGTTGCTGTACAGTCTCCGCAAGCTTTCCACGAAAATCGTACGACGCTAATATGGCTTCCATGCAGAGGCTGCGCGGAGAAGATACAGTGACATTTCTCTAAAAATAATTTTTCTCATATCAAGTCTGCCACACGGAAATGGTGCGGCCGCTGTAAGTTTTCCGCGCGATGATTGCTCAGTATCCGTGCGATTACACATGTACTGCACCGGCAGCTAGCGGCAACCTTGCGGCAGCTGTGCGAGGGCCGAGCGAAGGTCCCTCTTGTCTACAATATCCGTACGATTTCTTTTCGGAACCATGTCCCCGGAAAATCGTGCATTGGCTGCACGATCAGCCCAACGATGCCGGTGTGAGGACTGTGCACTGCAAGCTGCGACATGTCTACGGGCTAAGGGCTTACGATTTATAAAAATTTGTATAATTATTCGCTAAACAAAATTGTAGGGGCTTCGGAGCCCGTTAATCCGTACGAAAATCGTACTGCCGCCTCCTGCCTCTACACGGAGGCTACATGGAAAGGAGGGTACGTGCAGTCTAGGGGCTCCGCAGACGCATCGCAGGTCAAATGTTTGTGTGAATATATAGGTACAAAGTTCCATAAATCTCGTTTTCCTCAAATTTGCAGGTCCGCATTTCCTTAGAGCATTTTCCATTCCATCATGCGTTAATGTAATCCATTGGATTATGCCTGAGATTTAACTTATGACGAACAGAAAATGGAAATTTTCAAAAAGTTCAAAAGGCTATAAATTTTGCCCTCATCAAGCAATCAAACTAAAACTTTAAGAACTGTATTTTTATAGCAGTTAACGTTTCTGCCATCATGTTTTATTGATGTATTGAAGTCCTACAAACCAATTGTGAGATATGACCCTTGATGGACAAAATTTAAATATACAAGGTTTGTAGCGTTGGCTGTTTAACATATATTGGACAGGACATCATAGACTCCCGGCAACATTTAGGCTATCCGTATAACGACGACCAGGCATTATCCTAGGGTTTCTGTATAAATAACGTAACACCGTCACTTCCGATAAATCAAACGTGCAGAACTAATCGCTTAACTAAACAACAAATAATATTGCCAAAGTCTCTTTTTAACATTTCCGTTCTAACATATACTTAAATCAATAGAACACTTTTAGTTTCCTAAATATAACCAATAGCATAAATACGAGAGGTGTTCAACTTAAATTTAAACACTTTAAAAATACATTTTTATGATCTGTTTGTCAATGCAACAAATGTTCGATTTAAGATTCGTTACATTAAATATAACATTTCCCGAGGTTAGTCCAAGAAGGAATCATAATCATAATTTATAAAGGTTATATCATTTTTTTTTATAGTGTTTTCCCCAGGTATCTCTTCGTGACATCTCATAAACAATAGAATACTGGGGCTGCATAGAGAGAATGAATAGAAATCCATCTATAAAGTTTTAAGGTAATCAAATATTTGTTTGTATTTGGCTTGGTGCAGTGTATTGGTGACGTATCAAATGAGCGAAATCTTCTGACATTTTGTCCACAATAATGTCCTAAAATGTTACTATTTTATTGAAACATTTTCTGTATAACATTCAGAGTCCACTTCAGTTCAATTATTTGACAATTCGAATTTCAGTATTACTTTGAAGCAATAACTCCAGCAATATCAATGAAAGTCCATTACTCCCGATCAATGTCATATTTTCTGATAAAGTACAACCGCATATACCCGTATGTTCATCTTAAGTATAACATAGCCTCATCAAAATTAACATTTTTTGTATCCATCGTATATTTCATAATCAGCAACAAAGAACTTTTGCGTTTAACTGATAAATCATGCATTTCCGCAGATTTTAGGTCTAATTTTAGAACGAAACACGGTTAAACGTTTCGCGAGAAACTTGGCAGTTTTATTTAGTTTATGCAATTTTAGGTCGATTGTGAAGCAAGCTCTACAACTTAATATCTATCACTCTCGACACCTCATCCCTGATGGAATCCTTATTTATGCAAGTAACGTAACGTTTTGGATCATACAAGCGGTGGGCTTGGGAATGCCGCACAAATGCGTTTTGGAGGTGTCCTGAAAAGAGTACAAAGCATGAATTTCAAAATTCATAATCTAAATATTAACTTTATCAACATTAAATATTTAAATTAGTATTCAGTACACAGTCCATACGTACTTCACTGGAAAATTATGAATGCAATGGGTTATGTGAAAATACTCAAATCCCGCAAAGAAGTTTCCTTTAAAGCTATTAATGACATAAAGGTCCTTCCGGTGCCATTGGACATACTCTATATAAAACATATTTTGAGACCAAAAAGGCCCCTTACACCATTCGAAATTAGAGACAACAAATTTGAAAAGGAATCTAAATAAAACCCAAACGGAACATGATGACCCAATAATGCTGACCAGAGTTTAGCAGCTCAAATATGTATAAGAAATATCGGTTTCCATGCACAGACAAAAAACAGACTCCCCCGGCAGCCATGTTACGTTTCCGTCAGTTTCCTTTACAATCCGATGGGTGATTACATAAGATATGGCGTATAGATATTTTCATAAGTTCAGGAGGCAGTGTCTTTGTAAGAAATATTGTTTGAAGATTGTTCTACTTTTGTGACGAATCAGAACATTTTGAACATTCTTGGTCACCCAAGAAATGTTTTTTTTTTTCAAATTGAGGTTGAAATTCTGAAAAAAAAAACAATCCTCCAGATTCTGCTACATACGGAAAAGTGACCGTGATCCCTGGCGGTTTTGACAAATCCGAATGATTTGAATAATCTTTGGAGACAGTGATCCAAAGAACATTAATATTTCTTTGAAAGTATTTTAAACTCCGCTCAGCAGTTTATGATGAGATTCCATTTGAAAAGTTCACTACCTTAGCTCCTTCGGCAATGTTCTGAACAATTCTGAATAATATAAACACTTTTTATGAAGAGTCAACCAAGATACATCAGCAGTTGATAGCAAACATTTCAAAGTTTATACTACAGTAACTTTAGAAATACAGAAAAAAGGGACAACGCCTACTGGTAGCCATGCTTTTTAACAGATATTTCCTGTAATGTTTTTCAAATAGGGCCAGATTATCTAAATGTCCACTATTTTAAAACTGGACCTGTGGGATTTTTTAAAGACTTTTCTATTTTTTAGGTCTGGTGGCCCTTGTTTGCAGCTATGCGGAACTGTTTCAACAAATCTGGAAGCTTACCTTGGTTATATTTATTACTAGCTTTACGTTTAGTATCATCCATAGAAACATTTTTACCTTCTAGAATTACTTAATTTAGTGTACAGATATGCACATTTTTTTGTGTGGAAATTTTGGGATGTAGCGTGGAAATTTTGGGATATAGCCACTGTCTCGAAATGCCACTCGAGTCGTTTAATCCCAAAATATGTTTACTCATAGGTGTTAAATTTGCAAATTTTAAACACATTAGGGCGAGTCCATGAACAAATATTTTCTTAGGTCTATGTTTTGCATTGACCTTAACCTTTGCTTGATTCAAATATTGAGATTGTAGACTTTATTAGTTAAGATAAGAGCAAAGCCCACGCTGTTATCAAAACGACTGCCATGTAGTAAAAATAAAAGCAGCATGGTTCTATATCACAGGAAAACTTGTTTTAACTTTCAGATTCTAAATGGTATGGAATAAAGAGTGCCGATATTTAAGCATTCTGCCTAGTAGTTTAAACATGCTAGACAAATATCAACATACTTAGGGTGTGTTGTTTTATTCTATTTAGTTATTGGTAAAAAGTATGAGGTTGGCATGCCATGTACTGGCTTCTTTTCCAGGTAATTCGCGATTTAGTGCCATATTCCTATGTTCAATACTTGCCCGTTTCTCATTGTTTTCTTTGTGTTTTAAATTATATATTTGTCATATTACATTTTATCAAATTTTTATATATTAAATTGTTTCGTTTAAAACCTAATTTGTTACGGTAGGTTTGTACGTTTGAAATCAGGCGCGTAACAAGGGCATTTTTCATAGTACGCAGACGTAATGTGGGTGGAGGTCGGTGTATCCTCCCCTTGATTATTTGTCAATGTGAGAACTGCAGAGGACATCGGGCATTATGCTAGAGATTTTGCTTAAATTTCAATGCCATTTCTTGACTTCAATAGCTGGTAATTTTACATAATGGCTTCAAATACTCATAAGTAAGTTATATTCCTATCAAACTGTCACTAAAAAAATTGTTTCATATTCGTTTTCTTGAAATTCGAACAGTTTGTGACTAAGAATAATATTTTATGAACAATTTAAAATGTGTTGTTTTTTTTTAGTGAAAACAGCATATTTTAGATGCATCGTTTGCTCTTTTCAAGGTCCTTAATATTTTTTTTTGTGTGTTTAGTTTTTTCAGTTTCCAAAATTATCTGTAGGCACAGTAAAAAAAAACAAACACACAAACAAACAAACAAAAACACAAAACAAAAAAACATAGCAATACAATCATACAGTAATATAATACCGACTTCTCCAATATATCAATGGAATAGAATTCCACTATCTAGTATCAACATTATGTAGATATTCTTGACGTGTCAGTGTTAGTTCTTTCGAGGTCCTTGCTAGAATTTCGGTAGACTTTAGAAGACGTTTCAGACGTGTGGGTGGATTAGTGTTAATTCTGAGGGTGTCAGTGTTAGTTCTAGGGCGTCAGTATTAGTTCTTATGGCGTCAGTGTTAGTTTTTGAGGCACCAGGGCCAGTTCA
The DNA here is from genome assembly GCF_021730395.1 of Mercenaria mercenaria. NCBI lineage: Eukaryota > Metazoa > Mollusca > Bivalvia > Venerida > Veneridae > Mercenaria > Mercenaria mercenaria. The sequence continues at coordinate 22,056,107 of NC_069377.1, read as the reverse complement.
GGAGCTGGTTTCTAGTGTAGTTCTGTTAAAATGTAGGATGCTAGATTCAGTGGTTCTTTGGTTCGAATTAAAGCAAAGGTTGATCTAAAAATGCATTCTAGGCGCGCTAAAATTGTATCCTACAAAAGGTAAAAAGGCATTTGCACAGCAGTGGCACTATTCCCATATAAGTTCATCTATATCTGTCATGTTTAGATTGAAGACACATACATCTAGTTGTATATGTCAAAGCCACTTGCTTGGTTCACGACTTGCGACAGACGTAGTTGTCTCAATCCTGGTGACACTCAATTGACGGACTAAGATTTCAAGGGGCAACAGACCTGATAGAAAAATTCATAAGTTATACTGATCAGAATCAGTCTGTTTTCAAGCTTGACTTTCTTTGCCCGCTCTTTATCTATTGTAGTGTTTTCTATGCTTGAAGTATTTACAAAAACGAATAAAGCTGTATATAAGTAAGGTTTAAGAAACACTTGCAATAAATGTCAATATATTTTATGTAAAATTCGTTTGCTGACATCCTGTATGTAGTTGTTTTCAATTTTTAGTACTTTCCCCCCTGTGACCAGGTGCCATTTTTGAAGCATACGTATGAAATAATTACCTACAAAGGCATGTGAAATATTTTATTTCGTCACTGGCGGAAAAGATGTTTAAAATGTAAAAATGATTAATGTTCATATTTCAACAGAAATGAGAATGAGAAATGTCTACAAAGTCTTCTCTTTTGCTCACAAACTTGTAAGATTTAGTTGACTATAACAAGAAATGGTATTTAACTATCCTTACCATGCAATTTCAGAAGTCCAACCCTAGGTCTTTTTTTACTTAATTGGATAGGCAATCTCAATAGGAAAATGTCCGAGGTCCTTGTGCATTTTAGCGTGTATTTAAAGCAAAAGCGTTGCACGAAAACCTTATTCTTTGTTAATTGTTTATATAGAATGTTTTATTTTACTAGGTATGTGCGTAATTTTGCGCGTGCAACATGCGGTTTAGAGATCCATGTTATATATAAGCAAGTATTAATTCAAAACAAATGGTCAGTGGTAACATACATTGAGAATATTATTATGATTAGATATAACATTCAAGAGACGTGTCCTTAAGTATATATATATGACAGTTGATAGGAATTTGCCCGTAACTCCAAACTGAATACTAATACTAGACTAGTCAACAAAGACATACTAAGTTTCTTGTTTCTGATACAAATGTATCAATTCTGAAACTGATATCTTGCATAGGGAAAGCATTCCTTTATAGCGGTATGTTCATTACGTCAAAATCGTTATAGGTATTTCCCTTATATTTTTTAAAAATTGCATCAGGTTTCTTGCACATTTTAAATTATTTCGGTTTTTCACCATCGTAATCTCGCGTTTCGCGCTTCATGTATCGCTTTGTCTAACGAGATAACGTTGGCGAATGACAATATCGCGAAACTTTAGCATGTGAAAATTCTCGATTTTAAGCTTCGTCATCGTGATCTTGCGCTTTGCCATTATGATTTCGCGATTTGCCATCATGATCATGCGCTTTGCATATCGCCTGCTCATAATGAAGAAGCGAGAAATCACAATGGCGAGGTGCGGAAAACGAAAATTTCAGGCTTTAACATTAGCATTGGGTAGACATTTTACATTAACAATATTAGATTATAAAAAAATAAGAACATAGCGTGATTGTTGATATAGGCCTATCAACGACATCTAAAACCAAGTATTACACTGAAATCTTGATTAGACCATTTTTAAAATGTTGTTTAATGTCTTTCGTAATTTAATTACCTATAAGGCCATTGAAAAAAAAACTGTAATCACCAGTTATAAAGAAAGAACATATTTTTCTCACTGTGAATTTAATTTAGTTGTAAGATACTGTAATATCGTATGACTTGTACCGGTGTCAAACCTTGGCAATACGCGTAGGATTTAATTATAGGTGTAATTATTTGATTTCTATAATATTTTATTTCCTACAACATTGTGACCATGGATTAATTGATACATTTCATACACTTAAGTTCAATAATAAGATATCTCTTTGATATCTGAAAAAACGTAATAATCATTATGCGTGACAAATTACGTCTGCAGTATTATACAAATTGACCTGTTCAAAAGTTTTTAGCCTTGAAAATAATTGAAAATTTTATTATAGAAATGTAGAATGTTATTTAACAATTTCTTTCAAAGCATTATTGTATACCAAGGAATACACCGTCCCTTTCGGTAATCAGTTATAAAGAAACATTTAACTTAGAATGCAGTCTGGAATATTTTAGAAATGTCTGTTCAATGCTGCGCTGCATGCCCACTGTCGTTTGTTTTAGGAATTATACACTGCAAAACTAGTTATGCATTTTTGAAACTTGGAAGGTATCTTTGTGACTTACGTACAGATAATGTTCATATCCCTTTGTTACTTTATAGTAGTTGCACAATTATAAAGGTTATCTAAATCGACTGCTAATTTTTGTACTGGCAATCAATTAAATAACTTAAAATAGAATAAATTGTTTTCGTGTTTCTTGGACTAAATAATCGACGTTACATTTTAGAACATATATTTTGAAACACTTAAGGTATAATTCATTCAGCAATAAGGTAAATTGTCTATTGGAATGAAGTTTACAAAATTGATATTTAATAGTCTTTTTTATGAAGAGAATTAGTTATCGAAGTACAGCGCCATGCTATTTCTACTAAACAAATACAACAGTTGTGTCAAAAGAGAGAGGCATTAAATTTACCTTGCCTCCTACACGATTCTTGCATTTCTATTGGTCAATAGACGTCACGTAAAGACAGGATATTTTCCATATCCTGCTAGTACATTTCAGATATGAATTTTGATTAAAACGAAATGGCTTCCGCATCGCTTGCATAACTGAATCAAGACAGATTATAAGCTCCAGCTATAGATATCGTTTCCAAAATAAATAAAATTAGTGCGTTTTTGTTTGTTTGTTTTTTTTTTTTTGCAATTCTATTTTTTCCTACCTAAATGAGGTTCGTGAAGTAGGTGGCAATAGAAGAACAGTAACTCTGTATGGCACGGCCGCGATTGCTATGTTGAAATGTTGTTTTAGTTAAATTATCGTAAAGCAAAGGAATTAACACATTTGTAAGACAGTAGTTTGTTGTAAGATCATTTAATCTACCTGCAAGATAAAGGAATTAAAAGGAAACGGGACGAAAGTCGAAGTTTTAAGACATTTCTGACATCGTGTAATCTGATGATTTTTCGAAACGACAGAATATAAAAGTTTTTCAAAACCTGTTCTTAACATGTATAAATGAGGTTCTGTGTTTTGTTTTTCAGTTAAAACATTTTATGGCTGGTGTTAATCAACTCATTCAACTATAATCAAAACATGATGACCAGAAAAGATTGCAGGATTCAGGTCTGCATTGTAACTGTAAGTAGCTTTATTAATATAAAAAATTATGTCCATTACATCGAGGATGTAAAAGATAGTCGGCAAGATAAAATCGTTACACTGCTTGTTGGTGACAGGATATGGGATATACACTGTTTCGAAAATCCATATCTCTCGCCTGATATGGATTTCCTCGACAGTGTATCGGTCTCGCCTGATATGGATTTCCTCGACAGTGTGTGTGTGTGTGTGTTCGGGTTTAACGTCTTTGTCAACAATTTTTCAGTCATATAAACGACGGTGTCTACTTGTAGCAGTGAGCACAATGCCCAACTTTATAGTGCTGCCTCACTGGAATATCACGCCGTAGACACGTGGCATGATACTCCACCCAGTCACATTATACTGACACCGGGCTGACCAGTCCTAGCACTATCCCCTTAATGCTGAGCGCCAAGCGAGGAAGCTGCTAGTACCATTTTTTACGTCTTTGGTATGACGCGGCCGGGGATCGAACCCACGACCTCCCGCACTCGAAGCGGACGCTCTACCACTAGGCTACCGAGGCGGTTTTCCTCGACAGCGTATATCCCGTATCCTGTCACTAACAAACAGTGTAACTAATAATATTTTACATTATTTTTTTTATTGATTTTGTCAAATGAAGAGAACATTTTGATTTTGAACAAAAATACTTAAACTGATCCAGAACTTTGAATTTAAAGAAATTTTAAGTCTAGGGTTAATTGGAAGTAGACATTATACATTCAAGATAATTTATTTAGTAGCTTAAAGTCTAAATGTTTCTTGTTAAATGATGCAAGAATTTGTTGAAAAGTACATACAGTATATGGAAGATAAAGTTAAGATGATTTGATATAATAAAAAAGTAACTGTGGTATTTCCTATTTTCCAACATTCGTTAAAAATCGATTTCATGTTTAAGTATTCCTTTAAGCAAGCTAGTTTACAATATAATCGGTACATTTTTGTGTAATTTGATATTTTTGGCTATTATTCAACTGTAATAAAACTTTAGCGATCATATCTTTAATAATTATTTTGAACGGGATTTTCAGCATAGATTCAAGATGTTATTGATCTAACTTTGTGTCTTTGTACCTTTAGTGTATTTGGCGTCGCGAATCTTTCCTCTATAATTTGAAGATATAATTTACATGCGCAATAAAAAGTTTGAATTACCTTTCAAACTACAATTGAAGGTGGAACGTTAATATATTATACACGCTAATGAAAAACAAAGAGAACGTACAATTTACATACGAATATATTTAGTAACATAATGAGACCCTCACAAGTTTATAGTCCCATCCGTACATGAAAGTATACAGTCAAACTTGTGATAGCGACCACCCGTGAATAACGACCGGTCTCTGGTTCCCCCGTAGAAACATGCTCATAAAAAGGCCGTGAATAGCGACCACATGGCGACCGCGACAAGCGACCGGCCTAATTCATTCCCAGGGGTCATATTTGTCCCCAATAACGACTAAGCTGGACCGTTCCGGCATAAAAATATTTGAAATCCGCCGATTTTTTATGAGTTTCGCATTATAGCAAAGATAATAATAACTGCTTGATTGAAAATTCGCGAGTTTGCACCGGCCGAATTAATACATAGAACATAAAGAAAGAAAGAAGCTGTAAAAATACTTATTATCAGCATGATAATGGCTAACTGAGAAGTGACCCTTCTCCCCGAAAAAAGACCACCTGTGAACAACGACCACTTTTGCTTGTTCCGAAGAGTGGTCTTTGTTCACAGGTTTGACTGTACCTGGAAATGATGTGCTATTCTTAAAAACCATTAGGTAGCCAGAAATAAGTAAAGGCGGCAACAGTCAGAATTACTTCTAGTGAAAGATCAACTGCATTCCGTAAACCTGTATTAGTTGGGCTTGTTATGTTTGCGGCGTAAAACGTTCACCTATAGTAATAGTAATTGTTTTTGATGATAACTGTCTGGACCTTATACGAGATGCAAGCAGTCTGAAGGGTAGAGAAAGGGAAAGAAGCAAAATATGTATAACTAGAAGACAGTTGGTCTGTTTTCTGTTCTCTCCTGGTCTTAGCGGCGTAATATATTACTACTGATACCAGAATTGCGAGCACAGCAAGTAGAAATTTTCTAAAATTCTCTGAGATCTGAATTCTAGGCTTTGAAAATGTATGCTTTCAGTCTTTTAGGGACAATTGTGCGTTGCATGTACCCCTGACTCGGATAGTGTATAAACAGTATGATATATGTGTATATGTATACCAGGGTGTAGGAGGGTGGAGGGGAGTATTCCTGCAGTGTTTTGGTATTTTAAACACTTAATCCTGCATTTCTGTCATTAACTTAAGTTTCACAATTGTTTTACTTTTCCCCAACAAAGGTTTGTATTTTAAATGAAAAATAATATTTTAATTGAGGTCCTCCCCCGTAAAACTTTGCAATTTGTGCATGCTCATCTTGGATTGTTTAAGGAAATTTCAACACTGAAAATTATGGCTGTCGATTGCTTTAGTTTTAAATTATATAATGTCAACAAGCCATGTGCCCATTGAATACGGATGCCCCAATTCTGCTCTATCCTCTAAGTACCAAAGTTTTTAGTACAGACCATCTTGAAATGAGGGATGTTAGACTGAAAGTTCGAAGCAAGTTCTATTCAGATAAGGTTGTGCATCTGAGCAACTTTGAACCCATTCCTTCAAAAAGTTTCCTTCAAAAAGTATATGAGGAGTTGATCACACCAAATTTCTTCACTATGGCCTATTTTAAAAAATTAAGAAATGGCCATATTTCTAGACACAAAAAGCCAAAGAAAAAATCCTTGTTTAAAATCATCTTCGCAAGGCCCTTCATCTTAGAAACTTTCAAAATATCCTTTCCAAAGTGTTTGTGGAGTTGACTACACAATATTTTTCTCTTCATTCTAATATCAAAGGACCATAACTGCGGTAAAAGTGGTCACAACAAAAGTTCCCTCCGTAATGTTCATCTGCAAGCTTGTTGATCTGTGAAAGTTTGAAACAAATCAGGCTAATCGTGTGTAAAGAGTTGGACACACCAGATCTTTCTCTATATTCTATATAGCACAACTATTAAAGGACCTTAAATGCAGTAAAATAGACACAGTAATAGTTATTTAAAAGGTTGAAGCAAATCAGGCTTATAGTGTTGGAGAAATTAGACACACAAGATTTCGGGACGGACGGACCCAACGCAATATGCCACATCCGCACACATACAATATGAATTACTGTTCATATACTGAAATTATCAGTAAAACATATTCCAGTCAAACTTACACCACACAGCTTTAATACTTCAAATCAATTTCTTCCTAATGGAGAAAAAGTGTTATATTACGATAAATATTATAGTACCTTTATGTATTTATAAAATATTAATCAAAATGTACAGTAAAGCATATGGCTTTCAGAATTATGGAAAAATCTTACTTAAATATTTTTTCTGTCATTTGGGAGAAAGATATTTTTTTATTTTTTTTTCAAGCAAAACCATAGATAGAATTTTTGGTCAGAAAAAATAACCCCAACCGAATATATCAAATGGTCGGCCCATTACTGAATGAGAAAATACAGCAGGTCCAAATGGCACACACTTGTAGTCCCTGATGTCAGTTTCTTCAAAGCCATAAATATAATAGGATTATTATAACATCACTTTGATCTACAATGTTGCCTTTTGCAAGGCCTAGATTCCATGTGGCGCTTGTGTCGAGTGTGATCCAGCTTGGCAAAATCAATGATAGCGGAATACAACATTGCAAAGCAAAATGCTGCTTCAATAACCCTTTTATTATATACATTTATCTATTTCTAGTGTTATATCAGCCAATTTTTTTTTCAGGCAAACAAGACTTAAAATTAGTTTGAACAGTGAAAATTTTGACTCATGGAACGTCGAGACGCCATTGATCAGTACGTCAGTTCTGACTTAATATCTGACGTCACAACTATAGCAAGTAGTCAAACCATTAAACATTGGGAATAATATTTGTTAGCGAAATTCAGGTTGTAAGTATCATAATAACGAACTTTCAATTAGTTTACATTAAAACATGATTCTGCTCTATTTATTTCGATTTGTATACGTATTTCATAATATGTGGGTGGTATGGGTAAACATTATTTCTAGGCACATGTATTCAATAAATATACTAGTAATTTTATTATGTAATTACAAATGTATTACATGTAAGTATTAATAAAAAGACAAAGAATATGACTTTCAGAATTATTGGTATATATATATATTTTAATATATATATATATATTTAATCTTACTTACATAATTTTTCAATGAATTGGGAGACAGATTTTTTCAAGTAAAACCAAAGATCGGATTTTTTCAGGAAAATAATCCAATGCCCCCAACCGAATATATCAAATGATCGGCCCGTTACTGAATGAGAAAATACACCAACCAGTTGGATAAATGCAATATGAAAAGACACTCATGTAATATCCTCTATTTAAAACATGATTCTCCTCTATTTATTTCGTTTCTTATTCGTGGATGGTATAGGTAAACAATATTGCTAGGCATATGTATTCATTCTTCCCACTCATGAGTTCTCAGACATCGTAAATTTTACAAAAAGTCATTTTTATATACATTTATAAAAAAATATATTTATTATTCTCTACACATCTTTTGATTGTTTTAACCTTAGTTTACTTACTAATAGCGGCATTGCTTTCGTTTTATTCTCTTCTTATCTATATTAGTTATGTATAATTCATATGACTATTCTGTCACAAGAATTTTACTTTTTTCATATTCTTTATTATTTGTTTTTCGTTTTTCTTTCTTTTTTTTTCTCTCTCTCTTTAAATTGTTCTTATATTAATTCTATTAATTTCTTAAATCATTTAAAGAAGCGAAAGAATTTTCAAAATTAGCATTAAAATGAGAAAGGTATGAGCATTTCAAAATTGGTTCAAAATGGTTGCCATTTTGTCTCCATGTCAACCAAAAACGACAGATATATGGAATTTCTAGATACATATTTGAACTCTGTATACTTATTTCTGTAAACTAGGTTATTTACTTCCACCAGCTATAATGAAAGAAATTACCATGTTTTACATTTTACACTCGAACAATATATGAAGCTTATATATGTAAAATTTAGCATGCTAAACAAAGAATTCAGCAGTGTGTAAATGACGTCAAAACACAACAGAATGGCTGCCCCCATGATTGGCTATTTTCTTAAATTTTAAACTGTTATATCTTCTGTGGTCCGGTTTTAAAGGCAAAGAAAATCTCCTATAATATGAAATAAGGCAGAGCCTCAAAGCGAGCTCAACGAAATCGGATTTATCATTTATTTGTCACAAGGAAACTATTCACTACTCAAAAGAATTCGCGAGAACCTATTCACTTGAAAAAAAAGTCTACATTTAGTGTCACCATACCTCTAACAGTAAATATCATACGTTGCAAAATTTATGGGAAACCGGTGTCACGGTGACGTCATTACCGCGTTCCCGTGCCTTTCTGCTTATTATGACTTTTTTTCCATTTACTAGCCGATGCTTGATCTTTTAAATGAAAATATTTTTTTAAACAACTGGAAATCTTTCTTGCATTATTGTTGAGTGATGAATAATTTTTAGCAATAGAATGAAGTTCTGTATTCACTGCGGAAAGAAGTATTTCCTGTGAGCACCTGTCCACTATGGTGCGCTTTTTAAGAACTTCCGACGAAACTTTTCAAATCCATCACCATGTTTGAAAGTATACTTGCGTTACCGTAAAGCTCGATTCTCGAGAGCTCGCTATAAGTGACCCCCCCACACCCTAAAAGCCAGACATTTTAATCCCCAATCAACAGAATCCTGTCTGGTCCAGTCTGATAAGGGTCCATAAAACCCCTGTAGACTTGACATGAAGTCCATGTCAGAGGATCATAAATTTTATTGATATGTACACTATATCGGATAGTTGGTTACTTCCAGTGTTTTACAATTCACTGATTGAAATGCAGCTTTTTTTTTCAGATTATACACAAAATTATTTTAATTGATAATATACTAATTTTAATTGCTCATTCTTGTTGAGTAATGTCCTAACCAATTAAATTATAATTCTTAAATTATTATCTAAAACTCAATAATAGAAACGACAATCATTTTTTTTTCAATTATTTATTAATTATGATCTTTTTATCTAAGTAACAAAATAAAAACAGAAAAATTGAATATTGCTGGATTTTATTAGAAATTAAAGAAGCGCTCAGTTGCATTTTAAATAAATGAGAAAAAATATGGACCTTCATAATAAAATCCAGCAATCAACAGATATCATTGTTCAAAATCACATGATTTATTTATACATAAATTGTTCATTATTTTTAAAAAGGTGACTGGATGCATTTTCTTCTACTTATTTTTTTTTAAATTAGGCAATAATGAGATATAATTGTTTTAAAGCTTGACTAATTGCAAAATAAACTAGTATGCTGTTGTATTTTATCACTTTGTTTGTTTAGTCACAATTTAATCAGGCATTCTAAACTCGTTATAAAAGTGAGAACTGGTTTGCTATAAAGGTGAAAAATATCACATGCAATCTATGTACTGTACAGTAGCTATACAGTAGCTTAATATGATAAACAGAAGCAAGTCTATCAATCGTCCAGTCTTGTATATTGGCTCTTACCGCCAATACGCAGACCATAGACCACATACCTTGCATACCAGAATCAGTGTCTTTAAAGATTTTTCAGCGTTATGAAAGGCTATAGGATGGCTTTCATATAAAACTTAACTATTTGTCAAGCATCTCTTTCCTTTTAAAGTGTAATAGCCTTGCAATGTTCACATTTTAACATTATGTGTTATTACTTTTTTGCTTTAGTTTATTTCTCTTTTTACATGCGTGACATAATAACAATATTATTTTTTAATGTAATTCAACGCTTTCCCGTACTTTTCTCACATTAGTTTTTTAAGATTTTGGTGTGCAGATTACAAGTAACATTTATTCTTTCTCCACTTGCGCATAATTTCATCTTATCTTAATATCCGTTCATTATTATTATTATTATTATTATTATTATTATTATTATTTTGTATGGCGCCAATAGAAGGTCGACGCGACGTTTCAATGGTATTAAAACACGGCGAGGGGTTGCACTATATGTAATAAAATCTTTCCCGCCAGAGAATGTAACGGAAACAGAAATATATTTTTCAGCCAAAATACAAGTGAATCATAAATTTAAAAAAATTGTCTTCTTTCTAACAAAATATTTATGTCCTCTAAAATACCTACAAGATAAAAAGAATGGATTTACCTGATATTTCTTATCCGAGCGTGTCAGACTGAATAAAAGACTTCGAATAATAGACACTTTATATACAGCAAGTGGGGTAACTTTGTATACACTCAATGACTATAAAACGCCCACTTTACACTCCGGGAGAAGTACGTTCCAAGTTAGGTCGTGTCTCAACGAAATCATGAGACAATATCTCAACGACGGCTGGTTACGGTATCGCTCATTATTACATTCTTGTTTCTATTCCCCGTTAAGTTACACTGGTACCGGAAACGTCAATATTTTTCCATACACTGACGCCTGAATTTCATATCGGGTGCGTGACGTAATTCAGTGTGTGTTGTTGCACTATTTTTTTCTATTTAGTTCAGTATTGTCAAGGCTATTGGACATATATATATATGATATTTACATAATGTTTATACGCGTAGATGTGTATGTAATAAAAAGGTAATTATCTTTGTATCTGAAAATATGCACTCGTTCTTCAGCGGAAGAATATTGCGCTCCAAAAGTCGCGCAATATTTCCGCAGAAGAACTCGTGCATATTTTCCGATACAAAGCTAATAACCTATAAATATGACACGACTGAAATGGTTTTCATATATAATAATTACTTTGATTACATTTACTTGAATGTGTCTTTGCATGAACATGTATTCAAATTCTAAAACTTATTGCATAAATTGATTAAATCATTTAGATTTTAAAAACAGTCGTCGTCTGTTATTGTGTAAATAGAAGTATTTTTGCTATTTTCCAGAATATACAGAAAATATTTTACAAGTTTTCAAAAACACTTGTTATAGACAGTCAACGATCATTAAAAAATGCCAGTGTTAATAATAGAAATATGTTTCTGCAATTGCTTTTCCATAAAGACGTAATAGTTATCTAATATCATGTTCTTCGCTCCAACAGATAATGTTACAAACTCTAAACGAAGGCACAGGCAAGCGTTACTGACCCTCATCGATTGTAGCTAAACACGTTACTTATATTCGAGCAAAATATATCAGCAAGTCTAAATGTGATTTAGAATTCAGATTTTGTTCAAAGTGTGCAGTATTTTGTTTTGATCTCGATTTTCCATTAAACTGTTTCCACAAGATATCATAGTCAAAATGAAAGCAACATGAACAATTATGATAAGTCTGTAAAAGATCCTTTTGAAGCACAGGACGCAACTAAGCAACAAAAAGTGATCAAGTAATTGTAGGTTATTGAAGTTGTGTCGAGAAATATGCACGTGTTTTAAAACAGAAATATTGCAACAATTTATGAAGAACGAATGCATATTTATTTTTTACAACATACACATACTACATGTGTAATCATTATATCAAAGATATAATTTGTTCTTTAGCCTGAGCAGAACTGAAAATGTCGTCGTTTAAGAACTTTTGAACGTGACAACATCCATGAACTGACGTCACAATTGACGTCAAGCACACGATATGAATCTGGAACGCCAATATGGAGAATATTTTTTGCACACCGGACTTGCGTTTCCGTTGATTTTACCCATGCATGCCGGCAAACTCATGCCAGATGACTCTCGTGCTGTTAATGACAACTAGCACTTTATGCATTTGTTATATATGGTATTGTTCATGTGAGCTAAGAAAGTATCTGGTACCTTGACACTTTCTCTCCGTTCCTTATACAGGAAGTATATATTGTGCTTCACTGAAAATGTCATATCTGCCTACGGACATTGATTTCCGGCGCTGTGTACATACTTTACTATATGAAAGAGTGCTGCAAAAATGTTTTTCTAATGGGCGTGGGCAGTTTTGCATTTTTCATTATTACTCATGAACAGACTCATTCAAACCGATTTTGCTTTATTTATTCTATTATTGGTTTAATACGGTATACAATTAAAATATTCTGTCAGAATAAAGCGCTTATATGTATACGATATGCAGGAAAATTTCAGTAAAATGACTTTGCAACACTATATGTGAGACGTTGTCACATATTCTCTGTAATCGTTGCGGCCTTACAACATTTATGTAGCTTACATAAGTTTATTTGTAACTAGTTCGTTTTATCTTCCACATCGTTGCAACTAGCTTATATAGTTTTCACATATTAAACTCACCTTTCCAGTTATGAAAACGTAAAGTCAATGCTTTACTATACATAATAAATGAATCAACAAGATCTACGGAGCGACACCGTAACAATCGTCGTTGAGATGATGTCACATGTTATCGTTGCGACTTGACTTACGTTAGAACGTAGTTCTCCCGGAGTAATTTATGTATTTGAAAAATTTGGTCAAAGCAGATAATCGCAAATCATACACTTACTTATTTGACTAATAAAATTATTGCTAACCAAGTCTGCTACTGGTTTCTATGGTTGCGTTCTATGCTTTTGCAAATTTAATTTAGAACCTGGTCGACTTTACCTATTAGTGGTATGTCATCATAGGTATTGTTAAGATTGTCATTTCTGTAATTTTGGGCAGTTTGTAAAGAAAAGAGTATTTTCTTAATATTGACAGTTTCTATACTTGAAATGTTTGAATCATGATCAACGTATTTAGAAATGACACCTGGGAGATATTGATTATCAAAATACGACATTCCTTATACATGCTTTGAACAAAGGCCTAATTATGTTAAGTTAAAGGTAATCTTATCTTTGTTCTAATGTCTTTTAATTGTGCTTTGCGCTGCATGGGTTATGATAAAGATTGTATATATATATTGCTGAAGTAGTGATACTCTTTTGTTATCTAAAGGTCGTTGCGCGCGTATGTCTATTGTGTAAATTTCAAAACTAGTTGTTCCCACAATAATTTATAAAGGTATAAATTGTTTACTGATAAAGTATACCTTTTTTGCTGAAGTTTGCTAGCATTGTGAAAATAAATTTAACTACAAAACTTATAAACAGTCAGCTGTCACCAAAATAGTTCATAGTCCGTTATAGAAAATTTTAGCATAATGCGCCCATTCCATATTAAATCGCATAATCGAACATCGATCGTGCTTGTGCTACATGCAAAGTTAGATATTCTCCCAATATGTTAATCCCCTCAAAAACTCTTTTATTTCTAAAAGGTTTAACGGTCATTTAATATCTTAGAAAGATTAATAACGGAAAATTTAAAATAAAACGGACTTTTCGCGTGAAGTTACACTTTATAACTAATTAAAGTCAGATGTAATTTGAACATAATGATAACGAAAGTCATGATTTTTTTTGTAAAAATAATCTTCACTTGTTTGGTTTAAACAGTATTTATTTAGAAAACTGCACATATAACAATATACATGAATTTGTACATGAATGGATTAGAAAACAAGTTTACAAAAACTTATATGAATTATTCTCCATTAAGAAATATTTACACAAGTACACTTCACTTGTTTGCACTACATGTGTACACTTTATTTAGATTACAGCTTAATAATTCTATATGTTTTTATTATGTCGACATTTCATACAATACAACCTTTCCTGGGCATCTAAAACAGCTTTTAAGCATTTTTAAGTATCACAAAATAATTAATTTAAAACAAAATACGTTCTCTAAAATACCTGCAAATAAAAAAGATAAAGACGTTTAACCCTAGAGTATCGGCTTAAATTTGAGAGAGTATGCAGTCTAAAAAGTGGAGGTTATAAGACTAAAAAACTTGAGAATGATAAGGATGTTGGTAATGACCTGCAGATGTCCTCTAATGATTTTGAGATCAGTAGATGAAAGGTCAAGGTCACAGTGAGCCTGATTATATAAACGGTTTCCGGAGGTTAACTTGAGAACGCTTAGGTCTAGGATCACGAAATCGGCATGTTAAACTCTAAATATTGTTAAATTACTCAAGTTTTAAGAAATTTGCTTTTGTTTGTTTGTTTGGGTTTAGCGCCGTTTTTCAACAGTATTTCAGTCATGTAACGGCGGGCAGTTAACCTAACCAGTGTTCCTGAATTCTGTACCAGTACAAACCTGTTCTCCGCAAGTAGCTGCCAACTTCCCCACATTAATCAGAAGTGGAGGACTAATGATTTCAGACACAATGTCGTTTATCAAATAGTCACGAAGAACATATGCCCTGCCCGAGGATCGAACTCACGACACCACGATCCGTAGACCAACGCTCTACCTACTGAGCTAAGCGGGCGGGCAAAGAAATTTGCAGTATTTTCCCCTATTCAGGACACAATGAAATATTTAAGGGCCGACAAATTTTATACACAATTATAGATAAAAATCACAAAAAAATCTTTAAGCTATAGCTGTTCTTGAGGAAAAGACACTTCCTGCATTAAGGGACAAAGAAAACTATTCTCTTTAGATTTTGGTTTATTTCCTAATTCGCTACGCTCAAACGTAAATAAATTATTTATCCCATAATCAAAGTAAATCGAGGGAACAAAGGAGAACAAATACATAAATGCATTTTAGGATTTGTTGTCTGCATTGTCATGTATCCACATTGTTAACACATTTCAAACTTTAACACAACACATCATGCATGAACTATAATACTATTTTGTTGGTTTTTTACAGAGCGAAAACTGCACATATTTATATACATAATATATACAAAAACTGCATAAACCTTCTTTATAATTATATCCTGTTCAACTGACTTCAATCATATAAAATATCAATTTTCTTTAATTCCTACACGGAAAACTTACATATATGAATATACTTTTCCAGTCAGTGTGCTGCGAGGCGGCTACTCAACCCTAACTCCGTCGTGGGAGGGGGAAGTAGAAAGATACCAAGTCTCAAGACCAGCTACCATCTTCCGGCGGCCTGACAACCCCCACAATTT
This sequence comes from Mercenaria mercenaria, assembly GCF_021730395.1. Lineage (NCBI taxonomy): Eukaryota > Metazoa > Mollusca > Bivalvia > Venerida > Veneridae > Mercenaria > Mercenaria mercenaria. The sequence continues at coordinate 22,040,588 of NC_069377.1, read as the reverse complement.
ATTGCCGAAAAACGTTATCCTCAGTGAAGATAATGTAGTCCATAGAAGTTCAATTGCTAGCCAAAAGCATGTACATTCATTAAATGTATGTCTTCCGAACATATCATTTCATTAAACTTATAATATACGAGTATATATAAATTCATTTGAATTCTTACAATGTATTTATATCTTAATGAGACTATGATAAAATCGATTTTGCACTTCTGGTAAAATACTGTCTCTATTTTTCTATCTTACAAGAAAAAGTAACTTTCTATTTTTAAAAGATCTTTAAACAAGGCAAATGATTGTATCATTCGTGGTACGTCAGTCCATTGTAGAACAGTTCTCTATATGCATCATTATAAAACACATATCAATCCCGAGAAATCTAGGCGACAATGTATCCAGAAGAACTCCTCAACTCTTGGAATTATCTGTAAAATATAAACTAAACTGTGTTATTATCAACATCATTATCAAACTGTACCGATTATACTTAAATCAGCTCTTACAATTAAGCCGAGCAAGTTAACCAAACACATCATAAAATACATGAGGGAAACTTCCATGCAGTGCTATCTGCTGTTAATATTCGAAATAATGTTAAAACTCGTATTACATTTGTTTATGACGTGACTGTCGCACTTTTATGAACATAAAAATATAATTTATTTTTAGTTCCTAATTTCTTTCTTTTGATAATTGTTTTCTCGAAATATTTGAAAATTTGTCAGGAGTTTGATGATTAATTGATATACAAATTCAATTGAAACTATTATTGAATTTTCTAGTTCTGATTGCCTCCCTTTATGCATGACTATTGTATAATTTCGTTATAAATATTGAAATAAATGCCACTCCAACCGTGTACAAAATGTACAACATGTATATCGACCGATTTGTTATTATCATTATTATCATTATTATTTGTTTTAACTTTTATATCTTTTCAAGACTTCAATATCTTATTGAAATGCAAAAAAGCTTCCAATGGGTGGGCGGGATGGGATCCAGTTTGTATACATGTAAGTTGTGTGTGTTGTGTTAAGCAAAGCAGACAACCTCGAATGATTTAACTGACTATTCAACTCAGCTATATACCAACTGAAATTTGCACGAAATAATCGTGCAACCAACACTTCAATAACTTTTCAATACAGTAAAATCTCGATTACTTTAAACCTAGAATAAATACATTTATTTCCTAATTCGCTACGCTCAAACGTAAATAAATTATTTATCCCATAATCAAAGTAAATCGAGGGAACAAAGGAGAACAAATACATAAATGCATTTTAGGATTTGTTGTCTGCATTGTCATATATCGAACAACAAAGAAGGAAAGGGATTATATTATAATTTTAATGTAAGATGCAACTATTGTTACACTTCTGATAACTTTTAATCGTTTCTAAACCTAAATCGACCTCATTTTCACTGCACAATTGATATCCTATACAGTAAATATCGACTTCATAGCCGTCATTATATTCATAAAATATATCAGAATGTCCTAAAAGTACAGAACACGTATATTTCCTGATGTTAGTAAAACTGAGATGTTCAAGAAAAACTTAAGTTGTCGGAATGCATTATTGATACACATGCAAATGATGTTAAGAAAAGTCAATGTCAGAAATTGTATACAGACGTAACATTTTGAATGACTTTTGCTCTTTGCATACATGACTGCCTTTGAACACTGAACAAAGATTTAACAAATAGCCAATTTACTGACTGCATGAAGTGCAGAACAAATACCCTTATGCATCTTTAGGAAATGATACAAGTGTTATTTTGTGTTCAATTATCTTAATAGATAGTATATGCGAGGCCTTTTAGAACATATCGTGATTATAAGAAGCCATTGTGCTAATCAAGTATATTCAATATTCAAAAGATACCCAGATAAATGATATAATGTTGGAAATATTGATGCAACTGAAAATCTAAATAATACGTGTGTGAAAATATCTGAACAAGGGAGATAACCCCACTATCAAACAGACTATGACATTGTCTGATACGTTGAAAATAATATGATTTAGAAATAAATGTGTTTGCATAAAAACCAATCTGACTAAAGTACATCTCCTATTACGCTACGCTTAGGATCTGAACACGAGCTATTGATAGCCTCGTTCTGACGACTCTTCCGCTGGCCAATCAAAGGCTAACTTACAACATTCTGCAAGCTTTAAAAAGCCTTGAGTTTTGATATTTACAATTCTTAGGTCGTAAAAAGTCAGATAGCCGCCTAGCCTCAGTCGGTAGGACACTTCCTCTGTAAGCGAGGGGTCCCGGGTTCGAGCCCTGGACTGACATCAAATTTTTCTTACTCTTTGACATTCGAACAAGTCGTCTGATTGGTTCAAATAAAAACAGATTTGTGAAAATAAAAATAACAATACTGGAAATCCAAAATATACAGAAGACGCATGTGAATAGGTCGTTCTCAGATCTTCGTTTAGAAGATCAAGTACTTAAGTTAGATTGCATAAAAACGTATTTCTTTTACTATATCATAATCTTATAAACACAGATAGTGTAATTGCGATAAACATTGACAAAATAACTATAGAACCCATAAATATAGCCCTTGCCCATCGGCTTGCCGTAATACAACTATAAATCTCGGGCCTTGGCGCTTGTTCTTGCCCATCGTCTTGGCGAAATACAACTTTATATTTGCTAAATCATAATCTTATAAATATGGACCGTACAATTGAGATAAAAATTGACAGAATAACAATAGGACCATAAATCGCGCCCTTGCCCATCGGCTTGGCGTAATACAACAATAAATCTTGCCCATTGGCGCTCGCCCTTGCCCTCAGCTTGGCGTAATACAACTATATATTTGCTAAATTATAATCTTATAAATATGGGTAGTGCAATTGCGATAAAAATTGACAAAATAACTATAGAACCATACAACTCGCCCTTGCCCATCGGCTTGGCGTAATACAACAATAAATCTCGCCCATTGGCGTTCGCCCTTGCCCTCGGCTTGGCGTAATACAACTAAATATTTGCTAAATCATAATCTATATAAATATGGATAGTGCAGTTGCGATGAGAATTGACAAAATAACTATGGAACCATGAATCTCACCCTTGCCCATCGGCTTGGCGTAATACAACCATAAATCTCGCCCATCGGCGCTCGCCCTTGCCCTCGGCTTGGCGTAATACAACTATATATTTGCTCAATCATAATCTTATAAATATGGATAGCGTAATTGCGATAAAAATTCACAAAATAACTATAGAACCATGAATCTCGCCCTTGCCCATCGGCTTGACGTAATACAACAATAAATCTCGCCCATCGCTGCTTACCCTTACCCTCGGCTTGGCGTAATACAACTATATATTTGCTAAATCATATAGTACAATTGCGATAAAAATTGACAAAATAACTATAGAACCATGAATCACACCCTTGCCCATCAGCTTGACGTAATACAACTATAAATCTCGTCCATTGGCGCTTGCCCTTGTCCTCGGCTTGACGTCATACAACTATATATTTGCTAAATCATAATATTGTAAATTAATATTGCAATTGCGATAAAAATGACGAAATAACTACAGAACTAAAAGCTCGCCCTTGCCCATCAGCTTGATGTAATACAAAAATAAACCTCGCCCATTGGAGGATTCCCTTGCCCTCGACTTTGCGTCATACAACTACATATTTGCTAAATCATAATCTATAAATATGGGTAGTGCAAATGCGATAAAAATTGATAAATAACTATAAAACCATAAATCTCGCCCTTGTCTATCGGCTTGACGTAATACAACAATAAATCTCGCCCATTGGAGGATTACCTTTCCCTCGACTTTGCGTCATACAACTATATATTTGCTAAATCATAATCTTATTAATATTGAAAGTGGAATTGCGATACAAATTGACAAATAACTATAGAACCCTAAACCTCGTCCTTGTCCATCGGATTGATGTAATACAACAATAAATCTCGCCCATTGGAGGTTTCCCTTGCCCTCGACTTGGCGTAATACAACTATATATTTGCTAAATCATAATCTTATAAATATGGGTACTGCAACTGCGATAAAATTGACAAAATAACTATAGAACCATAAATCTCGCTCTTTCCCATCGGCCTGACTAATAGAACTTTAAATCTCGGCCATTGGCGTTTGCCCTTGCCCTCGGCTTGGCGTCATACAACTATATACTTGCTAAATCATAATCATGTAAATATGGATAGTGCAATTGCGATAAAATTTTACAAAATAACTATAGAACCATAAATCTCACTCTTTTCCATCGGTTTAGCATAATACAACTATACATATCCAACCTCAGCATACGCCGCTTTTCATTGACGTCGGGCTGCTTAGTCTAATCGCATCTTAAACTTAAATTACATAAATCGTAAAAACAATACTCATCTTTTACATAACGTTAAGCCTCTCTCTGAACCATATGGATAAATTTGTCGTCGGTCAGCCTATGTCTCCTTACTCTCTGTTTAGACGGTGTCCGACACTTGACTCGCCGTAAATTATTTCTCATCTTCTCATCCTTGACTATCATACTGATGTACCGAGTTCTTGTCTACTGATTTCATCAGCAATTTCGACAAGTTTACCACTGTGACAGTCTTTGTTACAACTTTGGGTAGATCAAACTCTAAAAAATGCAATTTTTCACAAACATCTAGCTGATATGTAAATGTTGACGAGCATTAGCTGCCATTCAATTTCTTGAGAATGTTCACTGAAGCTGGTTAAACCCTTTCACCGGAAACAAAGTTCTTTCGGCTCCACTGCAACTAAATTTGCTACCGAATTCCCATGTGGTCGTTTGTTCACCAGCCATTATAATCCAGTTTGTATACATGTAAGTTGTGTGTGTTGTGTTAAGCAAAGCAGACAACCTCGAATGATTTAACTGACTATTCAACTCAGCTATATACCAACTGAAATTTGCACGAAATAATCGTGCAACCAACACTTCAATAACTTTTCAATACAGTAAAATCTCGATTACTTTAAACCTAGAATAAATACATTTATTTGCGATTCAAACAGATCTATTACATGATAAAAATATGACTAACACCTTCAGATGGCATCCTTTTCAGCAGCTGGATCGGTAAGACTTATTACATTTCGGTAGAAAATAAGTTAAGACTACTTTGTCGACTGCATACTTGTATCTTTGGTTACGTCATTTTGTAATCTATTTGTTGCAATTAGTGTTAAATTGATGATTATATTATATTTGTACTAATATTAAACAACTTTTATGAAATAATCTATAATAACTATGTCGTTGTGGTTTCGTTTTAAGATTATGTTTCGAAAGTTGTTGACTTTTCTTCAAGTAGACACTATTTGTACAAAACACAGATATAATCTAACGACAGGTAAGGCTAGACCTTGTGTTCATCTGATCAATACTTTCATGAAAAATGTAAGCATACTACGTAGTTGAAAGCTGTTTACATCTCGTGACTATGATATTTTCATAAAACTGATTAACATGCACAACTTTAAGATATTTATTTTAACTTTTTAACGACTAACTCAGACACTTATGCTTCATAAACACTTATTCGTTGTTAAAAATGGTTATTACCAGATTTATTATGCGTAAAAATGATAAAAGAATTAATTGTTTTATGTATGCACATTTATGTGTGACAGGGGTGAAAATGCTCCCGTTTCCCCAATACCTCGGTCTTTTGACTGCCATTCCACATAATAGATTTTCAGATGCATTGTATCGTAAGAATGAAAGTGGCCAAGGCCACAACTTGGTATGACGGATTTGTATGTATTCCCATTTTAACACAGTTTGTTCTCGCAGTCGTTATGTGGATTTTTTATTGATCTTGTTATGATATATATATATATAAAAATGACATTATTAATTTCGAAAGTGGCCAGTGTATTAACGCGAAGGGGTTGTAAAATATGTCTATGTTTTCGGTTACAACTTGTTCCCTCGTTTTGCGATCCTAGTATAGTTAGGATAGTATTCCAATAAGTGTTTATTGTTTGTACAACTTCAATGTGGCACCTCGTATTTGCTACCGTTCCTCTTTTTATTATTTTTGTTATGTGTAAGCATAATGTGTGTGCGACTAGAGGGAAATGCTCTCGTTTCCCCAATACCTCGGCCGTTTGACTACCATTCAATACAACAGATTTTCAGATGCATTATATTTTTAAGAATGAGATTGGCAAATGCCGCAACTTGGTATCACGCATTTGTATATATCCCATTTAAAAGCTTTTTCAGAGTAATGAGGAATTTGTTATGATCTACTCTGATATACAGTTTGTACTCGACAGTGGCCAGGGTATTTACGCACAGGAGTTGAACAATGCGTTAGAAATATTCAGTCGCTTACACTCGTTTTGCTAGATTTTTCGGTTGCCATCCTGCCTATTCAGGGTGAATATTTAATGGATATCAAAAGAAACAATGTGACCCTTGCAACCTATAAGTGCTTCACATTTACAAATATCTTTGTTTAAAATCGACCAGAAGGTCGATTTTTTAAATCGTTCTTTTCATTTATATTTTTTTCTCAACCTTAATGCATATGCATATACATTATAGAGCAGCAATTGTTTCGCATTTTTCGGATTCACCGATCCTTCTAGTACGGTTAGGAAAGTATTCCAACAAGGGTATATTGTCTGTAAAATTTCAATCATTCACCTCGCCTTTGCTATCGTTCTTCTTTTTATTATTTGTTATATGTATGCACATGTATGTGCGACTGGGGAGAAAATGCTCTCGTTTCCCCATTACCTCGTGTTTCACTGCCATTCCACATAGATACTTTCAGAGGTATTGTATCGAAAGTATGAAAGTGGCCAAGGTTACAATCTGGTATCACCCATTTGAATATTTCCCCTTTTTACATTTTTTTCCCGCAGTGGTTATGCGGATTTTCGTCGATTTCTTATTGCTATTGTTACGACCTACTTTGATTTACTCTGGTATTGTGTTATAAAAAATTACATTTAATTTCGAAAGTTGCCAGTGTGTTGTAAAATGTGGATATGTATGATTTGATCTGAAAATAAATACGAAGTTGCTACTGTCCTTTTGCGAGCACCTCGTGATCGGGCTGCCGTTCTGCATATTTAGGTTGCACATTTATAGTCACTGTGATGATATCGTAAGAAAGAAGAACTTGTAGATTAAAATTTCTTTTCGTGCTCCTTTGACCAAAAATTTATGAAAGATGTACAGGCATAGAAGAAACGTACTGATTTGTAACAAACATCAATGACAGGTTAAACATCTTGTAGTTGGTCTGGATAATTTGGTCAGACTGTTTTTCCGATATGTATACCCCCATGTAGTGTGTCGGTCGACAAAAGAAATTCATTTTTGAGTTTCAAGTAAGTAATGAATTTCTTTTTCCTAAAATTGACATTGTGCTATTTCGCCAAAGTTTCTGCACATATTTCGTACGAGGTTTGATGCTCAAGACATAGTATGTTCTTATAAACAGTTACTTTAGTTGCACTATGTATAGTAATAGTCATAGCTGGTGTGGTATCTTAACATGTTTTTAGTCTTGAGATCACTTAATCAGCGAATAGGATTTGAACGTTCGCATCCATTGGTGAAAATGACCAAGGCCAATAACATTTAATTTGACCCCGTTGTTTCCATTTATAGATTAAAGCTAGGTATTCTTGAAAGCTTCTTTCCGCTGGTCTTATTTAATTAATCACTGAAATCTTGAATGGACAATTTTTTAGAATGTTGTTTAAGGTCTTCTGAAATATACTACATATTATTTAGTTACCTATAAGGCCATTGAAAAACCTGTAATCTCCAATTATAAAAAGAACATATTTTTTTCACTGTGAATTGGTTGTCAGATATTGTAATATCGTATAACTTGTACCGGAGTCAAACTTTAATAATACGCGTAAGATTTAACTACGTGTAATTATTTGATTTCTATAATATTTTATTTTCTACAACATTGTTACCATGGAATAATTGATAATTTATACCCCCTTAGAAGGTGGGGTTGTTTTGCAGAATGATGTCGGTCGGTAGATATGTCAGTTGGTTTCCGGAAGATAACTCAAGAACTCTTGGACCTAGGATCATAAAAGTTTATACGAAGGTAAGTCATGACCAGCTAATGACCCCTTTAGATTTTGAAGTTAGTTGATCAAAGGTCAAGGTTACAATGACCCTGAACAGTTAAACGGTTCCCTGATGATAACTTAAGAATACTTGGGCCTAGGATCATTAACGTTGATGGGGAGGTTGTTCATGGTCAGCATATGACTCTTATTGATTTTGAGGTCAGTTGGTTAAAGGTCAAGGTCACAGTTACCCTGAACAGTTAAACGGGTTTCCAGTTGATAACTCAAGAATGTTTTGTCCTAGGATCATGAAAGGTAACAGAAAGGGTGATAATGACCAGCAGATGATCTCTACTGATTTTTAGGTCGGTAGGTCAGAGGTAAAGGTCACAGTGGCCCGGAACAGTTAAACATTTTCCGGAAGATAACTTGAGAACGCTTTAGACTATGATCATGAAACTTTATAGGGATGCTGATGATTACCAACAGCTGACTCTTATTCATTCTGAGGTACGTTGATCAAAGGTCTAGGTTACAGTGAGCCAGAACAGTTTAATAATTCATGAATTATAACTCAAGAATGCTTAAGTCTATAATCATGAAAGTTAAGAGGGAGGTTGGTCATGATCAGTAGACGACCTCTAATTATTTTGAGGTGAGAAGGTCAAACGTCAAGCTTACAGTGACTCGGAACAATTAAACTATTTCCGAACAATAACTTGAGAACACTTGGACCTAGAATCACGAAACTTAATTGGAAGGTTGATCATGATCAGCAAATAATCCCTATTGTTTTGAGGTCAGTAGGTAAAAGGTCAAGGTCACATTGACGTAGAACAGTAGAACTTTATTTGTAAAATAGCTAGAGAATGCTTTGGTCTGAGATCACATTTGATACAGTTTACTTATGACTGGTAAATGGCCCATACTTATTTTTAGGTTTGTTTCTTGTGCAATTACTAAATGCACCAAGGAGGCATTTCGTGTTTATGAGCTCTTGTTTCATATATTTCAGTATAACTATAACATATATCTATGACTTCTAAAAATAATTATTATAGGTGACATAATGCAGTGTTATACATTTGTGTCCTATTCAAAAGCTTTTAGCCTTGAAAAAATGTCACTTTGCCGATTTCTCAACCAACAGTTTATCAATTTTTGACACTGTATTATAGTTTTATTAAAACATTTTGACTGTTTAAACCGTTAGCATAGACGACGTATGAATGTAATATTTAACACGATCAAGATTACTACAAAATAAGCAGTCAAACAGTTGGATAATGACTGTACTTAAATTGTTATAAAACTACAAAGACAATTTTTGGTGAATTTCAATGCACCTTAAAACAACTTAATATACTGTACTTCAAACATAATATGAAGTAGATCGCGCATTAAGCAATCTCTGTTGCATGATAAAGACTTCTCGCTGCATCCTAATGAATAAGGCAGTTGAATTGTGTATGCTTGTCAGATTTTCACCACGCAGCTGAGTATCTGCGTACAAACAGCTATGCGCCTGGAAACCGACATTGTCCTACACCGTAGAATGTAGTTAAACATCTTTTTTTTTTCAAAGCGTCATTGTATACTAGGAATATTTCGGTAATCAGTTATAAAGAAACATTCAGTTTAGAATGCAGTCTGAAAGATTTTAAAAATGTCTTTTCAGTGCTGTGCTGCATGAGCACTGACGTGTTTTAATTATACCTTGCAAAACTAGTTATGGATTTTTGTATCTTGAAGGTCGTTGCGTGTTTTACGTATAGCTTGCAAAGCTAGTTAATGTTTTAATATATCCCTCTGTAGTTCCATATTTTTAAAATTTATCCGAATCAACTGTTAACCATTGTACTGGCAATCATTTAAATAATTTAAAATAGAATAATTGCTTTCGTGTTTCTTGGGCTTAATAATCGACGGTAGATTTTAAAACGTACATTTTTGAAATAATTAAGGTATACTTCATTCAACAACAAGGTAATATGTCTATTTGAAGAAAGTTTACTAAATAACTCAATATAGTAGATTCAAGAGAGTGAGACATTAAATCAAAGTTTACATTAGTTTGGTTGATTTTGTAAAATGAAGAGAACATTTTGATTTTTTAACAAAATACTTGAACTGAACCAGAACTGTAAATTTAAAGAAATTTTAAATTTAGGATGAATTGTATGTAGATATTACATATTCACGATTATTTATTTAGTAGCATAAAGTTGAAATGTTTCTTGTTACATGATGCAAGAATTTGTTGAATAGTAAATACAGTATATGGAAGATAAAGTTACAATGATTTAATAAAATAAAAAGTATCTGAGGTATTTTCTATTTTCCAACATTCGTTTAAAATCGATTTCATAGTTAAATATTCCTTTACAACATAATCGGTGCATTTTTGTGTCAGTTGATATTTTTGCCGTTATTCTACTATAATAAAACTTTAGCGATCACATCTTTCATAATTCCTTTGAACGGGGTTTTCACCTGTAACAGTCTCCAGATTTAGTTTGCATATCCGGAATTTTCGCAAACTCAGCTACCTTTTATCTTTAACTTTTATGTGAATTTGTTTTATATCTAACAATGGTTCGGGTCTCAGAGAGAAATAATTGGCCATTTTCTTTTAGATACCTCAAACAATGAAAAAAATGGTTGAGAAAATGCTATACATATAAAATTGAAAAGCCTCAAGGGGAAAAGTCAGCCGAAGATTTGATGTTGATCGGGACAAATTAGTGTAGGTGAGGGAGTTCGTGGGGCATACACCCGCGGAGAAAATCTCTGGTGCATGTCGATGTATCCCTTACGGAAATATTATATCTTGCCGCGAATATCAGGCGAACATGCTGCACACACTTTTTATAAAACAGATGAAATGATCGCGGGATGTTTGGTGTTCACTTCTCACATGCAAATTGGACCTGACGCGAATTTCCCGTAAACAAGTAGCTGTGAGCTTCACGCGAAAAAGTTGCAGCGATTATCCCTAGAACTAGTGGCTGTGATAATCCCGCGAACTAGTTGCTTCGAACATGCCGCGAACTTGCTGAAAACCATGACTACAAAGCAAAACCTAGGCAGAAATCGCCCACAGCTTGTACAGAAGATCAGGAATATAAATTTATTGACTATTCTCGAGCACTGAGGCTGTCAAATCGTCAATGTCTGAACTTTTTATATCATAGTACTTGGAATATTTTTAATTTCAATGATGAAAATATCTATGAATTTTAACTATTACAAAATGTAATTGCAATTTAAGGTATCCATTCCAAAAGGTAAATTTCGATGCTTGGTGACCCCATGTTCTTTTCTGTGCATCATTTTAAAGAGTTGCGTCTCCTGAACAAGAATTACTATATAAGATGACCACAAATAATATGCAAGAATCACTACAGTCATGTTTTTTTCTTTGACTGCAAAATTATAAATCTTGCACTGTAGAGACTGGATTTCTGTTAAAGTATCACTGAAGACTATAAAGTAAAAAAAAAAAAACGCATAAAAAATTTTTTGTCATGTAATTTATATTTTCTTTTTATAGTAGACAATACACTTTCCAATGATATCAAAAGTATATGAGCTTACCAGGCATCAATATTTGATATATTTTTTATATTACTGTTATATAGAACTTGCTCATTTGTGGACCGGATACCTTAAATAACAGATACTCAGTGCATGCATTTTTATCTTGCATCCTACAAGTTTCTTGCATTTCTATTGGTCAATAGACGTCACGTGGAGACAGGATATATTCCATATCCTGCTAGTACATTTCAGATATGAATTTTGATTAAAACAAATGGCTGCCGCTTTGTTAATTTACAGAATATTAGATTATAGCAAGTAAGTAAAGGGTAGTCGGCAAGATAAAATCGTTACACAGCTTGTTGGTGACAGGATACGGGATATACGCTGTCTCGAAAATCCATATCAGGCTCGAGCTTCGCTCTCGCCTTATATGGGTTTCCTCGACAGCGTATATCCCGTATCCTGTCACTAACAAGCAGTGTAACTAATAATATCATTCCTATGTTTTTTTCATCACACTGCTTATAAGTTATATATATGACTACAAATATGTAACAGTCAGTTTTACTGTTACATTTTAATTGTCAAACTTGTGATGCTAAATTTGTCAATTTTACATTTCCTTTTATATAATTTGATTCAGCTCTGCAAAAGACAAGCATCTATTTCACTTCCAGATTTCGTCATGTTTATTCAGACATATTTTTTATATGAGTATAGATATTAAAAATAAATTTTCTGACTTACCACAGATAAGAATATATTCCTATCATCCTCTAAGATAATCACCATTCACGTTAGAATTATGTCTGTAAGGCATACCGTTTCTGTTTGTCCAATATATCTGGTTGTAATAGGTTTATCATAATGTGACCTTAGAGATAATGCTACAAATTAATTGATCTACAATAACCTGCTCTTATCAAAGCTCTTAATGAACAGTTTACCAAATAATTACAATCTTCTAAGTTCTTCCAGCGAAAATACCGCGATCATTTGGTCTTCCTGCGCATGACCCACGAAGTAGTATAGTATCAAAACAATCGCGGCATGATCGCGGGTAGCTGCGAATATCCCGCGAATACTTCCTGCGAATAGATATGTTCGTGGCATGTTCGTGGGCATGTTCGTAGCATGTTCGCGGCATGTTCACACCTTTTTCGTAATATACTCTTCACACTTTTTTATATAATAATTATACCTGCAAACATAACGGACATGTTCTGCCTCTGGACCTGTTTGGTTTATCGGATGTGATATATGGGATATTCACGTCTATATTTTTACATGTGCATTTTATATATTTTATAGACTTCTGGGTGGTCTCAAAATTCAAAGAGTTAAGGAAGGCCAAAGTGATTGGCATTAAATTTTGTCATTATAACCTTGTTACAAAATCTCTCCATTCAGTTTTGAAATTAAGTCGTCAAAGTCTGCTGCATTTGTAATTGCTGAAACAATTATATTTCTGTACCTCTGTGTTTCTGTATCAGCTTGCTAGAATCTTTAGACCTGACAACATTTTAAATTTTATTCTGGATATATTATATATTAATGAATATCAAACACTATAAACTGACTTTTTGCTATTCCCCAGAAACAAAACAACGTACCTATTACACTGATGTAAATGCAAGCAAAAATGTCTGATAAAAGTTCGCCCATAGCTTAGTACAGTTATCGCTTTTGGTGATAACTGTCTAGACCTAATACAATATGTACAGGTTGTTTTTCAGACGGAAAATCCGTAGGTAAAATTAATATTGATATCTAATATTTATTAAGTATCATCCAAAAAAACCGAACTTTCACTTAAATTATATTAAAACATGATTCTGCTCTATATATTTCGATTCTTATACGTATTTCATATAAAAGGTGGATGTTATAGGTAAGCACTATTTCTAAGCATATGTATGGCGCTCAATAGACATTGTCGGCTTAAGCTGATGTGGACAATGAACTGTGAAAGTGCTGTAAACCCTGGGGGTCTTCTCAAGACATACTAATATTTCATTCGCTGTTACATTACATGACATTGTTCATGACAGAACGTCATTCAAGTATTATATAAATAGACTGAATGAAACTGAGTCTTGGTTATGTTCTATGCTTGTATAGGAAGTAATTAAATTTGGGACAATTTAAATGAATTTTAGTATAGGAATGTTCTCATAAGACATTAGAAGAGTTACTTTAACCAAGCATGAGTGAAGTGTTTTATCAAGAGCTCTCCAAAATATACATGTATTTAGGATCAGATTTCTTTAAAAAAAAGATAGTAATTCTACAAAAGTTCTATAAACTATGTTTCCAATTTCATTTGATACATTTTTTTCTGCCTTCGTCATATGTACGTCCGTCTGTCCTTCTTCATAATTATAGCCTGATCTAGCTTCTCAAAATCCTCTGCTAGGATTTAAACGGAACTTCACAGAAATGATATCATGAAGCCTTGTTGTGCGTATTGTCGGTTTTTTTGTGGAGTCTGGGTCCCTTAAAGGTAGTTTTTGAATGGAATTTGTCCAAACTGCTTTATAATTAGCAGGATTTGAAAACAATTTCATATGAATGATCCGTACAAATTCTAGCTGAGCATATATTACGAGGTTTACTACTGAGTAATGGCACTTTGATTATATTAGTATATAAACTCTATGAAGAGATTTTTTTCTGTAATTCATCTCCAAATTTCATTGTAGCCTAAGGGATTTATTGAAATAAGATGTGCATATCGTTGGTACATACTGCTCGAAATATTTTTCCGGAGTTACGTCCATTATTCATTTTACTGAGAAAAAAAATGTTCGGACTACTTCTCCTAGTATACTGTTTGAGTGATATGACTGAAACGTCTTAGGAATGATAGTTGCAGGTCTATATTATTGATAAGTTATGGATTGTACGTTGAACGATCTGACAAATTAATTGTATTTTATTATTAGAGATAAAAATTGTGTACACAGGTCCCTTTTCATCATTTTAGGAGCGCCATCAACACCAGTGGAATTAGGGAAATGCTCTTGAAAATTGTTTTATTTGAGAAAATTTGCAAATAAACAAAATCTATGTAAAGATATTTTTGTTTAATATTAATGGACTGCATTTCAGTAATTGCTCAACAGTATAACTGTTGTTTTAATGACCAAAATACAAACACAAATTAGCAAAACTACGTTAAACCGGCAAAATTCACTTATTTGTGAATGTTAAATTCAGAATTGGGGAAAATACTTTCTTTGCTTTGGGATTACCTCTTTTTACTTTTATAGGGAAAAAGGCCCTGCTAGAAATTTTTGTCAGCCCTTCATTTCAAAATTCTAGTCCAGATTTCAATGATAGTTGGAAGTGCTTGATATGAAGCCTTGTTGAGAATATCATTGGCATGTCCGCTCGAAATATTTTTTGCGAAGTTATTACTCATAAAATCATTTTTGAATAAAATGAGTAGAATAACCTAGGTACGGGCCCTGCCGCTAAACAATATTTCACTGATGTACGACCCTTGATTTTTACAATAAAGTTCACATAACACCGCTGAAATTTTTCACATAACACCGTTAATAAATTTCACACTATTCAGTTACAAAGTTTACATATATATCAATTTACTTATTTTTTCATCATTTTTTGGAAACTAAATGCAAATGTAAACTGTCATTTAATACATTTATTTCCGCTATTGTGAAAAGGTAAATAGTTATACATAATCACTTCCGAATAAAAGTAATGCTCTGACCTTTCTAAAAATCATATTCTATAATATAAAGAATCATCATCAGACTTTATATAAAGGTTACAGCGTCAGTAAAAGTAAATATATGCAAGCAAGTTGGCGAGCCGAAAAAAAAAAGAATGGACATTTAAGGGTATTTTGATATAATGAAAAATAAAAGCTTTGCCGAAAGGGAGTGCTATCGCACCCGTCGCACCCTCCCTTCCCCCTTCTGGCTACGTCCTTGCAGTATATGTTTCTTTGTTGTAAGTTAATATTAACTTCCCCGTTTTATTTTCTCAGCAAGGGAGAAAAATCATTTTTGAAATATCTCTCAAGTATGATTATAGATTGATGAGCACTTCAATGTATAAGAGACTGTCGAGAAAATAATATGTAAAAAGAGGATACTTTGTTTAGGATTACGCACTTTAAGCACATAATTGTAGTCACTGAAAGTGAAATGCACGGCTTCTAACAGTTTCATCAACTAGGGATACACATTTTGATAGTTTAAAAATCTCTACACTAGCTTAATGTGAACTTCAGATGATCACCAAACTGTAATTATATGGTCTACGATCAGTCTAATTTCAGTATGCACAGTTAATGGGTGTGACTTGTCACTGTGTTAAAGCAATTTAAAAATAGTTTGCTCGTATTTTAACATTTTTCATGAAAAAAAACAGCAACGGTAACTTGCTGCGAACAGGTTAATTTGTACTGGTAAACAATCCAGGAATACTGGTTAGGCCAACTGCCTGCCTTTAGGTAACAGAAATATTGTGAAAACGGCAGTTACCAAAACAAACCAGTAAATGAATGAATGTGTTTTGAAACGCTCCCTAGACAGTCCGCGTCAGACTTCACGTAAACCGACAATGTCTAATAGCAGGTCGACGTTACGTTTCAATGAACAGATATTAAAACATGGCGTAGGGTTGCAGCATAATTATGCAATAAAATCTTTCTGCCCAAATACAAGTAAATCACGACTTGAAAAAGATATCTATTTTATAACAAAATATGTCCTTTAAAATACCTACAAAGTAAAAAGAATAGTTTTACCTGATAATTCTTATCCGGGCGTATCAAACTGAATAACAGACTGCGTGTTTACAAATTTAACCAGACAATCTATATACTGCAAGTGGGATAATTTGATATACACTCAATAATTTAAACCTCAGGGCTCAGTATAAAAGGAATGGCTCCACCCACAAAATGTCAATCATTGCATATTCAAAAACCATTCAGACAACTTTCAGTTGTTTACAATGTTTTCCAAATAATTCAAATAATAATGAAAATTATTAAATATAATTTTCCTTATCAATTCTCTAAGTTCCAATTTATTTAAGATATTAAATTAAAGGTACACAAAAAATATCTCACGTAAGTTATTTTGATTGCAAAATAACAAGAATTTGAACATTTGACAATTGAAATTTAAAATATGAACACATTGGTCATGTGATAAAGCAGAGAAGTCATCCGGAAAATGTAAACTCATAGGTCCTGTCAGGTAACAAGGCACCAGTGTTTTATCACAGTTCATGTAATGTTTTAAATAGTCCATGGAAATTACAAATTATCTAAAAAAATCAGGATGAATGACACTTATCTGTTAATTTGTCATAAAACAAATTCATACAAATATGTATGCTACTATTGTTGTTTTTTTTTTATAAACTAGTTCAAATTTGTTACTGTAATTCTTATTAATGTTGACTATGCTGTATTTTTAACATTTCACAAGTCTAGATTCATAGACTATTAACACTTCAAATCACAAAATGTGATCAAATTAGATCAAACAATATGTACCAATTGAATCCAAAAAAATATCTCATTGTAGAAAGTCCTGAAAGTAATACTTTGTACACTACAACTAAAAAGCCTTCAAACTCAATTCCTGATGATATAATAGTGTCTGTGTAGCATTCAACTGTCAACACAGTTACTTATGTATGTTCCATTTTTCTTCAATCATCTAAATTCTAGCAGTAAATTATAAATACTTCGTCTGACCTTATGTACATCAGGGATCAAATACTATACTAATATCTTTTATCAGGGTCCGTCGGCTGATTCACCTGGATGGAACAAACTGACCGTTTCGTGACCGCACTCACATTCACTTATTGTTAGGAAGCTCCTCCTACAATTTGGGTGTAGGGCCTACACCAGACTGTGTTAAAACACCCCATCTATATTATTCGGAAAGTTTTGTCCTTGCCTTGTTGAATTACGATAAAAAGTATATGAAAGTAACAAATGGAAGATAATAATATCAAAACAGGAAGTTTTGAACAAAGGCGTTTAAATAATGTTTTAAATAGAAGGCAATCTTACAGGTTTGAATTTCTTTTTAATGGTGCTCTGCGCTGCACATGCTATCAACGGAAAAATTATAAAAGTAGTTATACCCTTTTGTTACCTAAAGATCGTTGCGTGCATGTTTGTGCAACTAGTTATTTCTACATCTTTGTGTCACTTGAAGGTCGTTGCATATTCGATAACTGAGTTTCTTTTTGAATTGATTGCTTTTAAAATCAATAAAAACGACAAAATATTAGACTACTTTTTCGTCTGCAATCCTTTAGCAAAACATCCAACATAGGGTTGACCATATTTGTAGAAATGTATTGATTTGTAAAATATCTAATGTAAAAAATAATCACTTATTTAATCTGTTTTTTAATGTCAAAGATTTAATTGCAAACCTGTAACCAGTCTATAACCACCACAGCAGAAACCAGTCCCTTATAAAGGAATTTAGTATTTCCTCAATCGATAATCTAATAATCTATGTTCCATGCAAAATGAGGTACTCCAAACATGTAACTTTGCAGTCAGGTCTTTATGTCAGAAAAAGAATAAATCAAAGCACTGAAAGTACTGGAGGATCGACTTCTCTGAACAACACAGATTGTACACATTATGTGTAAACATCAGAGGAACCTTTTCTAGTGTACTAATGTACACAAAGTTTGACATTTAACCATATATGTGAGTTTTATTTTTGATGTAGGAATGCATGCATGTGCTTGCCTTTTACAATCAGTAATTATTTTTCACCATCCTATGACGTATTTACAGCAGTATCTTGAATGGTAATCGAGAACTAGATTTTAACAAAACTGAACTGAAAATTCAAAGCTCGCACAACAGGTATTAAGTTAAACGTACCTTGTGAAATCAATTCAATATTTATTTATTGTCTGTAAACAATATCACTGTATGGAATCTCTGTACGCCGAAATTCCGCGGTGTGTTAAAGATGGCGGACGTGAAATGTTGAAAGGTAAGCGTCTTTTGATTTTGGTCTGAACTTGTAAAATATGACGCCTTCTACAATAGATAATACATAACACGAAAGAGCTTGAAACGGCAAATCAATGGCGTATCATCTTTTTTGATCGAACTACAGCATCTTCCTGTAATGTTGAACTGAACACGACGTGTTGAGGAATCGAAAAATGAAGCGAGAAAACGAAAAAATGACGATTTTCCGGCTAAAATGAATGCATCCATAAATTTACTTGTCCACATGTATGAAGACTGTCTAGCTGCTGGTGCATGTCCATTATTTTCTGGCCAACACCCGTTAAAATAGATGTTTCAAAGGTTTTAAATTTGGCATGTTGTACGCCGCGGTGCAAAGCGTACACAAAGGACTGTACGCAGCGGTGAAAGCAATTTCTATTCGCCACGGGGACACACATCGAGCAGAAAATCTGTACGCCGCAGTGCAAGTTAGAAAAGGATCCCATTCCACCTGTCTTTTAAAGAGAACAAAATAGGAATTGCAGCGTAGTGAAAATGCGTTACCGATATTCCCATGTAGCTTGGATTTCTATTTACTTCTTTAAGTTTCCTAGTTAAGTTTTTCTTCTTTGTTCAGCTTCTTAGTTTTAACACCCATTTTCATTTCTTTTCAGATTTCTGACATAGTGACGAACAGAAGCAATTGTTACAGTAGTGTTCCGTAGTTTCATACTGATATAGCTTCTGTCTGAAAGGTAAGACTCTTTACCATTTTACTGACACATTTGCATTTAATAATTATCCGATTTCAATATACGTTAAGGAATCCGTTTCTTAAGTAACGCCTGCTGAGAAAAAAGGTGTTTATAAATGAGTTATTTATATAGACCGTCAGTTAACTCAATTAGCTAGTTTTAAATCAGTATCATTCAAACTATAAATATTCTATAGCTTCTGTCCTTACAAGCTTTATGCAGATAAACAGGTCAATATTTAGGATGGCTTTAGGTCTTTAACAACTTTTTTTCTCCAATATTTTGGTACAATCCGGCTTTGAAACTCCGTGTAAAATCTAACCAAGTACATTTGGAATTGTTTGCGAGAGAGACTGGTGTTTAATAGTTTTTCAACTTCTAATTTCTACATTAGTTGTATGATTTTTAACATTTCAGGATGTTCTTCAGTTGCTATTACTGTGTCTACACTGGGGAGGCGGAAGACTGTGTACAACATTGTATAGGTGAACATCCTGATGATATATTACAGTTGAGGAAAAGGGAACTCAATGCTGACACCGGAGTTATTGGCTTCAGAACGTTGAACTTCCAAGTAATTCCAAGTATATTACACCAAATGAATAAAACGATCCGTCCTATTGTAGAAAGGGGAAAAATATCATTGAAAATTTTAAAAGAAGCGGAAATTGATGAAAGAATTTCCAACCTCTCTTTGCAGGACACTCCTTCAAAGAGTCCTGTCACTAAGAAAGTTAGAACTTCCACACCGTGTCATGACAAATATGAAGAAGTTTCAGATGAAATGTTTCTCGATGAATTTCCAGAAACATCTGAATCAAATGAGTGTTACGGAAGAGACTATGAGGAATATATAGAAGAAATAAAATCTTGCCTACCAGAGGTTGTTAATGCTTTGAGTGAATGTGGACAAATTGAAAACTGGATCACGTTTCATCGTTTATTGTCAATGAAACATAGTTTTTCATTTATTCATGGATGTGTGTAAGGTCTACGGGTCAGAGAACGTTCAGTCAATGCACTATAGCCCAGTGGTAAAGAAATTCTGGAGAATCGGGTATTTCATGGTAAAATTCTCAACTTCATGAGCGGCCCTAAGAATATAGGTGATAAATTGTCGATGCCAGATGAGAAGCTAAAGCCTGAAAATGCCAGAATTAATTTTGCTGTTCCTTCCAAGGCCATTAGGAAATCAGTTGAAATAGAAAATCATAAACCTGGAATATTAGAGGATCTTATTGAAAACTGTCAATTCAGGAAAATAATGAAATGAAAACATATAAACTGTGTGTTGACGGGAAGAAAATTAATGCAGGCAGGATTCCTAAAGGCGGTAATGTGAATCTGTTTGGATATGAACAAAAGCCAACTTTCTCTGAAAGACTAGACCGACTGGACAATGAACTATTGGTAATCAAATGTGTTGTTGATAATATAACAGATTTAGAAATAAGACAGAAATTTCTTATTCAATTGCTTTCAGGACTAGACAAAAAATACATAGTTGACATGTTAAAAACCGTTATCCTATACTTGAGTAAGAGAATACAAGATCTAAGGAAAACCATGGTAAATAAGTCAATGATGTTAGAGAAACTGAAGAAAAATGCGGTACAGATTGGCGGAAATCAAAGTTCGTGTTTGTAATCAGTGCAGTAGAGACAGATATGTATGACTCAAGGGCTACAGTCGCCGAATTGCTTAAATGCGTTGATGAACTAGGGTATATTATTGCATCTGCTAATGAAAAAAGTTATCTCTATGCACGGGACAACGTTGTAAATCTTGAAAAGCAGGAAAATTACATTGATCTTAACGGTGAAAACGAGGTCAGTGGCTATCGTTATTGTAAACAAAGGAAGCCAGAAATTGGTTGAAATACGAGAGACAGCTAAGGTAACCGGAAGTACATTGTTCAAAGCTATTTGACAGGGAACGTTGAAGGAAGAACAGGCACATTTTGACAAAGTTTTATTTGGAAAAAAAGACAAGATAGTCCGTCTAGTACAGGTTACATGCTACCAATTCAATTCCTTATTTATTTCGTATTAATAACAAAACATTCAGACCTCATTTTCAGCACTTAAGAGCATTTCAATGATATGAAAACCATATATGATCATTTAGTATAACATGTCTTCTTATCAAAAATAGAAACATATTGACATGTAATGTTGTATATAAGAAAAATAATCTGTTCTGAGAAACATCACCCTCTAAAAATGCCCCCACGAAAACAGCCGTTTAGCAATTAAGCGTAGGTAGACAATTTTCGCAAAGAATAAAACTTATTCCAGGAAATTTACAATGAAAATGGTCTAGATCTATTCTCAATAAATAAGCAATAAACATAAGCCAAAAATTTAACTGTGACCTCCTCATGTCACTCATTATACCAGATTTCATCCATAGCAGGGAACTACATTTTGGACTACTTCACATGTAACACTGAGTAGTCACTTCCGGTTTGGTGCAATCCATCCTACAGTACAAGAACGCATGAATTACGGTACAAATAATAAAATACATGCTATTAGCACTTTAGTAAGTAAGGTATTACCAGTGTATGCACCAGATATGGTTTATATCGAAGAAGGTTGCTACAAGTTTGGTTTAGGTTATGATAACATTCCAGTTGTTGTAAGTCCTGATAGAAGCGTACGACAATCACCAGCACAAGAAGCCTGTTTTTGAATAGAGTGCAAATGTACATTTCCAGGTAAACAATATACAATGCAAGTATATTACAGTGTGCCAAAATATTATGTGACACAAGTTGTGGCAGAAATGACAACACTAAACGTAAATAAGTTGTTTTTCGTCTGCTACTCAGAGGAATCTACCACGGTGTTTCTAATTAACCAATCTGAAGAGCTTTGGCATAGATTGGAGGGCGAAATTAAGTCAATCTATGGCGGCAACATACCATCCCGACCGACTAAAAAGTCAGAAAATAATAAATTAGTGAAAGATCAAATCAAACAGTTCACCGAAAGCAATGTTGAATTTCTATGCGAATTTCCATCTGTTCAGGGATTCGAGTGTGACCTCATCTGTCAAGATATCTTCTGTAGTCACTCACGTGATGTAAGAAAGATGGCAAATAAATTAGCTGATACAAGTCATGTGAAGAAGTGTTTGAGTCAGTGTGAAACAACACCAAAACGTGCCTATGAACTATGTAGAACAAGAGCCACAGAGTTTTTAGGTTTTTTTGGTGTCTGATCTTGACAGAGCCTATGACACAGAAATGTGCCACGCAATACCTGTAGCCTACGGACTAAATGGATATAGTATGCCAACAAGTACTCTTCGTGACATGGTTGAATATGTAATACAAGTTTGTATTGAGAAAGGTCTCTACATTCCTGTTTGCTCCTTTGACGGTCAGTGGTATCGAATGGCGGTTAGAGACAGAGAAGACAAACCTCTTAACCTACTGCAGCTTCAGAAAGACGTATATCTCTCAGCTAAGCGTCTTTCTAAAACAGAAATCATTAAGATATTTTGTGACCTAAATGACCTAATATAAACCGTAACGGATCAGCGTATGTTGTAGATAATTGCTACAATCCAAGACGCGTAGTAATTACTCCAAGAATTATGAGGATGATTAATGGAGTAGAACGCAGTGAAATGTGTTCTAAATGTTCAGAACAGCTAGTGGACAATGATGTTGAGGATATAGTTATCAAGTCAATTCCTCAAAGCAGTAATGATGTTGTTTGCGATGACTTGGTTGAAAGCGCTATCCGTGTAGCATCAAACCCCACGTCTCCTAGCGAAAATATAGGCTTCGATTTCGAGGACGTAGGTGACGCATTCACGGATTTGTTTGAAGAGGAAACCGATCAGCATATGGACGTCGAAATAAACAATGAAACGGGACAAATCCGTGAAACGAGAGAGCAAATGAATGTTATACCTGAAAATTCTGGGAAGGATCATGATTATTTAGTGTCATTGAATACTGATGCGAATATTAATTTGATGTTAAACTGTTTAGATGATAAACATTCTCATATAGATGCAATATCTTTAAGACAAAAATTAAGCACAATTGACAGTATGAATAAGTCTTTCACAAAAAAGGAACTTGTTTCAATCATGTCGCCTTTAATGCCGATATTGAAAGCAAACGTGGTAAAATGCAACGTTTCACAACCTAAATACGAGCTTGTTAATGTGATGTCAAAAATATTCGGAGATGGATCTTGCTGTCGTCCAGTTGCACGTGTGAAGAAAACTCCAGCGTCACTAGTTAGTCTTTCTCGGAAAGCTATCCAAAAATATCAAAAGAAGTCTTAAACTGTGTTTATGCACAGCACATATACCCGTCATATCTCGAGCAGTTTAACAAAGATTCACTGTTTGGTAGAAACTTTTGTATACGTGGTTTCGAACAAGCTGAACCCGAGCATTGGTATTCAAGACCAGAGTTCAACACAGCGTTTTAAAATTACTTCTTCATTATTCTGGATGCATATCATCAAATATGCGGTTTGCGTCGATTATTTTGTGCTGCAGGCATTTCAAAACGTGGTATTAGCAAGAAACCCCTGATTGATGTAGCAGAAAACAGTTAATCAAACAACTGTGGTCTAAATATAGCGATTGTTCGCGATATAATAGACAAACAAAGTGTTGCATACGCAACACAAACATTTTCTGAAAATGTAGAGATAGCACTCAGAGATGTTAACGCACATAGAGAAGCAGACTTCTGTAAAATTGTTAGACAATGGTACCAATCTGAGAACGAACCAGGACTTTCCGCATATGATAGATGTGCCAAGAAGCTAGAGTTCCGACAGTGGTTACTGAAAGACACTCGGTTTGACGCATTTCCACCGTACGGGTCCTATGTTAATGATATTCATGTAGTTCTATTTGAAGGACTTCTGACAGGTATTGAAAGAAAAATTCAGCTGTATCCATTTACAAAAACGGGCACTTACAATACACGTGCCATCGGAAGTCTAGATATTGAGAACTTTTTCAGCTCGTTTCAAGATATCGATCCTCGAGGAACAGGAGTACTCAGACCGGACGACATACCAACGGCTATCGGTGTTGCTGCCGAAATTCGATTAGATCCAAACAGGTATGAATGTTAATTAAATGTTGTGCGCTTAGTGTAGTGTTAATCCGTACTGTTCTATGGAAAATAGAAAAATCCATAGAACAATTATGACATGAGAGTTTGCATTTTACATAAAACAAGTAAAGATGAACACTAATGGTTAATTCGCCTTAATGATAGCACACGCTGCAACATAACATTGTATGGTCTACGTTAAATAGTCTAAGTCGTCCTAAGATAAAATACGTAAATCAAACATTTGAACGAAAAATAATAAATCGTATACCGTGATTTAACGTATTTTAAATCATAGCTAGCAGATTCATTAGATCTTATTACAGTGCATCTATACAAAATTCCTGCCCATTTCGTAGAAATAACATTTTTATTTTGAATTGATATAAATTTCTATAACCATTACAAAAGGTATGACTTACTACCTTTTCCAAGTTGCAAAATAAAACTATTCATGTAGATTATACAGTTAATTTTGAACGAAACTTGAAATGATATATCAACATTTGTCTGAAATGCATACACACGAGAATCAAACATGGACATACGAAAATAATAGCGTGTGTACGAAAAGAAAAACTCGTACGTCCGTGAAATAAGCTTGTACCTACGAAAAATAAACGCTTATAAAAGTATAAGAATATAATGGGTTTGTAAAAGAATTGAACTGTTACTTATTTATTTCAAACATCAAATGGACTGGCCCACATGTTTAGACAAAAATAATTTGCATATAAAGTAGTATTTTGACACATTCTTTACACCAAAACATGATATTTTGTATTTAAACTTGTTTAAAAAGATAAAGGAAGAAAATAATTGAAGCCACTGCTGGGACTCGAACCCAAGGAGACATAAACCAAATTTAACTACAAAAATTATACTGACGCGCTAACCGATAGCACCACGGATGCAGACCCGCCTCCGTGGTCGAGTGGTTAAGGACACTGACTTCTAATCACTGGGTTCGATCCCCAGCTACCGACCATGTCTGTTTATGTGAGAAAGTGGACAGTTGCTTACGGAGGATGGGAGTCTATTACTGGTTCTTCCCAGGAACGATGGTGAACTGTCCGCCTCATATGACTCTGGCTGTTGAAATGGGGCGTAAAATTCAATCAAAGGCCTGAATGGCCTGAGTCGGCTAATGATTGATGTACTGACAGTATAGTCTACCAGTTTCAGTTTGTTTTTAGTTTTTTTTCTTAAAATTTCATAACACAGCTCGATATTTACCCAAAATATTATATCCGGATACGATTACACTTTTCTCCAGTTTGAACAATATATTTTACAAATTGTGATGATACGAAGACATTTAGCAGCAATTGGCAGTATCTGACATTGAAGTTTACGGTTAAATTACCTCTTATTTAAATCTTTTCATAAAAATGTTGTTTCGTTTCGCCAAACATAGACGATCTACTTTCGATTTCAAAAACTACAAGAAAATACAATTTAATGATCTCCGATTTGTTAATTTCTCGAAAAATAAGAATTAAAATCATTTTTGATATCAGTAGTAACTAAACAAACCAGTAAGAGCTTCTTCTTCCGATAATTTATCCGTTTACTGACTGCAAAATTCAACCCACGCAAAGTTTATAGCAATCATACGATGCGTGTTTACGTTCAATGTGGGAGAATTAAGGCCGATCGGCTATGTTACCTAACGCATCCAGACGATTCAGATTTTGTTTTTAAAAAAGCATTGTGTGCGTTTCTGTAATTTTATATACGTTTTTATACGCTTAGAAATTATTAGACATGCGTATTTGCATTATTTCTATACGTAATTTACGCTAATACGCATCTTATCTGGAGCCCTGCTGGAACTATTTTTTGTCTTTCGCTGGATGTTACCCAAGCTTTGTAAGCCTGTGCAATTCTTAAAATGTACATTTATGCTTAATGAGTTACATTCGAGAATTGCACAATTACAAGTCATAAATATGACAGATTACATCGTATATTGGTCATAGCAAAGGGAATTGACACAACTTAACTTCATTCATGCAGTGAACTGTTTGAAGTTTGAGAAATCTAATGGAACTACATCCCTTCACTGTGTTATTTGGTCCATTTAGAGAATCGTTGGATAGCAAGGACTCGTCAAAAGGCTTTCAGCCTTTAGCCGACTCAAAAACCATGGATGAAGTTGACTTTTACCGTATAAGTTTAAAGTTATAAAACATTCATTCTACCCTGTTGCTAACGGGAAAGTGGTTCGAGTTAGAAAATATAGAAAATCCTGATTCTGATGTTTTGCTAAGATGATTTATACGTCAGTCATACTTCTTTACAAATACAACAACTATTTCCATGTATATTTTTTCTTACCGATTAGGATGTGCGGGCCAGTTCCTTTAATTTCATATAACGAGGGCTCAGCGCAACAGTGTCCTAACAGACCCCCGCTGGGATTCGAACCTTCAACCTCCCACTCCCAAGGCGGATGGTTACATCTTAAACCACTAGAACAAAGGAGACGGAAAGTGACACAATAAACAATGTTTTAGCGAAAGAGCGCATGAACCGTCGTGCATGTTGGGTTCACAATCAATGCATATACAAATGTATTTTCAGGGGATTCTACATGCAAACAGCTAAAAAGCGGGTTTATCCAGTAAATGTCCTTGAAACAGATGAAGACTTTGAGCGGGTTTGCTATCAGTTTGCAAACACAGTCACAGATTTATCACTTATTCAACTGAGGTACATCAATGTTTATGTACTGCATGTACTTTAAAAGAATCTTTCGAATATAAATAGTTCATTTGTTCTTAGAAGTTTTATTTTGACGTTTAGCTTCCAAGTCACATGGCCTAAAAGGATATACACTCCTGAAAATGGCGAGACATATAATAATGAAACGGAGAAGGTTCTATGTGACATATCACTTCAAATATGAGTAACGTTTAACTGATGTTATTTTATCTATTACAAAAACACAATACAGCGTTTTATTGTATTAAGTACAGGCAAACCTGTGTTAAAGACCACCTGCGAATTATGACAATCAATACAAAACTTTCACGTAAATACCATTATTTTCATTTTTATAGCTATTTAACCTGTCAACAGAGACCACCCGTACAGAAAGACTGTCGTCTGCTGTCTCCATGAGTATAAGAGCTGAATGTGGAAATACACAATAATCACGACCTTTGCGTACAAACCTGTCTTAAAGCACAACCGGTATTTCAGTCTTTGCCTAACTTCCTATCTTGAAAAGGACCTGTAACAGACACATGTCCTCCATAACAAAAACCAACCTCGGAGGCTGAGCCAAGCTAGTCACAAGTCTTATTTTATCCCCGAAAGAAAGAATATATGTATAACAAGAATATTTAATTGCATTTTATTTGACTCGTTTCTTACAATGTGTTCCATGTTTCAGAGATCATGACTTCGACAAGCCTCGTAGAAGTAGGGGTAAACATGCTCGAAAATCTAGAAAGGTGTCGAAGAATTTTGAACCATTAAGAAATCCCAGTACGTGAGCATCACAGAACTTGCGAATCAAAAATTTTGCCGCATGTCAGACGGGCTTAAGTTAGATTTTTTAAGGTGTATTGAAGTTTTAGTGCAATTCCTATTCAACGCATATCTGAAAGGACTACAGTGTGACAGTAATAATCAGGCATATTTCAATTCTGTTTGTACAGAACTAATTTAAAGATTCATTATTAATATATTTCGCTTTAAACAGTGAAAACAGAAAATGATAAAACACAGACGCTTGGATTCAGGTGAGCAAAACTGGCAAATGCATGTCTTGTATTATTTCCAATATTCAGGTATATGTTATACTATGTTATGTATTGATGTGACGCGCCGGGCGAAAAGGGGATAGTTGGCTAAAATGACGTTAAGCGGTAAAATGACGTCAAATTCCGACGTTAGCATTGTTTCAGACATACACGTGTATATCTATGGGTATTATAAACATTACTCTACAAAAATATATATAATAAACTATACATTTTCTGAAAGATAAAAGAAAAATCTATAACATAGATTCAAAATCTCAATGTTGATATTTTTACCAACTACTCCTTTTTCCCCTTTGTTAAAATGTGATGCGCCAGGCCGGAATGGGGTAGTCGATTTAAATGACACTAAACGGTAAAACGACGACAAAGTCTGACGTTAGCGTTGTTTAAGACATACATGTGTATGTTGATGATTAATATATTCACTCTACTAAAGATTTATGTATAATAAGCCATACCTTTTCTGAAAGATAAAAGAAAAAGACACAGTATCAATATGTAACTTTCACGGCGATATTTTTCACCAACTACCCTCTTCGCCTGGCACGTCACAATTATTGTTCTTCGCATGTTTACACTATAAGAGCCCTGTAGATACTGCAAACTTTAAGGACGTGCTTTTTTGCTGTATGTCTATAAAACTGTAGTATGTAAACATACAACGAACAAAGATATTTTGCAAATCTACATACTTTACAAAAACTGCAAACTTATTAAAAAAAACTACACAGTCTGTCTAATTTGTAATGCGTCGAAATGCAGAGACACATTCGGGCCAGATTCGCTCACTTAACACAAACCTCATTGTGTAATAAAATTTGCTCTAGCAGAGAAAACTTATTAATATACATTTGTTGTGTACTACAGTTATAGTTCAAAAATGGTATTTTGACCATTGTTTATTACAATTAGTACTGTCCATTAAAGGTGGCGCATGTTGTAATGTATGGAAAAGTTCATCTTACCTTCGTCTATCTATCAGAAATTTCTGTTTATGATAATATTGACCTCTTTTTCATAAATTATGGTAAAATAGCGTTTGTGATTTGTATATATGAGCCATGCCATGAGAAAACAAACATAGTGGGTTTGCGACCAGCATAGATCCAGACCAGCCTGCGCATCCGCGCAGTCTGGTCAGGATCCATCCTGTTCGCAAACAGTTTCTCCAATTCCAATAGGCTTTAAATGCAAACAGCATGGATCCTGACCAGACTGCGTGGATGCGCAGGCTGGTCTAGATCCATGCTGGCCGCATAATGGAATATTTAATTTAACTGTTAATGTAATAAGCTCAGTCAAAGTAAATGCACATTCGAACACAGAAATAATTCTTTGTTACAAATGCATACAAATATTGAACAAAAATGTTCTAAACACATCTTATAGATAATTATAAGCATGAAAACCTGCTTTCTACAGTCTTAAACAGTTTTCAAAAAAATTATATAACCAAGCGAACTCCAGAAATTGATAGACAAGTCCATAAAAATACCAAAACCTGTAATATTTGACCGGCCAGTTACGGATTCAGCTGAAATACGATTAACAATCTTAACAACAGTTCATCTTCCTTTTGAATAGGCAGCTTTTAAGGCAGAGAAAGTTGTATTTACGCTCAGAGTGATATTCAAACCAGTTGTCAGCGGTCCGAAGGATCGGCAAGTCATTAAATAGTATTCTTTTACACGACAGCTGAAACAAATTTCACTTTTTTACCGAAATTTTGATTTAGCGCAGCAAGCCAGTGTTAAACTTTAAACTTGTCATGTGCTACGTTAAATGTCCAATACTAAGGAAAGTGAACATTTTAATTTCTTTTAAAAAGCACAGAAACTATTTCATTTTATTGGAAAATGAAAATTGGTATGTAGAAATTCGAAATAAATCGCAGTATATGTACAATTATTTTTCTATGAAGTATGAAGAAAGTTAAAAAGACCTGGGGGGTCATTCTGTCGATTCATTGAAATTTCAACATAATACACATACCTTTCTTTGAGTTCCAAAGACCTTCTGTAAATTTTGACCTGCCAATCTTCATTATTTAGTGTCTTGCAGAAGTCTATGCACTGGCTATGAAAAAAATTGCCTACTCACTTTCCCTTAGTAATGGACCTTTAAGGGAACGTATATTTCTAATTACTATTGAAAAAGGTTTTATGCAGCAAATGCGAACATTTCGTTGGCATAATTTACTGACAATGTTTACTTTTTATGCTACACTGTGAACTATTTCATGTTGTTTTATCTATAGGTCTCAATATTTTGTAAGAACCACAGTTCGATAACTGTGAGCATAAACACATTCGCTGCTTATTAGATTACTGTTTAAATACAGATCACTGTTTTCTACGTAGTCTCCTTGAATTTGACATAACTATGAACGGAAAAATAATGATATAAAAGAAAGCTGATACCAAAATTTATATACAGGAATGAAATGATTACGTTGAAAGCATTTTAAAGCATTATAAATATTATACTTACTGTTTTGATTAAACAAACGACCCTGTAACTAATTTAATCTTAAAAACCGTTAATGAGATATCGAACGAACAGTTCTAACTTCGTGTATTTCTGTGTATGCTTTATATCATTGCGTCAGTATTTCATCTTATTAATTTGTGTTCATGTTCTTTGTAGACAGAGTGCAGCATACCTATGGGGACTAAATATTCACAAGACTTTATGAGTATAGTACTTCTCATTACACTTATTCAATACTTATTTATTTATCGATTTGTGCTAAGTTTTTTAAAAAGAAACGACAAAAATAAATGCTCTTCTTTAGGAATTTTAAAAAAATCAATATTTTGAATGATGAGACGAATTCAAAAAGACCAAAAGAAATTCGGTTTGGTTTTAAAAGTTGTTAAGATATAAATAAATCAAATAAGAGATAATGTTCTCCTAAAAACGTTTTTGAAATTATGTTCCTTTCATTTCTTTTTGCATTTAACCATAGGCTTTCAAATACTTAAAACATGTCTACGTTCTTTTCAGAGTTGTTTTAAGATAGAAATCAGTATACTTAAAACGTTTTGCATAAATGTTTATGTATTCAAGGTACTTAGCATACTTCGGAACTTCGCCAGTTGAACAGATATTATTTGAGATTTTATTCATTTGAGCGTCGCTTTTGTATTTTTCTTTTGGCAAAATGTTAAATAAAATCCGTTTACAACGCACTCAAAATACTAACAAATTTATATTATTGCGATACACAAAATTTGTTTAAAAAACTGTAAAATAGTAAACGAAATGTAATTTTGTTTTACGAAAAAATAAAAAATAACTAATTCAGAAATAATTCACAAGACAGTGACACATATAAAGATAATTATTTGTTCATACAAATGTATATAGGAGGTTAACGGTCAGTAATTCAAATCCTTCTTTGTTTCATATAAAAAACCACAACTTCATGTCGTCTTTACGTATCTTTAGAGAACATCACTTTTTCCTACACCAATTTTTCATGAAAGTTCTATCACAAACTAACGAAAAAATGAAAAGAAAATAGGGGGTTGAATAGTTCCTAGTGAAATGCCAGTCAGTTGTGGTCTGCTACCCTAAAAATGGCGCATATTTGCTCTCCTCCGCGCAATAAACACCTACTTCCGGTTTCGATCTGCAAAACTTGCCATGTGGGTTGTATGAACATGAAAACCGTCCCATTTCATGCAGAATGTATTCTAGTAGCGAAAAAGTGTGGTAAAAGCACTCGTTCTACACGAATTTGCGCAGAAAATGGGAAAATTAGGATCTATTTATTATGGACTTCTTTCGACTACACCACGGAAGCACATTTTCGACCGAATTACTGACCTTATTGCTAGACTGAGATCCTACTGTGCGCAATTTTGAGATTGCGCATGCGTTTTCGGGATCCGTAAATTAAGTAACATCCCAAGATTGGGCACAACATCTCTTACAATAAATGACTTAATTACTTCCTGGATTATATCGCTATTGACCTGCCTTCGTAAAAAATAAGTATGTGATGTTCTGTTCGTATTAACTGCAAAATGTTTAATACGATATTCTTTGAAGTATTCATAATTCTAACATGACATTAGCATTTCTAACTGACCACAAAGAGTGCTGCATTTTCAAGTACCAGCATCAGCATATTAACAATTAGCAAACACTTCAAAAGCAAGTTTCACACTCAATCAGAAATAAAAAAAAAGTTGTTTTTTTTTTGACATGTGCTAAAAATACGAAACTTTACAGTTTTCTGATTTAATACTTTTGATTTAAAGGTATGAGATTTTAAAATGATTTTGCAAGCATTTTTTTTATCAATATCGCGGGTAACGTACTCAAAACTTTATGACTCATCAATATTATTACCCCCAGTGATTTAGATTATTCGGTGCTTATGACTACATCATAATTATTACTGGTAATTAGCACCCCCGTGCCGTGCAATCAGGTTGTTATAGACATACAAAGATAATGTTTTTCTTTTCAGTTTTCGTTTTATTTATTCTCATAACGAAAATTAGGAGAAAACATGTATAAAGCGTTAATTCTTCATTAGTTCAAAAGTGATACATGAGGGAGATTATTTTATCTAATGGAAATGTATATAGATTAAAAGCTTGTTTTTGGTACATTTTATTGGAAATTCAATTCGCTGTTTCTTAAAAAAATTCTCTCGGCTAAACATTGCCAAATATATATACATGTATTTATCAAAAGATTATAACACGAAATAAATGTCATTCGTATAATCTCAGCTGTCTGGTATAAACTGCGCATTTAATTTAATTTTGATACGATAATTAGATCATGTTTATTTTTAAGTGTTATTCAATCTTGCATATTTTACACACACACACAAAAACCCCGTTTCTCCTTGTTTACCAAAACATACTGTTTTTATTTTGCAAATACCGGGTAGCAACCTATTAAGTCGTCGTAAAATTTATCCGGGTTCAGTTTGTATCACAATTTTGCGCTGGTTTGAAACTAGTTTATAAGATTTTTAACGATAGTTTAAAATTTCGTCCTATTTCTGTAAAGACGGGCATTTTCCTAAACAGATTTCAATGCATCTATTCATAATCTCAATGCAATTTAAACAGATGAGAACAGCAACGTATCCTCAGTTTTTATTTCTTTTTTTTTCTTTGGCGGACATCTACATCATTCGTCTGAACGCAAACGAGCAAGTAAGATATTGAATCATATAAGGCACACATATAATAAAACTTATCAACCTGTTTCTTTCTTTGTATAGACTATAGAATGCAATTAAACTAAATGATAGCAAAGTCACTCCGTTTGCATGAGTCCGTTCAAGAAATGTAATCAAAGCTTCAACATACCTTATTCTTCTATCACCGGCTGAAGCGGACCTCTGTTATAACTGAAAAATATCGAATGGACTCCATGAGCCGACAAGACTAGGAATCATATCAGCACTCTGTCCATATATGGAGCGATGTATTACGACAGCCAAATGATGTTGTAGATGAAATTCGGGAATCGAACACCGTCGCTGGTGATGTAATCCGAGCTACTTACTACTGCGCCCCTGACTTTAATCAATAATCTATTAAAACCTCTCTAGAAGCTCTTCTTTATTGAAGACATTAATGTGACATTAAAAAATGTGCAATTGCAACATTTCCTATAGAGAAATCCTCAGCTTGTCAAGCTACTAGTCCACATGTGGAGACGCTTTGACATAAAACGTTGTTAAATATTTGCATATATACCGATGTTTATCTTTAAACTCGACCTCAGCTGTTGCTTATCCCTTATTGTTTTGTATTTTACAAGACTAGTTCAGGAAACATGCCGAGAAGCTTAACAAAAGGGATATTCAAAAAGTGCATATCAGTCTTAGCATAGGCGATCTGATAGGAGGGCAAGTCAAATGACAGACCTTTCTATGCAGCTGGGACCAAGAGTCCATTAAATGTATCTGAATGAAAGAGTTTTACTAAAACCGGTTCCAGGGACGTGATATGCTTAAGTACTTTTTTTGTTTGATTTATATAATTATTTTTTGTTAACTCTCAAAACAGTCTTTATTTGCTATGTAACGGCAGTACAAATTCTCCAAATACTTAGATTCAATGTTGTTCTGATCCCTTTAATTGATGCAGTCCAATATCTCGATCTCTATTACATTATGCTAGTTGCTTGCGGACTTTTAACAGTAATGTGATCTATACTTGCTGAAA
Source organism: Mercenaria mercenaria (assembly GCF_021730395.1). Taxonomy (NCBI): domain Eukaryota; kingdom Metazoa; phylum Mollusca; class Bivalvia; order Venerida; family Veneridae; genus Mercenaria; species Mercenaria mercenaria. The sequence continues at coordinate 22,006,131 of NC_069377.1, read as the reverse complement.
TAAAAAAGCTAGTCCGTGAGAGAATATCAAATATTTGGTAAACAGTCTGTTTTGAGACATAATAGTCACACTAAACATCTCTATATATGAATATAAAACGAATAATTTCAACGAAAATGTATATTTCTCTATAAAGTGTATTCTTCAAGGAATTTAACATATTCTATAACAAATAAGGTTCATAGGGGTGTTTGATTTTTTCAAACGTTCTTCATCATTTTCAAAATCACATTTAAATACAGTGTTTACATCGCCGGATATTTGCAAATGCTAAATAATGTTGGAAGTACGAGTCCAAATATTCGTATACTTAAGTCTTTCTTAGAGAAATACTGAAATGTATATTTCAACCCAACCCCAAAACACCCGTTTAGATTCGACTCATACGCCCACAATGAGTGGTGCATATAATATGACCAAGAGAAGCTGTGTTGCTATGTTGTGACATTTTTCTTTTAGGTGAAATTGCTTTTCAAAATGATTTCCATCTAAAATAGAAGTCTACCGAACACTATTGTTTATTCAATACTTTCAAATATTACATTTTCATATTATGACTCAAAGCTGACATCGCCGATGTGCAGAGCAACTTTTACTCCTTTTCTATCGATGAAACATTGTAATTTTAAATTTTCTTGTAATATAGCACACAATCATTCACTTATTTTGCCTAATTGCATGCGACATAAATGTATTCGTTGGAATATAATGTCTCCATATTAGAGAAAAGAATTGAATGAATAAATTATATTAATAAACAAAATTTTGAAAAATAAAGTTTATTAATTATTGAAACATAATGTCATGATTAAAAACTACTTCCTTTGGAATTATCTGTTGTTTCAATTAAATAATACATATGATTTTACATTACCCGACAGTTTCAAATATGCAAATTTTGACATCGTGTACTTGGTTGATTAGCCCGAGTTTCAGTTTTGAAGACGTGTTCTGTTTTTAAGAGTTTTTTTTGTAAAACAAGTTGTTTGCTCTATATTATAGCCTGTTATCATATTTTTAACAAAACTTCGTGTTTAAAGGATTGATATGAAATACCCTGACTACCTGTTTTATAGATAGTTCTTGTTTATTTGTAAACACGCAACAATCTTTCCTGAATACGAAATGAAAAAAGAATGCAATATCTTAATGTCATTTTTGGGGCTCCGTAGTAAATAAACACGTAACTTATTAAGCTAGAAGTTTTCTTTTTACTTTCGCTCATCTTCTTGATATAATATTCTTTTCCGCAAATACATGCTGTAGAAAAAGAAAACAGAATATTTCACTATGTTCATTTAAAGTTTAATTTAACTTATGTTTTCGCACGTTATCAAACTGAATTCGTGAAAATTTCTGAAAAAAAAACCCAACTTATTTTAGTATATTTCTAGAATATTACTTGTATTGAATGATAAGCACAAAAACATATTTAATAGGGGATGAAAATCCCCCAAACGGTGACGTCCTTATATAGTTATTCGTCTTTGTTGTCTGCATATATCGAGGCAATTTTTTCGATGTCTTCCGGTTCCGTTTTATATCTTTTCCGCAGACTGCCTGCATGAGTAACAGAGGACCCCAAATTAGTTACAGAAATTCGTAAACCGTGCCAACATGTTTCTTTTATTTCGTTTTCGATTTGCAAGCGAGAAAGTTGATAGATATACTTTTTTCTCCGATGTTTATTAAAACATAAATAGTATCAACTTACGAATTGAATTTTATCTTAAAACTTATAGGTGTTATGTTTGGACACTACTGAAACAAAAATTAGAATAAATCGCAAGCTTTGAAATTACGTGCAAATTATATATTGTCGATGGCGGAAATCGACAAATGTGCTGGTTTGTATCTGGTTGCATCCGCGTGATGTTTAATGAGTACAGGCATGAAGGGGGCAATTGGCCGGATATGCCTCCGTGGTCCACTCGAATGTAGTCCATATCAATATATAGTGCAATTTTCCCGCCTAGTAAAGGCCCTTTTCATGCCAGATATAAGCTTTATTGATGCTTGATTGTAAAAAGGAATGTCCGCAGATGATTTTAAGCTACGTTATATGCTTCAAAAGTTGATTTGAAGCTGCCTTGTAAAATGAAAGTGAAAGTAGGTATTTCCTGATGTCTACCTACGCAATATTAGCGTTTCCATCACGTGTCTCAGTCACGTGACCATGGTTTCACTGCATTATGGTCGACCCCATATTTTTTGGGTATATTTTGATTGCCTAAAGACAGACCTTCAAGACAAGGGTAGTCTCGCAGGAAGTGAAAGGCTAGAAGTCTTGATAAAAATATGTTATAAGTTGTTAATTTTATATAGAAAATAGTAGCGGATGCATTTAATACCTTCATACCTAAAATGAAAAATTCGCACTTCGTGAAAATTGCTTGAACCGATGTAAAACTGGTACTTTCTGGTCAGAATTGAGCAATAAGCACCATTTCAAGACAAACATGACATATCATTTGCATATTTTGGGCAAATTTGAGATTTTTTCGGAAAGTAGGCAAACTTCTGTTTTTAAGGTGATTCCCCACATCTCTGTTTTGCATCAGCGACACCATTTTAGGTAAGAATGACAGAAATCGATTTTTTTTCTTGTACTTCTAGCTGTTTCTTGCAAACGAATTATAGAAATAAGAGAAGTAAGGCCGTATGATACTATCTTTAAATGAAAAATTGGCATTATCTATGCCCCTGACACGTTTTTTGCAGGTGTGGACTGTCTGTCTGAATGTGGCATAATTCCGACAGTAGCCATTCTTTCAAACTGAAAGTTGGCAAAATTGTTGACAATTGACTTACGTACAGTAATTGACTGCAACAGAACGATTTTGAAAACTTTGGTATTTCTTACAATGTATAACATTGTCATTTGAGCCATTTGTCCTCGATGTGTTTTTAGAAACAAATCGTGTCTGGTTTTAATGTAAAATAATATTAATAGCAATAAATGTTCTATATATTTAAGTTTCAAGGCTATCGGGGGTATAAACAAGATCGGGAGACAATTTTCATTCTTGTAATTAAATCTATTTTAATAATATGCATATATTGTTTACAGCCAGCACCTAAGCTTATGTTTCAGTATTACATTGCATTTTGTTATCGTGGGAATAAAGATAACTCGGGCGATACGCATTGCCGTAACGTGCTATTCTTACAAAAAATATGGGGAGCAGTAAATGTTATACTGAAATTTAATTGGGCACAATGATGATAGTGCAGGTTAAATCAAAGCATTGAGATGTCTGGTGGTTGCAGGTTTTGCTAGAGTTATTTTCATTTTAAATGCCAATCTATAAATATACAAGTATAAGAAACAAATACTAATGTGCCTCATATCTAAGATAAACTTTGCCTGACCTTACATGAACAGCTGGAAGTCAGTGATGTAACCATGGGCTGGAATACCTAATCATTGACAGATCTTATATAATCTAAATGGCCAGTGTGAATGGATAGAGGATGAATAAGAACTGCTTGATCATTGATAATTCATCCGCAATGTTCATGAATGGGACTACTTTGTGTAGCACATGAAAAATTCCTTTGGATGTGATTTGGAATCAAATAAAGATGCTACATGATTGTCAGAAATACACTTAACTTTGGTAGCGGGATAAACCCGCAACCAAAAACAGTCCCACACAAATACTTACAATATCTAAATAATAATAGCACATTTCTATCCAGTGATGCCCTTACGAGGTTCAATGTCATGTTTGGGGTTAAAGATCAAATAGAAGGTATGAAAATATCATCAGTTTTATTTGTCTCAAGGGTAAATGTATTGGCGCAGGTCAGCTATCATGTTCAAACAGATGTAGAAAAAAACACATGTCAGCTCACTGTTTTATAATTTAACCCTTTGGAAAAAACATTGGTTTAGTATTTAGATATATACGGAAGTCACAAAATAGTGAACAGAGACAGTATTTATCCAATCCCAAATATCATATTGTAGTGAATGCCGCCAGTGTATAAACTAATGTCAGTTAATCTGTAATCCCAGTTATCATATTGTAGTGAACGTTTCAAATGTATAACTTTTGCCCATTTGTTTTGAACGAATTGTTTATATCTTTATATATTACGCACAAGTGTAGTGAACTGAACTAGTTAACCGCCCCGATAGCCTAGTGGTAGAGCGTCCGCTTCCAGTGCGGGAGGTCGTGGGTTTGATCCCCGGCCGCGTCATACCAAAGACGTGAAAAATGGTACCAGTACCTCCCTTGCATGGCGCTCAGCATTAAAAGGGAAACTGGCCTCTTCTCTCATACCCTCGTGGCGATGGATTCCGTAAGGAATGAGGTGTTGAGAGTGATTAATATTAGTTGGAGAACTTCCTACACAATCGACCTAAAATAAATTATGTATAAACTAACTAGTTTATGGATAATGTTAATTACTTAGTCTATATAAAAGTAAACGGAATTCTGTTGATACCTTATGCCCATTGAAGTGACACCTTATGCCCAACATCATATTACAGTGAACAAAACCACTGTATTGCAGTCAAAAATGAAACTTTTCAACTAATATCAGTTATTTAAGAAATAATAAGTTCCCAAACGTGGTTTATCGTAGACTAACCCGAGTTTTGAGTTCTTACGCGTAATAATATATCACGCCGGTCGTAGGTATATATATATTGTTTCGCATAAGAACGAAAAACTCGGGTTAGTCTACGATAAATCACACTTGGGAACTTATTATTTCGATTCTAACACGACATACTAGAATCAACAGCGTTAGAAAAAATGGTAACTACTTTATACGACCGTGCCACGAACCTGGATCTGATGACGTCATTGCACGCGAGTGGTTTATTGCGGAATAACCCGAGATATATTTTGCTCTACATGTCTATAGGTTATTTTTGCTGATAGTGTTAGAATATATTGTAGTGAACGGAACCAGTATATATCGTATACACATAACCATATCGAAGTGAACGGAACAAATTATAATTTATTCAAATTATCATATGGTTGTAAATGGTGTCACATTTTTCCTTATGTAGTGAACGGAACCATACAAAAAATCATGTTGCAGTAAATGGCATTAGTTTTATCTTATGCCTGTAGCCATATTTATTGAATGGAACAGTTACATATTCTATTCTATTTATCATATTGTAGTGAACAGGGTAAATCTATATAGTTATTTTGTTGTCAATGGTTTGTTGATGTTGAATTTAATGTGGATTGCTAAAAGCATGACATATTGTCGTGAATGAAACCAGTTATAGTTTATGCAAAACATCATATTGTTAATGGAGCCGGTTTTTATCCCATAATATTCAATGAAACTTGATACTCTATAAATTCCAGTATCATATTATAATGAATGGAGCTAGATAATATATAATGTCCAGTATTATATTATTGTTAACGGAACCAGACAATGTTAAGTATCATATGGTACAGAACGTGGCTAGGTCTAATGTCCAGTATCTTAATGTAGTGAACGTAGCTAGATAATGTTTAATTATGTCCTGTATCATATTGTAGTGAACGGAGCTAGATTATATCTGTTGTCCTGTATCATATTGTAGTGAACGGAGCTAGATTATATCTATTGTCCTGTATCATATTGTAGTGAACGCTAGATAATATCTAATATCAAGTATTAGTTCATTTAGCCAACTTTATGGTAAGACTAGTTTGTTTGGTACAGTCTAGTGTTTATTCTAGTCTAGATATTTACATTTTTGTATGTGAGCAGACGATTGTATGTTTCAGTCCTCTAAAGCTCATGACATCTTTTGTGTTTCCTGTTTGTCCATCAACAATATAATGTAGAAATAATCCCATCTAAGTCAATTATTAGTCAATGCATAATTTTAACGATCCATGAACATCGCACTGGCTTGCATAAAATGGTCTTTTGCGTTCTTATGAACAAAATAAACTCTGAAACAACTGGTGATTTTATTTTCTCCTATAATTTATCAAAAAGGAACTTGAATGTGATACTTCCAACAGGTGGTTATTCATATGTGCATAAATTATTCTCCCTTTGTCATTGCAACAAAACATTGTTACAAAATACCTGTTGTACACGTTTTTTTATAGATGTTTCTTCCTCTTTATATGTTTCAATAGAAAAGAATATTAGCGTTTTCAAATTTTGAATTGCCCTAAATATATTTCTATTATAATCATCCTGTTTTCGCTTGCTCCTCAGAATATATATCAGGAAGTCTTACATTTCAAATTGTTTTCATAACAAACACCTTTAACGTTCGAAGTTGAAATACTTAAACAGTGATAAAGATGTCTTCTTTTTAAGCAACCCCTAACCGATGTGGATCCGCGGCCTTATACGGGGCTTTGAATTCTGTGAGGAGGCCATCCAGCTGGCTTACTGAAGGTCTGTGGTTGTACCCTGGTACCCGCCCATGATGAAATAATGCACGGACGGGAACCTGGGGTCTTTCTCCACCACCAAAGCTGGAAAGTCGCCATATGACAGGGGCGATGTTAAACTAAACAAAAACAAAATAAATCTATTTAAGCAGCCATAATCATACCTGATGGTATACAAGATGCCTCTTGCAACATTTTAGCTGCCTCAGTAATACCTAGTAGTATACCCAAGGCCTCGTAAAATATTTAAGCTGCTTCAATAATACTTAGTAGTTTACCTGAGGCCTCGTGCAATATTTCAGCTCTCTAAATAATACCAGGTAGTATGACCGAGGCCTCGTGCAATATTTCAGCTGCCTCAATAATCCCTTGTAGTATACACGAGGTCTCATGCAATATTTTATCTGCCTAAAGGATACCTTGTAGTAAACCCGAGGCCTCTTGAAAAATTTAAGTTGCCTTACTAATACCTGGTAGTACACCCGAGGCCTCGTGCAATATTTTAGCTGCCTCAATAATACCTGGTTGTATACCCGAGGCCTCGTGCAATATTTTAGCTGCCTCAATAATATCTGGTAGTATACTTGAGGCCTCGTGCAAAATTTTAGCTACCTCAACGATACCTGGTTGTATACCGGAGGCCGCGTGCAAATTTTTAGCTGCCTCAATAATACCTGGTAGTATACCCGAGGCCTCGATCAATATTTTAGCTGCTTCAAGGATACCTGGTAGTATACCCAAGGCCTCCTGTAATAGTTAAGCTACTTCAATAATATCTGGTTGTACACCCGAGACCTTGTACAATATATAAGCTGCCTCAATAATACCTGGTAGTATACCCGAGGCCTCGTGCAATATTTTAGCTACCTCTATGATATCTGATTGTGTACCCGAGGCCGCGTGCAATATATTAGCTGACCTAACTCAGTAATACCTGGTGATATACCTGAGGCCTCATGCAAATTTTTATGAGCTGCCTCAATAATACCTGGTAGTGTTCCCTATGCCCCGTGCAATATTTTAGCTACCTCAATTATACCTGGTAGTCTACCCGAGGCCCCGTGCAACATTTTAGCTGCCTCAATTATACCTGGTAGTATACCCGAGGTCTCGCGCAATATTTTAGCTGCCTCAAGGATACCTGGTAGTATACCCAAGGTCTCCTGAAATATTTAAGCTGCTTCAATAATACCTGGTTGTATACCCGATGCCTCGTGCAATATTTAAGTTGCTAGAGTATAACCTCGTAGTATACCCGAGGCCTCCTGCAATATTTCAGCTACCTCAATAGTACCTGGTGGTATAACTGAGGGATCATGCAAAATTGACGTTGCCATAATATTTCCTGGTAGTATACCTGAGGTATTCTGCAATATTTAGGCTGGCTGAATAATATCTTGTAATATACCGTAGTGTAATATCTAAGCTGCTTCAATAATATCTGGCGTTTACCCGAGGCCTCATGCAATGTTCTAGCTGTCTCAATGATACATGGAAGTGTACCCAGGTCCTTGTCTAATATTTTAGCTCCTTCAAGGATACCTGATAGAGCCTTAATAACACGTAGTAGTATATCTGAGGATTTCCTGCAGTATTTAGCTGTCTCTGTTGATACCTGGTAGTAAACCCGAGGTTGTGCTGCAATACGATTACTTACGGAATCGAAATAGTTTGCTTTTAGAATCATACCTTCATTACCTGATATGCATTTGAAGTAAAGTGAGCAAAGGTCGAAAATTAAGGACGGTGGCCGTATCTATTATAAGCAAACCGACAGTCATCCGGAGGAAAGTTGACTCCAGTGACCTTTTATGTGAATATCTATGTGAGTCTTAAAACTGTTAATCTGGTACATTAACTAACACATCTTTAAATGATATGTGTACGTATCCGGCTTGTAAGGAAAAGAACAAGGATCTAAACGTAGTATAGTTTATTCATCATGCTGGCATTCTTTGTCCATATCCCTAGCGCTACCAAGGTTTCCGATCCAGTTTGTAAAACGTAAGCCATGACCTATATACCTTCTATTGCACGTTCAAATATAATCATGATAAGACTTAGTGTATGATATTCTGTCAATAATTGTAGACGCAGATGGCAATGTCCGGATATTCCTACATGCGTCTACAACTAGTGACAGACCATTTTCTTGCAAATTATAGAATAAACAACCCAAAACAAATTTAAAGAAATTCTTTGTAGCTCTCATTCTTACTTTCTTATTCATACGCCTTAAATCAAGGGAGGTAGATATCTGTAAAATCACGAGATCGCTTACATAGAGTTGCATCCCTTGGCGGGTGTAATAAAATGCATGATTTTTCGGTCGGGGGCACTGTTCAAGTGGGATCGAAAGGCGAGAAAGGCAAAATAACGGACATCGTTCACCCACTAGGAACTTACTGCATGTACAAGTGCAATTATACAATGATGGAAAAATCATCACGGTGGCAAAACATAAACTGGTGAAAGGTTTACCATACCATCTATTTAACTTTGATAAACAAACAAACCAGAGTATTGCTACACATACAGTGTCACGAGATGAAATCTACACAAACTGTTCTAGTTCAACAGTTCCGAGAAATGAAACAGATGTATTTGAAGATTCGATCTTGGACGATAATGACTCTGCAGAGCTAAACAATCTGTTCTCCTTTGTTGAGAAGTCAACCTTGCAATCCTTTGATCAGATTCCTTATGTTGCAGAAAAGTTGTATGAAATGCCTGCATTGAGCAATGAGTCTCACACTGAATCAAAGCCTATTTTGCCATTACCAGCACATGTTAGTTTGAATGATAAACCAAGTGAATGTTTAGTGATTGGTCTTGTACCAATCTAGTATCAATTAATCTAGATGATTTGAGCAAGCTCCCTTTCTAAACAACAAGTATCATTGGTCCACTGCCACATCTTCTCAACACACTTGGCTTTGAAGCCCATTTAAACAAATGCTTCACGACAATAAAGCCTAGAAATGACAAAATATATGTTTAGATAATTCAACAAAAATTGTAAGACTCTGTTTCAAGCATAAAAGTTAAAAATTTGCTACTACCTCTGTTCCTAGTACAATTAACAAAATTGATAATACTTGTTATATTATGTTAGTACAAGTTAATACTTGCCGAAAAAAGTATTTTTTTCATATTGTATTGTCCTTGTTCATGGACAGTCGGATTCGGCCCTTGTTAAAATGTACAATTTGCCAGTCGGACCGTAACATGGCAATATGTCAGAAAAAACAACAACGCTATATTTCACCAGGACTATCTTGTTTTCACTTGCTAAATGCTCGTTTCAAAACAGCGATCGGTAAATAATGTGTTCGAAATCTGTAATTTATCATTTTGTTTTACATTTTTAGGCCAATCGCTTTGTCAGATCTGTTGAAACTGACCAGTACCTCTTAGAAAATGAAAACTCATCAACTAGAAGAAAAACATTATGTCATCAAAAACTTCTTGAAAATTAACTCGCACTCCAGAATGAGCATCGTCCAATTCACCAGATTTCTGCATCAGAATTGGATGTACGCATCTCTCAGTTTTTTTATCGGTGTACGCCAAAAGAATGGACGGAGTATGAACCTGTAACAAAATGTAAACAAAAAGACTTAAAACAGCAAGGTCGTGGTAATAAACCACATCCCGCTGATGAAATTACAGACGAAGAAATTAATCTTTTGTATGACGCCCATCAATTAGGGCCTGCCTCACCGTCACCATTGATAGACACTCTATGGTTTAACAATACCCTGCATTTTGGAATGAGGACTGGTGCTGCTGAACACAGAAACTTATGCTGGGGTGATTTGAAACTGCACTATGACGATGACTTGAAATGTGAATATACTGAATATCATGAACGCCAAACCAAAACGCACACTTGTGAAGGTATTCGCATTGTCAGGACATCAAATGCAAGAATGTATGCTACCGCAGTTGAAAACAGGTGCCCTGTAATGATTTACAAGAAGTATGCCAGCAAACGACCTTGTGGAATGCAAAATGATGACAGCCCCATTTATCTAGCTTCAATAACAAATAGTGAGCAACCAGCAGAGGAGCGTGAAAGGTTGTTCATTTCATAGCTAATTGGAGTAAACAAAATAAACAATCTTATGACAAAAATGACTGAACAAGCTAACCTACCTAATCGTAACAACAAACGTCTGACAACACACCAGTATCAGAAAGCATTTGTGCCAGAAACTTTTGAACAATAATGTTACAGATGATCAAGCAGCCCATGTATACGTAACTGGTCACAAATATTAATATTCTCTAAACAACTGCAGGAAGATCACTAACAGGCATCAGAAAATATGTCCAGAATCATGTCATCAACTGTCCATGACTTGAAAGAGAATGCCCAGCCACAGCATAGTAACAGTTTAAATCAGCCAGAGGATCTCCACCGTTCAGCACAAACACGAAGCTCCCAAGTAAACATATCTCAGGCACAGCTTCAAGAAACATCCTCCTTCGACATTGACACCAACCGTGCACTGAGTTCCATTTTTGGAAATTCGTACATCTATGGAGACACATTCAATATTACTCTGCATATTGACCAGCCAAAGAGGCCACACATTGACCAGTGACAGTTTTCAGCTTCGTTTATGTTGTTTTCTCTGAATTCAGCTGTCTAGTTCTACATTTATTATATGCCGTGTAGTCTAAAAATAACTCCACACTAATCAATTCCATATTTGACTCCCAGGGGCATAATTCACTGTTAACAGTTGTTGTTATATTTCTTGACGCGTTTTTCTTTTCCATTGTTACATATGTTAACCGTTAAACACTGCTTATTCCATTATTTTCCTGAAATTGTTGAATTAATGTTGACCTCGCTGTACACTTGAATCGGTAGTGTGTGATTGGGCTTCATTACGTCGTGACTTAATGCGCGACATAAAAAAGTTCCATATTTATTTTCATTTTCTTTTGTGGTAAGTGAGAAATAGAATCCGTCATTGGTGTTCGGTGAAGATCGGGAATCCCGACCCTCGGGCGCACCGCTCAAGTCCTAAACTCGGCACAGGCTCGTTTAAGACTTAAGTGGTGCGCCTTCGGTTGGGATTTCCCGCTCTTCACCGAACACCAATGACAGATTATTCTCTATATCCGGCACAGAGGTAACTGTTTAGATGGTAACGATGCTCTGTAGAGTTAACACAAAACAATTATCTGAGTGCTGGATATTGCAATCCATACCAAAGAAGTATAAAATACACAGAATGGCAACTGGCTGTAATCTCGCGTGAGCTCGTGTCAGAGCGTGATTTGGCGTTATCTTACTAAAAACAAACATCGGCGAGCATGGAGTTACAATTTGTACCTTTAAAACTACATTTAAAATACATTTTAGCTTCTAAAACAAAATTAGTTTAATTTGAAATGGTCTTAAGACACGAAGTACACAATTTTATTGCCATCGAAAGAAGCGTGGTCATACGGTGATAATTATTTTACCGATGCATAATTGCTTTCGCATACAAAATGGCGCGTGGAGAAAGCGCCACTTCCAGTAAACGAGATCTCGTTTTTTTTTTGTCACGGGAGGTTGGCGAGATTTGCTCTGTATGTCTTTCAAGTTGCCAATCTATTTATTTTTATAGCTCTTTGTCCATACCAACAACCAGTGATAAATTCCTTTTTTGTATGCCGTAATTTTTTTAGATAACATAAAGGCGTTAAATTTAAATAAAACGAATGTATTTCTTGTAGGTACTAATTTACTAACTTAAAGTAGCATATTTTCATTCATGAGTCATCTTATACGTCGGCTGTAAGACAATTTTTTCCAGCAACGTCGAAAATCTTGGAACATTCTGTACGGCCATTCAGTTAAAACATATTCAGTCAATTATCTATTACATATAATAAACCCGGTAAAAGTGGGTTTTTACCTACTAGTAAATCATAAAAACTAAGAAAAGATGAAACTGGTGAATAATTTTGGTATACTGTTACCATTGCGCAAATTCGTTTTTCACACCGCAGGCACACTGGTGTTCACGTTTGTTTATTAGCGAGTGTTACGAGAGCTAAAATTAAACTTTATTTGTACCTAGATCTGGTTATATTTAGTTTTCATAATCTTGATTACTACATAATGTTTTTTTTTCTCTTGCTGACGTAATAGGGATATGAATATGTGGGATTTTTAAAGAAGAATCACACATGGTTCTTCCGTATTTGTTTGCCTGTTGATTTTGTTAATTAAACAAAGTGCGTTTTCTGTTAATTAAACAAAGTGCGTTTTCGCTATGCAAAGAAAGCACGTAAGCTCGAAATTGTACGTGGAAATAACTGTTTATATCACAACCACAATTTAACATACGGCAGTTTACTTGCGGCACCACATATATCATACAATAATATCATTACTTTATTATGCGATACACGTAATATGACTGCACATTACTGAAATCAGTAATAAATCTGAAATCAAACTATTATATGACTGTATCTCGGCTGATATTTGCCCCTGGCTGTTCATTATTTCTGATGTTAGTCCAAGTGATTATTTGTAACCCAGGACACGCCAAAGAGTGTTCTATTATTTCTTATTGAGCTGAGCTATCAACGAAAAGTCAAAAGTCAAACGTGTACCATATGGGCATCTGCAGAAACGATGTAGGTATTTTGCACAATAACTTTTAATACATATCTGAAGAGCTACAGTTACTCTTCTCAAAATCTGCCGACAAAACCTTTCCTAAAAAGTCCGCATCAATCAAAAATAAATCCAATAAAAAATTAACTATAATAATACAACTAACAAACCGTGGTATGGTCCTAAATGTCACAAAAAAACATTACCACAATGCTAGAGAAAAATACCGACAGGTACCAAATAATGATAATAAGATTAACTTTACTTTATGTCAGTAATATGTACAAACGTACAATGAACTATTATACAAATGTACAAACAAAGACAAACTTACAAATGCTGATAGATTAATGTCACTCCAAGAGAAAAGTCCCAAAAAATATTGGCAGTTCCTGAAAAAGCTATAACCTAAACAGCAAAATAGTCCATCGCTCTCAATGCAGGATCTGTATAATCATTTCAAACGCATAAATACTGACATAGCTCAAGAACCAACTGATGTCTCTAATGAAAATGAAATACTTCTCCTACAAGAATATTCCTATTAACAAAATCAAATAACACTGACTTACCAATGGACCTAATGTTTTTGATCATACGGTTCTGCGATACTAACATATGGCTCCGAAATTTTTGGATTCGAACATCTAGACTTACTCGAAAAAGTTCACAATGATTTTCTTAGACAATTAACAAAAGCAAGGAAATGTACACCAATGTACATGATTTACGGAGAATTGGGGAGATACCCTATTGCTATTACTATACAAGGTCGCATGATTTCATATTGGAACCGTCCATTATTATGAAAGGAACATAAACTGGGATACCAAATTTATACTTACATCTTAAATCAAACAAATTATGAATCTAAATGGATCATGAAGATAAAAAGCATTTCAAACTGTGGGAAGACCAGACCTCTGGCAAAATCAACATAATATTGCTGACAGATATATGTCAGATCAGTCAAACAAACACTTGCAGACCAATTTAAACAATTGTGATACGTAAAATTACAGCAATCAAATAAAGGTTTAATATATAGCAGTTTTAAAGAAAGCCCGGAAATCGAAAAATATTTTAAAATTTTACCAATGAGAGATTGTATTACACTGTTTTAATTCCGCACAGCAAACACTAAGGCTCCCTATAGAAACAGGCAGATGGGATGGGACTGCTTTTCTGGATAGGTAATGCAATTTATGCAATAGAGAGGAGACAGGCTCGGAGCGGCACTATTTCCTTAGATGCGACTTTTTCCAAAATCAAAGAAATACTTATTTTAGAAATATTAATATTCCTGAAAGTACTGACTATGGTTTCAAAATCCTATTAATCTCAACTTATGAAAGAGAGTGTGCAGCTTCAAAACTGTAACAATCAAATACTTCAATAGATGAATACCAGTGTCTGCCAGCTATGCCTATAGTCCTTTTATTTCCGTAACATAATTTTATCTATTGCTGCAAACATAGTGCAAATAATGAAATACTTAGTGCTGTTAATAGTACTTGCTATTATTATGTACAATGTTTATCTGAAACTATCTTGTTTTTTTCTCATTTTGGATACATAAATAATACTGTTTGTAAATATAACATAATACCTACGTATAAATAAAATGCACTTGTTAATCTTTATACTTCAGATTGATTACAACACATTTGACAATAGCCAATCAGGTAAAAGTAGTAAGTTCATTTAGAAATTCTATGGAATTTCATTCAAGAAAACCGGACTACTTTCCGCACTTTTCTCATGAAAATCGTGATTTTTTTCACTGTGCTAAAACTGAATTTCTAAGAGGTGTTTTTCATTGTATACACCGAGCAATGTATATTTAGAAATACCTTAATGTTTATTCTAGCATTTATCCTCTGCGTCTCTTGTCTATTTTTCTTTTAAGTATCTGCTTATTATTACTTTTGTTTATACTTTTCTCTTAAAACTGTAACACGTATTGACTATCTTGTACCGGACCACTGTTAGATTATGCTAATTTACCCTTTTTTTGTAATAACCCCATGTTGCACTATAATACCATGTACCTGGGTGAATAAAAGAAATGTTCTGTTCTGTTCTTTAACTTATGTACTACTCGCGCACTGTATTTGTAACGATAACATGTTTATGTTATTATTGAGAAAAGAGGAATCGGGTGGTGAAAAATTATCCGTGAGAAAATAGTTTTACTACCTTTGAGTCGCATTGACAATAAAGAAATGAAGTAAGCCCTGAATTACCAATAAAGACATAATCGACTTTTCCGATAACGTTTTTGTTATCGTTTTCTATTTACAACTTTTATATTTGCATTTTTTGTTGTCTACCTGAGAGAAATATCAATTAAACAATGGAAAAATGCAGTGATTGTTGGATTATATATGGTAAATGCTTTACTGAAGACAGTAATAAAATGGCACGTTTGATTACCGACTAAATAACGGTCGGCATTAAATATCCCGCATTTAGTGTACGCAGGCATTGAATATACACTGTTAAACCTATGTTAAACCTAACCCTAATATCCTTTAGACAGTATATTGTTCACTCAATACGGGCTAGTCCGTTTATGTATTTTTTGTTGGGTTTAACGTCGCACCGACACAATTATAGCTCATGTGGCGACTTTCCAGCTTTGATGATGGAGGAAGACCCTGGGCGCCCCTCCGTGCATTAGTTCATCACAAGCGGGCTCCCGGGTAGAACCACAGAACTTCGTAAGCCGTTTATTTTCATTTTTGAATGGCAAACATTTCAACGTTTTTGTTTCATAGACGACAAGTAAAATCTTTTTTTCCTCGTCATTTTCAGCGTTCTTGTTTCTCTGTGATTTATCTCTCTGAAAATAGATAACGCTTCATCAGGCATATGAATGAAAACATGTACAGACAATTGTACGAACAGCATAAATGTAATGAAATAGCAATGCATTGTTTTAAGGGAGTAAAAATGAACGAAATATAACTATACTGATTTAAAGGGTTAATGATTGCTTGTGATTGTTTTGGTACGCTGTTCAGTACCATATACCGGTACGTGTTGGAGTTACTAGTACATCCGTTTACTGGTTCTTGTTTTTACTAACTAATATTTATATGATGATAATGTTCGATATTTATTTTGGCTGTGTGTTTTTTTTGTGTTTTTTTTTTTATACAATGTCCGCAAAAATATGTCTAATGTTAAGCGAACATAAAGGTGTAAAAGTGCAATATATTAGAAATGGCGGGATATACAATGTAGAACGTTCTAAAGTTATTCTGTGTGAGGTTCTAATGACCTTTTATGACGGATAAGACTTTGCAAGTAAGACACAGAACAACATCCACATGATTGCGTCGCGTAGCGACCCAGTCGAAATTGCGTTGCGTTAAATTTCTGAAACAAACCTGAATAATTCTATGAAAATAAACATGCCTTGTTTTAAGAGGGAGTCCTTTAGATGTAAAGTGTTTTAATAATTACTTGTTCCCGATAAGCACTATAAATGATGCGATATTGTCAAAAACTGACAACAATTTCCTTCCCCCGGCGGACTGTACAGAAGTGTTAGAAAATACGGCACAAATCTCAGCTAAATGGATACATGTGTTAAGAAACGGAGACATTTACAACGGGTAGAAATTCCTTTAAATCATACTTACAATACCGGAAATTTATACAATCGGTCATATGTCTCAATCTGTTCTACGTAAAATTCACGTTCAAATAACGTTGGAACCACTAGATCTGATAAAGATATGGCCAGTGTGAAAACAGACGCTGAGCGGTCATGTTTCGGGGAACCTAGATTCTTTGCGTAAATGTTTGGAAACGGCACCGATCTTTCATATTTTATACTTCAGTTCATTCATATC
Source organism: Mercenaria mercenaria (assembly GCF_021730395.1). Lineage (NCBI taxonomy): Eukaryota > Metazoa > Mollusca > Bivalvia > Venerida > Veneridae > Mercenaria > Mercenaria mercenaria. The sequence continues at coordinate 21,989,257 of NC_069377.1, read as the reverse complement.
ACCCGGTTTTGTTTAAAGCTAAAGTTAACAAGCAAATTCGATGAATTGGTATCCCCCGCCGAAAGGGTTTGTGGTGAAGAATGGCAAAAAGATATATCCGGCAAAACGTTAAGGATGTTAATAAGAAGCAAAGAATTTCATTAGTCAAAATCAATTTAACAGAAAACAAATGTTTAATTAAAGAGTACATAATAAATGTATGGTACTTTGATCCTGACTAAAGAATTTATTTTTAATGGGATATGCTTACTGTAATAAGCTTAGCTTTTAAAATAAAATGCAGTTAATTGAAATGTGAGCTTGAAGTTTAACTGGAACGAAATATTGTCTTTGAGTGGTTTGGCACCAGGTGTTGCTGTTTAACATGTACAATTGAACTTAAAAGAACAGATGTCCTTAAGAGAACACAGGTAAGATATCTTGAACATGGCTGAGGGCAAGGTTTGTGCAGTCACAACTTAACGTGTTGAAGGTTTGAACATTTAAAAAAAAAAAGGAATGGAAATATATATATGTATATATATATAGATATATGTATATATTTATTTTTTTTAGTGGGTGGGGGTGCAGGGGAACGGGAGAGGAAACAAAATTTCACATGTTGATTATAAATATTGATTGAAAATTAAAAATGAAAAAAAAGAAGAAAAAAAAGTAGAAGTTGGGGGGGGGGGGGGCGCAGAGGCGCAGAGGATGCATGATCAGTGGTGGGCATGACTGGGTGGAGAAGTGAGGAGGGGGAATGGTACAACTTGGAAGGTTTGAAAAAAATCTAAAATAAGAAATGAAAAAAAAAATTTTTTTTTCGGGGGTGGGGGTGGGGGAGGGGGGTTGGGAGGGGGAGGGGGTGTGACCATGGCAAGTGGGTGACCAGGTGTGGGTGCGCAACTTCACATGTTTATAATAAATGTTCACAGAAAAGAATGAAAGAAATTTAATGAAATTCTGCCAAATGGTAAGTTTGTTATGTACAAATATGTGGATTTTTAGACAATTAAAGCGCAATAACTCTGAAGTTACAAAAGAAATCCGTATAAAATTGTCTGTGCACAACCACATTATAGTGTTCTAAATTCTGTTGAAGTTTCATAGTTCTAGGTCAAATATATCAAAATTTATGATGCAGAAATAGCCATATCTATAGATCTATAGTACCCTATATAGTTAACACTAGAAACTTCTAAGGGCCATAACTCTGGTGTTACTTGGGCAATCTGTCTGAAACTTGATGGGCCCCATAACCTCATAGTGGTGAACATGTATATGAAGTTTGTTTGAAAAAAAATCTAAAATAAGGAATGATTTTTTTGTTTGTTTCATTTTGTTGGAGCGGAGGGGGGAGGAGGGGGTATAGGGTGGGAGTGGTGTGTGATCAAGGTAAGGGGGTGACCAAGTGTGGGTACACAACATTACATGTTTACAATAAATGTTCATGGAAAAGAATGAAAGAAATTTAATGAAATTCTACCAAATGGTAAGTTTGTTATGTACAAATATGTGCATTTTTATACAATTAAAGGGCAATAACTCTTAATTTACAAATAAATCCAAATGAAATTATGTGTACACAACCACATTATGGTGATCTAAATTCTGTTTAAGTTTCATAATTCTAGGTCAAATATATCAAAAGTTATGATGCAGAAATTGCCATATTTATAGTACCCTATATAGTTAACACTAGAAACTTCTAAGGGCCATAACTCTGGTGTTACTTGGGCAATCTGTCTGAAACTTGACGGGCCGCAAGAACTCATAGTGGTGAACATGTACATGAAGTTTTAAATAAATATTCCCAACCATTTCCTAGATATGGCTCCGGACGGACGGACGGACGGAAAGACGGACGGAAGGACGGGCGGACGGAAAGACGGACGGAAGGACGGACGGACGGACGGACAACGCCAAAACTATATCCCTCCGACTTTCGTCGGGGGATAAAAATGACTACAGTATATCCAGCTATAATAAAAAAAAATACACATACTGATTTAAAAAGGTGGAATTTTTTGACTGAGTGTTTATTTAAAATATGTATACTGTCAAATGCTGACAAAATATTTGCCATATTTTTACTCTTAACATAAATAACTATTTTTCTTTTGCTTCAATGCATTAGTTCTAGCTTTGATGGAAAAGAATATAAAAGGAAATATATTTAAAGTAGGCAGTACTTATATCTACTCCTTTAATAAACTATAAGTAGATAATTGATAGTTTGAATATGAAAAAAACTTTTATTTCTAAAATTATGTATTTAATATGACATGCAAGAAAATGATTCTGTCGCTGGATGTAGGTGCGGGTAGGAATACCTCTTATGGAAATTGTATGTGTCTGTGTCTATTTCCAACTGATATGAAGTTTCTTTATTTTTATTTATCAGAGTGCAGTATATCATTCCTTTGTCGTTCACACTGAAAGTTGTCTTCAAAATACCATTACTTTTTGTCAACTATCGTTATACGAACATTTCGTAACGTCATACCATATTGTTTATTGGAAGCCTAGAAAATATTCAAAGCCTCATTTGGTTGGTTTCAGTTTCAAGTGGTGTCAAATAAGCCTACTTTTTGCGGTGACATGCAACCTTGCCTATGGCCTACTACCAGTCGAAACCATGACAGTTCTTTTAATAAGTACTGTACAGTAATTTCAAGAAACGTGGTCTGCATTTTATACATTTGAATGTCCTAAGTCTACTTCCCAAAACAGATGAAATTCTACCGTCCTCTCGCGAAAGATACTAATGCATCTTGTATAGTTTTAACTGAAACATGGCTCGATGTCAGCGTTTTTGACTCTGAAGTTAACATTAACAATTATGTTATTCAGCGTAAAGACCGAAATCGTCATAGAGGGGGCATGTGTATATATAGCCGCAGGGACATTGCATTCAACTCCAGAGGCGATCTTCAACACCAGGAACTTGAAGCAACTTTTATTGATATTTTATTTCCAAAAACCAAGCCAAAAATATGTGGTGTTATGTACAGACCACTAGTCTAACTTTTATCAAATTTTAGAATCAGTTTTCTTATCATCTTTTAATATTACTGAATCAATGCTTTTAGGAGATTTTAATACAAATGTGTCTTCTGTCAGCAAATGTTCATTAGTCAAGGAATTGAAACCTCTAAGTGACATGTTCAGTTATGTACAAGTGATAAACAACTTCACCAGAGTATCAATTTCATCAACTATTGATATGATTCTAGTATCTGATCCACATAAAATTTCACAGAGTGCTGTAATTGACTCTTGCATTAGTAATTGCATGATAACCTGTTGTACCAGGGAACTGTCACGTGACTCTATTGGTAAACATAACACTGCGATTGTCCGTTCCTCGAAGAATTATAAAAAAGAAAGTTTTCAGCAGTCACGTTTTGGAGCAGACTAGTCCTCAGTTATGAAGTGATGATGTAAATACAGCTTGGCATAATTTTATATCTATTTTATGTCTACATTAGATAGCATTGCTCCTGTTAAACCTATGCGTATAAAGCAACGTATAAAGCCATGAAAAACAAGGCAAATACAGTTATTTTGAATGCTAAAAAGATTATTTTTTTTTCAAGTCATCATTTAAATTCTAAATCCTCGTGAAAAAGTCTTAAAAATTGGGTTTGCCAAGTAAGAAAGATCAGTGCTCAAGTAATATCGATGGAACATAGATGGAGAAATGTGTTTGGCAAATTGAAAATTGCTGAAAAATTTAATGATTTTTATACAGTTGCAGATAAGCTTGTTAGTAAACGACTTAATGTGGCGAATAAGTTTGGAAGCTGTTTCATTTTTAGTGTTTATTCTTCCAAAGGTGTTAAACAAAACAGTTTTTCATTTTCTATTGCGCATACCGAAGTAATCTTTGTACCAGCAAGGCAACAGGCTTAGACTGGATGACTTCATGTTTTTGTCAAAGACGCTGCTTTACTCATTTCTTGGCCTCTCTCACGTATTATTGATTTATCGACAAGGGGTGATTCCAGATGACTTGAAGTGTGCACGCGTAGTTCCCTTATTTAAAACAACGGCAAGACGGATGTTGGGAATTACCGTCCTGTCTCGATTTTGAGTGTTGTATAAAAAAATCTTGAGAGGGTTATTTTTGACCAGTTAGAGGAAAATCTTGTTCAGAATAATCTTCTGTATGAGTTTCATCAGGATTCAGACATAGTTTTTCAACAGGTACTTGTCTCATCCACCTGTCAGATTATATTCGTTTTGAGATGGATAAAGGTCACCTTGCTGGTATGGTCCTACTTGACCTAAAAACAGTCCTTGATAAGTCCACCATTCAATTATCCTAATGAAATTAAAAGCCTTAGGCCTTGATGTCCCTACAGTTGGTTTTCGTCTTATCTCTCTGACAGACATCAGTTAGTTGACATATCAGGCATATTGTCTACACAAGCAAATATTTCTTGTGATGTTCCTCAAGGGTCAATATTAGGCCCTTTCCTCTTTTTAATTTATGTAAATGATGTGTCTGCAGTTATTAAACATAAACTATTACCGTATGCAGACGACTCTGCACTCATAGTCAGTACCAAATATAAGAAAGACATAGGATGTCTCTTGAGTGAGGACTTTGTTAGTGTGTGGCTTATTGCTAACAAACTTTCTTTGCAACTTGGTAAAACTGAAACCATCCTGCTTGGGTCTAAACAAAGGTTAAGGTCCCTGTCCCAACTCAACATAAAATGCAAAGGTCAAAGCATTGAATCCAAAACTTCTGTAAAATACCTTGGTGCAACTCTAGATCAAAGTTTGTCTTTTGAAACTATGGCAAGGTCTATAATAAGAAAATCAAATACCAGGTTGAAATTTTTGTACAGGAAAAGTCAATTCCCCACTCAGTACAAACAGACTCCTCACAGCGTCCCTTATACAATGCTATTTTGATTATGCATTTTCTGCTTTGTTCTGTAGTTTAACCCAAGAGTTAAAACAGAAGTTACAGGTAACCCAGAACAAATTAATTTATTTTTAATTTAAAGTCGATGTCGCATATCGATAAAGAACATTTTGCACGCCTAAACTGGATACCTGTAGCAAAGAGGGCCAATCAAATAAAAACTCTATGTCATGTCATTAAGATTCACTCTAACATTACTCCTGCTTAGATGAGAGAGTATTTTATTCCTGTTAGTACAGTCCATATTTAACACACAAGATTTAGTGTAAACGTTGGTTCTGCTTTGGACAATATGGACAATTCTTATTCAGATAGTAAAAGTTTCGTTATAATTCCAAAAGTGAAAGGTTTCGGTAAAACATCTTTCGCATATAATGGTTGTAACCTGTTGAACAGCTTACCACTAATAGGGATGCAACAGAAATTTCAACGTTTCAGTCAAAGTACAAAGAACACCTGATTAGTATTATCTGAATTTGTTCAAAATTGTTTTAGTCATTGTTTAGGTTCCAGGACGATTTTATCCGGATAGATTTATTCTCTACTAGTTAGTTTTTAACATGCATACTTGTTCATTGTTATCTGTATATTGTTATTTATATTGCCATGATTATGTACATTGTGCACAGAAATTAATCTATCTATCTATGATAATACAGTATAAATATGTGGCATTAGAATTTTATTATTTCTACTTCAAAATACAACAGGTTTGTCCAATGTGTTGTTTGATATGTTTGCTATTATTTTAACGAGTGTTTTACGTGTCAACAGAAATTCAACAAGTTATTATTCGAACCATGTGTCTGGGATACCATTAGGGTATTTGTCGCCATGAACCGCTCCTCTATAGCATTTAACAGAAGATATATTTTAGCTACATGTGCTTTTAAATAATTTGATTTACGTACTTGTTTTCAAACTACAATTGAACCCGGAACGTCAATATGTTATGTACAATGAACGGATAATTATAAGTCCATTCTACTACTATTTTCACAAATATGTTACAAGTGAGATCGGTCGCAAGTTTCTAGTCCCACCCGTTCATGAAAGATCTTATTAAAAACTTAAAAAAAGAATGTATGCCGAAATGCGACACAGAGCCATCAGCCAGACTACAGCGAATATCTACAGCATTCAGTCGGGTGCGTAATGTTGCATTTAATATGATTTCATTTTTATCTATTTATTTATACTCAATGCCTATATCAGTAAGTAATACAAAGTTGTTACTTGGTTTATTTATTCTCTTATTTTGACATAACTGGCCTTAATAAACACCAGACTGAAAAGTTTGACTAAAAAGAATCATGACATGTTTTAACGTATACACATAGATGAACTTAAATCATAATAAAGTCTGGTGTATATTTAAAGTGAGTCAGTATGCCTCCGTCTTTCTTGGGAGTAGAGGGTTGAGATTAAAAAAAACAAAACTAAAATGATCATATAAATTTATATAACTGTAAAATGAGCGGATAAATACGGGGGTCTCCGACACAGATTTTGTGTATCAAAATTTTAGAAAGAGCTGTTTGTATTTCAGGGAAAAATAAGTTATATCACAAAATAATTTACAATAAAATAAATTTCGTTTTATGTGTATTCTGATTTTGTAAACCATTTTCCGATTTCTTTCCAATCTTTATTATCACATTTGTATATATGAATGCATGTTTTTTTAGAGAGGTAATCAATGTGACATAATTATGCTGATATGTACAAATAAGTAAAGAAAATAATTTGTTAAAAAAGAAGGAAAGAGTTAATCAATATATGAAAACCGAACCTGCGAAAATGAACTTTTCATATTCCAATAGCTCTACCGACTTCGCTAATGATGAACGTGTATAAGGTATTAATTGTTATTCAAATATCATAAGGCCAGAGTTTTTTTTTAATTATTTGATACTCGGATTCTGTGCAGAAAAATGTTGACAGCAGGATCGAAAAAAAAAAAAAAAAAAAAAGGCAGTAACACAACAGACGATATGTGATCAAAAGCTTTATCGGATGACTCCTTTGTTCGGCAGCACTTTGTTGCTCCTTGGGTCACCTCAGAATACCTCTTCCCATGTCAAATTTTATTTCCCAAATGCATGTCAAATTCACATCAATGTTGCCATTGTTATTTACATTCGGTTACATCTAGGATATATTTGAGACACAAAAAAATTGTTCATGTTTTCATCTTCTTGGCCTTTACAGAACTTGTGTTTCATTGTCAGTCACACTACACCGTATAGCGTTAACGGACGCCCAACGTATAGAAAAAATGCAGCAGAAAGTTATCCGGTGACGAAAGGCATACCCTGCTGCTGCTCGGTGCCATCGCGATCGGTGTATGGAGCGCATAAAACGCACAATGATCGCAAGATCAACGCACATATACAGGATGAACAACGTTCAATTAACGGACATCACCTTACTAGTAAGGGATTTGTACCGCGTAAAACCTAAGAGCAACGCATGAGAAACTGTCACAATGTTCTTCGAACGTTTGACAAATGTCTTGTCAGTTAACGTCCGTTGAACATACGTTACATCCGTTGCATGGCCGGTAGTAGCCCGGCCGTGAATCATGTCCTCCGGACAGGAACGGGTACAAACCAGGCAAGTACAGAATAAGGAACGCACGAGTAACGAACAAAACACATACCGTAAAAGCACGTATTTTCGCTGGGTCAAAAGTTTGAGTATTTTTGCGAGGTTTCATATTCGCGACAACTTTGTCCGGTTGTGTACGTTCCAAATTTTGAACATGCTCAAACCTTCCACCGGATGGAACGAACATCGCCGGACAAGAAGTGCAGGCACCGCATGAGAAACGGAAAAGAAACGCATGCTAACGGACACGAACGGATTGTAAATGTTTTTATACGTTGGACGTCCGTTAACGCTATACGGTGTAGTGTGACTAAACTGATTTCGCTTTTTCATCGCATATTGTAAATGGTTCAAAGATATTCTTAAATTTCACACTATTTTTTGCATATTGAAGACGCTTTCATTTGAGAGAAAATTGCAACTTAATGACACTGACCGCTAATGCACTGACAAATATTTGAGTTGTCATCATCAGAACTCAGCAAACCATCAGTAATTGTTCTTAATATTTTTTTTGAAATTTTTGTAATTTCATTTGTTTTTTCATGACAGAAAAAAGGGCAGGAGGGTCTGAGTAACGAAAAATCAACAAACTCTGGCCTAACTACACGTATACGATTTATATTGCTTTAAAAGTATATTGTGTTTTATATTTAAAAGACATGTGAATCTATAAATTTTAAAGGGATAACAGATAAGATGCTCTGAACGCTTTTGCTACTTTATTTTGTTAATAGGCCTAAACAGTTACTAGTATGAAGAATGAATGACATACGGCCAAACGTGAAATAAGAATGAATGAAAAAATAGTACAGTTTATGAACAAATTAATAAAATAGTAAAATTTTAATAAATTGAGTATACTTTTCTTAAAAAAGACGGCTGTCAAAAATGTATTTAAAAACAAATATCAGCGGGGTTATCAAAGCCTCTGTCACCATTTAATAAACAATATGAAAAGTATAATTTATTTAAAAACTAGATACAATATTCCACTTTACTTCTTTAATCGATAAAATCCTAAGATTATTTCTGAACAAAGTCTACGAGCTTTCAAAAAGTTACTTTTTTGTGAAACCTAAGAAAATTGGAAGAAAATAACAATGAATCTTGTAAAGTAGAAAAATGGAAACTCCAGTGGTCGCCCAACACGACTAAATGAAAATTTTGCAAAATTGTTTGATTGATGTTTCTGGACGGTAGTGGAAGTACATGTCACCGTCACGCTCAGTATGCCCGGGTAGAGTAGAGTAGTTTAACATTGCACATGTTACAAGTATTCAGTTACAATTTGGAAAAATCTGCAGCGGTGTTCATACGGCGATTTACATGGAACCTTCAATGATACACTAATGAACAATACCAGGTACCGATTCAAATAATGGACTTACCTTTAACGGGAAAACTGTGGGCGGAACTAAACAAACTAGAATTTACAGAGTGGATCTGAGGTTATGGAGCCTGCATATCACAGAAACCGTCAAAAGACAAAATTAAAATACAAGCACAATATTCTTAGGGTGATTAAACATTATTCAAAACCATGAAAGCAGGAGTATTGGAACAACGCAAACCGAAATGTTCAATCTGAAAAACTAAACAATACCACTAACACAACATAAATGGCGTGCTGAACGATCTAAAAAATCGAAATATTACAGCTCTGATTGAATATACGGGTAGACATTTTACAGCCGCCACATGGCACAAACAACGCTGCTGTGATAACAAAATTATACAAAATAGAAACTCCACAGGTTGTCCAACACGACAAGAATTAAAATGAAATCAGCAACAAAAACTCGTTTTTAAATGCATAAAACCCAGTTTTAGTATTAAAATAATCAAGAAACAAAAATTTATGACAAGTAGCTAAGCCAAATTCCTAAGATATTTTCAATTAAAAATAATGATTTATATGCAAAATGTGATTCATTTCTGAGATATTTGTCTGGAAGAACCCGTAAAAGGTCACAGCCAAAATACACACAGACTCTTGTGTTAATCCCTGCAACACACATTAACGGAGGTGTGCACCAGACAGAAGTCACAAAAATACAGAATATTAAGGTTTATTACTAAAGGTTGTGTATAAAATGTGGTCATAGCACAGCTTTTTTAATATATGTGCCATGTTTGGTTTGTCATTATGAACAGATCAAAGTAAAACTGAGGCATCATGCGATAATTATGTAAAACAAGAGCTGTCCATAAAACAGCACGCTCGACTTTTCTCAGTGCTTGACTCCGAATTAGAGCTCTGCCGGTAAAAGGGGCTTAACTCAATCAAAAATATAATCAGAGTATTGTATCAGGGGATTTTTTCTCCTGGTGTAAACTTTATAGTAAATAACTTTTTCATGTTTCAAGTCAAAAGCTTTGATAGTAACATAAATATCTGAATTTACCAAACACTTTAATCAAAAGTTCTGAGTTGTTAAAAAGGGGCATAATTCTGTCAAAATTGTTTCTCCTGGTGAACAATTTGATAGTAAATAACTGTTTTAAGTTTCAAGTCAAAAGCTTCGATAGTAACAGAGATGTTTGACTTTATCACAAACTTAAACCAACAGGGACGGCGATGGCGACGCCGACGCCAACGCCGGGGCGAGTGAAATAGCTTTGCTTCTTCTTCGAAAAGTCGAGTTAAGGTATTAGACCCCTTATAGCAATGTTTAAAAAATGGCATTTGTTTGGTATATTCTTACTGTTGATCGTGCTTCGTACTGTGTTGCAAAATGTTTAAAACAAATTTACCATGCTGTTTTTTTTTTTTTTTTTTTTTTTTTTTTTATAAATTTTGTATAATTTATAGTATTTCCTCAAGCTCAAGTGAGACAAATTTCAAAGTGATGGCCTTTATCCAAAAAGTTTGCAGAGAATTCATTAAACCATTATTTTTCCTTAAAGAAACATCAAACTATTGGTAAACAATTATAAAACTTGAAATAAAACTGTCAATATCATGTTTTTCTAGGGTGCCTGAAGTAAACGGATTTAATGAGACAGACTTCTAACTCCAACATTGAAAAATTAAGGTCGAATCCTGCGGGTCTGTTTTGAATTTTGCTCACTTCCTTCAAAAATAACATTGGGACAGAAGTAAAACCAACCTACATTTCTTCCACAATATGTAATCTAAAGAATAAAGGCAAAATAGATTACTTTTACCGCATGTAACTCAGTATTTTTAAAGATGTCTAACTCTACCCCTTCTGTTTCAGATGTAATTTCACTTTGAACAGCAAGAAAATGTTTAACAAATGACAGTTACTCTTGAAAAAAGTAAAAACTTACTAGAAAAAAGGAAAACAAGGGGAAAAAATGGTCCCAGTAGGGTTTGAACCTACGCCCCCTCCCCACCCCTGAAAATTGCAGTCAAAGTAGGTTTATGGTAGGAATTGAATACTCTTCAAAAAGGAGGTACTCTGTTATGGACCTAATACCTTAAAAGCATTTCAAAGACCTGACTTAATATCGCGAGGAATTGTTTCATTTTGCAATTTAAATAGACTTACAAAGTCTGTTGAGATCAAAAAGTCTGTAATAATATTAATTTCTTCACACTGACACAAAATTATTTTCTCAGAAAAACATTTTCTCTCTAGGCTCATCTCAACATAGAGACAAAGGCAAGAGATATTGTAAATTTTTTTAGAAAGTGGTATCAGAGAGGACTGATTTTATGGCCAGGTGCTTAACATTCAATGGCTCTAACGACTGATGCCAGTCTACAGTTTAAAGATCTTACATTAAACTTATTACTGTCAATGAACAAAAACAACAACAATCGAAAATAAATATAATGAACATAACGATGTTCCGATGTACAGTTATGGTGAAATTCAATCATTTTTCTTCCGGAAAATAGGTCAATAGGTATGGATATAAAAATAGGGAAAAGTGATTATATAACATGCTAATCACAATAAAAACAAAATGATAAACACAACTTGATCACTATACTTGAATCTATACAGGTAAAGTGTGAATGTTTTTAAAACTATTAGCATAAAATTGTAGTGTTATGCACGTTTTAACTTAACCAACGCTTTTGTAGACATGTTTTTGTTCAGATATTTCAAATTTACTCTTGTAGATTTCATGTGATGCAACTGTCTCCATAGTTGTAGACTTCACTGTACACCTGTTAAATACCTGCAAAACAGTTCTAATTAAGCAAATTAAGATACAGCTGTAAAAACCACAACAGCAATGAAAACGGCAGGGACGACAGGAGAGGTACAAACATTAAGAATGAAAAGTAATTTGTTAGAAAAGGCGCCAATAGCTAGAACAAGACAAATATTAATTCTTATTATTTCTACCGAATCTTGATTGCAAAAAAGCACTAAGAGTTACAAAGTAGAAGCATTTTAAAATATACATCCTTATAATTATATTATTTACAATTTAAAGCTAAAAACATACTGTAAACAGATAATGCCGTTGTTACTTTAACTCCTGTTACAATGTTTGAAGAACTTCCCTTAACCTGATAACAAGTGCAATTCCATTGTTTTAGAAAATGTGGTGTCTCACTTAATGTCAGTGGAATTATACTAAAATACATAAAATTAAAGAAGCCGAGACTTTTAAGGTCAGATCATGATCTTTTCAGAATTTACAGCTTTAATTTTTTAACACAAGAACAGACAACAATCTGTTTATTTACACTGCTATACATTTTAGGTTTCATAAGCGTAACAGTAGTGAACATTTGTATTGAATGATGATACATAATATGTTTGACTCTAAATACTAGGTCGTGTACTCACATAACTAAACCTAAAATCAACGTCACGCCCATTGCAGTACACAGACCATATGAAAAATACAGAAATATAATTTCTAAATGGATTTTCAAACATGGCAAAATAATTACTTATCACGCTATAAATCAAATGATATATATACAAATAGCAAACGAATTTACAACTCAGATTGCAAACGTATCGAAACGTTTGAACCTCCATAATACATATTAATGGAAGTGCATGTATATCTTCCTTGGCCGCTAGTTTGAAGGTTATACGTTTTTCCTAACCATCAGACAAACATTTCACAGAATGCCATGAAATACTGTCTACTGATAAAAATTGTTTCGTGTATTATTGCTACGTTATTATTACGTGTTTGAATGAATGTGATAAATGTCCCATTTTTAAGTTCATACATTTTTTCCCCTTCCCACCAGACAAATATTTCACAGAATGTCATGAAATTCTGTTTACCGATAAAAATCCCTTCGTGTACCGAATCACCATATGATTGTGTGAAGAAATATGATAAATATCCTTAGATACCTTAAAAATGTTTCAATGATTTTGTAAATACTCTCAGTTGTTTATATCTAGATTATGTCCCTGTCCAACCAGCCAAACAATCAACAATCTAAACTGATATTTATCAGTAAGATCTTTTGAAACCGCTAAAAAATCACAAACCAAATCACACCCGATCCCATAATTCCAATAACACACTATTACTCTTTTGATAAAAACAAATGTATTCATTGTATTTATATGTTGAAACATTTCAATCTTAGCGATTGGGTTTATTCAATTATGTACTGTTATGATCATGCAAAACACCTTGTTTTGCTTTAAAGTTTCCTAATGTTATAGCTGCAATCATGATTGAACTAATAAAACTTTTGAAAAGTTCGTTTGCGTCAATGTCCACTGTTCAAAAAATGTTTAACGGCTCGAACACACAACAAGACAAAATCAAAGCGATTTGAAGGCAGCAGCCTAATAACATCTCGGCTGCAGAGCTTTGGTAAAATGGCCAAATATTTGGTCTCAAGGTAAGCCGGAAACTAGATGCACAAGGAATGTGTTATGTGGTTAGATGATGCATGACTTCTATCTTCATCGTTTTTTCACAATTTACCAGAATTTGAATTTAGCGATTAATGCACTTGCTACACCAGCACCAGCTGTTGCAGCTGACACAGCAGTTATTCTTGCGGCTCCAGAAGCTAAAGCTGCAGCTGCTGCTGTACTAGCAACCCCAGCACCACCTAAACCGACTACAACAACTGTGCTGCCGACAAGCACTGCTCTCCATATCAGTTGATCCCTTATCTTCTTGTCAAGCTCGACTACCAGTGAAGAAAGCTGAGACTCTATTTTTCGATCACCTTTATAATTTTCCTTGTGTAGGTTTAGCACCTCGGTATGATTTTTTAGAAGTTTATACTGATATATATTTTGTCCAAATTTTGCTATTTGCTCATAAACTCCTTTCACAAATACATCATCCCAGATATTTGCTAAATCCTTGTTTTCTATTCGTAGTATTCGCCTACCACATTTCTCAGCAAGTGGACTTATTATAGGTGATTTTTCCCAAAACTGCTTGAAGTGTTCGTCTGTCTTGAATTCACTCCCATTAGTGAAAACTATTATGCAGTGGTCAAACATTTTTTCGCCAAATAATATTCGAAGATGATCAATGGTATATTTTTCATCTTCCGTCATGCGGTTCTTCGAACTGAAAACCAACAAGAAGGCATGTGGGCCTGGACAGATATATACGGACTTCTGTACTTCTAGCATTCGTGTTATCAAATCAACATCAGTGTCCATTAACCCTGGAGTGTCTACTACAATGTATGTCATATTTCGTTTTTTGTCAAACCGCTTCCGCATACTGCATGTCTGGGTTATTGAGCAAAGATCCATTTCTTCGTCAAAGGCATGACGCCCTAGCAAAGAGTTACCAGTAGAACTTTTGCCATTGCCTGTTTTTCCGATCAGTATAATGCGCCTCTCCTCAGCTGAATTCCACTGAATCTGCTGTTCATATAAGAAGTTAACAAAGTTATTTTAAAATGTACAAATTATATAAATATAAATTCTTCAGTGTTTTAAAGAGGTTAACTTTTTTGTTCAACAGAAGCAAACTAAGGAGAACCATTTATTACTTTTATTGACATTTTACAAATACAGTCAAACCTGTGTTAAGGACGACCTCTGAACAGAGACCAACTGACTCTAAAGACCACATGTTTTGTTCTCCATTAGAACATTTATATCGTATTTTAACCTGTGAATAAAGACCACCTCCCAATAAAGACCACATTTTTGCTCTCCCAAGGGTGGTCTTTATAGACAGGTTTGACTGTATACCTATTGTGGCAGTTGAAAACCTATTTGTGATATTCACAGAGATGGTGATTATACATACTACATGAAATATTTAGCAATTTATTAAATGGAATGGCTATAGTTTGGGCTGAACTATAAATTAGTTAGACTTTCTATTTAAAGTTAAACAAGCACTAAAGCGTTGATCTAGTATAGATATAACATTTGATCTTTTGTATTGCCTAAAAGTAAAATTAGGAAGTTCATGTACCAAACATGAGAAACGTTAATAACTAATATATTTTTGTATCAACATTATGGATAATACTTAAATTCGTACTAAAACGTTTCACAAATAAAACATTAAAGCCTTTATTCTTGAACTTGCAAAAACTTTGTTTTGTACGTTGCCTGTTATTTTCATGTCTATTGTGGTTTATAACACTTTAAGAAATTTATTCGATCAAACACTTATTACTGTATTTAGCCAGTACAAATACTTAATAGATAAAAGACATTGTGTCTGAAATCATTCGTCCTCCACCTCTGATAATTCATGTGGGAAGTTCGCAGTAACTTGCGGAGAACAAGTTTGTACCGATACAGAATCCAGGAATAATGATAAGGCTAAATGCCCGCCGCTACATGACTGAAATACTGTTGAAAAACGACGTTAAACCCAAGACGAACAAACACATTAATAAAAACACAAAACTGCTCATAGCGCTTATGACTACAAAAGACATGTTTTATAATAGAAATGTAACACTATACCCATCCTTAATACTTAAACAATGCTTACAGCGAGCTCGTGTGGCTAAAAGTTAATTTACATTTTATACAGTATAACCTGCTTGAGGGAACTGCGTGAATTAAATTTTACATTGCCTTGGTAACTGCCCTTTTTGAAACCAGAACACCGGTAATAGCGATACAGTCAAAGGATTTACTTGAAAAATAGATATACCTTATTACCAAGACTTCTATGCAAGGCATCTGAATTAATCGGTAGGTACTGTTTTTTTCTAGATTCACACAAGATTTCAAGTTGTCCATATAAACTGTTCATGTCGGACTTTCCATTAGAATCGTTTTCAATTCTTGCGATCCGGCCTCCACATCTGTTGACAAGTTGCGATAACATGTTTGACTTCCACACCCACTTTCTGAATTTCTTTTCGTTTCTGAAACTATCCCCATGTGTGAAAAGAACGATACAGTGGTCGAATAAGTTTTCGCCAAATGTAAGCTCAAGGAGATCGATAGTGAACTCTTCATCTTCCGTCATAAAGTAGTTCGGATTGAAGACTATCAAAAAGGCATGTGGCTCTGGGCAGATATCTATCGACCGCTTTATTTCATCCATCCTTTCTTTCGGGTTTACTTCAGTGTCTAGCAACCCAGGAGTGTCTACAACGATGAAATTCACATTCTTTGTGTAGGACTTCCGAAATTGACAGTATTTTGTCACAGAGCTTAAACCACATCCTGTGTCAAAGATTTTACGTCCAAGCAAGGAGTTAGCAGTTGCACTTTTGCCACCGCCAATTTTTCCAATTACTATGACTCGTCTCTCAGATGTTTCCATTTTTTAAACCTCCTGGAATTATAGTGAAATTCATATACAAACTGTTACATGACAGACTTATTTCATTTCGATAGAAAACAAACCAACAACGACTTTTATGAAAGATAGATTACGTTTGAAATTTTTATGATACATATGTCCATTTCAACAATAATTCTATAAATAAGTTTGAACACACTGAGAATTTGAAAATGTCGATAGGCACTCGGTCAAAATATTTCGTGAAAGTTACGAGCAACAGTAAATGGAACGCAAGAAACATCAGCACTACTGAGTATTAGAACTAAAGCTGTTTAATGTTTATCACAATATATCTCACTTAGATATCGTGACTAGCCCGCCCGCTTAGCTCAGTAGGTAAGAGCGTTGGTCTACGGATCTCGGGGTCGCGAGTTCGATCCTCGGGCGGGGCGTATGTTCTCCGTGACTATTTGATAAACGACATTGTGTCTGAAATCATTAGTCCTCCACCTCTGATTCATGTGGGGAAGTTGGCAGTTACTTGCGGAGGACAGGTTTGTACTGGTACAGAATCCAGGAATACTGGTTAGGTTAACTGCCCGCCGTTACATGACTGAAATACTGTTGAAAAATGGCGTTAAACCAAAAACAAACAAACAAACAAACAAAGATATCGTGACTGGTAATTTCACTATTTTACCATCATGGGTTAACCTTGTTATCAACGACAACTAGGACGCTTATTTTCCATGAATAGTTGTTAGTATGACTTTTGCAATATCATATATTGTCATATGACATGTTTTTAAAACGTTGTTTTAGTATATTAAAGTGCAAGAATGGCATATGGCTTGCATCGGCGTAACCTCTCCCTTAGTTGCTTTCATTTTCAGGTTACTGGCAGTTCATTGGCAGTACCCGTATTTTAAACATAATATACACAGGATCTTACATGTATGTCTTTTAATACTGAATTTATTTAACGAGATTTTTTTATCATTTCATACAGCACATTTCATATATTCAATGTTGAATGACACAAATGTAAAATTCATTTCATTATTCATTACATTTTCTACTGATACGCTTACAGTTCTTCATTCTGTACTTATCATGGGCAAGTACTCATTGAACTTGTACGGTCAATGTCAAAATGTTATTACATGTACTCGAGTGTAATATCAAAAGTATGACATGGCATTATTTCACTCCTTACGATGTCTACATGATGTTTATAGTCTCCGTCTACCATGACGAAAATGATATAAGAAGGGTATATTCTGAACTTTAGAATATAATATACCTAATCTAATTTGAACAAATAACTGATCCTGTTTCAGTAACAATTAACGTAGAATACAATATTATGAATGATTTTTGTAAAATTTCATTTAATGCTGGGCTGTGTATTTGTTTGTTTGTTTGTTTGTTTGTTTGTATTGGTTTAACGCCGTTTTTCAACAGTATTTCAGTTATATAACGGCGGGCATTTGACCTAACCAGTGTTCCTGGAATCTGCACCAGTACAAACTTGTTCTCCACAAGTAAGTGCCAACTTCCCCACATGAATCAGAGGTGGATAATGAATGATTTCAGACACAATGTCTTTTATCAAATCGTCATAGAGAACATACGCCCCGCCCAGGAATCGAACTCACGAACCCGAGATCCGTGGATCTGCGCTCTCCCTTCTGAGCTAAGCGGGCGGGCTGCTGCGCTGTGTACGCACCTGCTGTTGTAAATGGTATGCATCGCAAACCTATTTATACCTTTCTGTTATACGAAATTCGTTGTTGTATAGAATGCAAAACCACGGTAATATGTCACTTGATAGATTTACATGGAACAGGAAACATGTAGTTTTCACTATTATATATAACTGCTTTTTTGTATATTTGGTTGATATTGTGAAATGATGAGAATATTATGAATTCTGCTAAAACTATGACTAGAATTGAACTAGAACTGTGGATTTTAAGAAATGTAATCTTAAGTGTAGCCTTGGAAGGCGTTGATAATTCCTGCTTTGTCAGACGAAATTATACCTTCTTACTATGCATTGAAAATCCCACCAAATGTGCGCTAATGCGTATTAATTTGGCATTTATCGAGTTTCTGAATTTGCATGTAGAAAAAAGTTAGAAATTGTCAGACTGGATTCACAGACTGGATTCACAGGCTATCTTAGGTACACTGTAAGCAGACATTACAAGATTCAAGAATATTTATTAAGTAAATGTAAATATACAAACGTCTCTTATTATATAATTCAATCATTTGTTGAATAACACATACAGACAATGTATATGGAAAATAAATGTTATGTGTTTAAATCATATTATAATAAAAACATCTGAGATAAATTCCTATATTCCTATATTCGTCAGTAGTTATGGTCAAAACAATCAATTTTATGATTTAAAATTTCTCTGTGCGAGCCAGTTTACAATAAATTCGGTGCAATTTTGTAGAATTTTGATATTTTTGCTTTTATTCCACTTTAATGATGTTCCAGAAGAACGATCATGTCTTTGCTAATTGTTTTGAACGAGTTCAGAAGTTCAAGTTATTATTCTAATCATGTGTCTTTGGTATCATTAAGGTATTTGACACCATGAATCTGTCCTCTTTAACATTAACTTGAAGATACATTTCACATGTGCGTTAAAAAAATTATTACTATTTACGAACTCATTTTCAAACTACAGTTAAACCTGGAACGTAGATATGTTATGCACGTTGACGAAAAACAATAATGACAGACAATTTATAGAACATGCACAATTTTTCACCTATGCTCTTAGTTACAAAATGAGACCGTCCAATCTGTTCCATAAAAAAAGGAAACAAGGACCCTATTCTAATATCAGACAGAAGGGCAGAAATATGACTCAGCGACAACAGTCAGACGAAAAGCAAATGATATACATTTGAAGAATTGGCAATGACAAAAGTTTAACTTGTAAATGCATTCTTAAACGAACAGAATTCAAAACGAACACTATTAATCGCATAAACGGTCGTATAATTATCATCGTATACTTAACAGGGTAAAATGACACTGAAAGGTGTACTTCTCAGTAGTACAACATGAGGAAGAGCTCTGTTCAGAGCTACATGTCATCTTGTTGATTTTAGCTCGACCAGTCGTAATGACAAAAGAAAAAGTATTAACTGTTGACTGACTTCGTGTAACATTTGACAAGGATTTGAACATTGTATTATTGTTTTCACCAGTGGAAACCAATATCGGACAGAAAAGCAATGTACGCAGTGATGAAAAAATCAAAGTACTGATAGTATTGTACAGGTGGAAGGTGGTTTATGTTAGTGCATGTATGAAAAGAATCCATTCCAAAAGTGCACAAGTAAATACATATATGATTTGATTCAGCTAACCATCAATATGATACTGCAATTTGGTGATATATACAGTTATGCATTCAAACCCCCTGTACTGTAAGGAGATATTGAGTAAAGGCATGCAGCCGATAGTTATTTATAGTAAATTACTGCGCCACTGGTATATATTCAAAGTATGTTGAACTATTTTTATTGGGCATGAGTACTTGTAAGTTTGTGATCAAGTCCACGGCTGCCTCAAAGGTAGCGTTAGAGTAGGCCAAATTTTCTGGTATGTAACGATAATAACGTCATTTGAGTAAATAATTCCGCATTGAAATACATTGTACAGCGGATAGATACGAAATTGTTGTGAGACTAAATTCTTCGCGGATACATAGAGAATGTGATTTTGATAAAGCACGTTCCAAAAACTTTTTATTAAGCTTAGATTAGAGTACATGGTAAAACATATTCGATGGTTCTGAGAATTTACCCGAGGAACAGCATAAGTATGGGGTCTAGGCATAACTTGCAGCAAGTCGTGTTTGCTGTCGTTACACTTCCAAGAGTGTTGAAGCATTACAGGCGGGACAGTAATCAGTTGATTCCAATGATATCAACGTCCGACAACTTTAGCAAAAGGTACTACTGCAGTTGGAAGAGCACAGTTGTTGCTAGCTAAAACAATTCAGCTTCAGAGATGCTATATGCTGTTTTAGATCTCTGAGCTGAAACGAATCCCTATTGAAACCTAACCAGAAATCGTGCCAGAAGTCTGTCACGCTATAATTTCATCAAATCAAATGCCTCAAACTCTCCTTCTAATTTAATATATCTCATATCCATTTTTCTTTGAATCTAGCATAAAATGTACCATGCAACACCATTTGAAAATGAGTTATAATACATAAACGTTTCAAATGGGTACCGCTGTCTGCAACATTTTGCCCACAATTGCAGTTGTCACGTGATCGAAGTACTCTCCATTTTGAAAACAAATCTAGCGGTAAAGAATAGTTAATTATGGATTCTTTTGTGAATTTAAACTTTCTAAGGTATAATTCTATGAACTTAATCAAAAATTCATTCATTTTTGTCAATTAAATTCATTCAATATATATATAAAAAAAATAATCCTAAAATTAACATGTGCTTCGAACTTCGCATGACGTCATCAGTTTCTCGCGCGAGTCAGTGTGCAGATATTGCGTTTTTTACCTGGTTAGGTAAACAAATGGGGTTACGCCGTAACTTAATGAACGCGACCATCAGAATATAAAAATAGCGTCAGTAAAGTTATGGTAGACAGAACTAAGTTGTTGCCAAAGCATCTCTGTTATCTTGGAGAGCGACGTTCTTGTTGAAATCGAATGAAACGCTAATGATTTAAGAAAATAATTTGGAAAAACGCTTTACATATTTCCTTCTTTATTATATTTTAAACGAGTTTTAAATACTTCTTTATTCTCACATTAACTACGTTAAATGTAAGCAAATGCGGCTCGTATAGTACGAAGTTTATTTAAATGCTGTTATTGGTTTATGCTTAAGCCGGTGCTAGGGGGCGTGGGCAGTGTTGCATTTTCCATATGTATGCTTATCCTTTTCACTTAGGGGCCGACCATTAGGACTTCTGGGGGTGGGTGGGGACCCTAGGATTTTAAATGAAGATTTTTTTTTCGCTTTCTTTGAAAGACAGAATTATCTTTTATTTCAGAACTTGCAGGTCAGAATATTATTTTTTTCAGAATAAAGCGGAGATTATTCTTTTTTTTCTCAAAATGTTTTATATTATTATCAGCACGTAAATGAAAAACGTTCTGTATTGAGTCATTTGCTTGAATAAGTGCACATAAAATAGGTAAGTGCAAGCCTCTCGTTTAGTTTTGAGAACAGTCACATACTGGAGAGATGGTTAGGTAAACTGCCTGCATGTATATGACTGAACTAGTGTTGAAACACGACGTTATCTATTTTTTAAACCTAAACTAAATCAATACTAGTATAATATAAATGTTCAATTTTTTATTTTGCGCATATTGTCAAGTACAACGGTGCCATACAAACGGATTAAAGTATAAATTATACCTATAGGTTTGCTATTGTCCATTTTAGCACTTGCTATATTTTTTTACAATTGGACATTTGGTAAACCGGACTATTTGCCATTGTTAATCACGCGAAATTAGCATATCATTTAGGATAGTATAAAACAGTATGAAATTTTCAACAGACTTATATCAAAAATATTTTGCGCCATCACATGTTCATATTTGCATTTTAGATTGTAGATTATTCCCTGATAGCATGGTTGCAAATATTTTGTGTATTTTGCAATTTCAATTTTATTTTTTAATCTATTTTTTTACCTCATTCAAAATTTCGTGTCGCAGCTTCCCTTTTTCTTTCCATCGTGACGAAACTAGACTACAAGGTTTGCAAAATGTTTCTTACACCTTTTGAATTATTTCGCGGTTTTGCTATCTTGATCTCGCGCTTTGCGCTTCATGCATCACTTTCTCTATCGATATGCGAAGCGCAAGATAACGATGGCGAATTGCAAGATCGCGAAAATTCAGCAGTTTTGTGCTCTGCATCGTGATTTCGCACATGATAAATTCTCGATTTCGATAGTGATCTCGCGCTTTGCCATCATGATTTTGCACTTTGCTACCATTAAGATTCCGCGCTTATCGCCTGCGCATGATGGACAAGCCAAGATCACAACGGCGAAGTGCGAAAAAGCCCTAAAATTTCAGGCTTTAACATTAGCATTGGGTAGACATTTTACCACCAATACTGAATCATAAAAATGTTAAAAACATTGCATGATTGTTGATTTATTTCAACGATATCTAAAACCAAGTATTACACTGAAATATTGATTGGACACTTTTTCAGAATGTTGCATAAGGTCTCCTGAAATATAATACATATAATTTAGTAACCTATAAGGCCATTGAAAAAAACTGCAATCACCAATTACAAAGAAAGAACATATTTTTCTCACTGTGAATGGGTTGTCAGATACTGTTATATCGTATGACTTGTACCGGTGTCAAACCTTAACAATACGTGTAGGACTTAATTACGTGTAATTATTTGATTTCTATAATATTTTATTTTCTACAACATTGTGACCATGGAATAATTGATAATTTATGCCTCCCTTAGAAGAAGGAGGGGTATATTGTTTTGCAGACGCCGTTCGGTCGGTATGTCAGTCGGTCGGTCTGTAGACCAATTGGTTTCCGGATGATAACTCAAGAACTCTTAGATCCAGGATCATGAAAGTTGATAAGGAAGTTAGGCATGACCAGCAGATGACACCTATTGATTTTGAGTTATGTTGATCAAAGGTCAAGGTTAAAGTGACCGACTAAACGGTTTCCGGATAATAACTCAAGAATACTTAGGCCTAGGATCATAAACGTTGATGGGGAGGTTGATAATGACCAGCAAATGACTCCTATTTATTTTGAGGTCAGATGGTTAAAGGTCATGGTCACAGTGACCCTGAACAGTTAAACGGTTTCCGGATGATAACTCAAGAATGCTTTGTCATAGGATTATGAAAGGTGATAAGGAGGATGGTCATGACCAGCAGATGATCCCTACTGATTCTGAGGTCAGTAGGTCAGAGGTCAAGGTCACAGTGGCCCGGAGCAGTTAAACTGTTTCTCGAAGATGACTTGAGAACGCTTTAGCCTATGATCATGGACGTTTTAAGATGTTGACATTGACTGACCAGCAGCTGAATCCTATTGATTTTGAAGTTAGTAG
The DNA here is from genome assembly GCF_021730395.1 of Mercenaria mercenaria. NCBI lineage: Eukaryota > Metazoa > Mollusca > Bivalvia > Venerida > Veneridae > Mercenaria > Mercenaria mercenaria. Next base: position 21,965,955 of record NC_069377.1, on the reverse strand, counting down.
ATCAAAGGTCAAGGTCACAGTGATCCGGAACAGTTCAACAATTTCTAGATGATAACTCAAGAATGCTTGGGCCTAGAATCATAAAAGCTGAGAGGGAGGTTGGTCATGACCAGCAGACGACCCCTAATTGTTTTGAGGTTACATATGGGAAAATTAGACCCATCGTGAAAATCACCACAAAAGCCGATAATACGTTTGGCCAGGTAAATCGCTGTCGAGACAGTTCGCTAGTTTTCGGCCTACTCCGCATTTCAGATCGATGTCTAACCCTTCTTCGCCAATGTACCGTTACATTAATAGATTTAGGGATATTGTTAAGTCTAATTTACAGTGATTGCAAAGAGAGATTAGAAAATAGAAACCTAAATGGCTGTTGGTGGTTTAATCAGAATACCATTTATAACGGTATTCTCAACAAACACATTATTATAAAACCAAACAATGACTTTCCAAAAGTAATTTCTACTTTCTTACAATCAGATGGAAACCGCTTTTATAATACTTTCTTTGATGTTCATGATTATGAAATAAAGATTTTAAGTAGTTTTTTCTGTAATCAAATAACTGCATATTTATTATTATGTCGTGAGCGGTGTCCAACTACTGTTCAACTAGCATAGAATTTTATGCCAGCTCGAAGATCGAAATTAAACTTCATAACTTATCGAATTTTGATCCTAAGCTACACCTGAAGATTGAAAAACGTCAAATTGCAAAATAGCTTTTAATTTCGGGCCAGCTCAATGATCGAAATTTATAATATTCCAAAAGCCAAATTTCGATCACGTATTGAATGAACAGCCTGTTCCAAGTTTGATATTGAAATGAAAAAGTCAAATATCGAGCAAGCAATTAGTGTCGAACCATCTCGAAAATCGTACTTCAAATTTTGAAAAGCTGAATTTCAGTATAATACTGAAACTGCGATCTGCTGAAGACTGTAAGATTAACAAGAGCACCGCCTTGCGGGTGCTGACGCTCATCTGATTTTTTTTGTATAATAGAAATATTGTCCTACCCATGATTTTCTAAGTCTAAAAAGGGCCATCATTCTTGCAAAAAGCAGGATAGAGTTATGTTTCTTGATGTACAGTGTCCACTTATGATGGTGAAAAACTGTTGCAAGTTTTAAAGCAATAGCTTTGATAGTTTATGAGAAAAGTTGACTTAAACATAATATTCAACCAAGAAAATGATTTTTCTAAGTCCAAAAGGGGCAATAATTATTGCAAAAAGCAGGATGGAGTTATGTTGCTTGCTGTACAGGGTCAGCTTATGATGGTGAACAAGTGTTGCAAGTTTCAAAGCAATAGCTTTGATAGTTTAAGAGAAAAAGTTTACCTAAACATAAAACTTAACCAAGAAATCTGATATTTTCTAAGTCCAAAAGGGGCCATAAATCTTGCAAAAAGCAGGATGGAGTTATGTTTCTTGCTGTACAGGGTCAGCCTATGATGGTGAACAAGTGTTGCAAGTTTTAAAGCAATAGCTTTGATAGTTTAGGATAAAAGCTGACCTAAACATAAAACTTAACCAAGAAAACTGATTTTCTAAGTCCAAAAGGGGCAATAATTCTTGCAAAAAGCAAGATGAAGTTATGTTTCTTGATGTACAGGGTCAGCTTATGATGGTGAACAAGTATTCCAAGTTTCAAAGCAATAGCTTTGATAGTTTAGGAGAAAAGTTGACCTAAACATAAAACTTAACCAAGAAATCTGATATTTTCTAAGTACAAAAGGGGCCATAAATCTTGCCAAAAGCAAGATGGAGTTATGTTTCTTGCTATACAGGGTCAGCTTATGATGGTGAACAAGTATTCCAAGTTTCAAAGCAATAGCTTTGATAGTTTAGGAGAAAAGCTGACCTAAACATAAAACTTAACCAGGCAACGCCGACGCAGACGCCGACGCCGACGCCGACGCCGACAACCGCTCAAGTGATGACAATAACTCATCATTTTTTTTCAAAAAATCAGATGAGCTAAAAATCGTGCAAGATCGGATATATCGAAATTCAAGTTTTTATGCCCCCAGCATCTACTGATGCGGGAGGCATATAGTGATTGTCCTGTCCGTCCGTCCGTTCGTTCGTTCGTCCGTCCGTCCGTCCGTCCATCCGTACGAGGTTAACCAAATGGGACCGTTTCGTCTAGCATCAATACCCCTTACTAGAATGACTTGATACTAATGCAGATGTAACCTGTGACCATTCCTCATCTTCAGACATCACCTGACCTCAGTTTGACATTGACTTTGAACTTGACCTCGTTTTGGACTTAGGTTGCTTTGTATCGACAAGGATGCCACCGGGGGCATCAGGCGTTTATTGAACACAGCTCCTTGTTAAAAATCTAAATAGATTATTTTCGGTATTATATTTCAAGCATGCTCGAATTTTCAAAGCAATCGAATTTAAAACTGGTATTGAATGTGAAACTATCTTTTAAACAGCCAGCTTCCGGGAAAACCCAGTACTGGTGTCATGTGAGAAGTCATGGTCGTGACCCCTTTCACGGATGCTCGAACCCACAACACCTGGGTTGAGCGGCCGACACATTATTCACTGGACGACCGCTCCCCTCAAAATATTTGAATTTCGGTCATCCTGCTGGATCTAATTTCAATTCTGCCTCGGAATTCGACGAATTCTTTTTATTTTAATTTCGATTTCCAAGTCTGTGCGAAATTCAATGTAAGCGAAATTCAACATCACCCTTTCAAAATTTGAATTTTAATTTTCTACTTCTAACTTGCCCAAAATATGCCGCCTAAAATTTCAACGTTTCTTTTTTAAATTTAGAACTTCGATCCTCAAGCTGTTTAAAATTGACTATTGGCTGTAAACAAATCATATTATGAAGCGTCCACTAATTTATAAATCTGTACATGTGTGCTGTTTAGCGGGTGAGAAGATATCAGTCTTTACCGTTAAGGAGCTTAAATTCCGTAATAATTGACGGAAACATACGAGAATGTTCGAGTCTTTCCGATAAGGAAAAAAAACCTATACTCATATACAAAATGCTTAAAAAAGACCATTTTCTTCTTCACCTAGAAACCTGAAATTAGTATGAAACAATAGCTAAATGAATATAGATTACTAAGTCGTTTGCAAAGGTCTTTAAGCACACATAAAAATCTATTTATTCTTTGTTAAACAGAAGAAATTTCAGCAAAATATCCATATTTTACTATATTCTAATTGTAGATACACAGATATAAAGTATACGCAAAAAAGACCATTTTCTTTTAAATTCATTTTTAAAATAAAATATTCATAAGAAAGACAATGCATTGAATATTATCACATCGTTTGCAAAGCTAAAATACCTATAATACTTTTTCCATGAATTTAAATAAAGTAAAGGGCTCCTTCTTTGCGCTATATAAAATATTTTCACTCGTGTGAAAAATCGATGGGTCTAATTTTCCCATATGGAAGGTTAAAGGTCAAGGTTACAGTGAGCAATTAAACCATTTCCGAACGATAACTTGAGAACACTTGGGCCTAAGATTACGAAACATAAAAGGGATGTTGATCATGACCAGCAAATAATCCCTGTCGATTTTGAGGTCAGTAGGTCAAGGTCACATTGACTCAGAACAGTAGAACTTTTTTTGTCAAATCACTAGAGAATGCTTTGGTCTAAGATCACATTTGGTACAGTTTACTTATGACTGGTTAATGACCCATAATTACTGATTTGAGGTCTGTTCTTTGTGCAATTACTGAATACATCAAAGGCGGTATTTCGTGTTCTACGACCTCTTGTTTCATACCTATCAGTATAATTATAAAATATATCTATGATATCTGAAAATAACATTATAATTATTATGCGTGACATAATGCAGTGTTATACATTTTTTTCCTATTCAAAAGATTTTAGCCTTGAAAAATTGTCCCTTTGCCGATTTCACAACCAACAGTTTATCAATTTTTGACATTGTATTACAGTTTTATTATAAAACTTTGACTCTTTAAACCGTTAGCACAGACGGCGTATGAATGCAATATTTCACATGGTCAGGATTATTACAAAATAAGCAAGCAAATAGTAGGATAGTAACTGTACCTAAATTGTTATACAACTGCAAAGACAATTATTGGTGAATTTCAATGCACGTTAAATCACCTATTATACAAACCAGTTTGCTATACTTCAGTTTACTGTACTTCAAACATAATATGAAGTAAGCAAATTGCCAATGATTGCGTATTAATCTCTGTTGCATGATGCATCCAAATAAATTAGCCAGTTTAATTGTGTATGCATATCAGATTTTCACACACAGCTGTGTATCTGCGTATAAGCAGCTACGCGCCTGGAAACCGATATTGTCCTTAAAGGTAGAATGTTATTTAACAAATATTTTCAAAGTGTCATTGTATACTAGGAATACACCGTCATTTCGGTAACCAGTAATAAAGAAACATTCAGTTTAGAATGCAGTCTGAAAGATTTTTAAAATGTCATTTCAATGCTGCACTGCATGAGCACTGGCGTTTTTTTAGGAATTATACATTGCAAAACTAGTTATGGATTTTTGTAACTTGAAGGTCGTTGCGTGTTTTACGTATAGCTTGCAAAAGTCAGTTAATGTCTATATCCCTTTGTTACTTTAAGGTAGTTGCATTATTATAGAAGTTATTTGAATCGACTGCTACCCTTTGTACTGACAATCAATTAAATAACTTAAAATAGAATAATTGTTCTCGGGTTTCTTCGGCTAAATAACCGACGTTAGATTTTGGAACATAAACTTTTGAAACAATTAAGGTATAATTCATTCAACAATTGGGTAATATTTCTGTTTGAACGAAGTTCACTAAATAGCTTAATAGCAAAGACGCCTAATATGGTCTACAAAATTTTGACACATTTTAAATATTAATATCTATAGTCTTTGATATGAAGAGAATTAGTTATCAAAGTACAGCATTATGTAATTTCTACAAACAAATGCAACGGTTGTGTCAAGAGAGTGAGACATTATATAATAGTTTACATTATTTTGGCTGATTTTATAAAAATGAAGAGGACATTTTTTATTTTTGAACAAAAATACTTAAGCTGAACCGGAACTGTCAATTTAAAGAAACTTTAAATCTAGGGTGAATTGTAAGTAGACATTACATATTCAAGATTATTTATTTAGTAGCATAAAGTCTAAATGTTTCTTGTTACATGAGATAAGAATTTGTTGAATATTACATACAGTATATGGAAGATAAAGTTAAAATGATTTAATATAATAACAAGAGTGTTATGATGACCCTGGATCGCTCACCTGAGTAATATGAGCTACATGTTTCAAATGTCAAACTGATGATTAAATATTAAGAATGTCAGTAGGTCACATTCATGGTCAATGAAATTCAGTTTTACGATTTATGTGCAAAACTTTGAATGTCATCAAAATTTCAAGGCTGTATCTTAAAAACAAGAATGTAGGTCAGTAGGTCAAGGTCACAATCAAGTGACATCATATTGCTTGGGGTCATCAGGTACTTATAGTTAAACAGTTGGAAATAGGATCAGATGATTTTTAAGTATTTTTCCTATATAACTCACATAATAACTAAGTGACCCCAGGGCGGCGGGCCTCTTTTAACCCCAGGGGCATAATTTGAACAATTTTGATAGAGGACTACTAGACAATGCATCATGCAAAATATCAAAAGCCTAGTTCGTATGGTTTCAGACAAGAAGAATTTTAAAGCTTTTTCCTAAGTCTATATAAAACTTGGGACCCCCAGGGCAGGGCCTCTTTTCACCCAAGGGGTACAATTTGAACAATTTTGGCTGAGGACCACAAGACAATGCTACAAACCAAATATCAAAGGTCTAAGTGTTGTGGTTTCAGACAAGAAGATTTTTAAACTTTTTTTCCTATATAAGTCTATGTATAGTCTGTGTTCAGACCGTATGTTTTGTTCATAGGAGATAACTCCTGTACTGAGGTTATTCAAATTTTGTATAATTATGTCTCTTTTCTTCTTAAAACATAATCAGAGCCAAGACTGATGAAGTCAGAATATATAAAAGAATTAGTTTTTCTAAAATAGAAAAAAGATTATCTAGTCGGTAGCCAGACTAGTCTATGTAAAACTTGGGACCACCGGGGCGGGGCCATATTTGACCCTAGGGGGATAATTTGAACAATCTTCGTAGAGGACCACTAGTTGATGCTACATACCAAATATCAAAGCCCTAGGCCATGTGGTTTTGTACAAGAAGATTTTCAAATTTTTCCCTATATAAGTCTACATAAACCATGTGACCCCCGGGGCGGGGCCATATTTGACCCTAGGGGGGATAATTTCAATAATTTTGGTAGAGGACCTCTAGATAATGCTACACACTATATATTAAAGCCCTAGGCCCTGTAGTTTTGGACAAGAAGATTTTTAAAGTTTTTCCTTTCGGTTGCCATGGCAACCAGAGTTCTGTATGAAATTCAATACTTTGAATAATTTTGAAAAGGGGCCACCCAAGGATCATTCCTGTGAAGTTTGGTGTAATTCTGCCCAGTGGTTTTCAAGAAGAAGATTTTTTTAGAAATTGTTGACGCAAGACGCACGACGGACATCAAGCTGTCGCAATAGCTCACCTTGTCACTTCGTGACAGGTGAGCTAAAAAGTATCTGAGGTATTTTCTATTTTCTAACATTCGTTAAAAATCGATTTCAAGGTTAAATATTCCTTTAAGCAAGCTAGTTTACAATATAATCGGTGCATTTTTGTGTCATTTGATATGTTTGCTATTATTCTACCATAATGAAGCTTTAGCGATTATATCTTTCATAATTCTTTTGAACGGGGTTATCACGTGTCAGCATAGATTCAAGATGTTATTGTTCTAACCGTGTGTCTTGAGTACCTATAGGTTATTTGGCGCCACAAATAACGAATCTTTCCTCCATAACTTTAATTTGAAGATATAATTTACATGCGCAACAAAAAGCTTGAAATACCTTTCAAACTACAATTGAAGGTGGAACGTCAACCTATTATACACGTTAATGAAAAACAAAGAGAACGTACAATTTATAATACATTTTATATTTTTTCAAGAAAATATTTAGTAACAAAATGAAACCACTCGCAAGTTTCTGGTCCCACCCGTCCTTGAAAGCAACGGCCAGATTTACTTCTTGCATTCCGAAATCCTGTATCAGTAGAGTTTGTTGTTTGACTAAATCAAACGGACGACCCAGTGTGATTATCAATCATAATGAATAATTTTAAATCATTTCTGTGTTTCGACGTTTTGGCCTGCAAACCATTATGAAGATATACATGATTTTACAACTATGTTAAACCAGATTAAATAAACAATGATTCCTTAAAACAATGTCCTTTAAAGATTTTTAAATTAAAAGATAACTTTTGAAATGACTCAGTCAATATTCTACTCATTCTCTTGTGTATTAGTTATTTTATTTTTATTTTCGTCTTGAAAGAAATGCTTATTTATCATTATCACAATTATGTAACAATTGGAAAAAAATAATTCTGAAATGGCTTATGAAACGACTTATGACGTTGCCCCAATGTGTTCCTGTTTTTGTTCATTTTGCACTCATGTGTTTTCTTTGTCTCTGTCTGTTCATTTGTTTGTGTATGTTTGCTAGTCTTGTGCACATCAACGGGCTTAAAGGTTGAGTTTTGAAGAGGCTGCGTTTTTGGAATGTGACTTTACTTGTTTCATTTGTGTGTTTTTTTTTTAAAAAAACAATAACCCAGTTATACTTAGACTGATTTTTAAAGACTGATGTTAACCGCTTTGATAACGAGGAGTTTTCTTTCTGTTAAGAGTTTCGATGTTATGATTTCGTTATTTTATTTTAGAAAAACGGAAAAGCGAGTGATATAAGTTAGTAAAACCGGACTTGGCAAAAACTCAATTAGAACCCCCCATGAAGAACACCCCTTCATGGACGAACATGTTTCATGATACAGACTGTATTTTAGCCAAGTCAAATCGTCATTGCTTGTTTTGTGCGTAAATGCCAGGTTAGTACATATGATTTATATTACACAGAAGCCAAACTATCTGGTAAGAATTGTGTTTGACTAAATCAAGCAACCGACGGAGGAATTTACACATAAGTAAACTGTGAATTTATTGTTGTAATAAGATACAACTTGTAAATTATGTTGCCATTGACATTTTAATTGTTGCAAAATAAATAGAATATTAAATAAGTCATGAGCGTGCCCTGGCCTCTGGATCTTTGTGGCTTATCTGATGTAAATGCAAGCAAACATGTCCGATAAAGTTCACCAATAGTAACAGTAATTACTTTTGATGATAACAGTCTAGACCTCATACAAGGTACAAGCAGTCTGAATGGAAAAGAAAGAGAGAAGAAGCAATATATGCATATGTAATGCCGTAAATATAATTGACTTTATGAAGGAATGTTTTAATGCTGCGGCACTACTTATTATGTCCAAATAATAAAATACAGTTCCAGATTATCTTCTTTATTTTTCTTCAGTGGAAAACCACACAGTTTAAAGTCACAATTAACAGTTTTCACACGGATATCCGTAGAATATAACAGTTAGTAAAAAGCTTTAAATATTACAATATTATATGTTCTAGTGAAAAACCACGATGTTTCTACTTGAAAATCCAAAGTTATTCTCTCAAACTTGCTGTCTTCAAAATATATTTGTTCTCAGCATATCATAACTGACCAATTGAAATGATCCTTATTGTAAGTGCAATTAACAGTATAAACCAATCAAATTCAAGAAAGCATACAGGGTAATAAAATTACAAGTATTTGAAATATTAAGAAGTTTTGACAGCAATCAACACCTTATCAGTCAGGAAGTCTTAACATTTAAATTATCAAGTCAGTCACAATGACCCTATCACAAATAGATATAGAAGCATTTTAGCACATTCTGGACTATCAAAGAGTAAAGTGCATAAATGTGTTAAAGTTGAGACAACATTAAAGTTTTGACAAGTGTCATGAAAACATAAAAAGAATTTTCGTTATTTAAACTTTCAGCAACATAAACTTATTGAATAATTTATCCTTATTGTAGTTTCTATGTTAAAAGATATACATTTTTGTGCTATCTGAGTTTTTACCGATTTTTCTGATTTTTCGCTGCACAACACATAACTAGAAGACAGTGGGTCTGTTTTCTGCTATCTCCTGGACTTCAATGGCGTAATATGATACTACTGATACCAGATTTGCGAGCACAGCGGGTAGAAATGTTCTAAAATTCTCTGAAATCTGAATTCTAGGCTTTAAAAATGTATGCTTTTAGTCTTTTAGGAACAACTGTGCATTGGGTATGCCCCTGACTCGTATAGTGCATAAACAGTATGATATATGTGTATATGTATACGAGGGTGTAGGAGCGTGGAGGAGAATATTCCTGTAATGTTTTGGTATTTTAAACACTAAATCCTGTATTTTGTCTTTAACTGAAGTTTCAAAAGTGTTTGACTTTTCCTCAACAGCAGTTTATATTTCAAATGAAAATTTTGTTATAAATATTTTAATTGAAAAATTGTTATTCACATTCTTTGGTCTATGTGTTTGAGAGCTGTTTTCAATAAAATGGTCATCTTATTTTGAGAAAACGTTGTATTATTTCTGTAAAAGAGGGGTATTGGAGTCCTCCCCCATAAAACTTTGCAATTTGTGCATGCTTATCTTAAATTGTCTAAGGGGATTTTAACACTGAAAATTATGGCTGTCGATTGCTTAAGTAAGTTATATAATGCCAACTAGCATTGTGTCCATTAGATACGGATGCCCCTACATTCTGCTCAATCCTCTAAATAGCAAAGTTTTTAGTACAGACAATCTTGAAAAGAAGGTTGTTCGACTTAAAGTTTGAAGCAAGTTTTATTCAGATAAGGTTGTGCCTCTGAGTAACTTTGAATCCATTCCTTTAAAAAGTTCCCTTCAAACAGTTTATGAGGAGTTGATCACACCAAATTTCTTTACTATGGCCTATTTTTTTTAAATCAAGAAAGGGCCATATTTCTATACACAGAAAAAAACACAGAAAAAAATCATTCTTTATGAACATATTCGCATCAAGGTCCTTCATCTAAGAACTTTCAAAATATCCTTTCCAATGTGTTTGTGGAGTTGAATATACAATATTGTCCTCTATATTCTACTACCAAATGACCATAACTACAGGAAAAATAGTCACAACAAAAGTTCCCTCCCTGATGGTCATCTGCAAATCAAGCTTGTTGATCTGTGAAAGTTTGAATCAAATCAGGCTAATTGTGTGTAAGGAGTTGGACACACAATATTTTTCTCTACATTCTATGTAGCACAACTACAAAGGGCCATAAATGCAGTAAAATAGTCACAGCAGTAGTTATAGTTCTTTCCTTTACGGTCATCTCTACATCAAGCTTGTTCATCTGAGAAAGTTTGAAGCAAAACAGGCTTATAGTGTGGGAGAAATTGGACACACAAGATTTCGGGACGGACGGACGCAACGCAATATGGTTCACCCACACACATACACATGGAAGCATAGAAAAGTATTTTGCGTACAAATCTTCAATAAGGAGCAAGGTTCATTTAGGAAGTGTTACTTTAGACGATTTTGAATATTTCAAAAGCCAAATGCTGAATTGTAATGCGTTTTTTTATCAGCATGAAGGACATGTATATGTTCTGCAACGATGGGACTCCCCATCCCAGATTCCTGCTCTTATTCCTCCTCACCGATGTGGGTTCGAGCCTCACTCGGGTCGTTGAATTCTTCGTGTGAACAAGCCATCCAGCTTGCTTACGGAAGGTCGGTGGTTCTACCCAGGTGTCCGCTCGTGATGAAATAATTCACGGAAGGGCACCTGGGGTCTTCCTCCACCATCAAAACTGGAAAGTCGCCATATGACCTATAATTGCGTCAGTGCGACGTTAAACCCAACAAAATAAATACAAAATGCTCTTACTCCTATCTAGGCAGTATAAATTACTGTTCATATACTGATATTATCCGTAAAACATGTTGCAGTCAAAACGACACTACACAGTTTCAATAGTTCAAATCAATCAAGTATTCATAAAAAGGCAAAGAATATGGCTCAAAGAGTTATGGATATATTTTTTTTAAAAGATGCTACTTAGATATTTTTTTCAGTGATTTGGGAGACAGATTTTTTTCAATATGTTGAAGATGGATTTTTTTTCAGATAAAACCAAAGATAGGAGTTTTTCAGAACAACAAAAAAAATAACCCCAACCGAATATATCAAATGGTCGGCCCATTACTGAATGAGAAAATTCAACAGGTCCGAATGGCACAAACTTGTAGTCCCTGATGTCAGTTTCTTAAAAACCTTAAATATAATAGAATTATTACAACGGCACCTTGATCTGCAATGTTGTCTTTGGCTATCGGGTGGATTTTGCAAGACCTAGATAACATGTGGTCGTGTGTGATTCGGCTTCAAGTTGGCAAAATCAACGCTAGCGGAATGAAACATTGCAGAGCAAAATGCTGCTTTAATAACCCTTTATTATATACATTTATTTATTTCTAGTGTAATATCAGCCGGATTTTTTTTTCAGGCAAACTAGACTCAAAATTAGTTTGAACAATTAATATTTAGACTCATGAAACGTCGAGATGCCATCATTACGTCATTTCTGACGTAATGTTTGACGTCACAACAAGCCATTAAACATTGGGAGAAAATTCGTAGTATGATAAATATGAATATCTTATATTTATTAAGCATCATATAAAACGAACTTTCACTTAAATTATATGAAAACATGATTCTGCTCTATTCATTTCGATCCTTATACGTATTTCATATAAAATGCGGATGGTATAGGTAAACAAAATTTCTAGGCACATCTATTCATTCTTCCCACTCATGAGTTCTCAGAGATCGTAAGATTCACGAAAAAGCATTCTTATATACATTTATAAAAACATATATTGATTCATTCTCTACACATCTTCTTTTGATTGTTTTAACCTTAATTTACTTAGTGACATTGCTTTCGTTTTACTCCCTTCTTATTTAACTCAAATGATAATTCTGTCACAAAAATGTTTCTGTTTCATGCACTTTCTTATTGTTTTTCTTTTTTCTTTCTTGTTTCTTATAAAATGAAAACAATTACCATGTTTTACATCTCAGACTCGAACAATAGATCAATATGAAATTAATCTATTTAAAAGGTAAATGTACTAAATGAAAAATTAAGCAGTGTGTATATGACGTCATAAACACACTAAAATGCTGTCTCCATGATCGGCCATTTTCTTAAATTTCAAATTGTCATATTTTTTCAATAGTGGTCCGATTTTAAAAATTCTTTCAGCGTTATGAAAGACTTGGGGATGGCCTTCATATAAAATTAACTGATTGTCAAGCATAACTTTCTCTTAAAAGTGTAATAGCCTTGCAATGTTCACATTTTTATATAATGTGTTCTTTTTTTCTCTTTAGCTATTTCTGTTATTACATGTATGACATAATAACGATATTATTTCTTTAAATGTGATCCAACGCTTAAGAGGTTTCACGGTTTTGGTGCACGTATTACAAATACCATTTTATTCTTTTATCACTTGTACATATTTTTATCTTATTTCAATCTCTGCTCATTTTACTATAGTGCGATCAATTCGTAACAGAAAATGCCAAAATACTTCAGAAAATGGGAAAAGCACCAAAATTGGCACAGCTATTTATTAAAGCATTAAAAACGTTTTTTTTCATGGGACCCATTTGATATCTGTCAAGATGGCCGATATGGCGGCCATTTTCCAAAATGGCCGCCAAAACTCAATATTTACCTTAGAAGACTCTAATGAAAGGTCATTATATTTACATTCACCCCCAAATGCACTAAATATAAATGTATATAATAAAATAAATCCTAAATTTGCATCAAATGCAAAAATAACAATTCAAATGATGTTAGTTTCTTTCTGTTTCCATGGTAACGGCAAAAATCTAACCTTTAAAACTTAGTTTAATATTATCATTGTGTAGTTTTCATATTTTTAAGAATATTTTGTTTTAATATATGTAATTTATATTATTTCACTTGAATTCCCTCCACAGCAGCAAGTTGAAACATTGTTGTTATTCCCTTACCAGTATTTAGCCAGATGGGGCTTATGGGTTGCCCCTGTATGCATGTCAATACGTCAGTCATGCAGAGTTGGATACCGCAATAACTTTGAAAGTACAGCAAAATTTTTCATGATACGTGGTACATGGATAGATGGCAATGCAGAGAATGCCAATGTCATTTAATTTTGTTCCTATGGCAACAAATAGTGCACCAATATGACACAAAGTGTCATCCTGCATTTCTTCAAAACAAGGAGAGATTGTTTCTTGAGAAATTTTACATAGACAGAGGGACAAATTGAGAACATGCTTGTTATCTTATTTTCTCCTCTTGTACATCATTTTGTCCGTCTGTATGTCGGTCCATCATTTGCAAATGGCGGATTCTTCAATAACTTCAAAATTGCAAATTCTATAGACTTCTTTATGAAACCTTGTTTATAGATGGTAAGTAATATGGAGAATGTGAAGGTCAATTAACTTAGTTGCTATATAAAATTGTAGTTTCTTTGACACCAAGTACGACAACTACCCCTTTCAGTTTGGGACTTCGAAATGCAAGAATAGATTATAGCGACGGGCTAGTAGGATCAAATGAAACAATGTTCGTTATTATGCACCCACAGTCACAATGTCTGCGTAATAAATTGCTAACTGTGTAACAAAGAAGAGTAATGCTGAAAATATAAAAGTTGTTGTCATGGACAACACTTAGTAACTATTCTGTGAAATATATTACTCTGAACAGTGAGCTGAAATCTGAAATAAGGTACATGTCAGTTACTCTTGTCAGTACACACAAGCACGAGATTGTCGACAACTTTAGTTAACTTGCATAAGGCAGTGCAGAGCATTTCAGCACGTTTGACAAATTACGTCTTCCTCGACAGACTTTATCGAGGTTGCAAATGCACTTGAGGAGCTATTGGTACGAGACTCGGGTACTTGAGACAAAAACTACTGGAAAGGTTCCATTATATCAAAGATCTCTCTGGTCAGCCTTATTTATCTTGACTAGGAATTTTAGGAAAATGATAGAACACCCGACACCCATATGTGCCCGACCTAATGGGCAACCTTTTTTAGTATGTTCAAGAGGTGTGCAGACGATGCAGGAATGCACATTATAGCCCTAATCTATATGTGAACAGATGGTTGATCAAGCTACTTGACATGTTTTGCTGTAAAGAAGAGTATCGAAAGCCTCCATTTATACCCCAGAAATATAATACGAACAGTTTGCTTGTAGGAAGATGTAGAAAATGCATTTAAAAGCTTGATTCACCGGTAAGCGCGAGCTGTACTGGTTAGTTTTGTTTGACAAGACAGTGTTATTCTTACATTGGACTGCTTAACTGGAAGTACAAATGGTAAATAGATAATATTTGTCGTCTTAAAACTAGTAATTTAAATTGGTATTAAAATTGTTTTTCGAATGTACCTGTGCTCATTAGAAAAATCCTTAAGTACTCACATTTGATTTAATTTTAATTTCAGTAAAATGTCCAGAAATAGATATTAGAGCACATTTTTCTTGTAGAAATGATAGATTCTGCTCTTAATTTATACCCCCGTTACACTCAGCCACGTCCCCACTACGTCGTAAAAACTAGCAGGACGCAGTAAGAACTTGTACAATGTAGAAGAAATACAGTTGACTCCGATAAGAACATGATAATTAATAATTATGGTCTCCATGAGTGTAGAGAACGCGGTCGAATTTTGGACATGTTCAAAACAAATGTAGTGAGAACGCGGTCTAATAAGGAAGCAGGAAGGACGTAGTAATGATTAACTAAAACCTAGTAGGACATAGTACAAGCGTGGTGCGGACGGGAAAGGCTGCATGGCGTGCTCACTGCGCTGTCATTGGGTTATCATTGCGTTCTTGCTACGTCAATGGAGTTCTTACTACAACTTATCTACGCTTGTGTGCTATGACCATGCTACGTGCATGCCACATTGAAGTATACCGCATAAGGTTATGAATACGTTCTTTCGGTTCTTAACACATCTATGTCACGTTTGCAGCAGGTTCTCACCATGATTGGTTCAGATTCTGATAATTAAGTATGAATACTGGATCCAATTCCCAATCACTTCGTTTTCAATCAGCAATGGGTATCGAACATCATCAGGAATTGCCACATAATCATGGACTCAGCAGCACTGGTAGCTTGTAGTGGACTTTTGGACCTCCGTATATCCTTCACACTGCTTTTGCTTATTCCACTGCAGTCTCTCTCTATAAGACTGCTCTTTTTTCTTCATTGGGGCGTTGGGGTGGGGTGGGGTGGGTCATCATTTATTGTAATTTATGGTTGTTGAGTGTAGATGCGGACAAAATTATGTCAATATAACTTGCAGCAGGAATGAAAAAAAAAAAGAGGCGCATGGCGTAGTATTTATAAGTAGCCGACGAATGCAGTGAAAAGGTGATAAGCATATGGTTAAAGCATGGTAAGCGAGAGGTGCAATCTGACTGATCGTACTAAGAATGTAGTAAGAACACACTGGACGTGAAGAAGCGCGTGGTAAGAAAATTAGTGTGAACATGTTAGACGCCGTGAGAACCTGGCAAGGATGTTAAAAGCGCGCAGTATGAACTTTAGAACTGCACATTTTTCGAGGTTGATCCCCGTCCCCACCGAGTCAAAATTTTCAGGAAGCAGTATGATCTTCATGGTCTTTGCCCGAGAGTGATCAGGGCATTAGTGACTGTACATTATATGCTTATGACATTAAACTATAAAACCATTATTATGGCATAATGTGCTACAATTTGACAAAAACAGAATATTACAGGGACATGCAAATGTAAATTTGATTACGCTGATCAACCGGCAATGACTTTTTCCCAAAGAAATTATGATGATCTGACAGGCCAGGGATGTTCACATGGTCTATCACACTAACATAATTAATGAATTATATAGTTTTATTAACTGTCATTAGTTCTCTTAGTGTAAATAAATTGAAATGAATACAGCAACACTTACAAATTCTGAGTCACGAAAACTAATGACAAAGTGAAACACAAGTCATTTATTCACTAATACACATTATAGACTAAAACTTCGTTTGCTCAAACTCTGATAATTCGAACACCATTCTTCAATTAATCTATCGTCAGGTCCCAAACAAATTCCTTTATAATATATTTTTCGATCACTCATACTAGTACTACCGATAATTCGAATAAATTTAGTCGGTCCTGATGGGTTCCAGTTACCGAAGTTCGAATGTATTTATAATTAATTAATTTACAATTGTTGTAAAGTTCTGCACAAGACTGTTGCATTATTAAACTTTCTTGATATGCCAGTTACCATTATATACTTAATTTTGATTCATATAAATGCATTATGACTTTTCTTCTGCTTAATAGCACATTTTATCCAAGGGAGACAACTTTTTTTCATTTTTGTTGGAAGAGCGGTATTTTTGTTAATATAATATGTTTGGATTTATTCAGGCAGGTGGTTTTAGCTTATTATACTGATAACTGTAAGTGTCAGTAGAAATTTTATATATGATATTATGTATTTTTGAAAATATATACATATATGGCGGCCATCTTGGATTTTTCGGCCATATTGGATTTTTCGGAGTGGGTCTCATGCTCATTTTTAGTATTTTGCCCTAAAGTAGTTATGTACCAAGTTTCATGCTTTTCCCATTTTCTGAAGTATTTTTACACCATTTTACTGTACTATACGTACTGTTTAAGCCACTAAGAGTTTATTTGTTCATAATACGTTATTTTGATTCAAGGCTTTACTTTACTGTCTATGTTACGTACTTAGGATGAATTTTTACAATATTATGTTAGAGGACCATGCGTTAGACTAACTATAGCCAAATAATTTATTATGTTATTCTCTTTAAATAAAGTTATTATTATTGTCTTTATTATTATTATGTATGGTGTCCAACAGTAGGTCGATGTGAGATTTCAATGATATTATTTATTTATTTCGTTGGGTTTAACGTCGCACCGACACAATTTTAGGTCATATGGCGACTTTCCAGCTGTAATGATGGAGGAAGACCCCAGGTGCCCCTCCGTGCACTATTTCATCACGAGCGGGCACCTGGGTAGAACCACCGACCTTCCGTAAGCCAGCTGGATGGCTTCCTCACGTGAAGAATTCTACGCCCCAAATGAGGTTTCGAACCCACATCGATGAGTGGCAAATGGTTTGAAGTCAACGACTCTAACCACTCGGCCACGGAGGCCCCTCAATGATATTAAGACACAGCGAGGGGTTGCATCATATGCAATAAAATCTTTGCCAACAGAGGATATAACGAAATCAGAAAGATCTTTTTTCAGCCCAAGTAAATCATGAATTGAAACAAAGATGTCGATTTTCTAACAAAATATCTCCTATAAGATACATACAAAGTAGAAAAAGTTGTACCTGATATTTCTTATCCGAATGTATCAAAATGAAATAATAGTCTGCATGTTTACATATTCAGTTAGACAATCTATACTGCCAAGTGGAGTAACTTGATAGCACTCATTGACAAGGTCTATATATTTGGAAAGTAGGTCCAAGTAGATTTACGTAATGCATACACTTACTTATTTGACATATAATGGTTAACCTAGTCTGCTATTGGTTTCGATGGTTGCGTTCTGTGCTTCCACCTGATCTTCTTACAGATTTTATTTAGAAATCGATTGACTATACCTACCTTGTAATAATTTAATTTATTATTTTAAAGTATGGTAAAAATGATCATTGTTCTAATTTGTTTTACCAGTTTAGAAGTGAAGAATATTTTCATGATATTAACAGCTGTTTGAATCATTATGAAAATATATAGAAATGACATTTGGAAGAAAATTATTTTCAAAACATGACATAACTGATACATGTTTTCAACAATTGCCTAATTACAGAAAGTAATGCTTTGAAAAGAAGGCAATATTATAGATTAGAGTTTCTTTTTAATGTTGTCCTGAGCGGCCCTGGGCTATTATTTAAAATGTGTATCATACCCTTTTGTAACAGTCATTACGCGCAGTTTGTGCTGTAAATTGCAAAACTTATTATCTCTATATAATATCCTTATGTTACTTGAAGGTCGTTGCATGTTCTTATTTAAATAGACTGCTAATCTTTTGTTAAAGATCAAGATAGACTAAAGTTTTGCCAAACAATATATAGGCTGACACGTTTTGAAGAAACACAATTATTTGTGAAATTTAAAGTATAGATTATTCACTGATATAATTTACCTATTTGGCTGAAGTAAGCTAGGCTTATGATAATAGATATATCTGCAAAACCAGTCAACTATCACCAAAACCGGGAATAGTTACCACGAATGTCATTTTCTCTTATAATATAGTGTCTGGTATAAATGTAGTTCATGTTTTATCTCTTTGGAAGACTTTCTTTCAGTTGTATTTACTATCATTACCTTTAAATGTCCATTACTTGGACTTAGTGTAATTATTCATCGTACAGACAGACAGACAATCTGACAAAGAGTTTATTAAGGATCAGTCGTGTAATACAGAATTAAGAAAGTTGCTATTTCAAAAAATTTCCTGATTTATAAATACATAGAAATAAAATACCAAATAGCACAAACTAAATTGTCATACAATGTATATCAGCATTGTATAACAGTTCTTTAGAAATAATGAAAACAATGCATATACCATTTAAGTATTTTGTCGTGTTAATAAAATTTCATTGCAGACTTTGGTACCATTATTTGATAGTAACACAACTGGAATAAGATACTTTACTTTCTCTATAACACAAATAAGCAAACAACAGGCATTTACCGAGAAAATGTATTTTATCTTCATTCTGTTGGAGCAGTCGATGTAAAGCGTCATTCTACAACACAACAGGCTCCACCACCAGTTTATATTAACTAGGTGTAATAAGAGTTTCATTTGCTTTAAGCCTCTGTTCCAAGAGCGTCGACAATTACTTATTAAATATATGGAAATAAGAAATAGTAACCAAGCCAATCAAAAAGAGAGTTTATGTAACAATGACCGATTCACCGAGCAAGTCTATTGCCAAGTGTATGATTAAAATGTGCTTTTGTCATTCAAAAAATATCGTTTAAGCGTTTGTAAACAGAATGACAAAGGAAACTACACATATAAACAGGAGAAGCGCCAGCGGAAGCCATCGCTCGTTTGCAAGTGCTGGCTAATACAGTCGAATACCGTTACCTCGATATTCAAGGGACTGTAAAAATTGCATCGATGTATCCGAAGTTCGACGTAAAGATATCGACTATCTGGGACTTTTTACTTGTGTCGGACGTCTTTATTGTCATTATATCCAAGGCTTTTTTTTTTCAAAGGGTTTGAAAGGGGAAAGAAATTATAAAAAACGTAAATACGATTTTAATTTTATTGACAAAACATCTTAATTAAATAGTACATACATGTACATACATACAACTTTTTAATTTTTCAAAATATACGTGTAAACATTAGCATTTTTATTCCTTCCTTAAACAAGTCTGAATGCAGCGGTAATGTTCCTAGTTGATTAGTCATTTTGACTCAATCGTAAATTGCAGATTTTTCTCCGTCAAACAGAAAAATCTTTCATCCAAATTAGTTGTTATATTGGAAAACAGCCTGCCCGCTTGCACGTTGTTTTATAATTATTGGGAATTAAATGCAAACTTCCTGACATTTAAATTGGATTAAAGAATAAACAGCAAAAAAAAAGAAGAAGAAAAACAACAACAAACACACACACTAACTCGATTATGATTAATACATCGCCGGACAACAATAGGTTGATTTTCACACCTTACAAATAACATGGATATTTTTTGACACGCTGTGATATCGACGAAACAAGGTGTAAAAACAGTACAGGTACAAGTACTGACGGGACTGAAAAATCTCATCGAGCTAAACAAAATATCGAGCTAATCATATCGAGGTAATGATAAATAATTACATTAAAATATATAGGGAAAAATCGGGACCGACTAAAACACATCGTGCTAACCGGAGTATCGAGCTAACCGATATCGAGGTAACGATATTCAACTGTATATAAGAAAAGAGAATTGGAATAATGGATCTTGGCCTTCCTACTCATCTTAATTGATGACAAGGAAAATTCATCAAGCGTTTAAAGCTATAGTAAGTATTCAACCAAAATGAACTTAAAGAAAACCAACCAAGAAATACTGACCTTCATACAAATCTAATGATAACAAGTGAATGAAGTATTACCATGCAATACAAGGTCCCCTACTAGAAGGCACTTAATTTTCTCTACTGCAGTATAACATAATGAACTGATATATGTCAATAATGTATAAACAATATTATATATAATATGTTGTAACAAAACACTTGGATCTAAATTTGCATATATAAAAACCTGCAGTTGTTTTCATATGGAATTTTTTGTCCGATTATAAAAAAGTTATCATATAAGTTATTAATAGTAACAACAAAGGGAAATTAATGCTAAAAATCCACATAAATATATAATATAGGTCCTTAAGAAACTCTTTACCAGATAGAGATAGGTCAAAATAAACCTAATAATTAGATGTAGCATGCATGTTGTACCACAAAAAAAATTCTTGATTTTTTTCCTACAGCCAGTAATAAAAAATGTTACAATATCAACTATTTATAGTAAAACAAAGAAACGTAATTCTAAAGATAAGGGTGCCTCATTGTGGTGAACATTTGTGCCAAGTTACATCAAAATCCTTCCATGCCTGAAGAAGAAATGCTCCGGACAAAGTCATTCTTAAATTTGACCTTTGACCTCTAAGTGTGACATTGACTTTAGACCTAGGGACCTGGTCCTTGCATATAACAATCTGTGTCATGATGGCGACCATTTGTGAAAAGTTACATCAAAATCCCTCCATGCATGAAGAATAAATGTTCCGGACAAAGTCATTCTTGAATCTGACCTTTGGCCTCTAAGTGTGACCTTGACCTTAGACCTAGGGCCCGGTTTCTGCGCAGGACATGTTGTCTCATCCAGGGGGAATATTTGTGCAAACTGATATTTAAATCCTGTTTTGCATGACAAAGTTTAAGACCGGACATAAAAAAAATCCTATTGACCTTTGATATTCAAGTGTGACCTTGACCTTTAAGCTAAGGTTCTGGGTGTTATGCATGACACGTCGTCTTATCATGGGAAACATTTATGCCAAGAAATATTATAATCCCTTTATGGATGACAGAGTTCTGGACCGAACAGGAAAAAGCCTATTGACATTTGCCCTCCAATTGTGACCTTAACCTTAGAGTTAGGGGTCCGGGTTTTGCGCATGACACGTTGTCTCATCATTGGGAAGTTGAGCCAAGTAACATTAAAGTCCCTTCGTAGATGGCAGAGTTATGGATCGGGCAGAAAAAAAGCCCTGTG
This sequence comes from Mercenaria mercenaria, assembly GCF_021730395.1. Lineage (NCBI taxonomy): Eukaryota > Metazoa > Mollusca > Bivalvia > Venerida > Veneridae > Mercenaria > Mercenaria mercenaria. The sequence continues at coordinate 21,944,441 of NC_069377.1, read as the reverse complement.
TCCTTTGACCCCCAAATTGTGACCTTGACCTTAGAGTCAGGGGTCCGAGATTTGCGCATAACATGTCGTCTCATCATGGGAAACATTTGTGTCAAGTAATATTAAAATTCCTTAATAATTGACAGAGTTATGGACCGGGCACGAAACAGACCCTGTTTATGCCATGTTAACATTTGACGGCTAAGTGTGACATTGACCTTTGAGCTAGGGGTCTGAAAGTTGTGCTTGACAAATCGTCTTATTATGTGGAACATTTGTGTCAAGTAATATTAAAATCCCTTCAAGGATGGCAAAGTTATAGACCGAACAGGAAAATAAATCCGTTGACTTTTGACCTCCAATCGTGACCTTGACCTCTGAGCTATGGTACCGGGTTTTGCGCAAGACATGTTGTCTCACCATGGAGAACATTTGTGCCAAGTAATATTAAAATCCATACAAGGATGACGTTATGGACCGGACACGAAATTGCGTTCGGACGGACGGACAGAATGACGGAATGAGAGAATGACGGAATGACGGTAAAGTGCATTCCTATAATTCCCGAAACTGGTTTTCAACCAGTAGAGGACTAATAAACAAGTGTACAAATCTATTGCTCCCATGGAATTAAAAAAGTGGACCTAAATAAAAAGAAATCCAAACCTTTAAAGTACGTAAAGGGCCATTATTCAGACAAACTGCACAGCAAACTTATGGTATGGCTTTTGGCCTACGTATTGATGATACACAAGTCTGCAAAGTACTGATCATTTAGGATCACGTGTCAGTCAAACATATCGAAGTTACTGATGGTTTAGGATCACGTGTCAGTCAAACATATCGAAGTTACTGATGATTTAGGATAAAGTGTCAGTAAACTTGTCAGACTACTGATCATTTTGGATAAAGTATCAGTTAATCTTGCCAAAAGTACTAAGCATTAAGGATAAAGTCTCAGTGTAGCAGATTGATATAAGCGGTTTTTCTATATTTGATATATTATTTGATCCATTCTAATAGAAATGATAAATTCACATCAAAGATATCCAGACTTGTCGTCCATGATTCTTTACATTTGATAAAGGTAGACCCCATTCTAAGTTACATGAGAATGCCATTATCAGGTTGGTCGGTCTATTTGTGCACGCGGATACCTGTCCATGTGGAGTGCTGTATAGGAGGCTGCGTTCTTTAAATGTAAATTTCCCGTTGAGCTCTCATTTTATTTTACTAGGATAGTTCCAGTGTGAAAAACCTGTTTTTTTAGTGTTTTTTTTTAGTTTAATAGGCGATAAAGTAAGAATTTTGGTCCGTTTATATTTTCAGTCATAAATACGCGGTACGAAAATCTATGATAGAATGGAATATAGATGATATTGTAAAAAATGCTCATTTAGATGGGGTTGTACCTGGGATATTAATTAGATATGCCTGAGTCAGGGAACATCATGAATATTTCCAGTTAACTTGTTTAGCATGTTTATCGTTATCATATGCTGTATAAAAATGTAATTTTGTTTTACTATCGTTTCTAAGTTTTGATTCTATCTATCTGTGTTAGTTTTATTGATATACTACTATTTACTGATAAGGCTCTTTTGACCATGCAGTATAATGCAAAAATATGCATATGTTTTTATGCTTAATTAGATAACCATTTACCATGTTAAATATTATTCACTGTACGAAAAATACACACGGTTTTGTTATGAAGAAAATTATTTTTATCGTTTAGATCAAATGCTATTTATTTCCTTTAAAATCATGTGAACCACAAATCAATTTATTATATCGCTCAATGAAAGCTTTATATTTTTCAGTGCCGTTGTATAAAATTATGGATCTGTTCATTGAAATTACAAAAGGAAATACATGTGCAACGAACTTTGGACCAATACAGGAGTATTAAATTCAATTCTTTCTTCGTCAGTGGAAAGTCCCATCATAGATTAACTTTGATTCCGTGCCAAAATGGGCGTATGGAAATTCAACAGATGTTGTTGTGTATCTCTATTGACAGCGTACCATGTTTTCATCGAATCAAAGTTGTTAATTGATTCATGTGAAAGCGTTGCATTTTAGAAGAATAACGATTTTTCTTTAGTCTTAAACAGATAAGTTGATGTGCAGCTGGCGATTCGATTCCCAAACTATGACCTTTGCAGTTCGTAGTTTCAACAGAGTTTGGCTGACAAGTCGAATAGAACAGTATGCAGTTCATAATTTGAATCACGAGCTGCAGTTTGCAGTCTGCGATTCGATTCGCGAAATGCGAATTGCAGACCAACTTAAACAATATTAAATAGATTGACTATCTACGGCTCTGTCTTGATAGCGCAGGAGGACGTAAATACGACTACTTATCAAGCGATCGAAAGTCCGATCCCCATGCAAGACACGGCAATAGTTAATATGATGTACGTCTAGAGTTATCCATCCTCCGCCTTCGCTTTAAGTAAAAACTTTTCCAGTATCTGACGGAGATGATGTTAACACTGGTGCGAAATCTTAGAACGCTTGTTCTAAACCCAATTTAATTCACTGCAGTGAAATAATAAATTAAAGAGGTTGCGATCTGAAAAGTATGCGGGTGCTTCTGGGATTTCTTTATATCAACAGGCGTCTTTGAGAGAAAATGCAAAACATGACAATGTTCAAACGATGTTCCCCTACACGTTCAAAAATTTCATGTAAGTTTTGAGTGTGAATATCTATCTTTAACGAACAGTTCGAACAGTGTTAGCAGATGCTTCTTATTTTGTAAATACGCACATGTACACATATTGCAATCGCAAACTGATATGTAAATACTTGAATTAAAAAACTCACCCGAGCAGACATTCTTCAGACAACTTGTAAATGTTTTCTTAAGAAAAAGTACACTTCCGTCGTATCTATCGATATCGCGTGAGCTTATTAAGTTAAAAAAGAAATACACTACACTCGTTTCCGTATGCTAGCTACAAAATGAGATATTTAATGTTTTCTGAAACATGATCTGTATGGATTATTTCTTCTAAACCAATGAAAATTCGTTTATACACCGGTTCATTTATCGGCATAATCAATTTAGGCCATTCCAAATTCGGTCTCTGTTTAGCGTCCGAAAAATCAAAGTTTCTTTTACATCTACGTATAATAACAAGATACAAAATACGAACTACAAATTTACAAATCATGTTTTAAAAAATAATAAAAATAATTAATAAATATATATGATAAAACGACTGAGCTTTTCAACATGACCTTTTTTTCTGACATATTTTACTGATTACATTTACCCGCATGAAAACTACACCAGGATCGTAACATTATACATGTAGGGTTTACGCAAATATTGCATATATCAAGCTGAAATAACTTCAACAATACACAGAAGAAAGCTTTCCTAAATATACCAGAATGCACAACTTTCACTACCGTATTTCATCATAAGTTATTAGCTTAAAATGTAGAAAATCCTCATCAAATGTATCTGATTTGGCTTTATATAAAAATAACGGTGTGATGGTTATAATGTAATAATCGTTAGTGTTCCCGAACTGGAGGTGGGTGGGTGTGGGGTCTAGATTTCTCAATTTGGCTCTTTGGAAAATTTTGAAAACCTTTAAATCTGCAAGGCCAGATTTAAAAGTCAAGGTAGAAATGATTTTTGCATCACTCTCTACTGAAATCGATACCTTCTGAGCTAAGCGTTTTAGAGTCATCACGGACCTCTTAATTTAATATTTATAAAAAAAAACAACAACAATATTTTGACGTAAGGCATCAAACAACGTCCCATTTTTAATTATATGCAAATAAATGGTATCGTTTGGGTAGTTTTATGTTATTTGTAAAGAGATGTTGTTTCACTAAATAATACTTATTTTTCTCATGAATTCATAAAACAGTTTTACAGAAATGCAGTTTTTAAACAGTCAAGAGGAATACTTTAGTCCGCAGCCATGTTCACAGCAATCTGATTATATTGTACAGTGTTGATAGAAGTTTGAAATGTCTATTGACGTGACATTGCGTGAGTACAAATATCTTTCACTAAATATATATAATCAACAACTACGGGAAATACTTGACAAAAATTAAAATATAGACTATTTTATACAACAGATCAAATACAATGTTACGAGCTCTGTGCTATATTCACTGATATTTTTGAATATTACGGACAGAGCAATTTCTCCATACAATGTTTAATGGCTTTGTAATAAAGCTGATTCTGACCTAAAATGATTTCTTCCTTATGTAAACAGGATATGTTTTATTTTTGTTTTAATAAAAGCGTTTCAGCAAAATGGAAGCTTGAGTTGTCGAGCAAGACATGACACACTAGCAAAGAATTTTCACTGAGTTGTACTTTTGCCATGATCTGACTTTGCAATCAGTGTAATTCGTCTCCCCACAGTTAAAGTACACGAAACCTGTTGTTCATACAAGGAGAAGATGCAAACCAAGCAGGAACAATTAACAATTAAAATTGAGATTTTCAATGGATAGTAAACGAAGCTGCCTGTCGAAAAAGTTGCTTTTAAATGCTGATTTTAACAAGAGCTGTCCGTAAAACAGCCAATGTTCGACTATTTAGATTGTTGTCCCAGAAGCAGGTATATTACCCTAAAGGTTAAAATATCTGAATTAAGAGTTTCAATCCAGCATCTGCATATTGGAGGTAGTAACTTGTAAGCAAAACTTTAACCAGGAGTTTCTAAAAAGGGGTATAATTTTGCCAAAATACATGTCAGAGTTATGGGACTTGATGCTATCACCTAGTTTTATAACCCCAAAGACACATGTGAAGTTTCAATTCAATATCTGCATTAGTTTTGGAGATAGTTACTTGCCCGCCAGACTTTAACCAGGATTTTCCAAGTCTAAAAGGGGCATAATTTGGCCAAAATGCATGTCAGAGTTATCGAACTTGATCCTGTCACCTAGTTTTATAACCCAGAAGACACATGCGAATTCAATATCTGCATTAGTTTTGGAGATAGTAACTTACATGTAAGACTTTATCCAGGAGTCCAAAAGAGGGCTTAAATTTGGCCAAAATACATGTCAGAGTTATAGGACTTGACCTAGTGGGGTTGGTAATTGACCTAGAAAAAGGAAAAATAAGTTTCAAAGATATATGCCTTTAAATGATAGCCTTATGTACTTGCATGCAAAACTTAAACCAATGTGTGACGCCGACGCCGACGCCAGGATGAGTAGAATAGCTAGACTATTATTCTGTCCATATCATCAGCATATAGACAACATAAGCACATGGGGAAGGTGTGCTTAGGTAAACCACAAGCTAATACACCGAGTGATGCATGTCACATTGCAGCATAGCCGAAAGCAAGATAACGTCATAGACTAATGAAGAAAAAAGAAAACATGATATTAAAATGAAACAATTATATTAAGCATGTATGAATGTCAGAAAGGAACACGTAAACATAGGATGCACAAATGGTCATGTAACAATGCAAAATGGGGTGTCCGAAGGAAGCATGTGAACATGAGAATAACAAATGCATATATGTAAATCGCAAGATTGTATATACGAAAGCACAATGCAGTTTTTGCCCTAATTCTGTTCCATACAAAACAAAATAGGTGGTAGCGCTTTGACTATAACGGCCATCAATGGAAACATTTCACCATACCCACCACATACACTTGGCAGTACTTTAAGCTAGGGGTTACTTCCTGTACCAAAACATTTTACCATGTTTTATACAATTTAACCTGTATGATAGATCCGTATGAGAATAAACACATTATACAGAAAATGCACAGAATTACTATTAATTTTGCGCAGTAACTGACACGTAACGTCATGACGTCATTTAAGGCAACACTTTTTTTGAAGCGTTTCTGCGGCAATCTATTTATTATTTCCGCATTATTAAACCATTAAGCATCAGATCGGAGGCAGGTTCGCGTTTTTTTGAGGGGGGGGGGGGGGGGGGGGCAGGGGGAGAACGGATATACAAACACATTTAGTTTGTCGTAAACGTCGTCTTAAATCGTCATGTTAGCTTCCAGTTGGACATGCGCACATACAGTACATACAAATATTAAGATAACCTACCTCCTTAAGTTCTCTATTCTTGCATATCGGACTTGCTTTTTGGTGATTTTTACTCATGCCGGCAAAACCCATCTGGCATCCCCCATGCCAGATGACTCTCGTGCTGTTATGACAACTAGGGATTCATGCATTGAATAGGTAAGATACGAAAAAATCAGGTACTTTGATAGTTTCACTCTGTTCCTTATAGTATATTTGTCGATTCAAAATACGTTATTTACGGTAAGAACATACCGTTACGCTACAAACGATAAAACTAAAGGGGAACTTTGTTATTGTTCGTCACTGAAACGTCATGACGTCACTTACGAACGTTAATTTCCCGCGCTTTGTGTACATACTCTACTACAAGAAAGAATGCATTTCTATTTGCTTTATTTATTTATTTTTGTTTTGTAAACGGTAATGGTATGCAAAAATATCTGTCATGATAAAATGCTTATAAGTATACGATATGCATGAAAAAAATATGAATTATGTGGTTACAAATCGGATAGAAATAGCCGTCCCGAGGGCACCTGCGCATTGGACGGTCGTTACCGCCCAATGCGCAGGTGCCCTCGGGACGGCTATTTCTATCCGATTCGTAAACACATGACAGATATTATTATTTTTACAGTTATCAATCCATTCTTCCAGTCTTTCATTTGGTATAAAAATGTACAAGGCCTCACCAAATTAAAAAGTTGTTCATCGGATTTGCCGCTCGTAAAATTTCAGAAACACAAAAAAAATATTATTTTTATGTTTTTGGCTGGCGCTCGCCCCATTGAAAAAAAATCAAGCCAAAATTTGTTGATGCGCTTCTTTTTACGGACGTAACAGTGTACAAATGCTTATAATTCCAGTCCTAGATTGTTCTAAAATGGACTGAAATCACAATAAATATGTTTCGTCTATAATATACCATGATACTTATATTTAGTTGCATTAAAGTTATTTCCCCTTATGCAGTTACGTCATTTTCTTCGAATGTTTACCAAACTGAGCTGCTACGAAAATCGTATTTATTTCATTGAAAACTGGATGAAAACATACACTGATTTATTTGATAACATCAATCTACATTATTTTGGCAAGGGTAAATACGTATTGATGCATGCCACTTTTCTGTTTTTTCCTGTCCAAATGATCAGCATTTGTATACGAAAGTGGGTGGGGTAAGGAATTTACATAATGAGTTGTGTTTAGACTAATTTAGATCTTTAATTTTTCCAATCTTGGAGCAGAATAATGTTAATGCACGTTAATCTCCATTTCAGACCTTAAACGAGACTTTGTTTCAACAAATCTAATCCGTTAAAAAAGTTCAAAGTTAGAATAAGAACTGTCGACTGTAAGACAGCATGCTCGACTTTTCTGAGTGATTGACTCTGAATTAAACATTTGCCAGTAAAAGGGCATAATAGCCAATAGCTTTGAAAGTAACAGAGATATTTGATGTTATATAAAACTTTAACCAAAAAAAAAAAAAAATAAGTTAAAAAAAGGGGCATAACTCTGTCAAAATTCAAATCATATATAGTTATGGGGATTGTTTCTCCTGGTGTAGACTTTGATGGTAGCCTAAATAACTAGTCAAAAGTTTTAATAGTAAGGGAGGTATTTGACTTTAACAAAAACTCAGAAAACAGGAAAAGTCGAGATAAAAATGCTACATTTTCATAGCAGTAAACATTCAAGTCACATATCTATTTCATGATTATGATTTAATGATAAAAATGCTTTGTTGTATATTACATATTTTCTAACAGCATTTTCAAACGACTACATTATTTGAGTATGCAACTTTTATTACCTTTTTTCACGAGTTCGCTTTGTTGTGCGTTGCAGGTCAAAACTTACACAAACCAAAATGTACCCATGTTTCCTCAATCCCTGGTGAATTATGTTTAATGTAAAAGGGCTGTAATTCTATTTTAAGGTTTTTATTAGTTAATCTAGAGCCAAAACAGGACAGATATATTTCTTCGCTCTTCGCTCGCTCCCGATTTTTAAAAAAAAAAATATTTAAATTATTTTTTCACTCGCCGCCTCAGTATTTTTCAGAAAAAATCCGATGAACAACTTTTCAATTTGGTGTGACCTAAAAGCCTACTTCACATTTCGCCTTATAGAACTTTACTTTGTTTAAAAATGTGTCCTCTACAAAGTAAACAAAAAAATCGTTTTAGGCCTCACGAAACTAAAAAGTTGTTCATCGGATTTGCCGCTCGTATAATTTCAGAAACACAAAAAAAATATTATTTATGTTTTTGGCTGGCCCTCGCCCCATTGAAAAAAAAATCCAGCTAAAATTTGTTGATGCGCTACTTTTTACGGACGAAACAGAGTACAAATGCTTATAATTCCAGTCCCAGATTGTTATAAAATGGACTTAAATCACAATATATACGTATACGTTTCGTCTATAACCATGACGAAAATATATAAAAATGACAGTTGGAAGAAAAATTGATATCAAAACATGACATACCTGATACATGTTTTGAACAATTGCCTTATTACGTTAAGTAATATCTTAAAAAGAAGGCAATATAAGGTCTGAATTTCTTTTTGATGTTGCTCTGCGCTGTCCTGGGCTATCATTTAAAGTGTATTCATTGCAAAAGTAGCCATACCCTTTGTTAAAGGTCGTTGCGTGCATGTGCTGTAAATTGTAAAACTGATTGTCTCTTAATCCTTGTGATACTTGAAGGGTCGTTGCATGTTCTTAATTGAATGGATTGCTAATCTTTTGTAAAAGATCAAGATAGACTAAAGTTTTGCAAACAATCTATAGGCTGATACGTTTTGATCATGAAGAAACACAACTATTTGTAAAACACTTTAAATACAGATTATTCACTGATATAATATACCTGTTTGGCTGAAGTAAGCTAACATTATGATAATAGATTTAACTGCAGAACCATTTAACTATCACCAAAACACAGAGTAGTCCCTTATCAATTTGGTATGTGCTCAACCGCCAATATAATATCACACCCTATAAACGGCTGTACGCCCCCTCTTCCTGTTGCGACCGATCAAAACTATAATCTGACCGCAAAAAGCTGGAAAAACCTATTTTAAAGTGATAAATGTGCTTTGTTGGTGTGTATATTTATATTTCATCAGAAGCTGGACATGACTTGTTTCCCTATACAATAATGTGTATAATGTGTGTTTGATTACAGGTAATATTATAGAAAAAAAAACTCGATTGATCACTGATTTCCAGAAATTAGACATTATTAGCGTCAAAAGTACAAATTTTCTTGCTTGATGAATGATCTACAAATAAATCCCATTGTTTCGTGGATAAATAAACAATGCTAGTTTGGTAAAATTAAATAAAATAATTGCTAAAACCTCCAATTTGTTTATAATCGTCACTGATAAAAGATTCGGTCTGATGTCCTGACTGTATGCATGTTTGCTTGCAGTACTGTACAAATGTTTGCGACTTTCGTTAAAAAGAATGTATGCCTGTTAGCAACTGACTAATTTATATAATAACGGCTTTTCTCTTGCTCCTGTAATATTTCTTCATAAATATAACCTACAAACGAAGTTTGTAGGAGGGGAAGTCATCATGCAGTCTGTCTGCCTGGTATGTTTGTATGTCTTTATGTGTGTCCTCATAAATTTGGTCATACAATTACCTGAATACTATTAAAAACCTACCTCTTTCAAACTTCACACAAATATAGGCAATATGTAGTTAATGCTCGTCCTCTTCTTTTTCTTTTCTTTTTAAAGTCAATGTCACACACAAGAGGTCAAAGGTAAACATTTTCGTGTCCTTGCCATAACATTTATGCATTAAGGGATTCTAAAATAATTGGCAAAATGTTCGCCATCATGAGTCGATGTATCGCGCACAAGACAAATTTTCCTAGTTCTAAGGTCAAGGTCACACTTAAGAGGTCAAATTTCAAAAAAAGGGTCGCTTCATTTTTCGTCTTCGGGTCATAACGTCTTTATGCACGAAGGGATTCTGAAATAACTTGTTACAAATATTCATCATCATGAGTCGATGGGTAGCGCATAAGATACAGGGGCCCGTCTTATCAAATATAGTACGACCAAAATCGATTGTAGGTCTGTGATATCCGTTTTCTTGGAATATGAACATATTACACAAAAAACATGCTACCTGTCCGTAGGCCTACTCATAAAATATTGAACGCATGAAATTGGTAATGTGTTTTGTTACTGGTATCAACAAAAGTGTTCAGACAAAACTTTGGTCATACGATACGATAAGATGTTTGATAAACCCCAGCTGGTCCCCCAGCCCGCCCGCTTAGCTCAATAGGTAAGAGCGTTGGTCTACGGATCTCGGGGTCGCGAGTTCGATCCTCGGGCGGGGCATATGTTCTCCGTGACTATTTGATAAACGACATTGTATCTGATATCATTAGTCCTCTACCTCTGATTAATGTGGGGAAGTTGGCAGTTACTTGCGGAGAACAGGTTTGTACTGATACAGAATCCAGGAACACTGGTTAGGTTAACTGCTCGCCGTTACATGACTGAACTCCTGTTGAAAAACGGCGTTAAACCCAAATCAAACAGACTAACCAGCTGGTCCCTTGCTCCAAGGGTAAGACACAAAATAAAATAAAGGGTTCGTGTCCGTACCATAACTGATGTTACTTGTTCACGCATCCTAATATACAATTGTATATAGCAATCATTGTCTCCGCTGGTACTTTTTAATTAAAAAAAGAATGCCATTATGAATGAGTCCAGGACAGAGGAAACGGAGATATAATTAAGTGATCATTAGGCGGAGGCTCTAACTTCTAGAAAAACAGAAGCGTGCTTTTTTCAACGTTTATTACTCATAAAACGAAGAAGGTGCGTTACTGTAGAGGTTATATAACAGTAAAACATCTCCCATGGGGTTCTTGTGTAAATTCGCCACAGTTTAGATCCATTTATTATACTTTCAAACATTTTAACCCATGGAAACCCATATATCATCGCAAAGTATAATAAATAAGCTGTCAAAATATGAAAAGAAAATCGGGTGTTAGAAGATTTGGCTGATGGACAGACAGACAGACACACGGACGGACGGACGGACGGGGTGAACCTATAGTTCCTCCTGTCTCACCTCTTTGACTTTTTGAGGAAACATTTCTTCGTATGACTTCCATAAGGAATCGACAGAAGGTAATTACTAGGGACGCTGTGTATACTTTCGTTTTCTAATTCTGTATTTTATGAGAGCATATGTCTGTAAAACCAGCACGAAATACTTACATGTAAAAGATTCTGAAGCATTCAATTGCATTAGCATTATATAATTAGGTAGTCACAGACCCCCACCCCCCGTCCCCACCCAAATGGATTAGAAAATGCGTAGCACGAGGAGTTCGATATTAAATGACATTACATACATGGAAACGGATCGATAGAGACACTGCGGTATGTATTTTTATTTCATTTACGCCCTTTTAGGACATAAATCGCATACTTAAGTCGTAAAATGGAATACAGTGTCAGTCGCAAATAAAGAGTTCAGATCAAATATCAAAATTGGCAAGTCGGCATACAGTGATATTTTTTACTGCCTAGATAAAAAGTGATTTCTTTCAAAAACGCAATAGTTATGCAACATTACATATATTTATGGAGTTTGCGTGCTTATTTCAGAATACAACATTGTTTATTGGATTGCGAATCAATTCGACATGTTCTCCACCAGTTTCGTGACTTGGTCGAGTGAATTTTTATGCAATGAGTGTGACCAGTCAGCATTTTGTAAGCATTACTTAATTGTCTGTTTCATCTGTTATATCACCGCATACACATATTTATGTTCAACTTATCGTAAAACTTAGATACACATACTGTGCAATGCAAAATAATTATTTCTAAATTGTGTCGGTGCGACATTAAACCCTACCGAAAACAAAAATTATTTTGAAGCCGATTTATTACCTTTGGCCTGCAAGTTGTTTGTTTTGATCGTTCGGAAGAGGAAAAGGGGGAGTACAGGCGTATATAGGGTGTGAATATAGATCGTGCAAAGTGAGATTTTCAAAAAGTAAACCCCACATTTACCGCGCTTAAATTTCCACAACAAAAGTCAAATGCGAGACACACAAATATAATTTTCTATTTACATAATAATTTCTTTTCTTCGGGTTATGCGGCATGTCTTTAATATTCGCGGACATCTGAATTAAGTGGAACACAGAAGAACGTATTTTCAGAGGGAGATAAATTGTACTAACAATAATAGTGCGTGATGTATATGTTTATAAATGGGGCATTTGTTACATGAAAGTAAGCATATGTGTTTATCCGCTGTACATTTAAATATAACAGAATTCCGCTTAAGCCGGTGCTAGGTGGGCGTGAGGGATTTTCAAACATTCCATTACTCCTCCTGAATAGGCACACTAAAAGCGATTATGCTAATTATGTTGCTTGGCTACGTTTTACGTTCGTAAATGTTTTTTTTTTCACACATAATGTTTTTTTTCACAGATCTTATTGATAAAATATCTAAAGAGATTCTCTTAACACTTTCATAATCCTAAAGAGTTAAATTGGCGGTCGTTAAATGACGCCCAGCACTTCTACTCTTTTCCTTTATTTTATGTGATACTTTGGAGTCAGAGTTTCTTAAACGTTTTGTTATATAATAGACTTCTTCAAGAAAAAATAATAGGGATACCACGAATGCCATTTTCTCTGATTATATCGTGTCTGGTATAAATGTCTTTCATGCTTAATCTATTTGGAAAGGACTTTCTTTCGATTGTTTTTACTATCCTTGCCTTTAAATGTGGTAAAACATATCCATTACTTGGACGTAGTGCAACTATTCATAGTACAGACAGACATACAATCTGACAAAGACTTTATTAAAGACCAGTCGTATAATACAATATTAAGAAGGTTGCTATTTCAAAACATTTCGTGATTTATAAACATATAAGAAATAAAATGCTATTTCAGCTAAGACTCAACTGACATGCACTGTATATGAGCATGGCAGAACAATTCTTTAGAAATTGATTAAACATAAAAATGAAAACAATGCACATGTTATTTAACTACTTCGTCGTTTTGTTAAATTTCATTGCAGACTATAGTACCATTTTTAATAGTAACACAATTGGAATTCTCTATAACACAGAAAAAAACTAACATAACAGACATTTACCGAGAACATGTATATTATCTTCATTGTGTCGGAGCGGTCAATGTAAAATACAACACAACGGCCTCTTAACAGTTTATGTTAACTAGGTGTCATAAGAATTTTGTTTGTTTTAAGCCTCTGATAGTTCTGAGAATATGCTCGAGGAGCAGCATAAGTATGGGGTTTGGGCTGACCTGTAGGAAGTCTTATCTGCCTGTGTTACACTTCTTATTTGAGAACAATTGCCAAAGGTACTACTTCAGTTGAAAGAGGGCGGTTGGTGCCAAAGCATCTCCATTATCTAGTACAGCAAAATTGTTGTTGAAATCATTTGAACATATAATATGCTAATGATTGAATAATTGCAGAAAATAGTTTGGAAATACGCTTTACATACTTCCTTCTTTATTATATTTTAAACTTTACTCGCACATGAACTACGTTTAATTCAGCAAGTGCAGCTCGAATAGTATAAAATCAATTAAATCAGTTATTGGTTTATACGTATGCTCATACTTTTCACTTTTCACCTGTCACGTTTTGTAGAAAAAAAAGGTAGGGGTAGATTTCCTGGAAGCATAGAGCACAGACCGTTTGCTTCAAAAAATTGCTAATATGAAAGATATAATTATAGGGATAGGGTAAAGAAAGTGTGGTGATGAGGGGAGGAGAAAAACAAGCTAATATTCCCCATTCTAAAAACGCAGCCTAAAAAACACATATCACAGCAGTACAAGCATGGACGCGCAAAATACCAGCATACACACACGGCCGGTGGCAAAAACACCAGTATAATATTATGGTGCTACAGTTTTATGCCCAATAAAAATGTAAACGTATAGATTAAGTTGTTTCATTTCAAATAACATTGTCTGTATCTAGATAAATACTAATTGATGTGATTATATGAAAAGTTTGACAGCTAGCAAAATGATGTTAAAGATTTCTAAAACGCACTGAATAGACAACATTACTTCTGTTTAATCTGTATTATGCATGTTGCGATATACCAATAAAGTAACATCGGCGAGACAACCTTCAATACGATGTAAGGGATCACTCATAGTTACAGCTTTGACTGTGAGGACAGGTATAGCTGGGAGTCGTTGGCGCAGAACTGATGATGGCAATAGCGTCTCAAGGGTTGTATATACTGTGTGCTCTTGGATCCCGGTACCGATGCTTACCCTTGGATACTTTGTTTTTCATAAACACGGGCATTGATATGTCAATAATAATGTATATAGTTTGTTAGTGATCACATTGACATGACGCTGTCCATGTAGGTACTTTGTCCTTGAGCCAAAACTGAGTATCAAAGTGGTAAATGATGTTGACAGCTACATACATGTCAAGTTGGTTTTAAGTAAATTTTTACACAGTTTTTTTGTCGACTTGAAGTTGTCATTTCGTACTCTTTACTAAAGCTGACTCGCTTGATTGAAACTTCCTGCGTGTATACGATTGTCATCCATAAGGCGTAATAAAAACGTGTTTCTATCTGGATACCTCTCCAGACGCGCTCCTTCTAACTTCTTTAAATGTGAAATGAATGGACGATATGACACAGGCCTATTGTTTATCAGAGCATAGGGTTCTAGAAAAAGTCTTGTATGCGTAATTTCTTGACTCCATTGATGCATTTAAGTGGTAAGACGGGAGGTCATCAAGAACTTTCTTTCAACGTCATGTCAGCAGGGGATCGAACTGCTCATATACTCTTTCGATAGCCACATGTGTAAGGTGAGATCGACACATTCGTTTTTGGTCATACAGTTGACAGTACAAAAACTATTGAAGGGACAAATTGATTTGAAGTGACTGTTTTTGGATTTCTGTCATGTTTTTGTTCAAGTTTTGACCAAAACAGGCATTCTGCTCGTGTTAGGTTGACTATATTACGTACTATATTACTATATCTCAATTTCGGAAATGTTTGCACGTTTCTAAAACCTGGCATCGCCGGGTTTTTTTTAACTTAAAGCATATTTGGATGTCTGTCGGACCAATTTAAGCAAATTTAATGTAAAAACTGGTTTCAAAACATAAGCAAATCAAAGGTTGAAACTCGATCTTGTGTCGGACTCGCTACCACCGCGCCACGGCGGCTCCTTATATTTATATATATATACAGTATCATACACTTAAGACGATGATATATGTAGCATATAACTGTTTCATTCATATGTGTGTGTATACAAAGAAGGTATCATCACAAACAAAACGGAGCCTGCTTCTCAGTGAATAAGACAGTACACGTACCTAAATATTAGCCAACTATACATGGATTAATTTGTGAAACTTGTGATACACGGGATATGAATTCTGTATAAGGGACTAGCCCACACATTTAAGCAAAACATTGTTTGCCAAAAAAAGTATTTTGACACATTATTTATATAAGAACAGGCTATTTTGCATTTAAACGGCTTTAAAAAAGATAAGAGAAGACAAAAATGACACCCATGCTACGACTCGAACCCACGAATCATAAAACAATCTTCACTACAAAATTATACGGAGCGAACTAACAGATGGCACCTTGGAGGCAGATATTTTCAGCGTGTAAATTTAAATATAAAACATTTCATCTAACCCATCACTGACGGGGTAGAGGTCTGAGGTCGAAAATAGCGGGAAAAAAACTATTGACTATTGTTTCTGATGTTTCACCAAGACGTTTAATATGTAAATAGCCTAGTTTCAGAGCCCTCTTTATAAATACAACTATTTCTAGGTTTATTCATTTTTTTACATGATTGCGATGTCTGGGCCTAGCCCTTTAAAATACCCCCATTTAACAAAATGAAGTGAACGACATACTGTATCTACTAACTAATCACAAAAAAATAATCCCGAGGATACTGATTGTACACATCCGCAGGCGTTCCGATACATAGATGTATACATGTGCATTTAAAATGACTTAACATATTAAAGGACAATTATTTCGATATTCGTAACTTTTACAGCATGCATAGACATAAAAAGAGGTGGATGGAGGAGTGAGAGAGAGGGGGGTCGAATTGAAGAGAGAGAGCGATAGAAAGAGGGGTGGATGGAAGGAGAGAGGGGGATAGGGAGAGAGAAGGGAGATATGGAAAGGGTTAATTTACAACATATTAGTAATATATATTATCTATAACATATCTACGATCTACATTGACAGACAGACCTAAATGACAGCTGAGGTTCAATCCTTAGACACTGTGGTCATAATACGAAAGGGCTACCTTTTACTTGCTGCGGCGGCTTCAAACAACGTTAATGCATGTAAACTAGTCTAATTACGACTTCTATTTCATAAGTTTTAAAGTTCAATATGAACATTTGAAAATGCTCTGACGTGCTTCTTTTCTCCGGGGATTGCCGATATAAAACGATTGAACTGTTTCCACTTTAAATACCGCTGCTAATTAAAAATGACCAAACTAATTATCTGCAATTTCCATAAAGATGATTGATCATAGATAATGTTTTACTGTTTCAGTGAAATTAAAACAAGAGCTGTCCGTAAGACAGCCAAGCTCGACTATTCGAAATATTGTCACAGAAGCAGGAAATTATTACCCAAAATGTTAAATATCAAAAGAGTTTTAAGTTCGAAACGGGACATAATTTGACCAAAATGCATATCAGAGTTATGGGACTTGATGCTATCAACTAGTTTAATAACCCCGAAGAAACATGTTAAGTTTCAATTCCATATCTGCATTAGTTTTGGAGATAGTAACTTGCATGTAAAACTTTAACCAGAATTTTCTAAGTCCAAAAGGGGGCATAATTTGCTCAAAATACATGTTAAGAGTTATGGAACTTGACCCAGTGAGGTTGGTAACTGACCTAGAAAAAGAATAAATAAGTTTCAAAGCTATATGCCTTTTGGTAATAGCTGTATGTACTTGTACGCAAAACTTTAACCAGGATTTTCTAAGTCCAAAAGGGGGCATAATTTGCCCAAAATACATGTCAGCGTCTGCGTATAAGACAGAAAATAATTATTTCCAGCATTATTTAAGAAGCGTTTTTGAGTAATTTAATAATATGAGTTACCAAAATCTGACTTTGGTTGCAAGATTCCAAGCTGTCCTTAAGACAGCACCACCTACAGCAGCGCCGTTATTCATCACAGTAGCCCCAACTGTAGACGCACCTATCGCTTCCATCATAGTTGCCCCAAACCCTGTTGCGGCCACGGCGTTAGCTCCAGCCACACCGGCCAGATATCCTACTCCCATAGCCCCTCCTCCTATTAAAATACCACCATACAACATTATTTTCCACGTCTTCAAGGGCAGTTTCTTTCCTAATTGTTGAACAATTTCAGAGACTTCTTCATGAACATTGCCATTGCCGTGGTAGCTTTTAGAGTGTTCTTCAATTACTTCCCTGTGAGTTTGTAATTCATCGTAGCTATACATCTTTTCCCCTGCATCAGACATTTCTTCGACCACTTTAATAATAAAATCTGTGCCTTCACTTTCGATGTAACAGACATCATTGTTTTCTATCTTTGCAACACGATTCCCACAAAGTTTTACTAGTTTCACAAAATGCTCGTTTTTTGTCCAAAACTGCTTGAATTCTATGTCGGATTTCAACTTTCCACCGTGTGTGAAAACAACAATAGCATGATTGAATATCACTTCTCCAAATATAATCCGGAGCATGTCTATAGTAAACTTTTCGTCGGGCGTCATACGATTGGTCGTACTAAAAACTATCAAGAACGCATGAGGGTTTGGACAAATTTCTAGTGATTTTTGAATTCCAAGTGCCCTCTCACTTACACTTTTTGATGTGTCCAAAAGGCCCGGTGTATCTACAACCTTGTATCTAATGGTATTCAAAGCATTTATACCACTTTTCATCACGCATGTTTCCGTCACAGCGTTCGGACTCATTTTGTGCTGAAATACGTTCTTTTGTAGTAAGGAATTTCCTGTTGAGCTTTTCCCATTGCCAGTTTTCCCGACTAAAATAATTCGTCTTTCTGTTTGTTTCATTTGATTTTGACTCTAAATAAATATAGAAAAATATTATTATGTATATGAACATATTGACTATTTAGTCTTCATATATACATGTATATACTGTATAATTTAGATAATTATGAGAATAATTATAATTGATTGTAAATGAATTTATACATCAATTATGAAATTAAACTTTGTTATCTGTTGACGGTACAGTGTTGTGTATTGTTTAACCGTCTTAAATGTCCAAAGTTAAATGAAAACAAATCTTTGACTAACATATTGATAAAGATATCATTTTCCAAAAACAGAAATGAAAAGTTGACATCAAGATATCGAAGCTTGCAAACCGTAAATATGCACGTATCAGCTTTTATCGCCGAAATGTATAAAATACAAATGCACAGGTTTTTAATCACGTAGGATAAAACATGAGTTAAACTTGTCAAAGGCACTGATCTTTTAGGATAAAGTGTGAGTTAACTTGACACATGTATTGATCTTATAGAGAAAGTGTGAGTAAACTTGACATATGTACTGATCTTTTAGTAAAAATGTGAGTTATCTTGACATATGTGCTTATCTTTTAGTAAAAGTGTGAGTTAACTTGACATATGTGCTGATCTTTTAAGATAAAGTTTGAGTAAACTTGACATATGTACTGATCTTATAGTAAAAGTCTGAGTTAACTTGACCTATGTGTTAATCTTTTAAAATAAAGTTTGTGTAAACTTGACATATGTACTGATCTTTTAGTAAACGTGTGAGTTAACTTGACATATGTGCTGATCTTTTAAGATAAAGTGTAAGTTAACTTGACATATATACTGATCTTATAGTAAAAGTCTGAGTTAACTTGACATATGTGCTGATCTTTTAGTAAAAGTGTGAGTTAACTTGACATAATTATGTACTGATCTGTTAGTAAAAGTGTGCGTTAACTTGACATATGTACTGATCTTTTAGTTAAAGTGTGAGTTAACTTGACATATGTGCTGATCCTTTAGTAAAAGTGGGAGTTAACTTGACATATGTGCTGATCTTTTATGATAAAGTATGAATTAACTTGACACATGTACTGATCTTATAGATAAAATGTGAGTAAACTTTATACATGTATTGATATTTTAGTTAAAGTGTGAGTTAACTTGATATATTTGCTGATCTTTTAAGATAAAGTATGAATTAACTTGACACATGTACTGATCTTATAGATAAAGTGTGAGTAAACTTTATACATGTATTGATATTTTAGTTAAAGTGTGAGTTAACCTGACACATGTACTGTACTGATCAATTAGATAAAAAGCGAGTTGGGCTGTCGCCGTGCTGCTCAGTGGTAATGATTACAACATGGGTCGACAGATTTTGAGTATATTGTCATTGACAGATACGCTCCTGTAGATATATTTATATATAACTATTTACATGGATGATTATAGTTTTCAGCGCTAAATCGGCTTGTTTACATTTCAAAATATGGCGGACATCAATCGATCGAATGTGATTGGTTAATAACTCTTGCGGGGAAAATCAATATGTTGGATGGTGTAAGGGAAACAAATATTGGTAAATAACTGATACGGCCTACGACTATAAGTACAACTACTCTGCCTACAGTGTATAATTGGTTTTCAGATTTACTATATGATTGTTGTGTATTGTAAGTATCAATAGTGATATATATGTTTATGTTTCTGAAACATAATTTACATTAAAGTATACAAAATATATATGTTATAACATTGTTATAGATTTACCCTATGACACAGACACTGATCTTTTAGATAAAGAGTGAGTTGAATTGGTTTTCTGTCTGTCTTGTATTTTCTGATGCATATGTTTTCTTGTTTGTTTAAAGCGTTTCTTCCCTCCTTCTTTTCACTCCCCCCTCCTTTTCCCTTGCATTTGCCCCCCCCCCCCCCCCCCCCCCCCCCCCCCCCCCGTTGTTATTTAGGCATCTCTTCCCCCTTTACTATGAGTTAGTTTTTGTGCCCCCCACCCCCCACGCTCCTTTATTTTGGCTGCCGGAACCCTAAGGCGGTACACGATTGCTTTTTCTGCTTATAGGGCTGCGTTAGTGTGCTTGTGTGTCTAAAGCGGTACCCTGCAGTGTTCTAGTATCTTACTTGTCTGTTTTTCTATGTTAGTTGTGTGTGGTTGTGTGCTTATCTATGTTGCACGAATGTCTGCGCTATATAGTTTACGTTGTAGTGTAACTGTAATTAAGAAACCTAGCATTTGTATATTCATCCTTGTTCCATTTTCCCCTTCAACCTTCCCGCCCCCTTTCTACCCCTTCTACGCCCTACCCCCCCCCCCCCCCCCCCCCTCTATCTTTATTTGGCATAAATGTACTTGTTAGATTTTTGAAGCTACCCATCTGTAATATTTTCCCTTACAGCTTCTTTTGTTGTGGGCCTTCTGAGGCTGTGTTTTAGTGTTCTATGCTTCCGAGAAATCTACCCTTACCTATTATCTTTGATACATGTACTGTTCTCATTGATAAAGTGTGATATAACTTGACACATAACTAATCTTTTAGATAAAAATGTGAGTAAACTTGACACATGGACTGTGAACTTGACACATGTACTGATCTTTTAGATAAATTGTGAGTTGAACTTGACACATGTACTGGTCGTGTAGATAAAGTATGTTTGTTTTGGTGTTTAACACCGTTTTTCAACAGTATTTCAGTCATGTAACGGCGGGCAATTAACATAACTAGTGTTACTGGATTCTGTACCAGTACAAACCTGTTCTCCGTAAGTAACTGCCAACTTCCCCACATTAATCAGAGGACTAATGGTGGAGGACTAATGATTTCAGACACAATATCGTTTATCAAATAGTCACGGATAACATATGCCCCGCCAGAGGATCGAACTCACGACCCCGCGATCCGTAGACCGGCGCTCTACCTACTGAGCTAAGCGGGCGGGTTAGATAAAGTGTGATCTTTTAGATAAGGTGTGAGTTGAACTAGACACATGTACTGATTACATTTCGAAGTCTTTTTATCAGTGCACTTGAAAAAGATAGAGCCATAAGTTACACGAGAAGACCGCTTTCAGGTTGTTCGGTCCATTATATAAATTGTATTTGTACAGTAGAGACGTGTCCATGTGGAGTGCTGCGTGGGTGACTGCGCTCTTTAAATGTAGTGTTTTCCAGTTTGACTCTTATTTTATTTTACTAGAATAGTTCCAGTTTAAGAATCAGTTTTTTTTTTTTGTTTACTTCTTAAGTTTAATAGTTTTTGTCCGGTTATATTTTCGGTAAAAAAATACGCCTGTTTATTTACAACCCTCAATGAACAATGATTTTATCATGTCTTACAAGAATCTAGGATTCTATAGATTATATTGAATGTACCGCCTGCAACTCATTATATACGCTTGAGAACGTCATAAATACATTGCCAATAATAGTAAATGTTCAACATGGTTATCTATGGTATGTCAAACGTTGTTAAATTATATACGAGTATGTATGTTATTATTATTGTATGTTTGTTATTGTTATTCAATGTTTTGTCATTCATATTCTAAAAGTCATTATTGTTATTCTATATAATTTCGTTATTCTTAATATTGTATCTTTGATATTGTTATTCAATGTCGTGTCATTCATATTCTAAGTCTTACCATTGTTATTGTATATGTCATATAGAATAACAATGGTAACACTTAGAATATGAATGACACGACATTGAATAACAATATCAAAGATACAATATATAATTTAGCAACTTCTGACATGCCATAGTTATCGTTATCACATTCTCTTTCATTTATTCTTTTGATTCTACCTCATTAAACCGGAATTACCTGTCCCGTCGTCCATATATTATTGACTGATAAGGCTTTTTTTGACCATGTATCATAATGCAAAAATCTGCGTACATTCTTATTCTATAACCAGTTATCATGCTAAACATTTTAAATGTACGAAAACACCTAGTATGTTATTATTATGAACCAAATTATTTTTATCATTTAGCCCTAATGCTATTTCCTTTTAAATCATATGAACCACTTTATCAATTCAATATATCGCTCAATGAAAGCTTTATTTATTTTCAGTGACGGTGTTGAAAAGTTAAATATAAGGACCAGCAAAGATAATTGATCTGCTCATTGAAATCCTGTTAAAGGAAATATATCATATAACGATCTTTGGACTGATAAAAAAGAGTACTGAATTCAGTTTTTCCTTCATATAACAGATTTAATTAGGTATTCGTGCCAAAACGGGCTTAAGAAAATGTGATATTCTAAATGACAGAGAAACAAGTTTAACACTACATTTTTATCTCAATAAAGCTGTTTAAGATATTGATTCATGGTATGTTTCTTTCGAAAGCGTTGTATTTTAGTATAATAAAAAATATTCCTTTGTATTTAAATAGATATATTGGTTAAGTTGGTGTTCAGTTAGCAATTCGATCCCCCATCCTATGACCTTCGAACTGTGAACTGCATTCTAGTCCAAGCTCGCAATTCGAATAAGAAAGTGCTGACTAGACTAGACTGGGCTGCACCTTTAAATCCAAATCGTGAACTGCAGACCAGATTGAAGCTCGTAATTCGATTCATAAACACTGCATAGGAGTTGCAGTTCGCAGACCACCTTAACCAATTTTAAATAGATTAACTATTCAAATCTGCGGTACTGCCATGATAGCACAGCCTGACGTAAATCCCACTGCTTATCAAGAGATCCCATGCAAGACTCATCAAAAGTTTACATGGTGTGCGTCTAGAGTTATTCCTTCTCCGCCTTCGTTTTAAGTAAAGACTCATGTATCTGGCGGAGATGGTGTTAATACAGGTGCGGAATTTTAGAAACGTTTGTTCTATTTAGCTACCTTAATTCACTGCAGTGAAATAATAGATAAGGTTGCGATTTGATACTTGTGTGGTCATTTGTAGGGTTTCATTCTTTATTTCAACAGGCGTATTCAAACACTATTTCCCTACGCGTTCGAAAATGTGCATGTATAGTTTTGAATGTGAATATCTATCTTAAACGAGCAGCTCGGACAGTTTTAGCAGATTCTTCTTATTTTGTAAACGTACAAAAAATGCAATCGCAAACTCTATTTAGACATGATATACGAATATTTAAAAAACATACTCACCCAAGCAGACATACTTTAGACAACCAGTAAATGTAGTACACTTCCGTCGTATCTACCTTGTTACACTAGTTTCCGTATGCTACAAAGTGAGATAATCTTGAAATCTTATGGAATATCTTAAGTACATTGTCTATGTTTCATATAATACAGATCCGTATCGATTATTTCTTGTAAACCAATGAAAATTTGTTTGTATACGGGTTTATTTATCAGCATAATCAATTTAGGCCATTCCAAATTCGATCTCTTTTTAACGTCCGAAAAAATCCAAGTTTATGTTACATCTTATGTAACACCAACAAGATAAGTTTAATAACAAGACTTAAAATACGAACCACAAATTTACAAATAGACATATAATAAAAAAACTCAGTTTTTCAACATGACCTTTTTCTGACGTATGTTTACTGATTACAGTTACCCTATTGAAATGTAGGGTTTAAGAAAACATAATATTTATCAAGATAAAATAATTTCAACAATATATAGACGAAAGCATTCTTAAAAAACAGTATACCAGAATGCACAACTCTCACTACCGTGTTTTATCATAAGATATTGACTTTAAATGTAGAAAATCCTCAACAAATGTATTTAACTTGGCTTAATATAAAAATAACTGTGTGACGATTAGTGTAATAATCGTTAGCGTTATCGAATTGGAGATGGGGAATGGTGGAGGGGGAGGAGTGAGGTGTGTTTTGCCGTATATGTCACAAAACGAATATATAACCATGATGACACGAGTGAAAAAATCGATCGATCGAAAATAGCACGCACATAAAACGTATATGATACATAATATGTGATGTATACGTTGGACGTTGGTTTTCACGGGCACACCAAAACGAATATCTCACATGCAGAAATGGGCAAAGAAAAACGAAATTTTCAACGAATACATCACATCTTCATCAGTTTGTGAAAAAAAGTTATTTTTTTTTAAAACAATCAACCCTTTTTGGTACATCTCATTTATGCCACATAGATTCTGCTAATGCTAGATTCACACGGCCGACCGGATCGACCCGATCGTTCCCGAAACATTTTTCGGGAACTGGACTAGTGTGGCCGGTATCATTAGTCTTATTTCTTTAATTTGTATAAATGTTTGATCAATTACTGACCGAGGTGTTTGGAAAGTTATCGACTGCGTTCGGGCGACCGTCGTGTGGCGGTCGAGTTAACATTAACAAGAAGTTGGGAATGGTCGGTAACAGATCGAGCTCGATCGGGATAATCGTTATAGGTCTACTTTGATCGGCAATGCTCGGACTTTTTATTCGATATTTTTGATAAGTAAAAATAATGAGTAACGGTCGGTTTGCAATGTTCGTGAAGAAATCGTGAAAAGATCATGTAGCAATCGGCTCTTGATCGTTTAGAAACTGCCTTGATAGGAAAAAGATCGAAAAACGATACTTGATTGCTGTACGAAATCGCCACCCAATCAATACCATCTGCTGTCCAAATTAGTTCGAACTACCAATACCAACACCACTACCATACCATTACTATCACTACCACCACAACTACTACCAATACCACCACCACAGCCACTATCACCACCACCACCGCCATTACTACCACTAACACCACCACTAGTACTATCACTACCACCACCTCTACTACCATCACTACCACCGCAACCACTGCTACTACTACCACCACCACTTATACCACTACCACAACCAACACCACTACTGGCTCTACCACTATTACTACTACCACCACCACTACCGCTACTGCCAATACCACCACCATAACCATTACTACTACCACCACCACTATTAACACTACCACCACCACCACCACCACCACAACTACCAGTAACACCAACACCAGTACCACCAACACCACTATTACTACTACCATCACCACTACCTCTACTACTAATACCACCACTACCACCATCACCACCACCACCACTAATATTGCCACTACCTCCACCACTACCACTAACCACTACCACCAATTCTATTACTACCATCACCACTACCACTACTACCACTTTCACCATCACAACCACAGCTACCCTATGCCATTTCTTTGTTTGAAAAGTCTTTGTCATACCGCTTAATATCGCGCCGTTCCAAACAGTGACGTCATGATAATAAAATACGCTACTAGATTTATTTTACGGACTACCTGTGACAGCATGCGTTCATTCGGCGAACGTATATATGAAACTCAAACTTCGGTAATCCCCTGTGTATACATCTGTTTTCCGAATATCATCGAGTATAAAACATCACTATACATTTTTATTGGTGTAACACTCGGGTAACGGTGTTCCGGAGACATCCATCAGCATTTCATTCTTCGTCATGAAGGCCTAGACTGTAATTTGCGGAGAGTCGAAATGCAATGACGTGATTACCTATAAAAGTCCAAGTCACACATGCGACCACAACAATACATTTATTTCAAAGCGATCAACTTAAAAACAGAGCAAACTTGATACATGTTTGGCCGGCTACTGCGGGGGCTCTTTGGAAAACTTCTTGAATCTGCACGGCCAGTTTTCAAAGTAACTAGGTAGAAATGATTTTTTGCACCATTCTGTACTGAAAGCGATACCTATTTGAGCTAAAAACTCTGATAAGCGATTTAGGGTCATCACGGCCCTCTTGTTTCAATGTATATAGAAAAACAAACATTTTGACGCAATGTATCAAAAACGTCTCATGTTTTAATGACATGCAAATAAATGGTGTCTTTGGGGTAGTTTTAACCTTACCACTACACCACTGTACCGTTGGTTATCTAAAGTCACTGTGATTATTTTGATAAATCTAGATGCTTTCAGGGCACAAACATCGCGTAAAATAACGAAAACTCCCGAAAATATTGGCGAAGATTAATGAGTGCCAGGTCAGTACTTACGGACAATATCATCAGAATCGTTTTCATTTCTTGTCTTTTGTCCTCTAGACTGTGTATAATTAGCAAAAAAATCAATGCTCTATTGTCGTATCCGCGCAACAACCGTTGTTTATCGCAGAATATACAGAGCTTTCCTGTCTTCTTTGTTTACCTGGCAATTACACCGAGCCATGTTAGAAGTTACCTTAACATCACTGCCTTCCCCCGTGAGTGAAAAGTCGAAACCGATAACAAACTCATAAACAACCATTTTTTCTTCTTCAAATTATTTTCCGACTGTGTTTTTAATTTAACGTCTTTCATTCTTGTCTAATACGTGTTACGTTTGGATTAATTAACAGTTTTTGGAATTAAGTTGTTTTTACACTACTAAAATATGTTTTTACCATGACAACGGTCTGTTGTCTTCCTCAGATGTATCATACTACGACGATCGGCTATCTTCGGCATTGTCCGTCAGTTTCCGGTTTCGTGGAAACGACGAACAAATGGTCGTAGACGTTGCTACAGATAAAGCACGTTGGCTAATCCAAGAGGTAACTGGCCTATTGAAAAATTCCAAACCCCCACCCCAGAATATTAGTAAAGAAGAGAGGCAGGCATTAAAAGAGATATGCAAGGACAAAAATATCATGGTGTTGCCGGCAGATAGAGGGAAGGCCACAGTGGTCACAGACACCTCGAAGTACAAAAGTAAGGTCTAAGAAATGCTCGCATATAAGCGTACACGTACGAAAAGGTGAAGGAGGACCGCACAGCAGGATACAAACGACAGTTGGTCGGGACACTTACTAGACTGAAAAATGAAAATAAGATCACTGAATCACAATATCATTACTTAAATCCCACTTATACTTATAGTTTCCTTTTAAGTTCTCTATTCTATTATAAATGTTACACGTTTAAGAAAAGACAATATGATACTTAATCGACATCGCCAATACATCAATGAATACATGCAGCGGGACAACTTAGGCTATTCGTATTATATTCATATTATACGTGGTCCTATTTCAGGCAGCCATTTTGAAAATGTCAGCCATATTGCTTATAAAGAACGAAACACTAACCAAATTAGTTTTCTGTGTTAACAATATACATGTGGCATTTTTGTAATTAATAGCACGTGTTTATTAATACAGCAGTTAGTTTTTTTTAGAACAATGCGCCCTAAATATATACAATATACAGTATAATTGTGAGTGTCCATTTTGTATTGGTAGCCAGCTTCAATAAAGTTTTTTATTAACCAGACTGTGCATTCTATGAATATGAGTACGTTGATTTATGTAAGTTAATAGCGGGCGCTTTAAACAGCAAACATTTATTTAATATTTATCTAACTTTACCTTACATGTATGCTACTGGTGGCGGCAATTCTTAAAAAGGGCAGTCATCTTAAATGTAGAGAGATCTTTTGGGCCAACTTCACTCCTGCAATGCTTAATGTCTGGTGAAGAATTTCTGAAGATTATATGCTTGTATCAGCATTTACACTATTTGTCTAATTTCCGGTCCACTTCTAGTACTAAGTGTCCAAAAGGGGTCGGTTTTAGGATAGACAGCTCGCAACTGTATATGATGAAAATTGATCGAACTATAGTATATTGTGTACAGTCTAACAATGTCTTTTAATTGTGTTTTTTTTTTGTACTGAATTGATAGTGTGTCTACAATATGATTTTAGTTATTTTGAAAAGCAAAAACAGTCTTTGTAGTTCTGTCAGGCACCGATTCTTATTACCTTTGTATGATGCGCCTGTGTTTTTATATACATGGCGCTACTTTCTATTGTCTGGCTGTGACTAAATACAGAGTTAGTGCGCCTGTGATATATTACAGACTCCGGTTTATACCGGATTAACTAAATTTGAATGAAAATACCTTAAATGTATATATTTTGTAACCATGGTGATACTAACCCTAACCTTTAGTCAGTATATTATGCATACTGTACACTAAATGCGTGCGGACATGCAAAGAAATGAGTAATTTTGCGTGCGCTACAATTGATAATAATTCCGGGCATGCGCAGAAACGGCTGCACCAACTCTGCAATGAGAAGCATTCCTATTGTCTTATGCGCGTCCATGATTACACTGCTGTGGTTTGTGGTCTAAGAAGGCTGTGTTTTTGTAGCATGTCTTTCACTTTTGAATACTGATTCTTGTTTTCCCCCTTCCCAAAACACCCCACCCTTTTCTATACCCCGTCCTCTTTCTGTATATATTGCAAATAACTAAACAGAAACAACTCGTATGTTATATTGTGTTTATTGTGTTTGCTGTATTTTGTGCTACCGGAAATTTATCTACCCTTACACGTTAATTTCTTAGAGCACAATACTTCGCTATAGCACGAATGCACATTTCTTGTTGCTAAGCTGATAATTATTCTATTACATTCGTATGTACATATATTAATATCACATGCATATGATGAATTTGTTCAATAACTTGAATAAAATTGACAACACTGACGTAAATAAAAAATAACGCAAAGTGACATATGAAATTCAGACGTCGACTGGAAAATAGTATTGACGTTATTCAAAGAGTTCCCGAATCCTCTACGAGTTCAAAAATTAAGTACGACGCTCGTACGAGTCAACGATGTCCGTATGTACGAGTTTGCCAAAATTCGACTAAAACCCTGCTCGTAGGGAGCTTGTAGCGTTCTTGTGACCGGGATATAAGATTCTTTCACTGGTTGTAGGTTCACTCGAGGGCATCTGTTTTTTGGCGGTAACAAGGCTCTGCCTAAACAGTTACCCGAGAGCTGGATATTGCCATCTGTTCTTACCACCAGTGACTGAATCTTTTTCTTGCATGCCATAATCAACAAATAATAGTAAAAATGATTTTCTTATAGCACTTTTTTCTTAAAGTAGCGTATTAACAAAGCGATGCAACCTTGTAAACGTCTGTAAACAGGAAGTACGCCATGGCGTTACATAGACGAAAACAACATAACAGTTCCGGTTTTTAAATGACGTTTTTTTGAATAGAGAAATATGTTATAAGGAATGAAGAGAAACTATCAAGGTATTTGATTTTTATCCCATTTTACGTGAAACACAATTGTAGTTCGGTTTACGTCATTTACAGCACGAGAATCATCTTACACCCTTGGGTGTAAACTGGAGTTTTACAGCATCAGTGAAATCCCAAGAAATCCCAGTCCGGTATGCAAGAAATCATTAATATAATTAACTGGAAATAATGGGAACGGGTTAATATTACAACGGATAAAAACTAATCAGTGCGATGATTTGCCATTCCATAGTTCAGCTGTAAACTTATTAAATTCTTTCACTGGTGGTAGGTGCAGATGTGAATATCCGGCTCTCGGGTAAATGTTTTCGGCGGTAACAAGGCTCTGTCGACTTACCGCGTAAACAGTTTCCCGAGAGCCGGATATTTCCGTCACACCTACCACCAGTGATTGAATCTTTTTCTTGCATGCCATATGTTCAACAAAAAATAGTAAAAATAAACTCGAAGAAATGATATTCTCTAAGCACTTTGTTCTTATAGTAGCGTATTAACTAAGCGTTACAAAGACAAAACAACGTAATAAATGCTTTAATCGTCACACTGATATTAAGTTTACGTCACTTCAATGTGATATTTAGCGCCATGTACGCATCAAGAAAGAGCGCTTTCAAATTTTATCGAATATTTTTACATAAAACAAGTTTATAACGAAATGTCACATAGCCGACCGACCCTATCTTTTTATCACTGACCCTAAAGTTTTAACTGAAAAACAAATGTTGAATAAAAATGTAGATCTATGATACCTGGTAGGAGACGCAGCGTTTTGTTATTTTAACAAATAAGAAACTAAGTGACCGTCACAGTGCATTTTGCTGATTTTCTACTGGCCGCTGACCGCGTTAGACAGTGTCACGCATTATAAGCGGTCATTATATTAAACAATTTCATCTGTAGAACCAGAAGCTGTTCATTCTAAGCAGATCACCGCTAATGGAGGTTTGGCTGTATTTTCATAAACTATCTAAATATATGTAAATATATGCAAATGTAAATAAATAAAGAAAAATATGTTACTGTTAATACTAACAATAGCAAATCTAATCTAGTCCTAACCTTGAACATGATTACAATGAAAATAGACATATTTTGGAATATATTCCCTTTTATGGCATCTTACTTGTACACGTTTACGAATTGCCAACAAAAAATTTGTCTTTTATTAAAACTATTAAATCCTTCCGGGCAGGGTGTCAACGGAATTTTGTTAGGAATGTAGCAGACAGATAAGCTAAGTATTATTAAATAAAGAACTGTTTTCTAAACAAAATATAATATGTACATGCCCAAAACAAAATATATTTACCTGAAAGTTTTATCCGAATATATTAAACTTATAATCGACTGGGTGAATGCAGTCTATACGCTACAAGTTGAGTTTTGTTGCAATAAATGATGACATTATCGGGTTAATCAGTCATGCGTTTTCAGTTTTCTTTCCATCCATGTACATGTGATGTATACTATGCCCCCAACGATACACACATAACTGTAAACTGGTTTTAAAGAAGCATAGGGAATTCAACAATTTTGTAACTTGTCAAAATCTAAATATTTCTAGTTTTCGTACCAATTGCAAAACTCACTGGTTATGTTCAACAGATCTTTTACTAAGTCTTGTGGGTTGGTAGTTAATTTCCTTTGCCTTTTTTTTAAAAAAATACTTTCATTTCTGATCTGAATAAAATCTACACGATGATTCAAGCCTCATTCAAAAGGATTTGATGATTTGCTTTGGGTATGTGCTTTTTAATCCCTATGAGCTATTTTCCCATATACATTCTGGGCAGTTAAAAGGTAGGTACTTAAATAATGTACACGCACTATTATTGAATGTTTTATCAACTATCATGAAATGAACGCGTCGTCGTGCGCGTTATTTTTGGGGATTAGTAGAACCTCAAATGTTAACGAATAAGAAAAACAATTATCTGCAAGTGAACTAAACCCTTGGCTTTTTAACTCAATTCAATTCAATTTATTTTATTATTTTATACATAGACGTTTTACTCACTTAATGTACCAAATAAATACAAATAAAAAAACATAAATCTTAAAAAAAAAGACTACACATTTTGAAAAATAGATCTAAACATTACGATAGCCGTGCAATATTTCCTTCGAGTCAAAACATGTGCAGAGAAACGAATAATCTTTCTTTGGATTTTCTTAGACTGACATGGGTGGTCATTTTGTCCTACTTTCGTGTTTATCGTTTTTCCGTAACCGATCGGAAATTTTTCGGGATCACATGATTTTATAATTGATTCAAACGAAAGTCCGTTTAAAGACGCGCCGCAAAATAACTATATTTTTTTTTATTTCCATGTTAGTAATTATACATGATTTGTATGAAAAATATAAGATATACAAGCTTTTAGTTTTAAATTGACAGTGATATATCTTAGGCCAAGACAATGTGTTTAATGTATAAAATTTTATTGAATTTATGTAGCAATCTGATGTGTTTTATTGAATTTATGTAGCAATCTGTACATAAATCAGTGTATTTAGGTAAATTGCAATCAGATTTGTTTCTAGAGTGTAGGATAGTGTCACAGGCTGAGAAAAATGTGCAGTCAGTCCGGGGCTCGAACCCGGGACCCCTCGCTTACAGGGCGAAAGCTCTACCGACTGAGCAAACCGGCTGCCTGACACATCATCTCTCCTTACGTGACCAAGTCCGTACCGTGACATACACGCCAACAAATCAACTCGTCCTCGAGGTCCGGAGGTATACATAATATTGCAAGCGTCGTAAGACTGACCAAGCAAGCATGCCACGGGCCCCGCGTTGGGCGTCAAATGTCACAAAGTAAGAAAAAATGTGCAGTCAGTCCGGGACCTCTCGCTTACCGGGCGGATGCTCTACCGACTGAGCTAACCGGCTGCCTGACACATCTTCTCCCCTAACGTGACCAAGTCCGTACCGTGACAATAGCTCTTCATCTATATTCTTAAACTATTCTGAAAAGAGATTGACTAAATAAGTTTGCAGATCAAGTTGTGAAAACACATTTATTCTGGAAGAGCCTAAATTGTCCACCCGAAAACTTGTAGTATAGCTGTATATTACCTGTATTATAAGAATGATTTTCATGAAGTTTTTGTGAGTTACAAAAATGTTGAATTCCCTATGCTATGTTTGTAAACATCACGTTATCGTTGGATCTATTTATAAATTATAGCCTCGTTTCGGAGCATTCTTCCGAAAAAATCCGAAGATGCGCGACGGGTTCGTAAGCAGTCGGAAAACATACTTTCGGTTTAAAATAGGAAAAAGGGTTTTTGATTATTTGTTGGTTATTCTTTAACATATTAACGACTATTTTGTCAGATCAGATACAGTGGGTCATATATTCAGTAAATATAAAGTCTGAGCTAGAAACGCTGGTTTTCATATAATATTCGTTCGGGTTTTAGTAGTGGACCTTTAAGTTTTCTTTTCTCATTTAGATAATTCATGAGCTGGTGACGAAATTCTTGGCATTGAACTTGATCATTGTGACGTGTGGAGTCGAGTTTCTGTGACCAACTGAGGATGTGACAGTAAATTTATCAAAAACGAATAATTGTATGGTTTATCAGGTCTAAGAGTTACATTTGCAAGATCAATGTGTGTTTATGCACACAGAAGTCAGAAATGACGGAGGTTAATTCATTCGATCTTACCTTGAAAGCACGTTAAATGTATGCGGAAAATTTTAATAGAAAAGTTTATAGAGTTTGAAAATATTAGTTTACTCTTGTGCGCTTTAAGTACTGAAAAAAAAAACCTGGTTGTAATACATTACTAGACGAAACTCTTATATAGTCAATTATTAACTGAAAACATGTATAAACGTGATTAAGAAGGAATAATCCTTTTACGAAGGACCTTTTGAGGCTACCAGTCGCCCAAAGGCAGTTATGTGGGTGTAGCTGTCTATGTTTGTTTTAGGTTTAGCACAGTTTTTCAACAGTATTTCATGTAACGGCGGGCAGATAATCTAACCAGTATTCCTAAATTCTGTACCAGTAATTCTCCGCAAGTAAATGCGACTATCAACCTATAAAACGGAAGTAGAGTACGTAATGACTTCAGACACAATGTCTGTTATCAAATCGCCATGAAAAAGTAACGCTTCGCCCGACGGACATTAGCACCGGCTTATACCTTGGTCACAAGACTGTACGATGTCTGTACGGTTTTAAAAAATCGTCCGAGTCCACCAGTTTTAGAATCCTTTACGATCTCTGTACAGTGGTAGCGTGCGGTCACAGAAGGTGGCCTGGACATTACTCAACAAGAATGAGCAGTTACAATTAGTATATTATCAATTAAAATAATTTTGTGTATAATCTGAAAAAAGCTGCATTTCAGTCAGTGAAATGTATAGCACTGGAAATAACCAATTATCTTTACATATCAATAAAATTTATGATCCTTTGACATGGACTACATGTCAAGCCTACAGGTGTTTTATGGACCCTTATCAGACTGGACCAGACAGGATCCTGTTTATTGGGGACGGCATCTTTCCAACAAATTGGAAACAGGCAATTGTAAGACCTTTGTTGAAGAAAATGGGACTGGAACTTGAATTCGCAAACTACAGGCCTGTTAGTAATCTATCGTTTCTGTCAAAATTAATTGAAAAAGCAGCTCTGTTCAGGCTCAATGATCATGTAAACAAACACAATCTTCTATCAAAAAACCAATCTGCTTACAGGAATAACCATTCTTGCGAATCAGCACTGTTACGTCTTGTAAATGATTTACTGGATGCTATGGAGAAGAAAGAAGTTACGGCGCTAATTGCCATCGATCTCAGTGCCACTTTTGATACTGTAGATCATGACATTCTTGTTGATGCGTTAAACAAGCAGTATGGCGTTCGTGGAACAGCACTGAGCTGGGTTGATTCCTATCTGCGCCCCAGAAGTTGTCGTGTAAATGTCAATTCAACCTTGTCATCTCCACGCCAATTAAATTGTAGCGTTCCACAAGGGAGCTGCTTAGGACCGTGGCTATATTTGACATATGCGGAGACACTGTTTGATGTTGTTCCGCCGTCGATTTCAGTTTACGGCTTTGCGGATGACCACACTGCTAATAAACGCTTTAAACCATCATCTCCAACAGTAGAATCCCAGGCAATACGAGAACTTGAACAATGTGCTAAAACAATCAACAACTGGATGAATGAAAATAAGCTGAAAATGAACACTTCCAAAACCGAGTTCATCATGTTTGGTAGTAGGCAACAGCAAGTGTTCAACTGACAAAGTATGTATTGTAGGTGATGAAGTGAAATCAGTGAGCTTTATTCGATATCTAGGTGCATTCCTGGATGAAAACTTGAATCTAAAAGAGCATGTAAAACGAAAGTGTAGAACAGCAATGCTCAACTACTTCAGAATAAAATGTATCCGGAAATATCTTACCAAAGTGGCTACCGAAACCCTTGTACTGTCATTGGTGATATCCCATTTAGATTACTGTAATGTCATTCTATATGGTATTGCTCAAAGCGAAGTAAACAAAATGCAACGAATTCAGAACATGTGTGCAAAACTTGTCCTAAATCGAAGAAAATATGACAGTTCCAAGCAAGCGATGTATGACTATCACTGGCTACCAATCAAAGCCAGAATCGCATTCAAAATGCTCACCTACATGTATAATTGTTCAGTTGGAAACTCTCCAGAATATCTTTCTGAACTTCTCGTAAAACAAACACAGACAAGGAACTTGCGTTCTTCAAATTCCGTTACTGGGTGTTTCGTTGTTCCTTTCAACAAGCGCAAAACGTTCAGCGACAGAAGTTTTGGTACTGTTGGACCTAAATTCTGGAATGTATTGCCTCTCGAAATAAGGAACTCAGACACAATAGATGTTTTCAAAAAGAAGTTGAAAACTCATTATTTTGGGAATTACTATGCACTCTTTTAGAAACTGTGACTGTATTTTTTTAAGAGATTGAAGTAACGTGAACTGGATGATTTTATTGTGTAAATACATTCGAATTCTTACTTGATAACAAACAGCTGTCTTACCGTATCTTAATGTTCTAATATTTTATTAATCTTATCTGATGTCTGATCTTTTTTTTTAATGCTTACTAAATAGTTGATTCACAATGATATTTATGCTCATTTATGTTATATGTCATTAAATATCTTAATTTTTTGTCGTATTTTTATGTATTTGTAAAACGCCATTGAATATGTTTTCCGTAAAAATAGGCGTTTAATCAAATAAAACAGTTTCAGTTTCAGTTTGACTAAAGTGTCTGGCTTTTAGAGGGTAGGGGCGGGTGGTCGCGAAGGAGTTTATTTAATAGTACTTTTTAGCACTGAATGAATGGATTCCGTTTCTTATAGTTAAGTTTATAAGGAAAACTTGTTTATATAACAGTAAAAGTTTCATATAATCGATTGTACCAGTGACCTAAGTGACCTAATTGCATAAAGATAAAAACAACTGTCTAAAATCAGATTATGTGGCATTTTTGGTAAGGCGTGTCATTGTTTCCATACAGAAGTAGCGACATAACTTTTAACAAATTCTCCTAGTAGCTGCAGTGCACAGGTTATCTTATGGACCCTTCATACGAGTTAAATTACATATTAGTTACACTGAAAAATATAAACATTAAGGTGGTAAATATGCACAAACAGAAAAATGATTTCTTCAGCCAACTGCCTTTTAAGATTAGTAAACATAAATTGTATTTCACAGGGGAATATGATTGTTGTTTGGTAATGTGTTACAAATAAAAACTGTACATATAGATACAAAATGAAAAACAAAATACATGTCGTAATTAAAGGATTATGTTTACTTCAGGC
Organism: Mercenaria mercenaria; assembly: GCF_021730395.1. Taxonomy (NCBI): domain Eukaryota; kingdom Metazoa; phylum Mollusca; class Bivalvia; order Venerida; family Veneridae; genus Mercenaria; species Mercenaria mercenaria. The sequence continues at coordinate 21,908,332 of NC_069377.1, read as the reverse complement.
TGATTCTTTATTCATACAATTGACATTTACTTAAAATCTATATGAATGAAATACAGTTTACATATATAAACATGCACTTTTATCATTTAGAGGATGTTAGCTCATGTAATCTTTAATAAGCGATAGACTTGTTCATCCTTTGATAATTTGATAATTATCTTATTTCTTATGTATTATGTTGATAATTTGGTCATGAGAGTACAACAAGTAATAGACTGCAACATTTAATTTTATTCACTTTTTGTCCTAAAGATCAAAGGATATGTAGATTGATATTGCAGGTAAATTCTATATTTGCTTCTGTAATCATAATTTGTAAAATTGTGAGAAAGTGAATAGTTTAGAGGTAATATTTTGCACAATTATGAAACTATTTCCGTTTTAAAATGGCAGTACTGTGCAATTCTGTTATAGATAATAATAATGACGGACCTCCAGTTTGATTACTGTGTCTTTTGTTCTTGGAAAGCAATATTTTCCTAAAGTTCAACTTTTTAAAACTTTTGTTACTGTTTTTTTTCCCCAAAAAATCATATCAATGATATACAGGCTAGCAGCTGCTTTTAAATTAATTGACCACTTCGAAAACAAACAGAATTTGTTCTGTCTGTCAAGTGTTTTGATGATATGTTATGCTGTTTCTTTTCAGAAACCAAATTTTTTAAAAATGGCAGCTACAGAAATAGGCGAATAGTATTAGTTGGAAAAACTGGCAATGGCAAAAGTTCAACTGGTAACTCCTTGCTAGGACGCTCTGCGTTAAAAACAGACTACAGTCTGGCATCAGTGACACAAGACTGTCAGTTTCAGAAATGTACTAATTACATAAACGGCATGTCATATACGATAGTAGACACTCCAGGATTAATGGACACAGACGTTAAACTTGGGCAATGTTTACTCGAAGTGCTGCATGCGGTAGAGCTCTGTCCAGAACCACACGCCTTCTTCTTGATTTTTAGTTCGACCGATCGTATGACAAAAGATGAAACATTCACTGTTGATCTACTTCGAGTTTTATTTGGCGAAGAGGTTTTTCACCAGTGTATTATTGTTTTTACAAATGCAAGGCGCTTTAAAACAGAATCTTGAGGAGTTTACGCAATTTTGGCAGCAGTCTGAAAAGTTAGGTTAGCTTGTCGAAAAATGTGGCGGCCGGATAACTAGAATAGAAAACGAAAGCTCGGTTGTCCTAGACGACAGCGGATATATAACAGATATAACTGATAGGATAGGAACAATGTCAGATAGAGAAAGAAAAACATATCGTTATAAATGGATAAAAGAACATAAAACGGTAATTAAAGAACATATTGAGACATACGACGGTAGAGATAATTTACAGGAAGAGCTGTCTGCATTAGTACAAAGTCTTGGCAAAGTTCTTAGTCCCAGTGTATGGCAGGTTGTTCTTGTAGGCGGACCGCTTCTAACAGTAGGTGCGGTCGGAGTTTGGGCAGCTGGCTACGGGGTATATGTAGCGGGACAAGCGGCAGTTGGAATGATTGCATCTTCAGACGCCACTAGAACAGCGGTTGTAAATAGTGTTTCTGCCGTTGGAAGCGCAGTAGTTGCCAAAGCGTCATCGTTAGCTAGTAAGGTCAAATTCTGGTAGGATTCTAAGGAAACATGTGAAATATTCCTGATCATCGGGAACACCGTTAAAGTACCATTTTTGTGCATACATTTGAATTCTTTCCTACATGTACATCTTTGTTTTACACTTTGTCATCTTTAACAAGCTGTAGATTTTCGTGTTATATAATTATAGCGAACTTAAATGATTTACCATATACATGCAAGGACACCAAATACGCCTCATCTATGCATTTGAAAAATTGTATCCAAGAAGAGTTTCGCCATACATATATGTATGAAGTAATATATAATGCATAATGAATAAATGTATTAACGTGGAAAATTTTCTTAGCTAAATGAAGCATGACTACCATCATGTAGCCCGTACTTGGATTAGTTTTATTTAGATATATAGATATTCGGTTATCCCCGTGTTGGGTAGGAATACCGAACGTCCATTTAAATCATTTCTCCGATAAATGATAATTCTAATATGCTTTTCTCTGTTAAAACACTCTTACGCTAGAATGACGTCATGTTAACGTGCAGTGACGTTCAATGTTTTTGTTGCGATCAAGAAAGAGCGCTACTATATTTTTTCTACTGTTTTAGATTAAGGGCATATTAGAATCGAAATAATTTATAGCAAAAGAGTGTTTTGACCCTTTTTATGCACTCGGGTGGTAATACGTCGTATAAATAATTTATCTCCGGCTGCGTCCTCGTAAAATTATTGAGTACAACCGCCCATCGTGCATAAATAGTGTTAAAACACTCTTTTGCTATAAACTATTTCTTAAATAAACTGTTATAAGCTGATTTTTATGTTGCAAAGTGCCACCACAGGTGACGTTGACATACTTTAAAACGTTGATGTGGTAGGTGTCAAACGTAGAACCTTTGTATCGCAGCCTGTTCAGTACCATTTTGGTGACTTCCATTCCGAATTAACTGGATTCTGTGTGATGTTGTCGCATTATAGCGTTTCAAAAAAGGATTTTGAGAAACGCCTACTTTTGAGACGAATAATGTAAAAACTGATTTTAATTTTTAATTAATAAAACTCGAAATATGTTGAATGAAATGGTTGTTCATTAGTTTGTTATCGTCATTAACATGAAATAAAATATTTTGTTTTTAGCCGCGCTGTGAATTCTGTATACATGCGAATTACGACACGATCTACACGTACACAGTGTCAAAGGGCATGCTTCACGCTCCAAGTATTACAAAAGAAACTACCATATTGAATCAGATTTAATGATTAACATAATGTTTAAATACAGATTGCAAGAATGAAATAATTGCCATATAGGGATAATGCGTAGTCGTCTGACTCCTTATCTCCTTATCTGCAAGTAACAGCTGGAGTTTACGTCACCAATAAAGTATGCAAAACGATACTGTTAAGAGTACGTGGTCTTTGCAATTTATGGAGCTAGTGAGGGACAAAAACATTGGTAAGGAAAATCTGCTTTTAATAAACCTCTGATGTATGAGAACGAGTATCCGACACGGCCAACTTAAGGAATATTCTAACAGAAGACAACAGTACATATTTTCTAGACTCATTTTAACCTAGTCATGATTCTGTCTAAGATTTGTTAAGTCTAGGAATCGTGTTTGTTTTTGTCCAAGAATGAAATTCTCTAGAGGTTTTTGCTGTATTATAATTCGTTCAATCAGATGACGTATATGGCAAGCCAATTGTCCAATAATTACGTGAACCCTAGTTCACGGTCGAAAAACTAGGATTAACGATCAATAAACTAGGTTTTTCGAACGTAAAACTAGGTTTTTCGAGTACTAACCTATATTTTCGAGCGAAAACATAGGATAACGCCGTGAACCATAGATCACGCTCGTAAATGTAGGTTCATGATTGTAAACCCCAGTTCACGGTCGTAAACATAGGTTCACGTTCGTAAACTATGGTTTACGAGCGTGAACCGGGGTTTACGAGCGTAAACATAGGATAACGATCGTAAACATAGGATAACAACCGAAACTCATAGTTCAATAGAGAAACCTTGTTTATCAAACGTAAACCATGGTTTACTGTCGATATATTAGGATTATAGAATCAACAATGAATTTCGGGCGTGAATATGGGTTTACGGCCTACGGACGTGAACCTATGTTTACGACCGTGAACCATAGTTTACGGACCTGAACCTATATTTTCGAGCGTGAACCTATGTTTACGAACGTGAATTTGGGTTTACGAGCGTGAACTTAGGTTTACGTTCGATAAACCAGGTTTTTCAAATACTAACCTATCTTTTCGAGCGAAAACATAGGATAACGTCGTAAACCAAAGTTCACGCTCGTAAACGAAGGTTCACGTTCGTAAACCCAAGTTTACGGTCGTAAACATAGGATAACGACCGAAATTCATAGTTCAATCAATAAACCTAGTTTATCGAACGTAAACCATGGTTTACGATTGATATAATATAGGTTCACGTTCGTAAATCATGGTTCACGCTCGTAAATATAGGTTCACGCTCGTAAACTTAGGATAACGACAGAAATTCATAGTTCAATCGAGAAACCTAGTTTATCGGACGTAAACCTGGGTTCACGAGCGTAAACTATGGTTTACGCCCGGTATCTTATGTTTTCGCTCGAAAATGTAGGTTAGTATTTGAAAAACATAGTTTTACGTTCGAAAAACCTAGTTTATCGATCGTTAATCCTAGTTTTTCGCCCGTGAACCGGGGTTCACGTAATTATTGGACAATTGGCTTGCCATAGACGTAATCATTTACCATGGCCCTTTGTAAAGAGATGGTCTATCTTGTAATCTTAAACTTCTTTTAATGATATCTTCTTGTTGGATTATACAAAGTTGCAACATAACCGACCACATTCCCGCTTTGTTTGCTAAAACTCTTTAGAATAGGTGTAAACTGCATTTTTAGTTTGCAATATTTTAACCGGTATCATGATGATGCAACTAGATACAAAACAGTACTGTTTTAACTTCCTCGCAAATTGCTTTGATATACAGATATCTTTGAAACATTATCTCAGGGCAATTCTTTACATGGTATGTAGTGTTAGTTGTTCGTGATAAAATATTGTCTTAAAACATACGTAGAAATATTTACGAATTGTTTTAGTAAGTTTGCATTTTTTTCAAATTTGTTCTCATATTTTCAATAAATTACAAGAACATTTGAGATATGAATTCCAATATCGGTTTCGATAAAAAAATAATTGATAGATTAGACAGTACACTGATAAAATATTTAACCGGTCGCCTCATATGTAATAATATGCTTTAAAAGATTTATGATATATTTATGGTATATATCATTGAACTGCATAATATACTAATAGTGATGTCCCCTTCTGTACAGTTGATGGCATGATAATTGTTAACAAAGTAACACATCTTAGCAGTGGGTCGCCCAAAAAAACAACAACAACAGAAGTAAATATAATCATTTTTGAAATTAAGCAAAATGTTGACGGTAACTTGACAAATTCAGCCCGTGAAAAGACTACAAATAACCATCATGAAGTTGAGCTATCGTCATGACTATACTTTCAATAAGGAATATAAGATGTTGTTACTTTTTTGTTTTGGAAATTGTAGCTACCCTGCCCATATCATTGACAGAGCATTTTAAAGCATCATAATGTCAGCTGAAAAGGTTCTTGTCAGACTACTGGTGCCAATCTGTTATCGCCGAAATTGGCAAAATAACAACAACAACAATATTAATAATAATATATTTATTGACAGAAGTTAAAACGTATTAAATATACTGACAATTACATACAACATTTTGATATACTGCAGTAGTGTTCTGAACTAAAAAATAAACATACATGTATAACCAAAAAAAAAAATGTTATCTTTTGTTTTTTATTGGGTTTTACGTCGAACTGACACATTTCAGGTGATATGGCAACTTTTCAGCTCTGATGGTGGAGGAAGAATCCCCCGTGCGACCCTCCGAGCAATATTTCGTCAGGGGCGGGCGCCTGGGTAGAACCATCGACCTTCGGTAAGCCAACTGGATTGCTTACGGTAAGCCAACTGGATGGCTTACTCTCATGAAGAATTCGCCGACCAGAGTGAAGCTCGAATCCACATCGGTGAGGGGCAAGTGATTTGGAATTTGCGATCTTAAGCACTCGGCGGCCCTATAATCAATAATAAATCATCAACGACTCAAAAAAGTAAGACCATGTATACATTATCACCGTTTACACATTATATGTCTTTACGTAAATATGTGCATAATTAGGAGATGCCATATAACCTGGTGTCATATCATTTATGACTTTGAAAATAGTACTGATGTATGGCATTTGCGTTTATCAAGAAATGGTAATCAGTGATGTGTTTTATAAAGCTCACTGGTGGTGATCGCTGAAAATTCGATAGTTTCCTTTTAAATAAACCTAATTACCGATATATAATTTTGTTACCTTTGCCCCACATTGTACAGAAATAGTCCATAATAGGCAATAACTAATTCTTAACAAATACTCCTTTGGTGGTCTTCTACAAAGTTCGTTTCAATTATTTCGATAACTTGACAGTTTCCCTATATGTATAGAGGGGCAACTCAAATAGATCGTATCAGAAACTGGTGGCCCAATTTAAAAATAAAATTACATTTTCATGTTCCATGGTTGACCCTAAAATTGACCAAATTTGACCAAAAAAAAAAAAGAAAGAAAAAAAGGCCACCTTTGGGCGTGGTAACATTTACGTTTAAGTATATAGTGGAAACTTAAAACATCCTCTCCTGAGAAAGTGCTTGACCAATTATAAAATAAAATTAACACGAATGTTTCTTGGACAACTCTTTACCAAGCACTTTCCTGTTATTCCAATTCGTCAAATAACATGGGCACCAGTCTGCATAAGAATTTGAAAAGTACAAAAAAAATGCGTAATAACGTTTCATAAATGATTAAGAAAAGTAAAAAAGGAAATTAAAGCACAGCTATCTTTTGAAAAATATTAGAAATATCTCAAACATGAGTACTATAGATGAGCGCATAGTAATTTCAGCTAAACTGATGAGTATTGGTCAAGTTATGGAGGGACAGGCTAATATGTTAAATATGCTAAATGAACATTTCACCAATATATCAAATATTATTAAGAAAACGGCTTTTGTAGAATCAGATTTCTCAGTAAACTAAATACCCATACATGTTTTGTTATTTTAACCTATAACACCTTCCGAAGTTAAAAAATATATTGATAAAATCAACAGGATTTGATAGAATCGGTCCAAATATATTGCGCTACTTTGGTGACCATATTACAACGTCATTAGCATACAGCACTAACTAAACTATAATAGAAGCATGGCTTTCAGATAGAGTCTGGTAAATATGTCGGAACGTTATAGATCTACGAAAAGCTTTTGATCTTGTTGATCACAATATTTTATTGCATAAATTTAAACTTTATCATTTTTCAAATAAAAGTTGATTTTTTAAAATCATATCTATCAAACAGAACTCAAGTGATAAAATCAAACAGAACTCAAGTGATAAAAGTGAGAAACACCAAATCTAAATGTATGCTTGTAACCTCTGGAGTTCCTCAAGATTCTATTCTTGGCCCACTTTTTTTTATTATATATCAATGATATCGCTTTAGCTTCAAAGAGTGGCAATATAGACTCTATGCTAATGACTCTGCCATGTATGAATCAAATTATGATTTAGATAAAGTGCAAACTAAACTCCAACGGAATTTAGATGTTATGCAACAATGGTGCAATTTAAACAATATGTCATTTCATCCAAGAAAACAAAATACACAAAATGTACATGGTTTTGTGTACTAAACAAAAAAGTAACAATTGTACAGAACTATTTCTAACCAAGTATTACAAAATGTCCAGGTGCAAAAATTATTAGGTGTTTATATAGACAACACATTGTCGTAGAATGTTCAAATTGAAAACAGTTTTCATTAAACTTAACTAAAAATAGCATTGTTGGGACGTTTATCGTACTATTGCACAGATGAAATGAAAAAGTTATTCTATAATGCATATATAATGTCAATATTTGATTATTGTTGTACTGTATGGTGTCAAAGAAATATGAGTTCTTTAAAGAAAATAATGAAAATTCATTCAAGGTAGAGCTGCAAGCATAATTTTGTCTAAAAAGTTCCAAACAAGAACAATAAGATATGCCAGAAGGACTTGGGTGAACGTTGTTACATGAAAGATTAACTTCCGCAAAGGTTGCAACAATTTAGCACCTTCATATATCTCTGAAACTTTAACCTTTTCCAACAATGAAACATACAATCTAAGATCTGCTGCTCATAATGACATAGTTATACCTAAATATAATAGAAACTATGGTAAAAAAACTTTTGTTACAATGGTGCAAATGTTTGGAATTCAATACCAAATGAAATTCGCATAAAATGTTCTCTAACATCTTTTAAAAATAGGTATAAACAGTATATCTTATAGCTGACTGCTTAAAGAATCTCTTTGTTTATATCAGCCGAATTATAAATATGCTATTGTAATATAATTATGCATGTATATATTATGTCACTAACTGATTGCCTAAATGAAAATTGTATAAATGGATATAAAATTAATCAAATAAAGTTACGCCATTTTCAGAAATCTATTTACCAAAACTATATATGTAAAAGTATACCATGCTAATAATAAATAATAATTTAGGACATTTGTAAAATAACCAATTTATTTTATGATTGAAGCGACTTTGCGAACGAAAATGTAAATAAAGACTACCGTGATAGCATCCACAGATAAATGTACACCGGCCGTGTAAGACAGGTGCGTAAACTGTTTTACAATCCCTTTTAAAGTGAGCCTAAGCTCCACGTCACATGCACGTGGCCAAGCTTCATTCAACACAAAAATTATATCATATCATAATTCGATATTATATGTATTTCAGTAACAACATATGAAAATGATTACTTCCACAATTGTGTGAAGCGTTGTTGAGTGTTTCATTACAAACAGGGCAAAAATAAGAATTACCAAAACCTGACTTTGGTTGCAACATTCCATGCTGTCTTTAAGACAGCTCCACCTACAGCAGCGCCGTTATTCAACATTGCAGCCCCAACTCTAGACGCGGCCGCTGCATTTGCAGCTGATCCAGCTGTACTGGCAACAGCGCCACCTATCGCAACGGCGCCATTCATCATACTTGCACCCAGACCTGTTGAGGCTATGGCGCTAGCTGCCCCTGCTGCCCCAGCTAGATATCCTGCCCCCATAGCCCCTCCTATTAAAACACCACCATACAACATCGTTTTCCACTTCTTCCTGTCAAGTTTCTTTCCTATCTGTTGAACAATTTCGGACACTTCTTCGTGAACATTGCCATTGCCATGGTAGCTTTTAGAGTGCTTTTCGATTACTTCTCTGTGAGTTTTCAATTCATTGTAGCTATACATCTTTTCCCCTGCATCAGACATTTCTTCGACCATTTTAATAATTAACCCTGTGCCTACATTTACATTGAAATAATCATGATCATTCTCTATCTTTGCAACACGATTCTCACAAAGTTCTACTAGTTTCACAAATTGCTCGTTCGCTGTCCAAAACTGCTTGAATGCCATGTCGGATTCGAACATTTCACCGTGTGTGAAAACGACAATAGCATGTTTAAATATCACTTCTCCAAAGATAATCCGGAGCATGTCTATAGTAAATCGTTCGTCGGTCGTCATGCGATTATTCGCACTAAAAACTAGCAAGAACGCATGCGGGTCTGGACAAATGTCTAGCGATTTTTGAATTCCAAGTGCCCTTTCACCAACACTTTTTGATGTGTCTAGAAGGCCCGGTGTATCTACAACCTTGTATCTAATGGTATTCAAAGCATTTATACCACTTTTCATTATGCATGTTTCCGTCACAGCGTTTGGGCTCATTTTGTGGGGAAATGCGTTCATTTGTAGTAAGGAATTTCCTGTTGAGCTTTTCCCATTGCCAGTTTTCCCGACTAAAATGATTCGTCTTTCCCTTTGTTTCATTTGATTTAGACTCTAAATAAAATGTAGAAAAATATTATTATGTATATGAACACATGGATTGTTTTAATCTTTACATACATGTATATACTGTATAATCTAGATATGAGAAAAATTTGAATCCCTGTTAAAACCTTAATTGAAAATGAATCTATGAAACAGATATGAAAGTATTATATAATATAAACATTGTTACCTGTTGGCGGTACATGTTTGTGTATAATTGTTTAAACGTCTTAAATGTCCAAACTTAAATGAAAACAAATCTGTGACATACTAACATACTGATAAAGATATCATTTTCCGAAAACAGAATGGAAGTTTACATCTATCTGTTGTTATCAGCGAAATGTATAAAATGCACTTGATATAGGTACTGGTCATTTAGGATAAAGTGTCAATGAAGTAGATTGATATTATATGTTGTTTTAAATTTAACACGTTTTTTCAAATATAATTGTAATTTAAAGGCACTTCTTCGACAAGGTATTTCTATCGAAAAGCATTAGTGCCAGGTGTGTGTTATTTATTACCTCGAAATTTCGAGTTACTAAGTCGAAATTTTGTTTTACGTATCTCGAAATTTTGAGCTATAGTACTTCGTATCTTGCTCTTTTATCCGCAAAAGTTGAACGACTATCCGTCTGTCAAAGGCTAAAACTGTAATGGAAGACTTTTGACTTTTAGAAGTGGAATCATCTATCTATATTGTACCTAACATGTAGCGACTTGAACATATACTACCATACATCAATGTATGACCCACCCCATAGCCTCTAGAGCTACTTCAGATGGGATATATACCTTTATTTACATGTATAGTATATTTAGGTTGGAGGCGTTCGAACTAGGTCGAAAACTTTCCAGATATGGTCAAAATAGTGAAATATTCTAACTTTGAATACTTTCCGGTCACCTTCTATGACCTCTCCTCAAAATCTAGATCTATCCAGGTACTCAATCTTGGTCAGACTCATTACTACACGTTCATGTAGGGTATGTCTATATTTCCTTGCTAAAGCAGTGATATTTTTATGAGCAAACACTGCCCGGTCATCTTAATTATATTACCCTGTAGGGCTACCCGATGGATACACCAAGTACCTAATCTTGGCCAGGATCTACTAGTATACGTCAACGTAAACTGTTGTAGTTAATAACTCGAAATTTCGAGACTTAGTAATTCAAAATTTTTCTAAGGCGTTCAAATTTTGTGGATAAAATTTTCGAATAACATACACCTGGCAATAATGCTCTTCCGTATATTTCAATATGGAGGGGATGGTACATGTATTTACAAACTTCGTAATAGGGAATCGATCCTACCGATTTTCGTCGCGAAGTCATCCCTCTACGGTAACATGCGATATACTGAATGAGATATATTACTATCGAATTAAAAAATGTGTACTTCCGGCAGGTGCACAGAGCGGCGTCTGACTTCGGATAATTTGGAAGAATACACCATTTCCTTGTGCCTAATTAGCGTCCACATAACTTGTCTGAACCGCAACGTCTTGCACATCAGTATAAATATGGTCAGTGTTGTTTTTATTCTAAATTCTACCTTTAAATTGATAGGGAATCGGTCCTGCTGGAAGCGACGAAAATCGGGATCGATCCCTCCACGGTAACATGCAATATACCGCATGAGATATTTACTATCGACTTGAAAAACATGTCCTCCGGTCCGTACCGTCCTTAGACAGTTCTTTGAATAATTTTATAAGACTATGTGTCTTTCTTTCTTATCCTTTCCTGTTTATACTGTTCAAATTATGATGTATGTATTTAGTTTGTACATGTATTACTGGGGATAAAATATGTTTAAACAAGACAGTTTTTTCAAATATTATGGGATGAGTTGAAGTCGGATGGATTCCCGATTGAGGCAGTGCCTTATTTCATATTATTCTGCATAATCTTGTTTTATTAAGAGGGGTTGCGATTTCATACTGGTACGGGTATTTATGCGATTGGATTTTCAACAAGCGTCTACTATGTCAGGAATAAGAACATTTCAATTTTATCAGTTTATGATGTATATTTACATGTAAAAATTAAGTCTATAGATTTATCGTGTGAGTTCATCAGACGTTTTTACATTGAATAGTGATTAGCTACACGTACACGTATAAGTATTAAAACAGGAATGTAAAAAATTACTCACCTGAGCCGCCATTTTGAACGTTTACCTGATGTATTTTGAGAAGATAATGTTAACTTTTGTCGTATGTATTGTGAAATTATATACTTGTACACAAGTACACTAGAATATCAATATCCGGATGTTACAAAGCGAAATAATTATACGTTTTTAGGTACTAATATGAAATAAGGCAGTGCCTCAATCGGGAATCGTTACAGTCCATAAGCTTGCCCAGAAATATACGTTTGTATCAATTTAAATGTAGATTTTGGAATAAAAACAATACTGCACATATTTGTACTGATGTGCAATACGTTGCGGTTCGGATAAGTTATCTGGACGCTTAGTACGCACAAGGAAAACGCGTATTCTTCGAAAAAATCCGAAGTCAGACGCTCTTCGCACGTGCCGGAAGACCACATTTTTTAATTTCATTGTATATCTCATTCGGTATATATCGCATGTTACCGTAGAGGGATCGATCCCGTTTCGCGACGAAAATCGGTAGGATCGTTTTCCTATTAGTATATGTTACATTTGTATTGAAGTAAGTTCTCTTTCAGAAACTTTTTATGTAAAAAAAAATTGTATGGATAATATTCAATTAGTTTAATAACCCATGATAGTTCGTACTGATTTTTATTCACTCCCTTGTATTATATTATTATTACTTCTTTTCCTTAAATTTTAGCTGTGTACCATATCAATATTTCCGAGAAGGACGTTTTATTTTTTCACATTTTTACAAACTTTAAGTAAGAAATTAAGTCTATTTAATATTACATGTTGAAACAAATATGTAACATAAAAAACGTGCAGATGCAACGCGATTGCATGTGTAACTTAGTTTAGACACAATTTATTTTAGGTCGATTGTGAAGGAAGTTCTACAACTTATATTAATCACTCTCGACACCTCATTCCTGATGGAATCCATCGCCACGAGGGTATGAGAGAAGAGGCTAGTTTCCCTTTTAATGCTGAGCGCCAGGCAAGGGAGCTATTGGTACCATTTTTCACGTCTTTGGTATGACGCGGCCGGGGATCGAACCCACGACCTTCCGCACTCGAAGCGGACGCTCTACCACTAGGCTATCGAGGCGGTTAAACTGTAACTTATCATTTATGTTGCCACATTGAAGTAAAGTAATGTAGTACTGGTACTGATGATAAACCCGGACAGATGATAAAGTCGAACACCTTGGAAATATTCGATTGCAATCGGTTATTTATAAAATTGAACACACCATCTAATAGTTTCCACTTACAACACCAACTGGTGTAAACAAAAACAAAATTGGTAAATATTCTGTATAAATAAATGACTTACATAAATTGGTATAAAAAATATTTATCCAAAATTACTGGGGAAGAGGGTGTTTTTTTGCGCATGCTCACTCTCGAAACATGAAGGCCTGACATTTGGTAACTTTTCATTACTTGATCAGGAATGAATGTTGCAGCTTTTTGGGGAAAGTTTCAATATAATAATACCAAGAAAATTTTGTAAATGACAAAGGGTTCGAATTTATCATCAGTCAACGTTCATAAAGCCCCCTTTTTACATACCCCTTTCAGGGCCTCACTTGTGTGAGTTTGCTTACTAAATATAAATTTGAATTAAGTAAAGTTTTCAGCAAAGGTTAAGCTTTATTTTGATACCGACCATTGAGTTCAATTTGCAGAAATAAAAAAGTTACAGGTAAAAAACCTCATTTTCTGTTCGGGTTTATCATCAGCACCAGTATACTAAAACTATATTTACATAAAAATATGAAATCTTAAACAAATATTTTGACTCAATTTTAAATCAATCGTGAAAAAAATATTAAAAGATAAAATCAAATATAGGAAGTAAATAATATGAATCGGTCATTATACAAGCTGTATAAAATAGGAAAAAATTAAGAATAAAGGGAAGTTATTCAAAAATCTAATCTACTTTAGACGAAATCAAACAGTCTCTTATATAGCAAACTCCTACGTCACTCGAAGCACTGCGTAGGAGTCGGGACAGGTTTGAAGAATCGCATGTATATACAAGTATAAAAAATGATTAAGATCATATGCTATTTTATTACTGACGAGTGCAATATGTAATATTAAGGCTAAATTAGAGAAATCTTTATAATACGTTTCGAACTATTTTTATCGGCATATTTTCATGCGTTTCGGTCACTTCCGGCGTTTTCTGAAATGTTTTAAAGGAATACACCTTTACTTTTCAAATTAGCCATGATCGATGGGTCAACAGACCTAAAAACATATTGTTCGTGCGAAATGACGCATTCTTTAATCTCATTGTATTTACATACGTATGAAATTATCAACGGACTGTAGAACATTGTTCAGAGAACAGTTTATATCAATAAAAATATCTGTCGATTAGCCTGAACAACGGGTAAAAACCTTACGGCGGATTAATCTGTCTTTAAGTGAAAACTGTCAGTATGATATTCTTGAAGCTCTGAAATACGGTAGTTATAGGTCTCAACCACTTCGCGGTATCAACCTAAAAACAGCTCAACATACTTCGAATATATACTAACGGCGCAGTAATTTGCTACGAATAACTATCGGTTGCATGCCTTTACTTCACACATTGAATGCAACTGTATAAATCACTAAAGCGCAGTATGGCTAGCCGAATCAAATTCTATATGTATTGGGTTTCTAACTATCAAATGAGCCATTTTTGGAATGGATTCTTCTCATACACGTACTAACATAAATCACCTTCCATCAGTACTGTACTATCATTACTTTGATTTTACTATTTGTTGGTTTTGCGCCTGTATCATCATTCACACACTTCCCAACCCCTACCCGCCCCCACCCCCCACCACCCCAAACATACAGTGTCATTACCAACCCGTATTTATGTAGTGAAAACTTCATGTCAGAAAACGCTGGACCTAATTCAAAATGTTGTATACAAGACTTCCGTCGAGCTTGAATCCAACACAATATTATTTTGCTGTTGAAGATACATAAATAATATTTGACAAATAAACACAGTGGAATTGTTCATATATGTCTTAGTTTTGAGTAGGCAACTTCTTGGGAAATGCGATAAATAGCGGCAAATAATTTTGCGACATTTAGTTGTGGTTGCGACATTTAACGACAAACCTGCGACATTTAACGGTACCTGCGCCATTTAGAGGTGTTGCGACATTTAACGGTGCCACAGACCTCAGTCACGTAAGTGAGGAGATGATATACTCGAAAAGGGAATTAAAGAAAGCAAATAAAGATAATATGTATTCGGTAGAATATCCGCAAAAATTCTAGACTAATGTTTAAACAGGTATTGTTTAGGAAAATACAGCGATTGAACAAGAAAGTTTGTAATTTCAGCAACAGAAATTAAAACTTTTTTGAAATAAAAGTGTTCCTTACCCTGACACTGCAATACATGGTTTATAGTAAATGTTGTACTAATTAAAAGTACACTTTTGTTCATTTCGTTACAATGTACATATGCTATCAATATATTTAACTTTATATACGCCCATAAATTACGGTGTGCTGCGTCCACACAATGTTCACCGAAGATGGTCACAATATATCGGCCAAATTCCGATAACCAGCTTTATCCTCTAAGACTACCTTTAGTGATGGTCCTTGAATAAATAAAGTCTGCCAACATTGACAGATAACAGTGTCCGCTAACTTGAGCAGGTCTTATCCACCAAACAGAGTCACAATGTTTAAGGCCATGTTGGAGGAAATACCAAGGGGTCCGTCCTTCTGTGCATTATTACCCGCTGCCAGGAGGCGGTGGGTTTATTGGTAAGCTAAATAATTTTCGCGTGTGGGACATGGAGCAAGTCACGTGACAGGTTTTCGATCCTGTACAAATTTTTTTGTTCGTAAATGATAATAATGATATATATATAATTCTTCTTTTAAAGAAGAAAAAATCTTGGGTCACGTGACACGTTTCGACCGTCTTCGTAACACACCGTAAGTTACAACCATCTCGGATAACCGTGACCTTATTCACACGATCCTTTGTCTACAATTTTCACCTTTCATGTGGTATTTTATAATTTGGTGGTGATGTAGGATTACCGCGATTATCGGAGATTTGTGGAACTATGCTTCTTAGCTCACCTGTCACAAAGTGACAAGGTGAGCTTTTGTGATCGCGCAGCGTCCGTCGTCCGTCCGTGCGTCCGTGCGTGCGTAAACTTTTGCCTGTGACCACTCTAGAGGTCACATTGTTCATGGAATCTTTATGAATGTTGGTCAGAATGTTTATCTTGATGATATCTAGGTCAAGTTTGAAACTGGGTTATGTGCGGTCCAAAACTAGGTCAGTAGGTCTAAAAATAGAAAATCCTTGTGACCTCCCTAGAGGCCATATTTTTCAATGGATCTTCATGAAAATTGGTCAGAATGTTTATCTTGATGATATCTAGGTCAAGTTTGAAACTGGGTCACGTTCGGTTCAAAACAAGGTCAGTTGTTCTAAAAATAGAAAATCCTTGTGACCTCCCTAGAGGCCATACTTTTCAACGGATCTTCATGAAAATTGGTCAGAATGTTCACTTTGATGATATCTAGTTCAGATTTGAAACGAGGTCACGTGCCATCAAAAACTAGGTCAGTAGGTCAAATAATAGAAAAACTTTGTGACCTCTCTAGAGGCGATATTTTTCATGGGATCTGTATAAAAGTTGGTCTGAATATTCATCTTGATGATATCTAGGTCAAGTTCGAAACTGGGTCAACTGCGGTCAAAAACTAGGTCAGTAGGTCTACCTCGTCTGTGTGTCCATGCGTAAACTTTTGCTTGTGACCAATCTAGTTTAAGATCCAGCATTGAAATTTGGATGACATGTACAGTTTTGCACACGAATCTTTGAACTGTCTTTCAGTGACCATAAATGTGACCTACTGATCTACTTCCTAACATTTTAGCATCAGTTTGCCATTTGAAACATGTGGTTCAATATACTCAGATGAGCAATTCAGGGTCATCATGACCCTCTTGTATATAATATTAAATTGTAAAAACAGGTTGTGTTTGACGTCATCAGTATCCGCGTACATAACATGTAAACAAATAATCAGCTGTTCAGTGAGCGGATAACCTTTGATAGAAATGAGTAAATAGAAATGTGTTTACATTACTTTTGTTAGGATTCTGGTTAGGAAAGTGTGGTTAGTTTGCATAAACTATAGATATTAGATTTTTTAGGATATAATTTAATATATTTAGATTTCCATGACCTGCAGATGACCCCAATTATTTTTGAGACCATTAAAAGGGCATTCATTATGACTGATCTGAATATACATTTCTGGCGGCGGAAAAACTTTGACTTGTTTCATTATGGACGGGCACCTTTGTAGAACCCATTCATTGTGCCAGTATGATGACTTCCTCATATGTAGAATTTAATGCCACGAGCCCACATCGATTACGGACAAGTGTGTGGAAATCAGAGATCTTAACCACTCGGCTACGGAGGCCCTTACTCGATAAGTAGAGTATTCTAAAAGTCAAAAGTAATTTGCTGTAAAGGACATGACATTTGGCACTGTACGTTGAATGGCCTGGGATAGTATTGTTAAAACTGGTTAAAGACAGCGCAAAGGGTTTCTAAGCTTATAAGCTTAACTTCAACAGGTCTTATTTAAGCCTCTTGAAACAAGGCCCCATAATGAGCTACAGTCAATATTTGTTTGGTCGCTCCTACTTGGTTCTTTCGAATAGTTCCATTTGCTTGAACCCATTTTCGTGTTAAGCATATTCCCTTCATATAATACATAATACTGCTGAAGTTGCTCAACCATGGATAGTTGGATATGTATATATATATATAATAGACGATTCATTGATAGACTTGGTTTGTCTGATAATAAAATGTACAAAACTCTCAATCTCCTTAGTACTGGCTCTTTTATACAAAATTATTGAATGTATTCCATGAACCTGAAACAATTCAAGTGAGTCCAAGCTTAGACCGCTACTAACTGGTGTTTCAGTATTAACTTTTAATTTTAGACCATTAATTCTCTTTTATTTTATGCTAACTGATGAAATACTGTGTCTTACAGTGAGATATAATCCATATCAGTCACTGCATATCACTCATTGCAAATGCCGAACTACCTGTACATTGTGTATAAATTTTAAATTATTTGCCTAAAACAGGATGAAAATTGTAGTCGCACTTTGTTCTTTATAGTATATTTCTCGATTCAAATTATTTTACTTAGTGAGAATTTCATAACCTTATGCAGCAAAAAATAGAATAAAATGGAACTTTATGTCGTGTGCGTCTTTCTGAAGTCACACCACGTCTGACATCATGTCCGTTTACGAGCGTCTGTTTCCCGCGCTGAGATTAAACTTTGTTGTAAAATGCACATCTCAACGTAATTAAGCATAAAATAAAAAGAAAATGTGTTTGTTTTGAGTGAATATGGAATATATCTCACCTCGAAGTGAGAAAATTTTCACATTTTCACTCGCGCTGTGCGCTCATGAAAATATTTGAAATTTTCTCACCTCAGTGAGATATATTCCATATTCACTAAAAAAACAAATATCCTCTATATACAAAATAAGTTCGGCCAAGACCTTAAAGACCAGTCAGCTTACGAAAGGTCTGCAGTTCTATACAGGTACCTACCCATACCTGAATGAAATTCCATTTAGTGGTACCTTATTTTTTCTTCATCCTCACCAAAAGCTTGAAAGTCGCCATATGAACTATCACTGTGACGGTGTGGCGTTTCACACTACAAATGATAAAAAAGACGATCATAATTTACTTCGCTTTCATTGCCATAGATGAACAGTTTATCAGCTTGATTAAATTCATTTAGACGTACAATTACAAAACATGGAAATATCTTCATATATGTCTTTAAACAGTAACCTAATATAACTTACATGATTATCAGAATTTAGGGATCAGAAATACGTTTGTCTGACAGTTTGTATAAAGCGGCTGTTATGTGACTTCTAAGATGCCGTGTAAATTTATTTAAAAACGTAGATTTTGTAACTAAAAAAGATGCATTTATTCTTTTCTTTTAATTTTCAGATAACATGGCTTCATTTCATTTTGCAAACGATCCTCGAGCAAGAGAACTTTATGAGACGGCCATCCTTCAGGGAAAAGAGAAGGACAAAAATGTGAGAGTAATGGTGATAGGTTGTTATGGTCAGGGAAAGAGTTCTCTCGTTAAATGTTTAACAGGACAGTCAATAGAAGATGTGGAATCTACAAACGGAATAGATATATGTATTTGTAACAGTCAGAATGGATCTAAATGCTGGAACAAAAAGGAAGACAATGATATATCAACTGAAAGTGTGAAAAGACTCGTATCAGTTGCAATGGATCATTCTTTGGACACATATAAAAGCAAAATAAGTGACAAAAATTCTGATATCAAATGCGTGAAGCAAAAGTCTAATTTTGAAAATGTTATGTGTGATGCAGATGTAAAAATTGTCCAAGCGGAACCAGAGTATTCTTTTAAAAATGTAAAACTTAAGGAAAGTCAGGGTCAAAACAACGAAAAGAAAACTACAAGTAAACAAGTAGTACACAGAGAAAAACTTGATATCTCGACACCTTCGGGCTCTACTAGGGCTGAGCCTACAAAAGCCAGCATAAATCGTTCCAAAGCCCCGACTCCGCAGTCAATTGAATTTGCAAAGGAAATAAAGATGGCTGAACGGAGAAGGGATTTGTCAGAGAAAGACCGTTTACATATTAGTATTTGGGACTTTGGAGGACAGTTTGTTTACTACGCTACGCATCAGCTGTTTCATTCAAGACAAGCAGTATACCTCCTTGTATTTAACATTGCCCAAGACCTTGATAGGCAAGTGAAGGATGACGAATGTCCTGTGAAACAGCAGAGGAAAACGATGAAAGATTACTTAAAGTTTTGGGTCGACTCTGTACACACCTTTGCTGGAAATGATCAGGCAACAGAACCACCTATTTTTCTAGTCGGCACACATTTAGACCAGCTACAAAATGAAGATGACGTGGATGAAAGATTTGACGAAGTGAGAAAAATATTTGAAGGTAGTAAGTCTGCTTATCACATACAAAAAATTCATTTTCCTGTTTCAAACACAAAGCCCAGCGAAACAACTTTAGACTTCATTCGCTCAGCAGTCACGGAAGTTGCTGGTGAACAGACGACAGAACGTTTCATTCCTGCTCGATGGATCCCGCTAGAAAGTAGCTTGAAAGAACAACGTCATTTGAAAATCGTTGATTTGGCAAGAGTACAAGAGATCGATAGTAAAAATGAAATACCCGTTGGTTCGGAGGAGCAAATAAAATTGTTCTTGCAGTATCATCATGAAAAGGGAAATTTTTTCTTTTTTGACAGCGAAGGCGAAAATACGAATTATATTGTGCTAGAACCACAATTCCTTATTGATGCGTTTAAATGTATCATCACGGCTGAGAAGTTTTGTCGGGTTGATCCAAGTCTAAGAAAGCTGTGGAACAAACTTTGTAACGAGGCAATTCTAGAAAAGGAACTTTTGCGTGCACTTTGGGGTAAAGATCCGAATACTGTATTCTTGAAGTTCGAAGATGTACTGTTGTTTTTCTTACAAAAGCACCGAATACTAGCAGAAGCTTTAGAATTCGAAGACAGCAGTGTTGCTATCCAGTCGCGGAAACTTGGATTTTACATCGTACCAAGCCTTTTAAGAAAGTCTGATAGCATTACTATTTGTGCCTTCTTGAAAGGAAAAAAATACACCAAAACATCTCTGGGATATGTTTTTGAATTTGACACGGTTCTCGCTACAGTCTTCAGTCGAGTAACTGCTGCCGTTCTTGCCAAATGGCCTCTCCTTGAATTCAAAGGTAATCCTTTGATATACGAAAATGTTGCTGCTTGCAAACTAACATTTGATCATGCAGGGTTGCTGATACTTGAGAAAAAATCCCTTGAACTACTTGTGGTCAGTCTTTGTCCCCCGGATGGAGTTTGTAATCTCAACAGTGATATATTTCGACGTTTTGTGGAGATGGTGATAGAACAAGAGTTGAATAAATTTCGCAGAATTGATTCTGAACATCAAGAAACGAAAAAAACTTCAAAATTGGTCAGATGCTATGACAAAGAACATGACTGTAAAGGAAGTTTGAACGTGCATGATCTTGACACACTACAAAGATGTAGGAAGACAAAAATAGCATGCCCTGACCATGCAAGTCATTCTCTAGTCATACAAGATGTTATACATGAATGGTTTAAACCCGAAATTGCTCATAGTGACCTACCGATACGGCAGCTGACAGAAAAAGAACTAAGTAAGTTATCACGAGGAATTGGGAAGGACTGGGAATTCCTGGCACGACAGTTAGATATTCCAGATGCTGAGATTGAACATATTTGTCTTGATAAAGCAACCACCGCTTCAAAGATATACGAGTCGCTAAAAAGATGGAAAACTCGAAAAGCGGACAAAGCGACACTCGATGTGCTGGTTAGTATCATCCAAGAATGCAGAGGATTCATTACAATTGATGATGACATTCTGAAAGATCTCATTGATGGTATCTAAGAAGGCACGCACGTGGCTTGAAATTTCGTTGAATGGTATGGCGGACAGAGATAGATGCAAAACAAAATTGTCAAAGTATATTAGGTATGCTATTAAATTGTACATATTACACAGTGAAACAGGGAAAGTGAATAGTTGGCAAATTTTACTAGTATACTAGTACATAACTTTAAGGAAGCACTTATCTTGCTTCCATTATGGGGCTGTTAAGATCCGTGGAGGAAGAAGATTTAGTAATTTCATTAACTGTGGTTTTCTAAAAAATGTTCTTTTATTTACGGTATTATTTCATTAAGTAGAAAACAAACTGATTATACGGATACAGAGATGGTGATTAAGGATTATGTTAATTGGAACTAAGTTTTCGACAAAAGATACCAAAAGAAGCGTATGGGAACTTTAGAAATCTTGTTTGAAATCTTGAGATTAATAGTAAAGGATAAGTGAGAATGAAACGGAACCTGAAACTGACTTTAATATACACACAATCATAATGTATAGTGCACAGTACAGAATATTTAATATATAAGGATTTATCGACCCCCGAGAAAAAAAGATTTTGACCGAGGGCGATATCACTTTTCCACGGTTGATAAATCATCATTTTGACGAAACCGTGGTATTTTTCTTGTGTTATGGTGTTTAAGTGTGCACGACTTAACCCTTTTGACGTCACAACGTTATGCCGTCACACATGTAGGTAAATATGTGTTTTGACTCCGCTGTCGAGTCAGTATTACTTTTATCACTAACCATGGATTGTATTTAGACAAATGGAAACAACTATGAATGAAAATACATGTATAATTTTTGCTGACCGCATTATTATTTAAGCTGTTAAAAAGTGTTGGAAATAATTGTATTGAATGGATAAAGACACTTTTAAATAACGGTACATAGATTTAAGGGCATTCCCTCAGATGCACAAAAACATGGATCAGAATAATTATCAATTGTCATGAAATTATATTTTCTAAATTCATAATTTTTCAGTCTTGTCTTATATAAAAATAAAATACCGTTAAATTATTTTAATTTAATTTTACATATTTTCTACTGTTAGACGGAGTGGATAGTTTTATTATGTATACTATCTAGAACACACTGAGCTATTTTGTGTTTACCTTTTCCTAACAGTTTCATTTGAAATTATAAAAATCGACAAATATCCTGAGATCCGCCCCTTGAAAAATATAATGTACATTGCATATAATAATATCAATGTTATTTATATGTATACCTTTGACAACTATGTCAGTTGCTGAATGTTGTTAAGCTTGAAAAATAACCCAAACGTCACTGTTGTAATTCCATTATATGTCTATAAATAAGCATCAACTTGTTTGCATTTTCAACAGATTTTGCCATTCTTTACGGAGGGACAAATTTTAAGTGATATTATATGATTTCAAGTTACCCCGTTTTCGAAACGTTTCTGTGGAATACAGTGCTTTAATCTGTTATTGACATATATAATTGCTGATAAAAAAAAAGCAAAAACGATTCGTATGACTGCCATGGTTTCATTTCAAATTGTCTTAACTTGTTATTCTAATTTCACTAATTTATATACTACAATCAAATTTTGCAGTATAGTCGATCATGAATACTTTTTTTGTGTTTGTTTACATGTGACAAACTAGTGCTGCATATTATTGTCCGTAAGTATTGACCTGGCACTCATGAATATTCCGTATGTTTCCGTAAATTAATTTTCGGTGTCCGAACCCAAACAATGATATAACTATTGAAAAGTCAATTATATACCATCACGTATCATATGCAGGTATAGCTGTGCGGACAAAGCGTTTTGCCATTAATCTCAGGGTTGAGTGTTGGAGTCCTCTGTCTGACCAAATTGTTTTTTTTTTTAATGATTTTATCTGTAAACGACGGAAACTTGTCACACTTTCATGCTTTATCAATGAAATACTCTACTATCGATTACCATTCTTCTACGTACATAAAACCGTTCTACAAAATGTCGTTTAAAATCTTCAGGACCGGACAAGCATTCATTCATTCATTCATTCATTCAACGGACAATTCAAAGAACAGTTGTTAGCGATACGAAATGCAATGTTTCATAAAAAATATATATAATCATAGATACAAATACAAACACAAGGAATTATACTTTAAAAAATGGTTAGTAAAGTATTCGAACCCATGGTAACGTGTTTTCAAGTCGGAGAGCTTACCACTACACCACTGTGCCGTTGGTTCTCTAAATTGATTATTTTGATAAATGTAGATATTTTCAGGACACGAATATCACGTGAAATAACGAAAACGCGCAAAAATATTGGCGAAGATTAATGAGTGCCAGGTCAATACTTACGGACAATATCATAAAAGTTCGATAATAAGCCGCGGGTTATTTTATTATCTAGTTAGAAATTAGAGAAATTCTATCATTGAATGTATTTATTTTACTAATTTAATAAAAACTGATATTGCTGTGTTTCATATTTATGAAGATAATATTTTACGCTTCGTCTAGTAGAACTTGTATGTTAAAAATTAAAATGTTTATTCTATATAATTTTGTAACCGTATTCCGAACGAATCATCAATCAGGCAGATATCTAATATATGCCTATAGAAAACTTCAATAACTTAGCTAACTAAATCATTAGCTTAATTTTGGCACTGATTTTCAAAATCGACTTATTATCCAGATTTTATGATATGGGATGATTTTTGTATACAAATGTATGTCCTACGATCGGTTTTAGTTGTACATGTATAATGCAATGTTTGTAATTAATACTTCCTAATCATTACATTTGATTGTTAACGTATTTTATGCATGTAAGCATTAATAGAAATATTCTTAATGTTTATCTGGTGTTATCAGTAGAGATGGTACTTAAAAATTTCAAATTCGACCTTTTAGGGTTTATTCGGTGTAAAACAATAGCTAAGTGCACATATTTACTAAATATATGTATTTTTTCATCTTTCAATAAAAACAGGCTATATTGAAATTTCTTTGGTAAATTCAAAATTCACGACTAGTTAAGAGTCTAAAACTCGTGAAAACATTTATTCTCACGTACCAGGGGTTTGCCACGGTTCCTTATTTCAGTACTTGAACCGCTGATGTATGGGAATGGAAAATATTCTGA
This sequence comes from Mercenaria mercenaria, assembly GCF_021730395.1. Lineage (NCBI taxonomy): Eukaryota > Metazoa > Mollusca > Bivalvia > Venerida > Veneridae > Mercenaria > Mercenaria mercenaria. The sequence continues at coordinate 21,883,877 of NC_069377.1, read as the reverse complement.
GTGAAAAAGAATTATATGCTCTTTATTATGAGCTTACAAAAACCATACCAGCAATTATCCTATGGCATGTTATAATCTATTCTATTCTATAAACAAACCCATACAACATTTCACTATCAATAGTTTACCATTTACGAGTCGATAACTGTTATAACTGATTGCCCGAGTATAATGCTAAATGTGTGTTTTAAGGAATAGGTATAGCTAATGCACTCACCCGTGCGGCAGCGTCGGCGTCCCGATTTGGTTAAGTTTTTATATGTACATGTACTTAAGATGGTATCTAAGTAGCCATTCATCTTGAAACTTCACACACTTATTCAGTGTGATGAAATGAGTTATAAAGCACAGGATCCATAACATTCTTGCTTTTAACAGAATTATACCCCTTTTACGACTTTTGGTTAAGTTTTTGTATGTAAGCTGGTATTTCAGTACCCATTGATGGGAATGGATTGAAACTTTACACACTTGTGGACATGCATTGAAAAGGGTTCGTAACTCTACTTTGCATTTTTACAAAACTATGCCCCTTTTTCGACTTAGCAATATTTAGTTTAGTTTAGTTTTATATTTCAGGTGATAGCTCAATACCAACTAATGGGAATGGTTTGAAACTTCACACAATTGTCCACTTTGATAAGCACAGGTTCCATAATTCTGTTTTGCATTTTTGCAAAATTATGCCCCTTTTCACAACTTTTATATTCATTCGATTTTCAAGGCTGTTGAATAGTCGAGGGTTGCTGTCCTCCAACAGCTCTTCTTATGTTATGTAAATTGATCTTGATTACTAAAGTTGCTCGCTTATATTTTTTTTCAACAATGATTTGTTTACCGTATTGAAAATACATTTAATGACAGCGGCCTTTGTGTTTCACTATATATGTAAATCCCTATATAATGTATATTTTTATTGGCTCATTCTACCGATAACTTAACATAATTTTGCCAGTTTTGTCGAGTGCGACTATATTTGCAGAGAAGTACCCCTGTCAGAAGAGTCAAAGAAATAATTCAATTTGAAACACTTTTAAAACAATGATATGAAATAACGAATATATCAACATTCTACATAAGTTCAAAATTGTTATAAATATGTGCTATTTCTCATTGTCTTGTCGGATAGACATTTTACATCAAATTCAGTTTAAACAAAGTTTTCCCCTTTGTTACTGGTAACAAAAAAATATCAGGAAAATAAAATATTTCTTAAGTACATGCGCAAGAGTTGTCAGCTAGTTTTAAAGCCATTAATCTGTATTTAATTTGTATGTTTAGTTTATTGTAAATATTCGTGAAATTATGTTTTATTCATAACTGTTATTCATTGAATTAATCATGCTTATATATTGAAATGTAAATTAACCTTGTTAACACACATGGTTTTGGTGTAGTGGTGTTTTTTTTTTCAGGGTAATTGTTTTACATTGTTTATAAGATATATTGTGGATAATGTAAAACAAGTATTTTTCTTGTCTGGTCAACCGTAAAACACCACTACACCAAACAATCCAAAACCAACTTACAAGTAAAAAAGCTGAAAAGCTTGGAATCGACAGAATACTTGAAAATAAAAGCTAAAGATACATATCTTTTGTAAATCACTAAGCATCTACATAATTCTTAAATTGTAAAGCGGAAGACATGCACACATTCAAACATATGTCTATAAACTACCTCAATGCTTGATTATTATGATTATTATTTTCAACAACGCAGGTAGTCACAAGATATACTGGCTAATTAATAACATGATAATATTTATAAATAAATCTTGTATAAACATATCTTAAACATATATTCCGATATATAACGGAAAGAATTCAATTTAATTTATTGAGGCTGTGGTCATTTTCAAAGAAACTCCAATGGTGAAATTCATGGGAGTGTAAAATATTTCATTAGCATTCTACAAAATGTAAAAACAGCGTATATACATGATGAATTTGTTTGCCTTTGATTTGTATTTTATTTTGGATAGTTTGTGTTTTTTTGGTGTTTCGATTAACCGTTCTTGTCCATATCAATATGTAGCATCATTTATGTATATAATTGGAAATATTGAACAGATATTTTAATTTCATGTTTTTTTCTCCATATTTTGTCGTTGAATATTAGAATAATACATGCATATCTGGTATTTTCACATTGCAAAATAACAATTATATTTTTTGATTTAAGTATTATTATTTTATAATTGCTTATTTGTATGAAAGAGTTGTGCTATTCCCAGTTTTCCGTCTGTTGCCACGGAAAACTATTATTATAGTTGCATGCATTATGCCAATTTCTGCAGTATAAAAACAGAATGTTCATACCGACATGTTCGGTGCATTTTTAGCTCACCAGAGCCAAAGGCTCAGGGTGAGCTATATGGATCACTCACCGTCCGGCGTCCGTCGTCCGTCGTCCGTAAACTTCTACTTCAAACAACATCTCCTCATAAACCGCCAGGCAAATTTCATCCAAACTTCACAGGAATGTTCCTTGGGTGAAGCTCTACAAAAGTTGTTCAAAGAATTGAATTCCATGCAGAACTCTGGTTGCCATGGCAACCGAAAGGAAAAAACTTTAAAAATCTTCTTCTCAAAAACCAGAAGACCTAGAGCTTAGATATTTAGTGTGAAGCATTGCCTAGTGGACCTCTACCAAATTTGTTCAGATCATGACCCCGGGATCAAAATTGACCCTGCCCCAGGGGTCAATTGATTTTACATAGAAAAATCTTAAAAAATCTTCTTCTCGAAAACCAGAAGCCCTACCCCTTAGATATTTGACATGTAGCATTGCCTAATGGACCTCTACTAAAGTTGTTCAAATCATGACCCCGTGGTCAAAATTGACCCCGCCCCAGGGGTCACTTGATTTTACATAGGAAAATCTTCAAAAAATTTCTAAAAATAAAGCAGAAAGCCTAGATCTTAGATATTTTACATGTAGCATTGCCTAGTAGACCTCTACAAAATTTCTTCAAATCATGACCCCCGGGGTCAAATTGGCCCCGCCCCATGGGGTTACTTGATTGTACATAGAAAAATCTTCAATATTTTCTAAAAATAAACCAGAAGGCCTAGAGCTTAGATATTTGACCTGGGGCGGGGTCACTTGATTTTACATAGGAAAACCTTAAAAAATCTTCTTCTCAAAAAGCAGAAGCCCTAGAGCTTAGATATTTGACATGTAGCATTGCCTAGTGGACCTCTACTAAAGTTGTTCAAATTTTGACCCCGCCCTAGGGGTCACTTGATTTTACATATGAAAATTTTCAAAAATACTCTTAAAATAAACCAGAAGGCCTAGAGCTTAGATATTTCACTTGCAGCATTGCCTAGTGGACCTCTACAACATTTGTTCAAATCATGACCCCAGGGTCAAAATTGACCCCGCCCCAGGGGTCACTTGATTTTACATAGGAAAATCTTCAAACATTTTCTAAAAATAAACCAGAAGGTCTAGATCTTAGATATTTGACATGTAGCATTGCCTAGTAGACCTCTACAAAATTTCTTCAAATCATGACCCCCGGGGTCAAATTGGCCCAGCCCCATGGGGTTACTTGGTTGTACATAGAAAAATCTTCAATATTTTCTAAAAATAAACCAGAAGGCCTAGAGCTTAGATAATTCACATGTAGCATTGCCTAGTGGACCTCTACAAAATTGATTCAAATCTTGACCCCCCAGGGTCAAATTGACCCAGTCCTAGGGGTTACTTTATTGTACGTAGGGAAATCTTCATAAATTTGCTTAAAATAAACCAGAAGGCCTAGATCTTAGATAATCGATATGTAACATTGCCTAATAGACTTCTACAAACTTTGTTCAAATCATGACCCCGGGGTAAAATTGGCCCCGCCCCAGGGGTTACTTTATTGTACGTCGGAAAATTTTCCAAAAAATTTCTAAAAATCATCAGTTTGACATTTGAAACATATTACTCTGGTGAGCGATCCAGGGTCATCATGACCCTCTTGTGTTAAATTTGTGCTTTATGGAATATCAGATAACTATGTTAGACTTATAAGTTCGTGATCATGTTTCAGAAACCCTAATATATCTTAACAATGTTGTTTTTCTAAAGTCAACTTTTTCTGACAATATATCGGCAAAAAAACGCAAAAAACATTTTATCCATAATACTTTTCAGAAAGGTTTTATTGTTTGAATAATTCTAATTTCTAATTTGCGAGTTTAAAAGTACAAAAGAAACAACGTTTGAGGACATGCAAGTACGGAAGTGACTGCCAGTAAGGTTTTAATCAAATTCGTAAAATCCAAATTGATCAATTGTTCATATAAGTCTCACAAGCATGGAGAAGTATTATTTAACTGTTCATTTACATGTTAACGTATACAGTCTAGATATACATGTAATACATTCGTATATTTATTATCTGAACTGATCAGTATGGTTTCATTTTTGATTTCTTGTTCAAAACAATTTCTTAAATATAATTCATTTCATAAACAATATGTCAGATGATGCTACTTGGCTGAAAAAATGACATGTATAGCGTATAAGATTAAAGAAGATACTGTTGGATTTGCAAAAAAAGGTGGGTTAAGTTTTAGAATTATTTAGGTTTCTGTACGGTTTGAAATAGTGTATGACTTCCTGCACTGAAGATTTCAAGGTTGAGACCCAGTTACATTTGACCAAGTGATAATTGAGGGTAGTGGCCTTTGAATGTATATTACAGTAATAGTCAATTGTCTATGCTCAGGATTCTGTAATACTCTTCTGTATGTAAAAATATGTCGCAATGTTGTATTGAGTCTTAAATAATCTTCTGTTACAGTGTACATCTATTGAAATATCAGCAGCAGTGTCAGATCATTTGGTTGGCCTTGAGTAATGTAAAAATTCATGTTTTCAATCTCGAAATACTTAAATTGCTGATACTGATATTGAGTTGATTTGTAAATATTTAATTCGAATAAAAATGAATTTTATTTATGTTTCCCATTGTACTTGGTTGGACATCGACATAGACTGTTACATCCACAATGCAGTGGAATGTAAAGTGGAATTACTCGTTGAATGTGACCATGTTTCTGTTGAAAAAAAGCACAAAGCTCCAACCGAAATAGCCCGCGTTCTAAGAACGCATCAACCTGTCTATATATGGGTGTGTGGATGATCAACATTTACACAAGGATGCATCGAAGGAATGCAGACAGACACTGCCTTGGAACAGTCAGTGTCAAAACACCACTGGTGATTTCAGACCCAGATATTTATTTATTTTGCTGTTTTAGTAGTTTGTTAGTACAAAGTACCGGAGAAGATCAACGTTAGGTCCAGTGCATCACAGAGAACGTACACCTTGCCGGGATTAGAAACTCCTGACTTGAAGTGTGTTCTACATATCGAACTGTAATAACCGTATCATAGATGTTCTTTTTCTCCGATATCCGTTTGACAGTCGGCAGTCTCTCTGTACTTATTGATGCGAGGCCATATTGTTTCAAATGATTTTGAGCAAATTATATGCTTCTAAGTCGGAACTGGAGTTTGGGTTAGATCAGTAGATGTCAGATACGAATATGTAGCATTTGATAACGTTATAAAGACGTAATTATTTGCCAAATACAATCAGATGTCCTTTGATCTGCAGTCAATTTCCAAGTAACATGTTTATTGATAAAGTCAAGATCCATTAAGGGCATCTGGCAACAACAAAATAAACAGCAATAAAATGATAAGAAAAACAAAATGACAATGAATGAATCTATGGTGGCATATTTCTGCCAGGAGATAGATAGGTAGATATCGCGATACTTTAAAAAGTTATCTTGATAGAGCGAAGTTTTCTGAAAAAAACAAAAAAACAACAACAACAAAACAAAACAAAACAAAAGTAGCCTGGAAATAAAAAGGCATATCTTGAAAACAACAATTTTTTTCGATAATGTTTTCAGATCAATGCACAAATTTTCTGGAAAGATTAAAATATTATCGTGAAAGCTACCAAGTATCTCATAGTTGCACGAAGTGATTGTGTAACGTCATTTATACGTAAAAAATAGAATAAAGCTCAGAAATAAGCACACGGACCGATAAATGTTATGTAACCATATAGAAGAAAATTCGTAAATTTACAAGTGTGAGAAGTTTCGTTACAATCTGCATTGTACTAGTTTACTATATGTGAAAATGCCATCAAAATTGTGATATTTCGGTATACTTCTATTATGAAAACTTACTTTAATTTCAAAATTTTCATATCAGTCTAGCGAAAAAAAAAATCAAGCACACGCAAAACAGCGCCAAGTTTTGACCTTTGACCTCAAAGTATGACATTGACCTTTAAGCTACCAATTTGGTTCTTGCACGCGACACATCGTGTCATTGAGGTAAACATATGTGCCAAGATATTTAAGAATCCATTGATCCATGGATAAGTTACAGCCTGGACAAACTCGGACAGACGCACGCATGGACTGACGGACGGACGCACGCACATACACCGAACCCCCATTGTGACAACTATGCCGAGCTTACCGCCAGCGGGCTCGACCGAAAACTGTATGTTTTTAAATGTTACTGCGTTACATTTAATAATGAATGTAGCTTTATATGAAGACTTAATTTATATATTTAGTAATGTTAAATACATTTGATCAAGACTTCATACATTTGAAGTAAATATTCTAAAGAAGTAATATTTAAGTAAAAGACTTTGAATCCTACATGGTGGAAATATTTTGATCCAAACCTACATGATTTTCTACGTTATGTATATCGAAAATTTTAGTCTCAAATGCGTAACTTCTGATAGCATTCGATCTCTGTTAATGCTCAGATATAAGTATAAAAAAGATCCTTAGGACCAAATATGAAATTTAAAGGGGGCTATCGCCTTCAATGGTTTGTCATTCTATCTATCATCCATTTCATTAGGGGATAATGAGGCCAATGTCAATTAGGTGCATTCCACAACTGAACTATTTATCTCCTTAACTGGTTTACATACCAGTAACTTGAAGAGCGAGTTTACATGTTACTTTTTCATTTATTAGCCTACGGAAGTACGATCGTTTTATTTTTCAAGATATCCGCAACTTTTTTAAAAATGTTTCTTTGAGAATATTTATTTCAAACTAACTTAATGTCGAACATAAATGCTAACTCGCTAAAACATGGCTAATAAGGTACCATTTAACCATTTAGACTCAACTTTGTTGCGAAAAAATTACCCTTTGTTTTGATCGGGATTTGCCTTAATCAGATTAAGATGAACGTTGGAGCAGTGGTCGGTAATTTCAAATATCTATTTATGTAGAACGGTTGTGGTTCTGATATTTTTCTATCTGATATATATTATAATAAGCTTGAAATGAAATAAAAAAAAATTCACTATGTAGAATACCGAACATCCATAAGCCAGCTGAATGGCTTCCTCACATGAAATAAATCTACGCACTAAACGATGTTTCGGACATCCAGCGGTTCAGAGCAAATGTTTCGAAATCAACGATCTTAACCGGGGAGGCCCCGCATCTGATGAAGAATCTGACCAACGTATTTAGTAGGTGATAAAAATTAGTAAAAGTTGAAATTGAAAAAGGAAATATCTTCGAAACTTGCAGTAATATCCTGATCTAGCATATGCAGGCAATGCTAGCAAATTTTTTACCATTGCGCAAACATGTTGTAATAATTATATGTTTGTCTTATTATCTACGCCTGAAAAATAATAAACAAAACGGATTTCAATCTTTCGTCCACTGTTTGACCTGAATATGAGCCGCGCCATGAGAAAACCAACATAGTGGGTTTGCGACCAGCATGGATCCAGACCAGCCTGCGCATCCGCGCAGTCTGGTCAGGATCCATGCTGTTCGCTAACAGTTTCTCCAATTCCAATAGGCTTTGAAAGCGAACAGCATGGATCCTGGCCCGACTGCGCGGATGCGCAGGCTGGTCTGGGTCCATGCTGGTCGCAAACCCACTATGTTGGTTTTCCCATGGCATGGCTCATATACCTTTAAAAGGGACTTGCTTTCAAAGGAAACGTGTAGTTTTGACATAGATAAAAAGGTTAAAATCATGTTACAGGATGATGCATGCATGACTGATAGAGAATGGATGGATTATTGAAAATAAAAAGCAGCTGCTTGAATATCATTTGAAAAGAAACAATATTTACACCAATTTTATTGGTAGACTACCACTTTCAGGACCTCGATGGGTCAGTCCAGTTCCAGTTGTTCTAAAGCATTCAAGGCATTTTTGAGGGGATCAAGTGTCGGATGAGGAATTGACTCTATGTTTCAGTGGTGTCATGAGCAAACAGTCTATAGCAGATCATTGTTGTAGGCCAAAGAAGACATAGAACTATAAATAAAATTTGTGGGTCCCCGAGGGAACTGGAAATATGTTCAAAGTGCAGCAACAACAGCTTGTATGTGGCGGCCCTTTGAAATGATCTTATCCAATAGGATACCACATAAAGCGCTTCTAGTGGTAAGCTTAGAAAGAATGACAGTAACTGAACAAAATGTTTGATGGATTGTGGTTTCGTTTTTCTGTGATGTGACTATTTTCTCTTCTTCTTTTTTTGCCTTGCTCCAATGAAATATATCTCAATTTGTGATTTGTCGCTGAATAAAATCATTGTTGGGAGTTCAGATGCGAAGGAGTTATATCACGGGAGCGCAGCCCAAGTTATGTATCTGAACGACAAACAATTATTTTATTTAAGAGTAAATCGCAAAATGAGATATAATATATTGATTCTAACACGTAACAAAGAATTTAAAGAATTTTTAAATACATTCTTTACGACACCCATTAAATATTTGCCTGTTTTCTGTTGGTATCTTTTCCAGCGCGCAGCTATGCCATTTGACGATATGATGTAATGTTTGTGACATCAGAAAAAATGAATTGTTGTAAAATAACACACAATTTTCAGCTTTCGTTGTTTACTTTTGATAGGAAAAAGGAATCGGGACGTGTTAGAATACCTGTTTTGAAGCTGCTTCACCGTGTTCAACCAATGTTCTAAATGCAAAAATGTTCTAAATGCAAATCACTCTGAAGGCCCCCCGCTAGTCGTCCAATCGAAGGCCTGTCGCCCTAGAGTAAATTAGGGAGGGTTAAATTAATTATTCTGTTTTGATTAAGGCTATAATTATAGCAGTTTTGCACCATGATTTCTTGGTAGAAACGCGTCACATAGGGGGAACTATGGAGTGGGTATGTCTATTATTCAATTTAGATTAGCCTAATGATTAGGGCTAGAATTAGGACATCATCGCATACCAGAGATTCACAATGTCCGGATTATAACAAACCTCTGATGAATGGTAATGGAATTAGGGTAGCTAAGCTGTTTCATTGTCTGAAAAAGGGTCAGCCAGGGGCTCATGCTAGGTGATAAACTATTCCTCAAGAATGTTGTATTACTGGAAGTAATCTGAACTGACGTGAAATTGGTGGAGTCTTAGAGGATGCATGTCTAGTTAACCTGTGAAAGGCTTTTTATAGATATATTTTTCATCTTCAACCTTTTTATTTTTCTGGATGTCTATTCTTAAGGGCGCAACAATCAAAATTGCTTCACAATTTTGTTACAATAACGGGAACATTTATCTTTGATCGTAGTCACATACAGGAAAAAACATATTGTAGTTAGGTTACAGCCTAACTAGTATTCTGTAGGACAATAACTAGGCGTTTTCATGTTCTGTTTTAATTTTCATGTGAGGAAACCTAATGGGCGTTTTTGCATTTGTTATAGTTCCTAAGATATGTGTGTTGCAGCCGAGGTTGATTTCCCTTATGTCGAAACCAAAGTATTTTGCACCTGTAAATGGGTATCATGCTTGTCCATAAAAATTATGAAGGAGTTTCATGTGAAGGACCTTACATTTATTCGGGCGGAATTTCATGTATTACAATTTCTTTCCCCCATTTTTCTAATTTACTTGAATGGAAATTTTTTTTTCGTACTCCCCTAACCAAATCAAATAGATAGAAGATCTTTAAATCTAGAAAATTCAGGCAGAATGAGAAAAACCAGATATGATAATAAAAACTACATCCACATAAGCGAAACAAACATATCAAACAATATTAATTATGACTGGGATACGCTCTGTCAAAACAGACGACTGTTAAAAGATTAGTAGAGCAGGCTTATTAGACGCAAGGTTATAAGACCTTTGTCGCGAGTTACTTTTGATAGACTCTGGGAAGCCACTTATGTAGGACTGGAAGAGGCAATGGTCAATGAATGAGTCTTGCGGAACCCCATATAGAACAGGGAGGTGCCGTCCACTACTCCTCTTTGAGATATGTCCTTGAACAATGACTTGATCAACTGGGACGTTAATGGGTGAACTGCCAGTTTGTCGAGCGTATGGATCAATTTTATGATAGTTAACCTTGTCGAAAGCTTTACTTTATCTGTTACAATGACGTCATTCTCAAGCCTGTTGAAGATCTCTTGTATGTATTTTATGAGTTGTGTTTTACCCCACCCCCGTCCCTCCCCCAAATAAGTGAATAAGTGTTCTTAATTGTTGAATTCATAAAAACAACAGTTTAAGATATATTTGGTTCTTGCGAGCCTATTGGCAGAATCAAATTTAAGCCTATGCAGGTCTAGTGAAGTAGTCCAAATATAAATAATCCTTATTTTTCTTTATTTCCTCCTGCCCTCTCTCAATAGAATCGTGTTTCAGTATGTATTGTAGCATTCTATCGAAATGTGCATATTTAATTCTATCTCATGCTACATTAAATGGTGGCGAAACAATTCATGTCCCTATATATTTTATTTACCTTCCTGCACTGTCTAAAACGACACTTCCGAGCGCATCAGCGCACAAAAGTCGTTAGTAGAAAAAGGGGCTCGGGCCTGGTAAAAAGAGAAAGGAAAATATGTTAAGTGTTACCTTTGACATCAACAATGTTATGGTGCTGAAAAGAGTCATCGAAAGACCGCGGCAAAAAAAGAGTATATTTATGTGATTATTTTAATAAAGAGTAAATTTCTTACATAAAAGCTAAGACAAAAGCACGTTTGTAAAGCTATTTTCCTTATTTCAGTGCATTATCTCTTCTTTTTCGCTGAAACTATATGGCAAATTCATGTTTAAAATTTAGGTAGCATTTTCGTCATGAAATAATAGCATTACAGAATTTATCATAGAAACTTTTATGTCGCACTGTCACTACAATTTTGGTTCTCATTTAAGTTGATTTTTCAGTATATTTGTTTGACTGAAAATGTTTTTCTTGCATCAAATATGACCCCACTTTTGTTTTGAGTTTTGTGTAGCACTGCCACTACTATTCACGGAAATGTGATTTACAGATATTTCAAATGGGACTTTCTTTCTTTGTGCTGCAGCCATTCGAAGTTACTAAATTCATACAGGATAAATATCAAAAGTTTTTTTTTTATTTAGCGTCAAAATCGTACTACCAATTTAAGTAAGTGCGAAAATATATCAGGCCAAAATGACCATATTAACTGCAGTATACCATAACTATTTAGTTTGGCCAGTAGACATTGGTGTGGCACCTTGTCGAATGCTTTACTGAAGTCTAGTGATACAGCACCAACTTTACCTCCATCGTCTAAAGCGTTTACTAAATCCTGTATGTGACTCGCATGATCTTTGTTTGCGGAATCCGTGCTTTGCTTCGCTCAAAATACTATGGCTTTCTAAATGTGAAATTATGTAAGTGTGTATTACATGTTCATGCAATATACAACATATAGATGTCAAGGACACAGGACGGTAATTGGATAGTTTGCTTCTATCTCCTTTTTTTGAAGAGAGCCGACATAATAAAAGCTTTTTTCCATGCTTCTGGAAGTTTACCAGTATCTAACGAAATTTGGAAAATGAACACAAGGATGTCTACAACCTCCTCACAGACACTTTTCAAAAATACTCCTGAGACATTGTGTCTGGTATATTCTTATAATCCGGGAAAGATCACTTATTTTTCGTTTGTGATAGTGTATTTGTAGAATTTAAACAGTAGTATAAAATCAAATCAAATTAGACATAAAATCAAGAAAACGTGGCTTATTTTCGTAAACATTTCTTATTTTCGGGATTCGCACTTTAAAGGCTGATCACTACCAAATAGAATGTAAGCCTCCGCAGGTCTAGTCACAAGTAGTCCAAATATAAATAGTACTAATCTTTTTTCCTTTCCTAGTGCATTTTCTCGGCAGCAACGTGCTTACTTTTACCCTACCGCGTTTCAGTATGTATCACTTTGCATTCTAATGAAATCGGCATGTTCCTATCGCATGCTAGATAAAAATGGCGGCGTAAGAATTTAATGTCACGAAAAGAGAAATTGAAAGAAGCGAAAAGTAGTAAATTCAGCTGGTTGTATTTAACGAACTGTAGTTTTCTTATATAAAAGTTAACACCCCCTTTTCTTTTTGTTTTTCTAAAGTAGCGATCTAGTTCTTTATGGGAATATAAGTGTCTGAAAATCTGATATGCTAGAAAATGTCGAAACGCCGTTATGAAGTGAGTGGATTTTATATGAAATAAAGAATAGCTGGATTTAGTGGTGTTCAGCCTAAATATTATATTATATATATATAATATATATAAATATTAATATACCGTGATTTCACGGTACGGATGATATTTGGATGGAATTTATACCAGCTCGCATGTTTGTTTACTTCCGGCTTTGTGTCCAAAGGTTGTGAAACTTAGTATTTTATCTGTAAGAAATGTTTAATACACGATGTCAAACCCTAAAATAGGCAAAGGAAGAAATCAGAAAGGTAGACAAACTGTTATGGGAGACTTTTTTTCTAAATCAGTAAGTAACTTTTTTTTATTTTCGGTTTCGATAAATTTTCAGTAGGCAGTAGATCTAAATCATTTTTATTTTTAGGTTGATCATGTTTATTATTAAACCCACAATTTCGAGGTAACTGTTCATTCAGCACGTGTATATTTTTGGTTTATATCTTGTTTATTTTAGAATAAAACAAAGAAATCTTTAAAAACTAAAGCCCAGGAAGAAGAAGCCGAGACAGGAACAAAAGTAGAGCAAACCAAAACTGAAACTCTGTCAGTGGATCAGAAAAAGAAAGGAAAACCTGCTGGAAAACAGACAGGTACAGCTGTTGAAAAGAAACCAGTTGTACAGAAGCAGAAGGCTGGTAAAGCAGCGGGGGAAAAGCAAGGTCAAGCCTTTGAGAAGAAACCAGGTCAACCTGTTGAAAAGAAGACGAGCCTGAAAAGGAAGATAACAGGAGCAGGGATGTTTTCATTCTCATGGACCAGAGGGGCACAAAAGGATACGGAGCAATACAGGGATGGATACCCAGTAAGTAACTCTGAGCATCTGAAAGATAGAAAGCATATACAAGCTAGGAAAAAGACTTTTTTATATACTCTTAAAATTCTTTCCTTATCAGAAAGTAATGTTGACTGAATTGAATAACAAAACAAACACTAACTTTTTTAAAATATGTTGCTTCAAAACAAGGAGGTAGTATAACTTGTCACTAGGATATATTCAAATTAGATTGAACCATAGGAAATTAATTTAGTGTATTTTGTGTAATTTTTTTAATGTTTTAGCTGCTACAATCTGAATTTCGTTTATCTCTGTCCCTTCAAGTACAATTTTTATTCAGATTTGAAGCACATGACCCTCCAAAAATATATTATATTGAAAGTCAGTTTTTTAATATAAGCCTAAAACTTATATATTGCGGGACTCCTGTTTCCATAGAAACCGGTTATTTTCTCTCATTTTTAAACAACTACAGTGTATGTACAAAATGTATGATAACATTTCAAACATACCGGTACTTAATGAAGCATTTTTTGACAGAAGAAAGCACCAGTATGAAGTTCCCAAACGAGGTGTAAAGTTGCATGAAAGTTGTAGGATTTGATTGATACTATTTCATATTTTATAGGGTAAAGTAGATCACCCTGATCAGGATGACAACTACAGATTCTACATGAATCAGATCCCCTCAAAACCCGATGGTAAGAGAGATTCCTGCTAATTACTAGAATTAAGAAAGAATTTTTTTAGTTATGTTGTAATTGAAGCATTATTTTCACATTGGTAGAAATTGTTGAACTTAAAAGTGAACTGAAGAAGCTTATTAAAGCGAAACATGTTTTGACAAAACTGTGTTGGTTTATGAATTTTCAACATTATATGAACTTAAAAGTGTAATTCATAGCTATATATATTCACTTTCATAATTAAAAAATAAAGAATTGGCCCATATCTAAACACCTACCTTTCTCAAAGTGTAATACCCCTAGGAGTGCTAATAAGGAGGTACGAGGTACATAAATGATTGTATCAAATGAAGCTTAGATTTCAGATCTTTCTTATCGAGTATCCAAAATAATACACAAGTACTTGAAGTTTTGTAAATTATACAGAGCTGCCTTTTAAAGGCACTGGCCTCCAACAACAACAAAAAAAGAAATAAAAATAGGTATTAGGGAAATTAATGCTATATTTTTAAGACAGCTTTTAAATTTGATTACTGACAGACTATGTATTAGGAAAACACATGAGAATTAGTTGTTTTTACTAACTTTTACGCTGAAAATCGAAACTCGTTAGTAAAGTTTTAGGTAAACTGCCTCAATTATGAATATCTATAATTGGCGCACGTAACACATAGTCCTCCGTGGCAGCATTTTTAAAGACAGTAGAAAAGTTTTTATTGCCATGGCAGCAAGGGTTTGATTGCCGATATGGGCATCTTTTTTTCTTGATCTGGCATTTTTAAGATAGTTTAGAGACAAAAGCTTGTATTCTAATGTTCATAATATGACCAGACTTCAATTATATAGAAAGATCATTTTTAGCCAAAATCTGGAGGTCAGTGCTTTGAAGGTACATTGGCATTTATGTTCTTGAATAAAGAAAAAACTTGTACCCATTGATTAGACTGAACTATGTTAATGGATCAAGTCTTACAAAGGAGAGAAAATGTATGAAATCTTTAGAGTACACAAATTGTTTAATTAGTTATAGAAATTGATAAAGAGTATAACCGTTGTTTGCCACTTTGAAATACAAATTATCTCTGTATCAACATGGGTAATGATAGATATTGTATCAGCAATTGTTTAGTTGAATATTTAAGCCTGGCATTAGGCAAGAGTAATTTCAGATTAAGAACAAAAACATCAAAGTCATTGGTTCTACCTAGGTGCCAGGCTTTTGTGCCAGGCTTTGTCTGAAGTAATGTTACAATCACATGGAGACCTCTGTTAATAAAGCTTAGCAGCCCACTTTAATGTTTTAAGGAGCAGGCTTGTCTTATTTTATAGAATGTTTACTGGTATTCTCCTTTGCAAAAGGTTATTACCTTTTGATATTAAATGTAAGTGAAACCTCCATGTTTTTTTTATGCAGGTGATTTTATAGACAAGATACATATTGACTGGTGGGGAGACTACAGACTGTTAGAGGTGCACCATGGATATATTCAGTGGTGAGTATACACTATTATATAAATATTGCATTCCTGAGAGGGTGATATGAAAAATGTTCATCGCGAGATACATGAATATGGACCGAGGCGCCAGCCGAGGTCTATATTCATATTTCGAGGGGTGAACATTTTTCATATCACCCTCTCAGGAATGCAATATTTATTTTATTATACTGAAAGCTTATAAGGGTCAAAGCATTTACTGGAAAATCAACATGATAATTTATTTAACATTAAAAAGTAATTACTAACCAAATAACGAAGACAGAATTAAAGAATCTTTACTTGTTAGCACACATAATTTGTGGCGACTTTGCTGTGTAATAAGACTTTTTTTTAATAGATTTAGTCGAGACGTTTACATATCGCTGACCCCTATATTTATTCTAATATTTCAACATTGCGTCAATCAGTAGCATTCGAAAAACGGCGATAACTTTCTTTTTTCTGAATGAAACATATAAGTGTGAGCACTCATTTTCTTAGTTAGATCATTTCTAAACTTATTGTGGTAGTTTCGATTCAATATTTGATGAAAAATTGTTTTCCAAATATTTTGCACATAGCATAAAAAAGAAAATTCGGCCGTGTTCGCACATGCAAGAGCACCAGAAAAGGGTAATTTAATCCTAACGTATAATTATATAAGCGCCTCGTCTGAAAATTTATCGACTCAGTCTTTTAATCAATACGGGTGATATGAAAAAATAATATCACATGCGCAGTAAAACAAAATAACGCTGTTGCGCATGTGATATGAAATTATGGATCATATCACCTGCGCAGAAATTGAAAAAAACGATTTTGCACAGGTGATATAAAATCACTGGGGAATATGATATATTATTCAAGTTTTAAAAACTAATGGGAAATTTGCATTGGACATTTATGTGAGGTATAATAATATACAGTAATGACTTTCCTTTAAAGCTACTCACCCACAGTCTGGGTGAAATTTTTAAACATGTTCATTTCCACAAAGCTTATCATCCAATGAATGTATATGACACTGAAAATGATAAAGTGGGTGAAAATAAGAGTAAGATATTGGTAAATATGCAAGCAGAATGTTGATTTTCTACATTATTAATTTGAAAAGCATTGGAACGGTTTACCACCTTCTGTACAGTTTTTTTGCTTATCAGTAAGGATATCATGTAAAAATTGTATATCAATAAAGTTGTATCACTTGTCACTGTCAACAGTCAGGGGTGTAACTGTTTCAAGTTATTGCAGTTTATAACCCATTTGAGTTATTGTCTATACTTTCATAACTTGTTTCAGTTATCATAAAATATTACAAAGCCCTCCTGTGCCAATTCCTCATTTTGAATGAGACTAATGCAATTATTTCCTGAATCCTTGATCTTTCATCTTTCCAGCTATGCAGTAAAATTTTTTTACGCAAGGCTGATAAAGTGTTGCGCAAAAGTTTTAAAGCTGTAAAACTCTTACCATTCCATCATGCTTATCAGGTCATGATCATACTAAAAGAGAATCTGATTAACCACAGTTTGCTACTAATTTCACTTTAAAGGTCACTTTGTGAGAACAGCAGAAAGACTTTTTTTGAATAACTTACCCGAGTTAACTATTTTTAGTTCACCTGAACAATGTTTTTGTGATCACTCGATGTCTGGTGTCTGTCGTCTGTCTGTCAACATTTAGCTTGTGTATGCGATAGAGGCTGTATTTTTCAACTGATCTTCATGAAATTTGGTCAGAATGATTACCTTGATGAAATCTAGGCCGAGTTTGAAAATGGGTGATCTTGGTTCAAAAACTAGGCCACTAGGTCAAATCAAAGAAAAACCTTGTGTATGCAATAGAGGCTGTATTTTTCAACTGATCTTCATGAAATTTTGTCAGAATGATTACCTTGATGAAATCTAGGCCGAGTTCGAAAATGGGTCATCTGGGGTCAAAAAGTAGGTCACTAGGTCAAATCAAAGAAAAACCTTGTGTATGCGATAGAGGCTGTATTTTTCAACTGATCTTCATGAAATTTGGTCAGAATGATAACCTTGATGAAATCTAGGCCGAGTTCAAAAATGGGTCATCTGGGGTAAAAAAGTAGGTCACTAGGTCAAATCAAAGAAAAAGCTTGTGTATGCGATAGAGGCTGTATTTTTCAATTAATCTTTATGAATTTTGTCAGAATGATTACCTTGATGAAATCTGGGCCGAGTTCGAAAATGGGTCATCTGGGGTCAAAAAGTAGGTCACTAGGTCAAATCAAAGAAAAACCTTGTGTATGCGATAGAGGCTGTATTTTTCAACTGATCTTCATGAAATTTGGTCAGAATGATAACCTTGATGAAATCTAGGCCGAGTTCAAAAATAGGTCATCTGGGGTCAAAAACTAGGTCACTAGGTCAAATCAAAGAAAAAGCTTGTGTATGCGATAGAGGCTGTATTTTTCAATTAATCTTTATGAATTTTGGTCAGAATGATTACCTTGATGAAATCTAGGCCGAGTTCGAAAATGGGTCATCTGGGATCAAAAACTAGGTCACTAGGTCAAATCAAAGAAAAACCTTGTGTATATAATAGAGGCTGTAATTTTCAATAAATCTTCATGAAAATTAGTCAGAATGATTAAATTGATGAAATCTAGGCCTATTTCGAAAATGGGTCATCTGGGGTCAAAAACTAGGTCACTAGGTCAAATCAAAGGAAAGCCTTGTGTATGCAATAGAGGCTGTATTTTTCAATTGATCTTCCTGAAATCAAGTCAGAATGATACCTAAATGAAATTAAGGCCGAATTTGAAAATGGGTCATCTGGGGTCAAAAACTAGGTCACTAGGTCAAATCAAAGAAAAGGCTTGTGTATGCGGTAGCGGCTGTATTTTTCAATTGATCTTCATGAAATTTGGTCAGAATGTTTGCATTGATAAAATATAGGTCACATGCAGATATGGGTCATCTGGGGTCATAAAGTAGGTCACTAGGTCAAATCAAAGAAAAAGCTTGTGTATGCGATAGAGGCTGTAATTTTCAATTGATCTTCCTGAAATTAAGTCAGAGTGATTGCTTTGATGAAATCTAGATAGAATTAGAATATGGGTCATTTGGGGTCAAAAAGTAGGTCACTAGGTAAAATCAAAGGAAAACCTTGTGTATGCGATAGAGGCTGTATTTTTCAACTGATCTTCATGAAATTTTGTCAGAATGATAGCCTTGATGAAATCTAGGTCAAGTTCAAATATGGGTCATATGGGTTCTAAAACTAGGTCACTAGGTCAAATCAAGGAAAAACCTTGTGTGTGCAATAGGGGCTGCATTTTACACTGGATTTTCATAAAATTTGGTCAGAATAGTTGCCTTGATGAAATCTAGATCAGGTGCAAATATGGGTAGTCTGGGGTCAAAAACTAGGTCACTAGGTCAGATCAAAGAAAAACCTTGTGTATGTGATAGAGGCTGTATTTTTCAATTGATCTTCATGAAATTTGGGTCAGAATTATAGCCTTGATGAAATCTAGGTGTGTAATTATGGTGTGTAATGGTGTGTTTCTCAGGTGAGCGACCTAGGGCCATCTTGACCCTCTTGTTTATAACTAATACAGGTTATAAAATGCTTGAAAAAGTAACTGAAATAGATTACATAACTTAAAACAGTTACACCTCTGACTGGTCAATACATAACTTAAAACAGTTACACCCCTGACTGGTAAAAATACTCACTTTCTACGGATTTTTGTGAGAAAAATATTTTCACCTAAAATGTGAGGGCGAGTCCCTTTAATGATGTTTAATCAGATTGTGGTCAAGTGATGGATGTGTTTGAAATTGAGACCTGATCATTTGCACTTAAATATATACTGCTCAATACATGTTAGATTTTTTGAAATTTCATTTTGCCTATCCTGCTTGCTCAGCCAAGATACATTTATTTTAGCATAAATAAGGAATGATATGAACATAAGAAAGTATCTATTTTATTTGTCAAAGATGTACATTAACAAGTATAATTTTAAGCAGAAATTTTTATTATAATTTTAAGAAGTTCTAAGCAAAAATATTAGAAGTGCAAATTTGTAGAATTATTATTGCCTCCATTTGCCTATATTGGCTGCCTTCTTTTGGTACAGTTTGTTGGAATATCCCAATATCTATGAAATGCAAATGTTAAAAATTATATTTAAAAAAGATACATTATTTCTACTATGGATCTAACACTATGTCATGGGTCTTTTAGTTCCTTCAGTAAATCTCCAGCAAAATATTCAAAAGGTAGAAAAATGTCAAAAAATATTACTTCAGTGTGATTGATCAGCATCAAAGTCAGCAAAAGCTTTGATCATTAATTATACAAATTCAAAAGAAAAATTCATTGCATAAAGTTAATATGTTTTAATACAGGATATTCCAATTCTTAATAATCACTTCTATGATATTAAAGTTTTGCTGTGTAAGTGGAAGTGTTTGGGAACCTCAAGAATTCAACAATTCACGAATTCACCAGTCAGGAAAAGTTAAATGTCACTTTAGCTTTTGGCGATTTGCAAATATTTTCGCTCAGGGAACGCCTGGAAACAGAAATTCGCAAACTACTTTTAGACCTGCAAGTGTATCCACTTGTATGGTATTAATTTAATGTTTACAGATTTGTACTGAAATTCAATAAGGATGATGTACTTTCTGAGTAAAGTTATTAAAGTGCAGGAAGACTTTCAGTACCAACAAAATAAGAAGTTTTTTTTTTCTAATTTGATAAATCCCTAAATTTTTGGCCCAACCCTAAATGTTTTTATGGCCTAATGGCGAATTTTTTATGCTTTAAAGGTGGATAATCAGATTTTGGCCATGTAACGGATTTGTTCGAAACATTAGCATCTGATCATTTACACTCATTTATGTTCACTTAACACTTAATACAAATTAGATTTTCACTGGAGGTATTTTTAAAATTTCATTTTCCTGTCCTGGTTGCCCAACCAAGATAGAGTTATTTTATCATAAGTATAAATTTGATAAACATACTTTGCCTAAGGAAATGTATAAATATTAGACATATTGTAATATATTTGTAAAATATTTGCATTAAAAATTATGTATTTAGATGGAATTCATTAGAAACGCAAGTTTGAAAAATTATTATTACCTCCCTTAGCCTATCTTTATGCTGTGGTTGTACAACCAAGATAGATTGGGAATAAATGAATTCAGAAGCTACACACAGCTTTTAAACTTGCATTTTGGTTCAGATTGTTCATCAATAGTTGATATGTCTATCAAATGCAAATGTAAAACTAGACATTGTACCGAAATAAAAAGAAATACCCAGCTTTTTATATACTTTCATATTAAAGGGGAGTAATTACAAAATTTTATAAAAATAATAAAATATACATTTCAAATAGGAATCTAACTCTATGTAATCGGTCTTTTTGTTCCTTAAATAATTCTCTACCAGAATATACAAAAGTAAAAAAATGTCATTAAATGTTGTTTAAATGTGATTGACCACCTTTAAACATGGTCAATGATGTTAGAAATCAACTTACTGATGCTCTAAAGGCATAACCCCCTTATTTGTATTCTTTTTTTTTTTTGACACAAAATAATTTCCAAAGAGTCCAACTTATTTGTATTCTGACACAAAAATAATTTCCGAAAATTCCAACTTAATTTTAAAAAAATCCCCCACCTCCACAAAAAAAATTCCGACCTACCTACCCGTATTGTTTTGAGCATGTTACCGGAAACAAACAATTTTTTTGTTTGGCCTTAATTCTTCCTTTCTTTCCTGCATGATTGATGATATTTTATTTCCTTTTCTTTTTCCTGCTATATAAGTGATGTGCCTTTAAAATATTGATCCATTTTTACACATTATCATTTATAGTGGTATAAAGTCACTTCAAAATGTTGATGATTGATTATAAATTTATTCAGTTGCTTTCTTACCAATTGTCAAAACTATTTCCTGAAGTCCAAAGGTTGAGGGCTAATAGTCTTTGACCATTGACTGGCAGGTAGTTGAATAAAGCATCTTTGAAAGTGTTTGTGATGGAAAGGGCGCAATATAAATCTGGAGTAATATACTCGGATAATTCATGCACAGCCCTTTAATGAACTCATCGTCAAGTCCCGGGAAAGTCTTTGTATAATGTACATTGTGAAGGCTCTAACTACTGATAACTGAATCCGACTTGACTTTAAAAGTTTTTTTGTTTTTTTCACTTTGCCCAGTAAATCTGTGTCCAATTATAGACCAATTATAGACAGGTCAATAGTACAAACTGTGGACCAGCAATTTATATAAGGAGTCATGATGTAAAAAAATTTACTGAATGACTTGCTAGTTAATAATCAAAACTATTGCATATGGGCAATATAGTTTTGACTGTTGACCAGCAAGTCATTCTGTAAGTGTGTTATTAACACTTGAATAACTGTTTTCTTCATTTTTAGCTCATCTGATTTCTTGAAAAAAAAAAAGATAAGTTATTGTCATCACTTGATCGGTGTTGGTGTCGGCGTTGCCTGGTTAAACTATCAAAGCTATTGCTTTAAAACTTGAAACACTTGTTCACCATCAATAGCTGACTCTGTACAGCAAGAAACATAACTCCATCTTGCTTTTTGCAGGAATTATGGCCCCTTTTGAAATTTCTTGGTTAAGTTTTGCATTTAGGTAAACTTTTCTCCTTACAGGTCAAAGCTATTGCTTTAAAGCTTGGAGCAGAGTTATTAACCATAAAAGCTGACTCTGCACAGTAAGTACCATAACTCTACATAATTTTGTGTTTAGGTCAGCTTTTCTCCTAAACTATTAAAGCTATTGCTTTAAAACTTGCAACACTTATTCACCGTCAAAAGCTGACTCTGTACAGCCAAAAACATAACTCCATCCAGCTTTTTGCAAAAACCATGGCCCCTTTTGGACTTAGAAAATATCATAAAAACACACGGGAAGGGTTATTTCTGTTATACAGAGACAAAATATCAGATGAGCGTCTGCACCTGCAAGGTGATGCTCTTGTTTGACTTTAGCACAGCAAAGTTTGGTGTCCACCTATACACCAGTCAATAGCACAAACTATGGACCTGGGGTTTATATAAGGAGCCATTTGATTAAAGACATTTTTCATAAGTTTGAATTAATCTAATCAAACGTTTGATCATTATTACTAATGGGAACCTGTCTTTACATAATTTTGATGTACCATTACAATTAAACTAATCTAGAGTTCAAAGTTTTGATGCATTATTACCTGTTATTCATTAGTGTGAACTAGTCTCTTCAAAATGTTGATGCATTATTACTGATACACATGTTTGTCTCTTCAAAATTCTGAAGCATTATTACACATTCTAATAGTGCTTTAATTATTGCAACAATATCATGTTGACACCATGTCGACTTGATAGTTAGTGCCATGTACCCATTGAGAAAGAGCGCTTTCAAATTTGATCAAATATTTTACTTAGAAACATGTTTAAAATGGAATGTCATATACCATATTTGTCTTAATTAATTTTCACACACATGGACTTGGACTTTGATATTGGCTAGGCTGAATAATTTGCCATCATTTGTGCCTGGATGGAACTATTTCACAAGATGTAGTACCTTCTCCAGTCCTGGCATGTATAAACAAAGGAGTGTGATTATCTACCATTTTGCACCATAAAAGCACCAATAAAAAATTCTATCATATATAATCTAAATTTTACAATTTGATTTAAGTTTTACTGCACCCTTGTGAAATTATTATACGCGATATATAACTGCCCATTGTGTATGATTAGTGTTAAAACACATTGGTTTTTTTTTATAAATTATTCCTTAATTATTGTCCCTTCAAAATTTTAATGCATTATTACACATTATTGTTTATTTGATGTATTATTGCACATTATAATCATACATGTATGGTCTTACAGGCTTTTCCCCATCAGA
Organism: Mercenaria mercenaria; assembly: GCF_021730395.1. Lineage (NCBI taxonomy): Eukaryota > Metazoa > Mollusca > Bivalvia > Venerida > Veneridae > Mercenaria > Mercenaria mercenaria. Next base: position 21,860,479 of record NC_069377.1, on the reverse strand, counting down.
GAATCTGGTTTAAATTGGCATGCTCAGGAATTACAGCAGCATGAAATAAAGGTATGTTGAAAGTATATCTTGGATTTTTTTTCTGTTGAAGAGGATTGTTACAGGCCTCTTCCCCTCTAATTTTATTTTCATATCTTAAAGTTTTCCACTAATATTAACTTTACATCAGGAATTATATTCCCTTGTTCACAAGTACTGGGCAATATTCATGCCCCTGGGCACATAGCAATTGAAGTGTGTTTATCCGTTCAACCGTATGAACCAGATTGCCTACAGCCCACATAAATAATCCAATTTAGTTCATACTCAAACTCAACAAACCTTGTGGCAGGACCAACAAACTGACCTGTACCTGTATATTACAGATGACCTTGACCTTCATCCGATCTGCATTTTGAAATTATTTTCTTCGCGTTTTCACATTAACAGTAGAGTGGTACATATGAAACAGGACTTGTGTGCCTTTAAGTTAAGGCGATATTTGCATACTAGACCAGTACCATTCCTTGTATATCAATATTGCCTTAAGGCACACCAGCCCTGTATAATGACCTCTAAATATCAAGTTTTAATGATACCCCCAAGGCAACTAAAAGTTAAATGAAAAACAGCACTGATGCTGCTCATTCCCATGTAACCTTGAGTGGATGGTATTTTAGTAGTAGTAGTAACAATTTTGTTCATATTATTTATACAGAAGTTACAGAAGAGCAGAACAGCTATGAAGAGGATTTTGACGTCATACAAAATGATGCTGGATTTTTATGGCATGAAGTTAGAGAATGAGGAAGATGGAACAATTGTACGAGCAGAAAATTGGAGGGACAGATTTAGGCACTTGGACAGGTTAGTAAATCTATAATGATGCCCCACTTTGAAGAAAGAGGAGGATATTGTTTTGCAGATGTAGGTTGGTCAGTTTGTCGGGGTCGGTTTGTATGTCTGTCAGTCCGTAGACCAATTCGTTCCTAGATGATAACTCAAGAACGCATGGGCCTAGGATCATGAAAGTTGAAAGGGATGTTGGTCATATGACCAGCAGATGACCCCTATTGATTTTGAGGTCAGTAGATCAAAGGTCAAGGTCACAGTGACCAGGAATGGCTAAACGATTCCAGATGATAATTCAAGAATGGGAAGGTTGGTCATGACCAGCAGATGACCCCTATTGACTTTGAGGTTAGTAGGTCAAAGGTCAAGGTCACATTGACCCAGAACAGGTAAACGGTTTCCAGATGATAACTCAAGAATGCTTGGGCCTAGTATCATGGAAGTTGTAAGGGAGATTGGTCATGACCAGCAGGTAACCCCTATTGATTTTGAGGTCAGTAGGTAAAAGGTCAAGGTCGCATTGAACCTGAACAGTTAAATGGTTTATGGAAATAACTTGAGAACTCTTTGGCCTAGCATCACGGAACTTAATAGGGAGGTTGGTCATGACCAGCAAATGACTCCTATTGAATTTAAGGTCAGTAGGTCAAAGGTCAAGGTCACAGTGTCCCAGAACAGTGAAACCGTTTCTGGGTGATTACTCAAAAATGCTTAGGTCTAGGATCAAGAAATTTTTTAGGGAGGTTGATCATGACCAGCAGATGACCTGTATTAATTTTGAGGTCAGTAGATTAAAGGTCAAGGTCACTATGACCCGGAACAGTTAGACCAATTCTGGACGATAACTTGAGAATGCTTTTGCCTAGTATCGCAAAACTTGATAGGGAGGTTGGTTATGATCAGCAGATGAACCCTATTGATTTTGAGGCCAATAGGTCAAAGGTCAAGTTCACACTGAACCGGAACAGTAAACGGTTTCCAGATGATATTATAACTTGAGAATGCTTGGGCCAAGGATCACAAAACTTGATACGGAGGTTTGTCATGACCAGCAGATGATCCCTATTGATTTTGAGGTCAAAGGTCAAGGTAACATTGACCCAGAACAGTACAACTTTTGTGTACAATGACCAAATAATTCCTGTTCCTTGTGCAATTACTGAATGCATCAAGGGGGGCATTTCCTGTTCTACGAGCTCTTGTTTTGTAAAGTTTATATCACTTGTTTTTGGGTTTCTAATATCTAAAAGGTTAGAGGAAAGGTGGAACAAATGATCATGATAATTGTTCATGTTAATTGTATTGTATTTTTTTTATTCGGCCAGTGTTGGCTGTCTTAAAAAAAGGTCAGGAAACGATTTAATCAATTTTGTTCTCTCACATGAAATTTGAAGAAAAATACCAGAAATTAAGTAATTTCATAGATATTATTGCTGTACTGTAAACCATACCATTGTCATTGCGGCAATAACTGGTGTAGATAACGCTACAGGAATGTCTTTTCATATTGAGTTTACTTAAGGAGTTGAGTAAAATATTGACTTCAATGCTTCATCAAGTGTTTTATCATATTTATTCAATGAATGTAATAAATTCAGTTTGGAAACACACAAAATGTTAGATTCTCTTTATCACAGGTCTATGTTTTCTACAGTGTAGTAGAACTTCTTCTTTCTTTACCTATAATAGACAGAGTTTTGCCAATTACTTCTATACTTGAAGTGACATCAGTGACAAAACATCATTTCACTAGTTAAAAGTAAAAAATATGACATGGGACGTGTTATTGCCCTGTTTACAGGTCATCATATTTTACTTTCTGTTTAAATAAATGGTAACATCTTTACATAATGATTCTGTTGTACTAAATATGAGATGAACATTTTAACAAGGAAAATAAAAATCAGTTTAATATATATGAGCTGTGCCATGGGAAAACCAACATAGTGGGTTTGCGACCAGCATGGATCCAGACCAGCCTGCGCATCCGCGCAGTCTGGTCAGGATCCATGCTGTTCGCTATCAAAGCCTATTGCAATTAAAGAAACTGTTAGCAAACAGCATGGATCCTGACCAGACTGCGCGGATGTGCAGGCTGGTCTGGATCCATGCTGGTCGCAAACCCACTATGTTGGTTTTCTCATGGCACGGCTCATATTTTCATTCTGGATCTTGACAATTCATTCAAAGTATAATGCAAGTATAAAGTTTTGTAGATTTAATGTTTGTTCAATGTTACTTTTGTAAATCAATATTGTTTAAGCATTTCTTGAAATCAATATCTCATTTGACTGAAATGGTATACATATAGACATTATTGTTATTATTAATTACCGAAGCAGCAGGAAGTGATTTATTTTATATTTGTTACTTTGTATTATGTACGGACGGTGTTTTTTTGACACTGCAATACCGTTACTTGATTATGTCTATATTTTTATCAGAAATTATATATGTATCAAGTCGATATAAGTTTATTATAAGTCGATATAAGACTTTATTATGATATTTCTAATTCAGTGTTTTGTTTTGGCAGTTCAACTTTTCTATCAAAAACATTCCTATCTCCAGAAATGCAGGCATTGTACATTTCACAAGAAGTACTAATGTGCTAGGAAGATATATTTGACAGTCTGTATATGTTTTTAGCACACCTGAGCATAAAGTCCTCATGGTGAGCTAATGTGGTCATGCTATGTCTGTCGTTCCTCCGTCTGTCCTTCAAGTCGTCCATCCATCGTCAACAATTGTTTTTAAAAAACATCTGTTCCAAAACCACTGAATGGATTTTGATGAAACTTGGCCATGATGTTCCTTTGGTGGTCCTCTACCAAAGTTGTTTAAACGGTTCAGCTTGGTTGCACATAGGGGCTGCCAGAGCTAAAAATAGAAAAAACTTCAAATGACATCTCATCCTAAATGGATGGTCCTATTTTGAAATAATTATACACAAATGGTCCTTATGTCACCCTCTACCAAAATTGTTCAAATTATACCGATTCGTTAAAAAACATGACTGCCAGAGGGCGTGGTTACTTTTCCCTATATGTATATAGTGGAAACTTTAAAAACCTTCTTGTGTGAAACTGCTGGCCCGATTTTAAAATAGTTTTGTCTCCCCCAACTGGGGGACACATACTGTTTTTTGCCCTGTCTGTCCGTACATCACATTTTATTTCCAGTCAGTACTGGAGAACCATTTGACCTAGAATTTTCAAACTTCATAGGGTGGCAGGGCTTATGGAGTAGACAAACCCTATTGCTTTAGGGTCACTCCGTCAAAGGTCAAGGTCACAGGGGCTTGAACATTGAAAACCATTTGCGATCAGTAACTTGAGAACCATTTGACCAAGAATGTTGAAACTTCATAGGATGATTGGTTATGCAGTGTAGATGACCCCTATTGATTTTAGGGTCTCTACATTAAAGGTCAAGGTCACAGGGGCCTGAACATGAAAAACCATTTCCGATTAATAACTTGAGAGCCACTTGACCCAGAATGGATGATTGGACATGCAGAGTAGATGACCCCTATTGATTTTGGGTTCACTTCGTTAAAGGTCAGTAACTTGAGAACCACCTGACCCAGAATGTTGAAACTTCATAGGATGATTGGTCATGCAGAGGAGATGACCCCTATCGATTTTAGGGTCACTCTATTAATGGTCAAGGTCACAGGGGCCTGAACATGGAAAATCGTTTCCGGTCAGTCACTTGAGAACTACTTGACCCAGAATGTTGAAACTTCATAGGATTATTGGACATGCAGAGTAGATGACCTCTGTTGTTTTTATGGTCACTTGATTAAAAGTCAAGGTCACAGGGACCTGAACATGGTCATTAACTTGAGAACCACTTGACTCAGAAAGTTGAAACTTTATAAGATGATTGGACATGCAGAGTAGATGACCCCTATTGATTTTGGGGTCATTTTATTAAAGGTCAAGGTTGAAGAAGATAGAAAATGCAAATCAATTTCTGGTTTATAACTCGAGAACCGTTTGACCTTGAACCTTCAAACTTCATAGGGAGATAGGAATTACAGAGTAGGTGACCCCTATTGTTTTTGGGTGTCACTCAATCAAAGGTCAAGGTCACATGTGGCTGAACATAGAAAACACTTTGCAATCATTAACTTGAGAACCACTTGACCCAGAATGTTGAAACTTAACAGGATGATTGTACATGCAGAGTAGATTACCCTTAATGATTTTGGGGTCACTCTGTTAAAGGTCAAGGTCACAGGGGCCCGAATATGAACAACCGTATCCAATTCATAACTTGAGGACCACTAGGCCCCAGAATGTTGAAACTTAGTGGGATGATTGGACATGCCAAGTAGGTGATCCCAATTGCAGCCAACCGTCAGTGTCTTTTAGATTTTCACTCTTGTCCCCTATTGACTTCTTGCATATATGACTATGCATAGGGGGAGGTATGCACTTTTTAGCTCACCTGAGCCAAAGGCTCTTGGTAAGCTATTGTGACTGCTCAATGTTCCTTATAGACTTATATAGGGAAAAATTTGAAAATATTCTTGTACAAAACCACATGGCCTAGGGCTTTGATATTTAGTTTGTAGCATCATCTAGTGGTCCTCTACCAAAATTGTTCAAATTATCCTCCTAGGGTCAAATATGGCCCAGCCCCGGGGTCACATGGTTTTTATAGACTTATATAGGGAAAACTTTGAAAATCTTCTTGTACAAAACCACACGGCTTAGGGCTTTGATATTTGGTATGTAGCATCATCTAGTGGTCCTCTTGTTCAAATTATCCCTTTAGGGTCAAATATGGCCCCGCCCTGGGGGTCCCAAGTTTTACATAGATTTATATATGAAAAAAAGTTTAAAAATCTTCTTGTCTGAAACCACAACACTTAGACCTTTGATATTTGGTTTGTAGCATTGTCTTATGGTCCTCAACCAAAATTGTTCAAATTGTACCCCTGGGGTGAAAAGAGGCCCTGCCCTAGGGGTCCCAAGTTTTATATAGACTTATATAGGAAAAAAACTTTAAAAATCTTCTTGTCTGAAACCATACGACCTATGCTTTTAATATTTGGTATGATGCATTGTCCAGTAGTCCTCTACCAAAATTGTTCAAATTATGCCCCTGGGTTGAAAGAGGCCCTGTCCTGGGGTCACTTAGTTACTATGTGAGTTATATAGGAAAAAATACTTAAAAAATCATTTGATCCTATTTCCAAGACTGTTTAATTATAATTACCTGATGACCCCAAGTAATATGATGTCACTTGACTGTGACCTTGACCTACTGACCTACTTTCTTGTTTTTTAAAGATACAGCCTAGAAATTTTGTTGACATACACAGTTTTGCACACCAATCGTAAAACTGAATTTCATTAACCATGAATGTGACCTACTGACTTTCTTAATAATTTTATCATCAGTTTGATCTTTGAAACATTTAGCTCATATTACTCAGGTGAGTGATCCAGGGACATCATGACCCTCTTGTTTACAAAAGCATCTTCTAGTTTTACACAAATGATCCTTGTGTGATCCTCTGCCAAGATTTAAAATGCAAATTATACCTATTTGTAAAAAAATATGGCCGCCAGAGGGCGTGGTCACTTCCCTATATGCATGTAGTCGAAACTTGAAAAATCTTCTTGAGTGAAGCTAGGAGCTTGATTTTAAAATCATTTTACACAAAAGGTCATTGTGTGACCCTCTTCCAAGATTGTTCAAATTATACCAAGTGATGGCATGGTCACTTTTCCCTATAATCATGCATATAGTAGAAACTTTAAATATCTTCTTGTGTGAAACTGCTGGCCCGATTTTAGAATAATTTTACACAAATGGTCCTTGTGTGACCGTCTACCAAGATTGTTCAAATTATTTTGATTCATCAAAAAACATGGCCGTCAGAGGGCGTGGTCACTTTTCATAATATTATATATATATAGTGGAAACTTTAAAATCTTATTGAATGAAACCTCTTGCCCGATTTTAGAATACTTTTACATAAATGATCCTTGTATGACCTTCTACCAAGATTATGCAAATTATTTTGATTTGTCAAAAAACATGGCCGCCAGAGGGCATGGTCACTTTTCCTTATATGTATATAGTGGAAACTTTAAAAATCTTCCTTTGTGAAACTGCTGGCCCGATTTTAAAATAATTTTACACAAATTGTCCTTGTGTGACCCTCTACCAATATTGTTTAAATTATTTTGATTTGTCAAAAACATGGCCGTCAGAGGTCATAGTCACTTTTCCCTATAAGTATATAGTGGAAACTTTAAAAATCTTCCTGTGTGAAACTGCTGGCCCGATTTTAGAATAATTTTACACAAATGGTTCATGTGTGACTACCAAATTTGTTCAAATTAATTTGATTCGTTAAAAAACATGGCTGCCAGCAGGCATGGTCACTTTTCTTCTCTGAATCAATATAGCTAGGGCCTTGATATTTGGCGTGTGATATCAGATTTGTCATGTCTACCATAATTGTTCAAATTATTGCCCTAGGTTCAAAAGTGTGTACCTGCCCAGTAGGTAGAGCCTTGGTCTAAAGATCGCGGGGTCGTGAGTTCGATCCTCGGGCAGGGCGTATGTTCTTCGTGACTATTTGATAAACCACATTGTGTCTGAAATCATTAGTCCTCCACCTCTGGTTGGCAGTTACTTGCGGAGAACAGGTTTGTACTGGTACAGAATCCAGGAACAGTGGTTAGGTTAACTGCCCACCGTTAAATGACTGAATTACATGACTGAAATACTGTTCAAAAACGGCGTTAAACCCAAAACAAACAAACAAACAAAATCAAAAGTGTGTGCGACATGTATATGATATAGGCTAACAAAAATCCAACTCTGTACTTAAACAAACACACTTGAAGCCTTGTACACTGGTGAGCGCTTTAGGGTTGATGACCCTGACTCTTGTCATTTTATGCCAGGGATATCTCTTTTGTTAGAGTTATGTTCAGATGGTTACAACTGTAGCACTGTAAAATTAGGGACAATATTTGGCCCACGTTTTTGTCATAGGATTTCTGAATGAGACCTTTTATATTTCAGATCATACCACAATTATTTGCGGATAACTCGGATACTGAAATCTTTGGGAGAATTTGGCTATGAGCACCTCAAGAAAAACTTTGTAAAGTTCATACTTTATGAAGGGCTTGAGGAAGGAACCTTATCTAATTTGATTGATAGTTGTGTCAAATATTGGATTGGAGTATTGAAAGAAGAGGAAGAGAGAGAAGAAATGTTTGACTATTATGAAAAACTGAATGAAGATGAAAATTTGAAGTGGAAAAGAAGAAACAGGTCGCCATCGCCTCCAAGCAGTTACTGGTCAAACAAAAACACTGATTCACTAATAGGCAAAAAGGTGATTTCTAAGAAAGGTAAAGAGGGAAAGGCAGTTGATCCAGACACAAAGACGAAATTTGAAAATGAATTATCTGATGATGATGATAATGGAGCACTATATCATGCAATGAGATTAATTGATGATGAAGTTCCAGATGAAACAGATAATAACAAAGGTGGTAAAAACAAAACAAGAAAGGATCATGAAATGTCAGATTCGGATGGAGAAAATGAATATAACCAAGATGAAAGTCAGGAGATGGCACATTGGAATAATGAAGCAAATAAAGCTAGCAAAGAAGATCTAGAAGGAGGGAGTGAATGCTATGACAGTTTAAATGAGAATAATGTTAAAGAAAGTGTTGCTACAGAAAAGGCAGCAGATTCAACAGAGGAAAATCATGAAAATGTTGATGAACAAAATGTCAAAAATGCAACTGGTTTAGAGGAACACTCTACAACTTTAAATGAAGAAACAAAACAAGATGTAGAGAAAAAAGATGAAGAAACAAACATAATTGATGACACCGAAAAAGAAGACAAAGATAAGAATATAGGAGAGGTTCATGCTAATGAACAAGAGGATAAACACAGTATTGAAGATATTTCTACTGAAAATAGCGACAAAGAGACTGCAAAAGACAACATAGACTCTTCTGAAGGCAAACAGGAAGAGATGGATACCAATGATACGCAAAATGATATTAATCAGGGACGAAGTATAGGAGAAGGGAAAGTAGAGGAAAATAATGTAAAATTGGAAGAAGGATTAAGTACCAAATCTGTTACTGAAGCTGAGACAAATGAAGAAAAGATGGAAACACAATAATCATGTGTAGATTCCTTAGATGTTTATTTCAATCAAATTATACTTTACTTGAAACATGTGCATCTTACATTGATTTATGAACTAGCTTCTTAAGTAATGATATTGTTCACGTTATTTTAGAATGTGATAATTTTTGTAATAAAATAGAATTTTCTGCTTAAACTGTATTCTTTGTTTCATATTCAATGTATGATACAGATCAAAACTTCAAACATTCAACAAAGCATTTTGGACAATCATTTAATTGTTTGAAAGACATTTGTCTTCATTCTGTCAGTATTATATATGGACCATAGTAACGGTTCATTACCAATGAATATGTATATGTCAAAGTGGGGAGCACAGTTCAGATTAGTTTTAAACAGTGATGTTTTGGTGTTGTTTACTTTTTTTTAAGTTCACTGGAATTTGCTAAACTATGACAGGTTAATACTGACTGGCATTTTCATATATGTGTATTACTTAATATAAGAAAGTAATTCAGTTATAACACAATTATATGTTCAGAAACGCATTCTTTATTTTAACAGTGATTTTAGATTTAAGAATACATAAATGTGGAAAAAGTGATGTCTCATCTCTATTATTATAGGAATGCCCTCTGTTCATCAGTCCGTTCATCCGGCCACAGATTTGGATCCTGCAGTTACTAAAAAAATAGTGTTCAAGCTAGGTCCATAAGGCTTTGTATGTGAATAGGGGGCAATATGTAGATTATGCACATACATGAGTATGTATGCTTGTAGGTAATAGGTCAAGGTCATTATTGAAGGTCAAGTAAAAATTGTTCTGCTCCATAACTTTATATGCATTGAAGTATTTTCTTACTGATTACACACAATCTTCCCCATCATAATACAATGTGTCAACACATGACCTATGATTGTCAGTTAAAGGTCAAGGTCACTGTGTAAGCTTAAGTATAGGTCAGTGAAAAAAATGTTTCCACTCGGTAACTTTTATATGCATTACCACTACAAGCAAATGTTCCTCATGACCAGACAGTATGTCACACACATGATCCATGCTTGGTGGTCAAAGGTCAACGTCACTATTGAAATTAAAGTAGAATCTCCGTGACGATTTGATAAAAGACATTATATCTCAAATCATTCTCCCTCCGCTTCTGATAATTCATGTTGAGAAGTTGGCAGTTGAGGTGAACAGGTTTGTACTGGTACAGAATCCAGGAAAACTGGTTAGGTTAACTGCCCGCCGTTACATGACTGAAATACTGTTGGAAAATGGCGTTTAACGCCCCCCCCCCACCCTCCCCACAACCCCCCACCACCCCCCAAAAAACAAAAAAGTTTTTGTTCATAAGCTTCTAAAGGACTTGAAGCATTTTGTATATACTTGAACACATGCTCCACATAACCAGATGATGTGTTGTTTGTGCTGCTTGCATGACCCATCTCTATCAATCAGAGGTCAAAGTTGAAGGTCAAGTATAAAGCATTCTGCTCCATAACTTTTAATTGCATTTAAGGATTTTTATTACTACACAGAAATGTTCCCCTGGCCCTACTTTACTCATTGGTGGACTTTTGAAGCCGTACTCGTTTAGTGCAGATTTGGTAAGACCGTCCACAAAGCTCCAGTTGCCCTGCATACGATTCCAGTGTGGTTGTTAACACTGTTGCAAACAACAACAGGGTCGAACACAAAGTTTTCCACCGGTAGGGGACTTCTTTCTTGCCACTGCACTACTCGGTCACTTGGTAATAATGCTATAAGCCTATGATGCCTCTTACTATTTTAAACAGGGTACCGTATAAACATTGTAGCACCAGATGATAGAAAAGCTCATTATCTGATTAGCATATTTTCACATAAAAAAAAAAGAAATATACCACCGGGATTATGAAATGTTCTGCTACAGATGGAAAACCACAGTAAAACACATCGAGATAGGCAACGTAAATATACCTGAACCTAAATTACATGTGTAAAATGAAAATAAAGTACAGCTACTAACTGTTACAGGTGAAGAAAAAATATATTCTGTAATTCAGGACCTGAGTTTTTCTCATCAAGATTCTCTTTTTAAATAGGTCATTACATTTTACAAATATTGATACACATGTAGCTGTAGAAATTAAGTTTAAAATGGTTTCCATTTTTTTCCGGAAATGTTGCCATTTATAACTTTCACAACTAGATATAGTGGTCATTAATGATATTCAGAATTCTTACACAGTGATGTAATTTTTAAAACCAAGTCGCTTTCAGATGTAGCACAGGGTCCGTATTCAAAGAGGAGACTATAACATTTAAGGTCTATGCGCGTCAACTGGAAATAGTCCTTAGGTCTAAAGTAAGTGCTGTTCAGCGCTAAAAATTCTACAGCTATAACTGTACTAATATGTACTGGACCAGATAACCATTTAGAATAGCAATTCAAACAAATGACTAACTTGTGAAAGCTCGACTACTCGAAGATCAGGTCGTGGTATTGAACTGGATCTGCCTTTTAATCAGCGCCGGCGTAAGTATACCAGTTGCAAAGTTTTTGCTTAAAGACCCACCACGACCTAGTGGTCTACTTTTTTTACCCACAAAAACTTCATGAAAATCATTCTTATAATACAGGTAATAAACAGCTGTACTACAAATTTTCAGGTGGACATTTCCTGAAAAAATATGTTTTGACAACATCATCTGCAAACTTATCAGTCACTCTCTTTTTAACATAGTTTCAAAAAATAGATGAATAACTATCTTACACTGTAGAAACAAAATGTGATCGAAATTTAGCTAAATACACTGATTTCTGTACATATTGCTACATTAATTCAGTAAAATGTTAATACATTACACACATTGTCTTGGCCTAATATATACTCGGCATCATTGAAAAGTTAACACTTAATATATACCTCCTTACTTTTTTTTATACAATATCGACATCACTTTTCCATTGCCTGTGCGCGGTATATTACTCATAGACCCTCTCTGATAATTTCTGCTCACCCATTTCATGACTGTCAGGTGAGAACAGCCCATACGACGTGCAATCCCACGACATGAAAGTTCGGCGTCAACCATGCCAATGGCCTGATGGCGTTGATCGTACCTTAAACGTGGCATTCTTAACAAAGATATTCTGGATTTTTAACGTATTCCTTTTAGTCTGTCGACTAACTTTCAAGTGCGATGAATGATTTGCGATAGAATTTTTGTACATGTCGACATTGCTCGAAAAAGTTATTTTGCACGTGCGGCCCGTGCCTCAAATGGAGTTAATCGAATTTGACAAATCTTCACCCAAGTGATGTCTCAGTTGCGTCAAAATGTAGTCATTTTATGCTTTTAACACAGTTAATATATAAGGGTCATTAGGGTGGTAACTTTTCAGTGACGCTGAGTATATGTCATTGTCAATTTGTAACTAGATACTTGTTATTTCTCATTTTCTACTTGTTATTTCTCATTTTCTTCATGCAAAGGATGTATAATTACCATCATGGAAATACAATAGGGTTATTATAACAGCAGCTTGATCTAGGATGCAGTATTCGGCTCGAGTGGATTTTGCCAGATCGGATCTCACGAGGCGCGCAAGCGCCGAGTGTGATCCGACCTTGCAAAATCCACGAGAGCCGAATACAAAGTCCCAGATCCAGCTACTGTTATAATGACCCTTTTATTATATACCTTTGCCATTTTGATTCTTGTTTTGTTCTTGAACGAAATCTTCCATATTTATCGATATTAAATGGAACTTAGTGAAGTGTTTATGTGCGCTATTTATAGAACTGTGTCAGGTCATGCATATAAATGAAAATAGTCCGACAGCATACAATACGGAAGGTATGTACGATACGGAATTTAAAAGGTACAATACGGAATTTTTGTCTGTTCATATTTAATTGTGAAATAAAAGCCGATTTTTTACAGAATTTATGTAGGTATATAATAAAAAAGAATACAGTTATTTTGTTGTGCCTCTTTAAGATTAGTTATCGTGGAAAGTGCCGATAATACTGTTTCCACGCATTTTTCGTGAGATAAGCAGCGCGTCAGTCCATCTAGCAAAATAAATGAAACCTTACACTAAAACGCGTTAATTTGCGTTATTGAAACGCTTTCATTAGTTGCAGTTGCAATTAATGAACAATAAAGTGATTCTGTGCATTTTAGGAACTTTTTAGCTCGACTATTCGAAGAATAGTCTAGCTATTCTACTAGTTTAAACATATTTTATTGCAAACGATACATGTTTATAATACAAATAAACACATGCGTTATTTTAACATAGATTAATGAGAATTAGAAAAGCATGTTAATGTATACATTGAAATCAGAAGCAAAAGGGTTGGACCACAAGTTTTTCCAACATTAGCGACGGCCCTTCCCCAAGAGTAGATTAAGGTACCAGATGGATCTAGAATTTAGTATAAACATATATTGTTATACAGAGAATGATGATACAACAAAAAAAAAATACAAAACAAAAAAGCTGAAGAAAAAACAAAAAAAAACTAATGAAGATTTTGAAACCTGACCAACCTCGATTCTCGTGCCTCGTGTGCCCCCGGAATTTACTGTTTTGATTGAGAACTGCGACTAAGTACTTACAATTATGATAAGGTACATGAACAAAATTTAGTTATTGGACGTTTCAAAGCGTCTAGTTAATTTAATAAATCGCTGGACTTCTTTGAAAAGAGTAGAATTTTCTTCATCGGTTAAATAATCAATACCAAAAAGCAATTTTTTACTGTTAAGAGGATGATATTGTCTAGTACTGGTAAACAGTTGGAGTCTTTGGTTTATGTATAATGGACAGCGAAAGAAGAAATGTTCAGCATCTTCACACAAACTGCCGCACGTACATTGTGGATTATCGCGTGCGTAGATGATTGTTGAATAAGTCGTTATTTAAGCTACTGCATTTGTTTCGTATTCGGGCATGATGCACTTGCAGGAAGCGGTCACCTACAAGAAAATATGTAGGGACAACGGGTGGGTTAAATAGTTTTAACAGCTTTCTTTTAAATGAGGCGAGAGTTTCTGAATTTCGAGTTTCTATATCTAAATCATTCCAAAGCTTAATAGATGATGGTAGTACTGGTCTGGAATAAATTTCAAGACGACGGGCAACAGTTGCGTAATCGAGATGATTTCTCAAATTGTACGAATTCGTGTCACTAACCATATCAGGTAAAAGTTCATTTAAATAGCTCGGTAAATCGCCATTTTTGTATTTGAAAATAAGAACTAATTTTTGTAATTTACGTCTATCGGATAAAGAAACCCAGCCAATTTCATTTATCAGGTTATTTATGGAAACAGATCTTGTTAAACCGGTTACTGTTCTAGCAGCATCATATTGGATTTTCTCAAGCAATTCTTTTTCGTATGCTGTACAATTATCCCAAAAAATAGAAGCATACTCTAAAATTGGCCTTACGTAGGAGATGTAAATTTGATTGAGAGTTGCTCTTTTAAGTTTAAATTTGAAAAATTTCATTGTCCCTAATACTTTAGATGCTGAAGAAGCTATGTTTGAAATATGTGTGTGCCAAGTGCCATCATCACCAAACGTAACTCCAAGATGTTTGTGTGTTTGAACATAGCTGAGCTGAACATTGTCAAAAAGTAAGGAGGGTCTAGCAATATTGTTTTTGGCCAGAGTAAAAAACATTACTTCTGTTTTAGAGGGATTAAAATTTACTAGCCACTTTTGGGCCCAATTTGATATCATATGTAAATCATGGTTTAGTATTGTTTCTATATATTCAACATTGTCAGAACTAACGGCGAGTGAACTGTCGTCAGCATACAGCCGAGATATACTTAAAAGAGACTCGGTAATGTCGTTTACGTAAATAAGAAAAAACAAAGGCCCTAAGACTGATCCTTGAGGCACTCCTGCATTTACTTGTGTTTCACAAGAATAGGAAGATCCAATAAAGACTTTTTGGGTTCGATTGTTCAGATAACTAGTGATCCAGTTTATTATGTTTCCATTTATACCACATTGTCTGAGTTTGAAAGTGAGCCCTGAATGCCATACCCTATCAAAAGCTTTACTTATGTCGCAGAATATAATACAAGTAGATTTTCGTCCATCAAAAGCCGAACAAATTTGATTATATATATCAATTAACTGGTAGACCGTCGAATGGCCTGGAAGAAAACCTGACTGTTTATCATATATAAGATCATTTGCATGTAAGTAGTTGTATATGTATTTGAACACTACTCGTTCCATGACTTTACCCACGCAACTTATAAGAGATATAGGACGGTAGTTTGAGGCAATATTTTTATCACCTTTTTTAAAAAGAGGCATTACATGTGCACCTTTCCACAAATTCGGATATATGTTTTCTTGAATTGACCTATTAAAAATAATAGTTAATGGTACACAAACTGTTTCACGTGTTTCCTTTAACATGCGATGACTTATTTCATCCGGCCCGTTTGCTTTATTTATGTTAAGGTTAGACAGGACGTCAATAGTATCTTGTTCAGTTATTGTGATATTTTGTAGTTGTTTGTCAGTTTTTCTAGAAAAAGTTGATAAACTTGCTTGCGAGTCGTCAACATTTGAAACTGACGAAAAATAATCGTTTAAAGTATTAGCTATTCTACTCACCCTGGCGTCGGCGTCGGCGTCGGCGTCGGCGTCACACCTTGGTTAAGTTTTTGCATGCAAGTACATACAGCTATCATTTAAAGGCATATAGCTTTGAAACTTATTTATTCTTTTTCTAGGCCAATTACTAACCTCACTGGGTCAAGTTCCATAACTCTAACATGTATTTTGAGCAAATTATGCCCCCTTTTGGACTTAGAAAATTCTGGTTAAAGTTTTACATGCAAGTTACTATCTCCAAAACTAATGCAGATATTGAATTGAAACTTCACATGTGTCTTCGGGGTTATAAAACTAGTTGATAGCACCAAGTCCCATAACTCTGATCTTCATTTTGGCCAAATTTTGCCCCCTTTTGTACTTAGAAAATTCTGGTTAAAGTTTTGCGTGCAAGTACATACAGCTATTACTAAAAGGCATATTGATTTGAAACTTATTTTTTCTTTTTCTAGATCAATTACCTACCTCACTGGGCCAAGTCCCATAACTCTGACATGTATTTTGAGCAAATAATGTCCCCTTTTGGACTTAGAAAATCCTGGTTAAAGTTTTACATGCAAGTTACTATCTCTAACAAAAATGCAGATATTAAATTGAAACTTCACATGTGTCTTCGCGGTTATAAAACTAGTTGATAGAATCAAGTCCCATAACTCTGACATGTATTTTGGGCAAATTATGCCCCCTTTTGGACTTAGAAAATCCTGGTTAAAGTTTTGCGTGCAAGTACATACTGCTATTACCAAAAGGCATATAGCTTTGAAACTTATTTATTCTTTTTCTAGGTCAGTTACCAACTTCACTGGGTCAAGTTCCATAACTCTTAACATGTATTTTGAGCAAATTATGTCCCCTTTTGGACTTAGAAAATTCTGGTTAAAGTTTTACATGCAAGTTACTATCTCCAAAACTAATGCAGATATGGAATTGAAACTTAACATGTTTCTTCGGGGTTATAAAACTAGTTGATAGCATCAAGTCCCATAACTCTGATATGCATTTTGGTCAAATTATGTCCCGTTTCGAACTTAAAACTCTTTTGATATTTAACATTTTGGGTAATAATTTCCTGCTTCTGTGACAATATTTCGAATAGTTGAGCTTGGCTGTCTTACGGACAGCTCTTTGTTATCTATAAAACTCTCACTGATAGATAAAAATGACGAAAACTCTCGAAAGCAAAATACTTCCATTAGTTATTAATTGCAGTAAAAGATATAAAATGAGTGTGTGCATTTAGGTATCTATTACACACTTTATAAATCAATAAAATGATTAGAAAACTCTCAAAAGTGTGAGTCACGCTATTGAAATTTCCATGTCCCTTAAAAGATTTGCTTTGCACTATCGAATTAAACATCTAACGTGAAAGTGGTCCCACCAATCACAGAAAGAAATATAGACAGATCTCATGTGATGTGTAAACCTAAGGAAGGAAAAGTCCAAATTATATGCAAATTTGACTCCTGGAACACCAAAAATAGGGTCTTCAGGCAAAAAGCTACCTTTAAACAGCACAGATCTGACTCATACAATGTCTTTGTAACTGAGGACCTGACTAAGAAGAGGCAGGCCATAGTCCAGCAATTCAGCATGTTGAAAAGGTCTGGAAAAATTCATTCTTTCTGGTCAAATGATGGTAGACTATTTTATAAAACCAGTGAAAGGGGTTACAAAATCATGGTCAAATCCATTGAAGACATTGAACATATGCTTCCAGACCCAACAGATGAAATGCTCCTAAATCCATGGAACAAAAAGTAAATCAACATGCAATGTATACATAGTATGTAAACTGCTATCAATGTCAGAAAGTGTATGTTATCTTCAACAGAATTCTTTTATTTCAGTCTGTACAATGAAATGAATAACTGAACATTTCCTAATATTTATTTGATGAACATGTTCTGAAACTTTGGGCATAGTTGATAATCATACATCATATAATATATGCATTAAGTTGTTTTGAGTAACCTGTCAAGTGACATTTAAAATGAACATGTTCTGAAACTTTTGGCATAATTGATAATCATTTATAATATAAAATATGCATTAAGCTGTACTGAGTAACCTGTCAAGTGAGATTTATAATGAACATGTTCTGAAACTTTTGGCATAATTGATAATCATTTATAATATAAAATATGCATTAAGCTGTACTGAGTAACCTGTCAAGTGAGATTTATAATGAACATGTTCTGAATCTTTTGGCATAGTTGATAATCATTTATAATATAATACATGCATTAAGCTGTACTGAGTAACCTGTCAAGTGAGATTTAAAATGAATATGTTCTGAAACTTTTAGCATAGTTGATAATCATTCATAATATAAAATATGCATAAAATTGTACTGAGTAACCTGTAAAGTGACATTTAAAATGAATATGTTCTGAAACTTTTGGCATATCATAGTTGATAACCATTCATAATATAACATATGCATTAAGTTGTACTGAGTAACCTGTCAAGTGACATTTAAAATGAATATGTTCTGAATCTTTTGGCATAGCATTGTTGATAATCATACATAATATAATGTATGCATTAAGTTGTACTGCGTTACATGTCAGGTGACATTTAAAATGATTATGTTATAACTTTGCTGCATTCACTGAGATTACACATTACAACCAGGTTTAATTCCTTGCCTTTATATAAAACATACTCATTTATATAAACTACTCAATAAAGAAAATTCAGAAGATAAAATCCTTTTATATTTAAAAGAAATATATTTACATTGTACAGGCACGCGCGCGCGTGTGCGCGCACACACACACATACACACACACACACACACACATGTGGCTCCGCCCCTTAAAGACTGTGTCAAAAAATGCTCGCTCACGCGTTTTTTTTTTCCTTTTTAATACTCTATGACAATAGAATTTTCTTTTTCGTTTTGTTAAAAATATTCTATAACCCGCTTTTTGAATACATTATTTTCATAACCAAAATAATTAACATAAATTCTGCAATATGATACTTCTTACCTTATAGCATTAATAGTAATCCACACTTTCGATCTGACAATTGTCGACTATTAGGTCAAGTCAGACACTCTTACTCTATAATATTTCACGGCTCTGTGTATTACGGCTCACTTGACCAACATTAGCATGTGTTTTTCGTGCATCTACTTATACTGAAACAGGTGCGTAGTTGCAGATAACACTAAACATAAATCAATGTGAAATAAATACAGTCCGTTTCTCAGCACAGACATCACAACACACTTATTTTAAGTGATGCAGCAAAATTATAATTTTGTTTTTCATTAAAATGCAGACATTTAGATGTATATAACATTTTGTTCTGCTTAATTAAGTGTTGCAGAAAACTATTAACTACGTTTTCATTATAATGCATTTAAATGTACATGTACATACTTTTTTTCTGCTCAAGTGTATAGAAACTTGTATATAACTACTGCAGATCTTAAGATGTATATACTATTGTGTCCTGTTGTTGTTGTTGTTGTTGTTGTTTTCTTTGTCTGCAGAAAATGATAATTTGTGTGTTTTTCATTATAATGTAGACATTAAGATGTTTATAACGTTGGTTTCGTTCCCTGCATATGTGTGTAGAATTTTGTATATTTTTACTGCAGATATTAAGATGTATATAATGTTAGATTTTTTCCTGTATACTAATTTAGAAAGGTGTATGCTACTACTGTTCCGCTGCCGAAAAATGCAACTTATGATTGCCTAAACCTAAGTTAATTATGTTGGTATTATAAAGTACTATTTCAAACTCTTAATTTATTACATTTTCAACATCTGCCGAACCGGGGAAATTCACGTTTTCGCTGATGTTAGGTTTTTATTATTTATGTTTCATTTTTCTTCTGCTTTCATGTTTTCTGCCCAGCTGCTGTCCCGTACCGAAGTTTAGCACCCGAACAAAAACCTTTGTTTATATTGATCAAGCTCAATTGCCGACCGCCATGACTACGCAGTCTTGTCTAATGTTAAACCCAAATAGGTAATGATCTAATATCTTGGAGGGCGGCAATTGGACTTTATTATAATGTCAAGCAATGCTTACCGAAGTCTTTTTCTTTTATAAGTTACCCGCTTATTAAGGCACTCAAAATTTTAACGTGTCTTAAAAACAACATTTTTTATATATTACGAACAATATTTTTATTCATCATGACTAGTCTTATGAATCTACAATTTGCATTAGTTATCACGTTAATGACGTTCAATTCCTTCAGTTTTAGCCACTATCCAACAACTGGTATAGCGAGTGTTAACATGTCTCTTATTTATAACATTCAGTTTCACTTTATCTTATTAAAATTGCTCCTACTAGCTGGCGACGTAGAAAAAAATCCTGGCCCGACCGAAAGTCTGTCCATATTTCATCAAAACATCCGTAGTGTTCGTAACAAGCTAGAGTATATCAAAAATAATTTTACTGATTTCGACATTATTTGCTTTACTGAAACTCACCTTACTAACGTAGTTGATAATAGTTACTTAGCGCTACAAGAGTACAGTAATTGTTTTCGTAAAGATAATACAGCTCATTCCGGTGGATTTCTTGTATATGTATCATCATCTTTATATTCTAAACGTGTAGCAATACTTGAAGACTACCTCCCAGAGTCATTGTGGATCGAAGTAAGAGATAAATCAAAAACATATCTTATATGTACGGTATACAGGCCTCCGCACTATACAAATGAATTCTGGGACAGATTTAATATATGCCTAGAAAGGGCAGCCGAAATTGCATCTCAACTCATCGTTGTTGGTGATGTAAACGAAGACCAGCTTAATCCATCAGCCAGAAAATTCAAAGAACTGTTGTATCTTAATAGTATGAATAATGTCATAAACGAACCTACTCGCGTAACCGAAAATTCTCAAACACTTATCGATCCAATAGCAATATCCGAAGGGATTACAGTTTTTGATTCTGGGATTTTCAAAACCCCGGCTGATATAAGTGACCACTTTGGCACATTTATTTACATAGACTTTGATATCAATTCTGCAATTCCTTTTAAACGAAAAGTTTGGAACTACAAATACGCAAATTTCGAACAGCTTAATAATCTTATTCGAACGTACGACTGGTCCATACTTTATAATGATACGGTTTGTAATGCCAGCGAAACATTTACACGTATTTTTCTTGATCTTGCCCAAAGGTGTATTCCAACAAGTTTAGTGACCATTCGTCCAAATGACAGGCCGTGGTATAACTCAGAAATCAGACACATGTCCCGTCAACGCGATAGACAAAAACGCATTGCTCTAAATTCAAAAAAATCGTCCGACTGGAACCTCTACAAACAATTAAGAAACAAAGTAAATAATATGAAAAAGTATGCCAAAGAAATCTATTATAATAACTTAGAATTTAACCTAAGTGACATGAATGCTTCAAATCCTCGAAAATACTGGCATATAGTTAAAACTTTAATTAAGGAGAACACTGTAGCGTCAGAAAAAATACCTCCATTAAAGAATCAAGATAACACTTACGCTATATCTGATTCTGATAAAGCTAATAATTTGAATGATTTCTTTGTCTCAGTTTCTACAGTAGATGACTCGAACACAAATTTACCTAATTTTACAATGAAGACAAACGAAACTATAGATACTTTTGATATAAATGAACAAGAAATAACAGACATTCTTCTTAATCTAGACATCAAAAAGGCCAACGGTCCTGATGGTATAAGTCATCATATGCTTAAAAGAACAGCAAAAACCATTTGTATGCCACTATCTATTATTTTTAACAGATCACTTCATGAGAATATTTATCCAAACCCTTGGAAAACCGCTAATGTTATGCCTCTTTTTAAAAAGGGGGACCGCGATTTGCCGTCAAACTACAGACCTATTTCATTAATCAGTTGTGTTGGAAAGGTCATGGAAAGAATAGTCTTTAAACACGTCTACAATCATTTATACTTTAATGAGTTAATATATAAAAATCAAGCCGGTTTTTTACCTGGACATAGTACAGTTTATCAGTTAATAGATATCTACAATCAAATATGTAAAGCATTCGACGAAAAACAGTCTACTTGTATTGTCTTTTGTGACATCTCGAAGGCGTTTGATAAAGTTTGGCACAAAGGTGTTCTTTTTAAACTTAAACAAAATGGCATTACTGGTTCTTTGTTGGCTTGGTTTTCAGATTACCTTAAAGACAGAAATCAAAAAGTATTTGTTAATACGTCTTATTCTAGTATTAGATACCTAAATGCTGGAGTACCTCAAGGGTCAGTGCTTGGTCCTTTACTTTTTCTTATTTACGTTAATGATATAGCCGACAACTTATTAAGTGTATCAAGGTTATTTGCAGATGATAGTTCTCTCGCCGTCTCAAACTGTAATGTAAACATAATTGAAAGTATCCTTAACAATGATTTAAAAACAATAAACGATTGGGCGAAACAGTGGTTGGTTCAGTTTAATCCCAACAAAACGGAAGTTCTTTTTTTATCACTGATAAATAATAACCCTCCTAAGTTAGTATTTAATGACGTATCATTAGATATTGTTGAAAACCACAAGCATCTTGGCGTAACCTTTAGTCAAGACGGAACGTGGCATACCCACATATCAAATATTGTTAAATCTGCATCTAAAGTATTAGGATCAATGAGAGCATTAAAATTTAAAGTAACCAGAAAAACTCTTCAGCAAATATACATTTCCTATATGAGACCAATACTTGAATATGCATCAGTTGTTTGGGATAGCTGCACATATTATGAACAAGAAACACTTGAAAAACTACAATATGAGGCGGCCAGAATAGTGACCGGTTTAACTCGCTCAGTTTCAATACACAATTTATTAAAAGAAATAGGCTGGGTCTCTTTATCCGATAGGCGTAAAATACAGAAACTGATTTTAATGTATAAAGGAAGGCACGGAACACTACCAATCTACTTAAATGACCTTATCCCACCTTAAGTTAACGAAACAGCGCCATATATTTTCGCAATAATGACAATTTTGTGACTGTAGCACGTCGAACAGAAATATTTTCAAAATCTGTAATACCATCATCAGTTAATTTATGGAACGAACTAGAACCTTCAGTTAGAGAATCATCCTCTTTAAACATTTTTAAAGCAAAATTGAAAGAATTATTTAAGCCTCATACCGTACCAAAGTATTATCTAATTGGAGAAAGAGAATATGCAGTTTATCATGCTCGCTTAAGAAATAAATGTAGCATTCTAACTACGATCTTTACAACAATCACTTACGAAATGACCCTCTTTGCGAATGTGGGTGCGGAGAAAAAAATGCAGAACATTATTTTTTTATATGTAAAAGATACTCTGAGGAAAGACTTCGTTTATTTCAATCAACAAGACAATTCCATCCTTTAAACACAAATATATTACTCTTTGGAAAAGTAGAACTAACTGAAGAAGAAAATGGTATTATTTCTTTAGCAGTACAAACTTTTATTCAACAGTCAAATCGGTTTAAGTAAGTACAATAAATTCAATAACGTGAAAATTTATATACATTTTGTTATGAATGAAACTGTCCATTTATGTTTTTCTTTGCTTGAACAAAATATGGATTTGCATTAAGCATGTTTTTTTTTGTGGGGTACGGTCGGGATGCAGAGGCAGCTTTATGAATCAAAATAATAGCTCCATTACAGAAATGTATTCTTTGATGTTCTTTGATGTTTTCTTCTCTCTCTCTCTCTCTCTCTCTCTCTGATTATTGTAATCTTTCTATTGTTTATTTCTCTCTCAAGTAACTTGCTCACATTAAGTCTGTTGAATAGAATATTATAAGATCTTTTTCTATGGGAAGGGCTGTATGCTGATGTTGAAATAACTCGTAGCCCAACCCTTTTGTTTTTTGTTGTGTGTTAAAAATCTATGTAATATTGTGTGTAATATTGAAACAGAGAGCAATAAAATATGATTAAACTAAACTAAACATCTAACGATCATTTACATTTCGTTGATTAACCGTGAGCGAGGGTAAAAACCAGAGGCAGGTATCTGGATAACATTATGACCATAAGTTTTCGATTATTAAATTAATACATGTATACGAAGATTGCTCAGTCATGATATACAAAATACATATTCAGACCAAGCCCCGACATATTTCGCGGAAAACATATTCAGACCAAGCCGCGATATATTTCGCGGGAAACATATTCAGACCAAGCCCCGATATATTTCGCGGGAAACATATTCACACCAAGCCCCGATATATTTCGCGGGAAACATATTCAGACCAAGCCCCGATATATTTCGCGGGAAACATATTCAGACCAAGCCCCGACATATTTCGCGGAAAACATATTCAGACCAAGCCGCGATATATTTCGCGGGAAACATATTCAAACCAAGCCCCGATATATTTCGCGGGAAGCATATTCAGACCAAGCCGCGACATATTTCGCGGAAAACATATTCAGACCAAGCCGCGATATATTTCGCTGGAAACATATTCAGACCAAGCCGCGACATATTTCGTCGGAAAACATATTCAGACCAAGCCGCGATATATTTCGCGGGAAACATATTCAAACCAAGCCCCGATATATTTCGCGGGAAACATATTCAGACTAAGCCGCGACATATTTCGTCGGAAAACATCTTCAGACCAAGCCCCGACATATTTCGCGGAAAACATATTCAGACTAAGCCGCGATATATTTCGCGGGAAACATATTCAGACTAAGCCGCGATATATTTCGCGGGAAACATATTCAGACCAAGCCCCGACATATTTCGCGGAAAACATATTCAGACCAAGCCGCGATATATTTCGCGGGAAACATATTCAAACCAAGCCCCGATATATTTCGCGGGAAACATATTCAGACCAAGCCGCGACATGTTTCGCGGAAAACATATTCAGACCAAGCCGCGATATATTTCGCTGGAAACATATTCAGACCAAGCCGCGACATATTTCGTCGGAAAACATATTCAGACCAAGCCGCGATATATTTCGCGGGAAACATATTCAGACAAAGCCGTAATGTATTTCGCGGGAAACATATTCAGACCAAGCTGCGATATATTTCGTCGGAAACATAATCAGACCAAGCCGCGATGTACTGCGCGGAAAAAAACATAAACAGAAACAAAAAAATCGTTCAGACGATATAAGATAGTTTTCGCGAAATTAAAAAAAAAGTAAACAAAATCGGGTTTCTTTTCAATACAAAATCATTGTTCTTTGGAATTCTACTCTCTATCTGGATGGGTTTTTCATGTCGAACTTCAGTCAAACTATTTAATTGTCCAAAGGTTTCTTTATACCATTGAAATGTACAATTTAACAAACTTAAGAGGGATTCGTGCAGTCTGTTTCTACCTTGACCCATAATGAGCATCAAAATGAAGCAACCTATGTTAGAACAACAGAACATCAAATTTATTTTGCGATTTTATTCAGTAACTCGGCAACATGAACAAACACTGTTAGCAATTAGCTAGTAAATAAGTCTTTATTTAACTTATAATCCTGAATTCAAACGATGGAAGTGATTTTTCGTCCTTCCATGAAAAGAAAAATATAGAAACGTAGAACTCTGTATTGTAATAGAATGAACTACAACGGGTTTTAAGTAGCTTTTGAAAATAAAACATTGAAATAAGACCTTTCTCAAGCATGTAGACGATTTTTATTTTTTGTCCTTCTATGACAGTGCAGATTAGACCACGCCTCATAAAATAAAGCCTAGGATTTCATTGGATATCCAGTGTTGAGTTGCTTCAAGATGGCAGCCTTCTCTTGGAGTTTGCGGAAGAGAATCACCGTGGAGACGGTGGTAGAAACAAGTCCGCCTGCCATTATTATTATCAAAATCAAAAACAAAGCCATGCTCAAACACAGGTTGTTGTTGTCTTCTGGACCTAAAATGGAAAATGTTTCAGTTATGTAAGTATATTTTGTACCGAATCTGATGACGTTTAGAAATTATTTTTTTTAACAATATTACATTAAGGTGAGAATGGTTACGAAAAAAATCTTCATTTGCTTTAGTCAAGTAAGACCAGTTCAGAGATTAATAACCTCGCATAGAGTGCCGAACACAATACCTTTGGTATGGTAATAGACACTCAATAATGAGCCGACGGGCGGGTCTAGAATGTAGCGACTCGCAAGCTTTGTTCTAGCATTTCAGTTAAGTGGATTCACATTGTCAATAGGTCCAGAAAGCTTCGTTTAGTATCTCTGCTCATTTAGATAATACAACTAAGTTGAACTTATTTTCCGTTATGAAATTGAAATTGTACACTGTACCAGATATGTTTAAAAATTTACAACGTACTCTGAATCACGACTTCTTCTGTTGCTATGGAGATAGAAGAACCAACACTGATGTCTTCGACGGCGTTCTCCTCTGCATGTCGTTTGGCAATGGCTCTCTTTTTTCTACCGTAACTGTTTATACCATCGATACAGGTTGTCTGCAAAAGTATCAAAACTGTAATTTGACGCACACAAGATTGCATAATTATGTGTATTGTATGTATTTAGACTGTATGTATACGGTAGAGTAACAAAAAATAAAGTCCCATAACTATGCAGAATATTTATCTAAAAGAACGTAACATGCGCCGTGCACAACTAGGGTTGGTACTGATCACATGTGTGACGTTTCATTAAATTGTGTGCAAGGGTTCGGAAGATTAGGCGCGCACAAGATTGCATATGCAGACTGTATGTACATAGTATGTTAACAAGAAACAAAGTCCCATAACTCTGCATTTTTTAGTTGTTGAAAGAGCCTAACATGCCCCATGCACAACTACTGTTGTTACTGATCACTTGTGTGAAGTTTCATTAAATTGTGTCGAGGGGATGAGGAAAGATGGTGCGCACAAGATTGTGTGTATGTATATAGTATAGTAACAAAAAACAAAGTCCAGTAACTCTGCAATTTTTATTTCTGAAAGAACCTCACATGCCCCATGCACAACTACTGTTGTTACTGATCACTTGTGTGAAGTTTCATTTAATTATGTCAAGGGGATGAGCAGTGATGGTGCGCAAAAGATTGTGTCTATGTATATAGTATAGTAACAAAAACAACGTCCCGTAACTGCAATTTTTTTTCTGAAAGAACCTAACATGCCCCATGCACAACTACTGTTGTTACTGATCACTTGTGTGAAGTTTCATTAAATTGTGTCAAGGGGATGAGGAGAAATGGTGCGCACAAGATAGTGTCTACGGACAGACGGACAGACAGAAACCAGTATACCCCCACTTACAACTTTGTTGTCGTAGGGTACAAAAACCATGCTTATTGTTAGCTCGACTATTCAAAGAATAGTTTAGCTATTCTTCTCAACCTGGCGTCGGCATCGACGTCACACCTTGGTTAAAGTTTTGCATGCAAGTACATATGGCTATCATTCAAAGGCATATAACTTTGAAACTTATTTTTCCTTTTTCTAGGTCAAATACCAAAGTCACTGGGTGAAGTCCCATAACTCTGACAAGAATTCTGGCCAAATTATACCCCATCCTGATTAAAGTTTTACATGCAAGTTACTATCTCAAAAATTAATGCAGTTACTGAATTCAAACTTCACATGTGTCTTCGGGGTTATAAAAGTAGCTGATTGAATCAGGTTCCTTTTGGCCAAATTATGTCCCCTTTTGAACTTAAAACTTCTGGTTAATGTTTTGCATAACTAATGCAGATACTTGATTGAACTTCTATAGATATTTTTATTATTTAGGGTAATTTTCCTGCTTTTGTGACAATGATTCGAACAGTCGAGCACTGGCTGTCTTACGGACAGCTCTTGTCATATTCTTACAACAACCTGATATATATAGATTACTTTTTTTCGGAGAAAGACCTGTTTTCATTCATCGTATACAGGGAAAACATCATTTGTGTTAAGCATCGGTTAGATAAGAACTAATAATATACACTAATTGAATGGCTGGCTGGTCAAACTATTACCCGCTGAGATCTATTTCACCCTTTTCTGGGACAGTCGCGTACACTGAAGATAAAAGTTAGAAAATAGTCAGCATGAAAGCACCTGGAAAAAGGTTTTTTCATCCCCACGACGCACTGTAGTCCTATCCTTTGAAAAAGCTTTTCGGATTTTTACTTTCCCGGATTTGGCGCAAAATGGAAAAATATTTGAATGTCTTTAAAAAAGTATTTGACTCCAGTGGGGTACAACAGAGTAAAGTCCCCAGATTTTTGTGGCCTTTCTGGAGTATTTTGGTCGTCATTAACAAAACCTTGGGTTCAGAGGGCATATTGCTATGGCCGGGGTTGAGCGTTCGGGTCCTCAAAAAAAACCATATTTTCAAAAAATACCAAAACAAATTAAAAAGTATTTGAGGGAGTTTTAAACATGCCACCAATTACCATCAAAGCATTTATATGAATTGTTGCATGCGGGATGCGTGTCTAAAATGTTATTTAGTTACTTCGACCGCTTTGTTTTACAATTAAAGAGTTACCACACATTTTTTTTACAAGACCAAAGTCAGAATATTTCAACATCTTTAACAGGAAAAAAGACATTCTAGAAAAAAAAAACATTTAATAAAATATATTTAGAGATTTGATGACTTACCTTGCGAAACACAAATTAAAACCGAAATAACGATGAGGAATTTCATGCTAACTATTCAATGTTCAATCAAAGTAACATAAATACGACTTTTTCGGCCAATTTATAGCTAACAATTTGGCGCTGCAGGTAATACAAAACCTGTTACAAACAATTACATTGCTCGTGGCTGACAGATTTTACAATGATACATAATTATTTACTTGTTCAACACAGTTATTAATTGTTAAGTGATGTTATTAGTAGAAATATATTAATTTTTAGAACTTCATATAGTTTTTGTCTCCATACTGTCATATCACCATAGCAAAATAAAGGATATATTTTCCTTCATTGCGTTATCCATGGTAACGTTTATACATGTCAGCAACAGCAGTTCTTCAATGTTTTCTAGCTCACCTGAGTCCAAAGTGCTCAAGGATGAGCTATTGTGGTCAGTGAGTGTCCGTCACCATCGTCCGTCGTCCGTCAATATTTTCTTTTCAACATCTGGATGGCGTCTTGAAAAAAAAAAATTCAAAAATTGAATTTCCAACAGAATATTGTTTCCCCAAAACCCGGGGCCTAGGGTTTTTATATTTGGATGTAACATTATCTAGTGGGCCTCCACAAAGATTGTTCGAGTCATCCACCTAGGGTCAAATATGACCAACCATAGTTTATATAGACTTCTACATGTATATGGGAAATATTTGAGAATCTAATTGTCCAAAGAACAAGGGCTTTGATATTTGTATGTAGCATCATATATAAGTTGTATGTAGGACCTCTACCAAGATTGTTCAAATTATTTCCCCTTGGGTCAAATATGGCCCCACCCTGGGGGGTCACATGGTTTATATATACTTACATAGGGAACAACTTTGAAAATCTTCTTGCCCAAAACCACAATCTTCTAAGGCTTTGATATTTGATATCTGGGATGCTCTTGTGGTTCTCTATAATAGATTTTTCAAATCATGACCCTGGGATCAATATATGCCACGCCCGGTGGGTCCTTTGGTTAACCGTTGACTTATGTAGGAAAATTCTTTAAAAAATATTCTTGTCCAGAACCATAAGGCTCAGACCTTAGATATTTGGTATTTAGTATTGCCCAGTGGTAAACTATCAAGTTTATTCAAATCATGACCCTTTGGTCAAAATTGACTGCGCCCGGGGTCAAGAGTTTTTGCATTGGCTTATAAGAAGAAAAAACCTTTTTTTAAAAATACTTTTATTTAACCATAAGGCCCAGAGCTTAGATATTCGGTATGCAACATGCACTAGTGGTGGCTCTCTACCAAGACTGACCATGAAAACTAAGTCATATATGGTAAAAAGATCACAAGGTCAAATAACAATAAACAATTAATATGAAATAAGGCACTGCCTCAATCGGGAATCGATCAGACTTCAACTCATCCCTTTAACATTTAAAAAAACTGTCTACTAGGGTATTTAATAACAGGCAAATTGTTGAGAAGCACAATGACAGACTTAAGGTGATCACAACAGCTCACACTGTGCTCAGGTGAGCTAAAAATCATACAAACTTAAAAGTTACTAGATTGCAACTCACTGTTAACAAAACTTAACAGACACACATTAACAATCTGTTTGCACCACGGCAGGTTAAGAGCTCAGTCTAGGGAGACATATTAGCTATCTTGTGCAGGCTTGGTTTTTTTCTATTTGTATTAATTGTAATTCTGAAATTACTCGTAAAACAAATTCTAATTTTGCTTTTATATACACATCACAAAGACTTGCATTACACTTTATTTATTGAATAAATGTTAACATGTTTAAGTTTTATCTGTATAACACATTTAATGATCACAGATCACATAATTAGTTTTATCCATACTGAAATATAGCTGAACTGTGAATAACAACTTTTAATAACAGTACTGGATGCTTTTGTCAGGCTTTGAAGTAAGTATTGTCAAAATAAATAGAATGTGACTTGCTGTAATCTGTATTCTAAAATGTACGATTTCTCTTACAACAAGAACAAATAAACAAGAGGGCCATGATGGCCCTGTATCGCTCACCTGGCATATTGATATAAAGATCATCAAGATCAACATTCTGACCAAGTTACATTAAGATATGATCATAGATGTAGCCTCTAAAGAGTTAACTAGCTTTTCCTTTGATTTGACTTGGTGACCTAGTTTTTGACCCCACATGACCCAGATTCAAACTTGACTGAAATATCATCAAGATTAACATTCTGATTAAGTTTCATGAAGATGCAGTCATAAATGTGGCCTCTGGAGTGTTACAAGCTGTTCCTTTGATTTGACCTAGCGACCTAGTCTTTAATCCCACCTGACCTAGATTTAACTTGGCCTATAGATCATCAAGATTTAAAATTCTGACAAAGTTTCATTAAGATATGGTTATATGGCCACTACAGTGTTAACAAGCTTTTCCTTTGATTTGACCTGGTTACATGTACCTAGTTTTTGACCCTAGATGACCCAATATCAAATTTGTCCAATATTTATTGAGGGTAACATTTTGACCAAGTTTCATTAAGATTGGGCCAAAATTGTGCCCTCTAGAGTGTTAACAAGCTTTTCCCTTGATTGACCTGGTGACCTAGTTTTTGACCCCACTTGACCCAGATTTGAATCTGATCTATGGATCATAATATTAACATTCTGACCAAGTTTCATGAAGATATAATCTTAAATGTGACCTCTGCAGTGTTAACAAGCTTTTCCTTCAATTTGACTTGGTGACCTAGTTTCAAGATGACCCAACATCAAATGTGTCCAAGATTTTATTGAGGGTAACATTCTGACCAAGTTTCATAAAGATTAAGTCAAAATTGTGACCTCTAGAGTGTTAACAGTCAAATTGTTGACGATGGACGGACACAGGGCAATCACAAAAGCTCACCTTGAGCACTTTGTGCTCAGGTGAGTAAATGCTAGAGTTGTCACAGGAGTGACGAATTATACCCCCACAATATGGCCTTATCAAATAACTAAGCCAATAACAAAGCAGCATTTTCTTGAGCTATTACCTAATGACCTCAAATTCAATCTCCATAGTTTCATGATCCTCCGCCCAAGTGTTCTCAAGTTGTTGTATGGAAAAGGTTTTAAATGTTCCTGGTCATCCTGACCTTTGGAACTCTAAATCAATACAGGTAATCTGCTGGTCAAGACCAACCTTGTACTAAATTTTGTGTTTCTCATCCCAAGCATCTGAAGTGTATTGTCCAAAAACCATTTTAAAGAACCGTTATTTATTTTGCTGAAGTTAACATCACACCGACACAGGATAGGTCATATGGCGACTTTCCAGTTTTAATGGTGAAGGAAGACCCAAGTGCCCCTCCGTGCATAATTTTAAAGAACCGGGTCAGTGTGACCTTGACCTGTGACCTAAACATCATTAGGGGTCACCTGCTGGTCAAAATCAACCTCCCTAACAATTTTCATGATCCTAGGCACAAGCATTCTCAAGTTATAATCTGAAAAAACATTTCAGTTTGCCTTATTGTGACCTTGACCTACTGACCTCAAAGTAAAACTTGACCTGTATTTCAGATGTTGACACCTGTGTACCAAACTTTATCATCCTAGGCTCAAGGTCTCAAGTTATCATTCGGAAACGGTTTCAACTGTTCAAAATCACTGTGACCTTGACCTTTGATCTATTGACCTCAAATTCAAACAACCTGTATTTTATCATGTTACACCTGTGTTACAAAAGCTATGATCCCAGGCCAAAGCGTTTGCAAGTTATCTTGACCTTTGACTACTGACCCCAAAGTCGAACTTGACCTGTAACTATGTACCAAAAAATATTTAAAATCGGTCAAGCTTTTCATGAGTTATCATCTGGAAGCCATGAAAACCTACTGACTGAAAGACAGACAAGCTTACTACATGGGGGTATAACAGAACATTCTCTTTAAAATCTCATGAAAAATATGAGAACTAGATGCCCACGGGCAATATGTCAAGCCCGCCAGCTGTCAAAAGAACTGGGAGTTGTGCATGACACTCCCTGTCTCATTGAGGCAAACATTTATGCCAAATAAAAGAGATTGCAAAAGTTACAATATAAGTTATTTACAGTAACAACAAAGGAACGTAAAATTAAAAAGAAAAAAAAAATTAAAAAAATAAAAAAAAAAATATAAAAAAAATTCACACAAAAATCCGCACCAGCAGAGATAGGTCAAAATACACTAAAAATTGGATGTAACATGCATGTTGTACTACAGAACAAGTGGTCTTGATTTTTCCCTACGACCAGTAATAAACAAGTTACAAATGTAACCTATTTATAGTAACAACAAAGGGAAGTAATTCTAGGATCTTATGCATAACACTCCGTCGCATGATGATGAACAATTGTGCCAAGTTACATCAAAATCCCTCTATGCATCAAAAAGAAATGCTCCAGACAAAGTCATTCTTGGTATCTGACTTTTGACCTCTAAGTGTAACCTTGACCTTAGACCTGGTTCTTCCGCATGACACTCCGTCTCATGGTGGTGAACATTTGTGCCAAGTTACATCAAAGTCCCTCCATGTTTGAAAAAGAAATGCTCCAGACAAAGTTGTCATTCTTGCATCCTTTGACCTCTAAGTGTGACCTTGACCTTAGACCTAGGGACCTGGTTCTTGCGCAAGACACTCCATCTCATGATGGTGAACAATTGTGCCAAGTTACTTCAAAATCCCTCCGATGAAGAAAAATGCTCGGACAAAGTCATTTTGATTTGCCTTTGACCTGTAATTGTGATCTTGACCTTTGAAAATAGGAACCTGGGGCTTTCGCATGACACTACCGTCTCACTGAGGTTAACATTCATACTATATATAACAAGATTTCTCCATGCATGTCCAAATTATGGTCCGGACAAACAAATCCGGACAGACGCACGCATGCACATACATCAAATAGACATTAGGACAACTATGTCTTCGCTCCGCAAGCGGGCTCGACAATAACAAAACCAATATGATAATCACATTATCTCTTAAAGTAACAGGCTTAGTCAAACACTGCTGTTCTCAAATATATTTAGTTTCTAAATAAATCCTGAATTCCTATCCTTAAAGTTTTTTTTTTTTTAATAAAGTTCCCTTGTTCTGTCTTTTTTATATTTCTGGTGTTTCTTTCTTGCTTTTCAAGTATACTGGATTTGTTGACCTTCCATTTTGTAGCTGCCTGCTCCCAAGAATGTGAACCTGTAAAACAGAAACAAATATTGTAAATTGATAAAAAGAGACCCCAGCCAACTTTCATAAAGATCCCATGAAAAATGTGACCTACAGAGTGGTCACAAGTAAAAGTTTACCGACTCATGGAAGGACGACGGACGCCACGTCATCACAAAAGCTCACCTTGTCACTTTGTGACAGGTGAGCTAAAAAATCAATATCTGAGAACCGCTTCCTGCGATAACACTAAAATGTAAATAAAATTTAAACCATTTGTTGATGTGCTTTTTGGGAAATGTTACCTTGCATTTTGGATGTTGGGGAAAAATGCAATATTTTTGGATTGGGAAGTGGCCGAATATAGGCCTCTGTCATTATAAGGATGAAAAGCCCTGCCAGCTAACAATTTCTGACAAGAAATCATTTTCAAAGTTTTTCTTTTCGGTGAGTTCTATATGGAATTAAATTCTTTGGGTAATTTTGAGAGGACCACCCCATGATCATTCTTGTGAAGTTTGGTGTAAATCTGCCCAGTGGTTCTGAAGAAGATTTTTTACAAATTGTTGGCACACGACGGACATCAACTCATGTTGTCACCCTGTGACAGGTGATCGAGCTAATAATTGTTTAAATTTGCATACATGTATTAAATTTTATGGTTTTGTCCAGAAATGCTTTATCATCAAGAAAATGAAATGGAGTCTTTACTAAGGACTAAAAAAAAATTTGTTTCCGGTAACATGCTAAAAACAAGAGCACCGCCTTGCGGGTGCTGACGCTCATCTGATTTTTTTTGTATAATAGAAATATTGTCCTACCCATGATTTTCTAAGTCTAAAAAGGGCCATCACTCTTGCAAAAAGCAGGATAGAGTTATGTTTCTTGATGTACAGTGTCCACTTATGATGGTGAAAAACTGTTGCAAGTTTTAAAGCAATTAGCTTTGATAGTTTATGAGAAAAGTTGACTTAAACATAATATTCAACCAAGAAAATGATTTTTCTAAGTCCAAAAGGGGCCATAAATCTTGCAAAAAGCAGAATGGAGTTATGTTTCTTGCTGTACAGGGTCAGCTTATGATGGTGAACAAGTGTTGCAAGTTTTAAAGGAATAGCTTTGATAGTTTAGGATAAAAGCTGACCTAAACATAAAACTTAACCAAGAAAACTGATTTTCTAAGTCCAAAAGGGGCAATAATTCTTGCAAAAAGCAAGATGGAGTTATGTTTCTTGATGTACAGGGTCTGCTTATGATGGTGAACAAGTATTCCAAGTTTCAAAGCAAAAGCTTTGATAGTTTAGGAGAAAAGTTGACCTAAACATAAAACTTAACCAAGAAAATCTGATATTTCTAAGTACAAAAGGGGCCATAAATCTTACAAAAAGCAAGATGGGGTTATGTTCTTGCTATACAGGGTCAGCTTATGATGGTGAACAAGTATTCCAAGTTCAAAGCAATAGCTTTGATAGTTTAGGAGAAAAGCTGACCTAAACATAAAACTTAACCAGGCAACGCCGACGCAGACGCCGACGCCGACAACCGCTCAAGTGATGACAATAACTCATCATTTTTTTTCAAAAAATCAGATGAGCTAAAAATTAGGGTAGGTAGGTCGGAAAAACTTTTTCCTTGGATTTTTTAAAATTATTTTTAGGGAGACTTTTTGGAAATTATTTTTGTGTCAAAAAATGAATACAAATAGGGGGGTTATGCCTCTAGACGGACCGTCCATTTAGGGTCGGGCCAAAAATTTATGGTAGGTCAGGATACAGGAAACAGACAATTTTTTTTTACGCCTAATGTTCCTTGGTATTTGATTCTATGCACCGACTCAATCGCAAAAATCTGTTCACACAAATACTAATTTGTATATACAGTATATCATGCCTTTTGAATGATTGAAACTGCTTCCCATGGTGCACAGCTGCAACTATATAATAAAGAAACAGAAAGATAGAAATACCTTATGAGCCGCAAGCAAGTGGTTTCAGTCTGTCAACAAGCACTTTGGAGCAGTACAACAATACTCTGTATAATAGACCAAGATGCCTGAAAATAGTGAAAGGTGAGCAAATTAAGAAAACATGGACAACCAGCTGTTTTGAAATTTCAAAGGTCTAAGAGCTAACATCCTTTTTGCAGTTTATCAATTTTCATGCCAATAAGATGACCCCAATTATATCATTGCCATGGCGGGAGAAATTTGTTAAATAAAACTTTTTTTAATGAAAATAAAACAGTAGCAAATTTTGTCAAAATGTATAATGAAACGAAGTAAATGCGGTTAAAATTTCAGTTTTGAAAAAAGAAAGTCACTGTATGAGTAGGTTTGTTTACACGACTGACCAGCCAGAACAGCCAAACATTCATAGCTGTCAAGGCTCCACAAAGGCAACGAGTGTGATCAGAGTTCGAAGGGAAGGTTTCCCTTGTGAGGGTCTGGAGGGCGATGATCCTAAAAGCCGGAAACGCCTCACATAGAAAATTTAGACTTTTAACACAATAGATCTGGTTTTGAATAGTCTCCCTCCATGTTTACTTTTGTGATGTTTATTCATGCGGTAGAAATAACATGTTGCACCGGTGAATGTAAAAGCTGTACTATACCGTTAAAAACACTGTGTCAACGTCACCTTGCATGTATGATTCAAAACAACTGATTGCTTATTTCTTTAACATGCGTGTGACCTTGAATAGTAGGCGTGTGAGCTTGATCTAAGGCCGAAATGCGTGTGGCACATGCGCAATGCGTGTGTCTTGACAGGTAAGAACATTACTTTAACCCAGTGAATTCCAGGTACCTTTTTGACTTGGTGGTCTATGACCTTCACTTTGTCGGTATCATGAAAAGGCAAAAACAGACTGGTAAAGCAGCTAGAAGAATCTGTTCTGCCTTCCTTAGTTTAGTATGAACACAGGAGCTACAATTGTTTTATTGGTATCATGACGGTCATGATTCATAAACGTATAACTTTAAACGTATTTGAGTATGTGTGCAGTGTACAAAATTCAGTTTCAACTAACCATGCTGGCAACCAGATAGAAAATTTCCAAGCCTGACACCAATTTCACATGTCCGAACTTAAAGCTGAATTTGAACCATAAAAACAACTGCCTAGCTCATACCCTCAAAATACTTCATCATATTGTTTGGGACATGCTCGACTGGGGATTCCTAGGAGAAACAGGAACTGAATGCATCGGAGCAAAAAGTAATGTGAGCGGCTTCAGTTTGCATTTGCAGAGCTCAAATTTAACTTTTTTGACCAACGTACTGCAATTTTAGCATGTAGCTTTTTTCTTGTTGCTTATCTGAAATCTACTTGCAAATTTAGACTTTCAATTAAGAATGTTAGAATATCCTAAAAATCATGCTAGAACATCAATATTGTTTGCACGGTTTTCCTTGGTGTACAATTTTGTGCGTTATAACTCAAAATGACCTTCAAAGTAATTCGGAAACGCATCATTGATGGCGTAACTTAACTACTGGCTGAAACTACGGCAAGGCAAATTTTCGTACCTAATATTAATAAATAGCGATTCAACTGTATACATGTACGAATTAGTGAGATAGCCTGCGTTCTAGATTTTAATTATAAGATAGACCTCTATATTTCTTTTAATCAGTAATCCATTCAACAAAAATGGCTAACCAAAAAAGATGTTGTGTTTTCTGTTATCCTCAAATGAAAGCGAATCTATAAACATTAACAAAAACCGCAACAATTTTGACTATTATTTGTATTTACAAAATAAATTGTGCGAAATTTTTATCTTAACTTGCATTCCATGAAATTGACTTGCATTTAGCGAGTCCAAAATTTGAGCCCTGTGATTTGTGAAAGTAATACATCTTCTGCATGATTATGGTTCTGACTAACTCTTAAACTCTTGCATTTATGGAACAGTTTTGAATTCAATTCCTTCATAATTCTGACCAACTAATCGAGCATGCTTCAGAACTCCAGATAAGGGCTGTATTTTTGTAATTACGAACTGTTAGGGATCAGATATGACTTTATTTTAAAATGTGGATGTATCAATACGAATTATTTTAAAATGTGGTTGTATCAGTACGACATGTAAACAGTATTTACATATATTCCAAAGAAAGATCGAATTGCATGTCTGCGCCAAGTTGCGCTTATCAACGCTATCTTGACTGTTGACAATTTGCACGGTGTCAAATGAGTGTGGAATATACGAAACAAACACCAATAGCATAATGTAATGCATTAACACATAATTTTTTGGACTTCAAAAATTATGCGTCTATAAAAATCTGAAAAGGGGAAATAATTCTACCAAAACTGAAGGCAACCAATTTTTTTTATTTTAATTTGTGTCATATGAACAGATGAACCAAGTTTGAAAGAAATATCTTTACTATTTTCAAAAAATGTTAGTTTTTATGTCGAAAGCCCGATCGGGCAATGGTACCAGCCTGTTTAAAAATCTATATTTTTTTCTATAAGCCGATCCGATTCCTATAATGCTATATTTTGGCCAAGCACAGCTTATCGGCAGAATCATAAGCTCAACTTAATTATGTGTATACATGCAGTGAGCCTTAAGAAATAATAATCTAAAAGGCCCATTTTCAAATTGATGAATAAATAAAAATGTAAAAAATAAGGAATTTCTATGCTTTTTATGGGTGGGGTGTTTGTTTTACATTATTATTATACAATGGAAAGTCAGTTACTCCGTTTCTAAAATGTCAACAGGTCCAACCATGCACATGCTGTAATGGAGTGCCGTCCATATTCTATATAAAAGTAAAATAATTCCATTAATCAGTCATGCCTGCAAGTAAATCCGGATTCTTAATTTTAAAATTCAATATAGGCTTAGTAACAAAGAAGTTCAAAGAAACTAAAGTACCGGAAAGGAATTAAATACGATCTGAAAAGCGACACAAAGGTGAATCTATTCTCTCATTCCCCGAGCTGAAGAACTCGTTGGAGAATGTTTTTGTTTCCTCAAATTTCAAAATGTCGGCGCCAGTGTAACGTGTATCCACTCTCACTCTAAATATAAAAATGTTCAAAATGTCGCCGTTTAAAAATGCTACTCAGTATTGAATAAAGCATGTTTGTATCACAAATTATATCAGTGTATATTGTCACGTTACAGGCTGATTAGCTTCTGACGCAACAAAATTAACAGCTTACTTTGAATATTCTTTCGAATCGCAGACATCTTATTGTGCGGATATTGCGTTTCGCCTACTGATCTGACGGACGCTTATTAACATTGACGAAGACCGTGATATCCCGAATTTCATCGGGGTCGTCGCACGCCCATGGTCTAAACCGGAACTCCATATTTTTTTATTTGGATAGTATGTGCTGTTTGGATACCCTCGTATGTTACCGTAGTGGGATTCGATCCCGATTTTCGTCGCGACGAATCGGTAAGATCGATTCCCTATTAACAATCGCGTTTTATAACCATGTGAGCTTTGAACCTCGTGAGAGCGATCATCGCCTCATTTTTATAAATCTTATGCATGTGTAGGCTCGTTGATCCTAGGCAGTTATGTTATATAAATGGAAAGATAAAGTTTTATATGTATGATGGTAAGATTAAAAAAATCGTTACACAGCTGATGCTTTTTAGATGCTAGTTAAAATATTGGCTAGCCACTGCATGTGTGTACACATTGCCATAATTATGATAACCGTATCGTATGCTGTTATATTTGCAATACAAGACTGTTAACTTCCAAACGCTCACTGTGACCTTGGCTCAAGGTTCACTAACTTTAAAGTCATGACTTCCCATGGGCAATTCGTCCACTAAGTTTGGGTGTCTTAGAGGAAGATGTTAAAAAATATTAAACGGTTTTTGAAATAACAGTCACTGTCACAATGACGCAATGCTTACGATACAGGCAATCGACCTGCGCCATCACATATACTACAGTAAAACGTTCCTTTTTTCTGAAGTCAGACATGTTATATAGTGAAACCAAGTGAAATGAACGAATTTACTCTTAGAAAAAAAAATCACTCAAACCTATCCAAATATGGCTTTCGTCAAATACAATAATTGCTTGGTTAAAGGTACGACCATTTTGGTATTACATATTCAAATAGTCACTATACTGCTATAATTTAACATCAGACATATACTAACCTAACATCAGCGTACACGAAAGTTAATACAAAAGCGCATGGAAGTTAACTGCCATGCATTACAAAAATGATGTTGTTATATTGTTATAAAGCATTATGCATGCAACAGCGAATAAGGAATAAGGTCAAATTCGAAAGAAGTCCATAATAAATAGATCCTAATTTACCCATTTTGCGCAAATTCATGTGGAACGAGTGCTTTAATCACATTATTTTTTTTCACTGCTAGAATTCGTTCTGCATGAAATGAGACGGTTTTTGAGGGCGCTTTTGTTTGTAACAAACTCAGTTCGGTTTCAAACCGGTTTGCCAAACTTTCGATTTGTTTTGTAAAACTGGTTTTGATCTGGAAAAGGTTTGTGTCATTTGTTTTAAAAAACCGCTAACCGGTTTGTCAAACCGACCAAACTGCCTCCGGAGGCGGTTTGTTCGGTTTGTTGTATCCGAAATTTATTGCAGTTCGAGAAAAAATGGCGGACTGTCTGGACCAAAATGGAAATGAGTAAGGAAAAAAAAAAGAATTGTTAATTTCTGGAGAAAACCCGTGGTAATCTTTATGCTCAGCCGAATTCATTTGTCATAATTACTTCTGAAAACATTCTCTTTGATTGGCATGTATACATCGTTATAATCAGTTTCTCTTACCATGGTCGAAATATTCCATTCATTTCGTCCAAGATTATTCGACCTCCGACAGTCCAAAATCCAATTACTGTTATAGTATAAAGTTTTAATTTAAGTTAAATGTGTCTGTTTCTGAGGATAACATACAAATGCAAATATTTTGTATTTAAATTAAATGTCTCTGTTGCTAAGCAAGGGATCACTTCTTGTAGTGTAAAGAAACACACTTACTTTGTAAGAATTCTAGGTTCAAGTCCTAGCAAGAAGCCCTATGCACATTGACATAACTTTATATGCACATAAACATCATTAGTATAATAAATACATAATTATGCAAAGCAGTTCCCTAGTCTGGACTAAATTTTAAGAGCAAAATGAGTATTTTTTTTTTTCATGCATACACTATTCATATCAATAAAATTTTAATTTCAAATTAAATTTTCATTTTTAGCTCACCTGACTGAAAGCAGGTGAAACTTTTAGTATGGTCTTTTGTCCGTCGTCCGTCCGTCCACAATTGAGCTTGTGTTCACGATAGCGCGTTCATTTCTTATTTGATTTGAACCAAACTTGCAAATAACTTGTATCTTCATTTAGATCTCGGTTACTTTCGAAAACCAGCCATATTGCAAGATAGGTCTTGGAGTTATGCCCCCTGAAATGGCTAAAATCTGCACAATTGAGCTTGTGTTTCATGATAGCGCTTTCATTTCATTTGATTTTGAACCAAACTTGCACATAACTTGTATCTCTATTAGATCTCGGTTACTTTCGAAAACCAGCCATATTGCACGATGGGTCTTGGAGTTATGCCCCCTGAAATGGCTAAAATTGCAGATTTTAGCCTTGTGTTCACGATAGCGCTTTTATTTATTTTTGCATGTTCACCAAACTTGTTTAACTCACCTCACCGAATTTCTAGAAAATTTGTTCAAATTATGGCCCCAGTGTCAAAATTGGCCCCGCCCCAGGGATTACTTG
Organism: Mercenaria mercenaria; assembly: GCF_021730395.1. Taxonomy (NCBI): domain Eukaryota; kingdom Metazoa; phylum Mollusca; class Bivalvia; order Venerida; family Veneridae; genus Mercenaria; species Mercenaria mercenaria. The sequence goes on along the minus strand of NC_069377.1, from coordinate 21,819,342 downwards.
TTTTTTACATAGACTTGTATAGGAAAATCTTTAAAAAAAATTGTCTGAAACTACAATGGCTCAGAGTTAAGATATTTGGTGTGTAGTAATTGTCTAGTGGACCTCTACCAAGAATATACAAATCGTGGCCCCTGCAGTCAAAATTAGCCCCACCCTCGGGACTGCTTGTTTTTACATAGATTATTCAAATCATGGCCCTGGAGTCAAAATTGGCCCCGCCCCAGGGGCTACTTGTTTTACATAGAAATTATAGAGGGAAATCTTGAAATTCTTTTTGTCTGAAACTACAACGGCTAGAGTTTAGATATTTGGTGTATATCATTATCTAGTTGACCTCTACCAAGATTCTTCAAATCATGGCCCTGGAGTCAAGATTGTCCCCGCCCCAGGGATACTTGTTTTTACATAGACTTATATAGGAAAAACTCTTGATTTCAAAATTCATAAAAAAATAGAAGACATGATATTTGAACCTGGAGAAAAAAAAAAACGTATTATGATTTTCATCAAGGATTGCTTTGGTCGAGATGTTGAGGTGTGTGAGCCCAACCGGGTTGGCCGAGCCTATATTGCACCATTATCTCCTGTGAAACTGCTGAGCCAAAATTTAAGGAAACTTTACAGGAATGATTCCTTGGGTGGTCCTCTACCAAAAATTGTTCAAATAACATTTTTCAGTCATTAACTGTTCTCCTACAACCTTAGTGCATCATTGGCTTGTCAGGTGAGCGACCAGGGCCACTTGGCCCTCTTGTTTTTTATCCCTGACAAGATATTAATTGAAAATAACTTACTGACAGCTCTAGGACCTGTTAACAAAAGCAGAAAAATGGCCGTTAAAACACTGCAAAGTCATACATACTTGTGGAGGACTAATTTTCATGGATTTCATAGTTGTGTAATTTATTTCTAACAAGCCATAAATACCATCGTTTTTATCTTCAAAAGGTGAATTCTATAAAATCGTGTCCTCATGAAATAACCATTTCAATATAGACAAAGCATTTCAACAACAAAATAAAAATGACTATTAAGTCTGTAAAAAGAGCTGATCCTTGTTGTCAAATGTTGTACAATTTATTACAATGCTAACTTCGAAAACAAGTTTGCACAAGTTTGTTTCAGTTGATAATGCATTGTCTCATTAGTGATGGTGACTTTCCCCTTGTGACTCACATGTTCTGTTGGTTGTTCGACTGAGCTCCTAACTTAGCCAGTTTGTCTGCCTCTTCATTGCCTGCAAGTCCACAATGGGATGGAATCCACTGAAGTGCTACTTTGCAGGTTATACTCAGGTGCTGCATTCTCCTGGCTAGCTGCGGACTTTATTGTTGATAAGAGCTTCCATGACAGACAGTGCAATCTGTAAGAAAGACGACTGAGGAACTTTCTTCTGCGAGTTTTCAATCATGAGACGGCCTTCATGAGTGCGTCAGTCTCTGCCTTGAAATTGCTGTAGTGTTTTCCTGTGGCTGCGTTTAGTGTAGAGAAATTTCAATTCACCGAAATACATATAACTAAATACATAAGTATCAATTATGTTTAATAATGTATATCCATGGTTTCTCCCCCACCTAATACAGTGACATAAAAGTTCAAAGTATTAAGTATTATCTGATCAAGTCAGGGGTGTCATTGGATGCCATCCGGATTTGAATATACAATGCGTCATCAGAAAAAAATGTCAGAGGTTAAATATGTCAACCATTTTTGAAGAATCTTAATTAATATTTATTTAAACATGTTTTTGTGAGGTAAGATACACTCGCTGGCCTAAAATACAACTGCTTACTTAAATCAGTCCAGCACCAGAGTCAGAGTATATGTGCTTTGCTTGAACCTTGGAGTAGTTATAACGTCATCTATTTTTGCACATTAACTACATCACAACTGTCAAACTTTGCTGAGTGTGTCTAAAACAAGGAAACAGCAATGATTTCAATTTAGGAGTTTATCCCTGTTACAAAACACTTAATGTCTAATTTTCATCAAATTGAAATAAAAAAAAGTCTGCTGGATAGTGGATACAGTTATATGATTACATCTCAGTCTTAGTCTTTGTGGCCGGATGGTTAGGGTAGTTGATATTAATTTATTTTTCCTTCACTGCTGTGTGTTCGAAACCTTGCTCAGGGTGTAGAATTCTTTCATGTGTGGATTTTTAAGTAATCCAGCTGACTTAACGGACAGTGGCTTTACCTAGCTGCCCGCCCATGCCTTAAATATGCTCTGAAAGTTGATATTGATCTATAATTCTGTCAGTCTGACATTAAACTTAACAAAAACTATCATTTGTATTCACTCAATTGGTCTAATTGTTCTCGAGTGCAAAAGGAAGTGACTCAACTGTCTATGCCATAATTAGCCTTGCTATGTTAAATTGTGTGGCGGCACGTGAGGAGTAGTAATAGTTAGTACATGTTATTTAATATGTTGGCTCTTAGATACAAAATCTGTCATTTATCTCCATTTAGAATTAAATCTGTATCTGTATGTTTTACAGTGTAGGGCCTGTTACAGCTTCGCACACTGGAGGAGGTGCTTAATCGTGAAGAAGGGCAGACTTGAAGCCCTCTGTTGTCTGCGCGGACCACCCTATCGTCCAGGTGGTTCCATTCAATTTATAGTTTTCACAAAAAATGAGTTTTTCAATTGCTCAGATTTACAATGCTTAACACTAAAACCTCTGGTTATTGTTTATTACTGGTTTTTCAACAATGTTTGACACTTGGAAATCACTATATGATTTTGCTCTGATTTGTCTTTTACGAGTTACAGTTTGTAGGTAATCCGAAGGGTGTATAGCTGGCACCAGACCCCCGGCCACTTTGTAGAGAAACACAAGTCGACTGGTTCTTCTACGATCCTGAAGTGGAGTTAGTTTGAAAGATTCCAACATGTTTGTGACCGATCCTTTTTCTCTAGACCTGTAGTCGCCGGTAATGAATCTCGCTGCCTGACGCTGGATACGTTCTAACTTATTAATATCGCCTTCTAAGTAAGGGTCCCAAACGAATGCACTATTTTCGAGAGTAGATCGTATTAAAGCTAAGTAGGCACTTTTCTGCATTCTGATGGACAGTGGCGAAAATTTCTACGGAGTAGAGCCAAGGTTGAATTTGCCTTTTTTGTAATTTTATCAATGTGCTTAGTCCATAAAATAAATTTAATCACTATTTTTCTAGATTCGTCATTTTGTTCATACAAACCGCCTGTTTGTTCAAGAACTCATTTTAACCGAAACCAGTTTAAGTTTATCATTATTTTTTATCCAAACCAAAACCTAAAACCCAAACCGGATTTTTGCAAACAAAAGCGCCCTGAGTCGGCTAAACGCTGAAAGCGTTTGATGAGTCCGATTTCTCATTCTCATTAAATGGCCTCACAACACAGCGAGTAGATGTAGTTCCATTAGATTGTCTCTAATTTCAAAGAGTTCATTGTTCGGATGAAGTTCAGTTATGTCAATCTAATTTGCTATGACCAATATACGATGTAATCTGTCAAATTTATGAAGTGTAATTATGCAATACTCGAATAAAGCCACGTATTTTCTTTGGCGGTAACACATTAAGCATAAACACGCATAACGATTCTGCGGGATTTGGTAATACATTTGCGCATATGATTATGGTAACTAATTTTATGCCCTTTTGTCACAAAATAGCAATTATGATATTCACAAATTCAAATAAAATCTGCATATTAACTTATTAGCCAAATTATCCATTTGTTACCCTGTTCGTTTCAAAAAATAATCTTTAAAATCATTGCGCAAATAACAAATTTATTGCGCTGTGCATTTCATGAATTGCACAGGCTTACCAAGCTTGCGTAACACCCTGTGAAAGACAAAATATAATTCCAGAACATACTGCTAGTATTTTATTGAGTCGGGTACCCCTGAAAGCATTGGAATGTCTCTTATCGGTTAGTTTACCAAATCGGTGAAATTAAATTATGACAGTTTCATTTTAAATGGCCCGAATAAGATATGTACAGTACGATAATTCTTCCGCGAGACTTCGCGGATGAATCCTAATTAAATTCTGGACACTTGTCGGCGAACACACGTGAGCTGTTTATAACAACGCTTCAACGACTTTGCGCTTGAAAATACGGACTTCGGTTCACCGAAAAAATACTACGAAGATCGGCCAGATCAAAATGATGCAAAATCGCGAGTGCCGGGCGAAAAATACAATACGTGTCGTCTACATACAACTTCGTTCTAAGTCGTAACCTTTCTGGAATTTTGACTGGTTCGGATAATTTGCTTACGATTCAGGTCGCAAAAAAATGAAACCGTCACCCATTCTGCGTTTCATGATGACACATGGGTTGAATTTTGCAGTCAGTAAGCGGATAAATTATCGGGAGAAAAGAAGCTGCTTACGGTTTGTTTAATTACTACTGCCGATTTTAAAAATGATTTTATTTCTTATTTTTCGAGAAAATAAACAAAATCGGCGAAACATTAAATTGTATTTTCTTGTAGATTTTGAAATCGAAAGTAGATAGTCTATGTTAGACTGCTTTGACGAAACGAAACATTTTTTTTTAAAGAAATTAATGATTTAAATAAGAGGTAATATCACCGTAAATTTCAATGTCAGATACTGCCAATTGCTGCTAAACTGTCTTCGTGTCATCACAATTTGTTAAACGTATTGTTGACACTGGAGATTTTGGCGGTATAAAGAAAAGTGTAATCGTATCCGGGTATAATATTTTGGGTAAATGTCGAGCTGTGTTATGAAATTTTAACATTCAAGTAACAGACACGATAGATATTATTGTAACAGAAATGATTCTAGAATTTATTTTTATAACACATACATAGAATCTATATCAGACTTATATTCTAGTCCTGAGGCATGACCTGAAAGTAAAAATATGAAGTGACAGTCATTCATACTTTGGATATTGTAATACTAAAAAGAATCTAGGTAATATTTAGAAAGTGAAACACAAAAATGTTCAGTTAGAAATCGCACCAAAGGCTGTATCAAGGGTCTACATTTTCAAAATTTTCTTGTGGTAATACCCCAAACGCTACTTGCAGGAGGGGGTATCCTCCTTTCCCCCCCCCCCCCCCCACTCTCCCCATCATATTGCCACTATACAGTTGATACATTTGCCCTTTTACCACTTGCCCACATCAAAATCTGACTTGCAGTTCAAAGCGAGAATGCAACCACCCCTCCCCACACCCACCCTGCTACCGACCACGTAAAAATGGCACAAACATTTTTCAGCCGAGTCTGGGCCTGTCTGTCTGCATGAATCAAATGGATAATTGAAAGTGCATGGACTTGGGGACTACTGACATGGTTTTGAAGGGGTTAACAGGTCTGAAATAGAATAATTGATGGTTTTTACTAAATAAGAATTGCATTTATTAATATCGGCTAACTTTTCCGATATTGGTAGCTAGTCCGAGTAACTTCCCTTAGTTTCGAATGCGCAATTTTCCTGTCTGTGTAAACATTCACGACACTATATATTGAACCTCAGCAACATTTACATATCTTTAAACGCAAAAGTAAGTATACTTTATATTCACATAACTTATAATATGATTGAACAATACCTAGCGTGTGACACGGTTATCGCCAGGCCAGTTATCTGTAAAATATCCTGAACAGTTCTTTCGTCCATCCGTTACAAATTATATGTGACAATCCGCGCTATAATTTATGAATTTCAATATATAAATTGTCATATTCAAATTTTGTCATGTGCGAATATATACCAGCCGATAATTGCTTGTTAAGGTATTAGGCCCCTAATAGTAATGTTTAAAAAATGGCATTTCCTTGGTATATTCTTACAGCTGACCGGTTAAAAAATTTTTTTAAATTTTTAAAAATTTTCCTTTTTTTTCTTAAAAAATTTTTTAATTTTTATTTTCCCCGTCAAATAAACAAAATTTTAAATGGGGTTTTCCCCAAACTTTCGGAAAATATTATACCTTACATAAAATTACCCTTTTTTAAAAAGTTTGAAACCTATATACTCTAGTCATTATGTTTGGATTAGAATAGATTTCTTGTAATTTATCAGAAACACCAGATTTTCTAAGATCTAAGATCTGTATAGCTATTGCACAATCTTGCAACAGGAGATCGTTTGACTGATTCATGATCAAAATGTCGTCTAGGTAAATTACCATTCGAATCCATAGTCTGCGGAGAAAGGATACTGGAACTTTCAGCATTTTTGAAAATGTGTAAGGTGCTATTGCTATTCCGAAAGGGAGTACTTGGAACTTGGAATTCGTACGTTTTCCCCTGGTATCGAAAACTTAGAAACTTACAATGGGACTCGTGAATGCCTATTGAAAAGTAAGCGTCTGAAAGATCCAGTTTTATTAGCCAATTGTTTGGCTGTAACATATCTTTGACTGAATTTATGCCCTCCATTTTGAAATGCTAATACTGCAAGTGATCATTGAGTTCCTTCAGATTTATGAAAAGCCTTTGCTCCTCTCTTTTCTTTTCGACTAGAAAAATGGGACTAATAAAACCTTCTGAATAAGGGTTTACTTTCTTTTTAACTTTTTTTCCAACATGGACTGAATTTCCTGTTTTATTAACTCTGCTTTTTCCTTACTGAACTTCGAAGCTCGAAGGTCTGATTTAAATCGTTTAACAGAGTCAGAAAAATAGTTTTAACCCCAACACATTTTCCAGAATCCACTGATATTTTGTTAAAATATTCCAGTTTTGATACTATATTAGAATAATCTGATCCGACCGCCGACTGGAATATTTTTGAAAAGATCTACATTCACTGGGAAATGAAATTCTCTCACCTGAGATATTGATTGTTTGATTTGGCAACATGTCCCCTTGCAGGCCGCTGGGTTTCCCCTGTCTGCCCCGGAACGACTGGAACCCAATCTGGGCTTGCGTTGAGGGCCCTGCTCGGAAAAAATTGGGACTGTCCACCATACTGCGTAGGGTGTCCCGCCCTGTCAATTGTTGCAAAAGCGAGGAAAACTTCCGTTTGAAAGGTACCATTCGAGCGAGTTCACGGTTTTCTTGACTTTCTATAGATAAGAGTTTTTTTTAGAATTTCCAGTCAAACAAGCGAGTCTTTGACTTCTTGCCACAACTGTTCTCCATCAGATTTGTAGTGTCTTCGACAGCATAGATTTTCTGCGGTCCGTCATATAAACATAATGCGCGTTGCCAATCAAAACCATAGAACGTTGTATAATGCTGATCACATTATACGAAATAACACTATCGAGAGCAAAACTTGGTATCGTTTTTTCACATGTGATTTACCTTATATAGTGGTCAGTGTCAGGGTCAAACCATTATGGATCGAGTCTATTTTTAATTTAGGTAACTTTTAATAGCTGGATTTAGGCTAAGATTGAAGGCAATTGCAATGTTATTTCCTACGAATTTTCCGAAGTATAATTTAATTACATGCATCACTATATTCCGTTTCAGAGTAATTATGCTTTTATGATAGTTTAGGCCGCCCGCTTAGCTCAATAGGGAGAGCGCAGATCTACGGATCACGGGTCGTGAGTTCGAGGAGGCTTTGGCGAGGCGTATATTCTCCATAATGGTTTGACAAACTACATTGTGTCTGAATAATTCGTCCTCCACCTCTGACATACGTGTGAAAGTTGGCAGTTACTTGCGGAAAACATGTTTGTACTGGTACAGAATCCAAGAACACTGATTAGGATAACTGCCCGCCATTACATTACTGAAATACTGTTGGAAAACGGCTTTAAACCCAGAACAGTTTCCATTTTATAAGATAGCTTACACCTGCAGATACATATTATAGCATTTGTTTTTTACTTCGGAATGAAGGTTGGTTTTATTCTTTGTTATTCAGGATTATCTTATAATAGAGTTCCGCTTCAAATAAACTAAAATTTATTGCGCATTTTTATATTTGCTGCCATAGGAACCACAAATTTATATTGACAATTGATTTGGAGAACCTACTTTTTTTTAATATCCTACCATCTGAAAGTCATTTATGAAAATAAGTTCTTGTACTTTGAAAACAGGTTCAATAAAATATCTATCGTGTGTTGGGGAGGCGGGGGAGCTGGCAGGTGAGCAAACCGTAAGTCCCCTCCGGTGAAACACCGGTAGGTGACTCATAAATACACATATATGAGTTGCCTGACAATAAGACCAACTTCCATTTATTACAGTGTTGTTGTTTTTAATGTATCATCAAAAGTTGGGATGGGTATTTTCCATTTTAAATTCATGCTATTTTGGACATAAAAAGTTGTAAACCTTTAACCTTCAATTCTAACCTTATATTTTGTCGGCGTTTTATAGATATTTTAACTTAGAAAGATCTATCATAAATCATAGTTATAAATTTTGTAAAATTTAAAAAGCATATGAACAAACGTTTACAAGGGCCTGAATTTTACAAAGGGAAAATCTTTGCTAATTATTTTCAAAAATTAAGAAAGGTCCTATTACCATCAAATGGTGTACAATAAATATATGAATCTGGCATGTAAAAGTACGATTAACGAAAAACCCTCGCTCGGCCTAGCAGCTTAAATTACAAATGGAATTAGTTTAAGTTACATTGTTGACTGTCAAATTTGTTTTATCTAGGTATTAATGATTTATTGCAGACAAGAGGATTATCGTATGCATAAACGCGATACTAGCTTCTCAAACTTTCCTGTGCAGGTACCACGGATAAAATTATCGCATTTACTCACATGTCATGTTTTAGTACTCTTAACTTGAATTTATCTTTTTTTTTCTCCACAGATACTTGAATTATTTAGTAGTACTGCGACGGATTCAGCGGCTACAGAAAGCATAAATGATCGTTTTCCTACCACACGAATAGATACATCCATCGTGCTAGGAAATCTATCACAACTATCCGACGATTATCATTTTTGGAACGAGACCGGAAAAATTGTATTGATTGTCATACTTCCAGTTCTACCGTATTTACTACGACATGCATTACTTTTTGCCATAAGACAGCTAGTTTTTGGGTCAAATCCAAAATTACCGAAAAGCATACCTGTACCAGCCCGGTGTGTCGATCTCTCGGAGAAATAATTGCTATCATGATATTTTCTACAGTTATTTACCAATTGCTAGTTAAGACTTATTTTTATTATTGTTCTGATTCACAGAATTGTTCTCTATATTTACAGAGACCATATTTTCCTATCTGAGGCACCATATTAACCTTACCCGACCCACTCGGTTTTGCATGTGTTTTTAAAATTGCATTCTGAAGTTCCTATGAAGAATAAATATATACTCATTTTAATATTGGGTGTTTTGATGACTATTTGAACTGTTTTTCATGTTTACAGATTTATTTGTAGCTGTGCACCTGTATATTGGACTCATATATTTAAATTTGATTATCGCTTGAAATCGCCAATATTTGTTTCGAGATATGACACTCATTAACTCTTCTAAAAGTTAATATTATTCTCAAATACTGATAAAATCAATAGTATGTGTGTTCAATAGTTTAAATAACTATCGAAGTTTCCATATAACATCGTGTTTTGTGTCCGTAATAACTGAAGAAGTATGCAATTCCCACTTACTTCTGTGTTTTGTCGGCCATTGCTGTATTAACATCTCGTGGAGCGTGCGAGACGTGATGGAATCTCACGTATAAAAGGTCAAGTGGCGCGAAATTCAAATGGTGTACTTGTAAACATCCAGGCTGGCGGTTCTCTCACCAACTGGTATAAATACCATCATATATCAATCATGTCACAAGAAGAGGTAGATTCTATCAGTTATTGGCATTAAATAGATTAATGACTAAGTGGTGTAATTTTATAAATATACAAGTTCCTTATAGGAATGTCCATCTCCAGTGTTTACACCGTGTATCTCTACTAGTATTCATAGATCTATTGTAGATCAATATTACAAGTGTCTTATAATCGCTTTACCAATCAGAAATGAGCCCAAAGTGTTGTGAATTCATGTGTTTGTGCTAAACCTAGTTAGTTACTGGAATTAATACCATTTATACCAAATATACCAATTGGTATATGGTTATGCGATACCAAGATCCCGATACCTTTAAACCATTAGCAGTGATATCCCGTTATACGTGTGGCGTACAGTGCGTTACAGTATTTAATTTGTTCAGTGTGTGACATCTACCAGTGTTAACTAATATTATTCGGTCGCTTTCGTAATTGAGAACTTGATCAATCTAATAAAAGTGGTATAAAAGCTAATTTCAGCAAGAGTGGCAGACTGTCACAAAACACGCCTGTCATCGAATTTGGTCTAATTCAAGGTCCATAATCCATGAGTGCCTGGTGCAATTTGGCTAGTTATCGAACTTGGCCGAGATATTATGCCCACAAACATCATCAGCAAGTTTGGTGAAGGTTCGACTTAGAGAGCAGACAAGGCTAAATTTGCAGATTTAAAGTAATTCAAGGGCCATAATCCAAGAGCGCCTGGGGCGATTTGGCTGATTATCGAACTTTTCTGAGACATTATGCCCACAAATATTATCTGCAAGTTTGTGGAAGATCAGATGAAAACTGTTTGAGTAAGAGAGCGGACAAGGCTAAATTCGCAGTTTTTCGAGTAATTCAAGGGCCATATTCCAAGAATGCCAGAGGCGATTTAGTTGATTATTAAACTTGACCGAGATATTATGCCCAGGGTTAACAGGGCTAAATTTGCAGATTTTGAGTAACAAAAGGGTCATAACTCAAGAGTGCCTAAGGCGAATTTGCTGGTTATCAAACTTGGTCGAGATATTATGCCCAAAAACATTGCACCAAGTTTGGTGAAGATCGGATGAAAACTGTTTGACTTAGAAAGCGGACATCCCTCTCTGAGGCGGTCTTATGAAAAGTGATCTGCTTCCTTGAGTGCCTTTGTTTACGTAAATATAAATCGGAATAGAGAAACTTCTGTTTGAGTCCAAATGAACTGTAAAGAGGTCTAATTATTAAATCAAGGTGCACAGCAAGACTATTATGAACTGATATTATTGACATTCATGACTGATGTCATTTATGAATTACTGAGTTTGCGTATTGTACGTCGCAATAATTATAATAGTTTGCACTGGTAATCAATTAATATCGCCTCCGTTAAAACATATCAAGTTAACTGAATATATCCATAATCTAAGTTTGCCACCAGCCGGGCCCAGGCGAACTCGAGTAGCCAACATGCCACCGCTCGACTAAGAGGTACGCTACATAACCCAGAAATAAGGCAAAGATTGAGCTATATTATGATGTTATACAATCATTCAGAAAAATGTTTAGTGGAGCCTCCGTTGCCGTGTGTACAAGGTAGTTGACTTCGAATCACTTGCCCCTTACCGATGTGGGTACAAGCCTCACGCGGGGCATTGAATTCCTCATTTGAGGAAGCCACCCAGCTAGCTTGGTTGGTTGGATGTTTCTACCCAGGTAGGGCACGGAAGGGCACCTGGGGTCTTCCTCCACCATTAAAGCTGGAAAATCGCCATGTGACCTAACATTGCGTCGGTGCGACATTAAACCCAACAAAAAATATAATAAATTCTGGAAACTTTTAAGAATGTGTTTCGGTCTGAGCAAAATGTCAGTAAAATTACAGGACTATTTTAAAAACGTTGGTGTCTAATGAATACAATCAAGGCTTATATTTGGCTGAAGTAATTAACTATTTACTTTTGGTGTCTCAAAATGCTACTTTATGTATAATATACAAAAAAGTAAAACTTTCGGGGTTGATATACCCCACCTACCACATTAGTATATATACGTATGCCGAAAATCTAATGAACGTCTAACCATTTATAAAAACATTACCAACACGTTTGCAATAAAGAAAACAAAACAAACGAATAACTAACTAAAAATCAAAACAATGTGCCGCCTTATGTCAGTTGCTTTTTTTCGTATGGTCGTGTTTCATTATTTCTGGACAATTTGCATACTGACACACCTATTCTTTGTAAGTGGAGTAGAAATGATGAAATTCATGCAAAGGCTTTAAGAAAGTTCCCCATTGGAAACTACGAAAGGAAAGCAGTTCTAAGTGTAAAAGTTTTTTTTTCAAGATGATGGCAAATTGAAATTATTACGAAATAATTATACAAATGAAATTAATGTTCATATTTTGAAGGCTTTAAGTCACTACTGTTGATTGAGTATTATATCAGGTATTCATCTATGTACGTGGTAATTAAATCACCTGGATTTAAGTTAGTTTAACGATCAACAAAATATGTTATTTCAAATCAAAATGGCCATCATTTCCCAAATTTTCAAATGACTGCGTTAAACGGTCAAACATGTATGTATGGAAGAAGAATAGCTCTTCAAAATAAAATCTGACAAGTAGACCCTCGGTAGGAAGAGCCGACATCAAGGAAAACAGTGAAAAATGCTGACTCGGTTTGATTGAGTCTATATTTGAGCAGTAATGGAAAATGCAACACTGCCTAGCACCGGCTTCAGCAGTATTCAATCTTCAAATCTAAATGAGTTGAAATCAATGATTCCGCAGGATCAGAAAATATAACAACACTGAGATGAAGTCGGGATGACATTTTACGGCCGCCACATAGCACTTCACACCCGCTGTTCCATCGGAAGCACCGAGAACAAGGCAAACAGTGAAAATTGCAGACTCGGTTTGATTTAGTCTGTTCATGAAAAAAAGTCGAAGATATAATAGAAATATCTAATACTGATTTGTATAATCAAATCATTTTACAAACGAGTTACCACTCCCAAAATGACTACTTGGAATAGGTAATATGTACAAATATTGATGAGATACAATAGTTCAAATATTCATCAGTATTTAGAGAGATCTAATAAAGATACCACCATAAGTTTACAGATATAAATATGGATAAGATATAGCTGTCGTAATAATCATTGCTGTAACAGAGGTCATTTGACTTTGTTAAAATGCTTTCCATTGAACAATGTTAGCTATTTCTTCTGTTTTAATCAAGATGGTACTTATTTTCAAAATATATTCTTAAGAAGACGTCAACTGATTTAACTTTATCTTTCAAAGTTAACATATTTATTTATAATTTTCACGCAAAGGTTTTGAATGTAACGAACATGATATATAACGGAATAGCTACCTGTCAGATAGTACATAATTAACAACGAACAATGGAGAATCAAAGAGATAACAAAACTGTCACTTTCTTTGAATAATCAATTGAAAAAGATCATTGCACAAACAGTTATGTTCTTTTGAGATTTAAAGATTTTTTTTTTTAAGTTTATGATTAAATCCAAATTGCATATCTGTCACAATTCAGAGTTTTTACCACCGTTTTATAAAGGACACAAAGCCTATCTGTCTGATTATACAAATGGAAAGAAGCATATACAGTTCCTCAAAGCAGTATATGCTATATATTTTTCTTTTTTTTCTTGAGGGGGTGGTGGTTCATGCACCCCACATTTCATGTTTGTTTTAATCATGTATTGTTTTCCCAACACATTGAAATAGTGTGGTAATTTTTATGTGTGTTTATGAATGTTATTGATAACAGAAACACCATAATGTACAATGATACACAAGTCAAATAACCGGGAAACAGAGATTGCTAAACTTTGAACTGAATGTCACTTTAACAATAATCTAGATTTGTAAAACTCAGCGTGTATTTTTCATTTTAGTTCTATGCTCTGTGGTCATCTGTTCATTGGCAGGTGGAAGTTGTCTGTATTGATTTATTTCTGCAAAAGAATCATCCGGCCTCTCGTATTGTAAAGGGTTTTCATAGTCTGCTACTGGCCCTGAAAATTTGATGTTCTATTTATTGTTTTAATTACCTGACCTCGAATGTTTTAAGGGGAAAATCTTATGAATTTTTCTTGGTCAATTTAGGTTAAAATTTTATCACCTACATATATGTATCAGAACTTATTCGAAGCTTTCAAAAACTGCGCATGTCTAAATCTCACTTTAGGGAATGTTTTATGAATGACACTTATCGAATTAAAAAAGTGTTAATATTCTTTACTAATTACAAAACATTAATACCTTGAAAATTACGATCGTTAAACTCTGCATAATATTCCGTTGAGGAAACTTTGGGTCGTCTGGCTGAAAATTTCATATTCTACTTTTAGTAACACTTTTCTGAATTTTTTGTTTCTGTTGTCTCTTATTCAGTTATATTTAGGTATATTTAAAAAGAAAGAGTAGACCTAAGAACCGCAACTGGATTAGAATTAAGTCAAGTCTGCCTTTACTTTACTCGGTTGCACTCTATGCTTCCAAATGTAGTTTTGTTAGATTTATCTAATATTACAACAACAGTATTCAAATGCCATGTGGGCATCGTGAAACATCTACTCGTACTAAGACACATTTTTTTTTAATTTCTGGCCATATGTAATCAGAGTGTTCAGTTAATATTATTTTGTAAAAGAGTTCAACTAACGGTAGGGGCATGAGGGGTGATGCACGTCTTCGCTTCCTTTCATGAATAGACCCGATCACAAGCGGGTCTTATAAGTTTTGTTATATTTCGTTCAATACTGCAAGAGGATCTTGCTATAGATTTTATATAGGCCCGTCTATCCCATAAAATAAGAGGAATGAAAGCTACTGTTACTATTGTTGAAGTGTTTCATGATTTATGCCGCTGATTTTGAATCAGTTACCAGTTACCTTTCACTTTTGTTAGTTCGAAGCCTCGTTTGGGTTTTAAAATTATTTCTCGTGAAGAAGTCATCCAGCTGACTTAAGATGTCAATGGTTCTATCCAGGTCACTGCCATTGCAGACAATTGCAATCATTTGGATATAACCATCGATATCCCATCTCAACCAGCTAGAATGATGCCGTAAGACCTATAACTGTGTCAATGTGATGCTAAACCCAACCTAGTTAAAAGCTAGCATGTGCTTTCACGCCAACAGCGTGCTAGGATATAAGAATTATACATTTCACTTGATAAATATAACAGGGCTATTATAACTGTAGCTCGATCAGGGATGTTGTGTCCGGCTCGAATAGATTTTGCTAGGACGTATCACAACAAGCGAGCAAGCACCGGGTGTAATCCAACCTGGCAGAATGCTGGGATTTCTACGCGAAACTTTTCATGAACACTTTTATTGAAATGTTTTGTGGTTCCGTGAAAAATTATCTGGTTTCATGAAAAATTATCTACTTTCTCGAAACTTTTCGTGAAAATTTTCTTTAAGTGGTGTCAGTTCAAAGCACTAACGTACACAACTGGGAGGAGAACCACGTTACCCCAAGACAGAAGAATCGTTCCGAGTATGTTCCGTTTCTTTTCTTAGTTAACTACTTCCATGAAAAGTTAATTGGTATCATGGAAACTTTTATGCTGTGGCAGTTTGAAGCACTAACGTATGGTGGCATAAAACTGTCACCACTTAATTATCAGGTTTCAAGAAAACTTTCGCGAAAATAATATAGGTTTTCATGCTAATAATGGAAGATTTCATGAAAACAGTAAATTATCACAAATGCCATTTAAATATCTTAACACGAAATTATGCTAGTTAGTATGGTGGCATAAAACTGCCACCACTTAATCATCAGGTTTCATGAAAACTTTCACGAAAATAATTTTTCACGAAAAGTAAAAAAATCACGAAAACAGATAAACATTTCATGAATGCAAGATAAATATCTTAACATGAAAATTTGCACGTTACTGCTTCAACCTGCCATAGCATAACAGTTAAAGTTTTCATGATACCAATTAACTTTTCATGAAAGTAGTTAACTAAGAATAGAAACGGAACATATTTGGCATGATTCTTCTGTCTTGGGGTAACGAAACCAGATATTTTTTCATTAAACCAGATAATTTTCACGAAACCAGATATCTAACAAGAGGGCCAAGATGACCCTAGGTCGCTCACCTGAGAAACACATCATAACACACCATAACAGTGTAAACATGTTTGACCTAGATATTTCATGGGAAGAATATTGTGACCAGTTATCATTAAAATTGGAGCAAAACTCTCGAGTATAAGTAAGTATTTTCTTTGATTTGAAAAATAAAGCCTCTATCGCATACACGATGTTTTTCTTTGATTTGACCTAGTGACCTACTTCTTGAACCAAGATGACCCATTTTCAAATTCGGGCTAGATTTCATAAAGGTTATCATTTTAACTTAATTTAAGGAAGATCAATTGAAAAATACAGCTTCTATTGCATATACAAGCTTTTCCTTTAACTTAACCTATTGACCTACTTTTTGACCCCAGATGGCCCATATTCAAATTTTAGATTTTATCAAGGTAATAATTCTGACCAAAATTCATGAAGATTAATTGAAAAAAAAAACAGCCTCTATTGCATACACAAGGTTTTTCTTTGATCTGACCCAGTGACCTAGTCTTTGACCACAGATGACCCGGTTTCGAACTCGGCCTAGATTTTATCAAGGTAATCATTCTGACCAAAGTTTATGAAGATTAATTGCAAAATACAGCCTCTATCGCATACACAAGGTTTTTCTTTGATTTGACCTAGTGACCTAGTTTTTAACCCAAGGTGACCCATTTTCAAACCCGGCCTAGATTTTATTAAGATAATCATTCTGACTAAAATTCATGAAGATTAATTGAAAAATACAGCCTCTATCGCATACACAATGTTTTTCTTTGATTTGACCTAGTGACCTAGTTTTTAACCCAAGGTGACCCATTTTCGAACTCGGCCTAGATTTCATCAAGGTAATTATTCTGACTACATTTCATGAAGATCAGTTGAAAACTACAGCCTCTATCGCATACACAAGCTAAATGTTGACAGACGACAGACAGACGACAGACGACGGACGCCGGACATCGAGCGATCAGAAAAACTCACCTGAGCATTGCTCAGGTGAGCTAAAAATAGCTAATCTCTCATTCGGTGAGTATTACTGTTTATCGTTTGTGACACAACTGGGAGGAGTACTCAACTGGGAGGAAAACCACTTTACCCCAAGACTGAAGAATCGTTCCGAATATGTTCCGTTTCTATTCTTAGTTAACTACTTTCATGAAAAGTTAATTGGTATCATGAAAACTTTAACTGTTATGCTGATTCAGTTTGAAGCAGTAACGAGCAAAATTTCATGTTAAGATATTTATCTTGCATTCATGAAATGTTTATCTGTTTTCGTATTTTTTTTTTTTACTTTTCGTGAAAACCTAAATTTTTTTCATGAAACTTTTCATGAAACCTGATGATTAAGTGGTGGCAGTTTTATGCCACCATACTTACAGTCACACAAAACAGCATGTCAAAAAGGGATCACACTGCTTTGGATAATGTTTTACATACACAAAGGTAGACAGTTACAGTAAAATATAAAGAAATAGCAATCCAACTGAGATTAATGTGACGGAAAATGGACTCCTTTATGGAAAACTATGAAGAGTAAAAGAATTATTTTATACTTTCAATATAGTTCTGTGACTTCTTTCCATCATTCTGTACATGTATACGTCTTTGTCTGTGAAGATGAAAATAAGTTTCCTTAATTTGAACAAATTTTTATATTCTCTCATACATTGATATACACTTTTTCCATGTAGAGCATTCGAAAAGCCATGGGTTTGTACAATGGATAAATAAAAAAGTGTTAAGGTGAAAAGAAACGTAATAGCATGGAAGTTGCTATTTCATATCGGCTGCAGAGAAGAAGTCTTATTTGATTCTTGATTCTAATAGTAACCAAAATCGACAAGAAAAAATATTCCAATCTGTTAGAAGCGTGAGTAAGAAATCAGTTACAACTATGTCTCCCTTTAGTTAATAGTTAATAAATACAGTGTCCAACAGTATTGCAAAAGAGTGCTTACCTCAAGTGTCTCTTCATAAGTAAAACTCTACCCACCAAGATAAGAGTAAACGCAAGAGCTTCTACTCATACACCAACAACTGTTGCGGTGTTAGATGAATGTTTAGCATCATGTGATTTTTCCGATGGGACGGAAGATAAACAAGCAAACCAGAAAAGGAGATTTTAAAACTACTGCAGATTCCTTAAGATCGGTGATGTTTTCCTTCCGAGTTAAAATAACAAGAAAAAAGAAAAGGATAGCAACATCTTACTTATATATATATTATATTAGATATTACCACTCTTTTGAAACTACACACGCTCAATGAACTTATTAATTTACGAAATGATTGAAATTTGTTAATCAATGAGTGCCAAGTAAGATTCTTACAAAAGACTGGAATATTTTCTGTCTGTACGTGGCCGTCTCCAAACTGATCGTACTTATTTTGTTGAACTGTACATCTCATAAGAAGGTTGTGAAAGGCTCTTGACATTGTTAGTTGTAGAGTAGATGTGCGGGTATAACTACAGGTGCTTGACTGGTATACTGGAGCTGTTGATGTAGCTTTACTTGATGCGTTAATAGCATTTGGTGTATTATTGTTCAGATAGTAGAACCAGCCTAGGTCACCAAATGGCTCGTTACCAACATCCCCAGAGCAGGTGAATACAACAGTATCACTCTCTTCTAAGTTAGTACTTGATGAGAAAGAAAGAGAACCATCTTGCAAAAACAATGGTGTTGCTGAAAACCATAACAGTCAATTTCGCAAATATCCGAAAACCAAATCGATTTTTATGAGAATGTATTACTGGTCAGGCAATGTAATTTATTAATCAGGTATTGTTGTTGTAAAGTATGTGACATACAATACACATTTAAAGCATATCCGAAGCAAAAGACGTTTATGAGAAGTATTTGCGTTTGCGATGTCAGCATATTGAAGATGTTATTTGTCATAACAAGTCGGACAAGAAATTCTCGTTTCAAACATATTTCTCTAGTCTGGCTAATGACTAGATATTATTTTAAAAATAATTTCTTTAACATGTAATCCGACTTGATCTTTCATGGCTTTTATAATCTAAGTTTGATTTGAGAGAAAGGGACAGAATTTTTAAAACGATTAATAGCTATTTCTCAGAAGTAACTGTCACTTTCGGTGTTTCTTTAAACGTTTCTTAGATGCATTGTTTGCATAATCAATTAGGTAATTAAAATTACATCTTTAAGAATGAGTCACTTTGAACATTTGATGCCGAGTTTTGTAAGCACCTGATTCATCTGTTTATCACTTGGGATACGCCCTAGTTTGTTTTCAAATATCTTAACTCCGAAAAATGATTATATCCAAATTCTAGCAATATCTTGTGTGTGTAAATTACATTCGAAAATTAATTTGCCTCCAAAGTTTTTCAGGAATTTCTTGTGCAATATTTTTCAAAAGCCGTTGTTTTCATTCGAAAACGAATATATGTCAAGAAGGAAAAATGGTTTTGTCTTTGCGTCTAATCCAATTTATCTTCAATTGTGCCCCAGTCACATTGTCTCAATATTCCATATTGCAGAGATGCTCTACAAATTTTTTGCCTTCGTCAACGTTACAGCAAAAATTTGCGTGAACTTCCCTAATGAACATCCGGTCTAGAGGTCACGGCAGTGTGCACGTGTTAGGCGAAATGTAAACAAACAAAAACAGAATTCAAAATATTCACAGTTTTACAATAAAACACGAACTGATGAATGAAATTCAACTTGAATATGATTTTGAATTTGAAATCATACATTGGTAGACATCTGTTCTGTTTATTCAATTTATTTTGGACATTCATGCTGCATATACACATTTTAGCGTACACGTGTAGTAAAATGACGACTGACATACATTATCACATAAGCCAATCAGAACGGTTTTGTAATCAATACCGGAACTTCACCAGGGAAATTCAAGCAAGTCTTTTTGTGTAACGTTGAAAAAACTATTAACTACGCGTTGTTTTTCTAAGACAAGTTAAAGCAAAGCAAAAGTTTCTTCTAGGGCACATCTATATAAATATATAATGATCATCTTGTAAAAGTTTGGTTGCAATGTCTGTTTTATACTGCCAAAAAATGTCAAGTAGGTATTTACGCTAGTTATTATTTACGGTGATGTCACGTTTTGAATTTCCGGTGAATAACAAAAAACCAAAGAATATTCAGTTCTTTCCAAAAACCCTTATGTTATGATTCAACAAAATAGTTTCCTTTGTCTATCAGAAAGGGACAATTCTTATATCTTAATATTGAGATTTGGTACCTTTATAACAAACAATAAACTAAAACAATAGACATTCATATGTGACTTCGGTGAGCTCAACAAAGCAATTTCAAGCACAAATATTAATGTGGTATGTAAAGTAAGTTACACACTACAATATCCGACCAAGATACTTTCAAAAACAATGCATTTGCAGAATAGAGAGATAAAAATAATTTTGACAGCTCGTGAAAACTAATGACAAATTTTGACAGGTATATGATGACTCATGACCTAATTAATTTTGTTCTGTTATTTATAACTTCAAGTTTGATTTTCATAAAATGGGTATTCTGTATTGTAGCTTACAACTCATAAATTAAAACAATAAAAGAATATATTGTTACCTCACTGTCGTTTTGTCTATCCATGTCACGTACGAATTCCTATTGTTTCACTCACTGGTCACTCACGGTGTTGCAATCATACAAAACACATCCCTTATTTTCACATAGATATTGAGGATTTATCTAATGAGCACATGTATTGGAAACACAATTTCAATACCGATTGTGTATTGTAATGCTAAACTATCTCAGCCGTGATGTGTCCTTAACATAAATTGTTAAATCCAACAACAAATTAAATCTGTTACCACTTTCAGTTGAGTAAATACGGCAATAAGACATTGACCCGGTCAATCCGTTATGATTCGATACGTGAATTTGTTGCACATAATTAGTGGAGTCGCAATGGGGGTTGTTTTCACATATGAACCATGCATTTGAAGATAACGATAATATTTAGTTGTTTACATGTAAATTTGCTGATATATGTTTGTACATATATTATGTTCTTCAAGAATGGAAGAAATAAAAGAATCAGTCAACTATCTTCGGGTTTAGTAATATGTAATTCATGGACGCGTTCAGTCAGAGTCGCCTCAATTAAGAAAGAATAGTTTTAACGTCAGAGGTTATTTCTAAGGTCACAGAGTTTGACTGGCCAGCTTGTAATGACAACAGCTTTCGATATCAGTAGCTCAGTCAAGTGTGACTTACCAAACTTAATGTTCCTTCTCAAGAGAATACACATTTACCGAACTGAGTGTTTTAGGTATGAAATTGAAATGGGTTAGTATATTTTCCCGTTCATAGCCATGGTTCTTATAGAATACCAAGGGGTATGGTATAACATGTACAGAGGCATTTCCTTTCTGATCTGGTGCCAGTGGCCCAGTACTGCATAAAGATAACTGAATAGTCCCTTCTTCGGATTGAAGTCTGTTATATTCAGAACAATCCCCAACCACCACCCCTAAGAGCGTCTTACACTAAAAAATCTAGATATTTAATTATAACATTAAAATGGGTAACTAAATCAACGTATTTTTAACTCCCTTTATTATTTCTGTTCATTCCGTACCTATTCTCGTATGCAGTGTTTCACTGTCGTGATCTTTTTTTAAAGATTTTCTTTTCATGAAAAGCTTTTTAAAGTTTCACGAAAACAGTACGGAATTTGCGAAAACTATCTGCTTAAATACATGTGTTTGTCCGCCCGCTTAGCTCAATAGATAGAGCGCATATCTACGGATCTCTGGGTCGTGAGTTCGAGCCCTGGGTGAGGCGTATGGTCTCTGTGACGATTTGATAAGAGACATTGTGTCTGCAATCATTTATCCTCCACATATGATTCATGTGGGGAAGTTGACAGTTTCTTGCAGGGAACAGATTTGTACCGGTACAGAATCCAGGAAGACTGGTAAGATTAACTGTCGACCGTTACATAACTAAAATACTGTTAAAAAACTGCGTTAAACCAAAATATATATACACGTGTTTAATTAACCTTTAAAAATGTCATTGGGATAAGGAAATAGATCAATTTAATTATGTTTTCTTATTTTATAGTGTGAAAGTTTGACGAAAAGCAAATCTAGAGTGCCAGGAATCATTCATATACATGATACCTGCCTGCGCTGATTTTACACTCAGGTCAACTTACCTGAGCTATATCGGTGTGTATTTTGCATGTCCTTCACGAACAAACCGTTAAAAAACTCAAATCTAGATAATCCTCCTGTACACATTCATGTAAAGCATGCTATTTCAAACCTGTTTTTTCACTCGCTTAAAGACCCGCCACGACCTAGTGACCTACTCTTTTCACCCACAAAAACTTTATGAAAATCATTTTTAAAATGCTGTACCACAAGTTTTTAGGTGGACAATTGAGGCCTTTCCTGAATAAATGTGCTCCGGCAACTTCATCTGCAAAATTATTCAGTCAACCTCTTTTCAGCATAGTTTCAAAAATATAGATGAATAAATATCTTACACTGTAGAGAAAAAATGTGATTGAAATATTACTAAATTCACTGATTTCTGTACATATTGCTACAGTAATTCTATAAAATGTTAAGACATTACATGTATAATGTCATCATAGAAATACATAACAATATAGGGTAAGTTTACATTGAAGCTCTAGGATAGAGTAGAGACCAACTCTATACTCGATAACCCACTTGAACGGTAAAAGTTAGTACACCAATAATACCTTCCCTGTTGAAGAGCTGAAGTCTGCAAACTTCAAGGCGAGGTAGGGTTAACTGGTTCCTTGCTTTTCATCACAGCGCTTAATGTGCAGGGAAGAAAAGTTTTACATATTTCCAGGGCCCAATTTTTGATTGGTCGGTTACCTTACTGGTGGGAGTATCATTTACACAACAGCCTACCCTTCTCTAGAGCCCCGATGTGAACTTGTCCACATTAGCTTTCTGTACAATTCCCTTATCTCAGTTGTATATTATTCATGATATTGACTTATAAACAAAATATGTTTAAACCAACTTACCCACAGTTATTTTGTGGTGCCTCTTTAAAGACCCACCAAAATCTAGTGACTTACTTTCTTCACCCACAAAAACTATATAAAAATCATTTTTATATTACAGGTTTTATACAGCAATACTACAAGTTTTCATGTGGACAATTTAGGCCTTTTATAAATAAATGCGTTTTAACAACTTCATCTGCAAGCTTATTCAGTCAATCTCTTTTCAGCATTATTCAAAAAATATATAGATGAATAACTATCTTACAGTGTAGAAACAAAACTTGATTGAAATTTAATCGAATACACTGTTTTATGTACATATTGCTACATAAATTCAATGAAATGCTAAGACATTAAAGACATTGTCTGGGCCTTACGTATGTCACTTTTTGTCACTAGATACTTGTTATTTCTCATTTTCTTCATGCAAAGCAGGTATAATTAGCATCATGGAAGTACAAAAGAATACAGTTATTTTGTAGTGCCTTATTAAAGACCCACCACGATTTAGTGACCTACTTTTTTCACCTACAAAAACTTCATGAAAATCATTCTTAAATAGGCATGCTATTACCTGAACTATATCGGTGAGTATTTTGCTTGTTTTTCACGAACAAAACTAGATAATCCTGCTGTGCAATTTCATGAAGAGCATGCTATTTCAAACGTTCTTTTTTTCTTTCTTTCTTTTTCACTCACAACTTTCACTGTTTGCCTCAGACTCTCATTCATTTTTTCTCCTATCATCAACAGTTAATTCGCAAAACTAACGCTACAACAACACGGTTGTGAGTGAGATCTGGCGAAGCCTTTTTGGTAGTCGGCACAGACCACAAAAGATGACGGACCGTTAAAAAAAACATGCAGGGGTAGGTGTTTTATTTTAAACGAGATAATGTGCCCGTGACATGTTATTTAAAGGCCAAAAAGCTACAAAAACAAAGCCAAATTACCGGCGATTTAATTTTGAAGCGACGCTCAGATTGTTTGTGCCTTTCCTCTCGGTCCAATTCATAGCTTATTATCCATTTTTCGGTGAAACGGGATGGCTGCTTATTCAATTTCTAGTGTCCCGAAAACCGAATTGAATTCTCTCGAGGATTAAGGAAGAAAATGCCGTAAATGTAAAATGTAGAAAACGTCCTATTCACCGGCGCAGACGTCGATTTTAAGCTTGCAAAGTAAGTCAGAAATATTGAAATGTCACCGGCTCAGTTGCCAAAAATGTCAGCGGCTCAATTGCCAAATGTGGCACCGGCTAGATTTATATACTGTTGACAATAACCTAAAATCTATTATGTTATATATGAAAAACATAT
This sequence comes from Mercenaria mercenaria, assembly GCF_021730395.1. Lineage (NCBI taxonomy): Eukaryota > Metazoa > Mollusca > Bivalvia > Venerida > Veneridae > Mercenaria > Mercenaria mercenaria. The sequence continues at coordinate 21,795,119 of NC_069377.1, read as the reverse complement.
GTGTAGCTAAAATCTTACAATTAATTCCAACCTTGTCTCATTTCAGGTTATTCTGGGGGAAAAATAAACTTCAATAGGAATGGAATTTTATGTTACTTCTGTGTATTTAGATGCTGCTTTCAGAAAGATTTTCTTCACCACACTGTTGAAAAACATCGGCGCAATGTCCTGAACATAAAACGCTCTTCCAATGACCAGATGACGGGAAAATTAGGGTATCAAACAAAAGATTTTCGTATTGCACCATCAGAATGTTTTAATGCCTGGCGCAACGTTATAATAAATGAAGAATCTTGGGGAATTTTCTCTGATACAGAGGAGCTTTCTGAAATACACAATTTTTACAGAAAATACAAGATTCTTTAGAGGAATGTACAAACAGTCCTTCGCCGAAAAAAGTTCTACACCCAATGCAAAATATGACGATTCATTTGAACACATTGCATGAGGAACCGATCGAAAGAGATGACCCGTTTATAAGCAAATTCATCAATATAGTGCCATCTGTATTAAGTGTATTGAAACATGCTGGTTTCTTTAGACATGTTGAAACTGAATTGCATGGTAAATGAAGGCACTTTTCCATTAGCCTTTCTTCTCTTCACGGCTAGTACACGGAGGAGCACCTGGGGTCTTCCTCCACTATCAAAGCTCGAAAGTTGCCATATGACCTGTAATTGTGTCCGCGCGACGTTAAACCCAACAAAAACAAACACACAAAAACAAACACACAAAAACTCTTCATGGTTGTTTGCAAGTTTTTGGATTGTACAAACACATCGTCAATGAAAAACAGTGAGCCGGTTTAAGAAATTATGGCTTGTCGGATACAGGTAATTCAATGCACGGAAGTGGTTGAAATTCATGGGAGGACAGTAGGATGAAGGAATGCTTTTTTCCTGGCGAATGTGAAAGTGTTGTCCTAGAACCATTACAAGATAAATCAAACTTGCTCTTTAGTAATGCCTAAATATTTTTGTTTTCTTTTTTGAAAATTGTGAAAAATGGGTCGAGAACGTAATATGATTAAAATGCTATAATGGCATTTACATGTGTACGAAATATGGTATTATACTATTTTAATCTAAAATATGAAATATGATTGCCAAAATAAGTAGGCAACATTAAAATTTCGTTAATTTCATAATAGATGTAAACCTACCATTACATGTAAACATATGGTTAAGGCCATATTGTCAAATTGTGAATGATATAAAGTAAATTCTAGAATTGTTTGTATGGAATTTCAAAAAATATATCTACATTTGGCGATGTCTACATTTTTATAAAATGATTTACATTAACGCGGAAGGTATACATCGACTGTATGTCTGTAGCTTTATGATAACGGTCCAATTGTTCCAACAATTTGACAGTAAATATAAGAAATTCACCAACGTCAGGATTTCACTGTCCGGTATCCTTCATACTGGGTAACCCGTGTAGACCTGTCAGTATTTTATAGTCATACACAGGCATACATATATACTTTTTTCTTCCTTACCGCTGTTGTCAAAGATGGTAGACTATAAAGCATTATAAATTGAGTTCTATTTTCGGATGTCATAACATTATGTCACAATACGCATGTATAGAATGTCCATACAACCTTTTAATTACCATATATATTTGTCATTAAAAACTGAGCCGGTGACACGTCTGGCAACTGAGCCGTTGACATTTTGGGCAACTGAGCCGGTGACATTTTAATATATTTCTGACTTACTTTGCAAGCTTGAAATCGAAGATTTGTCAGTGTCAGTGAAAAAGTTGTTTTCTAAATTTCACTCTTATGGCATTTTCTCCCTTAATAATCAGCAGGATAAAATTCGGTTTTCGCGATATCAGAGATTGAATAAACAGCCATCTCGTTTCACTAGTAAATGGCTCATTAGCTATGAAGTGGGCCGATAGGAAAGGAAAAACAATCTGACCGTCGCTTCAAAATTAAATCGCGGATAATTTGGCTTTGTTTTTGTAGCTTTTTGGCATTTAGATAACATGTCACTGTACTGGTGCAACTTTGATCTATTCACAGTATGTAAGTCTTAATCATTCGTTCTTGTAGGCTATACTTGGCACATTATCTCGTTTAAAATAAACCACCATCCTCTACGGTCCGCCATCTTGGGTGGTCTGTGTCGACTATCAAAAAGACTGCGCCGGATCTCGCTCACGACAGTGAACTTTGCGCTGAAGTTTATTCTTTTTTCAAAATTAGTGGAAACAAGTGGAAACAAGCAGTCTGTGGGTTCATCATTTTATTTTTATTTTACAAAAGTGAAATATATATCATTCAAAAAAATATTCATTGAGAGTAAGTCACCGCTTGCATCTTAGCTTTCATTACAATGGTTTTATACAAGAATTTGCTTTAAATAAACGCATGCATGAGTTTTACACAATTTTATAGAAAATAGAAGGGGAAAAAACGTAATGATGGAATTATGAATTGTCGCGCGGGTCAATCAGAATTAAAGATGAAATTCATTTTAGAAATAGCGCGCGATGAATCAAATGTTGAACATGGATACCTTTCTTTTCCGCATCTAAGGATTCTTATTTTTAGTAGTTTTGCTATTAAATAAAATAAGAACAGGCACTTTTTATTTCTATATAGAAAGTCTGACCGTACTAAAACCTTCATTTATCTACCTTATGTCAGGAAAAATCATGCAATGTACGCAATATAATAGTAAGACAATTTTATACAACTAAAAATGAATGGCAATCTCTGTTAGATTGATATAAAATGTTGAAAAATTTATATTTGTTCATATTGGAGAATCTCTAATCTTGTCTACTCTGCGTCTGAGATTTGTGTTACAATTTTAGGCAGTTTGGTACAACGTACATAGAAAAAAATCTAGGCCACTTTCTTTCATACTTTCATGCATGCCCAAAATGATAACATAAATAAAGTGGTTGAAAATATTTACAATATTAATGTTTAGTTCTATTCAGAAGAATAATGCTCTTAATAATTAACTGAAACTCTGAACTATATTTTCCTTTCATGAACTCTTAAAATATTGATTGAAAAGAATCCTTAAGATTAAATGTAAAAAAACTTGGAAAGTTACAATTAAATATCTGCTACCTTTATTACATCTAACACTTGTTTTCTGTTATGGACAATAGCACTATAAGGAAAAACTGCCATTAAGAAAGATTCTCTTTTTGGTGAATATATTACAATAGCATCTTCTCAGGTTATCAATGCTTTTGCAGTTGTTCACAAAGAACGCTAGGTCTAAAAGAATTCATGGAATCCGACAGTTTCTGTCTGTTTCGTATACTTAAAGAACAATCCTGTCCTAATACCAAAACCGCCGAAAAAAGTAATTATATAAACATCTGTGTGAGTATATAACATGTAATATCTAAAAATAAAACACAACCGGCCTTATTGGCATACAAGTCACAAAGAAGTGTAATACAGAAAGCATGCGTAAGGTTACACGAAAAGAACAGTATAATTATATATTTGTGTATTTCAAATGAAAATGAAAACTAAACATAACAAAGGATTCCAACGTTTAAACAATTCTGTGAAATCTAGTGCCTTTTCACCTTGAATGGTTCGTTTTTCATACATTATGGTTAACAAAATAGTGTTGGAGGGGAGGGCTTCAGTGGACGATACTTGAAAACCAGCGCTTTCAACAGCAAAAGCATTTCCTTTTGAAAATAAGATTACTCCTTAAGTCATTGCGTACCTATACACTGTCGTTGCTATAACTATCTCACCAATGGATGGAATAATTCTCATCACAATGGATAAAACAGTGACTAGAATCATAAATTTTGCTGTTCTAAAAGCCTTTTCATACCCATCTATTTGTATATGACATAACAATAGTACGGCAAACCACGAATAAAACTTAGGCAGTAATTTTTTTCAAAATAAGAAGACGATATTTTAGTGAGTTATCGCAAGCACACTGGCCTAAAACATTGTTGCGTCATGTAATAGTCCCAATAAACAAGGAAAACCCAAGTGCCGAAACGCTAGTGTATAACACTCTGTTTCGCGTTATCAACTGATGCAGATTTTGACAAAGATTACAAATGGAACGACAAAAATGTTTTCTTGTTTTCATCTTTTGTCTCCTTAAAAATTCTTCTGCATTCTGCAATTTCAAGAACACAAACATTTAAAATTAAATAGGGCAAGCACTTTATTCCTGAAGGTGGTGTTTAGCCAGAATAGGAATAGTGGGTTGGTGCAATTGTTAATCAGGTACAGTCGTGTCATGAAAAATACGGCTATTCCTCCATGCATTGTGTTCTTATACTCTGTCGACGCTAAAACTATCGCAGCAATTGATGGAATCAGTGTCATTACAATGAACACAGCAGTGACTAGAAACATCAATTTTGTTGTTCTCAAAGCTTTGTCATACCGACCTATTTGTACTGAAGATGTTACTATTTCCCGGTTGTTTTGAGTATCTACTATATCCTTTGATTTCTAGACCTCAAGTGTACAACAACAAGTATATATGAAATAACAATAGTACAGCTTGACACTAATACAACTAAACCCGATACTGCATATAAAATAAGTTGAAAATATGTTTTTGAGCTGTCATGAGCACACTGGCCCAAAATATTGTTGCGTCTTGTAAAAGCTGCAATAGTCCCCATTACCAATGAAACCATAAGTGCCGAAATACTAGTGTATAATGCTCTATTAGGTGTTATCAATTGATGAACTGACTTTGACTTCCACAATCTGTCAACTGCAATACATGCTGTTATAATAGTTGGTGCAATTATGGATGAATGTATAACTAAATGATGCAGTCCACATCCAAAAGATGATCCAATGGTCGGCCACAATCCCATCATGATAATTGTATAGACTGGTACACTAAAACTCAAAGAGAAAATATCTGATACTGCAAGAAAAGTTATGAACCAATCCGTTGACGATTCTTTGTTCATTTTGACCTGGAAAAGTATGATCAATGCGTTTCCTGATATTCCAACAATAAAGACAATGCACATAAATATTATGAGAACAGTTCGACACCACTGGGGAACAAAACTTATTAGGGTGAATGTTACGTTTACATCTGTCTCAGTGTTATTTTGTAGTATTGTAAAATTATCCGCCATTTTCTACTTCCGACAGAGTGGAATATAAACATTGAATTTTAAACTGTTTACTTGCAACGAACTCTAGCTTTATATTTGCTACATCTCTTGCTTAGTCGTATTTTCCCGCAGATTCGACCAATATTTTTTTAATCCTGTTTCTCCTTATGTAATGTAGGTTTTCTTTCATTTTCTAATGGAGAAAAAACTTTTACATGTCCTTTAATAGCATTTGGTATAACTGAACTTTCTGCTGTTGTTTAAAAAAAAATGCTATAAAACATGAAAATGACTATCACATGTATTATATCCCGTTCTCATCGTAGATAATTAAATCGGTTTCATTTAAACATGTCATTGCGTCTTTGTGTGTCCGTGTCCAATGTGCCTTATTCTTTCATTTCTGTCTATTGCTGATTGAAACGTAAAATGTCATCAAAACTCTGCCGGTCATTCTTTAAGATCGCTTTTTACAAATACTTTTGTACCTGAAGATTGTAAAAGAAAATTATAACACTTCAACTCTGCACATTTGGTGTGTTTAATGTAATATATCTGGATTTTCCGTTTTGGCGGCCATTTTGATAACCAGTTTGGATTTTTCAAATGACTCTTGCCTTTGAAATATACACTTGATGTTTAACATGTTACTTTTCTAGCAGTAAAAAAATAATATATACATAAATGGAGTTGATAAAACATGTCATAATCTCTTATCTATGGTGGCCGGCTGCGGCCATTTTAAACCCGTGAGAAATTTTATCGTTTAGCATAAAATGTCGCCAACAAATTACAAATCCGCGAGATTTGCTGTCGAGATCGTACAAAATGTCGCGGGGAACATATAAACCGCGATATTATATAACAGTTGTTAGAAACAGCAAGGAACATTTCGACTCCGGTGGCCGGTAGCGTCCATAGTTTGACTCTACATTTTATCCCTCGTTTGTCTATAACAAGTCGAGGAACAGAAAAAAAATCGCGACATTTTTTGCATTTGTTGTAGAAATTCTACAAACAGTCGAGGGTAAAAATTAAAAGCCGCGACTTTTTGTTCCTCAACAAAGGTCTCATAAAATGTCGCGGCGAGTACTAGCGAGTTTTATAGCCGCGACATTTTATGCAGACGGAGTGATTTGAATACACCTGTCCTTTTTTGCATTTAAAATTGATATGAAGTTGGTTGTAGCAGAAGCAACTGTAGCAAAAAACGTGAAATAGGCAGTAGCAACAGTAGCAGTGACAGCAGTAGGAGCAGCAGAAGCAGAAGTAGATGCAGTAGCAGCAGCAGTAGTAGCAGCAGTAGCAGAAATAACAGAAGCAGTAGCAGTAGCAGTAGTACGAATAGCAGCAGAAGCAATAGTAGCTGAAGCAGCTGTAGGATTAGCAGTAGTAGCAGTAGTAACAGAAGCTGCAGTAGGATTAGCAGTAGTAGCAGTAGTAGCACTAGCAACAGCTGCAGCAGTAGCAGCAACAATAGTAGTGTCTAAAACAGTAGTAGTAAATGCAGTAGTAGAAGTAGCTGTATCATCAGTATAAACAGTAGCAATGGCAGAAATCAGTAGCAGGAAGCAATAGCAGCAGTAGCAGGAGTAGTAGCAGCAGAAGTAGCAGTAACAGAAGTAGCAGCAACAGTAGCCGTAGTAGCAGTGTAATAGAAGCAGTACCTGCAGTATCAGAAGCAGCAGTAGCAGTAGTAGTACCAGCTGTATCAGAAGCAGCTGTAGAAGTAACAGCAACAGTAGCAGTAGCAGTACCATCAGTATCAGAAACAGCAGTAGCAGTAGAAGTAACAGCAGTAGCAAATACATGTAATTCGCAGCAGCAATAGCGGCAGAAGCAGTAGTAATAAAACGTGTACTATTGCTTCTGCTATAACTGCTGTTACCATTACTGCTGCTACTGCTGCCGATTCTGCTGCTACTGCAACTGCTACTACTGCTACTGCTGCTACTTTACTGTTGCTTCTGCTACTGATACTACTGTCACTGCTGCTACTGCGACTGCTGTTATTGCCGGATTCAAGTTTTTGTTACCGCTACTGCGACTACTGCCAATTTCACGTTTCTGCTCTAACTGCTACTGCCTATTACACTTTTATTTCTTTTTTTTTCCTACTGCTTCTACTGCTACTTAGCAAAGAGCTTTCGGTTTAAGTGTAGGTACCAAACGTGACTTTCCAGCTATTACAACGAAAGCAAGCAGGAATAAACACCGTTAAGTGACGGTATCTACTATTGAAAAATGTAATACCAAATAAATATTTTTGTAATATCTGGCATATAATAGCTTCAACATGTTAAACCGAATGCTGCTTAAACTTAGAACTAACTTTAAGAAATAAATTCAGTAAAAGCGTTTGGTAAATGTCTAACATCTGATGCAAAATCTTGGTGCCATTGAAACAATCCTTAATAGAATCTACTGATCTAAAGTATCTGCTCAAAGTGAAGAGTACCAGCAAATACTGAAAAAAAAATAGCATTTTGCAATAAAAACAAAGCATTCACAAAGCCTTCCATTGAATTCAATGTTTTATTTGATTAACTCTCCGATCCTGTTTCAAGATTTTCAGTTGAGAGTGTGAAAAGTTAAAAAATACTGTTCTTTACCTCAAGTCTGAGGACTGACAATGGAACGAAATTAATTGTAAATTTACCAGTTATAATCAATTTAAAAATCAGATTTCAGAACATGAAATTTTCTTAACTCTGAACCAAATAATTGCTTAAATGCCATCTAGATAGATAAATGTTCTGAATTATGATTCTCATTCGATCTTAAATGATAAATTCTGATTTCAAGATTGTAGCAATGAAAGAGATTTCTCTCAAACAACTTTGCAGAAACGAACATTATGTCTAACCAGTGATACAAATACAAAACGACTGTCGTTTAACGTTTGAATTGTTTACCCAATAAATGAAGGCAAAAAATCTAGTACAGACAACATTTTTATAGCTCATATGTGTAACTGCTTAGGTAAAATACTTTCCGGGATTTATAATGAAAGGAATTTCCTATCAAAACAACACCACAAGGTTGTTAACAAACATCAGAGGAAAAGACAGACAGGATTTGCAGAAGACCAAACACATAATACCATTAAATAAAGGCAAGCAGGAATCGCTACATAATCATTTTAACCTCTACGCGAATATTAATCAAGTCTGCACCATCCAGCTGTTTCGGCTTAATCAGTAGACGACTTCTGAGATCCCATGGCAACCGTGTCACAAAATGCTGCATGAAAACTACCACGTGACCCTTGCCAATCCCGTTAGCAGCTTTAAAGCTAGTGTGTAGCATCTTACCTTTTCAAATAACGGGTTGTATTGCTTTCAAAGAGGTTCAAATGGCATAACAGAAATGCAAAATGGTATGTTTTACAGTTTTATAGAAAATACTAGTTACTTGCATAATCAAAATTAAACATGCATCATAACAAAATATTTTCATTTTAATAATTGTTCCAATGTTTAAATTGACACGTATAGACAATGATTATTTTAAGCAAGATCATAACATTGTCAAAAAGAAAGTTTAAGATTATTGCATTTTAAGAGGATTAAATCTCATCATATGAATAGGCAATTTGTACAAAATTTGACTTGTATACAAGCTGAACCGATTATATCTGGATATTGGAAATATTATTCCGTTTCTATTGCTACATTTTATTGGCCATAAAATGTAAAACTTTAAACTTTTTATGTGGTACAATAATGGAGACTTTTGATAATTTTGAAATTTTGAGCGAAACAATTCTTTCTTTTTCTTCCAACATATTAACTGTACACTTCTTTATAAATACATTCATGCTGCAGTTTCTGTAAGAAATTGGAATGAAGATTCAAGTAAATAAAATACGATTTTATATTGTTGTATATTAGATAAAAGAATTAGGACAATGAATTAACACTGTTTATTTTTCACATACAATCAAGAAACATAGTTTAACTAGTCTGTCTGAATGTTGAAGGCAATGTGTGACGTTACAAATATTAAACGTATTGCCTTCCATCGACTAGACCCTAGCGGGAATCGAACATAAAAATCCAAGATTTATCTTGAAGAATATATATATTACCTATAAAAATAATTATACCTTATGTCGATATCTGTTTATACAATTCATAGAGCGTACTGTATAATATGTATAATCAAAATTTTGCGAGAATAATTTTTCACTTGATTTGATAAAAGTCCGTATTGACGCAAAAATATCGTGAAAGTGTTATTATTACTACTATAGATATCGCAAATTGAACATATATCGCATGTATTCTAGTATGTAAACATACTCTAATTTTAGATTATGACATTGTAGCCTTGGAAATTTTCTAATTTTATAGTACATATTCATTCAAATTGCTATATATCGTCAGGAGGATACACACAAAATAACAGTGTAAGTCTCATGCGATTTCATGGGTTTTTTTCACACATTGTAGCACAGGAGCCTGAAATTCTTTCCAAAAGCCACGAAAAGTCTGTATGTAGAAGTGGGGTTCTTTTTCGGCGAACGCCGTCTAAATTCGTTTTCGTTACCTATGCTACGTGACTTCAGTTTGCAAATCAAACTATTTGATAACGCATTATAGATAATTTTTAAAAATGGAAGATTTATGCAACACTCTGCCTGATTGGACGAGAGTGTCAATTTCTTTCACTCTGCTGATTGTGCAACGCTGAGTGAAATGTAGACAAAGCGTTTATCCTAAACGACGCTGTTCACAGTTTTAAAGCTAAGTTTGGCTCAGAATATTTAGCAAGAATATTGATATATCTCAAAATGATAAGTAAGTTTAATAAATATGATAAAAACCTGTTCAAATACCAACATATATCAAATTAAAGAAAGTGCTGAATACGGTCTGCGTATCACATGAATAAGGGTGTGATAAGAGTCTTTTATGTAGAGAAGTGCTTTTTAAAAGATTTTCCTTGTTACAATTGTCGTCTGTATATGAAAAGGTTTCTTGCTTTTGTGACTTATTCAGATTCCATATTAAAATGAGTACTTGTTTGCTTTGACATATTTGTTATAAGTTATTTAACTGATTTATTATATATGAATATATTTCTTTAGTATGGTATGCAAATATTGAACTCAGTTGAAATCTCTTTTATTATATATATGCTATATAATGACTGAATCTCATTACACTGAAAGGAAGGTACGCTGCATACAGTTTATCTATGTGATATGACTACTGTCAAACTTTGCTTATAAAACAGAAATATTGAAATAATTACAATTGTATGTTTTGCTTGACCTTCATTTTTTTTATAGGTGTGACGCCATTGTCCAAAGATTCATGAATAGCGAATATGCATTTGTTAAAGCAGGATCAGTTGGCCTATTTTAGAAATAAATAAAAATAATAAATAAAAAAATGCTTTAATTGATTTTTTCTAATGTATTCTAATCAAACTTGATTTGTAGCATCTTTATTAGGCCCGCAGCCAACTTTGTTCAGCTGGGACATTTGGAGCTGCTAGAGCTAAAACTAGAAATGCCTTTATACAGCGTCTCATGAACAACTAGGTGGATCTTTGTCATACTTGGTCTGGAGCATCATTATAAGGTCTCTTCCAAATTTATTTTAATGACCTCTTCTCATGAACCGCTTCATGAATCTTCATCAAACTACTGCTGTAATTATTCGTGTATGGGAAAACGAAACAAAATTGCAACCCTAAGAAACCTTTGCGAAAAATTAAAAGAGAACCATTTTTAAATTGTTAAAGTGCGGTGTTTAGTTTTGCAATTTGAAAAATGTTAGATGAAAGATGAATGTCAGATGAAAAATTCATAAACTTCTTTCCTTATTACAATTCGCCGACCATCATTTTTAAAGATATTTCTTGTTTCATATACATACTTTTCGTGGTTTTTAGATAGAATTCCAGGCTCCTGTGATTGTAGTCAAATGTCCCACTTTCTGTGCCGAAAAATATATTTATGCTTTAACCCTTACCCTAGAGGCATGGCGTAAAGCGGTTGCAATTTTACCTAGAGGGAGGAAAATGTTTGGGTGCGGTTGTTTATCCATCACTTAAGCTCGTTCCTATATTATTTTGAATTCATTTCCACGAACATGTGCATGAATCAGTTTTAAATCCTTGTTTTACTCATATTCTTCTAAAGGTTTAAGTATTTTTAACAGCATTCAATTTGGATTCAACGAGTTTTAGAATGTTATATCTTATTAGACTCAGTGTGTTAATATTATCTATAGGAAGATATTCATGGTTAATACATATTAGCCGTGTCATGAGAAAACCAACATAGTGACTTTGCGACCAGCATGGATCTAGACCAGCCTGCGCATCCGCGCAGTCTGGTCAGGATCCATGCTGTTCGGTTTCAAAGCTTATTGAAATTAGTGAAACCTTTAGCGAACAGCATGGATCCTGACCAGACTGCGCGGATGCGCAGGCAGGTCTGGATCCATGTTGGTCGCTAACCCACTATGTAGGTTTTCTCATGGCACGGCTCATAAATATTACGTCAAATAATTGCCTTTCAGTGTGCAAAATTATATCTTGATAAGATTGAGTAACGTTAATTGTATACCACATATTGTTCGCCAGGACATACGAAATGTCCTTTCAAATAATTAAAGTGGTCGTTTGTTATATATGAATGAGCTTGTCTGTGTTCAGTGGTGTGTAAAAGAAAACAAAAATTATCTAATTGCAACTCCTTTTTTAATAAGTTTTTAATTCTTAAGGTGAAACATGCTATTGGAACATATATAGACCTTTAACAAACATAAATCTGCATGACAGGGCTTATGTATTTGTCGTTTATTATCTCTCATGAACGGATTCAGACTTTCTGATTTTGGAATATTGCTTAAGGATCGTCTATATTCAGTATGCCTACCAATAGACCCGAAACTGTAATATGTACTAAATGTTTTTACATGAAACACGTACTTTCATAGAAACCGAATGATGCAACTGTCATCATTGAGCAAATTGAAATATTCGAGATGGCTGCCAAGATGGATTAAAGACGAAACCGCGACATTTTCTGTGTACATGGTAGAATAAGCACGCAAACATATTCTTAATTTAGGTAGCCGATTGCGGCCATTTTAATCGGCGATATTTTTTCTGATGCGTACCTTATAAAAAGTCGAGTTTAAATATTTAAACCTCGAGTTTTTATGCCAAGAAACGTCTCATAAAAAATCGCGACTTCTTTAAAAAATGACATTTTATGAAAATGCGAATGCACAGCGTGATTCACCCGGAACTAAAACGGGTTTTAAAAGATGTATAGGAAGCTAACATAGCAGTGAGCAGTATCAATAGCAGTATCAAAGGTACAAAATGTGAAACTTGCAGTAACACTGAAAGAATGTATAAGTAAAAGTTTATATGCTATTGGTCTCCATGCAGTAGACCAATACCATTCAGACAGGTGAAAGGGTTCTCGAAACACTTTTGTCTTACATTTCTCAATCACGTCCGCACCTTCCGTATTATACAAAATCCTGCTACATATGTTGCTTCTCTTTTCTTTTTGACTTCTTGCAAGCTCATTACTTGTAACATGCTCCAGAATAATAAAGCCGCGCCATGAGAAAACCAACAAAGTGGCTTTGCGACTAGTATGGATCCAGACCAGCCTGCGCATCCGCACAGTCTGGTCTGGATCCATGCTGATCGCTTTCAAAGCCTATTGCAACTAGAGAAACCATTAGCGAACAACATGGATCCTGACCAGACTGCGCGGATGCGCAGGCTGGTTTGGATCCATGCTGGTCGCAAAGCCATTATGTTGGTTTTCTCATGGCGCGGCTCAATTTATGATTATTTAAAATATTGGTCTTAATCCGTCTCTGTCTTTTCTATTCATTTCTTAAGAGAAGAGTTCGCTACTTCAGTCTTTCGAGTAGAAATTTTGCCAGATGTCAGGCAACTCTTGGGTGACTGGCCCTCTGATACATATAATATTCCGCCGTTGTCAGACGTATGACACGTCTTGTATATAAATGTCCAAAGATTGTTTATTCGTCGTCATGGTGATATATGCACGCCCTGACGTTGATGCAGCTAATAAGTTGGTTACAAACTGATAAAAATTGTTTGCAAATCGCCATGATTCCAGTAAGTGTGAACCGCTGGTAATTACAAAAAGAACGTTGAACAGTACTTGATGACTTGGATTGTAATCAAAGTCTTATCAAAGATGTCTTTGAGCAAACAAAAGACTTTAAAGTGTAGAAAACAAGCCAAATACAATGTATATTATTATTATGATCACTGGTGCTTTTGTAATTTGTAACAATGTTATTATTATCATCATCATTTTTTACGTTCATCAACTTACGAAAAATGTATATTAAATGAATTTTGTATTATTTACAGTTTAATGTGTACTCAATATCAAAAAAACAAGAGCTCGTAGAACACGAAATGCCCCCTCCCCCCTTCATGCATTCAGTTATTGCACAAGGAACAGAAATCATTTAGTCACTTTACACAAAAGTGCTACTGTTTTGGGTCAATATGACCTTGACCTTTGACTTACTGACCTCAAAATCAATAAGGATCATCTGCTGGTCATGGTCAACCTCTCTATTAATTTTCGTAATCCTATGACCAAGCGATCTCAAGTTATCGTCCGGAAACAGTTTAACTGTTCCGAGTCAATGTGACCTTAACCTTTGGCCTATTGACCTTAAATCAATAGGGGTCATCTACTGGATATGACCAACCTCCCTATCAACTTTCATGATCCTAGACCAAAGCGTTCTTGATTTATTACCCGGAAACCGTTGTTCCGGGTCACTGTGATCTTGACCTATGATCTCAACTTCGATAGGGGTCATCTGTTGATCATGATTAACTTCACCATCAAGTTACGTGATCCTAGGCCCAAGCGTTCTCAAGTTATTGTCCAGAAACTGTTTGACTGTTCCAGGTAACTTTGACCTGGCCCCAATTTCACGAAAAAAACTTTAGTAATTACTGCTTAAGCTATTGTTATCTAAATTTTTCTATACGAATGTATTAATAGTTTAATTATACTATGGTTAGTAGTATATTCTGCTGTACTTATTTCAGTCACGCAGATACGATATTTCTATTTAAGCACGAAATAACGAACTTAAGTATTTGCTTAAGTATATTTCTTATTTTTATACTTTATTTTCTATAAAATTCAGAATTGATGTATTTTGATCTATGAAATAGTCATGTACGGGTCCGATATAGATTAAAAGGTCAACATTGAAGATGCATAAAGGGCAAAAACAAGTATTTCAAATAACAGACTTAGCTAAGCAATTACTTAAGTTTTTTTTCGTGAAATTGGGGCCTGGACCTTTGACCTACTGACCTAAAAATCAGTAGGTGTCATTTGCTGGTCATGATCTATCAACATTCATGTTCCTAGGCCAAAGCGTTCTTAAGTTATCATCAAGAATCCGTTTAATAGTTCTGAGTCACCATGACCATAACCTTTGACCTACTTACCTCAAAATCAATAAGAGTCATCTGTTGGTCATGATCAACCTCCCTATCAAGTTTCATGATCCTAGGCCCAAGCATTTTTTGAGTTATCATCCAGAAACCGTTTAACTGTTCCGGGTCACTTTGACCTTGACCTTTTACCTACTAAACTCAAAATCAATAGGGGTCATTCGCTTGTCATGACTAACCTCCCTGTCAACTTTCATGATCCTAGGCCCAAGCTTTCTTCAGTTATCTGGAAACCGATCAACTGTTCTGGGTCACTGTGACCTCGACATTTGACCTACTAATCTCAAAATCAATACGGGTCATCTGCTGGTTATGACCAACATCCCTATCAACTTCCATGATCCTAGACCAAAGCGTTCTTGAGCTATCATCCGGAAACGAATTGGTCTACATACCGACCGACCGACAGACCGACCGACATCTGCAATATACCCCGCCTTCGAAGGTGGGGCATAACAAACGACGTTGTATTTTAGCCAAATATGCGTTTATACTGCCCTCTCAGACTTCTCCACAGTCTTAAACACTTTCGTTTGATTGCAAATTGTTCGTGTTACTTAATCTACTGAGAAAAATGCTACTTTCTCCTTAGGCCATTTGGAAGTATTTCACTCTGTCATCTAATAAGAGCTCTGTCAGGCGAGGATATTACTTACGTTCCGGCTATATCATTGTACAAAATAAAACTGATAAATTTAATCTACATGAAGGGAAGTTCATGCTATATAACAAAACCTGAAAAAAACGTGTTTTATCTAAGGTCATGAAGCATAATCAGCATATTATTCAGCACGTGAAGTTATGCATTTGGAGTTTTGTTTGATATTTCTGTCGGTCATATCGGATTTATGGTCCTTGATTCTGCCAAAAATATGCATTATATGTATACAACTTTACTCATAGACATTAAGGTATTAGGTCACTAATAGAGAACCTCCTTTTTGAAGAGTATTTAATTCATACCATAAACCTATTTTTACTGCAATTCTTAGGGGGGCGTAGGTTCAAGCCCTACTGGGACCAATTTTTTTTGGCTTATTTTCCTTTTTTCTAGTAAGATTTTACTTCTTTCAAGACTTATTATTGATTTCTTGTACAAAAATGGAAAAAGATGAATCTTATAAGCGATTTCTTGGTGATCAAAGTGAATTTTCTACTTAACAGAAGGGGTAGAGTTACACATCTTTAAAAATATTGAGTTACACGCGGGAAAAGTTCTCTATTTTGCTTTCACTCTTAGATTATATATTGTGGAAGAAAATTAGGTAGGTTTTGCGGCTGCCCTAAGGTTATTTTGAAATGGAGTAAGCAAAATTCAAAACAGAAACACAGCATTCGACCTTACTTTTTCAATGCTGAAGTATGAATTCTGTCTCATTAAATCCGTTTACTTGGGGCACAATAGAAAAAAATGACATTGACATTTTTATTTTGTTTTTTATAATTGTTTACCAATAGTTTGATGCTTCTTTTATTAAAATTAATGGTAAAATGAGTTCTCTGCAAACCTTTTGGATAGTGGCTATCACTTCGAAATTTGTCTCTACTTGAGCTTGAGAAGATGCCATAAGTTATACAAAATTTATAAAAAAAGGCACGGTAAAAGTTGTTCAAAAATTGCAAAATAGTGCATAATACGGTTACCTTTCAGAATATACCAAGCAAAGGCCATTTTGTAAACATTACTATTAGTGCTCTAATACCTTAAACTAAAAAAATTACTGAACCAAACCATGTTTATGGTCCTTGACTTAGTGAACAATATGGAAAAAGTGCTGCATGTGTCTTAAAATATTTTACCAAGAGTCATGAAATCATGTAGAAGTATCCTTCAGCATGTGAATTCGTCCACCTAAGTATTGTTTTGGATTTCGCTGTCCAAGACAGGAGCTATAGCATCCTTATGATGATACAATGTTGAAAACAATTAAACACAAAAAGTGCAAACAATCATACAGTCAAGTCTCTCCGACAGTTAGATTTTAAAGTTGGATATCTCTCGTATAATGCAAGTAATTACTTAGATGCCTGTCGCTAATTAGATACCAAGACATTCGATAAGTTATATTCCTCATCACTCCCATCCCCCGCTGAATATGTCTTTGTCAAAGTAGCCTGGTAGCAAGAACTGTACACTTGCCATATGGCGACTTTCCAGCTTAAATGGTAAAGGAAGATCCCTAGTGCCCTTCTGTGCATTATTTCATCACGAGCGGGCACCTGGGTAGAACCACCGACCTTCCGTAAGCCAGCTGGATGGCTTCCTCACATGAAGAATTCAACGCCCCGAGTGAGGCTCGAACCCACATCGATAAGGGGCAAGTGATTCGACGTCAGCGGCGTTAACAGAAGAAATCCTAATAGTTATGTCAAAAGCTACGAAACAGACGGAGCTTAAAGCTAAACCATTTTAAGCCTACGTAGTGACCCTGATCTTTGTCCTGAGCTATTTTAACATAAGCTATGCTACGAAGTCTGACCTTAACCTCGGAGCCTGGGTCTGGTTCTTGTGCACGACACGTCGTCTAATTATCAGGGGGAAGTACAGATGGGTGTCTTTCTGTGGTTTAAGTGAGAAAATTGTATTTATCGGGTAAAAATACCGGATTTTGTTGATAAAACCCTAGGGCGGATATTTTGCCAAGTATGCGAGTTTCTCATTTTACTTTGGAAATAATTCACGTGACTGTGTGCATTCTGTGATCACGCTATTTATCTCCTCTCGACAATTTACCATGAGTCTGTACCTGGTGCCGTAAAAAGAAATCGAACGCTTTCTACGAATATAAATAGGTCAAGTCCTGCTAAAGGCAATGAATAGAGACCAAAATGTTTTAAAGCTCCCCGTAAGATACTGACATCGGCTGAAAGTAGGAAACATCGGCAATAAAAGTTTCTTGCACTTGTGTTTTGCAGCCCTAAGTAAGAATTAATAATTCTGCAGCCTTGACTATCGTAAATTTTGATCTAACTTATACTGCTTTTACTAAAATTGCTTGAAAAGTGGACTTGAGCATGACTTGAGGAGGCTGCGCTTTTGGTGCGTGGCATTCCCTGTTTGATATTTTTCTTTGTTTTTTTGAACTATTTATTTTCGTATAAAGCATTCAAAAACTGTTGTCCTGTTGTGAATATTAATCAGGAACATCGTACATATGTTGTATTGTATGATTGTGTTCCATATTAATACACAAGCTGACAACTGAAATTAGATCCATCTGGTTATGTCGACACGTTAGCTTAGTGGTTGGAGCAAATGACTATAGACCGTGATAGTTCCTGTTGTGAAATTGAATTAAATACATCACACATATACTGGTAATAATGACTATGGATCGTGATAATTCCTGTTGTGAAATTAAATTAAATGCATCACACATGTTTTATTGTGTGATGACAATTTAAGCGTGTGTTCCATTTTTGATGTAAAAAGATAGAAACTAGGAATGGCAACAAATAATCAAATATTCGAGTATTCATTCATTACACGAATATTCGAATACTGTTCACTATACGAATATTCGAAAGAACCAAAATTTTCTTTCATCTAATTTGCCAAAACCCGTTTTCATAAAGACTATGCGCGAAAATGACTTCTGTATGGGCGGCGGCTACCGCTAAAATTAGTAAATATACAATTCATTCATTAACAAGTCAGTCAGTGCATAGCATTTCAACGCCATCTAGTCTAAAACTCCATGCCGTCCAATTAATTTGCATTCAGTGCATTGTATTTTGAAAACATTTCATGCAAAACTTCACTCAAAAATTCATTTAAACATGGAACGATACTTCTGTCGTTGTTCGACATGTCATTTTGTATATTAGCATGCCGAGATTGTACATCACTATGGTGATGACAGTGTACCCTGTAGTTAATACCGCTAATAGCTTACCTTTAGAATATATTGAATAGAAAATTTTCAAGACTAATGACTTGGATTTAAGTGCAAGGAAACCGGTTATATGAAATTGTAATAAGAATTCACCATGGGAAGAACTACAGATTAAAGAATTTCCCTAGACTTTTTAAGCTCAGACCTGTCAAAAGCAGCTTTTTTGTTGCCTATTAGAAATACTGAACTTTGTAGGGAAATCCAAACAATACTTTTTTGTCCTTTTGAACTAATTGTTCAAAATCCAGGAACACTGGTTAGACTGGAATACTATTAAAACGGCGTTAAACCCAAAGCAAACAAACAAACAAATGTTGGCACACTACATGTGAACAGTTTCGCATACTGTAAAATATCATCCATTATTACCTGATTCATATAAATCCCAGGTTCGTAGTGTGTGCTATTAACCGGATTGTAATTCAACACTAAATTTTGTTTGGACAAAGTCACAACTGAACAAATACGAAACATTATTTCTGATGTCATGTAATAAAACACTTAATGGCGTGTCGGCCAATATTCAAAACTATATGCTCTCTGTCATTGCGTTTGACTATTGGCAGGCTAGTCATTCAGTAAGTGTATACTATAAAGTTGAATCACTGTTATTATCACAAGGCCAGTGACTACTATACAAAGGTCGAGCCATATCTCTCTGACGGATGCAAGAGATCATACGAGGGAATAGTACTATAGAAAGACACATTTTCATGTTAAAGCGTTTTCTGTGGTTGTTAAATAAAAAGATTTTGTTTCTGTCTAATTTCTTGAGGTACTTTCCATAATGATGGTATATACATTTGCTTCTCTTTTAGCATCGTTTAATTCTTCATAGTTAGATTGAAGTCCAGTGTATTGGTAATCTTTCCTTTTACAATCGTCCAATTTGTCATATTGTACGGGGTTTTCATAGTCTCTAACTGATCCTGAAATTAAAGCCCTAATATAGTGACTTCTTTTCAAACAAAGCATTTTAGCATAAAACACGAAAAACTGAAACCGTCTGATTTCTCTGTTCTATGAGAAATGTCTTGAAAAATCCGATTAAAAATTTACAGAATTGAAACTTTTCTCAAATACTACAGCTTTATAAAGTTTAGACCACGTCATATCTAATTCAAACATTTTACATAACACATTGCACATCTTCAAAATAAAACATTTTATAAAATTTACGAGTTGCAGTTATCTATAATTCACGGTGTCCCGTTAAGGCTGTCACCTCCGGTACGCGCGATACCACAGCAATACGATGACACGATGTTGTGGTGACGACACAAGAATACGATAACACGATGATGATGGAGAGATGTCACGTTTGGTGATAAAGCGAAGACAAGATGGCGATTGAGTGAACGTACTGTCACGATACGAGTTATATGACCCAGGGAAGTGCCTACGCCTTTAGTAACTTGAACAATGAACGCTAAGGTGACAATGTCTTAGATTAGCTGACAAACGATGTAGAATGTCCTTTGTTAAAACGTACAGCTAGTGAAACCATATATCTTACATATAAAATGTTCCTCTGACTACCTTGCCTAATTGATCAATGATTCGTAAATGATTTCTATTCGGAGCTAAATTGCAGGGATCAGGCAAATTATTAAATATTGCAAACTAACAATCTTCAATTAACGATAATCAGCTCAAACTCCTATAGGCTTGAGATTCTATATATTTGACTGGTCTTTTAGTTGAAGATTCCGTCAGACAATGTTTTGAATCAACAACATACGAGTCCTATCGCATAGATGCTCATAAGCTGAGCATCAATTTAATTGAAGCTGTAACTCATTAAGATTGCCCTGACTCCTGGATGCTCAGCGCCTATATGCTATCACATATAGCATTCAACTACCAAGTAGGTACATTGTATAACCCCGATGCCTTAAGTCAGAGCGACGATGGTGATAATACGATAGCACGATAGTGATGAGGCGTATACCCGATGACGAAGATATGAAGTAATATTGCGTCTTCATCTTCGTGCTGTCATACATTCAATCCATCTCTATCGTGCCTTCACGCCACCACTGTCGCGCTATCATATTTCGTGTCATCATCATCGTGTCATCGTGGTACCTGAGGCGACAGCGATAGCACGATGGCCCTAACTGGACACCCAGCGGTAGGATGATGACCCTAACTGGACACCCAGCGGTAGGATGATGACCCTAACTGGACACCCAGCGATAGCACAACGGCCTTAACGGGACACCGTAAAAATAGTACACATTTCATACCTGCTTCAGGACGGACATTCCCCCTACCTTGCATACGGTGGTCGTTATAGTAAATGTGGTAACCCGTTTGCACGCCCACTTCGCCAGAAACATTAGATGTTTCTCCTGAAATAATAGGTGTTAAAGATATTATTTTGCTGTTAGAAGTTAATTCCCACATTCCCTGTATAACAACTGAACATAACCTTTTATTTCAACATTGTTTTAAGTTTCATTTAATAATACATGTATGTGTATAAGCATTTATCAAAACCTATGAAAGGTATTTTTTAGACTTTTAATTACAAGGAAGGTAGCGAGTTATGTGTTATCGGGTGATATGGTAAATCAGACCATGATACTATACTGGATTTTTTTCGGTCATGTTATAATCAATACTGACATCTGAAGGTTATATCAGATTCATTTTCACAAATGAATCTTTCAAAATTCAGTATAAGAAATAATACGCGATATTACATGTATTATCAAAATATTAATTCAGATACTACAGTACAGCCTCTCCAGAGCGGCCCTCTCTTATGCAAAAACCTCTCTATAACAACGTCATCAAAATTTCCCTAAGCTGAAATATACTATCAAATTTACCTCTCCAGAGCAACAACCTCTACATAACAGTCAATATTTGAATCTCCCAAAGGGCCAAAGGGTGTTGCTCTACAGATGTTGCACTGTAGTTTGCGAACACATTTTTGACGGGATATAGAAGTGTTGACTTTTACGGTGGCATAAAACGATTTATGACATTAAATTGGCTAATGTCAATTTTCGTAATTTTGACTGATTCATTGGATTTAACTCTGAATATACTCGTATAAACTGGTTGGTTACCAATCCTTACCTTGGCCTAGATTTGATATATACACATTCTGTTTAAGTATGGTTGAGAGAAAAAAAATAGTCCAGTAATTCACGACACACTATCATTTCATTGCAATTTTGATGAATTTTATGATCGTAACACTAAACGGTATTTGGTCTGACAGGTTATCAAATTTGGCTTAGATTTGAAAAAGATACACATCCTGAGTTTCAAAATAAAAATCCAGAATTGACCGGACAAGGTCAATAATCGCACTTTAGAGGAATTCAAAGGCCGTAACTCAAGAGATACTGCGAAACGGAAGGGGAAGAAGCATTTTATAGAAATATTTCGATAGCAAAATACAATACATATCGTAGCCCTGACCAACCTATAAACCGGGCCAGTCTATTTTATAGGTACAATAACACGGTTGACCCATTTAAACGAGTTGTAAAAATGCTTATTTTGTGTCCGTTTGTTTGTTTTGGGTTTAACGCCGTTTTTCAACAGTATTTCAGTTATGTAACGGCGGGCAGTTAATTAACCTAACCAGTGTTCCTGGATTCTGTACTAGCACAAACTTGTTCTCCGCAAGTAAGTACAAACCTCTCAACATGAATCAGAGGTGGAGGACGAATAATTCCGGACACAATGTCTTTTAAAAAATTGTCACGTCAGGAAGTAACGTATTGTAACGTATTGTAACACCCAAATCTATATTTTGCGTTTTGCGATTCGAATTTATTTTGCAATTCAAGGTATAATATATCTTACAGTGATAAGACTTTTCAGAAAAAAAAATATTGAGGATATTTTAGGCATTAACATTGAACAATTCAGTCTGTTCAAGTTCAATGCTTCAAGATCTACATTGAACCGCGATACGGGGCCTCCGTGACCGGGTGGTTAAGGTCGCTGACTTCAAATCACTTGCCCTTCATTGATGTGGGTTCGAGCCTCACTCGGGGCGTTGAATTCTTCATTTGAGGAAGCCATCCAGCTGGCTTACGGAAGGTCGGTGGTTCTACCCAGGTGCACGCTCGTAATGAAATAATGCACGAAGGGTAACCTGGGGTCTTCCTTCACCATCAAAGCTTAAAAGTCGTCATATGACCTATAATTGTGTCGGTGCGACGATAAACCCGACAAAATAAATAAATAATGAACCGCGATATAATTTCGAAAAGATGGTAATGTTTTTGCCAGTATCATGAACAGTAGCAACTGAGCAATGTTCAGGAAGCAGCATTCACAGTATCGTGAACAGTAGCAACTGAGCAGTGTTCAGGAAGCAGCATTCATGGTATCGGGAACACTAGCAACTGAGCAATGTTCAGGAAGCAGCATTCACGGTATTGTGAACACTAGCAACTGAGCAGTGTTCAGGAAGCAGCATTCACGGTATCGTGAACACTAGCAACTGAGCAGTGTTCAGGAAGCAGCATTCACGGTATCGTGAACACTAGCAACTGAGCAGTGTTCAGGAAGCAGCATTCACATTATCGTGAACACTAGCAACAGAGCAGTGTTCATGAAGCAGCATTCACGGTATCGTGAACACTAGCAACTGAGCAGTGTTCAGGAAGCAGCATTCACGGTATCGTGAACACTAGCAACTGAGCAATGTTCAGGAAGCAGCATTCACGGTATCGTGAACACTAGCAACTGAGCAATGTTCAGGAAGCAGCATTCACGGTATCGTGAACACTAGCAACTGAGCAGTGTTCAGGAAGCAGCATTCACGGTATCGTGAACACTAGCAACTGAGCAGTGTTCAGGAAGCAGCATTCACGGTATCGTGAACACTAGCAACTGAGCAGTGTTCAGGAAGCAGCATTCACATTATCGTGAACACTAGCAACTGAGCAGTGTTCAGGAAGCAGCATTCACAGTATCGTGAACACTAGCAACTGAGCAATGTTCAGGAAGCAGTATTCATAGAATAAAAATACTACCAACTGAGCAGCATTCACAGTACAATGAACACTATTCAGTGTCAGTAGTTCCTAGAGCTGTGAAGACTTAACACTGAACGTAATGAATGGTCAGTGAAACTTTTCTACACAGTGTGCTAGAGACCTGCCCACGAAGTATTTCTAAACTGCAAAGGGACTTGAACAAAATATGTGACCGGTCAACCATATCTACGCATCATTGGAACATCCCCTTCTCTAACGAAAAGGAGCGATTTTTTTGCCAACCTACCATATCCCTGCCAGGGATAGGTCATCAGTATTTTCAGCTAGTTTACATTTACTGAACAGCAAAAGAAACTATCCAGATGTATAACTGTTTTCTTTTTAATAAAACACTAAATTCGACTCGTTTTCTTACACATTACACCTGAAGAACTTTACGTGTTGAATTTTAAAAAAATCGATCAACTGTGATATCAGTAGTCCCACAATAGCCGTTTTGCAGTTCTGGCTATATCATCTGCGCGTCTCTTGCATTGTAACATCCCGATTGCGCACTCGCACTGAATTTGATTCAGTAGTGCTATGCAACCAACAAATTTTTTTTAAGCTTAATGCTGTATTTAGAGTGAGTCAATCATTAATGTTTCCAATGACAATAAAATTTCACAAAGAAACACCATTTTGTATAATGAAACACAAGTCCATTAACCGGAAAACAGAGATTGCTAAACTTTGAACTGAATGTTACTTTAACAATAATACGGATTTGCGAAAATTCAGCGTGTATTTTTCATTCTAATGCTCTCTGGTCAGCTGTTCATTGGTAGGTGGAAGTTGTGTGTATTGATGTATTTCTGCAGTAGAATCACCCGGCATCTCGTATTGTAAAGGGTTTTCATAGTCTGATGATACTGGCCCTGAAAGAGATTGTTGTTCTATTTATTGTTTAATTACCTGACCTAGTGTGTATTTAGGGAATAATCTTATGCATCGTTTGATGCCAACTTAAGAAGGGTGTGACATTCACAAAAGTTTGTTTTGGTTTCAACCTAATGGATAGTGTAATTTTTCTCGGTTAAATTAGGTTACATTTTGACACCTACACAAATATATCAGAACTTATTAATTGCACACATCTAAACACACTATTAGGAATGTTTTATGAATGGCACTTATTGAATTAATAAAAGTGTTAAAATTCTTACTAATTACAGAACATTACATACCTTGAATATTACGATTGTTAAATTCTGCATGATATTCCGTTTGCACATCACACCTTCTACCTCCTTTTGAGGAAACTTCAGATCTTCTGGCTGTAAATTTCATATTTTATTTTTAGTAACAGTTCTCTGAATTGTTGGTTTCTGTCGTCTCTTATTAGTTATATCTAAAAAAAGAAGAACAGACCTAAGTACCGAAACTAGATTAGAATTAAATCAAGTCTGCTTTTTCTTTACTCTGTTGCAGTCTATGCTTCCAAATGTTAGAATTATTTATAATTACAACAACAGTCTTCAAATGTCATGTGGCCTTCGTAAAACATCTACCAGTACTAAGATACAATGTTTTTTTTAAATATTATTTCTGATACTAAGGAATCAGAGTGTTCATTTAATGTTATTTTGTAAAAAAGGTTTCACTTATGCTAGGGGCACGAGGTGTGATGCACTTCTTCACCTCCTTTCATGAATAGACCAGATCACAAGCAGGTCTTATATGTTTTGCTATATTTCGTTCAATACTACAAGAGGATCTTACTATAGACTTTATATAGACCCGCCAAATAAGAGGAAAGAAAACTACTGTTACTATTGTTGAAGTGTTTCATGATTTATGTCGCTGACTCTGAATCAGTTACCAGTTACGCTTCACTTTTGTTGGTTTGAAGTCCCGATTGGGTTTTAGAATTATTTCTTGTGAAGAAGTCATCTAGCTGGCTTAGGATATCGATGGTTCTATCCAGGTGGCTATCATAGCCTGCATTAATATCTGGAGGGGCATCTGTTGTTTTTTTATCCCACCTAAACCAGCTAGAATGATGCCATACGAACTATAACTGTGTCAATGAAAAGCTAAACCGGACCTAGCCAACCACCATCATGTGCTTCACGCCAAAAGCGTGCTAGGATATAAGAATTATAAATATCAATAAGGCTATTATAATTGTACCTTGATCTGGGATGATGTATCCGGCTCGAGTGGATTTTGCTTGGATGGATCACACGACGCGCGCAAGCACCGGGTGTACTCCGACCTGGCAGAATGCACGAGAGCCAAATACAAATTCCAGATCAAGCTACTGTTATATAATGTCCCATTAATTACATACCTTCACCTTTTTGCTTGTTGTTTTGTTATCGAAAAAAAAACTTCAATTTTCATCGATGTTATTTATAACTGAGTGTAGTTTTTGTGTGTGCTATTTGTAGAACTTAACAAAATTAGCCAGGCAACATTCAAAATAAAAGGTTCAATACGGATTATTTTCTGCCTGTTTGTATTTACTTGTGAAATATATGCTGTTTTCTCGGCAGAATTTATAATAAAACATAGTATTACTTACAGTCGCACAAAACAGCATGTCAACAAGGGATCACACTGCTTTGGAAGGTGCACAAAGGTAGACAGTTAGTAAAATCCAAAGAAATAACAATCCAACTGAGAATCAGATTAATGTGACGGAAAATTGACTCCTTTATGGAAAACTATGAAGTGTAAAATAATTATTTCATACTTTCAATATAGTTCTGCGATTTTTTTTCCATCATTCTGTGCGTGTAATCGTTTTTGTCTGTGAAGATAAAAAAACATGTCCTTAAGTTTGAACATATTTTATATTTTCTCATACATTGATATACACTATTATCATGCAGAGCATTCGAAAAGCCATGGTTTTGTACAATGGATAAATAAAAAGTGTTAAAGTGAAAAGAAACGTAATGGCATGGAAGTTGCTATTTCGTATCGGCTGCAGAGCAGAAGCCTTATTTGATTCCTTATTCTTAAAGTAACCAAAATTGTCAAGAAAAATATTCCAGTCTGTTAGAAGCGTGAATAAGAAATCAATTAAAACTATCTCTCCCTTTCTCCCTTTAGTTAATAGTTAATAAATTGCAAAAGAGTGCTTGCCTCAAGTGTCTCTTCATAAGCAAAACACTACCCACCACGATAAGAGAAAACAAAACTGTTCCTACTCCCACACCAACAAATGTTGCGGTGTTGGATGAATGTGTATAGCATCATGTGATTTTTTCGATGGGACTGAAGTTATATAATCAAACCAGATGTTAGGAGATTTTAAAACTACTGCAGATTCCTTAAGATCGCTAGTGTTTTCTTTCCGAGTTAAAATAACAAGAAAAACAATATTTTCTGTCTGTACATGGCCATCTCCATACTGATCGTACTTATCTTGTTGAACTGTACATCTCATAAGAAGGTTGTTGAAGGCTTTTGACATTGTTAGTTGTAGGGTAGATGTGCGGGTATAACTACAGGTGCTTGACTGGTATACTGGAGTTGTAGATCTAGCTTTACTTGATGCGTTAATAGCATTTGATGTATTATTGTTTAGATAGTAGAACCAGCCTAGGTTACCAAATGGCATGTTACCAACATCCCCAGAGCAGGTGAATACAACAGTATCACCCTCTTCTAAGTTAGTACTTGGTGAGAAAGAAAGAGAACCATCTTGCAAAAACAATGGTGTTGCTGAAAACCATAACAGTTCATTTCGCAAATGTCCAAAAAACAAATCGATTTTTTATGAGAATATATTATTGGTCAGGCAATGTAATTTATTAATCAGGTATTGTTGCTGTAAGGTATGTGACACACAATATACATTTAAAGCATATCCAAAGCAAAAGACGTTCATGAGAAGTATTTGCGTTTGCGATGTCAGCATACCGAAGGTGTTATTTGTCATAAAAAGTCGGACAAGAAATTCTCGTTTCACACATATTTTTCTTGTCTGGCTAATGACTAGATTTTTTTTTATAAAAAAAACAATTTCTTTAACATGTAATCCGACTTGATCTTTCATGGTTCTAATAATCTAAGTTTGATTTGAGAAAAAAAGGACAGAATTATCAAAAAGATTAATAGTTATTTCTCAGAAGTAAATGTCACTTCCGCTGTTTCTTTAAACGTTTCTTAGATGCATTGTTTGTATAATCAATTAGGAAATTAAATTTACATCTTCAAGAATGAGTCATTTTGAACACTTGATGCCGAGTTTTGTAAGCACATGATTCATTTATTTATCACTTGGGATACGCCCTTGTTTGTTATCAAATATCTTAACTCCAAACAATAATTATATCAAGCAATAAAACAGTATTATAAATCTCAAAAAAAAAGCTTAAAAAGTAAACACCTGAATATTTGAAAACACATTATATTCTTCTTGAATAAATCACTAAAATCTTTAAAAATGTGATTATAGTTACCTTTAATAACTACAGTAGAAGTTTCCTCGACATTCTTGTTTGTTCCGTCAGTGTAAATCACACTCCATTTATATGTAGCTTTATCATCACACTCTATTTTGTTGAATACCAGTGTTGCTGTTCTACTTTCAACCGTTGGTTTTGTTGCCACTGTCCTCGATTCCAGTGAAGTGTCTGTATAAGTTACATTAAGAGCACTCGAAGGGTTCTGAAAAGTTACTATTGTTGTAAAATCTGGATCTGACTCCCGCTTCCTCATCAGCTCAACAGAATACAACTGTTCTAGCGGACCGATTGTGTATGTACATGAGAGCGTAAACGGGTTGTCGCCCAAAATTGCTTTGTCAGCACTCTGGTAAACACCGAATGTGAGTGAATATACATCTGAAAACGTATTAAATAAATCATTTAAAGGAAAACTAAATACATATCGAAAGTATAACATTAACTTATATTTTGGGCATACAGTTGTTTTACAAAGGTGATGCCTGCCTGCATTTAAGTTACCCAAATTGGTTAATGCAATAGGGATATCTGACTTTTAAGAAATAAAACCAATTTAAATAATGAATTCATCTGATACTTTACTCCTATTACGACGTGATTGTTTACTTAAAATGGATGTCATATGGTACCTTATTCCAAATATGATTCAGAGAAAGTGTTTTAGAATCCTATTGTAAAGTTGTCTTGACATTTGGCTTTGAAAAACTTGGACATTATGCATAATGAAAAAATGTGTCCAAACCAGGATGGCAAATTGTTGTTTTGTTTTGTTGTGCAATTATAGTCACATGGCGACTTTCCAGCTTTGGTGATGGAAGAAGAACTCAGGTGCCCCTCCGTGCAATATTTTATCACGGGCGGTCACCTGGGTAGAACCACCGATCTTCCGTAAGCCAGCTGGATAGCTTCCTCACATGAAGAATTCAACGTCCCCGAGAGAGCGGAAGGTAAATTGAAACAGGCAAGGTCAGGATTAACACTTCGAGTCTACGGTAAAATTTTCAAATGATCAAAGGACTTCTAAGTAAACGAAAAATAACGTTAGTATAGTCAGCTTACGTTGAACTCATCGCACTTAGTGTCGAGTTTAGTGTCATACACAAACCTTTACACGTTCTTTGTATTCAGACAGAAAATTCGGTCATAAAGTTAGTACAATACTATTTCTGATCCATGTATTAGAAGCATTCGGAAACACACCACACTCACCTGTAATGAGAATCATTGATGAAAACAGCAACATTCCATAAAACAGATGTCTACAGTCCATGTTTTCAACGACATAAATAATACTACGTTAACCGTAATATGGAACGCCTCTATATGGTGACTTTCAATTTGATGTGTAGATATAACAATTTTATCAGTGCATATATTGATCTGTAACGTATATTTATCAATTTATGTTAATTGATACAACAATGGGGAAATAATATTCAAAAATTTTAGACAGAAACAATTTTTGTTGTGTGCATTTATTAAATGGTGATGTACATTATTGAATATTTATTAATATTTAACACTTTGCCAACGCCGTTAAATTGTATGAAGGAACAAAGTGTTATAGACGTATTTGTGCATAAGCAAATACAATCAAACATAGACGTGGATTAAAATCAGTCACGGAAGCCACTCTATTGAATGTCCCAACAGTCACCCCAGGTTCCAAGTGTCCAAAGCATCTTCATTCTAAGCATCAAATTAGTATTGTATTAGCGTTTTCATAAAAAATAACGTTCGATATTTGACGGACATGATTGCCTGCATTAGCAAGTAAAGTCATCCATACATGTGAGTATAAATCAGCACAGTGCCTTAGCCTTCGCAATAGCCCTTGAAAAGTCTTGCATTCTTACTTGACTTCTTATTGTTCTGATTGTTCAGGTACAATGTAGATTCATAGTTCCTAGTGCATAACTTAATTGTGTGATAATGTAACGTTTCTGGGATATTATAGCTGCTTTGTAGTCTTTAGGCCTGTAATAAATAGTAAACATATTTTAAACAGGTCTTTAACTTATGTATGACTTTTGAGGTCAAAACTAAAGAAAAAGTTCAAGTAATTTGTCACATTGGCGTTGTTTCTCCGATTCCGTCTGGTTTCCTCTTGGTTCAGCTGGGCCTATTGGAAAGAAGCTTCAACACTTAATTGGTAATCTGTGCAACCTAAATAACATATTGTTTTCTAAAAAGCAATTTTCGTTTTATGTTTTATTTCAATTATTTTAAATGAATTGTAACATCTTTTGTTTCGACTCCCGCGAGATTCTGGCGTTTTCATTGGTTAAAAGTTTGTCACATAGTGACCCCCTATATATGTATTGAGGGTCAGTAGATTTTCGTGTTGTTATATGCTGAAATAAGTGGTTGGTAAAACAAATCAATTATTGTATCCCCGAACAACGAAGTTGCAAGTGGGTATACTGGTTTCAAGTTGTCTGTCGTCTGTCTGTCTGTCTATCTGTCCGTAGACACAATCTTGTGCGGTCCAACTCTCCTCATCCGCTTGACACAATTTAATGAAAATTCACACAAGTGATTAGTAATAAAAGTAGTTGTGCACGGTGCATGTTAGGCTCTTTCAGAAAAAAAGCAGACTTACGGGACTTTGTTCTTGTTACTATACCATAAACATAGAGTCTGCATTTGCAATATTGTGCACTCCTAATCTCCTGAATCCATGAACACAATTTGATGAACCTTAACATAAGTGATAAGTACCAACCTTACTTGTGCATGGTGCATTTAGGTCCTTTCCAAAAATATTCTGTACAGTTATGGTACTTTCTTTATTCTTACTATACTATACTATATACATAGAGTCTATATACATACAGTCCACATTATTATGCAATATTGTTTGCGTCAAATTGCAATGTACTGCATTTCATGCTGCAAATATGGCCAGATAAATAGCTTAACACTGATAGTAGGTGGTCTATGAATGTGCACATCAACTTCTGCATACCAAAATGTTCGTCAGAATCTGTAGCTGTCAGAACTGCCTAATGCCAGTTTCTATTCACTGGGCAAAGCCCTCAAAATTCAAGATGGCCGCCAAGATGGCCGCTGATATATGAAAAGCATTTAACTGTTGTAAATTCATTTTGAATTTTTTTAATATTTTTAAAGTTATATTTGTAAACTTATATGCAAAAAGTGATATGAAATAAAACGTTTTGACTATTTTTATACCAATTTTATATGGACTAAAATGTGATGAATACCATTTTCTTGAACATACGGACAATATACTTTGTTTGTGTGCTTCCGTTTACTGTTGTTCTTTACACTATGCAATCCCGAGTTGAACAAGTGATAATAAATTGTAATAACATTTTTATTTTGTTAAAGAGTACATCTAAATTTTGATAACACACATATATAAGTTGGTGGGGTAATTCAATATTAAATTAAAAAAAATAAATAAGAAACGAATTAATAATCATCTTTTGTAATGTAAACATCCTACTATATATTGTCATTATCAAACCAATGAAAAGTACAAAATATATATTTAGACGACAATGTAAAACTATAAAGTTTATTGTTTAAAAATGACTGCCAATATGGCTGCTACAATGTTTTTGCACTGATTAATATAATATACTGACAACAACTCCTTTATATAATATGCTTTAGCTTGTTGATTTCCTTGGGTTATATCAGTCGTACATCAGTTGCTTATTCAATGCATTGTGATTTATAGTAGTCTGTGGCAAATTGTAATCCTGTGATATTTTTTCCTATATTTTGCAAGTAATGTTTTTATGAAAGCTTTATAAGAGCTTAGGTTGTTCGTACGTACGAACAAATGTGGCTGTTACAGAAACTGTTCAGATCTTGAGCATTTTTCACGTGCATTAAGTCCCAAGATTTGTTCGTACGTACGAACAATTATTCCAAATGCATATGTTGAACAGATTCGTTTCAGTTCTCACATTTGTTCGTATATAGGAACATCCTAGGCTGTTTTAGAAATTGTTTGGATGTCTGAACATTTTTCAAATGTATACAGTGCCCAGATTTGTTCGTACGTACGAACAAAAAACCATTTTGCACTTACAAATATTTTTCAGCTCTCAAATTTGTTCGTACGTACGAACAAAATGTCAGAACTAAAAATTAATCTCTTGCAAACAGTCCCTGGATTTGTTCGTGCGTATGAACAAAATTCCAAATTCCATTTTCAAATATTTTTCAGTTCTCTCGAACAAAGCCAGGCTGTTCGTACGTACGAACAAATTATTGTGAGAAATGAAAAAGAATTTTAAATTTTGGAATTTTGTTCTAGGTTGTTCGAACAAAATATCAGAACTGAAAAATAATACGTAATATGGATTATTTTTCGTACATTCTTTTTCGGTTCTCACATTTGTTCGTACGTACGAACAATTCAGACTAATATGGAAATTCTTTGAATTTCTTTGACATATTTCAAATGAATACAGTCTACAGGTTTGTTTGTACAAACGAATATAAAGTGTCAGAACTGAAAATTACATTGTTGCATACAGTCCCTTGATTTGTTCGTACGTAAGAACAAAATTCCAAATTACATTTTCAAATTCTGTTTCAGTTCTCTCATTTGTTCGTACGAACAAACAAATCCAGGCAGTGTGAACGTACGAACAAATGAAACGAAACGTAAGAAATCAAAAAGAATATTTTAAGCAATTTGGAATTTTGTTCGTACGTACGAAAAAAAAACTGGGCTGTTCGAACAGAATGTCAGAACTGAAAAATAATACGGAATATGGATTATTGTTCGTACGTACGAACAGCCAGGATTTGTTCGTACGTACGAACAAAATTCCAAATTGCATTTAAAAATGTGAGGAATGAACAAGAATTTTTAAGCAATTTGGAATTTTGTTCGTACGTACGAACAAATCTGGGCTGTTCGAATATAATGTCAGAACTGAAACATGATACGGAATATAGATCAAAATTCCAAACTGCATTTAAAAATGTGTGAAATGAACAAGAATTTGTAAATTTAATTTGGAATTTTGTTCGTACCTACGAACAGATTTTGATTTCCTGTTGCTGTGGTCTTCGATTTCTTCAATGTTTGCTGTGATTTTCACCGGTAAAAACTCCATATATCGGCAAAAAAGAGGGACAGACCTGAAGAGCCTCTTTTATTCCGGAAGCAGATTTATGTGATACTAGTTAAGAATTCCATTGGTAACATTTGTTTCGGTCATCCGTGTGGCAGCCATCTTGAATTTCAAAATGGCTGCTATATTTCAGTTAGTTTGCCCTTATATATTCAATCTAGCCTTCAAATAAACCTGTTTTTCTAATTAAGAAATGGAAATTTATAGTTCTAAATAGTAAAGGATTGTATTTATAAGGTATCTTTAAAGTTTTAATAAAGTATTGATTTTATATATATAAAAATATAATTTTCAAATGAAATTATAGGTATAAAATCGTCTTGTTTATACATCTAACTATTTTTCTATTATTAAATGGTAAAATGTGGTTATTCTTTAAAAGAAATAGTATATTTATCCAAATACATGCTTAAGACATTCATCTTAAACATAGTATTAATTATTTAAAGACATTGTATTTATAAATCTTAATTGACAGATGTAGAAAAAATCCTTGCTGCAAAATTGTGTAAGAAAACACAAATATGGATAATGGTGATGAAATCAGAGTTGTTATCTGATTTTCTCTTCATTTAAACATTATCATTGTAACTTTAACATTCTTTACTTATAAGAGTTCAGATTTTCCAAAGTCTAATACAGGAAGTCTGCTACTGTAACAAATGAAATATGATAGTGTTATAAACTAGGATACTGTTGTAGAAGGCAACATAAATCAGCACAGTTTTGAGTTACTTTTAAGAATAATAGTAAGATATATTTATTCTTTATTATAGTCTCAATTACATACAATACAATAATACACAAAACAGAAATATGTACATGTAAAAAATATGTATGTAACCATTCTGATTTAGAAATATTAGAGACTTTTATATTTCTCTCATTTCAAATATCTCATAGATAAAACCATCGTTCATAATAATGTTACATATTACATATATGTTACAGATTAAACCTAAGGAGCATTTGCTAATCTATCAGTAAAATAAAGTTAAAATAACTTGGATAAAACACTGAATTTCAAAATAAGCACTATTGTGCATTTAAGAAACAGTTTAGAAAATCAAATATCACCCCGATAAGATCGAAGATGAACTGATTAGCAACAACTTCTTAGAAGCATATGAAATGAATATATAGATAAAAGAGAGGAAAATGCGTTATTTACAAATATATGTAAGACGTCGTCTTAAAATACTGTAGCAGGCTTTGACAAAATTTCTAATCATCAATGGGGCTGTGAGTAGAAATACTAATTGATCTATTTTAGACATAGAAAGAAAGTCATAGTTTACACTTACAGCTTTATCAAATAATGACTGTCTTAAATCATCATACAGATAACGATCCCCTCCAAGTTTCACCGAAACCCAAGATGTAGTCTACAAATTTTTTTGCTTCTTTAAATCGACCCCTTTTGTGATGTTCACACGCCTCGCTCAGTACTGTACTAAAGGAATTCGACATGTGTTGAATACCGCTGAGCTATTTTCCATCTTGTTTATCTAGGTCAGAGCCATCCTTTCACACCTTTATATATGCAAAAAATTAAAAAAATTATAAATTCGGTCTCAAAACATCCCCCTGCGGCATGCCATTTTTTCCATTTCAACACAGTGGGGCACCGCCTTGCAAAACGTCAGTGACAAATCATTTTTACTGATAAAGGTGTCAATTTAATGTCTTTTTTTTTATACCATTTCCAAGAAAGCATTTAACGTTGGGTCAAAGTTCATTCCTATAGAAATATTAGGACCAAAGTTATCCTGGAACTCACACGTCTGCCAGGTTTTAACACCCGTTAATTTCTAACTCCATCTTACTTCTTCATTATGACAACATCTGCAGAAACAAATTCAGCAAAACGAACCTTTACCTCCATAAACACCCCGATTTAAAGGGGGGGGGTCCTTTTTTTTCTCTTTTTTCTTTTTTCCCGACAAAAATCACTCTAAAAAACCCTACCTGCCCACACAAACATCCTTTGCAATCCAACTTTTTTTCAAATCCCATTTTGGTGTTGCTATGTTTAATATTATCATCATCAGCATCATCATCATTGTCATTATTATTATTATTATTATTATTATTATAGTTTGTACAAAATAAGACATTTTACCTTTCAGCGATCTCAACTACTGATTGTACTCCTGGTACCGGTACAACATGTGAAACTTTAGACTCCAATGCCGAATGTGTATCCGCAACATCAAAGTGTTCGTGTAAAGCTAATTGGAAGAGCAATGCGGCCGACGACGCATGTGTAAAGGGCAAGATATCGCTTTTTCAAATTGTTCTTTTGCTTTCCTGATAATACCTAAAGAAGACTTTCCGTTTCTGTTGAAGTGTTCTATGCTCTTTATTATTGCCAATAAGTCTGATCTATTTATTCATCGCACACACGCTATCCAGTTTGTCACATAGTAATACACACGAAAACGATTTTGAACAAATGATGCATTTTAGCATGTTTCGAAGTACATGTACTGTATATGAATTGTGAGATTTACCAAATAACCATACTAGGATCCTGTTTAATACCTAACTACTAATTTTTTTCGACATAGGTATAGGTTATCTATTAGTAAGGAAACGGTAAAACTTGTCTGACCGTTTACCATTTGATACTACGTGTGTCGCTTTCAGAATGTATTAGAATGTACATTTCATGACATCATTTTACATAGTAACGTCATATTTACGTAATGTATATAAGGTTCATGCATCAATGGCATGATAATGTTGATATACTAAAATTTGATTGATTATATTTTAATTTGCTGATTTTATATTTTCTATCCTAAAGCATTGTACAAAGAAAATTTAGCTATTTTAGAGAGGCAACTTATTTCGCGTCTATTTAACTCTGTAGTAAAATTCTCTCAAAGGTAACAGTCAAACTGTCCTTTAATCACAACCTTTAAATGTCATCTTTATGTATATATTCACAGCATACATTCTCTTTATTTGTAGTTGTGGGAAGCACCTGTGGCAGTGATACAGATTGTTCTGGTGTTTCCAACACGATGTGTGACACTACATGCAAATGTAAAGGAGGGTACAAGACAGCAACCGACACAGAGACATGTGCAAAGAGTATGTTCTATAGATTCTTTCTTTTCCGTGTCTAGATTCGGGTATTTCAACCCACGATTCAATTTTGCGTCAAGATATAGTATCTTTTACGCCAATATACGCTATTCTTCGTTTATTTTTTATATTATTTTTGTTTTTCGCGTCTCGACGTGATACTTTTCACGTCAAGATTCTGAACTTTTGGCGTTCCGCCAATGTTTGTTTTGTATACGTCGCGTTTTGTTTTCACGATGAGTTATGTTTAAGAGTTCCAAATTTACGGAATACCTTTTAAGCGGCATAAAATGATGTTCAATCTGACATGAAATGTTAGATTAAGCTGTTGAACTTGTATTATTACCTGCAAATATTTGGATACAACATCATTGATTTTCGAACAAATCTTACTCTTGTTTTGTCTGTTCATTCAAGAACATAAAACATAGGCACGGTAGTACATTTTGCAAAATACCGTATGCATAAGCATTCATTTCTATATATATCTAATGTACAGCAGGATACATATACTCAGTTCCAAAAGAAAGTGTGCACTTTTTAAGTTTAAATATTTCTAAAAATTCCTCGACGTTTTTGTTTCATTTTTTTCATACACTAACTCTCAGGTATAACTCAAAATCTAAAATGCACCAATTTGTTTACGAACTGATTTAAATTTTGGTACCAAACATTATAAGTTTTCTTGAAAATAACCGAGAAAAATAACAGAAAACTAAGTGCACACTTTCTTTTTGAACTGAGTGTAAACCGAGTATTTTAACTTCAGGAAATTAAAAGAATTTAAGTTTCTTTGGATCTGTCAGACTATCAAACTGACATAGAATAACGGTGATAATATGTTTTTACATGCTGCCCCAATGGGCCATTTTTCTAACCTGTTACATTGAAAATAGAAAGTGATAACAAAATTGTTTCGGGATTTTAGGGCTTTATGTATTTATAACGTTTTGACGTCGTAATATGGCCAGTACTGAAAGGTACAAAATAAAGACAAAAAAGCATAAATCTTAAAAAAGACTACACATTTTGAAATATACATCTAAACGTTACGATAGCCGTGCAATATTCCTTTCAAGTCAAAACATGTTCAGAGAAACGAATGATTTCTTATTTGTATTTACTAAAACTGACATGGGTGGTCATTTTGTCCTTATTTCGTGTTTATCGTTTTTTCCGTAACCGATAGGAAATTCTTCTGAATCATGTGATTTTATAATTAATTCAAACGAACTTCCGTTTAATGGCGCGCAACAAAATGACTGTATCTTTTGTTCATTTTCATGATAATAGTTATACATGATTTACATGAAAAATATGAGATATGTAAGTTTTTAGTTTTAAATTGACAGTGACATATATTAGGCCAACACAATGCGTTTAATGTATAAAATTTTATTGAATTAATGTAGCAATATGTACATAAATCAGTGTATGAAGGTAAATTTCAATCACATTTTGTTTCTAGAGTGTAAAATAGCTATTCATCTATCTTCTTAAAACTATTCTGAAAAGAGATTGACAAAATAAATTTGCAGATCAAGTTGTGAAAACACATTTATTCAGGAAGGGCCTAAATTGTCCATTCGAAAACTTGTAGTATAGCTGTATATTACTTGTAATGTGATTTTCATGAAGTTTTTGCGAGTTACGAAAATGTCGAATTCCCTATGCTATGTTAAATGTTTGTAAACAACACGTTATCGTTGGATCTATTAATAAATTATAGCCTCGTTTCGAAAAATCCTTCCGAAAAAAATCGAAAATGCCCGACGGGTTCGTGAGCAGTCGGAAAACATACATTCTGTTTGAAATAGAAGAAAGATTTTTGTTTATTTGTTTATTATTCTTGAACATATTCACGACTATTTGGTCAAATCCGATACAGTTGGTCATATTTTCAGTAAATATGAAGTCTCAGCTACTAACTCTGGTTTTCATATAATACTCGTTCGGGTTTTAGTAGTGGACCTTTAAGTGACTTAAATGCCTGCTACTTTCAATTTATCTTCTGTACGAAATGAATTGGCTCTATATCCTTGGAACGTTACCTATCTATCTTTTAACGTAATAGGCAAGAAAAATGAAACGTCAACCTAAGAATGACAAACGTTTTCCCAACTCTATGGCGAAACCTCACACATACAGGGAGCTAACGCCTGTCACACACACGCAGGAGCTAAGTTAAGTGATTGACTGTTTAATGCAGCAGAAGGCGACTGAGGCAGGTTCAGCTGTGTTGTGTGGTTTAAGACATTATCTGTATTCGTGTAATTAAAAATTAGTGACCAGGGCTAGCTTTGTTATTTGTATGTAACACGACGTTATTACGTTCTCATCGCATTAATGTTTTTAGCATTATAATGTTGAGCAATATGTGAAATACACAAATGTATAGGTAAGAGTTAAACGGTTTGGACTATTTCATGTTGATTAATGTTTCAATATATGCTAATTTTTTAAACAATGTGTGGAATGTTTGTCTTTGTGGCGTAAAGCTAACAAAATATAATCTGAAATTGTGTTGCTTCTGTCAAAGGGTTTACATGACTGTGTATACTCATAGTAAACCCTTGATTGTAAAATCATATGTATTCGCGGGGCCGAATGTTCTCTTTTCAAAATCGTAATTTGTCCATGTGGTTAATAATTCTATTCGCGATATATCATCAATTTATAAAACACGAAGGACAGTTTATAACAATAACAATGCTTTCGCAAGTATAGTTTGACGAACAAGGACAGGTAGAAAATATAGCGAAAGTGAATAATTTGAGAAAATTTCTGATTTCACAGTTGTTTGATTAAAATGAAATTTATAAACTAACTATATTTTACTTAAAAAACTGTTCACTGTTGACGAATTGTTATCTTTGATAAAATCATTTACTCTTATAGCGGAATGAATTAAACTTTATAGTTGATCCAGTTGATGTTTGAATTACATTTTATGATTTGACCATTTAGCAATGTACGTCTGAAGATTTCGATATTCATTTTAACCAATATGTATTCAATGAGTACATGTACACTGGTAGATATTACTCAAGAAAAACTATTTTTCTATAAATCAGTTGATTCAATGACTTAGTGGAAAAGTTCAATCACTCTAAAGAAGGAAGATGATTTAATAGCTTATGGAGTCGCGGTTACACATGCTTTAGGCAACAGAGCACATGTTACAAATATATATTAGACTTTCGACTGTTTATTTCTAAAGTTGAATTTCTTTAAATGTGTTGCAAAGTGTACATTTGTTAAAATTCCGATGCAGTAAATCCTGTACTAATGTCACCTGTGTAGAGACACCATAGGTATCTTTCAATCATTTGTGTTCCCCTCCCCTACCCATAGTTTAATTGTTTGATTTTTTTTTTGACAGCAAAGATAAATTCGATTTTTTTCTCCAAAGTGAAGGCTTTTTACCAATACAGGTTTTAAGTTTTCCAGATTCCCTTAAGTCTTAAAGACCGACCTTAACCTAGTGAACTACCTTCTTCCCCGCACGTACACTTTATTTATGAAAGTCATTCTGATAATACAGTTATAATACTGCTATAAAGTGTACTACAACGTGACAGGAAGACAGTGAAGGCCTTTCCTGAATTTATATGTTTTTTCAAAAATAAGTCAATCTCTTACTTTTAAAAACATGAAAACATGGATGAATAACTATCTTACAGTTTGAGTGAACAAAATGTGTTGTCCAAGTTTTACTAGACACATCCTACTTAAAATGTAAACAAGTTTCTTAGAATGTTACTTTATTTCATTTACAATCAGTACTCGGTCAATCGTGTCAGGACACAGCAGGTTGTTCGAGTGATGATGCTAACTCGGTATGCAAGGCTGACACGTGCCAATGCAAAGATTATTACAAAGAAATTACCAACGTCTGTGCGAAAAGTAAGTGGTCACATTATTTAAAATCTTTTCTCGGTTTTCCATCACTGCTTTTTAAAAGTAGTTAAATTTAAAATTGGTAAGTAGTAGTAGTAGTAGCAGCAGCAGCAGTAGTAGAATAAGTAGTGGTTATTCTAATACTATTAGTCGTAGTAGTGGTAGTGGTAGTAGTTGTGGTAGTAGTAATAATCGTCGTAGTAGCGGTAAGAGTAGTAGTAGTAGTAGTAGTGGTAGTAGTAGTAGTAGTAGTAGTAGTAGCAGAAGTAGTAATAGTATAGGTTGTGCATCAGTAGTAATAGTCGTCGTAGTAGTGGTGGTAGTATTAGTAGTAGTAGTAGTAGTATTAGTAGTAGTAGTGGTAATAGTAGAAGTAGTAGTAGTAGTAGAAGAAGTAGTAGATATAGTTTTAGTAGTGGTAGTAGTAGTAGTAGTAGTAGTAGTAGTAGTAGTATATTAAGTTGTACATCAATAGTCGTCGTAGTAGTGGTAGTAGTAGTAATGGTATTATTATTATTATCATTAGTAGTAGTAGTAGATGTAGAAGTAGTAGTAGATTTAGTGGTAGTAGTAGAAGTAGATGTAGTAGCATTAGAAGTAGTATAGGTTGTGCATCAGTAGTAAAAGTCTTCGTAGTAGTAGTAGTAGTAGAAGTAGTAGTAATAACAGCTGTATAAGTAGTAGAAGTAGTAGCAATAGTGGTAGTATAGGTTGTGCATCAGTAGTAATAGTCGTCGTAGTAGTGGTGGTAGTAGTAGTAGTGGTAGAAGTAGTAGTAGCAGTAGTAGTAGAATTAGTAGAAATAGAAGTAGACGTAATGGTTGTAGTAGTAGTTGTAGTAGTAGTAGTAGTAGCAATACTGGTAGTATAGGTTGTGCATCAGAAGTAATAGTCGTCGTAGTAGTGGTAGTAGCGGTAGTAATAGTGGCAGTAGTAGCAGTAGCTGTAGCAGATGTAGTAGTAGACTTAGTGGTGGTGGTGGTAGTAGTACTAGTAGCACTAGTAGTAGTATTAGGTTGTGTATCAGTAGTAGTAGTAGTAGCAGAAGTAGTAGTAGACATTGTGGTTATGGCAGTAACAGTAGTAGTAGTAGTATAGGTTGTGTATCAGTAGTAGTAGTAGTATGGTAGACGTAATAGTAGTAGTAGTAGAAGTGGGTATGGTAGTAGCGGCAACAGCAGTAGAAGTAGTAGTAGTAGTAGTAATAGCAGAATTAGTAGTAGAAGTAGCAGTAGTTGAACTAGCAGCAGTAGTAGCAGAAGTAGTAGTTGCAATAGTAGTAGCAGTAGGTAGTAGTAGTAGTAGTAGAAGTAGTAGCAGTAGTAGAAGCAGTAGCAGTAGTAGTAGTAGAAGTAGCAGTAGATATATAGATAGTGGTAGAAGTAGTATTATCCGCAGCCGAAATAGTAGTAGTAGTAGCAGTAGTATTGTTATTAGTAGCAGCAGCAGTAGTAGTAGTAGTAGTAACAGTATTAGCAGATGTAGTAGTAGGAGTAACAGTGGCAGAATCTGTTTTAGTATTAGTAGTAGCAGTAGCAATCGCAGTCGTAGTTGCAGTAGTAGTAGTAATAGACGTAATGGTAGTAGAAGTAGTAATATCAGTAGTGGTAGAAGAAGTAGACGTAGTTGTAGACATAGTAGTAACAGCAGTAGTGGTAGCAGTAGTAATAGTTATAGTAGTAGTACTAGTATCAATAGAAGAATAGTAGAACTAGTAGTTGTAGCTTATTTCCTTGTTTTAGGTTTAGTGCCATTTTTAACTCTATTTAAGTTTTGTAACGGCAGGGAGTTAACCTAACCAGTTTTCCTCGATTTTGTACCATTCCATACATATTCTCCACAAGTAACTGTCAAATTATCCACATGATACAGAGTTCCGGACAGAATGTCTTTCATCAATTCGTCATGGAGGACATAAACCTTGTCGGGGAACCGAACTCATAACCACACTATCCGTAGATATACGTTATTCTTAGTATAGTGAGGTAAGGGGCGGGCTAGTAGTGGTAGTAGTTGTAGCAGCAGTGGTTTTGGTAGAAGTAGTAGTAGTTGAAGTTGCATTAATAATAGCAGTAGTACTACTAGCAGTAATAGCAATTTTAGTAGTAGTTATTGTTATGACAGAAGTAGCATTAGTAGAAGTAAAAGTTTTGTTGGGGTTAACATCGCATCAACACAAGTATAGGACGTATGGCGACTTTATAGCTTTGATGGTAGAGGGAGGCCGCAGGGGCCCTCCATGCAATCTTTCATCAAGATGAGCTGAAAATGATTTTGCCGCTGGGCTCCAGAGGCCCCCAGTAGTAGTAGTAGTAGTAGCAGTAGTAGTAGTAGTAGTAGAAGTAGAAGTAGTAGAAGTAGTAGTATTAGTTGTAGTAGAAGTAGTAGTTACTGTAGTTGTATGACTACTAGTAGTAGTAGAGTATTGGCAGTAAAAGTAGCAGTAGTAGTAGTAGTGGTTGTATTAGTAGTAGTAGCATTAGTGATAGTAGTAGTTGTAGCGGTAGTGTTAGAAGTTACTGTGGTAACAACAGCAGCAACACTACCACTGTCTTTTAGTTACAATTTCGTCTGCATATATATATATATATATATATATATATATATACTCATTTATTTCCAAGTCTTGTCACTAGCTGCTTAGTAACAATTTATTTTTATTACAGTCTTTAAACATCATTTTATGTATATAATGACGGCAGAAGTACAGCTTTTTATTTTTTTAGCTCACCTGTCACATAGTGACAGGGTGAGCTTTTGTGATCACCCTTCGTTCGTGGTCCGTCGTCCGTCCGTCCGTCCGCCCACAATTTCCTTGTAAACACGATAGAGACCACATTTTGTATTTGATTTTAATCAAACGTGCGCTCAACTTGTATGGGCATAATATCTCGGTTCCTTTCGAAAACTGGCCAGATCCCATCATGGGTTTCAGAGTTATTGCCCCTTAAAAGCCAAAATTTACTTTTATTGGCTTGTGAACACGATACAGACAACATTTTGCAATCAACTTTAATAAAACTTGTACACAACTTGTATTGGCACGAAAACTGGCTAGATCCTATCATTGGTTCCAGAATACTGGCTCCTTATGGGCCAAAATTTGCAAATTTTGGCTTGTGAACATAATAGGGACCACATTTTGCAATCAACTTTAATAAAACTTGCACACAACTTGTATTGGCATAATATTTCGGTTCTTTTCGAAAACTTGCCAGATCCCATCATGGGTTCCTGAGTTATGGCCCCTTAAAGGCCAAAATTTGCTTTTCTTGGCTTGTGAACACGATAGAGACAACCTTTTGCAATCAACTTTTAAATTAATAAAACTTGTACACAACTTGTACTGGCATAATATCTCGGTTCCTTTCGAAAACTGGCTAGATCCCGTCATTGGTTCCAGAGTAATGGCTCCTTAAGTTCCAAAATTTGCCATTTTTGGCTTGTGAACATAATAGAGACCACATTTTACAATCAACTTTAATAACACTTGCACACAACTTTTATTGGCATAATATTTCAGTTCTTTTCGAAAACTGGTCAGATCCAATCATGGGTTCCTGAGTTATGGCCCCTTAATGGTCCAAAATTTGCTTTTTGGCTTTTGCAGCCATATAGAGACTTCATTTATGGTTTGATTTGATGAAAACTTGCAAAATATCTTCAACAACAATAAATCTTGAATTCAATGATGAATCTGTCAGATCTAATCATAGGTTCTGGAGTAATTTTACATCTGATTACCTCCCCTGATTTTAATCAAAATGGATTTATATCAGTAAGTACTTATAGGACTCATTTGAAATTTCATTATTAGCTCACCTGTCACAAAATGACAAGGTGAGCTTTTGTGATCGCGCGGTGTCCGTCGTCCGTCGTCCGTGCATCCGTGCGTCCGTCCGTGCGTCCGTGAACTTTTCCTTGTGACATCTCTAGAGGTCACATTTTTCATGGGATCTTTATGAAAATGGGTCAGAATGTTCATCTTGGCAAATTCTAGGTCAAGTTCGAAACTAGGTCACATGCCAGCAAAAACTAGGTCAGTAGGTCTAAAAATAGAAAAACCTTGTGACCTCTCTAGAGGCCATAATATTTAATGGATCTTCATGACATTTGGTCAGAATGTTC
Organism: Mercenaria mercenaria; assembly: GCF_021730395.1. Classification (NCBI taxonomy): domain Eukaryota; kingdom Metazoa; phylum Mollusca; class Bivalvia; order Venerida; family Veneridae; genus Mercenaria; species Mercenaria mercenaria. The sequence goes on along the minus strand of NC_069377.1, from coordinate 21,750,939 downwards.
CACTTGATGATATCTAGGTCAAGTTTGAAACTGGGCCACGTGCGGTCCAAAACTAGGTCAGTAGGTCTAAAAATAAAAAAACCTTATGACCTCTCTAGCGGCAATATATTTCAAAAAATCTTCATGAAAATTGGTCAGAATGTTCAACTTGTTGATATCTAGGTCAAGTTCGAAACTGGGTTATGTGCCGTCAAAAACTAGGTCAGGAGGTCTAAAAAAAGAAAAACCTTGTGACCTCTCTAGAGGCCATATATTTCATAAATGCAAGTATTGTTTTGTTATTTGAAATTTATTTGAACAGTGTGACAAACACAGTAAAGATTGTTCATAAAGATGGACAGCGTGCCTAGAAAGAAAAACCTTTACCTTAAAGTTTGATCTCTTTTACTATGTTTCACGGCTTTTAAATGGTACAAAATGAACTTACTGAAAATAATTTCATATAATTTCGCAGTGAACACGTTAAATCAAATTTATCAACACCTAGATATAGTTGTAATCGGGAGAGATATATGTTGCGCACTTTTCCATTCACGACCCTACTCACAATTCTATATAAGGCATTAATATCAATAATAGTACGAAGGTGAAGGTTGAAATTAAATGGATGGAAAACAAACACTCAGTTACCATGGATATTGGAAAAAAGATAATGTTCGATATCAGTACATTTGCGGATAATTACACTGACAGCAATTTGCTATAAATCAAATGATGCTGCAGGCGACACTTTTCCATTTTGTACACGAGAGACAATTACGTGTCGAGGGAATTTAATCAACTGATTAATGTTACGTGTATAATGTGCGCGTCTTCCATTTCTGCGACAAAAAATGAAATGATGCGTGGTCTCATGTTTTTTTTTCTGAAAGAGATGCTCCCACCCCTGCTTGAGTACTATAACTGAATAGACCAAAGACGGTAGAGGTAAAAACAAAAACAAGAACAAGAATTATGCATACTTGGATTACTTCGATAAACATGATCGGGGGATAAAGGGAAAAATGAAGTTTAGAATATAAACAAATATACATGACACATTAAGTTTTATTAAAGATACTGAGTATGGCATCTATGTTATTAAGTGTATTACACTTAAATGATTGGTATGGTATTCACGTTGCAGCTTTATGCGTACTTACTGTTGACAATATATCATCCCCTTAAGCACTATTTGAGCCGCACCATGGGAAAATCAACATAGCGGCCATGCTGTTCGCTTTCAAAGCCTATTACAATTAGAGAAACCGTTAATAGTGAATAGCATGGATCCTGACCTGGATCCATGCTGGTCGCAAAGCCACTATGTTGATTTTCTCATGGTGCGGCTCATTTTTACTAAATTGCTCTTGACTCATTGTGATGAAAACAAAAGTCAGGTTTATTAAAATACAAACTCACCGAAGTTATTGTGGATGACAAAAAGTTATGTCGCAATAACGTTTGCGCAGCTTTTGTAGCTCATTCCTTTTCTTCTTTTTCGTTATGGTGCGCGCGTCAACGAATTTTATGAACACACAAGGAAGTTATACACCTAGGATTTTTAAATTTTTTTTTTAAGGTTGCTCATGCAACGTTGGTTATCGTAACATCAGATTGTTTCGCGAAACAAAATTTTCATGGAATAAGAAAATATTATGATAACGTGATAAATATACGCTTTCATTGTCTTTTAATCCCTTTAATGCAGTTAAAACCCTGAATGTTTTCTAAAAATAGTATTCGTTAAATCAAATAAAACCCGCGGAATTCGCGAAAAATCCATCGCGACTACTTTGGATTTTACAGTATACTACAATAGCGTGCTAAGGTTTGTTAAAACGATCATGAGCTTACATTGTAAAGTCAATGGCGAAAACTGTTTCATTACAAGCGAATTGTGTGACAAGAACATTAGACGTCAATCAGATAATGGTACACAAGCCTATCATTTCTTGTGACATAATCAATTGAAGATACTTCCCGACAGGCTGTGTCTAAATCAATGAGCGTTTGCAGGAAAAATGCTAAATCGATATTTAGCGGTATGGCGACAGATGTTAGGAATATATGTGCTATCCAATGTTTATTTATGTACCGTCTTGCTTAGCATTTGTCGTCACTATAAATGTAAACATATTTACCAATATAGCTGGGCTATGAGTCGGACAGACTTCCTGGAAGTGTATCTTATATGGGTTTTTAAAAAAAGAAAGCGGAAAATGGTAGAATTCTCAGCTTCATTTCTGAACTTATCTACAGCTATATCTACTGTGTACTGCCCAACAATCAATTCTGGGAGGCGCTTGTCAAGGAAAGGCTGGCAAATCAATTACCAATACCAAATACCAAAAAATTTATTACGTAAAACATTATTACAATGTTTATAGTAACAAAGAGAAAAGAGAGAAAACATGGAAATACATGAAACTATAATAACCATTTTCTGAAGGGTCATTACAAGTTCAGTAAAAACGGTTGCAAATATAGATTCTCTATATAAATATTTTGACAGATTCTAAATATAACATACAAGTTAACAAGCAAAGAAAATACATTCTGTAGCTTATTCTTATTCAGTAACCCTAATTCTATTTGCGAAATAGATAAATTTTGACAAGTTATTTATTACCAATTTGGAAGAAGAATTCATGAGTAGCACAAACTTATTCAGATTCGGCCAATGGCAAAAATATGGCTTCAAGTACCTTTTCCTTAAATCTCTGTATTTGGGACAAACAAGTAGAAAATGAAATTCCGATTCAATTTTATTCATAGTACATAATTTGCAGAGCCGTTGTTCTCGAGGTATATTGTTGTATCTTCCTGTTTCGATAAGTAACTGATGGACAGATACCCGAAATCTAGAGAGAGCTAATAAATATTTCCGGTTATGTATGCTTTCCAGATATTTCTCGCGCTCAAATGTATGCTTGAAAAGACAATATGAATGTAAACGCGGTGAATTATTTATGTCAGAGTACCACGACTGATAATAATTATCAAATATTCTTTGTTTGATCAGCATCAAAGTGTTTGTATCAATCAATTGATCCCTCCATACGTACGCAAAGCCGTGTTCTTCCAGTATATTTTTAACATGGAATGCCCATTTTTTTCCCCCGTATGTTAAATTATTTTCGGCATCATTTCTCAAAAGAGTGTAAACTTTAAACGTCAGAGAAGAATTATCTTGTGCCAACAATTTTCTCCAATATTTCAGGATATAGGATATTTATTTTACGAAATAAATGTAGCGGTACTCTACCCAATTCCCCATACAGGGCGGATAAATTTGTTGATTTCCTAACGCCTAATATACGTCGTAGGAATTTCACATGAATCATTTCAATGTCCGTTGCGGTATGCACTCCCCAGATTTCTGAGCAAAAGTTTAGGACGGAACCGACTAATATATCAAATAACTGGATTTTTCTAGATAATGGTAATTCAATCTGTTGAAATATCGAAAACAGGTTGTGCAATGAAAAAGAGCATGTTGTGCTATTTGTGTCACGTGTACCGAGCGTAACTAACTATTAAACTGTTTATATATATAATTTTCCTTAAGCTATCTGCTTTTGATTGGTATAAAACTTGTATAATGAATTTTACTTAAGCTGCCTTGCTTCTGATTGGTTTGACCAATGATTTGTAAATGATTGTTTGAAACATAAATTAACTAAAAATCAAGCAGATAATCAATTAACTATGCGTGCCTTATTGTACACAAGCTGGTTTCCAACAACCTAAATTTATGACCTTTAACCAGCTGTTTCAAACCGTACGTTTCAACACTGTCATGAACCACTCGACCTAGAATGAGTGTATGGATTGGAAACCCCACAAGTATGAGCATACGCTGCAAGGATGAGGGACTGACCTTTCCACAACCCACCTAGGTCCAAACCTTAACACTATTTCAAACCAAATGTCTCAAACAACTAACAATTTTGTCTTAAACCGTTGTTTTAACCCTTGTCTCAAACTATGTTTTAAACCTTGTCTCAGACCTACCAAGGTTCAGCACTATAACCTTAAACCATCAGCTTATACTGCGACCCGGACCACTAAAACAATATAGCTATCAAGAGGACCCAGCAAGGATGAGCCGAAGTTGCAAATATGAGGGTGCCTCACCTAAATTATTTACTACCAAAGTCCCAGTAATAATTACGGCTTATTTATTATAAATTATTCCTCCAGTTTCTCTTCGATGTGCACTCTTTGAGCTCCCAGGACGATCTGCCCAAACTGGATGTGTAGTGTGTATTTATATGGCCGTTTGACGTCACTTGCATACGGACATACCTCTGACTTTTACATAGAATACTGTATACCGATACAATTTACCGAAATGCACTTTAAGCGCGAAAGGACCAATTTCGCGACATTTGTTTTTGTGTGCGTAGCCAGTTTCCGTTTTTATATAGACTGATACCAAAGTATTTAAACGAGCTTACGTTCTCTAGTTTTGTACCATAAATGTACATGTCAATTGACGTGGGTCGACCATTTTCAAAAATCATAACCTTGGTTTTATTTACATTAATTTTTAAAACCCAGGTTTCACAATAAGTCTCTACGTCTTTGAGCATTGACTGTAGAGATTCAGGCGAACGTGCAAATAAGACCATATCATCTGCATACAATATGAGGAAAAGTTTCAAGTCATCAATGGATATAATATCATCGAAATCTGAATTGATATTTTGAATGATATCATTCACGAAAAACATGAACAGTAAAGGAGAACTCGGGTCTCCCTGCTTCAATCCAATTTCAGAATTGAAAAAGTTCGAAACGTTTGATTTATACCTTACACATGATTTAACTGTATTATACATAGCACGCAGTGCTTTTACAAATTTTCAACTGACATTTTCTCTTGTTAATTTATACCATAAATGGTGTCTATCAATGGAATCAAAGCACTGTTGGTAATCAATGAATGCACAGTATACCCTTTGTTTTTCACTTAGTGTTTTGGAAATAATTGCTTGAAGAATAAAAATACAATCACTTATACTTTTACCTTTCTGGAAACCAAACTGGTTTTTTGAAAGTTTGTCGTGCATTTTTGACCATTTGTCCAACCTATTTAATAATATTTGTGAATATATTTTAGCTAGTATATTTATCAAAGTTACACCTCGGTAATTACTTGCCAAATTTGGATCCCCTTTCTTGTATATTGGTGCAATAATACCTTGACCCCACAAAAATAATTACAAGCTCATTAGGTGCCTACAATTGCTAAGGTTAAAACATAGATATAGATTAGAAGATTATGACTGCCAGCCTCTCAATGAATAGAATCAAGCTGGGGGTGAAACCATTCCAGGAACGAATTGTCCTTGTTAAAAAAAGAGTTATAATGATATTGCGTTTGAGCTTATGGGATCAAGTAATTAAGGTTCCTTGAAGGTGTGAGATGGTTACGGTCAACTGCAGGAAGATTGCACTTTATCTTTTAAAAAAATAATCTGGAATTTTTGTGATGTAGTGCTGTTTAAGGGATTGCCTGTTGAGAGTTTTAAACATGTGTTGAACACTGCTTGTTTGCCCATATTTGTTACACAGGTATCGAGCTGCAGCTCGTTGTACTCGTTCAATTTTGTATGTGACGGATTTTACCAAGGGTGCCATGAATCAGCTTATGACAAACTTTGTCAAAGACTTTACGGAAGTCCATTACAATGACGTCAGTTTGTTAGCGATTCACAAAATTGTCATATACCTCTTGTGTCAAACATAAGTTTTGTTTCATAGCTATGCTTTTACCCGAAGCCGTGCTAATACTGACTAAGGACACCATTTCTGTCAAAGTTGGACATGATATTTGAAACAGGAATATGTTCCATTATTTAAGAGGCAATACATGTTAGGGAGATGGGCCTATAGTTTCGAGCCTTGTTTCATGTTACGTAGTGTGTCCTGCTACCTTTTACAGATTAGTTTTATTTGTTCAGAGAATTATCTTGTTTGATCGTTTTTCATTAATCTCCTTTTTTTAAATTTATCAAGGACTTGAATGTGCAGTAGAAGCACTTGTATCTCGTTTAGATTATATTTTAATGGATTGCACAATCAATACTGTCATGTGTTTTATTCTCATCTGCTGATAGATCAGACAATTGCAATGAGTAGCCTAGGTAACTGTCAGACATAAACCAGGGCTAAGTTATTTGGTGATTGTTATTAAACCCTTGTACAATATTTAAAGGTACAACTCATGCTGTAAATATATAGACACACTGGAATGTTATCATGTTCACTTCACCAATTTAACCCCTACCTTTAGGAAAATGTACTCAATTCTTTTAAATGAGATCTATAAATAAATGAATGAAATAATAGCTAAATTAAGGTATTGGACCCGTAATAATAGAGTACCTCCTTTTTGAAGAGTATTCAGTTCCTACCACAAACCTACTTTTAACTGCAATTTTCAGTGGGGGGAGGGGGGGGGGGGGAAGCCCCACTGGGAGCAAATTTCTTTTCTCCATATTTTCCTTTTTTCTAGTAAGTTTTTACTTCTTTCAAGGCTAATCATGGATGCATTGTAAAAAAGTGGAACATTTTCATTTTATGAGCGATTTCTTGCTGTTCAAAGTGAATTAACCTCTGAATCTGGAGGGGCAGAGTTATATATCTTCAAAATTACCGAGTTACGTGCGCTACAAGTTCTCTGTTTGCCTTTTAAATGACTGGGGATAGCTCTTGGAGAAGCTCTATCAGTAATCTACGGAAAATTGCGCCAGGACCAGAGGCTATATTTAGATTAAGTCCAATTAGTAACTTGTTCACGCCCTGAACAGTTATGAGGATCGTTGGCATCTCTGGTGCTGATTTGGACTTTGTTGCTTTTTTGCTGAGTGGTTCAAGCTTAGGGGTCGGGGCTTACAATATTGTCTATAAGAAAGTATTTTCTACAATGAAAGTTATAACATGTGCTAAACATTGTAATATTTCTTATTTAAGCTTGACTGTATAAAAATATTGAAAATAAAGGCGCTCAAACATGCCAAGATATCACAAAAATCTACTAGGCTGAATTTTTTTCTCGTCAGTGTGCTTGCATTTATAGATTGCCACTTGTTGAGTAACTGTATCATCACTCGACAGGTAGTAAAGGGCCGTAATTTGGAAATAAAATATAAGGACAAAAGTTAAAGGTATAACAGATAAATAATGTTAATGGAGTTTGTATGAATCGCTGAGCAGTATGAACAAAACTTGCGTAGCTGCAAAAGAAATACAATGATAATGATGATGTGATGTTATCAATATGTTTTGACCAACTGAGATCTTTACTCAGTGTGGCGCCAAGGTAGATTTGTATCCCACCATGTGTAATATTCTGTAATGTAATGTAAAACCATGTACATTCATTTTATTATATAGCCAATTGTTGCAGTTTACATTTAAAGTAGAGATGGATAGGAATCTATATTTGGAATTTAGGAAAACTAAAACTGATACTCGTTTTTATCATCTTATATCAAGAGTCTAATATTCTAGGTGATAGATCGTTTTAACACAGGGTCCTCACAGAACTTAAGCATATAATATTATTATAAAATCCAATACAGTAATCAAGAATATGGTTGTAAAATGAAACCACAAATTAAATTTTTTGAACAATTTTATCATTAGTGGTATCAAAAAAGTGTATAAACAGCATAACGACATGTATGCCATGTGTCTAGGCAATATCAGTAGTTGTAGAACTTGCTTCACAATCGACATGTAATAATATACAGTTATTGAGGACAATATGTGTTTTTTACAGGTTTCGTAAAACACATTTTGACCGAAATATAATTCTATAATTGTTATATTATATGTCATTCGTAGGACTGGTCCATATTTCATACATATAAGAAAAAGTGGTATCACAAGAGACTTTATCACTTTTGCGGGTCAATATCGCTTTTTGCGGACCTACGCGCGCACCCCTTTCGACCAATCAGATGAGTGCATTTTAGAAGGGTATATATATATAAAAATAGATTTCAAGTACACTGAATGTCGAGTTCGACATGCCGGAAGGAAAATGCATGCATTCAGAAGATATTTTGACAAGACTTGATATTTTTTGTATAAAATGACCGGAAGTTAGATACATGCGAGTTTAAACAAAAAGTTCCATAATGAAATTTGATTAAAGAAAATGTTTCATCAAAATATCTACTAGTAAATAGGTAGCAGTTAATAACGGAAGGCAACTAATTTCAGTGTTTGAAAAACCAGCTGTAAATTGATAATAATAACAATGTGTAGGTAGAAAGTATGAATAATCATTGAACAAAAATTATCTAAGAATACGATCAAAAATAACGATTTACGGTGCCTGGGGTTGTGAAATTTAATTTATTCCCCCGCCAAAGGCGAAGGGGATATTAGAAATGCTCTCCGTGCGTGCGTGCGTGCGTGCGTGCGTCCGTCCGTCCGTCCGTCCGCAAAGATCTTTGTCCGGAGCATAACTCCAAAAGTACTGGAGAGATTTTCTTCAAACTTCATACACTGATAGAACACATTGGGAGGAAGTGCACTGTGCAAGAACAATAACTCTACCTTGCCTATTTTTTGAGTTATTCCCCTTTATCATATTTTCTTAAAAAAAATTTGTCCGGAGCATAACTCCTAAAGTACCGGAGGGATTTTCTTCAAACTTCATACACTGATAGAACACATTGCGAGGAAGTGCAGTGTGCAAGAACAATAACTCTATCTTGCCTATTTTTTGAGTTATTCCCCTTTATCATATTTGCTTTAAAAAATTGTCCGGAGCATATCTTCTTCATGCATGGAGGGATTTTGATAAATCTTAGCACAAATGTTTACCACCACGAGCCGAAGTGTCATGCGCACGAACCAGGTCCCTAGGTCTAAAGTCAAGGTCACACTTAGAGGTCAAAGGAAACAAGAATGAAAACCTTGTCCGGAGCATTTCTTCTTCATGCATAGAGGGATTTTGATATAACTTGGCACAAATGTTCACCACCACGAGACAGAGTGTCATGCGCAAGATCCAGGTCACTAGGTCTAAGGTCTAGGTCACACTTAGAGGCCAAAGGTCAGATACAAGAATGACTTTGTCTGAAGCATTTCTTCTTCATGCATGGAGGGATTTTGATGTAACTTGGCACAATAATACACCATCATGAGACGAAGTGTCATGCGCAATTCCCTTCTTTAGAATTACTTCCCTTTGTTTTTACTTTAAATAGCTTTTATTGTAATTTTTTCATTACTAGTCGTAGGGAAAAATCGAGACCACTTTTCTGTAGTACAACATGCATGCTATATCCAATTTTGAGGAGTATTTTGACCAATCTCTACCTGATAAAGATTTTTGTATGGACTTGCAATTTTTTTTTTTTTTTTTTTTTTTAAGATTAACTTCCCTTAGTTGTTACTATAAATAACTAAATAACTTATATTGTAACATTTTTATAATTGACCGTAGGGAAAAAACAAGACCACTTTTCTGTGGTACAACATAGATGTTACTCTCCAATTTTAGGTGTATTTTATTATATATAAGGTATCTCTACCTGGTAAGGAATTTTTTTTGTGGACTTAAAAAAACAAAAGACTTACAATGATTACTAAACAACTACAAAATTAACGTTCCATTTGCAAATACAGCTGCTAGAGTAAAGAAATTGCTGCGACGGGCATATATTGTGACATTCTGGCACTCTTGTTCCCTGTTAGCTTTCCATTCCTTCTTTTTACAGTAGCCATACAGAAAAACATCATAGCTATACTCTTCATGAAAATTAATAAAATTTAGCAGTAAACCACCTCACTACTGACTTATTCTTTCTTCCACATCTTTAAAACCCCTGATGCGGACCACAACTAAACGGTTCTTCAAAGCTTTCCCCAAAATTAATACTTTCAGACACTAACTTGCCAGGAGCTTTAGCCTTCAATTATAATATGCCCGGCGGGGGGATTAGCCATGTGTAACATGGCTCTTGTTTAAATTAGGAACTATATTATACATAAACGTTGAACTGATTCCATGAATCAAAAGGACCAGAAAATATATCAACACTGAGTTCAAGAACGTGGAGGACTTGTAATAACACTAACATCCTGCTGAGAACGAATACAAGGCAAATAACATAATGAGTAAACTCACTGCATCTAGACTGTCACACATAATACACTTACACTGTCCAATGGTTATATTTTAAAGACTTGCGGTTGCTAGGCAATAGAGAAACACACATACGCTATTGGCTCATTAGTGTTTTTATTACAACTAGGATAAGTGACATTGCCGCATATGTGACGTGCTTTGTAAATTAGTAATAGAAAACTGATGTACAGGAACGACTAATGTTTTAAAATTTGTGATCGGCTTGTAATCGTTCACTCCACTCAATACATAATTGATTATTTGCTGAATTAATATGTAAATAATTTTAGTCAAGGGATTTTGTTGCTATGCTACTGTGGAACAAAACATTATCATCGGGTAATAAATAAACATTTTAAAGCATGGTAGAAGCTTTATGTCATCTGTCAAAAGATGAAATTTATGTCATCTGTCAGAAGATGAAAAGTATGATAACCAGATAATGGAAATGATGTAAATTGCCATATTTAATTGATCATTTATGATTTACTGATCAGAAAACCAGCTAGCAGTTATAAGCTATTGAACTTCAGGGATGGTGGTCCTTCTTTCAAACCCATCTTTTTTTTTCAGCTAGGACACTGAAATGTTTCCTCGAAAATGCAGTACACATTTTTTTTCACAAGTTACACCTTTTCAGGCAGTTTGTGTGTGTGTGCTCGTGCGTGTGCGTGTGCGTGTGTGCGTGCGTGTGATTGTGTCGTATGTGTTTTAAGTGTTCGGGTTAATCGTCTTTTCAACAATTATCCAGTCATTTAAACTGTATCTACTTGTAGTATCGAGCGCGTAGTAATCAAACCCAACAACTCAGTGCATCATATTGTACAATGAAAATTGTATATGTCTTTGCTTTTGTATGATTGGCTATTGTGACCTTGGCACTTGACTACAGGATCAAAATTCATGTTGTCAAGGTTTGGTTAAAATTCACCTATCATAACATATTTTATTGCGAGAAAATTCATTTTCAAAATTCTGATTATGCCAGTAGCCGAAATTCTTGGAATTTAGGTCCGAACTTATTGATCATAGAAATTTATCACATAAGCACAGTCTGTATAGTTTTGATTAAGATTTAATTATAATCACCGAAACGAAAGTTATTTAGCATAAATGGCACTGCTGTGCAATTCAGAATATAAGAATATATCAAAAGTCATGATTTTCTGTCTAGTGGTCCGAACTGGCTGATGGACGAACTTGTAACCGATAAACCCAAACTTGATTAGCTCTGAAGTTTTGAGTGGAGACTATCGATTTTCATAATTTTGACGAAGTCAATGCCCGTAACTCTCTCGCATGAGGGCCATAAAAAAGGCTATTTACAAGAAGAATCAGGTTAGGTTTTATTCAGTCAACACGTATTTGCTAAAAAAGAAGTCTTAAAAAGTAAAATACGGCTTTCTTGTGAAAACCAATATATACTTTAAATGTTTTCGTATATAATAATGACAAGTAAAAAATCAGTTTATAATTGTGCTTACATTTATTTCAGGAGAAAGTTTTCAGACTGAGTTGTATGTTGATCGCAGCCTTATGTTTGGTACATCGGGCAAGTGCGGGTAAGTCTATCCGTACTTCTACACATTCCAAATATTGTCTTAATATCAAGAGTTGAAAAGTTGAAAAAAAAATTGATTGTTACTCATTGTTACCTTTTCAAACGCATCCGGCGTCTTGATGGTCCGTTAGCTTCAGCATGCATAACACTACTTTAACATGTTTTACACTTTCATACATCAGTTCTGCACGTAACTGACAAGTTCGACCTACAAAAAAAAAAGATATCTGAGGAAACCAACTATTACGGATAACATACTCCTTAACCGGAATTCGAACCCAAAAACATGCTATTGTAAAATGCAGCAACACCTTTTGTGTCATTTCTTTTATCTAAAAACTAATTTTATTGCCAATGTATTCTCACATTGAATAAGTTTCAAATTCATGTAGTTAATTCAGGTATACCTTGCTCTAATGATCCAATCTTTTGACATTGAGCGTGTTTTCTTTTGTTTTACATACATGCTTTCTTGTAAGGGATTTATATTCATCCATTACATGTATATACATGTTTTGCAGTGTATAACTGAAATAAAACAGAGTGGAATATATCAGATTATTTCAAAGTGAAAACAGCCACACATAGCAGGGCTAGAAAGATTAAATATATGCAAGTTAGTTTAAAGTCTTACAAAGTCTCTGTAAATTTACAGTTAATCTTTCTCCCACGAACACCAAGTCTGACATGTTCAGAAGTATTGCATCTAATGTTCACTTGATAAAAGATACTTTAATCTTACATGAAAACACGTACATTTTCTCTATGTTTTTTTCTTCAGAAACAAATGTCAGTCCATGTCTTCTTTGTTAGATTTTGAGATTACTATTAGATTTTGAGAATTAATATATGCATGTTATTATACAATGACATGCAGTTCCATCGTGGACCTGCTGTATTCCAGTGCGACAGTTTGAGGACATTTATTAGAAAATTGTATATAATAACAGCTGATTCAACGGCAATGAAGTCACCTACTCCGTGAGCATTGCTTGGCCTGTATTGGTAAAATCAAGCTGATGACAACTTCAGTCCGTTCACTTCACTGCCGTTTAATACGTGTGACATATAGGGACTTTAAGCCTGGGCATTACCGAAAATCCCTTATTGCCCCGCCAGTATTACACCGACAATACAGAACTTTAGGATAATGCACATGCCAGTACAATAAGGCAGCTTTCTTTTGTAAGACAGATAGGTACAAGTTACATACCATGCTTAAGATCTGTGCAAGTCGGGTATGGAAATATCTGTCTGGTTTTCGAAAGATATTTGTTTTAAAGTGAATTTTATGTCCCAACCCTGTATAAACTGTTTTAGCAAAATATTACTATCTGTTATTCAGCTATTGCCATTGCTATGTACAATATTAGATAGATTTGCATATCCTACAAAGACTCTTGGTCCAATATCAAAGTCAAGCGAGCCAATATCATGAATATGAGAAAATCGTCAGTACGAAACGAGAAAACTGGAACAATTCGGGATTCAATCCGTGACTGACTGGCTAGAATGACGTGGCCAGTACGGAGTTGAATGATAAAAACATATTATTGTTCAATCAATTTCATCGTTTTGTTTTCCCGCTGTTCTGCTATTTTGATGTTTAACAAATGAGTTCGCCGATTCAGTGTTTCATACTTAGTGTCCCATCCGTATATACATGTGGTACTTCTAACGCAACCACGATTATCTTAAAATGTCAGCAAAAATGAGAAATGCTGTTATGTTATTATGTTTATTTTACATCAACCAAATTTTATACGAGCCAGTTGCGTTATAAGGAAGGTTTAAACTACCCTTTATCTTGTCACACCGAAATAAAATCAGATCTGATTTTACTAATATAACGGTAAAAATGTCATATCAACACCTCTTAGTATGCCTATTAATGGTAATTGCTCCGTGAATAAATGCAAAACATGCATATGTATTTTTGTTACCTTTTTGCACGCGCTGAATATTTCCCAGCAAACAGTAACTGGAATTCCACCAGTTTCACAGGAATCGCCATTGCAAATAAAGAGATGCGCATATTATCAACACATCTTCGCCGAGTCATTATTTGAAGGGGTTCATGCAAAAAGGTACCTATCTCTTTTTAGTAAAAATGTTGGGAAAACGCATTTTTGTAAAATTTCTAAAATTTCGGTGAAGTATGATATTTCCCAAAATAATTGCAGCTGTAGATTGTATACTATTTAAACAAGTTTCGTGTATTTTTCTCTATCTGTATCATTTCTATAACAAAAAAAAATCTTGTTTATGTATATTTTGTTAATGCAACTAGGGTTCAAAGTCCATATAAGCATGTAACAAAGGTTCTAAGACCATAGAGTTAGGACCATTGTTGCATTTAAACCATGATTTGCGAATCATTTTTTTTGCCCCTATAAAGTTTCAAGTTTTCAAGTTTATTCATATATATTCAACTGGACTTTGAGTCCATGGTGGCAACATTTACATAATATATGACGAACAGTGAAATATATATAAGTGGAGAAAGTATGACATATTACATTTTGACATAATAATACAATTACAATTCATATTATATATCAATTATTACAAAGGATGTATATCTAAATTGTCTGACAATATTTCTCACTGCTGAGAATATGGCTTATTACTCTATACCGTTACGAAACTTACGAGTGAGCAAAATAACTGAAACTTAATATATATATTTGCTATATGCTATTGTACAGAAATATAAAATAAGCTAAGTGTCACATTTAATGAACTTCATTTGTGTCAAAAGGTAGATACTAAGTTTTGTATAGATCCAAGACTCTAGACTCAAGACTGCCGCACTAACATTACCGAAACGAAATGTAAGGTAATTACGATCTAATAACTCATAATCATAGTCAGCCGTAATTAAGTTATTAATTGTTTAGGAAGTTGGATTTACTATATTAGTTGTCTGGTTTCATAATTGTGACACTTTTCTAATACAATAACACATTTATACTACTTTCCGTGCAAGTAAAGATACAGTCACGTTAACTATTATTTGTACCATACACTGCTTCATTTCTAATAACAAAAGCATGATAAACACATTTACCTGGACTTTTAATTTGTACTGTATTATTACAGCTAAACGGTTCTATCAATTTAAACCTACACATATATCAATGAAATATATTGATTTCACCTACCTGGTGACTTTTAAAATTATTCATATAGTCTATTTACATTAGATTTGTGACCTTTTTATTTACCGAAACAGCCTTCAAAGCCCTGAACTCCATGATGTCAACACCTTCTGGAGTTAGACACAATGTTGCATTACGTGAAATACTATTATTTTCACTATTAAACAGAAGAATACGCTGCTGGGGAGAGGGGTGGGGAGAGGGGTGCGGGTTGGTTAATCAGGTGCGAATGTTCTTTTGATGCCACAAATGCCCTAACTCCATTTTGACTAAAAATGTAGACGGGTGTCTTGTTGCACGGACTTCTTCAATAGCAGTTACGCAAACATGTTGTTTTACAAGGACACCCAAGACAGATTCAGATTGCATAGGTACATGCGCCTGTTTGATTGAGACTGTGATTGGATTGTACATGTAGGAAAGTGTTCATTTCAAAATCGGCTCTTGATACATCTGGTCCTCGATAAAGGGCTAGGACAAGTTGTTCAAGATCAATTTGACAAACTGGATGAGTTGGTTTTATTTTGCCTTTGTGAAAAACTATACTCACATTAATTACGTACCGTCACTTTTACTTAAGGCTAATTGTCAACCGGCGTTTTGCTTTTTCGCAACATGTAACAAGGGGTATTAGCTATCTAACCTTGGGAATATTACCGGCATTCACCTACAGTCTTAGAACTTTTCGAAAGTGAAATGGGCTGTTGATGTGTTTGGTCCTCGGAGTTGGGCTAGGTTAGGTTTATGGAGGTGGATTTTTTTGAAAGTTGTTAAAACTGGATGAGTTGGGTTTGTTTTAAGTTTGAATGTGATTAAACTATAATCGCATTAATGATGTACCGTCGGTTTTACTTGAGGACGAGTATCAACTGGCGTTTTGTTTTTCTCATAACACGTACTAATGGGCACTACTTATCAGACCTTGTAAAAATCACTGGCATTGACTTACAGTCTTGTACATTTTTTTCCAAAACGAAATCGGCTTCAAGGGTGATTGGTCCTTGGTGTATGGCTAGGAAAAGTTAGGTGAGGTTAGGGTTAGGGCTTTTAGTATTTTTGAAAGTTGAATGGCGTGTTGTTTTTACACAATATGAGGACTACTGGCTGCACAGCATTGGGCAAATTACTGTGACAATCGGTCTTGTCTGTTGACATAACATAACATAACATAACAAACACATGTTCAAATTTCATTCAGTTTTATTGCATTCATTAATTTATATCAACATGAGTTCAGTTACGCGTGCCAATTGCTGAATAAATGTCTCTGAAACATGTTGCGTTTCTTCTAGGCGTTTCAATGAACTTAAATGGTGGCATCGGCTTGTAATGTTTCTTATGATCCACCTCTCTCATGAACCTGTCCGTTATCCCATTATCGACAAACGACAGTAGTAAGGTTTGATTAGCCACAATCCAATAGACCCGTTCATTCCTCGCGACAAAGGTTTTGAGTTCATCTCTCCACAGTTGTATGTCATAATAGTCTATCACAAGTATCAAGAATCTAGTATCATATTTCGACAAAGCTGTCTCGTAATTCACAACAGGATTCGACAAGTCCGTAATGAACAGCACATGTTGATGTTCGATGTCGTCGTCTGAAAGAAATCCATACAGTTGTTCTTCCAAATAACTCTGGTGACATCTGCTGAGCAACAATGTATGCTCTGTCTCGTTGTAATTCTTATTTTCGTCATCTTCGTTTCTTAATAGCATATCCAGAGTTCGAGATCTCTGTCTCAGTGTTTCAATGCTAACAATGTTCACTTTCATCTCGCCAAATTGTTGAGAAGAATTATTTTGCATCTTGACAGTTTGAGAGCTGAAGATATAATGAAGCTCAAGTGCCGATTTCCCCGATACTGTACCGAAACATAACTTTTTCAATCTATCTGCTTTCTGATTGGTCAATACAAAGTAGGCGTGGTTTAAATGCCACATTTGATTAAGTTTAAGTATTTTTTGCTGTAAAATATTTCCACATTATTTTTTTTAAATTTATTAAATTTTTATTTTTCACCCTTTTCCCTTCTTAAATTTGATACATATTAATTTTTTTTTTTCAAAAATGATTAAAATTTTTTATTAAAAAAATTTTTTCCTTTCACATAAATTATGGTAATCGTCCTTCAAAAATTATTTTTTCAAAGCTTCGAAACAGATTCTCCAGTTTTATTCTTTAAGGGAAAAAAACCAAGCTATTTACTAAATTCAATAACGGTTAAAAGACTTTACCCCTTTATTATTTTGAAAAAGCTTGCATGTCGACTAAACCCAGCTGACCAAGTATATAAATTCTTAAACTTCATTTTCGTTTTCCCCCCCCCCTAAATTTTCTTTTAATTGGTTTGTGTAATTTTTCTGCAAAACATCGTCCAGTGATTCGGGGGTTACTTACCCCTTTTCCTTTTTTTGACTTTTTTTTTTGTCCGAGCCCAAGTGTGTATTTCGTTTTAATTAAGGTTTCACAACTAAATGTTTGAATTTTTTTTTCCCCAATGTTTTTGATTTATTTTTATTTTAAATTTTGGAAAAGCATTTGCTTATCAATGCCCCTTTTTTCATCACTGTCATAGCAAAAAACATGGCCCAAAATTACTGCACCCAGTTCATTAAAGGGGGGGTCCATTATTAGGGGTTCCGGGGCCCACAATAATTATATTGGAAGGTTAACCTTTCTTAGGTATTAAAGGTAACTTTGTTTTGTGAATATTAAAATTCCCCCCCTTTTTTTAAACAAATTTTGATTTCATCTTTCCACAAGATAAACGGTAGCTTTTATCTTTTTTCCCCCCCTTTTTTGTTAAACAAAAGGGGGGTTTATATTTCGTAAACTTCTTTTTTTCAAAAATATATTTTTTCTGAAAAACTCATCTTATCATTGTATTTAAATTTTTAAATTTAAAACTTTAAATTTGGGGTTTAAAAAACCCGTGGATTTTAAATTGGGGGGGTTGGTCGTTGGACCCAAAGGGTTTTAAAAAGGGCAAAAGGGGGGATTGACTTTGCACAAACAATTATTTATACTTGGGTTAGGGCCCTCAAAACTAAGTCGTAGGTCAAAAAATAGAAAAAATTGTGACCCTTTTAAAAACCCCTATTTTTCATGGGATCGTATGAAGTTGGTCTGTGTTTTATCTTGATGATATCTAGGTAAGTTCGAAAAAAGGGTTTTGCGGTCAAAAATAGGTAGTAGGGTTTAAAAAAAGAAAAACCTTTTTGCCTCTCTAGAGGAATATATTTTATGAAAATTTTATGAAAATTGGTAGAAGTTACCCTTTATGTTTTTAAAACAAGTTATAGTTTGGGCCCCGTGCCCTCAAAAACTAGGTCGTAGGGAAATAATAGAAAAAAAATTGTGACCTCTTTGAGGCCCCTATTTTCCCGGGATCTGTATGAAAGTTGGGCTGAATGTTTCTTGATGATATCTAGGTCAAGTTCTAAAGAGGGTCACATGCCTTCAAAAACTAGGTCAGTAGGTCAAATAATAGAAAAACCTTGTGACCTCTCTAAAGGCCATATTTTTCAATGGACTTTCATGAAAGTTGGTCTGAATGTTCATCTTGATAATATCTAGGTCAAGTTCGAAACAAGGTCATGTGCGGCAAAAACTAGGTCAGTAGGTCTAAAAATAGAAAAACCTTGTGACCTCTCTAGAGGCCATACTTGTGAATGGATCTCCATAAAAATTGGTCAGAATGTTCATCTTGATGATATCTAGGTCAAGTTTGAAAGTGGACTACGTGCCATCAAAAAGTAGGTCAGTAGGTCAAATAATGAAAAAACGTTGTGACCTCTCTAGAGGCCATATTTTTCATGGGATCTGTATGAAAGTTGGTCTGAATGTTTATCTTGATGATATCTAGGTCAAGTTTGAAACTGGGTCAACTGCGATCAAAAACTAGGTCAGTAGGTCTTGAAATAGAAAAACCTTGTGACCTCTCTAGAGGCCATACCCTTGAATGGATCTTCATGAAAATTGGTCAGAATGTTCACCTTGATGATATCTAGGTCAAGTTCGAAACTGGGTCAGGTGCCTTAAAAAAACTAGGTCAATAGGTCAAATAATAGAAAAACCTTGTGACCTCTCTAGAGACCATATTTTTCAATGGATCTTCATGAAAATTGGTCAGAATTTTTATCTTGATAATATCTAGGTCAAGTTCAAAACTGGGTCACATAAGCTCAAAACTAGGTCACTATGTCAAATAATAGAAAAAACGACGTCATACTCAAAACTGGATCATGTGATAAGAGGTGAGCGATTCAGGACCATCTTGGTCCTCTTGTTGTTTGTGGTATTAGAATAAATTATACAGTTGTTATTAATGAATGTATAAAAGCTATAGCTGTTTATAAAGTGATGTTTGGTGCACAGATGTTGGCAGTGAGGTGTCACCAATAGAGAAATGAATGTCATTCCATTAGTTTGAAAGCTTACGTTTTTTTTAGCTCACCAGTCACAAAGTGACAAGGTGAACTTTTGTGATCGCGCAGCGTCCGTCGTCCGTGAACTTTTGCTTGTGACCACTCTAGAGGTCACATTTTTCATGGGATCTTTATGAAAGTTGGTCAGAATGTTCACCTTGATGATATCTAGGTCAAGTTCGAATCTGGGTCATGTGCGATCAAAAACTAGGTCAGTAAGTCTAAATATAGAAACACCTTGTGACCTTCCTAGAGGCCATATTTTTCAATGGATCTTCATGAAATTTGGTCAGAATGTTTATCTTGATGATATCTAAGTCAAGTATGAAACTGGGTTACGTGCGGTCAAAAACTAGGTCAGTAGGTCTACAAATAGAAAATCCTTGTGACCTCTCTAGAGGCCATATTTTTCATGGGATCTGTATGAAAGTTGGTCTGAATGCTTATCTTGATGATATATAGGTCAGCTTTGAAACTGGGTTACATGCGGTCAAAAACTAGGTCAGTTGGTCTAAAAATAGAAAAACCTTGTGACCTCTCTAGAGGCCATAATTTTCATGAGATCTTCATGAAAATTTTTCAGAATGTTCATCTTGATGATATCTAGGTCAAGTTCGAAACTGGGTCACGTGCGGTCAAAAACTAGGTCAGTAGGTCTAAATACAGAAAAACCTTGTGACTTCCCTAGAGGCCATATTTTTCAATGGACCTTCATGAAATTGGTAAGAATGTTTACCTTGATGATATCTAGGTCAAATTTAAAACTAGGTCACATGCAGTCCAAAACTAGGTCAGTAGGTCTAAAAATAGAAAATCCTTGTGACCTCCCTAGAGGACATATTTTTCAATGGATCTTCATGAAAATTGCTGAGAATATTCACCTTGATGGTATCTAGGTCAAGTTCGAAACTGGGTCACGTGCGGTCAAAAACTAGGTCAGTAGGTCTAAAAATAGAGAAACCTTGTGACCTCTCTAGAGACCATATTTTTCAATGGATCTTCATGAAAATTGGTCAGAATTTTTATCTTGATAATATCTAGGTCAAGTTTAAAACTGGGTCACATAAGCTCAAAAACTAGGTCACTATGTCAAATAATAGAAAAAACGACGTCATACTCAAAACTGGATCATGTGATAAGAGGTGAGCGATTCAGGACCATCTTGGTCCTCTTGTTGTTTGTGGTATTAGAATAAATTATACAGTTGTTATTAATGAATGTATAAAAGCTATAGCTGTTTATAAAGTGATGTTTGGTGCACAGATGTTGGCAGTGAGGTGTCACCAATAGAGAAATGAATGTCATTCCATTAGTTTGAAAGCTTATGTTTTTTTTAGCTCACCAGTCACAAAGTGACAAGGTGAACTTTTGTGATCGCGCAGCGTCCGTCGTCCGTGAACTTTTGCTTGTGACCACTCTAGAGGTCACATTTTTCATGGGATCTTTATGAAAGTTGGTCAGAATGTTCACCTTGATGATATCTAGGTCAAGTTCGAATCTGGGTCATGTGCGATCAAAAACTAGGTCGGTAAGTCTAAATATAGAAACACCTTGTGACCTTCCTAGAGGCCATATTTTTCAATGGATCTTCATGAAATTTGGTCAGAATGTTTATCTTGATGATATCTAAGTCAAGTATGAAACTGGGTTACGTGCGGTCAAAAACTAGGTCAGTAGGTCTACAAATAGAAAATCCTTGTGACCTCTCTAGAGGCCATATTTTTCATGGGATCTGTATGAAAGTTGGTCTGAATGCTTATCTTGATGATATATAGGTCAGCTTTGAAACTGGGTCACATGCGGTCAAAAACTAGGTCAGTTGGTCTAAAAATAGAAAAACCTTGTGACCTCTCTAGAGGCCATAATTTTCATGAGATCTTCATGAAAATATTTCAGAATGTTCATCTTGATGATATCTAGGTCATGTTCGAAACTGGGTCACGTGCGGTCAAAAACTAGGTCAGTAGGTCTAAAAACAGAAAAACCTTGTTACTTCCCTAGAGGCCATATTTTTCAATGGACCTTCATGAAAATTGGTAAGAATGTTTACCTTGATGATATCTAGGCCAAATTTAAAACTAGGTCACATGCAGTCCAAAACTAGGTCAGTAGGTCTAAAAATAGAAAATCCTTGTGACCTCCCTAGAGGCCATATTTTTCAATGGATCTTCATGAAAATTGCTGAGAATATTTACCTTGATGGTATCTAGGTCAAGTTCGAAACTGGGTCAGGTGCGGTCAAAAACTAGGTCAGTAGGTCTAAAAATAGAGAAACCTTGTGACCTCTCTAGAGGCCATATTTTTCATGGGATCAGTATGAAAGTTGGTCTGAATCTTCATCTTGATGATGTCTAGATCAAATTCGAAACTGGGTCACGTGTGGTTAAAAACTAGGTCAGTAGGTCTAAAAATAGAAAAACCTTGTGACCTCTCTAGAGGCCATACTTTTCATGAGATCTTCATGAAAATTGGTGAGAATGTTCATCTTGATGATATCTAGGTCAAGTTTGAAACTGAGTCACGTGCCTTCAAAAACTAGGTCATTAAGTCAAATAATAGAAAAACCTTTCTAGAGGCCATATTTTTCAATGGATCATGAAAATTGCTCAGAATTTTTATCTTGATGATATCTAGGTCAAGTTCAAAACTGGGTCACGTTCGGTCAAAAACTAGGTCACTATGTCAAATAATAGAAAAAACGACGTCATACTCAGTTCAAAACTGGCTCATGTGGGGACAGGTGAGCGATTCAGGACCATTATGGTCCTCTTGTTGTCATTAGTTGGACTTGGACAATCAGGGTAGATAACTATGGACTGATTTTATGTCAAATTACCTCCCTTTATTTCAAATTAATATGGGTATATCTCTGTAACTAATGAAGATACTGATCTGAAGTCATCAGATGGACTTGCACAATCAGTGAAGATACATATTGACTGAATTTATGACAAATTACCTCCCTTTATTTTTTATGTGAATGAATATACCTAGCAGCTTCTAATGAGATTGGTTTGAAACATTATTTATGTCTTCTATGGTATGAAACTTCTACTTTACTTACTTTCTTAATATATTGTTGACTGTAAAGTCTTGTTCTCTGCATCTTCTGCATGCATATACTGATGCATGATTACCTCCCTTGATTTTATTAAAATGGATTTATCTCAGTAAGTATTTATAGGGCTCATTTAAAATTTCATTATTGTCATTAGTTAGACTGAGACAATCAGGGTTGACAAATATGGACTGATTTTATGTTAAATTACCTCCCTTTGTTTCAAACTAAAATGGGTGTAACTCAGTAACCAATGAAGATACTGATTTGAAATGTCATTTATGCCATCAGATGGACTCGGACAATTAGGGTAGATAAATTTTGACTGAATTTATGATAAATTACCTCCCTTTATTTTATGTAAATTTTATGTGAATATACCTCAGCAGCATCTAATGAGATTGGTTTTAAATGTTATTTAAGTCTTCCAGGGTAAGGAATAGTCATGCTAGTACAAAAATGCAGTATTTGAGCCAAGGACCCTCAATCTTGTTACGGCAATTGGCTATGACTAGTATGTGACCCATAGGTCAAAAGGGACTGTTACAAGAAAATAATTATCCTGATTATATTAAAAGTGAATGTCTATGTGATCTATGCCAAAACTTAATCTTAGCATTAAGAGCAATGGTACTCAGGTGAGCGATATAGGGCCATCATGACCATCTTGTTTTTGCAGTACTGTCAAGCACCTGTAGCGAGGCTGCAGATTGTTCTGGTGGAGTTACCAACTCGATGTGCGACAGCGGCACCTCTACATGCAAATGCAATGCAGGTTACGAGGAAACGAGCGATATGTGTACTATGGGTATGTCGCTTTAGTCTAGATTCAGTATTCCTGTGTCTATTTTTGTATATTCCGCATCTAGATTCTGTATTTTCTGCGTCTTAGTTTTGTTTCGGCCTCGTTTTTGCCTCGTCCAAATACTTTACTTCCTGCGTCTAAATTTTAATTTTGCCTTGTCAAATTCTATTCTTTCCGTGTCTAAATCATGTACTTTCCGTGTATAGATTTTAATAATTCCGCTTCAGAAATACTGTATTTTGGGTGATACGTTAGTTTACACGTCTAAACGTACAATTAAATTCACTATTATGTCAACATTTTTTTCTAATTTTGTTAAATAAGTAGTCTTGTCATTTGTCGTCGTTAATAATAGCGTTGTTTCAAGCTCTTACTGTTAATTTCATTAACTATAACGCTGATTCAAATTCAATTTCATGTTACCTATAAGTTACATTGGATGTGAGGGCTATCAAAGTTCCAGTTTACGGAAGACTTAACGGCATGCATCAACCGCGGTATTCTGCTGTAGGCATACATCAGGGAATATGGGTTGATACAACTAAATACATGTGCTGCCTAGGTTTCGGTACATTTTGTCAAAAGAAAAGTAATGTGTGTGTATCTTCACGCGGAAAAGATACATGATCCTTGCGAAGGGTACATGTTATCAAGAAACGGGGTCCTTCAAACCGTTTTATCACACGGACACATTTTAAAGTAAATCCTTTACGAGTATTCGTACAAGAATATACTTACTATTTCTCAAATCGAGCTTTCAAGACGGTTTCCAAAGAAAAAGGAGACGTTTCGACAGGTGCGTCTGACGTAAATTCCCAATGTTCCCATCATTTACCGATGTATAACGTCATTTTTGTACCCCACACACCCATTGCACTTTGCTAGCATACCAGGATCGGATAGCAGCTGCTAAATAGAAAATGTTTTAGGCTAATTCTGAGTGCTTTAGAATAGCTGATTTAGAACTTTGTAAGGAAGTACATTCATATCTTTGTTTTTTTAACAGATCTACATCTTACATTCCTTTATGTTGATATTCTATCATAAACAGCCGAAATAAGGCTTAGAAAGTTATAAAACAGATATTTAAGGTAATTTTTTCTAACATAAGAAACAAATTCGGTATTTTTCGGAATTGTGTATATTGACGTGCATATCTATCACCGGCACGTGGTCAAACAATCGTATACTAAGTAATTTTCCCGCTAGGTAGTTTGTCAGGTAACGTCGATGATAACAATGCCTGTCTTTCTTCGTTAAAATTTCATTTCTAGAACAGCATGCACTTTAATAAATGACATCATAAGTAATAATCATATCATGACGTCATAAACAGTAACCATCCATGTCCGTCTTCTGTCCTTTTGGCGAGAAAACCTCTAACACT
The DNA here is from genome assembly GCF_021730395.1 of Mercenaria mercenaria. Lineage (NCBI taxonomy): Eukaryota > Metazoa > Mollusca > Bivalvia > Venerida > Veneridae > Mercenaria > Mercenaria mercenaria. The sequence goes on along the minus strand of NC_069377.1, from coordinate 21,726,398 downwards.
GTCAGGAATTGAAAAAAAAATTACAATCTTCTTCAGTTCTGAATACGAAGACGTGCGCCGGCAATGATGCTACATGCACAGCCGCACTGGCTAACACCGCTTGCGGCACTGACAACAAGTGTACTTGTGCTACAAACTATGTTAAGCAGGATGCGGTCTGCAAAGTGGGTATGTGTAATTTTGTGATTGTTGTAAGCTATCGAGTAAAGTGGCCATTCATCATAACCGTTGATCCAGGCATCTAATAACCAATATTCCCCTATTCTTCGGAGGTAACTTTCATTAGATAGCAAACGGCTTAACAGTGCTGTTGAGTCTGCCGTCTTCAGATTATAATTGCTTTACTTAACCTTTAGCAAACAGGGCTTAAGTTTGTGTTTTAATACCCTTACAACGTCAAATCATATTTAAACTTAATACTTATTCCTATTTAATCGTGTCCAGGTTGGTCAAGGCTGTGTTATGAGTAAGATAGGAAATAAAGTCAGAATAAGGTGTCCTTGATTTAGCAAATATTGTAAAAAAACAAGTCCTCTGTCTATGATTAATCCACCTTATCCGTAACACGGTTGCCGCCTGATTTCTCTTTAAAAAGATCAAATGCACATCTTTCAGATAAAAATTATTTTCAGATACTGACTTTATATTTAAAAAAAAATCTTCATCAAATGAATTTACCTCGACTTAAGATATCAATTAGCTATGTTTTTGAATATCATCCATAAGAGGCTAGATATTGTCCCGAGACGAACCAGGGAACCATGGTGGACCTCTAATTTGTAGAGCTGCAGTATTCATTCATGGTTACATTTGTCAGTCTTATGTTAAAACAACTCCCAGTGTTTTATAGGCAGTACTCATTTATACTGTGTGTAGCTTTTAATGTATTAGGTGTGTACTATCTTAAACATAACACACAGTACTGTTCATACGAACATGTTAACTTACATACATACTTGGAAGTAATTGTTTACTAGTATGTTTTGAAATACGAATTTGGGTCTAATTAATATTTCTTTAAGTATAAAACAGTTCCGTTAATTCTACGCATAATCCTGAAGAACACTTAGCAGGTGGTCATAAAATAAGTTTTAAGTTTTAGTTTTGCATTTATCGTCAATAACGCTTCATTGCAAAGCCATTTGAAAATGTCTATTTGGATTATATTTGTAAATTGAAGGTTATAAAATTTTCACAATATCTTAGTTAGTATACCAGCAATATTTCAATGCAAAAATTGTAAAGTTCCTTTTTTTGAAATTGTGATTTTGCCAGAGTTTTACAATGACAAAATATATTTTTGGACATAAAACTTGAATTATAAAAGATATTTTGAAAGTTATAAACGATCGTTCTACCACTCTAAGGGACCTTTAAAATGATATGTAGTTTGTCTGTATTTTAAACAATAAAGCCTCAACAGTAAACGTAATTTCTTAACTCACGTTGGTCATAGTTTGTATGTGAATACCAATATGACTTTGGTCAAGCTGAGTATATTTATGAAGTTAGACTATTTACTGCAAAGTTGGTCAAGCTGAATATATTTATGAAGTTAGACTATTTACTGCAAAGTTATGCGCTTCTTGTGAATAATTGGTGAATCTAGACTGATTATTGCTGAGTTAAGCGCTTTTGGTTAAGTTACAGTTTATTCTTCTGCTAAGTTATGCGCTTTTAGTGAATAACTGGTGAAGTTAGACTGTTTATTGCTGAGTTTTGCGTTTTTGGTGAAGTTACAGTTTATTCTACTGCTGAGTTATGCGCTTTTAGAGAATAATTTGTGAAGTTAGACTGTTTATTGCTGAGTTGTGCGCTTTCGGTGAATTACCGGTGCAGCTAGACTGTTATTTGGTGAATAACCGGTGAAGCTAGACTGTTTATTGCTGAGGTATGCGTTTTTAGTGAAGTATTGTTGAAACTAGACTGTTCATAGCTGAGTGCTTTTGCTGAGATATGTTATTTTTAGTGAATTACTGGTGAAGATAGGCTGTTTAATGCCGATGTATGTGCTTTTTATTTAGCAACAATTGGCTAAACCTTAATAGGATGTAACTCCTTTATTACAGTACATACATATACAAAACTTGAACTGTGATTTTTCTTTCATCTTGATACTTTGCTGAAGTGTTTGGTGTATACGGCACTGACCTTAAATTGTCTTTGAAACCAAAATCACAGTTTGGGACGTATACATTTTCACTGAATGTTCTTTTTTATTGTATATTAATTGAATTATTATTCCTTTCTTTTATAATAAACTATTTGTTAGTTTCTGTTATCGTACGTTACTTCCTAGGTAATGAGCAGACCTGCACAGCTGATGGTGATTGTCTGACTAATGCAGAATGTACAGGGGAGGCCAATGCAAAGAAATGTATGTGCAAATCTGACTATACCTTCAAGGACGACATGTGCAGTATGTTTTTTTCAGTTATTAATATAACCCTTAAAATGGATAAACTACTATTGCTTACAGGTGTACGCTAATTAGCAACTAAACAAAGTACATGCAATTAATTAGCTCTGTCAGGATACGAATTATATGACCTAGGGAAGTGCCTACGCCTTAAGTATCGTGACCAATGAAATTTGTCCTATCCCTAAGGTCACTATGTCTTAAACGACCTGCCAAACGAAGTAGAATGTCCTTTCTTAAGACGTATAGAGGGTGAGACCAAATATCTCGTATATAAAATATCTGGTTCTCTTTAACTATTGTATATGGCATAATGTGTGATGCTGGGATCCAGCTTTCGACATAATGAACCCAAATCAGCTACAAATGACCCAAATCCTATTATTAACAGCAGTTCAACAACAATTATAGCAATGATAGCACTGAAAGAGAGTCAAACACAATCTATGCTTATGTATTACGAAAAAATTCTGACAAGCTCATTGATTTATAATCGGAAGAAATAACCTATAGACTACTCATTAAATTGTCAAGTATTGAAATTAAACTAAGAAATGAACATTTTTGTACTCGCTGCTCTGAAAAGACACTATGTATAGATTGATATTAATAATCCATGAAAAAATATTTTTCTATTGATGATAATTATTAAAATCATTTCGAATATTTCACTAATTTGAAGAAGATTTAACCTTTATCTTGCTGGCGGCAAGTGATTCTGCCCTTGCGACCAGTGCAGACCAAGATCAGCCTGCACATCCGTGCAGTCTGATCATGGTCTGCACTGTTCGCTATCCAGTCAGTAAATTTTCAGTGAACACCCCTTCGAATGATAAATGGTATTGCCCAAATTGAATGATGGACCAGTCCATTTTAGATATTTAGCAGGCTAAGGGTTAAGGTTGTAAAAGGCAACGACTAAACATCTACAATTGGTAACTGCAAGTACAAAGTAGAAATGGTTAGTTTTTTAATTGTACAGGCAAGTCGTACATAATTACCGCCAGGAAAATATACATAATTACCGCCAGGAAAATATACATAATTACCGCCAGGAAAATATAGCATTCAACGCTTATTTCACCATCCCCAGGCTCTTAAGATGCCTTTATCAGGAGTGAATGCTACGATTTTGACAGAAGGAATCTTATACTTATATTTTGCTTTTTTTGGTCTTTAAAGTTCCTGCCTTTAAATAACAATCGAAACATTTCAGAAGTACAAAATTCAGCTCAGTCAGTTGTGCTATCAACCGGTTTGTTTGTTGTGTCGCTGCTGGTAATGTTGCAGAACTTTGTTTAACTCAAGAAAAAAAGAAGGGAGAGGCTGGTAAATATAAGTTTACTTCTTTCTTATCATATCTGATATCAGTCACTTTCAGGTGCTTTTAGCATTTCGTAAAGTCGATATATTTTCAGTTATGTATCACTTTAATGCCAATTTGCAATGTAAATGAATTAAAAAAGAACAAGGCAAACAGTTTAAAGAAAGCCGTTTTAGGTATACATGTTTCGGCTTCATGTGTCCGAATTTACGGCTAATAAGAATACAGTAGGAATATTGAATAATATTGAGCATGCATTGCCAATCACAACATATTCGCACATGGCAACATACCGTTCCATATTACATTATACAATCATAAGCATTCCACCTTTGGATATGTGATAAGTTAATTTTGACCAAGCTCAGAGCCGAGACCAAAATTAGCATCTTCCATTGAGTAAACCGAATCAAATTCAATGAAATTAAAGTCAACACTTGTTTTACCATATCAAAGGTTTATTCTTTCAAACATTTGACAGCCACATATATTTTTTTTTAAAATAGACGGTATATAAGAAAGAAAACATCACAGTTTGGTAGATATATATACCACAGAGAACAAACATAAATCGTTGAATTATTATGCGGTATGGTTAATAAGTAAATGTATTAAGGCTATGTATATATCAAGAAATAAATGAGCCGTGCCATGAGAAAACCAACATAGTGACTTTGCGACCAGCATGGGTCCAGACCAGTCTGGTCAGGATCCAAGCTGTTCGCTAACGGTTTCTCTAATTGCAATAGGCTTTGAAAGCGAACAGCATGGATCCTGACCAGACTGCGCAGATGCGCAGGCTGGTCTGGATCCATGCTGGTCGCAAAGCCACTATGTTGGTTTTCACATGGCACGGCTCATTTATTATATCAAGAAATAAATATATTCAAACCCCCTTTTTACTTTCTTTTCAGACTGATGAACATTTGAAGAGAGAAGAACTTTTTCAATAGCTCAACTTATGAAATCCATTTATATATTTCTTTGGGGGGATTGCCGGTTTCCGTACATAAACTGTTTTCCTAATTCTTCACTATACAGTTTAGTATTGAAGTCCGCACATCAGATTAATACACATGACTCATTGTTTCATTATTCTTTACCAACTAGCCTCAAGTACTGAGCTGCTTTTTGTAATATTTTAAATTATTTAGATCAACAAAAAAAATAGTAGCGTGTAATGTCCCCACTGGGTTTAGTGCTGGGTGATTTACTTAAATTGGTACTGTTTCCAGCAGTATCGGCCTAGACTGAATGCTAGGGAGGTAATAATGACACCTGATTCGGACACGATAAGTTGTTCTATCCATTCTAGTGCAGGACTTCGGCCTACTACCCACGTCAAATAAGAAATACTCTCCTTTAAATATTTCGTTCCGGCAACGAAAATTCATTTAGACAAAAAAAATGTCCTTTTACTTTGAGATTCTTTATTTTGTAGGTTTTGTGTGCATTTCGACCACATGGGATTTTATTAAACTAATTGTTACTGTATGTGCGTATGAGTGCTTTTAGAATAGAACCGTGCCTTTTGATTATAATAGTAACTAAACACCGTGACGACATTAGAAAACACAATAACGTAAGTTGTAAGTTAACGTAATGTCTCTAATCGATACTATTTTTGTGTTTGAATTAAGATATTTTCTTCAATGTTTTGACGTTATATGGGACCGCTACTTCATGTCTCGAGATCACTGTGCAATTTTGCGACGATATATGCGGTCGCTGCCTCAATCAATAAAATATGTGCAAAACCTCTTTCAATTAAAATTCAGAAAAATATCCCATTTGTTTTGGCGTAATATGGTATCAATGATTAAAGTCATAAGAAAACTATGTGCAATACCGTTAAGAAATACAATTTTCCATTTGTTTCCCCTTACGAAGCATAAGAAAACGATGTGAGAGTTATTTTTAGATTTTATTTTATATTTGTGTATGTATTGTAGATAGTATTTTATAACTTCAATGTTATATAAATGTATTAGCTAGGCTGATTAATCAATTAATGGACCACTGATGTGCCGGTACTACAACAAATGTACGTCATTATTTTGGTAGCAAAAAGAAAACGTTTGTAGGGTTTATCAGTATGGAAGGGCTGTAACCTGTTTTAGAATACACTAAACAATTTCGAAGCCATGTATAATTAAATACTTCTTACAGCTGAATAAGTAAAACATTTTGGTTAATGCTTGTTCCCAATTTGAAATTGCCGTCGACTAGTCTAAAATAGATAAATTAATAGATAATTTTAATTGAAAGAATGTATGAATGGAAACTTACAATAGAAATAAGAGAAGAAAGGAATATACATGTACAAAACTGATAATCGGCGTAAAACGACTGCTTTTATTATAAGACATCGGTAAAATGACAAGGCATAAAGACACAAGAACCGTAACAAGATACTGTATTTGCTACATAAAATACGACATAATTTGTATGAATATATTATTATAGTTGCATAAAAAATTGTGTGATACATGGAAAAAGGACGAACAGTTTGCCGAATGACCGGAGCACTGGAAAGTGAACATTTCTTGAACCTATGTGAAAAGTGCATTTTTGATGATTTACAAATTGTGATAGATCTTCTGATTTGTCATAATGTAATGATAAAGGCACCCGTGAGTAAACTTAACATTGGTAAATGTTTATCTTTGAGACGTACTACATTTTTAGAATCGTTAGTATTTTAATACACAGACTGTAAGCATAAAATGATCACCTTTATTTCGTACAAGCATACAAATGCTAAAACAAAACCGCACTAAAATACTAACATAATATTCACAAAAGAACGAATTTGGTAAAAAAGATAACGTAAGTGATTACATTTTAAAATTACACGAATTTGCAGAATCAGTCTTCTTGCAGATCACTTCATCCTTCTCAAAAATAAACATTTTTGTGAACCCTCATCATAAAGTTTTTGATTGTACTGTATGGGTTTTGAACCTTGGCAAATTGGCCAACATAATACAGGGCCGGATGGTTTTAAATCAAATGATGGACTGTTGAATGTCTATATCAGTATCAAATAAAAAAAGAAACCCTGGCATCCCTTTAAAACGTTATGAAACAGTTTTTCAATTTTTACTTTGAAAACGTAAACTGGTTTTGATAAGGAAAGAAAATACCTTAATTTCATTATGATTTTTTTTTCAGATATATAATGAATTTATAAGATCCATACAAATATTTCTAAACATTATTGTGGAGGGTATATCATGATGTGTTAAAGTTGAAAGCTGTATGATCATAGGTATGATTCAGTAATAAAGTATTTAAATTGTAAAGTTGTGGTTTTGTATTAGAGTATTCATTCTCCTGTGTAATTATCGATTGGTTTTCCAGTATAGCTCTACATATTATTCACATAGTGATGAGTGGAGATAAGTGTTTATTAGTCTCCTACTGCTTGAAAACCAGTTTCATGGACTATAGGAAAACGCCTTTCCGTCCGTCCGTCATTCTGTCCGTCCGTCCGTCCGCAATTTCGTGACCAGTCCATTAATCGGTTATCCATGAAGGGATTTTAAAATTACTTGGCACAAAATTTTTTCATGATAAGATAATGTGTCATGCGCTAAATACGGACCCTAGCTTAATGGTCAAGATCACCACTGGAGGTCAAAGGTCAACAGGACATTTTTTCCGTCCGGTCCATAACTCTGCCATCTACGAAGGAATTTAAATATTACTTCGTACAAATGTTTGCCATGATAAGACAACATGTCACGCGAAAATCATGGACCCCTGGCTCAAAGGTTAATGTAACAATTTGAGGTCAAAAGTCATAAGTTTTTTTTTAGCTCGACTATTCGAAGAATAGGGGAGCTATCCTACTCGCCCCGGCGTCGGCGTGAGCGTGAGCGTCACACAAATGTTAAAGTTTACGTACCACCCCAAATATTTTCAAAGTCCATTGAGATGTTTGCTTTCATATTTTGCATACTTATTAACCATCATGACCCCAGTCTGTAAAAAGGAGGAGGCAACTCTATCAAGCATTTTGACTGAATTATGGCCCCTTTTCGACTTAGAATAAATGTTTAAGTTTGCGTACCACCCCAAGTATTTTCAAAGTCCATTGAGATTTTGCTTTCATATTTTGCATACTTGTTTACCATCATGACCCCAGTCTGTAAAAAGGAGGAGGCAACTCTATCAAGCATTTTGTCTGAATTATGGCCCCTTTTCGACTTAGAACATGCTTATTGTAATGTTAAAGTTTTACTCATTGCTTGTATTATACTATCAAGCACTGAGAATAGTCGAGCGCGCTGTCCACTGGCAGCTCTTGTTTTCCTGTCCGGTCCATAACGCTTCCATCCATGAAGGGATTTTAATATTACTTAGTACAATGTTTGCCAGGATGAGACAACGTGTCATGTGCAAAACCCGGACCCCTAGCTCAAAGGTCAAGGTCACAATTGGAGGTCAAATGTCAAAAGGTTGTTTGTTTTTCTTTTCTGGTCCATAACTCTGCCATCCATAAAGGAATTTTAATATTACTCTGCACAAATGTGTCCCATGATAAGACAACATGTCTTGCGCAAACCCCAGACGCCTAGCTCAAAGGTCAAGCTCAAAATTGGAGGTCAAAAGTCAATAGGGTTTTTTACTGTCCGGTCCAGAACTCTGTCATCCATCAAGGGATTCTAATATCACTTGGCATAAATGTTCTTCATGATGAGACCACGTGTCACATGCAACACCAAGAACCCTAGCTTAAATGTCAAAGTCACACTTGGAGATCAAATGTCAATGTGATTTTTTCGTGTCCGGTGTATAACTTTGCCATGCAAAACAGGATATAAATATCAGTTTGCACAAGTATTCCCTTGGATGAGAAAATATGTTATGGATGAGACAAATGTGATATGCACAAAACCCGTGCCCTAAACTGAGAGGTCAAGGTCACACTTGGAAGTCAAAGGCCAAAAGGGCTTTTTTCCTGTCCAGTCTGTAACTCAACAATTCTTAAAGGGATTTCAATATTACTTGACACAAATGTTCACCACAATAAGACGGAGTATCATGCGCAAAGACCAGGTCCCTAGGTCTAAAGTCAAGGTCACAAATAGAGGCCAAGTGTCAGATACAAGAATGACTTTGTCCGGCGCATTTCTTCCTCATGCGTGGAGGGATTTTGATGTAACTTGGCACAAATGTTCACCACCATGAGGATCCCTTGTTTTTGGAATCACGTCCCTTTGTTATTACCATATTTAGGTTATATTGTAACTTTTTTATTATTTGCCGTAGGGAAAAATCGAGACCAGTTTCCTGTGGTGCAACATTTTTGGTGTATTTTGACCTATCTCTACCTGGTAAATAGTTTCTTGTGGACTTATATTACATAGAATATATCTTTAGGAATAATTTCCCTTTGTTGTTGCTATTGATAAGTTATATGATACCTTTTTATACGCACGAATTGACGTATTATGTTATGACGCCGGTGTCCGTCCGTCCGTCTGTCCTTCCGTCCGTCAGCAATTTCGTGTCCGCCTTGTAACTCTTGAACCCCTTGAAGGATTTCAAAGGTTTTCAAAATTGGCACAAATGTTCACTACATTGAGGTGACGTGCAGAGCGCATGTTTCGGATGGCTCTTTTCAATGTCAAGGTCACACTTAAAGGTCAAAGGTCATATGACTTTGTTTCGTGTGTATATTGCTTTGCATTACAGTGCAATTGGTTTTATTTGGCAGATCACAATTTTGTTTACTTACAGTATTTCTATTTGAATTACTTCCCTTTTATGTTACTATAAATAGCTTATTTAGTAATTTTTTTATTATTGGCTTTAAGGAAAAAACGAGATCACTTTTCTCTGGTACAACATGCGTGGTACCTCCAAATTTAAGGTGTATTTTGATATATCTCTACCTTGTGCACTTGTGGACTTGGAATTTCTTGTCTGTCAATTTTTTTATGAATTTCTTCCCATTTTTTTCTACCTGTCCATTGGGTTTCTACATTCAAGTTTTTAATATTTTGCTCCTATCCTCCTCTGATATAACCCTTCAGGCGTATATTGCCCCGCTTGGTAGAGCTCTTGTTGATAATCGGCCAAAATGCCATATGAAAACTGTAGGTTTTTATATATTTTAAACCAAGTGTGTTGTTATAACATATTGTATATATAGTACAATATTGTTTATACATCATTGACGGATCTCAGTACATTATGTTATACTGCAGTACAGAAAATTAGGCGCCTTTCAGTAAGGGACTTTGTATTGCATGGCAATACTTCATTCACTTGTTATTTTATGTGTCAAGTAATGCATGTATTTCATTAAACGAATACAAACCGTGCATTCAACCCTAATCGAATACGGAAAATATACAATCGGAAATGACGTTATAATGGCGTCTCAACTTTCCAGGAGTCAAACAGTTCAAAGTTTTTAGTTTTATTTAACTAACATTAAAGTCAATTTTCACTGACATAACAAACAGAATTATATAATAAATGGGCCCTTTTACATTAACCAGCAATGTTGCGTTCGTATCTTTACAGGCTTTATCACTCTCAATGCAATGGCCAACTCGACCCGAAAACAGTGTTGCAGATCAAGATTTTGTTTTGATAACCTTATTGCATCTTAACGAAAATGAATGGTTTTGCCTGTTTTTTTTTTCTCCCAAGTGTTTTCCTCTGATATATAACCTAAGAATTAAATAGTACTAATTGCCTCTGTTCATTTGACACTACCGAAAGCAAAACAGTATTGTCCCAGACAATAATCCCAGACATGTCAATAAAATGAGCCGTGCCATGAGAAAACCAACATAGTGGCCTTGCGACCAGCATGGATCCAGACCAGCCCAGCTTGCGCATCCACGCAGTCTGTTCAGCGCAGGCTGGTCAGGCTCCATGCTGTTCGCTAACAGTTTCTCTAATTCCAATAGGCTTTGAAAGCGAACAGCATGGATCCTGGCCAGACTGCGTCACAAACGCACTATGTTGGTTTTCTCATGGCACAGCTCAAATAATGTACGAGCAGGAAAAACCATAGCCCTACGAGGGTAGATGTACCGATATCAACAGAGCCAATAGGAAATCGTTTTATTAACGGTTGAAAAAAACAACAACAAAAAAACAGGAAGAGTTTCCTGAAACAATGCTTCAATTGTTTAAAATTTATAAATTGCGACTGGAATAACTGCTCAAAATGCACAAGATATGATCAGGTGAATCCTAAACACAAGCAATGGTAACAATAATGACGGTATAATATAGTGCTCATGTAGTCATATTCAAAGTCCCAAGTTTAACTTATAGTTAACTTTGTTTCTCTTATAATGGCGGGTTGGAAGATTAAATCATATCGACATGATTAATGTCAAATGACAAATGACAATTTCAATTTGTTTTTCTTTTGTTTTGGGTCGGCAGGCAGTTAAACTAACCAGTGTTCCTGGATTATTTGACAGTACAAACAAGTTTTCCGGAAGTAACTGCCAAGTTGACGTATCCATGGAAGAAGAATGATTTCAGACACAATGTCTTTGTGTTGCACTTTTCATTACCTCTCATGAACAGACTCAGTCAAACCGTTATAAATTTTGTTTGGTTGAATTCTATGCTTCCAAAGGATCACTTTACTGATTTCCTTTCATAAAATCGTCACGGAGAACACGTGCCTTACCCGGGGATCAAACTTTCGACCCGGCGAATCGTAGATCTGTGTTAAGCGGGTGGGCATAAATGCTGAAAGATGAGCTAAGATGCATCCGGAGACAGGTGGGGGGTATGTGGGGAGGGGAGTGGGGTGTGGGGGGCACCTCGATCGAACCACCGACAGATCGAAGCCTTGATAACTATCTCACATTAAGGAACTCTTCATTCCATGCAATATTTCAAACCAACAACGGCAAGGGCCAAACATTCAAAGTAAATGACCTGAACCATTGGACCCCTTCCTCTAGATATCAGACTGAGAATAGAATATCTGGACAAAACGGAAAATTGCTTCTCTGGAAACAATGAACATATGAAATACAGCAGCGACACACACACACACGCACGCACGCACGCACGCACGCACACCCACATCGCACGCACGCACGCACACACACACACACACACGAATGAGTTACCAAAAAGTTCACAATGTATTCTAAAGTTATTATGATAGAGTGCTTCATGTTCAATATTTTACCATTATAGAGTGTTTACCATGAACAAAGTAAATTTTAAAATATTATTTAATCAATAAAAAGCTAAAGATGGTAGAAAACGTAATATGCCTTCTACAACTTACCATGCAGAAATTGTAAAATACCAAAAAAAAGTCATAACTCCAGGTAAAATCACTGAACCATAACATTCCAACGGCAAACAAAACTAGGCCTTGCACTGATAACCCGTGCAAAATATGGTGAAATAAAACATGTGGTAAGGAAGAAAGAGTTCAAATTTCATAGAATTTGACAAATCAAGGGCAATATCTCTGCTGAAAATCATTTAACAAGGACGTGCTAATGATATACACAGTTCCGTCTCACACTGATGCTCATGAGGTTTGGTGTACTTTAGCCAAATGGTATACAGGTATGTCAAGTAATGTATTACTAATCACTGTAATTTACAGCAAAAAGGTCCATAACTCCGCTGAACATCATCGAAAAGACACATGCTGATAATATGCACAATATAAGGCTTTTGATTATTTGAAATTCGGCAAATTAAATAAAAGAAGTGGCCAAACATCAATCACCGACTGCACCTCCGTTGAAAATTAACTAACTGAAAATGCTGACGATATGCACAACTAGGCTTGGCAATACTCACGTTTATGCTTTTAGGTGAAGACATTGCACTGATCACTCCTTTGAAGTTTGGCCGAATCTAGAACATTGGTATAGGAGGAATAACACATACATCATTGAATCTGACAAATTAAGGGACACAACTCTGCTGAAAATCAATAAATTATTCTTAGCAAATCTACGCTGAGACACTAATAACCAAACACTAGCTTATATGAAAAAAGATATAAAAATAGGGACCATCAAGATATCACTGCTTCGACGCATTCAATAACAAGAAAACTTGATGTCGACATTTATTCTTGCGATTCTGCGGTCTTTGTTAAGAGCAGAATAAGCATTAACAATTGAACGAAACTTTGGTGCAAAGGAGAGAACAACGTGGATAATAAGGCAAGTCATCTTTCAAGTTATTGCGCCTGTCAGTTTCAACACAATTGCTATTAGAAGTAAATATATAATGATATTGAAAAGAGTAAGCACAGTTTTAATACCCAAGAAATAAACAACAATGTTATGATAGTATCATATTTTAGGTATAATTATAATTAAATAATATCAAAACATTCTGTGGCTGACTGTAACTGGGAATACAAACGAATCTGCAGAGAATTACTTCTATGTTTTAGAAGTAACAAAACGCCTGGAAGTCCCTTATAGCGACAATTACAGGTAGAAATATCACCCGGGAGTGATTACTTTTTAATGTATGTTGTTCATTCCGTAAATGTAAATAATAATGAACATAATGAAATAATTTTGTACAGTGCATTTAGTAACAATATTCATTCTATCGTTACAAGTTACAGAAACATTAATTAAACACGTTTTACAGCTTATACGTTTATATTACAAGGTAATTTTCCCTATATGAACCCTTATCAATGCATTTCAAATTTCAGTACCATATATGGATAAAGATATACAAACGTTAGAAAAGTTCAGTCACAATATTTTCGTGCGTGTCGCATTTTTTTTTTCTTACACAAACTAAACAGGTTGAAAATGGCGAACAGAAATCGTGATATATATAATCAATGGACAGTGATTCAAGATATCATTGGACCAGCAAATCTTTGGCCGCATAATATAAGACGTTATTTCTGGACATTAAACTTAACACATTTTCAAAGGATATTAATTTCTGCGTTTGTATATGTGAATGGTTTAAATCCTGTAATTTTTCTAGAGTGGGTAGACTTGATAGGTTTAGCGCGTGATCGCGCGGCCTTCAGACATTTTCAAGCATTATTTACACTGTTTGAACGTGGTAATTACAGCAGAGCTTTGTACGCGTTCAATATAGTTAACAACAGGTACGAATATCTCGACGGCTCAATCCGAAGATACACTCATCGGAGTATGAGACAATAGGTATGTACTGTTACGGAGCATACATTATGGAAAGTAACGATGATTTACGAAAATGTTTTCCCGCCTGTCTATTTTTAAAAAAATCAAGCGTCTAAATAAGTTAACAAATCAGACCAAAAAGGGAAATGCCCCCAGGGGGCGTTAACCGGATATTGCCCTAAATTCCAGTAATAAACATATGGCAGGCCCTTTCCGATCATGTTAAGTCCTATTTGCGGAAAGGGCCCTTTCCGGTATCTAGTCATAGTGGAACACCCTGTTTTGAACTGAGACAAATTTGTTGATTTGAAGATATATGGATGCCCACAGCTGTCATTGTTTACCGTTAGATTTTATATAACATATAGCCCATACAGAACATTAAAAAGAGTATGTTTCAAGCACCTAATGATACATATTAGCCTAGGCTATATATTTATCCTGGATAAATTTTATAATTATGTACAAATTTTCCGCAAGTTCAACAACCTTTCTTCATTGACTCAATAAATACTTGCTTACAATTTTATGTTAATGTTTGTAGAATTCATTAAGTAACAGAACATAAGTGTACTTACACCCGAACTGTCAGAAAGCGTGAAGAAAAATACTAAATTTTTAACTTTTGTGATAGGCAGCCATATTGGGTGAAAGGTCATCTAATGGATTGGTCTAATTAAAATCTGGTATATCGTTGACGTCTCCTATAGATGGATGGGTTCCCTTTGAGGACACGGTAAGATAAGATAAGATAATAGATAAGATAATCTTTATTTAGCTCTGACCTCTAGAAACCACCAACTGTTTCCCCATAGACTTACATTATAGCATTATGGCGTCTACGGCCTTCCATAAATCGAAACATGTATATCTAATTTTATGTTTTTCAACCAAAATAGCGAACGAAAAACAATGTAATTAGACGTGTACATGTTTCGATTTATGGAAGGCCGTACACGCCATAATGTTATAATGTAAGTGGGACCCTCACTACCAGAAGGACATCGATCAGCTGGAAAAGGTTCAGAGACAAGCAGCCAGGTTCATTACAGGAGACTACACCACCAGAACAACAGGTTGTGTCACCAACATGCTTCGAGAGCTGAAACTCCAACCGCTCCAGGACAGAAGGAAGGCAAACAGACTGGTGTTCTTTTTCAAGGTGGTCGAGGGGCTGGTGCCAGCCCTACCGTGTCACGACTATTCGACCCCAGTCCGTACAAACAAGAGACATATTAAGCCAAAATCATTTAGTGACTTCACCAGTAATAATTTAGTTGAAAATCATACCATAAACAATTCTAAGTGCTTTAAACAAATCCAGTGCAGAACATCTCAATTTAGTAACTCTTTCTTTCCAAAAAAAATCATTGACTGGAACAAATTTGATAATAGTGTTGCATGCACAGAGACAGTAGACAGCTTCCGAGCAGCTGTCCCAAAGTGGGACTAGGCGTCTCCCTCGTCTTCACCGTTGTGCTTATGCCGAGAGGCCCTACAACGTATTCATCCAGATCCAGATCCAGTAAGTCTATGGGAAAACAATTGGTGGTCTCTAACCAAAAAGGACAAGAAATAGCACATGATTAAAGCGAAGATGCATAAAATTAATGATATTATATAAATATTGCATTCCTGAGGGTGATATGAAAAATGTTTACTGCGAGATATATAAATATTGACCGAGGCGCCAGCCGAGGTCTATATTCATATTTCGAGAGGTGAACATGTTTCATATCATCCTCTCAGGAATGCAATATTTATTTTTTTATACCGAAAGGTTATTAGGGTCAAAGCATTTACTTGAAATTCAACATAATAATTTATTTAACATTAAAAGGTAATTACTAAACAAATAATGAAGACAGAATTAAAGAGTCTTTACTTGTTAGCACTCATAATTTGTGGCGACTTTGCTGTGTAATAAGACTGTTTTTGATAAATTTAGTCGAGACGTTTACATATCGCCGACCCCGATATTTATTCTAATATTTCAACATTGCGTCAATCAATAACATTCGAAAAACGGCGATAACTTTCTTTTTTTCTAAACGAAACATATAAGTGTGAGCACTCATTTTCTTAGTTAGATCATTTCCAAACTTATTGTGGTAGTTTCGATTCAATATTTGATGAAAAATTGTTTTCGAAATATTTTGCACGTAGCATAAAAAAGAAACGGCTGTGTTCGCACATGCAATAGCACCAGAAAAGGGTAACTTAATCCTAACTTATAATTATACAAGCGCCTCGTCTGAAAATTTATCGATTCAGTCTTTTAATCAATGCGAAAGTATCAATCTCTCAACGGGTGATATGAAAAAATAATATCACATGCGCAGAAAAACAAAATAACACTGTTGCGCATGTGATATGAAATTATGGATCATATCACCTGCGCAGAAATTGAAAATAACGATTTTGCGCATGTGATATAAATTCACTGGGGAATATAATATATTATTCAAGTTTAACTAATGGGAAATTTGCATTGGACATTTATGTGAGGTATAATAAAAAGTGTTAGTATTGAAGCACATGTTACAAGCTGTTTCAGTTTAAGAAAATATATATGTAGCAAATTGCGAAAACTTCTAAAATTTCAAATACTGTATACTACAAGCAGATGATAAAAGCTGATGCAAATTTATATACATGCTAAGAATGAGGGATAAAACCAGATTGCATTACTAATCACAATAAATTGTTAAAAACAAGATAAAGTAATTGGGAAACTAACAAAAAACACAAGTGAGTGGTGTCTAATAGAGATATGGTTGTGACCGATTCTACAGTAACTAAAAGTAAGGGATATGTCCGCATCAGTAGCAGCTATTCTGATGCAAACATATGCACATAGTAAATAACAAAAAGATAAAATTGCAAAGCTATTAACATTTCTTCAAGCAGACAAGAAAATGCAAAGAAAACCAATTGAAAAAAAGTACAGTAAAAGTAAAACTGTTATTAAAATATATGAGAGAAAATTTTATCCCATTATATTATCATATAAACTTAAAAAACTTATCTGTAGCCATAGACTAGTGATATTTTGAACCATTTTAAATCTAAAATCTAAAGGATCTAATTTGTGAAAAATGTATTGAAGAAAAAACTGCTAAAGCATATTTTTAATTATGTACAGTAATAAAATGTTTTAAAAACCTGTTGAATATTCCGGAACAAGAACTCTCGTTAACCCGAGTTATGTAAGAAATGCCAGAAAATATGTACTAAATAATTTAGTTTTAGGGTTTCTTTTCCGACTTTGTTACCGTTGGTATAACGTTGGCATCCTTTATTGACCAACTTTAAAGAAATGAAGCTGACCCAACGTTGAACCAATAATAATACACAAAATATGTTGTTGGCCAACTGTATACCAGCCGTTGGGCCAACGTTGCGCCAATTAGCAAAATGGTATTAGGCCAACGTTGGCTTTCTTCATTGGTCCAACGTTCGGCCATCGCCTGCCTGCAATCTGGGCATAGCGACAGTAATAATTTCAATTTTTGTAGCTATAGTTTGATAAAGTTTACGTATTGCCAGTCTTTTTTTTTTTTTTTTTTTTTTTTTTTGTTTGTCAAATAAATTAGCACGTTTTTAGTTGTACGCAATTTGGCATTTATTCTAACAAGACCTGATTGGTTTACATATTGAACAAAGAAGACTTAAAGACGTCATTTAAGAAAAAATGCATCTCATGTAGTAATTTGTTATTGCATAAAATCATTGTTTGGAGTTCAGATGCAAATGAATTATATCACGAGGGCGCAGCCCAAAAGTATTATATTACTAGGGCGCAGCCCGAGTGATATAATAATACGCATCTGAAACAATGATTTTATGCAAGAGCAATTCACTAAATTAGATATATTATTTCGATTCTAACTCGTTATCAATTATTATTTTGTACATCATTCACCAACTATTTGCCTGTTTTTTGTTGATTTCTTTTCCAGCGCGCCGCAATGTCATAATTGTGACGTCAGAAAAATGAATTGTTGCACAACAACACACAACTTTCAATCTTCCTTTTTTAATAGGAAAATAAATCGGGTCATGTTAGAATAGGCGATAGAATTACTAATTACTAATAGAATTCTTCGTATGAGGAAGCCATCCAGCTGGCTAACGGAAGGTCGATGGCTCTACCTAGGTACCCGGCCCGTGACGAAATCTGGGGTCTTGCTCCACCACGAAAAGCTGGAAAGTAGCCATATGACTTACAATTGTGTCGGTGTGATGTTAAACCCAGCATAAACAAAATATGAACACATTCTACATTTATTCGGTAGATTTGTTTTATAAACTCATGTACATGTACCAAATACTGATGTATGTTCAAATAAAGTGTATTTATGTTGTTGTTTGTTTGTTGGCACTTAGGTATGTTTCCAGAAGACGTCAGTTTTTTATTTGTGTGACGTGAATGATGTACAGGGTGATGGTAAGGTGTGTCTTAGTGTTGATGTGTGTAACTTTACGTTTGTCGGAATTAAAGGTCATCTGGCAGCTGGTATATACTCCCTCGATGCAAGGTTGTCAACTCTTCTTGCAGCCGGCGTGAGTCTGCTTTGTTACTATAGAAGACAGTCAGCAAACTATTGGCGGGAGATCGTTGTTGTAAGCCAAAAAGAGGAAAGGGCCAAAAACGCCAGAAGATAAT
This sequence comes from Mercenaria mercenaria, assembly GCF_021730395.1. Lineage (NCBI taxonomy): Eukaryota > Metazoa > Mollusca > Bivalvia > Venerida > Veneridae > Mercenaria > Mercenaria mercenaria. Next base: position 21,707,838 of record NC_069377.1, on the reverse strand, counting down.
TTTTATTTTACATCGGTTTTAACAAACAGGTTCACATTAACTTAGAGGAACTACTTTCCTTTTTAAAAAATATCAATATGCAAACTATAGAGAGTAGGCCTAAGAAGCAAATAAAGATGTACCTGAACTGGAGTCGTCAGTGAAAATCTGCTGGGTTATTGATGACAGAAAGTCTTCAATCAAAGAGTAGATCTAGCTTCTGAAAGAGACGTGTCGAAGGATTTCGAGAAATCACAGAGGACTATATATGCCTATCTGATTGTCATGTTTATGCCTTCAGCGAGATCACTGATGGTGGTGGAAAATTGGCGTTGCATGAACGCACCGGTTGGCTGTCTTTGAGAATTATTATGTTGAAATGATGTTGCGTCGGATGATGTGTTCAAGGACCATACAGAAATCGACAGGTATTCCGAGTCTATATTGTGAGGGTATGCATGTTACCGGCAATAGACACCAGCAGACTTAGACCGAAGAAACAAGTAAATGAAATGAGTAAACTATTTAGATCTACTGACTTTGAATAAAAAAGCATTGCTGAAAACCTGAGGCCATGTGCACACACAATACAGTGTTTCTTTATTCCATTCTATAAAACTAAACAATAATTTAAAACTTCATAACAACCCTTTTTTGGATTGTCAAGACACCCCCGCCCCCCACCCCCCTCCCTCCCCCCAACAGTTGTACTAAACATCAGCACCCCGGTTCAAGAATAGGAAAATATATAGATCTATTATAAGTATAAAATCTATTATAAGTATAAAAGGTAGGCTCAATTCTGATGAGTTTCCTTTTTTTACATTTTATTTTAACGTCGCATATGATCAACAGACAACATGAGTTAAGAAGCTGTAACTATAAAAAATATTTACGTTAGAGATAAAAAAATAAAAAATTGTTTTTAACTGGACTGTCTGAATGGAAACCTGTACCTAACCCCGATCTGTATGATTTTTTGACTTTGGTGATCAATTTATGAGCGCTGGTTGTGCCAGTGTAGCAGTGTGTTAAATGTCTGTTAATAGATCTAGATGTTTTAAAACGCTATTTTACTTTCACGTAGAGTCTACTTGTAGTCCTCAACCTCAAGCTCAATGGTAGTACTTGGCAACATCCAGACTGTATAGACATCTACGCCAAGGGTGACTTTACTGTGGTTTTCCACTTTTTTTTCGGCGACGCAGTCTAAATTCGTTTTCGTTACCTATGCCACGTGACTTCAGTTTGCAAATCAAACTACTTGATAACGTACGTATTATAGATAATTTATCAAAATGGAAGATTTATGCAACACTCTGCCTGATTGGACGAGAGGGTCAATTTCTTTCACTCTATTGATTGTGCTACGCTGAGTGAAATGTAGACAAAGCGTTTATCCTAAACGACCCTGTTCACAGTTTTAAAGCTAACTTTGGCTCAGTATATTTAGCAAGAATATTGACATATCTCAAAATGATAAGTAAGTTTAATAAATATGATAAAAACTTGTTCAATACCAACATATATCAAATTAAAGTAAGAGCTGAATACGGTTTGCGTATCACATGAATAAGGGTGTGATAAGAGTCTTTTATGTAGAGAAGTGCTTTTTAAAAGATTTTCCTTGTTACCATTGTCGTCTGTATTTGAAAAGGTTTCTTGCTTTTGTGACTTATTCAGGTTGCATATTAAAATGACTACTTGTTTGCTTTGATATCTTTGTTATAAATTATTTAATTGATTTATTATATATGAATATTTTTCTTTAGTATGGTATGCAAATATTGAACTCAGTTGAAATCTGTTTTATTATATATATGCTATATAATGACTGAATCTCGTTACACTGAAATGAAGGTACGATGCATACAGTTTATCCATGTGATATGACTATGGTCATTTTTGCTTATGAAACAGAAATAATTACAGATGTATGTTTTGCTTGACCTTCACTTTTTTATAGGTGTGATGTCATTGTCCAAAGATTCATGAATAGCGAATATGCTATTTGTTATAGCGGGATCAGCTGGCTTATTTTAGAAATAAATAAAAATAATAAATAAAAAAATCCTTTAATTGATTTTTTCTCATGTATTCTAATCAAACTTGATTTGTAGCATCTTTATTAGGCCCGCAGCCAACTTTGTTCAGCTGGGACATTTGACCACTTTTAGGGGCTGCTAGATCTAAAACTAGAATTGCCTTTATACAGCGTCTCATGAAAGCTTGATGGATCTTTGTCATACTTGGTCTGAAGCATCATTATAAGGCCCTCTTCCAAATTTATTTATATAGGAACTTGAGCCCTATTAGGGACCACTATAGCTAAAAGTAGATAGATCTATGCCTTTTTTCGCATTAACCACTAAAATGTAATGGATTTTTATCAAACTCGATGTGTAACAATATCGTAAGGTCTCCTGCTATTTTGTTACAAATGGGGATAGGGACCAATTTAGCTAAAAATATAAACACGTTTAATGACCTCTTCTCATGAACCGCTTCATGAATCTTCATCAAACTACTGCTGTAATTATTCGTCTAAGGATAAACGGAACAAAATTGCAACCCTACGAAACCTTTGCGAAAAATTAAAAGAGAACCATTTAAATTGTTAAAGTGCGGTGTTTAGTTTTGTAATTTGAAAACTGTTAGATGAAAGATGAACTTCTTTCCTTATTACAATTCGCCGACCATCATTTTTAAAGATATTTCTTGTTCAGGAGTGTAGTCGTAGCAGATAAGTGCGTATAGGCGACGACAAAGATGTAATATGAAATTTTACACGGGTAAGCACATTCCCCGCCAAATGGAATGTGTCTTTCCTTTTTATAACAACTACTCTGATTGGATAAAAAAGACGAAAGAACCAATCAACGTTCTCGATACCTTTTAACGAACAATCGTCCATTTTGTCCCTCGTGTTTTGCAAGTCAAGGTACCGTTGGTAAGAAAGTGTTGTGTTTTGACGATTGATTCAAGAATAACGATTTTATGGCAGTTTCTTTTGTTACCATATTGTTGTCCATTTGTTGAAACGATTTCGGATTCTGTGGTTGTCGCTAATCTCTGTATGAAATGACCGAATTTATCGCAATATCGGTGAGAATTTATGAGATCAGCTAACCGATGGCGAGCCTTCAGTCTAAGTTCAGACCAAAGCAGTAAAAAGTACTTTAAGTAGGTCGCATCGCCTGATTGCGTAGACATGATCTTGAACAGGTTTCATTAACAAAATATATGTGACACATTGTGGGAAAAACGTGCACAATGCATGGCTAGTCCAACAAAATTTTTAGGTGATCAACTGAATGAGATCTTGTTTCGTGTATGAAACAGACAGCTGAAGGATAAAAGTTTATGTCGTGAAAAACTTTCTATCGGATCGTTTGTCTATAATGATAATGGTGCTTTTTAAATGATATTAGTATTTTCTACACGGGGAAGGAAATGAATTTATGATTGGAAGTCTGAAAAATGAATTCCAGACGTTTCACCCCCAAGACTTCCTCCCCTAGACATTTCACCCCCAAGACATTTCATCCCAAGACTTTTCACCACCAATTTTACAAACCCTAGACTTTTCACCCCCAATTTTTAATGTAGTGAAAATATCGTGAAATATTTTGTTATAAATTTGATATTTAAAATCTTCCTTATATATATTTTGTATAGGTTGTTAGGGCATTTATGAAGATAATTTGTTACCTTACGGACCATAATTCTATAAAATATACACAGAATTTTGGGTAACATACATATCTCCATATTTTATCAAAACACTGAGAAAAATCTACGAATGCCACAAAAAGCTTATCTTTTCTCAGACTCTTTTTCATTATTTCAATTAAGGAATGTAATGTAAAAATATGATCAGAGCATGAGTAATTAGCCCTAAAGCCAGCCTGTTTCTCATTCAATAGACCTATATTTTCAATATATTTAGTTAGCCTAAAATTTAGCACTGCATTGAATAATTTACCTAAACATGATAAAATAGTTACCGGTCTATAATTTCCGGGGTCAATTGAGCTACCTTTGTTTTTATAGATTGGAATTATATAACTGGAATTGTATAACCTTCAAGCCATGATTGTGGTATCTTGCCCGATTCTAAAATATTGTTAAAAAGTCTGTTATATACAGGTAGAAGCATGTGTTTAGTAGATTTAATATGTTTGTTAAGAATATTGTCTGATTGGCTACATGCTTTTCCGTTATTTAATTTATTTATACATTTTAATATTTCGTCATCAGTTATGGGATTAACTAAGAACTGATTAGAATGTTGTACAAAATAATGTGACAAAAAAGTGTCATCTTCATCATTAGTACATGTGGATTACTATTTATATTTTTAAAGAAATCGTAGAATTCTAAAAACTTTTAGGGGTGGTGTTTCATTTATTTTAGATTTCGGTTTTAAATTATTTAGAAATTTCCAATACTGTTTTGGTTTACTTTGATGCATCAATCTTACTTTACTGGCATTTTTGTGCTTATGCTTTTTAATATAATAATGCATAATAAGTTTATATTCTTTGCTAGCATTTTTAGAAGACTTAAATCACATCTAAAACCAATCTCATTAGATGCTGCTGAGATATATTCATTTACATAAAATAAAGGGAGGTAATTGTCATAAATTCAGTCAAAAGTTATCTACCCTGATTGTCCCAGTCAGCATTCCCATTCACGCAAAAATCCGCATAATTCACGCACAAAAAGTCACTTGCACGCAAATTTTAAAGTTCCATGGGTACAATGCAGGCGTAAATAATCTGACAGAAAATACATTGTCCATAAAGAGCCGAAATTCAAGTAACCAGACATTATTTTTGATCTGCACATGCAAATTACCGCATTACACACTGTTGACAATTTGCTATGTGTCAAGACGAGTTGAATTTACATGCCGATAGCATAATTTAAGCTCCGCCTACTCCAGGTACTTGTGAGATTTTTGTGAGAACTGTGACAGCGAATCAAATTATTCGTAAAACTAGACGTGATAGTATTCAGCCAATATAAGTTATAACAACGCGGTTACATTTTTGACACTTTCCGATAATTGTCAACATGTGCAACGTTTTTGGATGTTTTTTCAACAAGTTGTTGAATAATTAAGTGGTCAGCTGGCATCTACTACACAATTATTTATTATTTGGTCTCCATATTGTAAAAGAAAGACTTGTAAGCTGCTTGTTTATTAATATTTACAAAATGACCGGTTGCAGACTGACTTTCATCGGGCAATTCTACAAATTACTTCTTTTTTATTCGAGTCCGGTACTGTTCATGCTAAATAAGTATTACCCGCCGAGTTTATATAATTTTTTGTTGCTATATGTTGCAGCCAGATTATATAGCAGCAAAAAAAATGTTATAAAAGCTCGGCGGGTGATACCTACCAGCGTCTGCTTGAATTTTTGAAAACAGCTTTTTTTTCTTCAGAATTATGGAATAAAGAAAAACTCATTGCATGGAAAATGATGTATCTCAGAAAATAAATGGCCACATCAATAGTTTTTATCCATAAACAAGAAAATTACAGCCATCTTTTCAAACTGCTTCACAGCTGGGTGGGTGTGTGGGCGGAGGGTATATTGAGTTAGAAATGATAAATTTCTATTTTTCAACTAGAAGTCCTTGTAGAAAAATGACTTGTACGCTGTATCCCTGCAGTGCATGTGTAAAACAAACCACTGTCATTAACACAGGCTGAATAAAAGTGTCACTTCCCATATACTTCTTTATAATTTTGTTTCAGTTGGAACATTTTCTTCAATTTGTATGGGTTGTACCCAACTTTTTTATCATGTACCCACATTTTCTGAAGTATGTGGGTACATGTACCCACTTTACAAAGTCAGTGGGAATGCTGCCAGTCCATCTTAAAGGCATAAATGACATTTCGAATCTGTTTCTTTATTGGTTACTGAGGTACACCCATTTTAATTTGAAACCAAGGGAGGTAATTTGGAATAAAATCGGTCAGTAGCTATCTACCCATGGTTCCCACAGGCCATGAAAAGTACTTGAATTTGATGCCTACTCCTTGAAAACTATTTGAATTTAGGAAAAAAACATACAAAAGATGGCAAATAGTCCTTAAATTCGTCGGGTGCGAAGTGAAAACGGACAAACATTATAAACGGACCAAAATAAACTAAAAAACGACGGGAAAAAAAATCAACCGTTACCACCATAAGGGCCTGCCACGGAGTCAGCGATAGTACGATATGGTACTGTACTCAGGGCCTGCTCTGGGTCAGATTTTCTTTGAGCCAATTGTATGTCGCGGTTGTGGGGCGGGGCGCGGGGCTGTTTGCGGGATGAAAACTTTTGTGAATTTCAAGTGTGAATGGTGCTATGATAGCTATTTTGACTGAAGTGCAACATACATACATGTAGTTATGGCTAACACATTTACTTTGTTAAAAAAAACAACATAACTTTAAATTTGGTCTTTTAAACAAGAGACTTTCAACTTGAGCAATTGTAATTACATGTACAAAACTCTTAATAAACTAATCACAATACCTTTGCTTGTAGCACAGGAGCCTGAAATTCTATCTATAATGCTCCAAAATGGGTAAATATAAAAATGACCCCTCCTATATATATAAAAATATAGGAGGGGTCATTTTTATATTTACCCATTTTGGAGCATTATAGATAGAATTTCAGGCTCCTGTGCTTGTAGCATGCTTGGTAACAGCATCTTTCTTCATGACTGGGCACCCAGAAGTGAATGTATTTGATTTACTGTGCTTCTTACAAAGGTTGAAGTACATGCATTTAGTTTCAGAATCAAACGTTAACCAAGCATTGCCAGATTTCCAACTATCCAAAAAAGATCTTTCTGTTTTTGATTTTTTAGCAGGGGGATAAATGCCAGAGTCAATTTTACGTTTTGATGCCATGTTTTTCAATTTCAAGCAGAAATGAAATAAGTAAGGAACATCAGTATATATAACTTCAATAATTTACTCGACAATGCTCACCAATAAATTACCGATTATCATTATGACAAATAAAGTCAATTACCGAAATTATTTAGAGACAACCACAACGGTTCCTTTGATTTTGTTTACCGACCCTGTACAAATCAAACTACTCGATAATCACTTGAAAGGCGCCGCCTGTGATCTTCGTTACATTCGACTGCTGTTTGTTTAACGCTTATCCGCAATCATAGTCAATTGACGAAGGTGTCATCCTTTTAATTGCCACACAGCTGACAAACTGCGACCATGACCCGCTTCTAAAAATACACAATCAAGTAGACTGTGCCCAACAATTATCTCTCGCTGGAGCGCCTTCGGCAATGTATTGGAAAATCAGTCACGCGATATTTCAAAGCGAGGTCCAAAACTACCAATTTGGTCTATTTTTAGTACGTAGGTTTTCCCCAAAAGTCAAAAGTCATACTTTTTGACGATTTTCGCCAATCGGAATTTTCTTGAGCCAATTTTCGTTTTCTTGAGCCAATGGCGAATGCCAGCGCGAGCCCTGGTACTTTACGGGTTTTATGCTCTTTTAAGTAATTTTCACTGTGTAATTTATCCGCGATGCGTTGAAGGTCATTTTACATAAATCTTGTGTTACATCGTTTAAATTTGTCCTAAATTGGATTTAAATTGGTTATTTCATGTCTCAGCAACAGTGACATTGCGCCCATTTTAGTCCTTGAAAATGGAGGAAAACTACTTGAAAACTCCTTGAAAACTACCTGAATTTTTTTTTGGGAAGGTCTGTATGAACCATGCTACCCTGATTGCCTCAGTCCAACTAAAGACAATAATGAAATTTCAAATGAGTTCTATAAAAATTTACCGAGATAAATCCATTTTTATTAAAATCAGGGGAGGTAATCATGCATTGGTATACGCATGTGGAAGATACAGAGTACAAGCCTATACAACAATAAATTAGAAGAGTATTCATATTGATAGATGTTCAATCAAGAGTTATCTAACATGACTATTTCTCACCATGGAAGACATAAATAACATTCCAAACCAATCTCATTAGAAGCTGCTAAGGTATATTCATTTAGATAAAAATAGAGGGTGGTAATTTGTCATAAATTCAGTCAATATGTATCTTCACTGATTGTCCAAGTCCATCTGTTGACATAAATAAAATTTTAGATCAGTATCTTCATTAGTTATGGAGATAATAACCATATTAATTCGAAATAAAGGGATGTAATTTGAAGTAAAATCAGTCCATAGTTATCTATCCTGATTGTCTCAGTCCAACTAATGACAATAATGAAATTTCAAATGAGTCCTGTAAGTACTTACTGATATAAATCCATTTTGATTACAATCAGAGGAGGTAATCAGATATAAAATAACTCAGGAACCTATGATTGGATCTGAGATTTGTCATGGAATCCAATATTTATTGTTGTTGAAGATATTTTGTGAGTTTGTATCAATTCAAACCATGAATGAAGTCTCAATATGGCTGCAAAAGCCAAAATAGCAAATTTTGAACCTTTAAGGGACCATAACTCTGGAACCCATGACGGGATCTGGCCAGTTTTCGAAAGAAACCCAGACATTATGCCAATACAAGTTGTGTGCAAGTTTGATTAAAGTTGATTGCAAAATATTGTCTCTATCGTGTTCACAAGCCAAAAATAGCAAATTTTGGCTCTTTAAGGGGCCATAACTCTGGAACCCATAATGGGATCTGGCCAGTTTTCGAAAGGAACCGAGATATTATGCCAATACAAGTTGTGTGCAAGTTTGATTAAAGCTGATTGCAAAATGTGGTCTATCGTGTTCACAAGCCAAATTTAGTAAATTTTGGCCCTTTAGGGGGCCATAACTCTGGAACCCATGATGGGATCTGACCAGTTTTCGAAAGGAACCCAGATACTATGCCGATACAAGTTGTGTGCAAGTTTGATTAAAATTGTTTGCAAACTGTGGTCTCTATCGTGTTCACAAGAAATTGTGGACGGACGGACGAAGGGCGATCACAAAAGCTCACCTTGTCACTACGTGACAGATGAGCTAAAAATGCGAGTATGAAACCATGGCACTCGAATATTTTCGTGATCACTTTCAAAAATCGACAAATTCGCTCAAACTGTCCTTTGCTCTTTAAAAACTCCTTTTGGGTAGTTATTTTACTGATAATCATGTGATTGCTTGTAGACGCTTGTCGCTGTTATACAAATGTAATTATCGGATATCTAAGTAAGCGTCTAGATATTTGTTATCGTTTTGGTCTGTGATCGCAAAGTTCTGCGAAAATGGAGAGGAAAATTACAAGTTTGTTTGGGCAAAAAGGCCTGCGGAGACCTAAAATGCTAGCGACACCACGGCAGTGAGCTGAAAAAACTTAAAACTTCTGAGTCCAGCCAAAAGTCAAAAGAATCATTGAGTACTTTGGTTCGTACTTCCGAAACTAGAAATTCCCAGCCTGTTCGAACCGTGGAAAAGTGGGAAATGAAGACATTAAAGTTTAAACTTTCATATGAAACCAAACCAACAAAACAACTAAATAAATTTAGCACATAAAACAGCCTTTAAATAATTACTAGTGGAACCCACCATTTTGCTAGTGGAAAAAATGGCACTAGCAAAAAATAGCTAGTGGGGAAAAAAAGTTAAATTCGATCCCTGGAACCTGTAACTAACTACCTTTCTTACATTTACGATACTTATGTCACTTCATACTAAAAGGAAAACAGCTGGAGAAGAATTAAGCATAAATACATAATGTTATGTAATTTGTTGTTTCAATTTTATGTTCCAGGCTGACAAAGATTCAAAATGGCCGATGCAGAGAAGTAAGTTCATGTAGAATGTATGCAAAAAACCAATTTAAACCTTACAGAAATACCAGTAATAACTAAGATGAAACAATGCTTGCTTAAGTATAGATTGCTTTAGCACCCGGGTTGACTCAAGCAATTTATGCGGACTCGGACCATTTTTCTTATATTTTCTGTTTGGATGGGAGGAAACCCGGGCTAACTGTAAAGGTCAAGCAGTCATGTTTTATTAACATTAATACATTTTACAAAAGATTTTTATGCCCCCGAAGGGAGGCATATTAGTTTTCAACTGTCCGTTCGTTCGTTAGTCACAACGTTAACTTTTTGCATGAAGGCACTTTACTCGCGAACCACTGCACCCAGGACCTTCAAACTTCACATGCTGATAGTACCCATTGAGTACACGACCCCTACTGACTGGGGTCACCGTGTCAAAGGTCAAGGTCACAGGGGCCAACGTTAAATTTTTGCATGAAGGCACTTTACTCGCGAACCACTGCACCCAGGACCTTCAAACTTCACATGCTGATAGTACCCATTGAGTACACAACCCCTACTGACATTAGGGTCACCGGGTCAAGGTCACAGGGGCCAACATTAAATTTTTGCATGAAAGGCACTTTACTCGCGAACCACTGCACCCAGGACCTTCAAACTTCACATGCTGATAGTACTCATTGAGTACACGACTCCTACTGACATTGGGTTCACCAGGTCAAAGGTCAAGGTCACAGGGGCCAACATTAACTTTTTGCATGAAGGCATTTTACTCGCGAACCACTGCACCCAGGACCTTCAAACTTGACGTGCTGATAGTTCTCATTGAGTACACGACCCCTACTGACTTTGGGGTCACCAGGTCAAAGGTCAGGGTCACAGGGGCCAACGTTAACTTTTTGCATGAAGGCACTTTACTCGTGAACCACTGACCCAGGACCTTCAAACTTCACATGCTGATAGTACTCGCTGAGTACACGACCCCTACTGACTTTGGGGTCACCAGGTCAAAGGTCAAGGTCACAGGGGCCAGCGTTAACGTTTTGCATGAAGGCACTTTACTCGCGAACCACTGCACCCAGGACCTTCAAACTTCACCTGCTGATAGTACTCACTGAGTACACGACCCCTACTGACTTTGGGTTCAACAGGTCAAAGATCAAAGTCACAGGGGCCAACGTTAACTTTTTGCATGAAGGCACTTTACTCGCGAACCACTGCACCCAGGACCTTCAAACTTCACATGCTAATAGTACTTATTGAGTACCAGACCCCTATTGACTTTGGGGTCGCCACGTCAAAGGTCAAGATCAAAGGTCAAGGCGCTGCTGGGGGCATTTGTCACCATTAGTGACAGCTCTTGTTTTCAACCTAATTAGTAAGCACAAGAATTTCATGTCTTATTAAAGTATCAAACTAAACGTTAAAATTTCTTGCCTAACTAATTCAGTTTAATATATATTAAAAATCTTCATGCTGACAGGCTGTTAGTTCCTACATTTTTACTGCAGTGTAAGTTTCATAATAATTGCTACGAAAGATTTCAAAATGCTGATTAAATGATGTGTATATTCTACAGTGGACCTCATGTAGAAACAACACCACAAGCCGAGGATGAACCCACCAGTGAAGAGCCTAGCAGTAAGCTTGTTTCACTTACATTTCTTTTAACTACCTGTCCCATAGGGTTGAATATCGGCCCTATTATAAATGTATATCTGGCCCCATTCCCAAATGCCAGTGAAATTACATCCCAGTTTAAAGTAAACAATTCTAATTCCAAAGAAGATGTTCCCCAATTGAAATAAATTTTTGATTATCTGAAGAAAATTCTTGCATAGTAAGCTTTCTTTTACCTTAAGAAAAGCCAACCTGTTCCTAATTTGAATAACATTTATGTCTGTACATGCCACCATGGCAAAAACTTAAGTAAATGGTTCTGCTGGTATATTGTGTTTCTGTAAGTAAAACCATTTTTTTACAGGACCGGATAATATTTTATCAGACTGAATTCTTTTTGATAAATTTGATATCTGATCTTTAAAACTGGTATTTATACATAGTCTATATAGACAGCGTTACACAAATTACATCCCCAGTGTGCGACATTAACGGTAGCCCGATCGCCAATGGATACGAAAATTCGGCTCGGCAACAGAAAATCAGCAGACCGTAGCCCGTCGGGCTATGAAAAATTCTGAGGAATAAATTTACCAAAAAGATCAATGCAAACGTGGGAGCCAAATAGTTGTTTGAAGCTTCAAACTACGCTCAAATCCAATCTCAAAGCGAATTCAAGTCGCCCGAATTTTCTTTTGGATGCGCACCCGCTAATCTTTGGACAATTTTACCATGTCATAATGTGCGTTGAATACACATACACACTCGCCGATAGCATAATTTAAGCTCCGCCTATTTCAGGTACTTGTGAGATTTTCGCCAGAAGTGTGAAAGCAAATAAAATTATCGGTTTCACCAGAGGCAATTGTAATAGGCCTATCAGCGCCACGGTTACGTCTTTGACACTTAGCATTTAATTGTCAACACGTGCGAGTCGTTTTCTAAAGAATTGTCAATTACATATGCGATTAATTGGAATTATAGACACAATTATTTGGTATCCATGGTAAAAGAACGACATGTAAAGTATTAACTTCGTAAAACTAACTGATGGATGAATTGATTTGAATACCGGTATGTATTGCCAGGTCTGACACAGTTTACTTTCAGTTTTATTCGAATGAGAAACTGTTCACACAAGTGGTGACTCGGTATAAATGTGTATGGTAAAATGATGTAACTAAGAAAATGAGTGGTCATTGAATCAATTCACAGCGTCGAGGTAGAAATATAAAAATTAATGGAGTCTTCCAACTTCTCCCTAAAGTCTCCCCACTTCTCCTTAAATCAGTTTGAGGGATAATTGACTTTTCCCAAAAAAATAATGGGCATAGCAAAACCCCTGGTCAGTCTTCTGCCAAGCTATTTCTTGTCTACCATGTCTACAAAGCTGTTTAGATCTCTTTTCATGACTGTGTCTTTGACTTTCTGCACAATTTTGTGAACACTGTTTTAGATTTTGAAATCAGTTCTGAAAAACTCATACAAATTTCTGAAATATATCAATATTCACCAACCTACAGTAGTATATTGAAAGAAATTAAATATTACTAGAATGAAAGTCTTGTTCATTCTTGAGCGAAAAATTAGTGGGGCTACGAAAAATTCTTTCGGGCTACAAAAAATTGGAAGTCCGTAGCCCCATTGGCTACGGTGTTAAAAAGTTAATGTCGCACACTGCTTCCCTTAAGTTTATTTCCACATATTAATCGAAACATATTTCAGACATTAAGTTTACAGGCTGTAAAAAGTCTCCCCGTACTTGGATTTAGTGTTGTTATATTTTCTGGTCCTTTGAGATCATGGAGTCCATTCAACATAGGTGTAATAGAGTCCCACTTAGTTGATGCTAGTGGGCGTGAGAGGTGTTGCACATTTCATTACCTCTCATGAACAGACTCGATCAAACCGAGTCTGCGGTTATTCTTCTTGGTAACTTCTATGCTTCCAAAGGATCTTTTACAGATTTTATTCATATTCATTTGCTATGTCATCGCTGTCATTTCCCCCACAAGTCTGTTGTTTGCATGGAGTCACGTTGATGTTGACATTGAAAGAGAAAGATGACCTTAGAATTTCTGGGAATTCCCGTCTGGTTCCCGCGTACATAAATTGAGTACCATCCACGATGAGTTGGTACAACGCGCATTCTTAGAATTGTCGTGATGGGTTTCCACTGTTTCTATTTTAAGGACCAATCAAACAAGCGCTTACTAAAATATAGTTGGATAATTTCTCGGGATTCCATGTTACAATAATAATGAAAGTAAGTTTTTTGTTCAAACTTTAGCGAAATCGTGGAGGACTTTCTTCTTATTTTATCATATTGACCTGCAATTTTTATCGGACACTCGGTCTTGTGAACTTGATATATCACGGCGGACCGGATCAAAATTTACCGGACATGTCCGATGGTGTGACGGCTTTCGCGACCTCTGCAAACACTAAGATTTAGTGAATTATGACTGATGTACCAAGAACTTGCTGAATAAAAGTTTTACATCAATGTTACATAATCAGATGTCCCTGATTGTTGTATACTTTTGGATAACTGTGGAAAGCACATTCACTGCTTAACCGGTTATGGACATCTAAATAATGTCATTAATATTTAAAGATACTCTGAGGACATGACACATTCTCCAGTAAGCTTTACAAACTCACGAACAAACATTTCATAATTACGGGCACATCAAATGAGAAGTCAGTTTGCTGGTTTGTTCAAAAAGTGCGTAATATATTCAATGGTAAAGCAACAAATGAAGAGTTCGAGAGACTGTTTTAGCAAGGTCTGTTAAAAATGATTTTTGTAGGTCTCTATCTCAGCAACTTTGAAACTGGCTACTTAAGTACTTTCCTTGTAGCAAGTGAAGTTCTAAATGGACTTCCCCTTCTATCTACTTCAATAATGAAACTACTTGAATGTCTGCAAGTAAAACTTATAAAATGAAGTTTAAACCATTACAAATATTAAATTGTTGAGAAGTTCTCAATTTACCTGATTTTCAATACTTTATCCCAGATTTTGACAATTTACTGTTGAAAAATTCCCAAATTTCATCAATGGCATTTCCCCCCAAAACCCCTGTAATACCATTTTACAATCGTCCAGATTCAAGAATTTTTGTTCTTGGGCACTGAAATAAGTTACCAGATGACAGATTATTCTGTGTATGGTTTCAAACAAGAATGTGACAGATATTCATTTTTTATGAGGTACAGTGTAGTGAATGTACACATTTAATATATATGAGCCGTGCCATGAGAAAACCAACATAGTGGGTGTGCGACCAGCATGGATCCAGACCAGCCTGCGCATCCGCGCAGTCTGGTCAGGATCCATGCTGTTCGCTTTTAAAGCCTATTGGAATTGGAGAAACTGTTAGCGAACAGCATGGATCCTGACCAGACTGCGCGGATGCGCAGGCTGGTCTGGATCCATGCTGGTCGCAAAGCCACTATGTTGGTTTTCACATGGCACGGCTCATATATGCTTTTCTCATTATTACTTTTAACATAAGTGATTATGAACGTTTTCAGTTCTAATTATACCCCCACAAAACGAAGTTTTGGGGGGTATATAGGAGTGAGCTTGGCGGGCTGTCGGTCGGTTGGTCTGTTGGTTTTCATGGTTTTCGGATGATAACTCATGAAAGGCTTGACCGATTTAAATAATTTTTTGTACACAGGTGTAACATCAGAAAATATATCTACTTTGGGGTCATTATGTCAAAGGTCAAGGTCACAGTGACCCTGAACAGTTAAATGATTTCCGGATGATAACTTGAGAACGCTTGGGCATAGGATAATAATTTTTGGTACACAGATGTAACATGAAATACAGGTCAAGTTAGACTTTGAAGTCTGTAGGTCAAAGGTCAAGGTCACAGTGACTCAGGAACAGTTAAACGGTTTCCAGATGATAACTTGAGAACGTATGGGTCTAGGATCTTAAATTTTTGTACACAGGTGTAACATGATTAAATACAGGTCATGTTCGACTTTGAGATTAGTAGGTCAAAGGTCAAGGTCACAATGACACGAAACAGTTAAACAGTTTCCGAATGATAACTTGAGAACGCTTGGGCCTAGGATCATGAAAATTGATAGTCAGGTTGGTTATCACCAGCAGATGACCCCTAATGATCTTGAGGTCAGCAGGTCACAGGTCAAGGTCACAGTGACCCGGAACATTTAAACGGTTTTCAGACTATAACTTCACCATGCTTGGGACTAGGATCACGAAATTTAATGGGGAGGTTGGTCATGACCAGCAGATGACCCGTAATTTTTTGGGGTTCCAAAGGTCAAAGGTCATTTAAACCTTTTCCGGACAATAACTTGAGAAGGCTTAGGCTGAGGATCATGAAACTTCATAGGGAAGTTGATCATGACCAACATGACCTCTATTGATTTTGAGGCTAGTAGGTCAAAGGTCAAGCAAGTTCAGCTTTGACATTGGCTTCTGTGACAAGGCCATATCGTGGGGGTATAATTTGTCACTCCTGTGACAACTCTAGTTCTATTTTGGCACGAAATTCATTGTTGACTTGTTTATGAAGGTCAAGGTGATGATGCAGGTCAGCCAGCAGTACTGGCCAGTCAGTTAATGAGAGACCCAATGATGTTAGCAGCTCTACAAGATAAACTAGGCAGCATGGTGGGTGGTAGCTCCGGATATATTCAGAGGTACTTCTTTAGTTATTACATGCCTTGTTAATTTGCAGACATTTATTTCTGACCAAAGTGAGCCTCAAATCTGGACAAATAAAGATTATACAGTAGTGGAGCTGTTATGACAACAGTTTTTAGCCCGACTATTCAAAGAATAGTGGAGCTATCCTACTCACCCCGGCGTGAGCGTCACACAAATGTTAAGTTTGCGTACCACCCCAAATATTTTCAAAGTCCATTGAGATATTGCTTATATATTTTGCATACTTGTTTACCATCATGACCCCAGTCTGTAAAAAGGAGGAAGCAACTCTATCAAGCATTTTGACTGAATTATGGCCCCTTTTTGACTTAGAATATGCATATTGTAATGTTAAAGTTTTACTCATAGCTTATATTATACTACCAAGCACTGAGAATAGTCGAGCACGCTGTCCACTGACAGCTGTTGTTGAGTTTATTTAATGATTATTGAAGGAAAATTTTGTCATGTTTACATGTTAGTTGAAAAGTAACTTGTTTTTGGAGTTCATGTTTAAATATTGTTTGTAAAGATCAAACTGCTTCATTTCAGTTTACCAAAAGTTGTGAAGCGAAGAATCAAGGCCTTGAAAAAATTACAGTTTGAAGCAACAAAGATTGAAGCAGAATTTTATCGTGAAGTACACCGTCTAGAATGTGAATATGCTGCCAAGTATTCTCCGCTCTTTGATAAGGTAAAGTTACTGTATGCTAGATATTTGTTACTCTGTAATGTGCCACTGTTCAGACGCTTGTACAAACTATTTTTAAGTGTATAATAGGGCCAAATGACTTATATTGTGCGGGTCAAAACCCTACAAACAGTCTATTTAATGGAACTGAGTGGTATTCTGTCTGAAAAGTTAAAAACTATACAGGTAGGTGACAAGTAACGTCAGAAGAATACCATATGTAATCAAAAGCAAGTGTTAATATTAAAAGAATTTTAAGGTCGCTGACATTGAATCACATGCCCCTTACCGATGTGAGTTCGAGCCTCACTCAGGACGCTGAATTTTTCATGTGAGGAATCCATCAAGCTGGGTGGTTCTACCCAGGTGCCTGCCCAAGATGAAATAATGCATTGTGCGGCACCTGGTTTCTCCATCCACCATCAAGGCTGGAAAGTGGCCATATGACCTGTAATTGTTTCTATGCGACATTAAACAAAAATAAAACAAAATCAAAAGAATTTACAGAAAAAAAGTTGTTAGATGAGACGGTCAGCAGGACTCAGTTGTTCGAAGATTTAACAGATGATTAAGCAATGATAAAACAATTGTTTGACATGGTTCGCACAGGTCTTGGAAAGTACTTGAATTTGATGCCTTGTACTTGAAAAGTACTTGGATATGAAACTGCCAAAAACTACTTGAAAAGTACTTGAATTTTGAAAAGCAAATTTTGATGAATTGTCCTTGAATAAATGTTGTGCGAATAGAAAATCAGAAAAACATAACAGATCAGTGTAACGGTGTTAAGGGATATAAACTAGCCATTTCTATTGAGGGGCCCAGACTGCCAGAAATAAATGTTTAACATTAGGTATATGGGCATTTTCTCCAACAATTTAGGGGCCCAGTCCAAAATCAGGAGCCATGGGCTACTGGGTCCCTGCTAGTTTATATCCCAAGTGTTTATTTTGTAGAAAATTGACAGAATTCTTCATGAGTAAAAGAAATAAATGTGACAAATGAGATTTTGTAGTCCTTGAAAATGGGGAAAAATCCTTGAAGAGTACTTGAATTTTGTTTTGAAAGTTCTGTATGAACCATGTTTAATGTTTAGGGTTATATTTCATCATTTTAGGAAACTTAAGATAAACAAATGTATGTGTTAAGGATTATGAGCACTAAAAATATGTTTGTTTTACAGAGATCAACTGTAGTAACAGGAGAATATGAACCCAATGATGAGGAAGCAGACTGGCCCAGTGATGATGAAAAGGAAGAGGACTTAGCGGTAACGTTAAAAGTTATTGTGGCATTAAACTACATGAAATCTTATTGGGACAAAAAACTTTAAACCTGTAGTTACGTAAGTACAAGAATGGTTATGCCTTTTGAGGGAGAAAGCTTAAAATCACTTTCAGTTTGCCCCTCACCACTGTGGGTTTTGAAACGTTGCTCATGTCGTAGAATTCTTCCATATGAGGAAGTTGTTCATCTGTAATGAAAAGTCGGTGGTTTTACACAGGTTTCTAACTGTTCCTGAAATAATGCTCTAAGGGGCCATCAAAAGTTGGGTAACTGCCATATTACCTCTGTGTCTGTGTGAGAAATAAATAAATGAATTAAAAAAAAAATACATTGGAAAAAATAAATCCCATACAGAAGATCAATAGAACTTTTAAAGAATTAGAAACTGTAGAGCCTTAATGGGAGCAGATGTGCAGTGTTACAGAAAAAAAAGGGACACCAACGTAGACTTAAAGGAATGAATCTGGATAAGAAGGAGTCTTGAGTGAAATGCCACTAGTAGGTGCAGGTCAAAGTACACTATGACTTAGTGCAGGTCAAAGTACACTATGACTTCAGTGATTTATAGAAAGTTACGTAGATTGTAGTGCTTATAGAAAGTTGTAGACAAAGTTAAATGGTTTCACAGCACAGAATCCATTGTAATTTTCAAGTGCATTGATCAGTTCTGAGATTAGCCTGCAAACAGGAAGCCTGATAAATATTTCATAGGTAAATGTGCCTTTGTAATGAGTGTTTTGTTTTTGTTTTGTAGAAAGGCACAGATGAGCTTGCATCTGGAGACACAAAGGTACACAATCCTACTTAAATTTCGTTTGCTGTGAAACCATTTAATTCTGTTTTTATAAATTAAATATAATACTGAATAAAACTACCATGTCATTATAAAAGAGAATTCAAGTGCTTTTGTTTAGATTAATAATTGAAATGGTTTCACAGTTTTCAGTCTAATGGTATTGATGTCATCTGAGTATACATTGGGGATTTTAATGCACAGCTTTGAAGTGCTGAATCTATTGAATTCATATGAATTAAAATGAAATAGCTGTGACTACACAGTACCTTAAAAAATATTTCATTCTTCATTGTCCGTTGCATTTTGAAACATATTTTAGAAACAGTTATGTGAACTAAACATAAATAATGATTTGCTGGTAAGTCAGAATTAACTTTTCAATACTAAATGATGAGAGAGGTAATGTTTCATTGTTTATAGGAGGAGGTAAAGAACAAAGCAAATATTGAAGACAAACAAGAGGAAAATGCAGAGAAAGAAGGTATTGTTGAACGAAAACTTGAGGATGTTATCTTCAAAACTTTGGCGAGGTTGATTAGAGTTGTTTCTAGCTCGGCTATTTGAAGAATAGGGGAGCTATCCTACTCGCCCCGGCGTGAGCGTTAGCGTGAGCGTTATACAAATGTTAAAGTTTGCGTACCACCCCAAATATTTTCAAAGTCCATTGAGATATTGCTTTCATATTTTGCATACTTGTTTACCATCATGACCCCAGTCTGTAAAAAGGAGGAGGCAACTCTGTCAAGCATTTTGACTGAATTATGGCCCCTTTTCGACTTAGAATATGCTTATTGTAATGTTAAAGTTTTACTCATAGCTTATATTATACTATCAAGCACTGAGAATAGTCGAGCGCGCTGTCAACTGACAGCTCTTGTTGAGTTACTATTTTATATGTATTGTGCTAAGCTTACTGATAATAGTGGTCAGGTCACAAGCAAATAGGAAATGAAATAATGCTATAACAAATGATGCAAAGGGCTTGCACAAACCTTGCAAAGTCCTTGAAAATGTCTTAAAATTTTCCAAAATCATAAGAAAAAACATGAAAAAGTGTTTTAATTGACTGTTTAATCAAATATTTTCATAAAGAACTAATTTGTATTTCTGTCTATAGGGAAAGATGAGGAGACGAAAGGCATTCCAGGTTTCTGGTTGACAATATTTAAAAATGTAGATATGTTAGCAGAGATGATCCAGCCTCATGATGAACCTATACTCAATCACTTGCAGGAAATCAAAGTAGAATTTAAAGAAAAAGACCCCATGGTAAGTGGTAAAAGAGGCCAAGTTTCCTGCAAATTTGTAGTGTGGCATGTTTGATCATCAGGTTTGCTTCTGTTTTCATGTCGGATTTATCTTGGGTTTTTGGTCATACATTCGGTTACTTTTTTTGTGAAGAAGTTCATACAAAATTGCAGAAC
Organism: Mercenaria mercenaria; assembly: GCF_021730395.1. NCBI lineage: Eukaryota > Metazoa > Mollusca > Bivalvia > Venerida > Veneridae > Mercenaria > Mercenaria mercenaria. The sequence goes on along the minus strand of NC_069377.1, from coordinate 21,687,543 downwards.
TGGTTGAAGGTGACTAAAACTATGAAGCGTTAAGAAAGTACTTAAATTTTGAAAACAAACAACAGGTGTCAACTGTCAAGATTAAAACTAATGGCAAATACAGATTTTTGAGATTTGTCGGCTTACTGCAATTCCAACTTCCATTCTACATAGTATTTAAATAATGTCACCTTTTTGCATTTCAAAAAAATCTTTTAAACTTTGTTTCAGGGTTTCACGTTAGAATTTTTCTTTGAACCAAATGATTATTTTGAGAATAAAAAGTTAACCAAGGAATATGTAATGAGGTCTGAACCAGAAGAAGGGGACCCGTTCTCATTTGAAGGTCCAGAAATAATCAAATGTCATGGGTATGTATACTTGCATTTTGAACATAAATTTATTTTGTAATGAACAAAAGATCTGAATTCACATGTAATTTCAAGATGTAAATTCGGTCCATCCATTCTGTACAAGGATGATGTCTTGGAAATTAAGAATGTGTTAATCTTAAATTCTGAAACCACAATATTTGGCTTTAGTTTAGTTCGTGCTGAAATTATGTGATGGAAGCTTTTTCATGTGTATTTGAATCATGCTTCAGTTTGCTTCCTGGAAACAGGAAAAACAAGTACTGGTGTCAAATGGGAAGGCCTGGTCGTGACCTCAGTGGGGATTGAACCATCTACCCCTAGGATGGAGTGGCTGACACAACCACTTAAATAATACAGCTAACTGTGATGTTGCATTGATCTAAGGATTAAGAGATTGTGCCACGATATTTGATCTATACCAACATAAAGATAGATTAGAATCAAATTAATATATAGCAGAATACTTTATTAATGAATTTTTAGCTCACCTGAGCATGAAGTGCTCAAAGGTGAGCTTTTGTGATCGCCCTGTGTCCGTCGTCGTCGTCAACAATTTGACTGTTAACACTCTAGAGGTCGCAATTTTGGCCTAATCTTAATGAAACTTGGTCAGAATGTTACCCTCAATAAAATCTTGGTTGAGTTTGATATTTGGTCATCTGGGGTCAAAAACTAGGTCACCAGGTCAAATCAAAGGAAAAGCATGTTAACACTGTAGAGGCCATATTTGTACCCCCCGACAACAAAGTTGTAAGGGGGGGCGTATACTGGTTTCAGGTTGTCTGTCTGTCTGGCCGTCTGTCCGTAGATGCAATCTTGTGCGCACCATCTCTCCTTATCCCCTTGACACAATTTAATGAAACTTCACACAAGTGATCAGTACCAACAGTAGTTGTGCATGGGACATGTTAGGTTCTTTTAGAAAAAAAATTTGCAGAGTTATGGGACTTTGTTTTTTTGTTACTATACTATATACATAGACACACTCTTGTGCGCACCATCTCTCCTCATCCCCTTGACACAATTTAATGAAACTTCACACAAGTGATCAGTAACAACAGTAGTTGTGCATGGGGCATTTTAGGTTTTTTCAGAAAAAAAATTTGCAGAGTTATGGGACTTTGTTTTTTTGTTACTATACTATATACATAGACACAATCTTGTGCGCACCATCTCTCCTTATCCCCTTGACACAATTTAATGAAACTTCACACAAGTGATCAGTAACAACAGTAGTTGTGCATGGGGCATGTTAGGTTCTTTCAGCAACAAAAATTGCAGAGTTATGGGACTTTATTTCTTGTTAACATACTATGTACATACAGTCTGCATATGCAATCTTGTGCGTGCCTAATCTACCAAACCCTTACACACAATTTAATGAAACTTCACCCAAGTGATCTGTACCAACCCTAGTTGTGCATGGTGCATGTTACATTCTTTTAGATAAATATTCTGCATAGTTATGGGACTTTGTTTTTTGTTACTATACTGTATACATACAGTCTATATACATACAATCCACATAATTATGCAATCTTGTGTGCGTCAAATTGCAATGTACTGTGTCAGTGTATAGGGGGGGGGGGGGGGGGTACATTCATCACCTTTAGTGATAGCTCTAGTTATGACTGTATCTTCATGAAACTTGTCATAATGTTAATCTTGATGATCTCAAGGTCCAGTTTGAATCTGAGTCATGTAGGATCAGAAACTAGGTCACCAGGTCAAATCAAAGGAAAAGCTAGTTTACACTTTAGAGGGCACATTTATGACCATATCTCTAATGAAACTTGGTCAGAATGTTAATCTTGATGATCTTTAGGTCAGTAGGTCAGGTGAGCGATACAGGGCCTTCATGGCCCTCTTGTTAAATATTCTGAATTGTTACGTCGCAAAAAAATAATTCACAGATCTTGTCTCGGAAATCATTTTGCAAAGCAAGTATTTAACATCTTCCTCATGTTCAAATTTATTAACATAGTGAAGGTCTGTTTATTTAACGAGTGAACTGACTATTGCCAGGTGTAAGATAGATTGGAAGAAAGGAAAGAATGTCACAGTAAAAACAGTGAAGAAGAAGCAAAAACATAAAGCCAGTGGTACAACAAGAACTATACAAAAAACTGTGCAAAGTGATTCATTCTTCAATTTCTTTAGTCCGCCATCACGTAAGTTTAGAGTTTTTTCAGGCTGATTTTGGGCCGAAGTACAGCCCCAGTCAAAATGGCAAATAGCAGTTTTTTTTCTGATTTTAAAGCTTAAGTCCCAGAAATAAAGAAAATAATTCATCTGAGACTATATACATGTGTGCAAACTTAAACTGTTGAAATACAGGCAATTCGCTTACAGATTTATGAGAATTTCTTGAATGTAAAATGTTAATGAAAAAAAAAAATGTAAAAAAACTACTTGTTAACAGTTCCCAGTTTTGATGTTTTACACCAAACATTTTCCAGCAGCAGAGGCTCCAGTCACATTCCAAAACTATTGGGGGAAAAAAACTGGTTTAATAGGCAGTTTTAGTGTTTTTTGATAAAGAATATTGTGAAATAATTAATATTCGTGGGGGATTAATTTTCGTGGTTGAGTCAATCCTCGGAATTTTAATCTCAACGAACAAGTAAAATTTCCATTCATTTTATATGCAAAACCTGAAATCCACAAATTCATTACCCCGTGAAATTGCCATTTTGACCAAAACCACAAAATTTCATGCCCATGAAATTAAGTGATTTTACAGTAGATACTGGTTAGTAAGTTTGGTCAGAAGGCTGATTGTTTTGTTATTTTAAGATTTTAATTCACTTTATAGTTTTGGCCAGAGTTTGTTACTTTATAGTGGAGGCCAGAGTTTGAACAACAGTGATGAGAATATTATTTGGAGAAAAGTTAAAAAGACTTGTGATGAGAGCATGTATAAGAGATTTTATTTGTAAATGTTTATATTTTCAGCTCCAGAAGATGAAGAAATGGTTAGTATCGACTTGTTATATCTAAAGTCTATCAACTTTCTGTTTAGCTTGGGGAAACCAAGAAGGTTGAAAATGAAATGTTCTACATATTAAATCTTTATAAACAGTTTGAGGTAATGGGTTAAGTTTTGACATAGCACTGAATTCAGATTGATTGACTTCAAGCTGGTTATACCAGTTTTAGAAAAATAGGTAAAATGGAAAAGCAACTACTTGGATTCAAGTTATTTAGAAATATGATTTGTTATTTAAATGTTGCTGAGTTCCTTAAGAGAAAATTGTATATTCTAGCAAGATGCTGCACATGCAGCTTGTGGGCATGTAGCATACTGGGCAATACCTACAAACTGATTTCATTGTACACACAGTTGAATAGAAGGTACTTTCAGACTGATAATGAATATATTTCTTGGTAGGATGAAGACACAGAGGCACTACTAGCAGCTGATTTTGAAATAGGTCACTTCATTAGAGAACGGATAGTTCCTAGAGCGGTGCTGTATTTTACAGGGGAGGCCCTTGAAAATGATGATGATGTAAGTATGATAAACATCCTGTCCTGTTCAAATAAATTAAATCTCATGTGTCGATGGAGACTACCTGTATTTCAATGTACATTTTGATTCCTCATTTAACAGCCTGTCCGTGGCATGCCGGAAACAATGCCTATAGCGGCACTTTGGGTCTTCCTGTACCATCAAAAGCTGGGAATGTCGCCATATGACCTAAATTGTGTCAGTGTGATCCTTAAAACTCACAGAAAAAATCTCAATAAATGAAACTATTTATAAACCACAAAATAAATCAGGATAGTAGCATTGAAAGAAACATAAGTAAATGAAACCTTTAGTAGGGTCAGTTTATCTTTGCTGTACTTTAATTAGTGTTAAGGCCACATTTAAAAAAGTCTTTGTTTGCTGTCTCCCGACCCTACTTTTTAAAGTTGGGTAGGTAGGTAGACAATTCTTCTTTTTTTTTGGTGGGGGGATTATACTCTTACCAGTGATATATGATCGTTTGTTACAGAATATTTCTTCTGTAAAAATAAGACAAATCTGTGTATGTTGTATGAAAGGATGAAATTAAATAATACAATTTAAACTTTCTTACTTATTATTTTGCTAACTTGAAATATATGCGGCAATTGTCATATAGCAACTTAAAAAAAAATTGATCAGCATTGTCCAATAAAAACTTTTGGGGCGCAGCATTTTAAGTGGGTAGGTAGGGAGACAGCAAATAAACACATTTTTAGCTCACCTGTCACAAAGTGACAAGGTGAGCTTTTGTGATCGCGCAGCGTCCGTCGTCCATCCGTGCGTGCGTAAACTTTTGCTTGTGACCACTCTAGAGGTCACATTTTTCATGGGATCTTTATGAAAATTGGTCTGAATGTTCCCATTGATGATATCTAGGTCAAGTTCGAAACTGGGTCAGGTGCGGTCAAAAACTAGGTCAGTAGGTCTAAAAATAGAAAAACCTTGTGACCTCTCTAGAGGCCATATATTTCACAAGATCTTCATGAAAATTGGTCAGAATGTTCACCTTGATGATATTTAGGTCAAGTTCAAAACTGGGTCACGTGGCGTCAAAAAGTAGGTCAGTAGGTCAAATAATAGAAAAAGCTTGTGACCTCTCTAAAGGCCATATTTTTCATGGGATCTTTATGAAAGTTGGTCTGAATGTTCATCTTGATGATATCTAGGTCAAGTTCGAAACTGGGTCACGTGCGGTCAAAAACTAGGTCAGTAGGTCTAAAAATAGAAAAACCTTGTGACCTCTCTAGAGGCCATACTTATGAATGGATCTTCATAAAAATTGGTCAGAATGTTCACCTTGATGATATCTAGGTCAAGTTCGAAACTGGGTCACGTGGGGTCAAAAACTAGGTCAGTAGGTCTAAAAATAGAAAAACCTTGTGACCTCTCTAGAGGCCATGTATTTCATGATATCTTCATGAAAATTGGTCAGAATGTTCACCTTGATGATGTCTAGGTCAAGTTCGAAACTGGGTCACGTGCCTTGAAAAACTAGGTCAGTAGGTTAAATAATAGAAAAACCTTGTGACCTCTCTAGAGGCCATATTTTTCATGGGATCTGTATGAAAGTTGGTCTGAATGTTCATCTTGATGATATCTAGGTCAAGTTTGAAAGTGGGTCACGTGCCTTCAAAAACTAGGTCAGTAGGTCAAATAATAGAAAAACCTTGTGACCTCTCTAGAGGCCATATTTTTCATGGGATCTGTATGAAAGTTGGTCTGAATGTTCATCTTGATGATATCTAGGTCAAGTTCAAAACAGGGTCATGTGCGGTCAAAAACTAGGTCAGTAGGTCTAAAAATAGAAAAACCTTGTGACCTCACTAGAGGCCATACTTGTGAATGGATCTCCATAAAATTTGGTCAGAATGTTCATCTTGATGATATCTAGGTCAAGTTCAAAAGTGGGTCACGTGCCTTCAAAAGTAGGTCAGTAGGTCAAATAATGAAAAAATGTTGTGACCTCTCTAGAGGCCATATTTTTCATGGGATCTGTATGAAAGTTGGTCTGAATGTTTATCTTGATGATATATAGGTCAAGTTTGAAACTGGGTCAACTGCGATCAAAAACTAGGTCAGTAGGTCTTAAAATAGAAAAACCTTGTGATCTCTCTAGAGGCCATACCCTTGAATGGATCTTCATGAAAATTGGTCAGAATGTTCACCTTGATGATATCTAGATCAAGTTTGAAACTGGGTCACGTGCCTTAAAAAACTAGGTCAATAGGTCAAATAATAGAAAAACCTTGTGACCTCTCTAGAGACCATATTTTTCAATAGATCTTCACGAAAATTGGTCAGAATTTTTATCTTGATAATGTCTAGGTCAAGTTCAAAACTGGGTCACATGAGCTCAAAAACTAGGTCACTATGTCAAATAATAGAAAAAACGACGTCATACTCAAAACTGGGTCATGTGGGAACAGGTGAGCGATTCAGGACCATCATGGTCCTCTTGTTAATTTTGGCCTTATATAGATGATTTTATTAGGAGTTTCTTGAGGTTGGCATCTCCAAAGCTCGTATCTGTTGTGATTGTTGGTTCAACCTTTCCAAAGATGGAATTCTTTCACATTTGAAAGTCGTCCTGAAAGCTTGTGAAATGTTTTTGGTTTTTACCTTCGTGCCCACTTGTGTTTGAAATAATTGCTGGGGGGACACAGTTGGTATTCCACCACCATTAAGGAAATAAGCCCATAATGACTATCAGTAGTTTCTGTTCGATTACATATTCTCATATGCCATTTCGGCATGCTGTGGTAGTTAATGTTGCTCATATGAGCACTGTGCTGTCCGTGCTAATATGGAATGTGGAAATATTTACATGGAATACTGAAACCAACAGAAGTTGTTGATTCTTGGTTTGAGTCGACTACCTTAAACCTGACATATTGTCCTATGACTTCAGCTTTATGTGTTTAACTTGACAAAAGCAAAAAATTCCTTGATTTTCTGTTACTAGGATGATTTTGGAGAAGAAGAGGAGGGTGCAGAGGAAGGAGAATATGATGAAGATGCTGATCCTGATTATAATCCTGGTGTAAGTATAAGTATGGTTTATAATATTTGCGCCATACATTGTTGTTGTACATCTTGCGGGCAAAATTATTCAGATTATTGACTGGACCCTTTTTTTTTTTTTTCAAAAAAGAAGTCTAGGAAACTAGAGTGTGTTGATGTCTTGGGCTTATGTCAAGTCATGGTAAAGAGAAAAAAGTCCATTTTTATCCCATAAATTATTTGTTGCATACTACACATGTTTCCTGAAGTTGTAAATATTTGATGGTTTATCTGAATACAATAACCATCCTGTTTCAGTGAGGAAAATGAACTCAAAATAGTCAAGAATTACTACTATTTGTTTCTTTATCAAATGAATTGTTCCAGAGGGGAAAATATATCACGAGGGAATTTCAGGAGCGTTGTGCAGTGCTTGCCCTTGGCCGTATGTCTACACCATCTAGTGCCCCATGTGATACTCGCTTAATGCTAAGACCCAGCTCAGGGTCAGCTGTCCGGCGCAACATACCAACCCAGACTGATTTGACAAGTCGCCCACAAACTGCTCCTTTGAGGTCTCCGCACATGTTAGAATCAGCCAGCAGTAGACCAGCTGTCAACACTGAAGCATTTACTTCTGAGACGGGAAATACTTCCGGTAAAACCGAGTCAAGAAATAAACCTGAAAAGACCCTTGTTAGAGAAGGTACTGAGATCATTTTACCAAATGCTCTAACAGCTGAAGAAGTGGTTGAAGCTAAACCTGATATACCAAACAAAATAACACGAGAGAAAACATTTGTTGCCAAGTCTTCGAATCAGCTGTTGAAACCTCCGGGTAAAATGCCTAGAGAGAAGAGTTTCATACAAAGCCCAAGGAGGAAAGGACCGCCAAAACCTAGCAGGCAATTTGTAAATAAGCTTGGTAAAGAAACTATAGATTCTGTAGAGGAGTGTAGTGACTCCGATGAAGATACTGAAACTGTTCAGAGTTCGAAGAAAAGGTCAGAAACTATTACAGTAAAGGATAAAATGACTGTTGGAAGAGTTGAAGAAGCTGGTAAAGTTAAGGTGCTTAAAAAGCAAGAAAGTAAACCAGCCAATGATGCTACCGCTGAAAACAAAACCAATGTAGTTGGTAACAAGCTTAGGCAGGAACAGAGATATGGCAGTGTTAAATCTGCAGGAAGTTACAATAGAAAGGATATGAGTGATAAGCCGAGTACAAAAGATGCAGCATTTTCTATACTGCAGAAACTGACTGGAAAGCGAACACAAGATGGACACAGACCAGGTCAGGTGCCTTGCGTTAACAAACCAAGACGTAAGTATAAATTTGCGACCTCATCTTCTGAGACTGATACAATAGACAATCAGAATTCAAAAGACAGACCAGATGGTGTACAGTCAATGCTTGCAAGCAGAGCACAGCAATTAGGTGGAAAGGTTACTGGAAAGGAGCAGATCAGAGAACAGAATCAAAAACAGGCACAAACTGTGCTAGGTAGAGAGCAAAGAAAACTAGCCTCTGCTCCAGCAAGAAACAAAAAACTCAACACTGCCACATCTGGAAAATTTCCTGTTTATGAAACAAAGGATACTGTTCGTAAACCAAAATATGAGGCTGTTAGAGAAACTCAGAGTGCAAATCCGCGAATTAAACCGGAAAAGAGTCACTCTTTCCAGCAAAGGGGACCTCAGTTTCAGAAAGATCAGTCATTAAAGAATTCAGAAGCCATGACAGTAAATGTTCCAACTGAAGGAAACCAAACATTTCCTAATCCAAAGACGCAGATGAAACAAGAAGAAAATTCCATGTTAAGCAATTCTGCCAAGCATCAAAGAACAGCGTCAACCTCAAAGCATAAAACCAAAGGGAGAAATGTTATAGAAAAACCTGTTCCAAGTTCTGATGATCCAACAGTAGTACGAAAAAGAGGTGTTAAAATACAGAATGCAATGATTTCTACTAGTACTGAAGTGTCTGAGGCTAACGTGGACATTGCAAGTGAACCAGAGGGAGGCAGGGTCAGTGTTGCCAGAAGCAACACCCCAGCCAATCTTCATCCAAAATTAGAGGACAGTCCATATTTAAAAGAAAACCCATTGCTACAGTCTGGTAAATACAGACGACGGCCAGGGGCAGGCAGCGCTCATAGCCTAGCAAGGAGTACAGACCAGGGGCCGAGCAGCGATTCTGGCGAGACTAGGAACTGAGCAGAAACATTGTAAATGTGATTTTAGTTATAACCAGAGTGTGGTGTATCTAAAATGGAATTCATTTAACATTTTACTTGTAAATACATTTTTATGATTACAATATTACACCAGTTTGAATCCATTTTGTCACTCTATATATCTACTCTGGTAACTAACATCACAGGTTGACATTGTTTCCTGTCTCAAGGGTTGAAGTGGCTCATTTGTATTGCACAGTATCTCCAGTTCCTCATTGTCTTCATTGTGTGGTTAGTTTGATGTTAGGGAATTTTACTTTGGGGGTATGGGAGAGAGGATTGTTTTCCAGAAGTTGAATGGAATGATTCAGTGCTATTGGAATGATTCAGTGTTCCTTTGTTTATATATGTCACTAAATAAAGTCTCTTTACGTAAATATCAATTTACTTTGGTTAAATTCTATCAGTGTAGGAATAACTTTTTTTACTTTATCTGATTTGGAACTATTTTAACTCATTTCTTATTTTAAAAATCTGCAGATATAACCAAGTCTTTAAAATTCACCATTTGCCTTGTACTTACATTATTCAGTGATTTTTGTTGTGTGTGTGAGTACTTAATTTCCTTGTCAGCACAAAAAAGATTATGCGATTGTTTTCTCTCCATAGGGCTCCAAATAGAATCAGTTTTGTATCACACACATCTGGAATGTTAATAGGTATAGTCACTGATAACTCGCCCTGATTGTAGCCAGCATCTTCAATTATGCTTCCATGGATGAGTTTGAAACCTTTTTTAACACCTACATTTTGTTAAATGTTGTGCTTTAAGCTTGTATAGTTACCTAAGATCTTTTTTTTGTACTAAAAGGGGAAGTTTCTATTTGAAATGGACGTGTACTGAAGTTTTTGCTTAGTTTAATTAAGCTTGTAAAGGATGTTAATGTGGTTCCTTATCTGTCATGCTTGACCTCTGCCTGTCAAGAGTACAACATGGTTATGTTATGCTTACTGTATGGGTTGTGGAAATCCCTGTAAGGGCAGTCAGTCTGCATTGATCTTGTCTGCAAAACTGACGGGCAGATTATGTAAAGAGTTCAGCTCCTGAATAAGGGTTTAGTGAAGGGAGTAGGGGGTGATACTGTACCATTGTTCATTGAGCATTCTCTTGCTACATCTGCCAGTTGTTAATTGATGAAATTGGAATAACTGCTTACTAATGCCCTTTGAATGAAATGGTGCTTCAGGAATTTTAGGTGCATGGCAACAACGCCAGAAAGTTAGTACCATCTTTTCTTCCTAGTCCTGGTACATTTTAAACAAGGAAAAAGAAAACGGTTTCAACCTAGTAAGAGGGCCGTCCTTGGCCAAGTAGTTAAAGTTTGCAATTCAGATTTGTTTGAATCCTCCTGAGGGAATTACAATACTATTGTATGAAGAGGCCGTTTAGCTGACTTTATGGAAGATTCTGTGAAACTGTCTCTACCATTCAAAGCTCTACATTCAGAATTGGAAATTTGATATATATGCCCTAAATCATGTTGGTATGGCATTTAAAAAACACCCAAAAATATAAAAGGTCTGGTATGGAAAAAATTGAACAAATTTAGGTTAATAGTGAAGAAAATAGTCAGCAATTGTATTTAACTAAAACACAAGTATGGTGAAAGTTTAGAAATGCATGCAAGCCTGTGTAACACAGTCATTCCACCATTGTTGATCATTGTGTATGCGTGCTCTGTTGCATGTTGAATTCCTGGGCTGCAGTTGCTGCTTTAAGTTCTGTTTGGAGCCCTTGTATGAGAAGAGCTACTATCCAGTTTTCCGCTGTTTCAGTACAAATAACATTTCATTATCAAATGAATTTCTGCAAATAGTTTTGTTCATTTCCCATAGTATTAATAAGTCTTTTACTGGACTATACAAAGTATAATTTCATGTAGAGTTATCCTACTCGCCCATATAGTTGTGATGCACTAACTGAATGGATTTGATTCAAACTGAAGATATTCAATTCACGGCATCATATGACACAGCGACCATAACTCCTGCAACAATATTTCATGAATTTGCCGCCTTTTCCTTGCACTTTCCAGTTTTCTTCACTAATTTGACTTTATTCTGTAAATTCAGAAACTCCCCACGAGAACTGTTTCGTTTCCTCAGGAGTGTTATTAATCACTGAAGAGATATATAGCTCATGTTTCATCAGTTATGCCCTGTTCCACTATCTAGCATTGAAATAGTCGAGCACACAGAGACGGCTCTCTTCATCTTTTAATAGTTCAACATTGTATACTTTCTGTTACCTAAGTCTAACTTCATATGATAAGAAAACGGGATGAAAAGCAGACATATGTAAGAGGCAAACATTTCAGTTTGATTTAGAGCAAGCTGTACTGCTGAAGATATTTTAAGATACAAGAATTATAGTAAGTGTGCATTGGTAAATTTTAGATTTGGTTATTTCGTTTTAAAATTGAAGAAAAAAAACCTCACAATATGTCTGCTTTCCAGTGACTTTATATTGTTACTAATGATGTATACATGTATACTTGCAGAAGGAGAAACCAGCTGAATGTAAACAACAGTGAAGTGCCCTGTATATATACGGACTAACATTTCCTTCATAAAACGTTACCATCTCTTCACTCACATCCTTTCCAGAGTTTTGGCACTTTGCCAGCCGATCAAGAAACGGATGCTTTTCACTAGAGTGTTTTGTTGCTAGGCAACTCGGAAACTATACAGTTGTTCTATTTTTCTGTGATGTTTGAATTTGCCTAGTTTATATTTTTTCAAAGCTTTTGAAAATAAATGCTACGGAGATCAGTTCATTCCTTACTGCGAAGAAGTTCAGGTCGTTAAAGAACAAGTTTGAAAGGACACCATGTTTGAATGTCCAGTTCATATATATTTATGAGAATCTGGTTTTATAGTGACAATTTGTTCATATTTTAAAGTATATATAAATGTTGATATGAAGGTATATTCTTGCTAGGGGTTGCAAATGAAATTAGATGTGTCATGGCTGTGGTTTTTTCTTTCTTTTTTTTTCATTTATTCATACTGGTTATGTGACCCGCTTAGCTCAGTGGAGAAAGTGCTGAACGCGGTGCTAGGAGTTGGATCCCTGGCCAAGTTTTATGTTCTGTCTGACAGTTTGATTAAAGACATTTTGTTTGAAATCTGTTTGTCCTGCACCTTAGATTCATGTGGAGAAGTTGGCATTTACTTGTGGAGAAAGATTAGTACTCGTACAGGAACACTGGTTAGATTAACTACCCACAGTTACAAAGACTGAAATACTGTTGAAAAACAGTGCTAAACCCAAAACTAAAGTCTGTCAATAAACTAGACAAGTACTTTAATTGTTGGTTGGTTCGAAAGATTATGTGCAATGTGTCGGACTGAAATTAATATGCAATAACTCTGTTACATAAATTATTATATGACGCATCATTGAGTAAACATTAAATCTGTGTCTTGTTTCTTTAATGAAGAAATTTTTGCATGTGTTCAAATTTTGAAAAGTACCTAAAAATTGAAAGTGTTAGCTTCTATATCATATTGTAATAATGAAAACTGTTGTTGAATTTTACGTGTTTTTTATTTAGTTCGTTAATAGCCTACATACTGTGACTTGGTATTTTGGTTCTAAGCTATTACCATGTTTATACACTCCCACTTCGGGCTTGCATTGTCTTATTTATGGTCTGTTTTCTCTTTTGATGTGAAACACAGTCACGCAAATAGTTTGGAGTTTATCATACCAGACTGCATTTGCATTCTTTTGTTTGTGCAAGTGTTGAGAATTTGACAGAATAGCACTATGAAATTAACTTGGTTGATACATGTGAAATGATACTCTCGAGTTCACCAGATACTTAAAATTGTCAATGTTGGATCGTTAGAAAAGTGATAAATTATTCATATAAGTGATAATTTATTCATAATTATAAAAGGCAAGTTTGTGTGATGTATTAGAAATTTTAGTGGCATTTAGGATTTTAGATTTAACTTGTTGGAATAACAAGTGTTTCGATGAGATAATTGTAGAATTTTTTAAAACCTAGTGTGGTTTTGAAGATTCTACTAGAATAAATGTGCATGTATTTTTCATATGACTTTGAGCCTTTTTCCCCAACAGGAATATAAAGTTTGTTGATCTTGTTCTCTAGTCCCTCATATGTGTGCAAAATTAGAAACATACAAGAATTTTGCATTGTTGGTTCCTGTTTCTATAAAAGAAATGTTGTTGCATATAGACAATGTTGAACAAAATTGCTGTACTTAAGCAAAAACTGAATTGTTTAAGTTGGCAGTACTTTTTCGAATGCATACATTTGGTCTTGGCAACTTAAAGAGAAATCCCTGCAAAGTTGCTGATTATTTCTTGAAAGGTTTACTGAGAGTAATTATTTCGGAAAAATAAAATTAATGAATGTTAGCAAGTTTCAATAGGGAAAATGAGTAGAATGCAGTAAGGATGTTGGCCAAATTTTAGATTACAGCATGCATGCATTTAAAGCTTATCTATGGTCTTCCTTATGGAGGAGTGTTTCACACTTAGCGCTCACTTTGCCAGTAGAGCTACGAGTTCCCTTAATAACCCGAGCCTTAGCTTGTAGTGACTCGAAAACACTAAAATGAAAACCAAAAAAAAATGTAGAGGGGAGGTTTCTTTTTAATTTTGCAATAAAGGAATACTGATGGATTTTTTTTATCAGCATGTATGTGTTTTCTGTTGTGAATGAGATTTTAAACTGGCATTGTTGTGACATGCATTCACTGCGTTTGTACGAGAATTCATTAAAGAACAATAGTCGTAACCGTAAAATCAGAATTTCTAAAATATGCAAAATTCCTGTATGCTCATTCTCGGACTGTTAAGATTTTTAATGTTTTTCTTTTTTTTAAATGGTTTTAAACTACTAAAAATTGTAATTATTTCCTAGCTGTGTTACTAAGCAACTTGCTTATTGAACAAATGTCAAGGTTTTACAGTTTGAGTACAGTTGACAAAAAGTTGTGTACATGAATGCAGTGTGTCTTTGTTTGGTAACATAAAACATGCAGTGTAATTATAAATATATTGCTCTGTTGCCAGTATTTTAATGTTTATGTAAATTTTTCAAAAATACAAGATCAAATATGTTCCCACTTCAGGTTGACTACATACGGCTTTTTAGCCCACCATCATCAGATGGTGGGCTATTCAAATCACTCTGCGTCCGTGGTCCGGCGTCCTTCCGTCCGTCCGTCCTTCCGTTAACAATTTCTCGTTATCGCATCTCCTCAGAAACTACTAGGGGGATTTTGACCAAACTTTGTCAGAATGATGTATTGGTACCCTAGTTGTGTCCTCCTGAAAATCAGACTGGTTCAACAATTTTTTAGTAAGTTATGGCCCTTTGTTTATTTCTATGATTTACATAGATTTATATTGGGAAAAACTTTGAAAATCTTCTTGCCCAAAACCACAGAGCCTAGGGCTTTGATATTTGGTATGAAGCATCATCTAGTGGTCCTCTACCAAGATGATTTAAATTATTTCCCTGGGGTCTAATATGAGCCCGCCCCGGGGGTCACATGGTTTATATAGACTTATATAGGGAAAAATTTTGAAAAACCTCTTGTCCAAAAACACAGGGCCTAGGGCTTTGATATTTTGTATGTGACATCATCTAGTGGTCTTCTACTAAGATTGTTCAAATCATCCCCCTAGGGTCAAATATGGCCCCGCCCCGGGGGTCACATGGTTTATATAGACTTATATAGGGAAAAACTTTGAAAAACCTCTTGTCCAAAAACACAGGGCCTAGGGCTTTGATATTTTGTATGTGACATCATCTAGTGGTCTTCTACTAAGATTGTTCAAATTATCCCCCTAGGGTCAAATATGGCCCCGCCCCGGGGGTCACATGATTTACATAGACTTATATAGGGAAAAGCTTTGAAAATCTTCTTGTCGAAACCACAAAGCCTAGGGCTTTGATATTTGTAATGTAGCATCATCTAGTGGTTCTCTACCAAGTTTGTTAAAATTATCCCCCTAGGGTCAAATATGGCCCCGCCCTGGGGGTCACATGGTTCATATAGACTTATATTGGGAAAAGCTTTTAAAAACTTCTTGTCAATAACCTACAACATTCAGATTTGGACCACATGTATGGTTTTGAGTGGCAAGATGAACCTTGACATGAGTTGACCTTGATTTTGACCTAGTGACCTACTTTCACATTTCTGTAGCTACAACCTTCAAATTTGGACCACGTGCATAGTTTTGTGCACTGAAATAAACTTTGACCTTGACATTGACCTAGTGACCTACTTTCACATTTTTGAAGGTACAGGCTTCAAATTTGGACCACATGCATAGTTTCGTGTTCCGAAATGAAATTTGACCTTGATTTTGACCCAGTGACCTACTTTCACATTTCTCAAGCTACAGCCTTCAAATTTGGACCATATGCATGGTTTTATGTACCGAATCAAACTTTGACCATTACATTGACCTAGTGACCTACTTTCACATTTTTGAAGGTACAGGCTTCAAATTTGGACCACATGCATAGTTCTGTATTCCGAAATAAAATTTGACCTTGATTTTGACCTAGTGACCTACTTTCACATTTCTCAAGCTACAGCCTTCAAATTTGGACCACATGCATGGTTTTGTGTACTTAAACAAACTTCGACCTTTACATTGACCTAGTGACCTACTTTCACTTTTTTTAAGGTACAGGGTTCAAATTTGGACCACATGCTTAGTTTTGTATTCCGAAATAAAATTTGACCTTGATTTTGACCTAGTGACCTACTTTCACATTTCTCAAGCTACAGCCTTCAAATTTGGACCGCTTGCATTGTTTTGTGTACCAAAATGAACTTTGACCTTAAAATTGACCTAGTGACCTACTTTCACATTTCTGCAGCTACAGGCTTCAAATTTAGACCACATGCATAGGATTGTGTACCGAAGCAAACTTTGACCTTGACATTGACCTAGTGACCTACTTTCACATTTTTGAAGGTACAGGCTTCAAATTTGGACCACATGCATAGATTTGTGTTCTGAAGTGAAATTTGACCTTGATTTTGACCTAGTGACCTACTTTCACATTTCTCAAGCTACAGCCTTCAAATTTGGAACACTTGCATAGTTTTGTGTACCAAAATAAACTTTGACCTTAAGATTGACTTAGTGACCTACTTTCAGATTTCTCAAACTACAGTCTTCAAACTTGATGCACATGCATAGATTTGTGTACAAAGAACTTTTTCCTTGAAATTGATCTAGTGACCTACTTTCACATTTCTCAAGCTACAGCTTTCGAGTTTAGACCACATGCACAGTGTTGTGTACGGAAATGAAATTTGACCTTGAACTAGTCAATAAGTCTTGAAATTTGGAACACACAAAAATGGCACATTGTTGGGCGCCAAGATCACTCTGTGATCTCTTGTTGTTAGAAGATATTGTATATGATAATGTGGTTTGAAAGATATTCTGAAACAACACATAGTATAGAAATTAGGTCTATTGTTTTTCGTGTTATCTATCAGTACCTCATAGCAAGAAGTGTTTAAATGCATTGGCAAAAGACACAGTAAATTACCTTAACTTAATTTTTGTTTTAAATGAAATCTGTTCTTCCTTAGAAATATTTTAAAGTTGTTTTTTTTTTTGTAAATTCCTTTTCGATTGTTACTGGTAAATTTCTGTTGGAATATACAGTTTTATATACAACTCATTATCTACTGTCCATTTTTATTTCAATATCTTATAAATGATAAAACTTTTCTTAACATTTGAAATTTGGGTGGGTGCTGTTTTTGTGTTTTTGAATCATTAAAACTTCCAATTGACTACTGAATTTTTGCACTTAGTTGATCGTTTGGATTTTATAACTGAAATGTAATAAGAGATTAAAGAGGTGTAAACCTTACCCACCTGCTTGCAGCTTGAGACTGGAAGATTTATCTTAGGTATTTATATCTCAGTTTAACATGATCAGTTTTGTTTCAACTGGACCACTTTTGCTCAGTATTTAAAGGCAATTATAGTCATTTTTAGTATGTTACAGCTTTTAAATGATTTTTGGGTAATTTTGCTAGCTCTGAGAATGTATTTAGTGGCTAGATGTTTGTTTGTTTCGTAAACGTGTACCCATTCCACTTCTCATGTTTTCAAGTCAAAGACACTACTATAGAGGATAGTGATTGAAAAATATCTACATTTGAATCAAAGAATGGAAAGAATCTCAGTAAGATTTGAATCTGGGTCTAGGGAAATGAAATTGAGTTTGATGACCAGTCTGCAAACTCCAGCATTTGATTGGTTGATTCTAACTTCAAATTTGAAACTGACCAGTGGCAAAGTTTCATTGTGAGACTGGTTTCCAAAGTCAGTTTTATAAGTTTGGACTCCAATTCTGTCTGTTTCCTAAACAATCCCACCCATTTCATGGAGATATGTAAATGGCTATTTTTTAATCGACAGTAGAATTCATTGTAATATAATATTTAACATATCAGGACCTGTGGCAGTTTTAAGGTCTTTAATACACTGATGAAGTATGAAAACGCAACAAACATGTGCCTGAATATATTTTTTACTACAAAAAGCATCACCTTGAAATGTTCAACACATACACATCTCGATACTCTATACCCATTGTGTTGCAATTTAATCATCACAACAGACTGTAAAATTAACACAATTGGTATAGGGTATCGAGATGTATATGTGTTGAACATTTTAAGGCGATGCTTTTTGTAGTGAAAAATATATTCAGGCATATGTTTGTTGTGTTTTCATATCTCGTCAGTGTACCGTCTACATGGTGCATGTCTTGCTAGTTATACTTCAGGAAGGAAATGTGCCTGTGATAAACGAGTATTTAAAGTTAATGAAACAGATGAATAAATAAACTTACAAAAGAGGTCATTTTCATTAGGCATGCTTGTATATTTTCTATGGATATTGATGTGAGATTCGAATAAAATATGTTTAAATAATTATACATTGTATTGTTTTCATTGGTATTTGAGGAATTGAAGTTTCGTCTTGGTTCTCATAAAAACAAAATATAGCACCCACTTGGAATAAAATGTGTACAGAGTTTTTAGCTCACATGTCACAAAGTGACAGTGTGAGCTTTTGTGATCGTGCAGCGTCCGTGCGTAAACTTTTGCTTGTGACCTCTCTAGAGGTAACATTTTTCATGGGATCTTTATGAAAGTTGGTCAGAATGTTCATCTTGATGATATCTAGGTCAAGTTCGAAACAGGGTCACGTGCGGTCAAAAACTAGGTCAGTAGGTCTAAAAATAGAAAAACCTTGTGACCTCTCTAGAGGCCATATTTTTCACATGATCTTCATGAAAATTGGTCAGAATGTTCATCTTGATGATATCTAGGTCAAGTTCGAAACTGGGTCACGTGCCTTCAAAAACTAGGTCAGTAGGTCAAATAATAGAAAAACCTTGTGACCTCTCTAGAGGCCATAATTTTCATGGGATCTGTATGAAAGTTGGTCTGAATATTCATCTTGATGATATCTAGGTCAAGTTCGAAACTGGGTCAGCTGCCGGCAAAAACTAGGTCATTAGGTCTAAAAATAGAAAAACCTTGTGACCTCTGTAGAGGTCATACTTTTGAATGGATCTTCATGAAAATTGGTCAGAATGTTCACCTTGATGATATCTAGGTCAGGTTTGAAACTGGGTCACGTGCCATCAATAACTAGGTCAGTAGGTCAAATAATAAAAAAACCTTGTGACCTCTCTAGAAGCCATATTTTTCATGGGATCTTTATGAAAGTTGGTCAGAATGTTCATCTTGATGATATCTAGGTCAGATTCGAAACTGGGTCACGTGCGGTCAAAAAACTAGGTCAGTAGGTCTAAAAATAGAAAAACCTTGTGACCTCTCTAGAGGCCATATTTTTCACATGATGTTCATGAAAATTGGTCAGAATGTTCATCTTGATGATATCTAGGTCAAGTTCGAAACTGGGTCACGTGCCTTCAAAAACTAGGTCAGTAGGTCAAATAATAGAAAAACCTTGTGACCTCTCTAGAGGCCATACTTTTGAATGGATCTTCATGAAAATTGGTCAGAATGTTCATCTTGATGATGTCTAGGTCAGGTACGAAACTGGGTCACGTGCCATCAATAACTAGGTCAGTAGGTCAAATAATGAAAAAACATTGTGACCTCTCTAGAGGCCATATTTTTCATGGGATCTGTATGAAAGTTGGTCTGAATGTTCATCTTGATGATATCTAGATCAATTTCGAAACTGGGTCAGCTGCGGTTAAAAACTAGGTCATTAGGTCTGAAAATAGAAAAAGCTTGTGACCTCTCTAGAGGCAATACCTTTGAGTGGATCTTCATGAAAATTGGTCAGAATGTTCATCTTGATGATATCTAGGTCAAGTTTGAAACTGGGTCACGTGCCATCAATAACTGGGTCAGTAGGTCAAATAATGAAAAAACCTTGTGACCTCTCTAGAGGCCATATTTTTCATGGGATCTGTATGAAAGTTGGTCTGAATGTTCATCTTGATGATATCTAGGTCAGATTCAAAACTGGGTCACATGAGCTCAAAAACTAGGTCACTATGTCAAATAATAGAAAAAAAACGACGTCATACTCAGTTCAAAACTGGGTCATGTTGGGACAGGTGAGCGATTCAGGACCATCATGGTCCTCTTGTTTGTGTGGCGGGCTAGTTTTCAACAATAGAGAATTTGTTCAGCGGCTGTTAATGGACCTGTCTAATGATGGGGCACAATACGACCCTACTCAAGCAGAATAGAAACAAGTTGCAATTACAGGGAGTAGTTTGTTGGGGGGGGGGGGAGGGGAGTTGAATATTATACCTTGAAACGAGTAACTGAAATTAAATGTTGTTTAAACAAGAGGGCCATGATGGCCGTATATTGCTCACCTGAGTACCATTACTCTTAATGATGAGATCAAGTTTTGACATAGATCACATAGGCATACACATTAAATATCATCAGGATAAATATTTTCTTGTAACAGTCCCTTTTGACCTATAGGTCACATACTAGTCATAGCCAATCTCCATACCAAGTTCGAGGGTCCTTGGCTCAAATTCTGCATTTTTGTACAAGCATGACTATTCCTTACCCTGGAAGACTTCAATAACATTTAAAACCAATCTCATTAGGTGCTGCTGAGGTATATTAATTTACATACAATAAAGGGAGGTAACTTGTCATGAATTCAGTCAAAAGTTATCTACCCTGATTGTCCAAGTCCATCTGATGACATAAATGACATTTCAAGTCAGAATCTTCATTGATTACTGATATACACCCATTTTAATTTGAAACAAGAAATTAAATAAGGTCCTGTGACCTTGACATTTGAGCCACTGACCCCAAAATCAACAAGAGCTCGTCGAACACGAAATGCCCCCCTTGATGCATTCAGTAATAGCAAAATGAACAGAAATTATAAGCTCACTGTAAACAAAAGTTCTACCATTCCGGTTTAATCTGACCTTGACCTTTAACCTATTAACCTAACAAGAGATTACAGAGTGATCTTGGCGCCATCCACTGAGCCATTTTTGAATGTTCCAAATCCAGGTCACTAGATCAATTTCAAGGTCAAAGTTCATTATGGTATACAGAACTATGCATGTGCTTCAAATTTGGAGGCTGTTAGCTTGAGAAATATGAAAGTAGATAATAGGTAAAAATCAATGTCAAATTTCAATTCAGAACATAAAAATATGCATGCGGTCCAAATTTGAAGCCTGAACCTTCAGAAATGTGAAAGTAGTTCACTAGGTCAATCTCAAGATCAAAGTTCATTTCGGTACACAAAACTGCATGTGGTTCAAATTTGAAGGCTGTAGACAGAGAAATATACGAAGGTCACTAGGTCAAAATCAAGGTCAAATTTTATTTCGGAACACAAAACTATGCAAGTGGTCCAACTTTGAAATCTGTGCCTTCAGAAATGTGAAAGTAGGTCAATCTCAATATCAAAGTTCATTTCAGTACACAAAACTATGCTTGTGGTTCAAATTTGAAGGCTGTAGCTTGGGAAATGTGAAAGTAGGTCACTAGGTCAAAATCAAGGTCAATTTTTATTTTGGAACAAAAAACTATGCATGTGGTCCAAATTTGAAGCCTGTACCTTCAAAAATGTGAAAGTAGGTCACTAGGTCAATAACAAGGTCAAATTTTTTTCGGTACACAAACCTATGCATGTGGTCCAAACTTGAAGGCTGTAGCTACAGAAATGTGAAAGTAGGTCACTAGGTCAAGATCAAGGTCAACTCATGTCAAGGTTCATCTTGCCACTCAAAACTATACATGTGGTCCAAATTTGAATGAAGTAAGTTCTGGACATGAAGATTCTAAGTTTTTCACTATATAAGTTTACATGAACCATATGACCCCTGGAGCGGGGCCATATTTGACTAGAGGGATAATTTAAACAAACTTGATAGAGAACCACTAAATGATGCTACATTACAAAATATCAAAGCTATAGTCTTTGTGGTTTGGACAAGAAGATTTTCAATGTTTTTCCCTATATAAGTCTATGTACACCATGTGACCCCCAGGGCTAAGCCATATTTGACCCTAGGGGAATAATTTGAACAATCTTAGTAGAGGACCACTAGATGATGTCATATACAAAATATCAAAGCCCTAGGCCCTGTGGTTTTGGACAAGAGGTATTTTAAAGTTTTTTCCTATGTAAGTCTATATAAACCATGTGACCCACGGGGTGGGGTCATATTTGACCCAAGGGAAATAATCTGAACAATATTGGTAGAGGACCAATAGATTTTGTTACATACCAAATATCAAAGCCCTAGGCCCTATGGTTTTGGACAAGAAGATCAGAAACTGTTTAACTGTTCATGGCCAGTGTGACCTTGAGCTTTGACCTAATGACCTCAAAATCAATGGGGGTCATCTGCTGGTCATGGCCAACCTAACTCAATTTTCCTGACACTAGGCCTAAGCGTTCTTGAGTTATTGCCTGGAAACCATTTTACTGTTCCTGGTCGCTGTGACCTTGACCTTTGACAAACTGATCTCAAAATCAATAGGGGTCATCTGCTGGTCATGGCCAACCTCCTTATCAACTTTCGTGATCCTAGGCCTAAGTGTTCTTGAGTTATCATCCGGAAACCGTTTTACTGTTCAGGGTCACTGTGACCTCGACCTTTAACATACTGACCTCAAAATCAATAGGGGTCATCTGCTGGTCATGACCAACCTCCTTATCAACTTTCGTGATCCTAGGCCTTAGCGTTCTTGAGTTATCATCCGGAAACCGTTTTACTGTTCAGGGTCACTGTGACCCTGACCTTTAACATACTGACCTCAAAATCAATAGGGGTCATCTGCTGGTGATGACCAACCTCCCTATTAACTTTCATGATCCTAGGCCGAAGCGTTCTTGAGTTATCATCCGGAAACAGATTGGTCTACATTCCGACCGACCGACATCTGCAAAATAATATACCCCTCCTTCCTTGAAGGGTGGCATAGTAAGGATCTTCCTCTGATGGTTATTTGTCATTATAGTTTGAAAAGCCAGAGCTATTATACTTTACAACTTTGTAACCATTTTTTAGCTCACCAGAGCACGAAGTGCTCAAGGTGAGCTATTGTGACCGGTCATTGTCCGGCGTGCGTCAACATTTGCCTTGTGAACACTCTAGAGGCCACATTTGTGACCCAATCTTTATGAAACTTGGTCAGAATGTTAGTCTTGATGATTTCTAGGTCAAGTTCAAAGCTGGGTTATGTGGGGTCAAAAACTAGGTCAGTAGGTCAGATCAATGGAAAAGCTTGTGAACACTACAGCGACCACATTTGTGACCCAATCTTTATGGAACTTGGTCAGAATGTTAGTATTGATGATCTGTAGGTCAAGTTGGAAACTGGGTCATGTTGGAATAAAAACTAGGTCACCTGGTCAAATCAAAGGAAAAGCTTGTGAACACTTTAGAGGCCACATTTGTGACTCAATCTTTATGAAACTGGGTCAGAATGTTTGTCTTAATCATTTCAAGGTAAAGTTTGAATCTGGGTCATGTGGGGTCAAAAACTAGGTCACTAGGCCAGATCAAAGGAATATCTTTTCAATACTCTAGAGACCATAATGGAAGTTTGAAACTCATGAGAATTAGTCAGAATGTTTGTTTTGATAATTTATAGGTCAAGTTCGAATCTGGGTCATGTGGGGTCAATAACTTGGTCACCGGTCAGATCAAAGGAAAAGCTTGTGAACACTCTAGAGGCCACAGTAACCAAATCTTAATGAAATTAAGTCAGAATGTTTGTCTTCATGATCTTGAGGTCTAGTTCAACTCTTGGTCATGTGGGGCAAAAACTAGGTTAGTAGACCAGATCAACTCTGGTGAGCATTATATAGGGCCATCATGGCCCTCTTGTTCTTCAACCAACTCGGTAGCCTATAGGAAGAGCATGATTCAGGTGCAGGAGGTCGTGCGTTCACTCCTTTGTTGCGTAAAACCCAAGACTTAAAAAATGGCATTAGAAGCTTCCTCGTTTGGTGCTCAGTATTAAGAGGTTAGTTCTAGGCCCAGCCAGCCTGGTGTCAGTATGATGTGACTAGGGTATTGTGTCACGTGTCCATGACCTGATGTTCTAGTAAGGAAGCAACTATAAGCTTGGCATTACGCTCGCTGCTTCAAGTAGACACCGTCGTTTATATAACTAAAAGGTGCTACACCCCAACACACACTGTAACCATTTTCAGCCTTCAGGGCACTTATGACCCCCAAGAACAATAGGAATCCTTGTGTGTTAAGTCATCATGCAAAGTTTCCAAGCTATATTTACTTTCTGCCTTAAATCTGCGAAATGAAAAGACAAGAGGACCATGATGGTCCTGAATCGCTCACCTATCCCCACATGACCCAGTGTTGAACTGAGTATGACGTCGTTATTTCTATTATTTGACAAAGTGACCTAGTTTTTCAGCACATGTGACATAGATATCATCAAGATTATAAGATTCTTTCACTGGATGTAGGTGCAGATGGGAATATCTGGCCTCGAGGGTAACTGTTTAGGCGGTAACGAGGCTCCTTGCCGAGTTACCACCTGAACAGTTACCCGAGAGCCGGATATTTCCATCTGCACCTATAACCAGTGACAGAATCTTTTTCTTGCATACCGATTTCAAGAAATAATAATAAAAAATAAAATCAATCGAACGGCTTTCTTTTTAGAACTATTTCATATGGCAGTA
This sequence comes from Mercenaria mercenaria, assembly GCF_021730395.1. NCBI lineage: Eukaryota > Metazoa > Mollusca > Bivalvia > Venerida > Veneridae > Mercenaria > Mercenaria mercenaria. Next base: position 21,663,207 of record NC_069377.1, on the reverse strand, counting down.
TATTTAAACAAAGCGCGGGGAAACCAACGTCGTAAACAGGAAAGACGTCATGACGTTTTAAAATAAATAACAATGTTTAGTTCCGGTTTTCTTTTATCAGTTGCAGCGTAACGTTATGAATTTTTGATAAAATAACGTGATTTGAATCGAGAAATGTACTATCAGGAACCAATAGGAACTGTCAAGGTATTGAATTTTATTCCTTTTTTTAAATAAAATATATATTACTACATAAATCTTCTACATATATGGAGTTCGTAATACGTCATTTAAAGCACGAGAGTCATCTTACACCCCGGGGTGTAAGATGGATTTTTCCAGCACCGGTAAAGATACTGGAAATCCCCGTCTGGTATGCAAGAAAAAAAATTCTGACCAACTTTCATGAAGATCCATTGAAAAATATGGCCTCTAGAGAGGTCACAAGGTTTTTCTATTATTTGACCTAATGACCTAGTTTTTGAAGGCACGTGACCCACTTTTAAACTTAACCTAGATATCATCAAGGTGAACATTCTCACTAATTTTCATGAAGATCTCGTGAAAAATATGGCCTCTAGAGAGGTCACAAGGTTTTTCTATTTTTCGACCTACTGACCTAGTTTTTGACGGCACATGACCCAGTTACGAACCTGACCTAGATATCATCAAGCTGAACAGTCTCACCAATTTTCATTAAGATCCATAGAGAAATATGGCCTCTAGAGAGGTCACAAGGTTTTTCTATTTTTCGACCTACTGACCTAGTTTTTGACCCCACGTGACCCAGTTTCAAACCTGACCTAGATATCATCAAGATGAACCTTCTGACCAATATTCATGAAGATCTCATGAAAAATATGGCCTCTAGAGAGGTCACAAGGTTTTTCTATTTTTAGATCTACTGACCTAGTTTTTATCCCCACGTGACCCAGTTTCGAACTTTACCTAGATATCATCAAGCTGAACATTCTGACCAATTTTCATGAAGATCCATTGACAAATATGGCCTCTAGAGAGGTCACAAGGTTTTTCTATTTTTAGACCTAATGACCTAGTTTTTGACCCCACGTGACCAAGTTTCGAACTTGACCTAGATATCATCAAGGTGAACATTCTGACCAATATTCATGAAGATCTCATGAAAAATATGGCCTCTAGAGAGGTCACAAGGTTTTTCTATTTTTAGACCTACTGACCTAGTTTTGACCGCACGTGACCCAGTTTCGAATTGACCTAGATATCATCAGGTGAACATTCTGACAATTTTCATGAAGATCCTTTGAGAAAATATGGCCTCTAGAGAGGTCACAGGTTTTTCTATTTTTAGACCTATGACCTAGTTTTGATCCCACATGACCCAGTACGAAATTGACCTAGATATCATAAAGGGGTGAACAATCTGACCAATTTTTCATGAAGATCTCATGAAAATATGGCCTCTAGAGAGGTCACAGGTTTTTCTATTTTTAGATCTACTGACCTAGTTTTTACCCCACGTGACCCAGTTTTGAACTTGACCTAGATATCATCAAGGTGAACATTCTGACCAATTTTCATGAAGATCCATTGAAAATATGGCCTCTAGAGAGGTCACAAGGTTTTTCTATTTTTAGACCTAATGACCTAGTTTTTGACCCCACGTGACCCAGTTTCGAACTTGACCTAGATATCATCAAGGTGAACATTCTGACCAATATTTCATGAAGATCTCATGAAAATATGGCCTCTAGAGAGGTCACAAGGTTTTTCTATTTTTAGACCTACTGACCTAGTTTTTGACCCCACGTGACCCAGTTTCGAACTTGACCTAGATATCATCAAGGTGAACATTCTGACCAATATTTCATGAAGTCTCATGAAAAATTTGGCCTCTAGAGAGGTCACAAGGTTTTTTCTATTTTTAGACCTACTGACCTAGTTTTTGACCCCACGTGACCAGTTTCGAACTTGACCTAGATATCATCAAGGTGAACATTCTGACCAATTTTCATGAAGATCTTGTGAAATATATGGCCTCTAGAGAGGTCACAAGGTTTTTCTATTTTTAGACCTACTGACCTAGTTTTTGATGGCACGTGACCCAGTTTCGAACTTGACCTAGATATCATCAAGGTGAACATTCTGACCAATTTTCATAAAGATCCCATGAAAAATGTGACCTCTAGAGTGGTCACAAGCAAAAGTTTACGGACGCACGCACGGACGGACGACGGACGCCGCGCGATCACAAAAGCTCACCTTGTCACTTTGTGACAGGTGAGCTAAAAAAGCAGTTAAGTCCCCTTGACCTTGACCACCGAGTCATTGATCGGGATCTTCCTCCATTGGTGCTTAGTTGTCCCATTTAAATTTAAAAGCTATAGCTATTATACTTTCCGACTTGGGAGTCCTGAATGGCAAGTGGTGACCAATGGATTGTACAATTCATATTGTGTTGACAGCAAAAGAAACGCACTCAATTAACACAAAAAACAGCGTTAAAGGTGGATTATCAGATTTTGGCCATGTATCGGATTCGTTTGAAACTTTAGCATCTGATCATTTACACTCATTTATGTTCACTTAACACTTAATACAAATTAAGATTTTCACTGAAGGTATTTTTAAAATTTCATTTTCCTATCCTGGTTGCTCAACCAAGATAGAGTTATTTTATCATAAGTATAAATTTGATAAACATACTTTGCCTAAGGAAATGTATAAATATTAGACATATTGTAATATATTTGTAAAATATTTGCATTAAAAATTATGTATTTAGATGGAATTCATTAGAAACGCAAGTTTGAAAAATTATTATTACCTCCCTTTGCCTATCTTGGTTGCGCAACCAAGATAGATTGGAAATAAATGAATTCAGAAGCTACACACAGCTTTAAAACTTGCATTTTGGTTCAGATTGTTCAATAGTTGATATGTCTATCAAATGCAAATGTAAAACTAGACATTGTATCGAAATAAAAAGAAATACCCAGCTTTTTATATACTTTCATATTAAAGGGGAGTAATTATAAAATTTTATAAAAATAATAAAATATACATTTCAAATAGGAATCTAACTCTATGTAATCGGTCTTTTTGTTCCTTTAATAATTCTCTACCAGAATATACAAAAAGTAAAAAATGTCATTAAATGTTGTTTAAATGTGATTGACCACCTTTAGACTGAGATGAAAAGTTCTGAAATGTATTAGTTTGACTGTGTATATAACAAGACATACTGTTTGTATAACATGTCTCAACACAATGTATGAAAAAATCAAAAGGTGTAAATTTGCTATCAAATGTGATTTACAACCTTTAGATGAGGGCATAATCATTCCCAAACTGAAAGTAAAATTCCAGGCACAAGACGGTCTGTTCTAAATTTTAATATCTGATAACACTGCCACAACATTTTAAAATTGTGTCCTCCTGCAGCTATTTAAACAACTGTACCCTTAGTCTTATGGACAGTATTATGCAAGAAACAACTAGAAAAGACAAGTACAGAGTACCGTTCATTCTCGCATATTAGACGCACTCACTTATAAGACGCATCCCGATACTGAACATTGCAATATTGGGTCTTTTGCACTGACCCTCGTACAAGAGGCGGGTTATATTGAAAAGAGGATAAAACAAAATATGTAAAAATAACAATATTTTACTGATTGGTCTCTGTAAACTTGTATCTCAAAAATATCTTCAACATGGTCATAGTGATTATTCTAATTATGTATTACAAGGCTAATTTGCCATTAAAAATTAACATAAAATACAAAACTTACTAAAACATTAAAAATGAACTACGTAATGATTGTGTAAGTTTTACATTCTGTTCTTATGCATATAAACCCTGCAAGTTAGTACTGAATTTCATGAACTTAAAAAAAACAAACCTAAATACTAGAATTTGAAAGTCGAATCTCGTGTGAACATTGCAACTGTTAGTGAGATACAATAAAACTGTTCTTTTCAGATATATGTTTCGGTGTCCTTTAAATGTTTCTGAATTATTTGCCGAAAGCCCATTGTTACCAGTCTGAACATCGTTATGTTAGTGTCACTCTATTTTTTTATTTTCGAAAGATACCAACTGCTTTACATTGTTTTTGTTTAAAAAAAATATAACTGTAAAAAAAAAAAAAAAAAAAAATTTAAACAAAGTTGATGAAAAATTTAAAGGGCTTTTTACAATTTCCCGACTGTCACTGCTATTTAAAACTTCCCTTGGTCAAACTAAAGTATTTTTTTCAATTGAAAATTTAAAAAAAAGTAAAAAAATTAATAATTTTTTTATACAACATAAAAATAGGATGGGGAAGAAAAGCAACTAAAAACAGTCAGAAAAATCTTTGGTCCTTTCCCCTTTTTGTTTTAAAAAATTAAATTTTTTGAAGCCCAAAGGGAAACAAGTAAAACTTTTATTTTTTGGGACAAGTTTTATGTAATTTTTGCCCCCCATAAGTGAAAACTGCCCTTTTGGAAATGGGAAAACATTGGGGGGGGATGCAAACTGTTCATGGGGGGGAACATCGGGACAACATATAAAAAAGACGCTCTAGAATATAAAATTTTATTGCCCTTAAAAAAATGGGAAAAGGACCCACAAAAGCACTTTCCAGAGCAGCCATTTTAACGACAATGTCAAGCCTCAAAATTGGGCTTGACAAAAATGAATTTTGGGGCCTGATTTTTTAATAGGGGCCCAAAAATTTCCCTTACTAATTTAAAAAACAATACAAAATTTCCAAAAAGCAATAAAATTTCTCCCAGGGAAAAAAACAATCAAAATTTTTTTAAAACTGGGCTTTTAAAAACTACTGTTTTTTGTTTAAATAAAAGCATCCCCTCTTTTTTTAAAATCATCTTTTGGGTAATTTTAAAAAGGGTTCCCTAAAAAACAAAGTTACCCTACACAAAAAAGGGCTTTTTCTTTGGGCAAAGAAGAAGAATGTTTTTTCCACTTTGATGCAAAATTTCCCTTTTTTAATTAAAAAACTTTTCTACATTAAGTTTCATTGGGAAGGGAAAATTTGACTGTTTTTCCCATAAAGCTAGGAGGCCACCGGGGATATACCCTAAACCTCAAAAATGGGTAAAGGACAATTTTTCTACATGTCATCTGATTTTTTTTTGGGGGTTGTTCTGAAAATTCTACCCATACAATTTTTCGGGTCTAGGAAACCGGGCATGCTTCAGAGTTTTCCGTTGAGAAAAAAACTCCTTTTCAATACGGGCCCATAAAAAATTTGGGAAAGGGGAAAGTGAAACCGGACACGGGACTTCCCCAAATGGGGGAAAGTTTTTTTCGGGTTTTGGAATAAATCCTGTTTGCCATTTTTAAAAAGTTCCGAGTTTTTTAGGCCCCGGTCCTTTTGATTGTCCCCCTTTAAGTCAATGTTTTCCCCCTTTTCTGAATTTGAAATAAAAACTCCAAAACATTTTTCACTTTCTTATGCCAAGTTGAAAAACCAACGAGCCCCAAATAAAACAATGTGGCTCGTTTTTAAAAAGGGTTTTCTTTTTGTCTTGGTGCGGCAACTAGTGGGGGGATAAAAGGTAAGGTAAAAAAATTTTTATTGTTTTTGTTTGGGAGTCCATAAATTTGAAATTTAAAAAACGATTTCTGGCCCAAAGGGATCATCGGGAAAATGTTTTTGGGTTTTATATTTTTTTCCTGTGGGAAAAAAAATTTAAAAAAATTACTGAAAAAAATCTTATTGGGAAAATTATATTAAACCCCCCAGAAACAAAAAGAAATGTGAATGGTAAGCCCGGAAATCCAAAAAGAAACACAAAACATTTTTGTTTCAACTTTGGGAATTTTTGAAAAGGTAACCCAAAAAAAAAAATTCCCAGTCTGTTTTAAAAATAAATTTTGAAAAAAATATCTAAAAATTTTACTACAGGGAGCCGCGCCATGGGGAAAAAACCCAACATAGTGGTTTTGGGCGCCCAAAGTATCCCGCGTCGGTCAAAAATCCATGCTGTTCCCCTTTAAAAACCCTTTTGTTTTTAAAGGGGAAAACCGTTAGCCAGAAACAGGGGCCCTGCCCCCGATGCGCGATGCGCGGGGCTGGTCCCCGTTCCATGAGGGGCCCGGAAAACCCACCATTTTGATTTTCTAAATGGACGGGTTTCCGCTTCTAGAACTACGTAAATTTCCCTCAACTAAACCCCGCTAGAAGACGGGAAGTGTTTTTTGTTTTTTCCCGGGGGGGGGGGGGGGGGGGCAGTTTCTTCTGTAGGTGAAAATTTACAAATCGATTTTGAAAGGGAGACAACCTGCTTAAGGGGCCCCCTATATTGAACCGCCACTGCTTTCCGCACCATTCAACTAACTTCCCAAATTAAAAATTTTTTTTTAAATTTAAAACTTTTCCAAAAGCGGGGGCCACCGCATTAAGAAACCCAGGGGGGGTTGCTCCGGTGGCTGGCTGTAATACAGGTTTCCCTTTTACATTGTGTTTGCTTTTAAAAGGGGTGCGGGGTTTTTCTGTTGAATCTTTGGGAATTTACCTGAGGAAATTTTTTCCCCAAACTGTACATTTATGTACTACAGCTTTTGTTCCCCTACAAGCATAGCAAAGGGCCCCACCTTTCGGGGGTAGAAAAAATTCTTGATAACTAAAACCAGAGCCCGGGGGTTTAACAAAACTCCCCGTTTCATCCTGTAGTTTTTCACTTTTTCTTACTTGGAACTTCGGGGGACGGGTTCTGTTAAAAATCAAAAAGGGTTTAATTAGGGGGTTTGGAAAGGGGATGCATTTGGGATAAAAAAAGGAAATGTTTAAAGGGCAGGGAATTCAACACATTTGTCTACCCCCAACTTATTAATGATTATTTTTGGGGAAAAAACCCTAGAAAGGGCCGTTAAAAGAAAAAGGGGATTCTTTTTTCAGCTTTTTACTTGAAACCATGTAAAAAACATTTTTTACTTTTAAAAACCCCAACCCTCATCACTGAAAAAAAAGTTTTTGCCCCTGAAATGAGATTTTTAAATTTTGGACTACTATTAAAATGTGTGCCCCTTTTTGGTTTTTCCAGTTTACCCAAAGTGAATAAAACCCTCCCAAGGAAAGTCTCAATCTTGCATACAACAACTTTTTAACACCAAACCCTCATCTGTTTGTCAAAAGGTCCTCTGCCCCAATTTTTAACTTTTTTTTTGGAAAAATGATCTTTACAGCAGAAATATAATTTCAAAGATTTTGGGTTTGGGGTTTTACCGTTACCTTAAAAACTTTTCAATCAAAATGGTTTTTTTTTTTTCCCAAAAAATTTTTTAAAAGTATCAACATTCAAAAAATTTTACCTTCATTTCTTCAAAATTTGTTTTGGGTTACCTTGCCCCAATTATACAAAGCCCGTCAAGGCCCCTTTGTCAAACCACGATTTTTTCCCCCTGAAACTCCATACTTTTTTTTTAAACGGGAAAAAAGTCTTTTTTGGGTAGATGTTTTAAAATTTTTTCCAATGGTTTTAAAAAAAAAAGGTTTTAGTTAGGTAAAAAAAAAAAAATTCTTTATTATACATGAAAGGGGTAATTTCCAATAAATAGAAACAATAAAAAGACATATCAAATTCGAAAAATTTTAGCAAAAAGGGGGTTTGACACTATTTTTTACACCCCGGGCGGTTTTTTTTTAAAAAATTTTTGGAAACTTTTTAAATGGGGCCCTGCACCCTGGGGAAATTTTTTTTTCCCAAAGGTATTCCGCCCATTTTTTAATAAATAATTTTAAAAGCAGGGGGCTGCTAAAAATTTTATTTTCTAAATAAACAAGAGCGGGCCCACAGGAGACAGCGGTTGTCGATTTTTCGATGGGAAAAGGAAACTTGGCACATCGAGGAAATGGGGGGGGGCACTGGGGTTTTTTAATTTTAATGACCCAAGGGGTGGAGAAGAAAAAGGCCCCCAATTTTCGAGTCTGTTCAAAAATAAAAATTTATTTTAATAAGGGGTTAAAAATAAAAGTGTACAAAGCATTTTTTTAAAAGAAATTTTAAACAAAAAGGGCCATAATTCATAAAATATTGGGGAAAGAGTTTTTGAAATTTGTGTTTTTTTAAAATTTTTGGAATAAAATCCTTTCCCGGAATAAAACAGGGGATAGGGTAAAATTTGCCATAAATTTTTAACCTTAAATTAAGAAAAAATTTGGGAATAAATGCAGGGAAAAAATTAGTGCCGATTTTATCACCTTGTTTTCATATGAGGTGGGTGCCCCATTTTTGGAACAATTATTTTACTTTTAGGAATCAAATCCATTCATTAATAAAGAGATAGAGTGAAATGCATCAAAAACTTTCCCTGAAATTCAATTTAAAAAGGGGGGAATAATTCATGAAAAATTTGTCCCGGGATTTATAGAAACCTTGTTCAAATGTTTGGGGGTTGATGATGGTAAAACAATTTTTTTTAAGTCGAATAAAATCCTTTCAGTAATAAAAAGAGTTAGTGAAAGTGAATCAAAACTTTAACCTGAAATTCAATAAAAAGGGGGAAAAAATTTATGGAAAAAAAGTGTTCCAGGGTTTGGGCCCCGGGGTAAGGGGATGGGGGTGAGGGTGTTGAAAAAATTTTTTTTAATTTTTTAATCAAATCCATTTAGTTAAATTAAAAGAGATAGAAAAGGGAAAATTTCATCAAAAAATTTAAAACCCGAAAAAACTAAGTGAAAAAAGGGGGGATTAAAAATTTAAAATTTGGGGCCCGAGTTTTTACCCTTTTTTGGCAGATATGGGGGGGATGATGAGGGAAAAACTATTTTAAGTTTGAATCAAAACCAACAAGTTTAAATTTCAGAGATAAAAGGGAAAAAAAAAAAAAGTGTAAAAAAAAATTTAACAAAGGGGGGGGACGCGGAAAGGGCGCCGGGCCGGGGGCGAGTAGGGGTGCTTCCCTTTTAATTTTAAGGCCCAGCTAAAAATTTAAACAAAAAATATGCAAAGTTTGCTCAGTTTTTTCCCAAAGGAATCCAAAAAAACAGTGATCAAATTCTTGGAATGGGCACTTTTAAAAACTATAGTTGGGGCAGCTGGAAAATTTTTTGTACAGCTCCTGCCCTTTTTATAACAAAAAGGGGGAACAAAAATACAGAAAAAGGAGCTGCTTCAAAAAACCTTGATGCCCCGGGGGAAACCCTTTTTGATACCCAAAACAACCTAAATCCAAAACGAGGGCAAGGGGGCAAAGAGATCAGGGATTGTTTGAAAATGAGGAAGGGGCCACAGGTTACATCGGGGATTAGGGATTTAAGTCCTTTTGGAAAAGGGGTTTTTGATGCTAAACGAAACAGTCCCATTGGGTTTTAAACCCAAAAAAAACCCATATAAAGCCCCCTAAGTCCAAAAGGGTCAAGGTCAAGGTCAAAAAGGGGGGTCAGGTGAGGTCTGGAAAAATAGGAAGGGGCACAGGTTACTTTTGCATTATATCAAGTCATTTTTAAATAAGGGGGATTGGGGCTAGACGAAAAAGGCCAATTTGGTTTTTTTAAACCAAGGGGGGGCCCCTTAAAACAAACCCAATCCAAAAAAAGAGGTCAAGGGGCAAGGGGCAAACTGAGGTCCGGGGGATGTTGAAGAGAGGGGAAAGGTTTACAGGTTTTTATTGGGCCTTAATAAGTTCCCCCCCTTCTAGTAAGGGGGGGGTTTTTTTCTTGACGAAACCCGGTTTTCCCCTTGGGTTTAAACCCCGTTCGGACCCGGGCCCGGGCCCAAACACATATTTCCCCCCCCGCTCATAGATCCGGGGGGAAAAAAAGCACGTGGGTAAAAAAAAAAAAAAAAAACCCCAAAAAATTTAAAAAACCCCAAAGGAAAAAAAACTTACCAAAAAATTCAAATGAGCCCGCCTGAGAAAAAAAAAAATAGTGGCCCTTTCCCGAAAGGATCCCGAAACCCGCCGGGGGAAACCGGCATCTGGTCAGGATCCATTTCTATTTTCTATCAAAGCCTATAGCAATTTTGAGAAACCGTTAGCGAAAGCATGGGTCCTGAACCCAAATGCGCGGATGGGGGAGGTTTCTGGTTTCCTTTCTGGGAAAAAAGCCATGGGGGTTTTTTTTTCCCCATGGCGTGGCTCAAATTTTCCCTTGTCTTTTTTTTCAAAGGGCCCGAAAATTTTTTTACACAAAAACCATTTCCCTTTCTTCATTTTGTCCTCTTTCCTTTTTGGCGGTTTTCAGTCATACTTCTTTTTAAAAAAAATTAAAAGGGAACTGGGGAAATCTCAGAATATTTTACCTTTTTTACAATTGCTTGGATCTTTTTCCTTTCTTAGGGCTTACTCCCGAAAAATTTCCTGGAACAGTGTTGGGAAAGTCCCCGGATGTTAAAACTGCAAAAAATTTTAACAGGGTTTAAAAAATATTTCAGCATAAACTTTGTTTATCTTTGCTTTGTTTTTCAATGGTAAAATTTAAAATTTTAAATTAGCCTTCATTCGCAAATTTCTTTTTAACATCAAACAATTTTAAGGGAAAAAGGGTTTAAATTTTGGAAAAACGTAAGTGGAAGAGCTTTTGGGTAACTTCGGTTTCAATTGGGGGATTTGGAAAAAATGCATTGGGGAAAAATTTAAAATCATTACCCCCGGGCCTTTTCGAAGGGAATTGGGTATTTGCTAAAAACCCCTTTGGGGTTTAACATTTAATGTTTTCTTTGGGATTTCTTTTGTTCCATCTTGGGGTTTTTTTTTTCACTTCTAAAAATCAAATTTTATCACAAATTCCCCCAAAAAGAGTTTCAACGTAGGATGGCCCTCCCGTAAGAAGTTGGGCCCAAACAGTGACACTAAATTTTGTCCCCAAATTTGATAACTGGGGGGGGCTTTTAAACAAAAAAATTTTCCTTTTTCTATTTTTTTTTGTTTCTGCAACCTTGGGTTTTTTCCCGTGAACCTTTTTTTTTGGACTTTTTAAAAACTAATTTTTTTGGATAATTTTTTGTTTACAAAACACCAAAAAAAATTGAACAACTGGGAAAGGTCCCACGACCTTTGGGCTTTTTTTGATAAATAGAAAAATGTTCTGTCATGCGGAAAACCAAACCCGTCGCTAGCGTTTCAAAACCCCTTTTATAATACAAGAAAAAGCATACGGGAAGCGTTTTGTAAAAATTTGGGGGAAATTTTTAAAATTTTAAATGCAAATTTATTCGCCCACTTATGAAAAATTTTTTAAATGGGGGTTTTCCCGCAACTTTCCTTTTAAATTTCCGGGAAATACAAAAATACGCAGCGGGGGCTCTATGTGAAGAGTAAAAAAAGGAAATGCCATAGTCCCCGGAAATTTTTTCCATATAAAAAAATGCTGGGTACAGATTTGTGAACATATGTCCCTACAAATTTTTTTGCCCTAGTGCCCTTCCCCCAAAATTTTTAAGTTTTCCGGGGCAGGACATTTTGAAAAAATTTTGTACCCCACTTTCTTTCCCCATGGGTTCCCTGCCTCCAACTTAAATTTTATACATAAATTTTTCAACCCAAACCCTTTTTACGTTTACTGTACAAATGTTGAATTACTGACTGAAAAATATACAAAAATTACACTGTCCCCAAATATTTTTTTCTATCCCAAAAAATGCCCCTTTTCAAAGGGAAATCAAAAAAAAAGGGAAAATTTAAATATTTCCCTTTTTAAACCCCTATTGAAATGGTTTTGCTCCTTTTCTTTCCAATTTTTTATCTCTTTGCATTAGAAAATAATTTGGGTATAAAAGAACAGAAATGGGGAAAATTTCAAAAAATACCCGATTACACCACAATCGGTTTAAAAGGGACGAAAAACCCCCCTTTTCAAGGGCCGGGCTATAGGTTTTTTGGGCCACCAATTGTTTTTAACCCCCCCCCCCCCCCCCCAACCCCCCCGCCCCACCCCCCCAAACCCCCTAGGTTTAAGGGGGGTTTTTAAAGATATTTTTTTAAAAAAATGGGATTGCCCTAAAGCAGTGAAAAACCCTCACGCATCAATTTTTGCTTATATCTGGCATGGGAAAAGGGCCCTTTTCCAGGGGGGGGAAAGGGGACTAATTCCCCTGACTGAGGAAAAAGATTTTAAAAACCCCTAAATACTTGGGGTAGGGGGCTTTAGGAAATAAAATTTCTTTTTCCTTTTTATTTAAACCAAAAACTTCCACAAAAATTTTAAAACCCTTTAACGGAATTTCCCCCAGGGCAATTTTCCCTTTTTTCCCAAAAAAAGCTGGAACAAGGGGATACGTAATTTGACCCTTCCCGAAACAAGGGACAATTAAAAACTTATAAAATGGGCCTTTTCCCCGGGGGGAAAAGGGCATTATAATTGAAAATGGTGGGCATTTCGAGTTTGACCCCCGGGAAAACCCTCCGGCGAATTTTCTACCCTTTGTACCTTTAAAAATTGATTAGCCTAAATAGTATTTCCATATATTTTTATAAAATGACAATTTTCAAAAAGTACCACACATTTCAGGGCCTAATAGAGAACAAATCCCTTTCCGATTTTAAATTATTATGACTAAAAAACCCCATAAATGAAAAAAAAGTAGGGGGAATTTTATCTTTTAAGAAAGAATTTCCCCCTTGTTACATTTCCCCTTTTTGTAAAATTTAAAAAACTTTAAACTGCTGCGACCTGGAAAAACTATTCATACTTTCAAAAAACTTTCCTTCACCAAAGACACCCTTCTCCCAAATTTTTTCCCCACCAAAATGGCAAAAATAATCCAATTTGAAATTTACGAAATTTAAAAAAAAAGGGCAAACTTTAATTTAACCTTGGGGGTTTGCCGAGTGAAAAAGGTTTAAGTGTTCAAGGGAAAACCTTTCCGTCTTTTCGGGAATAGACCGAGGGGTCCTTAGTCAGGACTAGACCGCCATTAAAATTAGCATATAAAACCCCCTGTTATTTTTTTCACAATTAAAAAACCCCCTTTCCCCGAAGACGTTATTTCGTCTTTTTTTTGAAAAATTTTTCACCTTAGAATTTTTTAGATTTTTCAGGACTTATATTGCTATTTAAAAAATATATCCCGTTTTGTAAAAAATACTACGAAAAAAGAAAAAAGGGGGGGTTTAACCCTTTTTACAAAAAAAGTTTTTTTTTACCCATTTCAAATGTTTGGGGCATTGGTTTGGGGTGAAAAAAAGCCCTTACCCTTTTTTTTTGTAATACACTAGTGCAATAAAAGGTTAATAAATGGGAGAGTGGGGGCCCTTTTAGAGAAAAATGGCCCTGGGAAGGGGAAATTTCCCGGGGCCCATTATTTTTCTTTCCCGGGCCCTTTTCCCCCTCATTCTACATAAAACTTTTGTTCTTTTCACTTTTTGGGGGGGGGTTTTAACAGGAGAGAAAACGTTGTTAACAGAGAGATTCTTGCCTCACGTGCTTTTTTTCCCCCTTTTTTTATTTTCGCGTTCCGTGGCAGGCTTTTAAAGTTTTTACGGCCCCCAAAAGAATAATTTTAAAGGAAAAAGACGTCAAAGGAAAAAAAAAAAACTCCCGGGTTTTCCCGCGCCCCTTTCATGGAAATTTAATGCCCTTGAGGTTTTTTTATTCATTTTTTCCCTTTTTTTCGGGCGTTTTTTTCCGAATAGCGTTTTGCGATGTTATTTTCGTGTTATAAAATCTTCGAATCCTCGGGGGTACGTTGGTCCAAAACCCAAACCCCCGGGGGTTCGGGACGTTATAAAACAAAAAACATGTTTTCCCTACAAAGGGACCCCTATCCCGGGGTTTTTACCGTTTATTTCATGTTTTCCTATAAAATAATAAGGGAAAAATTTTAAAGTGGGCATTTTTTTTGAATATGGAAAAAACTATGGTTTAAAAATTTTCAGCTTTTCAGTTTCTGTATTAAATGTATAAGGACTAAATTAATGTAAAAAAAATCAAATGTTTTTTAGTTTACTATGTTGCTTTTTGCAAAATTTTGGGCCCGAAAATAAAGTTAATCAGGAAGAATTAACCCAGGTTTCGTCAAAAGGGTAATTTAAAAAATTAAAAAAATGAAAAATTTTTTCGCCTTTTTTACCTCCCTAAAAGGGCCCTGACGCCCTTTTTTTGGTTTTTTGGGCGTTTAATTTTCCCCCGCTTTAATCAAAAGGGGCCCTTACCCAAAAATATCCCCCGGGGCCAATTATGATAATGTGAAAACGGGGACGCAATGCGAAATTTAAAACGTGCCCTTTTTTAAGGGAAAAAATTTTTTACTTTTTAAAAGGGACTAATGTAATAAAAAGAAAAATTAAGTCTTTCCACATGAAAATTTAAATTTAAAACCTTTTTTTAATAAAAAAAATATCTTTAAAATTTTAACTCCGATTTTCAAAAGTACAGTTTGATAGTACATATATTGCCCAAGGAATCCTTTTCCCTTTTTTAAAAACATTCAAATTTTTATTTAAGGAAAAGAGCAGTAACTCGTAAAACCCAAAAAACCCGGTTTTATTTGAAAGTTATAAAACGATATATATCTTTGGATCAAACTGGGGTAATTTAATTAAAACTTGTGAAACCCAAAAGGGTTTTTTAGTTTTTTTTCTGAGTTTTAGGAACCCCTTTAAGACAAAGACGTTTTATAAAGGGTCTTTCAAAAATGTTGAAAAATAGACTAAACTTACAGTGTAAATCATTGAATTTATTTAGCTGTGGATACTTTTGATATAGACTGTGATTGGGGAAATCCCAAAATCAATGAAAAACTGTCAACATTGTGCATTTCCTCAAATTTGTAGGTTAGAATTCAAATAAGTTGCTGTAGCATTTCTAAAGTGCACTCTTTGTAAATTTAACGTAACAACTGAAGTTTTGCATCTTGCACAAATTGTTTCTTTTATGCATGAAACATTGGTCCAAACTTAGTCAATATACATACTCAAGGTGATTTCAATGTCTTGAAAATCTGGGTGTTTTTTTTTTAAGAACCATAACTTGTGTTTATCAATTTCAACGATACCATCCTAACATACTTAAAGTCATATCAATTTACGTCCTCGTATCTTAAAAGCACTTACCACATTGTGCAATAGATAGCAACTAGCTGACGATAGATGTTTTTACCAGACGGGAATCAAGTCGTCTGTGTTCAAGGGTGCGCCAACCCAATGTTTCTGCTTAGCTGGAAAGAGGAGGAGAAATCTCTTATGACCTACTGCATTGCACAGTGTTGAACCGTTTCTAATGTATGTGTTAAGTATATTGATGCAAAATGGTAGGTGCATATTTCTGCTGATAATGGACAAGGGTTTAATATACAAGGGAGTTGACCTATATAATCATTTATAATTTCTAATGTCGGTTCTGTGTTTCTGCTGGCCGGTCTATTTAATTGTGCTTATATCGTTATTACGAGATTACGTGAAGTTGTCCGAACTTTGTATACTGTTGTTCTCAGGCTGAGCAAAATAACGTGCTTGAAATAAACTGGTATATATTATTACCGTCTGTTGTCATGTCATTCTGTTGTTTTCTTTTTTCTCTGTTTATTTTGATTGTGTAAATTAATGCGGATACTGTATTTGTTTCATGCTATATACAGTGGTATAAAAAGATTTCATATCTGCCTTCGAAGTTTTCATTTGTTGATCTTTTCCGACATTTTTGACGCAACTGAGATGACACTGGTGTAAAGATTTGTCAAATTTGATTAACTCGATTTGAGGCACGGGCTGCACGTGCAAAATGACTTTTTTCCAGCAATGTCGACATGTACGAACATTCTATCGCAAATCATTCATCGCACTTGAAAGTTAGTCGACAGACTAAAAGGAATACGTTAAAAAAAAACAGAATATCATTACTAAGAATGCCATGTTTAAGGCACGATCAACGCAATGAGGCCATTGGCATGGTTGACGCTGAACTTTCATGTCGTGAAATTGCACGCCGTATGTGCTGTTTTCACCTGACAGTCATGAAATAGGTTAGGAGACATGATCAGACAGGGTCCATGAGTAAAAGACCGCGCACAGGCCATGAAAAAGTGACCTCGATATTGTATAAATAAGAGGGTCATGGTGACCCTGGATCGCTCACCTGAGTAATATGAGCTACATGTTTTAAATGTCAAACTGAAGAAGTTTAGAAATATTTTGGAAGATTTTCCGATGTACAATCAAGTAACCTCTAGGGCGGGGCCAATTTTACCCCGGGGGTCATGATTTGAACAAATTTTTTAGAAGTCCACTAGGCAATGCTACATGTCAAATATCTAAGCTCTAGGCCTTCTGGTGTATTTTTAGAAAATTTTGAAGATTTTTCTATGTACAACCAAGTAACCCCATGGGGCGGGGTCAATTTGACCCCGGGGGTCATGTTTGAACAAATTTGTAGAGGTCCACTAGGCAACATGGTTATTAAAAGAATGTCTTGACGAACTAACACCAGTGATAACAACAATTATGAATGCATCTCTAGATGCTGCGTATGTGCCCAAAGCGTTCAAACATTCACGAATAAGACCTCTTCTAAAAAAGCCAAGCCTAGATTCTAATGTCCTAAAAAACTATAGACCTGTGTCAAACTTGCCGTTTCTGTCTAAAATCTTAGAAAAAGTGGTAGATGTTCGAATTGAAAATCATCTGAGGAACAACGAACTTCATGAAGTTAATCAATCTGCTTATAAAAAATTCCACTCAACCGAAACCGCCCTATTAAAAGTTCAAAATGACATTCTTCAATCGTTGGATAAGAACAATGTGACTATTCTTGTGATGCTTGATCTCTCTGCAGCATTGACACTATTGACCACGGGACGTTGATTCATCGCCTTGAACGTCACTTTGGTGTTACAGGCAAGCCACTCGCATGGATGATGTCATACCTTAGTGACCGCTACCAGACCGTATGCATAGATGGCGAGCTATCACAACCAGTGCTAATGAAGTACAGTGTACCCCAAGGGTCTGTCCTGGGGCCAAAGAACTACACAATGTACACAAAACCAGTCGGAGCTATCTGCAGAAAGCACGGACTGAACAATCATTTCTATGCGGACGATTCGCAGTTATATCAATCCTTCAAACCAATAAATAAAATGTCTATTGAAGAGACCATTCATCGCGTTGAAAGTTGTTTAAAGGATATAGTAAGTTGGATGAATACTAACATGTTGAAACTCCATGCTGAAAAAACAGAATTAATCATATTTTCATCTGAACACAAGACACAATCTGTTTCAAACATATCTGTGAAAGTGGACGGCTCTGAAATCAAACAATCAGGCAGTGTCAGGAACCTCGGTGCTTTCCTGGATTCGAACATGAGGATGGAGCAACATGTGAATAGTGTGTGTAGGAATTCCTATGCACAGTTGCGGCAAATTAGTCACATCAGACAATATATAACCGCAAACGCAACCAAATCTCTAATCAACTCTCTTGTTACATCACGTTTGGATTATTGCAACTCTCTTCTATATGGAATTCCAAAACGGTCAATGAACAAACTGCAATATGTCCAAAACACGGCAGCTAGAATCGTAACCAGAACATCCAGATACGACCATATAACGCCTGTTCTGCGTGAACTCCATTGGCTTCCTGTGCAATGTAGGGTAGAATACAAAATTATAACACATACATATAAGGCACTCAAAGATCAATCACCAGCTTATGTAGCGAACATGCTAGAAATATATACACCATCCAGAAATCTGAGATCGCAGAATAATGCATTAAAACTAGTGGTGCCCAAATGTCGAACAATACGATTTGGTGACAGGAGCTTTCAGACAGCTGCTGCGAGGTTATGGAATGCCCTCCCATCTGGCATAAGAGAGTGCAAGACCGTGCAAAGTTTCAAAAAAGCGCTAAAGACGCATTATTTCAAACAATTCTTTGGCAACTAACATCTCACTGATTACCTGATTTATAATGTAGGTACTTTGCCGGCCAATTAATTACTTTAATTAAGAACTCCAGTGTGACAGAATAATATTGGCGGTGTTTTTTTCTGTGGGATGTATCGTGGATGTTCTCCGGACCGTTTAGGTAGGGATTGGCCCAATCATCCGGGACGGTTTGCATGCTGTGATGCATGTCGCAGACATCATACCGTTTAATTCTGTCTGTTCAAAATGTAAGATATCTTCTGTTCTATTCTCCTCTGACCTGTGTCTTTGATAGGTCAGTTAATGTTTTATGATATTGTATTTTGTTTCATGTTTTGATCTGCCTACCTTCCAATTTAAAATGCTTGGTATCTTATTACCGTAATGTAATTTTAATTTCTTCTATAATAGTTCAATTCCCATTTTTTATTGAACATTATATAAATGTTTTTATGTAAAGCACTTTTGAACGTATTTTTATATGAAAAGAGTGCTATATAAATGTGGTATATAATAATAATAATAATAATGCTACATGTGAAATATCTAAGCTCTAGGCCTTCTGGTTTATTTTATTTTTTTAATTTTGAAGAATTTCCTATAGAAATCAAGTGACCCCTGGGGCGGGGCCAATTTTACCCCGGGGGTCATGATTGTAGAAGTCTACTAGGCAATGTAACATATCAAATATCTAAGCTCTAGAGCTTCTGGTTTATTTTTAACAAATTTATGAAGATTTCCCAATGTACAATCAAGTAGCCCCTGGGACTGGGTCAATTTGACCCCGGGTGGGGTGGGGGAATCAAGATTTGAACAAATTTTGTAGAGGTCCACTAGGCAATGCTACATGTCAGATATCTAAGCTCTAGGCCTTCTGGTTTATTTTTTATAAAAAATTTGAAGATTTTTCTATATACAATCATGTAACCCCATGGGGCGGGGTCAATTTGATCCCGGGGGTCATGATTTGAACAAAGTTTGTAGAGGTCTACTAGGCAATGCTACATGTCAAATATCTAAGATCTAGGCCTTCTGGTTTATTTTTATAAAAAATTTGAAGATTTTTCTATGTAAAATCAAGTGACCCCTGGGGTGGGGTCAATTTTGCAAAATGCTACACGTGAAATATCTAAGCTCTAGGTCTTCTGGTTTATTTTTAGAAAATTTTTGCAGATTTTCCTATGTAAAATCAAGTGACCCCTGGGGCGGGGTCAATTTTGACCCCGGGGGTCATGATTTGATCAAATTTTGTAGGCAATGCTACATGTCAAATATCTAAGCTCTGGGCCTTCTGGTTTATTTTTTAATTTTTGTTTGAAGATTTTCCTATAGAAATCTATGTAAAATCAAGTGACCCCTTGGGCGGGGTCAATTTTGACCCCGGGGTCATGATTTGAACAACTTTAGCAGAGGTCCACTAGGCAATGCTACAATCTATGGCTTCTGGTTTTTGAGAAGACTTTGTAAGATTTTCCTATGTAAAATCAAGTGACTCCTTGGGCAGAGTCAGTTTTGACCTCGGGGTCATGATTTGGTCAAACTTGGTAGAGGTCCACTAGGCAATGCTTCACACTAAATATCTAAGCTCTAGGGCTTCTGTTTTTTGAGAAGAAGAGTTTTAAAGTTGTTCCTTTCGGTTGCCATGGCAACCAGAGTTCTGCATGGAATTCTATTCTTTGAACAAATTTTTGTAGAGCTTTACCCAAGGAATATTCCTGTGAAGTTTGGATGAAATTGGCCTAGCGGTTTATGAGCAGATGTCGTTTAAAGTAAAAGTTTACAGACGACGGACGCCGGACGCCGGACGGTGAGTGATCAGAATAGCTCACCCTGAGCCTTTGGCTCTGGTGAGCTAAAAAGTAAAGAGGTATATATTAAGTGGTAATTTTTCAATGATGCCCAGTATATTTATCTATGTCGCTGCTACAACGGAGATTGATTCGTAGAATGTACATTGTACGTTTTGTGTAAAACTCAAATATGTAGGACAAAAAGAAATATTCACTAAACTTCAGAAACGCCTTATGTCGTTTACTTCGAAGGATATCGAACGTCTTGTAATTCCATATGTTTGTCATCACGCTCGGAGTGCCAACCCTCTTGTGATGTTGAATAGCAAATAAGTTGTTGAAAGAAATGTTCGTACTCCTAAGATAATTTATGACGATATCATTACTAACCTAATACCAAAACATCAAACATGTATAATAATCTTTTTGTCTAGATGAAGTTTGCTTTAGGGTTAGAAAAAAAAACCCATATGAGCCGCGCCATAAGAAAACCAACATATAGTGGCTTTGCGACCAGCATGGATCCAGACCAGCCTGCGCATCCGCGCAGTCTGGTCAGGATCCATGCTGTTCGCTAACGGTTTCTCTAATTGCGATAGGCTTTGAAAGCGAACAGCATGGATCCTGACCAGACCGCGCATGCTGGTCTGGATCCATGCTGGTCGCAAAGCCATTATGTTGGTTTTGTCATGGCGCGGCTCATATCATGACATCCATCGTTTAAATTTACGAATAGTTATCTGTATCATTTACATCAGTCTTAGTTATTTTATTTCACACTTTTCAGTCTTCAAAGCGCTTATGAATTATCACCATGGAAACACAATATCATCATACTGAGGCATCAGTGTTGTTATATTTTCTGGTCCTTTGAGAACATGGAGTCCATTCAATATATGTGTAATAGAGTTCCGCTTAAACCGGTGCTAGGGGAGTTGAGAGCTGTTGCACATTTCATTACCTTTCAAGAACAAACTCAATCAAACCGAATCTGCTATTACTCTTCTTGGCTGCATTTTTTGCTTCCAAAGGAACTTTTTAAGATTTTATTCATATGAAGGTACATTATGTACAGAATCCTAAACGGGGCCTCCGTGGCCGAGTAGATCAGGTCGCTGACTTCGAATCACTAGCCCCTCACCGATGTTGGTTTGAGCCTCACCCAGGGAGTTGAATTCTTCATGTTAGGAAGCCATCCGGCTGGCTTACGGAAGGTAGGTACCCGCTTGTGATAAAATGATTTACGGAGGGGCATCTTGGGTTTTCCTCCATCCTTAAAGCTGGAAAGTCACCATATGACATATAATTGTGTCGGTGCGACTTAAACCCAACAAAAACAAAACAACAACAACAACAAAAAAAGCCAGAAACCAAAATTAAAGTATTAAAAAGACTTTCTTAACACACAAATTTTCTGTATTCTATACACCTTAACTTTGCTTTTGCTAAATTCATATTTGAAGTTTTTATCCAAAATTTAAGTTTGTGAAACATATATTTTTTTATGAAGATTTAGTCTAAAGTTTTTTAAAAAAAATTTCTTTTCATATATCTTTAGAAAGTACTTCTGAAGCAAAAAAGTACATTCATTATTCATCCAGAAAGAAAACATGAAACGCTTTAAAATTCTCTTTTTTTTCTTTGATCAAACAGCTTTTTAATTGTTTAGAAAACAGCGCAAAGGCCAAACAATCAATCTTAGACGTCAGAACACTAAACAAAACCACACAAAACTATGGAACGCCAAACACGAGTTTGATATTTTATTTTCATTCGGCAGACGGAAGTTTTCATTCTGATGTCGTCATTTTACATCATTTGGCTGTAGTGAGTGCTTACTTTGTCATTCACCAGTGGTAACCTGTCATTCGTTTGTTAACTTATCACCCGACAGTGGTAACTTGTCATTCGGCAATGCTTGCTTGTCACTTGGCTTTGATAACGTTTCATTCAGACGTTGTCACTTTACATTATGATATGATCTGATGTCATTTGACAGTGGTAACTTGTTATGCGGCAGTAGTAACTAGTCATTCGGCAGTAGTAACTTTTCATGCGGCAGTGCTTACTAATTATTCGGCAGTGGTAACTTGTCATTCGGCAGTAGTAACTTTTCATGTGGCAGTGCTTACTAATTATTCGGCAGTGGTTACTTATCATTCGGCACTAGTAACTTTTCATGTGGCAGTGCTTACTAATTATTCGGCAGTGGTAACTTGTCATTCGGCATTGGGAACTTTCCATTCGGATGTCATTCGGCAGTGGTAACTTTTCATTCAGCAGTGTTTACTTGTCATTCGTTAATGCGAACTTCTACGGTGCTAAGTAGTCATTCTGATGTTGCCACTACACATCATTCGGCTTTGGTAAGTTTTCATTTGGCCATGGTTACTTGTCATTTGGCAGTGCTAAAATTTGTCATTCAGCAATACTAACTTGTCATTCAACAGTGGTAGCTTGTCATTTGGCAATGTTAACTTGTCATTGACAGTTGTTACTTGTCTTTCGTAATTGGGATATTGTCACTTACATTATGATGAGGCATATTTCATTCTGATGTGGTTCGAGGTAACTACTCACTCGACAGTGCTAACTTGTCCTTCGGCAATGCTAACTTGATATTCGGCTAAGCGTTTTCATCATTTGGCAGTGGTAACTTGAGCCGAATATCGTAATAGCAATGCCGAATGACAAGTTAGCATTGCCGAATGACTACAAACCATCAAATTCGTGTTTGGCGTTCCATACGAAACGATGACAAAACATAAACTTTGACTACAAAAAAAAAAAAATAAATAAAAAGTGTTCTTTTGTATGTTAAGGTGACATATTTCGTGCTGGCATATAGGAATAAGATTTAATGAACGCAAATCACACAGAAAATCATAGATATTTGGCACAGCTAGCTGTCAAACTGATATTAGAAATCATAGAGTATGGAAGTGTATATGATTTTATACCTTTGTGAGTATATAAGATATTTTACTATTGTATATTACTTCTGTGAAAGGTGGATTAGGTTTTAATTATATGCACAAATCATAGGTATGAAAGAACTATTTCAATTAAATTGGTGATATAAAACGAAATTGTCAAAAACATGATTATACGGGGATTTTGTAGGTATAAAAAAAAACCCAGGAAAGTTAGACAATTTTGATTATATCCTTTGGTAATGATAAGTGTTTTGTAAATATTTTCTTAAGCAAATTCATATTCAGTATCTTGTGAAATATAAAATGGATGAGCGGAACAAAATATGAACGATGCGTTTGCTGCCAAGTGAGGTAGTTTTACCGTAGGGAACGAGCTGCAATATCGCGTTTTCCAGCTGCAGTCTCGAATTTTCAATATGGCGGACGCTAATCGACAAGAGACGTATGTAAGTTTTATTTTGGCACAAACCATGATACTTTTGTCGGCGTTATAGCTGATTAACATGGATTTTGACATAGATTCTGTAGTAATCTGGACACGGAACTTTACATTATCACCGCTAGAGAAATCGAAAGAAAACTTCTTCCCCCGTTGCGTATCTCGCTTATGGATGAATGAGTTGTGGCTTGTTGTAACTGTAGAGTCAGTGTACCCGGTGTCGGACTGTACGCGGTTTCGCACACACGGCAAATTCATGTTCTTCGTGAAAATAAAGCAGAAAATTTAACAATTCTTTGTTATTATTTCACGAAACTGAGTTATTCCCTACATAATTTGACACCAGGGGCCGTATTCATAAAGCATCTTAAGTATAAGTATAAGAAATTGATTATTTACTTAAGTATTACTTAGGTAAGAAATTTATTTTACTTATTTGTTATTCATAAAACAACTTAATAAGTAATTCTTGGCTTTTATTGTGGTCGAAAACATTAAAAAACAGCATTAACTTCAGACAGATACAACATGCACAATTATGTTTAAAGTGCTTTTATCTGAAAAACAACACTTTAATCGTACTCACGATGCTATTTTGTTTTCTGACTTAAGTCATTTCTTAAGTTTAAGCTGTTTTATGCATAGGACTTTTCTAGGAAGTTTTTTTACTTAGACTTAAGCTGAAATCACCACAGACTTAAGTAAAATCTTCAACTTAAGTCAAAACTTATACTTAAGATGCTTTATGAATACGGCCCCAGAGGCCTTTCCCCACTAGAGCCTCGCTCTGGCAAGTGCAGACAAAAACAATAACACCAATGGAGGCCAGTAGGTCAGCTGAAAATTTTTAAATTTCATGAAAATAATGACTATGCAAACAACAACAATGTGCAAATTAAATTTAAAAATCACTATTCCATCATATATTATTATGTAAGTATTTACCTATTACTTTACCCAAATAAAAACGATTTCAACATTTATTGAAAGTATCCCAATCTGCATATGTTTGTTTTTTTGCTTTAAGTTTTTTTTTTAAACTTAGAACTTAATCAAGTAATTAGAGTTATGGGGGTCACTACTAGTGATTTAAAAGCTAGGGTTTTATTTTCATGTCAACTGCTTTAGCCTTTTCCAGTCCAGCTAATTGTACGCTGGTCGGCATATTGTGCTAGTGGGTTACTTATGGGGGATTCTGACCCAACACGAAATTATTTCAGAATCAGCCCAGGACGTCAAATCATGTTGACCTTCTATCGCTGAAAGGAAACCTCTTGATCATTTAAATTTGCTGCCTAGTTGAAATATTGCAAATGAATAATGTGTTCATATATGCATATCCAAATCTTTTTCGGCGACGCCGTCTAAATTCGTTTTCGTTACCTATGCCACGTGACTTCAGTTAGCAAATCAAACTACTTGATAACGCATTATAGATAATTTATCAAAATGGAAGATTTATGCAACGCTCTGCCTGATTGGACGAGAGTGTCGATTTCTTTCACTCTGTTGATTGTGCTATGCTGAGTGAAATGTAGACAAAGCGTTTATCCTAAACGACGCTGTTTACAGTTTTAAAGCTAACTTTGGCTCAGTATATTTAGCAAGAATATTGATATATCTCAAAATGATATGTAAGTTTAATAAATATGATAAAAACCTGTTCAAATACCAACATATATCAAATTAAAGAAAGAGCTGAATACGGTCTGCGTATCACATGAATAAGTGTGTGATAAGAGTCTTTTATGTATAGAAGTGCTTTTTAAAAGATTTTCCTTGTTACAATTGTCGTCTGTATATGAAAAAGTTTCTTGCTTTTGTGGCTTGTTCAGATTGCATATTAAAATGAGTACTTGTTTGCTTTGATATATTTGTTATAAATTATTTAACTGATTTATTATATATGAATATTTTTCTTTAGTATGGTATGCAAATATTGAACTCAGCTGAAATCTGTTTTATTATATATATGCTATATAATGACTGAATCTCATTACACTGAAACGAAGGTACGCTGCATACAGTTTATCTGTGTGATATGACTACGGTCAAACTTTGCTTATGAAACAGAAATATTGAAATAATTACAATTGTATGTTTTGCTTGACCTTCACTTTTTTATAGGTGTCCAAAGATTCATGAATAGCGAATATGCATTTGTTAAATGGGATCAGTTGGCCTATTTTAGAAATAAATAAAAATAATAAATAAAAAAATCCTTTAATTGATTTTTTTCTCATGTATTCTAATCAAACTTGATTTGTAGCATCTTTATTAGACCCGCAGCCAACTTTGTTCAGCTGGGACATTTAACCCCTTTTAGGGGCTGCTAGAGCTAAAACTAGAAATGCCTTTATACAGCGTCTCATGAACAGCTCGGTGGATCTTTGTCATACTTGGTCTGGAGCATCATTATAAGGTCCTCTTCCAAATTTATTTATATAGGAACTTGGGCCCTGTTAGGGACCACTATAGCTAAAAGTAGATATGCCTTTCTTCGGATTAACCACTAAAATGTAATGGATTTTTATCAAACTCGATGTGTAACAATATCGTAAGGTCTCTTGCTATTTTGTTACAAATGGGGATAGGGACCAATTTAGCTAAAAATATAAACACGTTTAATGACCTATTCTCATGAACCGCTTCATGAATCTTCATCAAACTACTGCTGTAATTATTCGTCTAAGGATAAACGAAACAAAATTGCAACCCTACGAAACCTTTGCGAAAAATTAAAAGAGAGCCATTTAAATTTTTAAAGTGCGTTGTTTAGTTTTGCAAAATGTTAGATGAAAGATGAATGTTAGATGAAAAATTTATAAACTTCTTTCCTTATTACAATTCGCCGACCATCATTTTTAAAGATATTTCTTGTTTATCGGTACATCCTGTTTAATTCTTTTTTATTTTCATGCGCCAAACATTATTACCTCTACGCCGTTTGTCTTTTTAAAGACATTTCTTGTTTAAAATTGCAAACGATGTTTATGTGTCCCGCTTGTGAGGAAATGAACCTTGTATTTGGCCATTTACTTCTTCATGTTCTAAATATCGGCACATAAATGTTTCTGAATTGAAAGTTTGAAAAATTGACATTACATAGCCGATCAAAACCCTTTTTCTGTCTCGTTAAAAACGTTTGAAAACATAAATAAAGTTACAGACATGACTTCGGCGATTTTTGCCTTTTTACATGTTAGCTCCAACTAGTTCTGATATACATCTGTTTTGGTTACAGATTAGAATCTAAAAGCTGAAAGGTTACAATGTTATGTATTAAACACATTTTCGTTCTAATTAGTAAAATAGAAATCCTGTCTTAGACTTCGTTTGTTACGAAGCAAACATACGATATTCAAGAAATTTTGGACCATTTAGTGGCATGTCATGGAGATAAAGTTTTAGAAATAAGGACAAAAGCAGTAAAGGAAAATTCGGTCTTATCAAAAAAAATTCAGAATCGTTCCTGTAGAAATTCTTGTATTGTCTAACAATAAATGACTCTGACTGGACAGTTGATGTAAAAGAACATGACTAAACAAATAAAGACCAAAGTAACGCACATTAAAAAAAAATGCTTCTCTCTTGCTCTCGCAGCGTGCACGTCGCGGAGAAGGCATGCGGCTCCACCGGAAGTCTTCATAATTATACTGAGGTCAGCTGATGCAACTAATTGCGAGAGCGGGGGTGCCTCCCCTATGTTTATTGTCATGATTAACAAACGACGAATATGGTACTCCACCATGACTACGAAAAGACGCCCGTTGCGGCTCTACGTACGATCAGCGACGAAGGCCCATATGGGACTTCCGGCGGCGAGTATAAACAAACTCGACAACAACAACGGTTAAAAAAAGAACGTCCTGCATTAAATGATGTAGGTGGGGATGAAGAATGTTTACTTAAAACATAAGAATATTTGCTTAATAATTTAATCATTGACAGTATTCATACTCCATTTCCGAAAGAAATGTTCTACTCCGTATAAATAACACCAGCCTCAGTATTTTGAAACCTCCGACAGTCCACCTTGAAACACATCTCCAGATAAACTACATTGTAATTGTAATGATTCCTTATTTTTCTGGTGACTACGGTGTTCCGTTTGGACAATCGTGACTTTTTATTTAATACTAATCCGCAGTGCACGATGGTACGATGACGAAACCGCATGGCGCGATGGCACGATGATGAAACAACGATGGTACGATGGTGAAAACGCGATGGCACGATGATGAAAACGCGACGGTACGATGGTGAAATGTCGATGTAATATCGCGTTATCATCATCGTACCATCGCGTTTTCACCATCGCACCATCGTGCCATCGCGTTTTCAGTAAAATGATGACAGTAAATTGATTGCAGGTGCAACATGCCAGCGGGCATTATCTTGTTACACAAGCAATTAGGGCCTTGCTTAACACCTTGAAGGCGACAGCACGACTAAAGTATAAGGGAGGGATTATCTAGTTTGTCCATCGTGGCCTCGTAAGCGGTTACGTATATGGGAGTTTTAGAACAAATGTAATACAGAGCAGCTGTCAATGTCGCCGGTGTTAACCTATCATGTACGTACGTCAACATGGGCTAGGTGCACGAGGTCTGCCGGACCTAGAAAGTTCATGCACATCACCCGTCCTCCGATTACAACAAACGACCTACATCCGAAACGCCTCCCACAACCGTCCAATGATTCCATTTTAATCAGCTTTTGTCGGATAATTTAGTTTAAACATATACCAATAAATGTGTACTATCATATACAGAAATTATCTGATCCGGGTTAATGCTCATAAGGCCCCCTTGCAAATACGAAAAAAATTGAAACTGGTTGGGTATCCCATAATGTTAAAACATAAGATTATGGCATGTTCGTACAAACTCAGGCTTTGTACATATTTATTTAGTCTGCGTTAGGTTTCATATTTTCAAGGTAGTGTGTACCATAGGTGGTTTATTGTTTTCTTTTAATTAACCTTTAAGACTTGAGTCGCGTAGTAGTTTGATATTTGGATGGTACCCTACTGATGTTCGAAATGTACAAAAGCCATATCTGTAAACATTTGATAGCCGGTGTAATGAAGTATTTCGACCCCCATAGAATAATGACCCCCCGGTCATTATTCTATAGAAAAAGTGACCCCCCGGTCATAATATTATGACATCATAGTACTATGACTCCCCCACGTGAAGTAAACTGAACCTCACGAAGAATATTGATTCCCATAAAAAAAAACGACCCCCGGTCATTTGGTCAAATTTAGTGATAACTCATGTATCTAAGGCCTAATTGCTGCATTTTATGCCCCCACTCGGGGGAGGGGGGGGGGGCATACAGATTTGCCCTTGTCCGTCGTCCGTCCGTTTCCGTTTGACCATTAGCCCCAGATACCATCACAGAAATTAGAGCATTCCGCAACGGGAAAAGGGATTCTATTTCTAGATGTATACATTTTTTTCAGGAAAATAACAATTCACAATACGTTCACAAAACACACCAGTGTCAATAATCCCTGCAAACTTCGGTATGAAGTAATTCTTCAGAAGAAACTGCACAAGAAACTGCTAGCATAGAACTTAGTATTAATAGAAGTTGCAATACTTAGCAGTGGCAGTAAAGTACGGTAGCGGCAACAATAGAAAGTAGTAGTAGTAGTAGTGTGTAGTGGTAGTGGCAGTTGCTAGTAGCAGGCAGCAGCAGCAGCAGCAGCAGCAGCAGAGGAATAAGTGACAGCAACAACAGCAGCAGGAGAAGAAGAGGTAGATGTACAAGACGTATTAGTGGAAGCAGGTATAGTAGTATCAGTAGTAGCGTGAGTAGTAGTAGTAGTAGTAGATAGTAGAAGAGAAGAAGTACATGTAGTAATAGCAATAGAAGTAGCGGCACCAGTAGTAGTAGTACAATCAAAATGTTAACTATTGGCAATGGAGGGTATTAGAGGTGTAGATCTAGTAGAATTGTCCGTTAGGTTTGGTGGGGATCACTTTTTAATAGATATTATCGTCGAAAGTCTTTTTAGGAGCCGGTGTTTTACACGGAAAGAGTAACATTTTTAAATAGAATAATGTCCGGGAATCGATATTGTATGAGAGTTCGAATGTAGTAATTTCGGCAGTGAGTATTTTACATGGAAGGAGTCACTTTTTCTATAGAATAAAAACCGGGGTCGTTATTCTATGAGATTCGAAGGGAGTCATCTTTAGGGATTCAGTATTTTACTTGGAGGGGTCAGTTTTTCTGTAGAATAATGACCGGGGGTCGTTATTCTATAGAGTTTTCTTTTAGGGAGTCAGTTTTTTATAAGGGGAGTCAATATTTTACAGGAAAGGAGTCACATTTTCTATAGAATAATGACCGGGGGTCGTTATTCTATGGGGGTCGAAATACTTCATTACAAGTCCGGCCCCCGATGAGTCTCATTTTAGTGGTTTACTGTGGTTTGACTCCCGAATGCCGGGTGGGACGTAAAAGACAATGTGAAAAGCATTGTTATGAAAGAGGGAGTCATTTTATCTTTTTTGAACCAAGCCGGATGAAAATGTCCGTAGTAAATAGGACAATGAATCCATTATTCTGCTATAAGTTAGATTAATGAATGAAAGCCACTCTAACCTGTATTTACCTGTAAATTTAGGAGGCACGATAACAAAAAAAAATGCATATTGAAACAACTCTAGCATAAATGCAAACGTTATTTCAACACTTGTATCTCTAGCATAAATACAAACGTTATTTCAACAATAAAAGTTGCTTTATCTAAAACCTTTTCATAATTAACTTAAATTGAAACAAAATTTATCTTTCACGTGACAAATATAGTTATACATGAATATTAAATGAGTGCATTATACACAGTTCAACTACAATATTCAGAATCAACTAAAGTGTTACATGAAGACAGAAATATCAATGGGGACAAATATCAATGTTTCTGTGTAGGGATCATTATAAAAGAACACAAAGAATCTAAAATCCATTAAAAAGCACAAATATTCATTGCAAGTGTCTTTTTCATTGCTGAGTGATAATAGCTAATCTTAAAAATAGCGACTGGAAAAAGAAATATTATGGACCAAAAATAACTCATTGAATATGCATATGTTATAGGAGTGAATATTAAAATAGTGTCAATATGTGGTATTCGTTCAATATTCAAGGTTTTGTAAAACACATTACCATGTGAAGACTAAATCAAAGCCCTGAAAGGACTAATAGCCTGTGCTTATTGAGTGATATTTCAGGGTTAAGGTTAGGGCTAACTTCGACTTTCCTAGAATATGGCGCCATTTTATGCTGTTAACCAATAAAAACGCCGTCCTTCCATGCTGTTAACCAATCAAAGCGCACATAATTTTATTTATGCGTGTTACATTACGAGTAGAATTTTAGGTATGCGCGAGAGTGGGTTCATGTAGAAAAACTGATACAAAAAACAGTGAGCGGAGAGATTCCGAATATTTCGAATGTGAATATAAAGTTTATAATTATTCCAGAAATCATTGTTGCTTGTTTTTGTTGTTTAAAACATTGTTACAATGTCTTCAGTTGCTCACACACTCACACAATACCAAGATTATAAAAAAATAATATGGGACTATTTTAACACGTCCAGAATAT
Organism: Mercenaria mercenaria; assembly: GCF_021730395.1. Taxonomy (NCBI): domain Eukaryota; kingdom Metazoa; phylum Mollusca; class Bivalvia; order Venerida; family Veneridae; genus Mercenaria; species Mercenaria mercenaria. The sequence continues at coordinate 21,632,635 of NC_069377.1, read as the reverse complement.
TTGTGTTGAAGCTTGAGAGTTGATTTAGAGCTATAGCCACTGGCTAAAAAGGCTGTTTTGGCAAGTTCTACTTTTACAAAGGTACATTTGTGACTTCCGAAAGAAGTATTAATATCTAATCATGCTAAATACGGATTTCAAGAATATATACCGTCATAAAAAATTCTACGAATTAAAATGACACCAGTCCTTTAGTTATAAAAATATTACTTTTAAAACAGAACTGCACGCTAGCTTTTGAAGCTATCGATTATTCAAATACTATAGTATTCGTATTGAAAACATGTAAATCTGTTTTAGAGCACGTATTATGATGTGTTTTGGTGGAGTTCTTAAATTAACAAATTCCTGTTTCACAGGCATATTGAAAGCGTTGTTGGTTCGAGCGTCACAAGAGGGATGCACAGGTTCTAACGTAAGTCGAAATTAAATGTTTTTCCTCCGTATACTGTACTTATCTAGCAACAGTTTTCTGTTGTTTAATCATTAAGATACTTTTATTGACGGAAATGATTTGATATCTAAAATAAGATAGGAATATTCATTGAACTTGAATAACATAAAAAGAATACAGTTTGAAGTAGACAAAATCATTAAGCAATAAAGATTACAGAGAATAATTTTAATGTAGTCATGCAAGTGAGCATGGCAAAAATAAACAGAATATCACCTGAGGCAAAAAAAAAGCTGTCAAACTCACCGGTATGTGCTATATGTTATGTTCTAAAGAAAATTAACTTTTATAGCAAGCATAAAACCTTTTTGCACTGAAATAACACAATTGTATTTGCTAAAGGTATTACAATGAAAATAACCAGACGCTTGAATGGGTAACGCTGAAAATGTTAGGTTTAGTCACATATTATGTGACATTCAGTATTGTGCTTCGTTTATATTTAGATTTATTGAGTCTCCACCGGTAAACCATATGGACTTCTCCTCTGTAAGACTGTTAGTGTGTTAGTTATGTAAGTCGAAGCAAGATACAGAAGACGCTTCAGTGGTTCGTTAGCGTGTCAGGTGTAATCGACTTACATAACTAATACACTAACAGTCTTATAGAGGAGAAGTCCATATGGTTTACCGGTGGTCATCTAAATTTCAAAGCTGTATCTTAAAAAAACAAGAAAGTAGGTCAGTAGGTCACATTCATGGTCACTGAAAGTCAGTTTTAAGATCGCTGTGCAAAACTGTACATGTCATCCAAATTTCAAAGCTGTATCTTAAAAAACAAGAAAGTAGGTCAGTAGGTCACATTCATGGTCACTGAAAGTCAGTTTTAAGATCGCTGTGCAAAACTGTACATGTCATCCAAATTTCAAGGCTGTATCTTAAAAAACAAGAAAGTAGGTCAGTAGGTCACATTCATAGTCACTGAAAGTGAGTTTTAAGATCGGTGTGCAAAACTGTACATGTCAACTAAATTTCAAGGCTGTATCTTAAAAACAAGAAAGTAGGTCAGTAGGTCACATTCATGGTCACTGAAAGTCAGTTTTAAGATCGGTGTGCTAAACTGTACATGTGATCATGTGATCCAAATTTCAAGGCCAGTAGGTCACATTCATAGTCACTGAAAGTGAGTTTTAAGATCGGTGTGCAAAACTGTACATGCGATTCAAATTTCAAGGCTGTATCATAAAAAACAAGAAAGAAGGTCAGTAGGTCACAGTCGGGTGACCCCTAATCACTTGGTGTCATCAGGTATTTATAATTAAACAGTCTAGGAAATATGATCTGATAATTTTTGAAGTATTTTTTTCTCATATAACAAGTGACCCCTAGGGCGAGGCCTCTTTTTACCCCAGGGGTATAATTCGAAAAATCTTGTTAGGGATCATCTAGGCAATGATACGTACAAAATATCAAAGGCCTAGGCCTTGAACTTTGAAACAAGATGATTTTTAAAGTTTTTTCCTATATAAGTCTATGTAAACCTTGGGAACCCCTGGGCGGGGCCGCTTTTCAACTCAGGGGCATAATTTGAATAATCTTGGTAGAGGACCACTAGGCAATTCAACATACCAAATATCAAATTCCTAGGCCTTGCAGTTTCAGACAAGAATATTTTTAAAGTTTTTTTCCTATATAAGTCTATGTAAAACTAGGGACCCCCGGGGCAGGGCCTTTTTTCACCCCAGGGTAATAATTTGAACAATCTTGGTAGTGGACCACAAAACAACGCTACATACCAAATATTCAAAGGCCTAGGCCCTGCAGTTTCAGACAAGACTATTTTAAAAGTTTTTTTCCTATATAAGTCTATATAAAACTAGGGACCCCCGGGGCAGAGCCTTTTTTCACCCCAGGGTAATAATTTGGACAAGCTTGATAGAGGACCATGAAACAACGTTTTGCTTGCAACAAACTATCAAGCAGTAACTCAGGAACAACTAAATGTATTAAGTTGAAACTTCTCACAATGCTTTCCAATCATCAAACCTATTGAAGGTAGATAGCTCTTGTTCGAAATTAATAAAAATTATGACCCTTGTTAAAGTTTAGTGTACTTCTAAATATCAAGCCGAATCACAATAACGACTGAAACCTTTCACAAGACATCCTTTTCTTTATGTAAAAAAATCAAATTATGGCTCTTTTTGGAGTCGTGTTTTCCATTATCTTTCATGGACAGATCTATTCAATGCTATTGTTTTGCTTGGTTGCAATCTATGCCCCCAAAGGGTCTCCTTATAGATAGTTGAAGTTTTGCTAACAAATAATTATTGCCATAATTAAATGTCAATTTGTAATAAATTGTTATACAGTAATCCAGTTTCATAAGTCCTGGACATGCTGTTGTTCTTTTTCCTGATCATTTGGCATCCTTCAGTTTTACTATAATAAAATTCCAGAAAATTAGCCTGATATAATTAAGTCTGTGCAAGGGACGGGGTCATAAGGCTATTGCACATTTCATTACCTGTCTTGTACAGACTCAGTAAAAACATGCCTGTCATTAAGTTGCTTGGTTGCCATAAATACTTCGAAAGAATCTTTCCCAGATTTTATTACCAAAGTATGACTCTTGTTCAGTGTAGAAATCAAGGCAAGCTCCTGTTGTTTCAGGTTACCTACCCGAATAACAATTTAAAATGTTACAAAAGAAAATGCATTGTTTGCACATTTTTAGAATTTTAGTTAAATAAAAGTTATGTTTCAGCTAAATAAAAGTTTTACGAAGAAGGCACAGGCAATGTTTGCAACATTCCTTAAAATGAAAGTTTTTTTTTACGAACGCTTGAATATCTTTACATTTATAGTACCACATTTTTCATAAGTTTTAGATTATGCTAAAACCGGATTATTTTACAATTGTTTGTGAAACGCCCTCAAATCCTTTATTTCATCTTTCCGTGATTTCAACATTTTTGGTTTATAGGACATCTTACGCTCTAAAGTTTGACTACATTATATACAACTATATTTGTCCATGTTTTTATATCAGAAATCAAACATTCATTCGGCTAATTAATATATTAAGCAAGTCAATATTCTATTTTCAACTTTATTTATAAAAAATAAACTTTATCAGTTAAATCGTAATTACTTCCATTTTTCCACATTATAAAACATCAACTTGAAAATACAATATCCCAGTGGGCATTCGACGTCGGATACGGACGCCGATTCGACGTTGTGTTTTGGTTGAAAATGTAAGTTTTTTAGACGTCGAAACCCCGACGTCGAAACAACGTCGACACCCGACGTCGATTCAACGTCGACACCCGACGTCGATTCAACGTCGGGTTTCCAACGTGTAAACAACCTATTTTTCATAATGATTTTCTTCTAGAAGCTATAATTAAGCGTCGATATCGAAGTTTTCTAAATCAGGACTTTTATGTGAAACTTCCTTTGATTCCAGTTTCTCTAGTGATAACTTTGTTGGATTTAGAAAGTATAATTGTTGACTCGTTTCTCGTTGTTTACAACCGGAAATGAATATAGCACGTGGGTTTTTGGCGCGTTAAGTAAAAAAAGTTTTTTTTTTCATATTTTTAAAGTTTCTGTGATTCATTTAAGTTTAATTCATGATAAAAATGAGTTTAAAATATCTAATTTAAAAAAGATGAAAAAAAGTACAATGTTTACTTCAGAAAAATCGTCTCCTAGCGGTGACTCATACTTTATCAAGGGAGGTAAACTAGTGAATGCAGTTCCTGGAGAAATTGCGATGCATCTTTTATCCATTTCCGATTAATTTATTAATTAAGAAAATGACTAAATTTTATTGTAAAACATTAACCAGGTCCACTTGCAACAATTACAATTTCGACCAAAATTCAACGTCGATGCAACATCGAAACCTGACGTCTTACCGATGTCGCACTTTCGACGTCGGGAAGACGTTGTATTTTGGTTGTCGACGTCGCGACCTAATAACAACTTTTATTTTATGCTACCTAATGAAATACTGTATTCTATCAGTTAAATATATACATATTTCATCACTCACACTGTGAAAATATGAAATCTATATTTTCACACTGTGAGAGATATAGCTCCGCCCCCTCATTACATTGTGTATGAATTTTAAATTAGTTGCTTAAAACAGGATGAAAATTGTAGCCGCACTTTGTTCTTTATAGTATATTTCTCGATTCAAATTATTTTACTTAAAGAGAATTTCATACCGTTATGCAGCAAAAAATAAAACAAAATGGAACTTTATGTTGCATGCGTCTTTATAACGTCACAGCACGTCTGACGTCATGTCTGTTTACGCGCGTCTTTTTCTCGCGCTGAGATTAAAATAGTTGCAGAATGCACATCTCAACGTAATTGAGCATTTATAAAATAAAAAGAAAATTTTTTGTTTTTCGTGAATATAGAATATATCTGACCTCGAAGTGAGAAAATTTTCACATTTTCACTCGCGCTACGCGCTCGTGAAAATATTTGAAATTTTCTCACTTCTCAGTGAGATATATTCCATATTCACTCAAAACAAACAAATATCCTCTATAGAACCGACGTCGTTTCGACGTCGCATGCCCGCTGGGATGTTTTTTTTTTTTGTTCAGATGATTTTTTTATGTTTCATCTGAAGGCGTGTCCTTTAAAACTCTACCTTTTCAGTATTGTTGTTAATTATACTTCTTTGCAAAATCTGTTTAAATATGACTTGACGTCTTTTTGCTTATGAATCTGGTGTGTTTGCGAAAAGTGTTTGGCGAAATGCGTGGTTTTGTGTCAAAGCTGGTCAGTGTGAAGAACGGGAAAAACGTGAGACAGAAAATGGTAAAATAATTTCTCTATGCAGGGGGATGAAAAAAATAAAACATCAATTGTAAAATAAATGATAGAAAATTTAAATTTCAAACACATTATCGTAAAAATTTAAACTACGAAGGGCATAGTGGATAGATTTTTAATCAACGACATCCAATAAATCACGAAAAGCCGGGCGGCTGGAAGACAGTTTAACTGTCATCGCAAAAGTATTTTTAATCTGCGAGATTATGAACCGTCATAGATAGCGTTAGTTCAGGTAGGCATAAGGTAACGACTGCACGTCAAGACCGGTACATGACGTTAACGCATCTACGTTACAAGTTTAAAACGCTACAAGTACCGTTATTCAATACTGCACAAAGCTTTTTAAGCCATTAACTCAATAAAGACTAGGCGGCCCAACGAAGCTCAGACTATTAAAAATTGTAACCGTAACCATCGGCGGCTTTTAGCTCAATGTCAGATACATTGGACTCGTGCCGCTTTAATCTTGGTAGTGTACGTGTTTTCGCCGACAACGTGAACTGTTTGTTAATAATCGCTTTTTGGAACGGGATCGATTAGGTAGGTGCAGTGTTATGGTTTAAAGCGGGAAAATGGGGATCGAAAAGCAGATATGGCCGTCATGTGGGGTTGTCGGAGGTTAATGGCTAGAGAAAGTGTATACACCGATTCTTTTTATTTTATTTTATTCCCCTTATTTAACCATTTTAACGATATGTTTCTAATATTCAGGAAAGGACCGACTTCCGACGCTGTTATAACGCGTGCTACAATCCTATTGTAAAGTAAAACATGTTCTCAAAAATGGTCTTATAAGTGTTTATACATAAGTGCATTGAACTATGAAATAGAATTAATTTCAATATACTTAATTCCTTTGCAGACAGTGCAACCAAGAGAAACGCCTAAATACTTATAGATACATAACAATAGTATAAAAAAATGTAGTCGCAACTTGACCGCGATGGTTGACCTTCAGCTGATTATTCATATCGATTATTTCATTGTAGAAATAAAGGTTGATGAGGGTATCTATATATATCTGTATGGAATTAGTTTGTATACAGTGCAGTATCAAAGTATGTATACTTACATTTGATCAGTTAAAACTTTCCAATACACTAATTTATAATTACACAAATTTATATTTACAATATCTCATGCAGCTCGTGTTTTACGTACACTCCTTTTTAATAATAGGTTTTGCCTCATTATGTATTATAATACAAAGGTCAACCATCGGGGTCAAGTTGCGTCCACAATATCGCCTAACAGTTTGACCATTGACTATTGTAAATATTGGCTATTTTGCGATATATAGCGAGAGTAAATATACATTAAATATACATAAAAATTGAAATAAAAAATGTAATTAAGTATTTGACATGTTTAAGGCATTTAGCAAAATGTAGTGAAATAGAGGGTATCTTAAGATTTTTAGACTATATTGTTTTATTTCAAGCTTACAGTGTGCGATTCCTTGTAATTGTCGCTGAGGCTGTGGTGAAAACATTCAAAGAACATATACTTCGAACAATTGTCGAACATTTTCACAACACTATTGCGCTCGACCCACAGGACATATTCAACCTAACAATGAAACATTATCCATGTATGTATAGTTATATGTAGTTAGTTGTAATTGTTTCCATACCCGCTGCAGACATAATTATAAACAATAATTCTTGACAGATGCGACTAAGTCTTTCTTTCCTTTTTATACATCTGTTTTGAAAAAAAAAACGGACGTATTATGTTATGGCGCATGCGTTTGTCCGTCTGTCCGTCCGTCATATTCGTGTTGAGGTGTTGACTTTAAACTTGGCACATAGGTAGATGGTGATGAGACAATGTGCAGAGCACTTAAACCAGCTCTGTAGGGGTATATTGTTTTGCAGATGTCGGTCGGTCTGTCGGTCGGTCGGTATGTAGACCAATCCGTTTCAGGATGATAACTCAAGAACGCTTGGGCCTAGGATCATGAAAGTTGAAAGGAAGGTTGGTCTTGACCAGCAGATGACCCATATTGATTTTGAGGTCAGTACGTCAAAGGTCAATGTCACAGTGATCTTGAACAGTTAAACGGTTTCCGGATGATAACTCAAGAATGCTTGGGACTAGGATCATGAAAGTTGATAGGGAGGTTGGTCATGATCCGCAGATAATCCCTATTGATTTTGAGGTCAGAATATCAAAGGTCAAGGTCACAGTGACCCTGAACAGTTAAACGGTTTCCGGATGATAACCCAAGAACGCTTGGGCCTAGGATCATTAAAGTTGATAGTGAGGTTGTTCATGACCAGCAGATGACCTCTATTGATTTTTAGGTCAGTATGTCAAAGGTCAAGATCACAGTGACCCTGAACAGTTGAACGGTTTCCGGATGATAACTCAAGAATGCTTGGACCTAGGATTGTGAAAGTTGATAGGATTATTGATCATGACCAGCAGATGACCCCTATTGATTTCGAGATCAGTAGGTCAAAGGTCAAGGTTACACTGACCAGGAACAGTAAAATGGTTTCCGGGCGATAACTCAAGAACGCTTGGGCCTAGGATTAGGAAAACTGATAGGGAGATTGGTCATGCCCAGCAGATGACCACTATTGATTTTAGGGTCATTAGGTCAAATTTAAGGTCACATTGGCCAGTAGCAGTTAAACGGTTTCTTGACGATAACTTGAGAACGCTTGGGCCAAGGGTCATGAAAGATGCTAGAGAGGTTCATCATGACCAGCAGATGACCCCTATTGATTTTGAGGTCAATAGGTCAAAGGTCCAAGGTTACATTGGCCTGGAACATTTAAACCATTTCCAGACAATTACTTGAGAATGAAACTTGATAGGGAGGTTGGTGATGACCAGTAGATAACCCCTATAGATTTTGAGGTCAGTATGCCGAAGGTCAAGGTCACATTGACCAGGAACAGTTAAATCCTTTCCAGACGATACCTTGAGAACGCTTGGGCCTAGGATCACGAAGTATATAATTTCTGTTCCTTGTGCAATTACTGAATGCATCAAATGGGGCATTTAGTGTTCGACGAGCTCTTGTTACTTTTTATTCATGCATGGACAATCAAATAAAATGGCACAAATATTTACCACAACAAGACGACGTGACGGGTTCATTTGCTTTAATCTTAGTAATTTGATTACACTGTACAAGACACCCGACACCCTATTGTTAATTTGTCCAGTTTACAATTGTTAGTTATAATAATAATATCAATCCGTAAGCTCAGTATACGCCTTCTACCCTCAAAGAGCCATTACAAGACACACTTTCGTGTCCTAACGTCCCTTAATGGGGGCATCCGTGTCCTTTGTATACATATCTGGTTCTATATTAATGTAGTTGAGTACTGTGATATTTTGAATGATAGGTTTGCAAAAATTGAAGTAAGTTCCCGTTTGTAACAAACAATGCGAACACTTTTAGATATTCATGTTCTACTAAAAATGCAGTTCTTTTTTTTGTAATAAATAGTGCGAGAACACAGTTTCAGCACATTGTGTATTATTATGCATTTTCTTTTTGTAGACACTGGCGTCAGCAGATTTCTTGTTTCGTTTGTTCTACAACCTAAAACAGAAAACATTGACCTTATTCTTCAACGAATAAACATTTATGTCGACGTGAAAACACCAATTGAAGTGTTTGGATTGCCCATGCATATGGAACCTAATTCTTTCAAGACGAGCATGACTGTATGGGATGGTAAGTGTTATTTTATGAGCCGTGCCATGAGAAAACCAAAATAATGGCTTTGCGACCAGCATGGATCCGGACCATCCTGCGCATCCGCGCTGTCTGGTCAGGATCCATGCCGTTCGCTTTCAAAGCCTATTGCAATTATAGAAACCGTTAGCGAACAGTATGGATCCTGACCAGACTACGCGGATGCGCAGGCTGGTCTGGTTCCATGCTGGTCGCAAAGCCATTATATTGGTTTTCTCATGGCGTGGCTCATATACACATCATAAAGCTAGTTTCTTCCTTTTAAAGATGTGTTCTGCTCATCTTTCACTGACTGTTTTTGTCGTTAGATTTTGATTTAATACTTATTAAATGACTTGCCGATCAATAGTCAAAACTATTTCCTTGGGACCGAATGGTAAGCCTTACAAGTTACTCAATACAGTTGACTTCTTTGCCCAGTAAACATGTACGTGTTGAATATAGACCGTTTAAGTTACACTGGTACCGGAAACGTCAATATTTTTCTATACACTGACGCCTGAATTTCGTATCGGGTGCGTAAAGTTATTCAGTGTATGTTGTTGCACTATTTTTTCTATTTAGTTCAGTATTGTCAATCCTATTCAGACTATTGAACATATATATGATATTTACATGATATTCATGTAGATGCGTATGTAATGAAAAGGTTATTATCTTTGCATCGAGAAATATGCGGAAGAATATTGCGCTCCTAAAGTCACGCAATTCGCGCAATATTTCCGCTGAAGAACTCGTGCATATTTCCCGATACAAAGCTAATAACCTAAAATTTAACGGCAGATATTATGCACCGGCGATATATATAAGAAGTCATATAATCCTAATCTTTACAAAATAATGTATTAATTCCAACAGTTTAAAACTGTAAGATTCTAATATAATTTTGAATTGTGTGATTTATTTCATTGACTCCTTTGATATTTTTATTTGTCCTGTTTCTCTTAGTCTGGGCACCACATTCAAAAAATTATTAGGGACCTCTGTGACTTCTGTGACCCATTAGTTTAGGTCGTCGACATAGAATCGCTCGTCTATCATATGAAAAAAGAACCCGAACAACTGATATAATTTAATTACATTGTATCCAATTGATATGACAAAAACTGAATTTTTTATATATCCTAGTAAAATATTGCATGAAGCTTCATTCAAACCTCCTGAGTTTCAGTTTATTTTTTATTTATACATAATTATGTCGCCTTTTCACATTGGTTTTAATAACGTATTTTGGAAATGCAGATCTATATGTTAAAATCGCCATATAAACATGGCTATTATCATAAACAGCTGTTTAAAACTGACATCTGAAGGGCACCGAACCCTTTATCTCACGAATTTTGAAGATGATAACACTTATACCGAATGCCAAATTTCAGTATAACAGACACACAAGAAAAAAAAAACGAAAATAAAAATATGTATTTGAATTTGTTTCAATGGTCATATGATTTCATGGTCACGTTGTACTTGTTTAATTGTATGATTAATATAACGTTATGGTTACGAGTTTGAGTTGCGTAATTATCTTTAGAATGTAACAATTAATTAATTTCTACACCTTCTTTATATATGTCCTGTTATTTGCAATCAGTCTGCAGAACACGTGTTTGTCTCATACATTGTAGGGATCAAAACAGTTGTACGCTTTGAACTAATGATGAAGTATGGGTCGTTGGAAGAGCGAGGCACATTAGAAGGCGAAAACCAAATTGCTGAATTTTTACATGAACAGTTTCAGATTTCTCTTCGAGATATATATGATATTACTTTCATGGAAACGGAACAGGGTGGGTAATTTATGTTATGATCATTTGTGCCAAAGCACACGAAGAAACATTCAGTTATAAAGTCATTTTGTGTACGTTTATACGGAACTGTGTCAGCTCATGCATAAGTGAAAGTAGTCCGGCAACATACAATACAAAATGTACTGTATGGATTTTTTTCTGCCTGTTCATATTTACTTGTGAATTACAAGCTGTGCTTTTGGCAGAATTTATATTGGTATATAATAAAAGGCAACATTGAACGTATTGCCTTGTATTTCACTATATCACATACATGTACGTCAAAGTTTAATGGATTTTTTTTTTGCGATAGAGAACTCGTCTTATACAGCCTATCTTCATTACAACAGGGAATACTGCTGTCGAGTTTTCGTTACCGCCAATAATGACAAAACAAAAACAGACATTGTTAACGAATATGGAGTTTTTCTTTGGCGGCTCGTGTGAGGATACATGCAAACTGCAGGGTAATACGGACACAGTGGATGAATGTAAATCCTGCGGTTATGTCAGCGTTTTCGGAACAAATGTATACACAGACCATCAGTCATTCCAGTCTAGAACAGAAACATGGACAGGTTTTATTACTTTTTCGTCACCTGCTAAAAACAGAATAGGTCCCTTGGTTGATTTTAGTTTTTTTTCTATAATATTGACATATCGTGTTTTATTTGTTTAAAGGAGTAAGAAGTCAGTACCACTAGTATGTATTACATTTAAATATGTAAGCGTGGTTCTACATGACAATCATTGTTAAAGTTTGGCTCATGTTTAATATATTGTTGAGTTTAGGCCACCTTGAATCCATGTGTATCATATGGCGACATTACAATGTACGCATAATATATAAGGTCTTCTTCTATTATCAAAAGCTAGTTAGTCACTATATGATCTAAAATTGTGTTGCTGTGTCAGACAAAAAGGAAACTGACTAGTACCTGTTGCCTCAACACAAATTTACGGTGTCTTTGTATTACATTTAGACGAAAATAACTATAAAATCAATGTGTAAAACTGAAATTTGTCCATACATTATTTTTTTCACACTACAGGAAACGAAAGGAGATTCGCCATGATGGAAATTGAAAGCGATGTGTGTCCGGATCACCAGGTTTTTTTATTATATATTATAATGGATATGTTGTAAGGTGTCATGTTTGGGAGTTTTAAATATACTCATTAAATTAATTAAAAGTTTAAAGGATCAAAACAATATTTATACATTTACAAGTATCGGAATTCTTTTTTAGGATTTACAATGATAAGAACATTCGTACATGTATAAAATAATCAAAACCCAGATGAATTAATTTTTAAAAAGTTTTTGTTCTTAGCCGTCTTACCATGTTTATCGTTTGCGTATAGGAAATTTGCACAAGCGGTCAGAGTGGATCCAAGTGCGTTGGAATTGGAAGATGCGAACCAAACTTTTACAAGATCAACATTCGTAAGTTAAAATTAATTTGTACATGCTTAATTGGACAGAGCCGTACTAAGCCGCATGTCCCATTATATATTTAATCGAAATAATTTAGTAAGTAACGGTATTAGTGTATGGCGGTTTGCAGGGATATGGGCCACAGTGAGAAAAATATTGAGGAATATAGAGACCTATACCACATTGTAAATTGAAATGAGTTATCGAAATTTCCAATGCAACTCTTTCCGGGCACGCAGTTGGAAAACGTTATGACGTCATAACTATGGCGGTTTCAGAGAAAATAAGGACGGCAGAAAATACATGACTGCTGAATCATTGGAGGTGATATGTCCTCCAAAACAATGTTGTTATTGTACTATTTATATATTTGCTGAAGGTAATGTTTTCTTTTTATATATAAGCACTTTTATGAAACATGATATATCGAGTAAATGCTCAAGAAATAAAATTAGTAACACTATCAGACTACAATCGAAAGGTGTCAATTGCATGTTAACCATCTAAGCCCATTACATTTTTATCATATTAAAATCAGTTTACTAACTTATTACTGTATCGTTTTATTTCAATCTAAACTTCTGCAGTGTCCATTGAAGTGTATGGAAACATAAAGCTTTTAGATCTTTTCGGTATGGATGTAGCGATTGCCGCAATAGAGGACAGCTCGGCTGACTTTTACGGATTTTGTAGGAGTGCTATACAAGCTAAGTTCTTTGATCATGGTAAGATTTTAAGCATAAGTTTCGATATGTTTAACAAAGTTTTAATGCTTAGTATAGGTGTTTGTTCTACATATGTAATGGATAAGTAATTTTAGAATATTTTATTGTTTATATATCGAAACTTATGTTGCAGCGATAAACATACGTAAGGGGAGCAGTGGTCTACTGGTTAATATGCCAGCCACTCAGTCTGGGGGTCAAGGGTTGGTTATCCACTGGAATCACTACCATGCCTTCCCATATGGCACCAGTACTGTTTTCAAAGTAGCGGACTCGGGATTGAAAATTCTTCAAGCGTTCATCAAAATTGAGTTTAAATAATAAGCTAAACATACATAAATTTCTATAGAAAATTAAGGTTTACTACGGAAATGATATTGAAGGCTTTTCCTTATTAGGCAGATCCAAAACTGGAATGAGCTTATGGGTAAAGCCTTCTCCTGGGAGGAAAGAGGCCGTGGAAAAACTTTTTGATACGTTGGAGAAAAATGACAAAGTACAGTTTGAGAATTTCGTTGTGAATATATTAGAAAATTCGTTCACCTCAACATATTTGGAACCACGTGAGTATTATATGATTAGTTAAAATAGCTCGGTACATGTTTATCTATTGGCATTTCACAATTGAGATATACTGAAACCATCATACCAAGTTTCTAAATAATTGCCTTTCATGTCAGTATGCTTTTTATTATAAATCAGCTTACACACTCAGGTACATAACTCATCTGTGGGCCATTTGGTTCCATGAATTTTGTTATGTAGACAAAGTACATGTACATATTGTTTTTAACCAAACACAAGAGATTAAATTAGGAAAATGTTATTTCAACCAGCATAGTTGGTATTTCGAACTAACATTTTATGTGTGCATGCGTGTAAATTCCTTTCCATAACACTAACCGTCTGCTAAAAGTTTCATTTAACATTTTCCCTGCTAAATTTCTTAATTGGATTGGTCCATCATTCAATTTGGATAGTACCACTTGTTTATCAAAGGGGTGTTCACTGAAAATTTACTTACTAAATAGCGAACAGTGCAGACCATGATCAGTCTGCACGAAGGAGGTGTGGACCAGTTATTACATTTATGATAGATTGTAATACTAAATACTTGCATTAATAGAATAAAATTTATATCACATACACTTACAGTCCGGACCCCTACCCTCCTCCGCCCCTGCCAACCGTTAGCAAGTATTTTAGCATTGTAACACATACTGAGCGTAGATGACGATCATAAAACGGGTTTTGTAACAATTTCTTCATGTTTTAAAAATATTCATGCTCTTTAAAAGTAAAGATTGGCATCTGGGAAACTGACAATAGGTTCAACACTTCCTTGCGCCGGAACCCCCGTTTTGTACCGTGTGTATCATAAACCGGTAACCAAAATTAATAGGCTTACGAGGGGTGTTCCAAAAGTAATGTCACTTGCATCGGTTCTCCTATACTGCAAATGTTCTGATCATTTTAACTTGCTCTGCCCTTCAAAATACTCTCCGTCAGCCTGAATACACATTTTTGAGCCGGTCAATCCTATTTTGGAAGCATTGTTCATACTCTTCTATGGGAACACCCATCAGATACTGATAAACAGCAGACCAAAGGGCATTTCTCGATTTGTATCTCTTTCCAGACAGATGATATTTAAGTTTGGGAAACAGAAAATAGTCGCAGGGGGCCAGGTCTGGCGAAAACGGAGGGTGTGGAAGGACGGTAACCTTCTCTGACTCCAAAAACTCGGTCACAATGCGTGCCTTGTGAGCGGGTGCATTATCATGCAAAAGTCGGAGGTACTTAAGTCCTGTTTTGGGGCGGCGACTTTTGTAGTAGTTCTTCAATTTTCTTAGAACAACTTTTTTTATAGAATTTTCCTATGACCGTACTGCCTTTTGGTACCGGAATTTGAATGATTGGACCCTTATGAGTGAAAAAAAAATACATACAAAACCTTCTTCACCGTTCGTATTCGTTTGGCAATACTTGGGCTAAACCACACTAGCAGATACAGTTTACAATAAGCAGTAAGCCAGGTAGGGCCTTAGATTGTTATTTTGTAGTATACATGTATATGTGTTATCATTCAGGGGGTGGGGGGAGTAGGTTACTATATTTTTTAAAGACCCACCACAACCTCGTGACTTGCATGAACTACATGATAATCTTAGCTCGACTATTGGAAATATTTCAAAAGGAAATAATTTGTTATCACCCTTATCACCCTTGCGTCGGCGTCTATAAGCAGGTTTCTCAACAAATACTAAGCTAACTGCTTTTAAGCTTCACCACCCATATGTTTGGCATTATTAGTTGACATCCCAAGACAAGTTACATAGCTGTGGCTTTTATTTTTCCAATCTTATGCCCCTTTTTAACGAAGAACTTCAGGTTAAAAATTTGCATGGAGGCATGTTTCTGGGTCAGATGGTTTTTTTTAATCTTTAAACTTGTCTTCAGCATCCACATCATGAGGTGACCTCAAATGGCATGTAATATAGTCCTATCTTTTATTTTGTCAAAATTATGCTCATTTTTAAGTTAGAATGTTTTGTTAAGGTTTTGCATGTAAACATGTTTCTCAGAAATAACATGAACAAATGTTTACAGATTAGGCATACATCTTAAAGCAGCATGCCTCCATATTTGAGTAAAAAATAATTGAAGTTTGGTCATATTATGAACATTAAAACATTAGACTATGTATTTTTGTCTCTAAAATATTTCAAAAGTTCCAAATCAAGAAAAAAAGATGACCGTGCCGGGAATCGAGCTCCGGACCGCCATGGCAATATAAACATTTTCCCGTCGTTGTAACCAATAGCACTATAGCTGAAGTAGTGAATAATGACTTCAAAATATAGATATTTATAATCGAAACAGTTTACCTGGAGTAAAAGCGTGACAAACGCGTTCCGATTTTCATCGTAAAAAGTAGTAAAAACAGCAAATTCGCATGTGTTTCCGTAACATAAAGTTTGTCAGTAATTAAGCTTTAAAGTCTTCATCAGCACGCCATGTACCCGGATAATCCTAACTCCGTTCAGCGACCCTAACTCAGTGCCAACATGGCTGACAGAAAGATCATGTATGTAGTTAATTTCCTGGTCTTTTTTCGTGTTTTTATGTGAGTATGCAATGTTAGCCTAAAACTTTTGATAGTCATAATATCCTGTATTGATAACATGTTTTGTGTACTAAATATTTCAATCGAAATGTCACATTATGTGGCTGGAATTCATTAAAATGTACTCAAAAAAGTCTTCAAAATGAACATGTTTTATGTTTCTAACTGTTTTAAAGTACCAGAAATTGCAATAAGACCTTACTTATTAAATGTATTAGTTCCATAAATATCTCTTTGACAATGTTTAACAGTATCAAAGTTTGAAATCGATTTTTATAACTTAAAAATTGTATTGATTATGAGGTGGGTTTAAATTTGCGGATAATTCCTAACTGGTATAGGAAACAGTGCTGGATAAATACGAACTTAAAATGGATAAACACCTAACCAAACGAAAACGGCTGTTCGTCTGTGCTTTTTTATGGACTGTTGATGCTCAAAGTTCTTTGATCTACCCACCCCTGCAGGGATGTGGGGTTCCTATGTCCAACTCGTGATTTTTTGCCAGCGGACAAGTGCATTTTTCATTCTGTGTGTCCGCGGACAAGCATACTTTTTCAGGTATAAAATGAGAAAACATAAAATATCATTTAGATTGTGTGTTGCTTCAAGTGTATGGAGATGATAAAGATAATAGGTTCTTTGACTAGGTCTCGCGCACACTGTAACTCGGTGACTATGATAAAATATCAGAAAAGATTTAGATACAAGCAGATTTATTTAACGTCGGAAAGTATAAACATATAACACTAGCTTAAAGCTATTTTCCGACAAACACATGTAAATAAGCTCAACATAAGTAAAACAGCTGTAATAAAATGCAAATATGACTGTTAAAGCACATTAAAGCAAATAAAGCATCTGGCTCTAAGTAGATAAGAAACAAATCACAAATTATCACATACATGTTACAGCACATTAAAACAAAATAGCACATAGGTACAAAATGTACTAGCAAATAAAAGGAAAAAGTAATTTACCACATACAGATTTAGCGCATTTAAAGCAACATAAAAGAATTAGCTGACACTACACAAAAATAAGAAGAGTCACATTTTACAACATGCATTTAAAAAAAAACATAAAAGAAGAAATCATATACATGCTAAAGGGAACATAAGAACTACTAAAAGTAGCTGAAGAAAAATATTTGCTTCATTAGCATATAGCATTCTGTAACTAAAACTAAAAAAGGAAACCAAGGGTTACACACAGAGAACTAAAAGGACATTTAAAGACATCAGAAACGTAAACAACTTTAAAAAAAATATTATGACAAGTTTGTAAGTAGAATTCCAACTGCTGAGACAATAAGTCACTGTCGAAGGAAATATTTGACCCAGTAGTCAGCCAAATTAAAATCAAAAGCACACAGAGATCGTAAGAATGACTAAAACAAGTCGGAACGTTTTAAGAGTCTTTCTCTGAATTCATCTGGCTTTGCACCATTGCGTGGGCAGTGTTTCGGACATGACCTCAAAAGATCCCGAACACTGCTTACGCGATTTCAGACTTTTATAAACGTTAAAAGGCGAATATTTCAACAGCTTATTTTTTACCACAATTACTGTGATATGCTTTTCTTTTCATTGTCCTAAATAAAGAACTCGATCTCCAGTCTATTTTCTCATTTTCAGGTATAAAATGAGAAAACATAAAATATCATTTAGATTGTGTGTTGCTTCAAGTGTATGGAGATGATAAAGATAATAGGTTCTTTGACTAGGTCTCGTGCACACTGTAACTCGGTGACTATGATAAAATATCAGAAAAGATTTAGATACAAGCAGATTTATTTAACGTCGGAAAGTATAAACATATAACACTAGCTTAAAGCTATTTTCCGACAAACACATGTAAATAAGCTCAACATAAGTAAAACAGCTGTAATAAAATGCAAATATGACTGTTAAAGCACATTAAAGCAAATAAAGCATCTGGCTCTAAGTAGATAAGAAACAAATCACAAATTATCACATACATGTTACAGCACATTAAAACAAAATAGCACATAGGTACAAAATGTACTAGCAAATAAAAGGAAAAAGTAATTTACCACATACAGATTTAGCACATTTAAAGCAACATAAAAGAATTAGCTGACACTACACAAAAATAAGAAGAGTCACATTTTACAACATGCATTTAAAAAAAAACATAAAAGAAGAAATCATATACATGCTAAAGGGAACATAAGAACTACTTAAAGTAGCTGAAGAAAAATATTTGCTTCATTAGCATATAGCATTCTGTAACTAAAACTAAAAAAGGAAAACAAGGGTTACACACAGAGAACTAAAAGGACATTTAAAGACATCAGAAACGTAAACAACTTTAAAAAAAATATTATGACAAGTTTGTAAGTAGAATTCCAACTGCTGAGACAATAAGTCACTGTCGAAGGAAATATTTGACCCAGTAGTCAGCCAAATTAAAATCAAAAGCACACAGAGATCGTAAGAATGACTAAAACAAGTCGGAACGTTTTAAGAGTCTTTCTCTGAATTCATCTGGCTTTGCACCATTGCGTGGGCAGTGTTTCGGACATGACCTCAAAAGATCCCGAACACTGCTTACGCGATTTCAGACTTTTATAAACGTTAAAAGGCGAATATTTCAACAGCTTATTTTTTACCACAATTACTGTGATATGCTTTTCTTTTCATTGTCCTAAATAAAGAACTCGATCTCCAGTCTATTTGCGCTTTCATGAAGGTTTAATATTACAAATCAGAGCAAGTGAAATTTGACTATGGACAAGTGGATTTTTAAGTGTCCGTGGACAAGTGAAAAATGTAAGGATACCCACACCCCTGTCCTGTCAGTCCATGCATCACTCCCCCCACCCCACCACACCACACGCACATAGTTTTCTTCTCTATTTACCGTCTGAAAAATATCATATTTAATAATTAATCATAAATCTAATCCCATTTAAACAATATCAAAAATATTCCATTAACACCTTTATAAAAATATCTTACACTATACGATATACAAGATTTGAAACAAACACAATTCTTCTGAAACTGTGTGTGTGTGTGTGTGTGTGTGTGTGCGTGTGCGTGTGCGTGTGCGTGTGTGTGTGTGAGAGAGAGGGTTTTGGGACTACAGAACTTCGAACATCGGTGGAATTAAATAATTTCTTATATAAATATAATAATTTTGACTTTTATACTGAGTTATTTTTTAGGGTTTATCCAGATTTTTCCAAACATTGCTATTTGCATAATATTAAAATTATGAAAAAATATTTGACTGTAGTGGGCATACATATAACATCTTGTAAAATTAATGATAAAGTTGGAAGACAAGCTTATAAAGTAATGTTTACAATAATCAGACCATGTACATGTCAACTCATTCATTTCTATAGAATACTAGTCAGTTAGGTGTTTATCCGTCACGCAATTTCGTGTAAGTTAGGTTTTTATCCATTCCTCATGTAAACTGAGTTCGGTTTTTATCAAATCAAAGTTATGTTTTTATCCCTTTTCTCGCTGTCAGTGCATTTGAACATGTATTGTGTCAACATGTAGTGGGTTAACAACATAGCGTAAAAGGGCCAATAAAGTAGTATATCTTTGCTTTCAAACAACAAAATAGTCGAGGCATCAAAAGCATAGAAGTATTTTTAAAGATTTTTTGTAAAAGTTTTCATTGAAAAAGTTGCCTTATTCGTCGTTTTTCCACCTGAAAACACAAGGGTTGATATATTTAACATGATACATTTTGAAATAAATATACACTTGATCGATGGAGATAGATATAACAACAGAAACATTCCTTTAAACATCGTAATTACACAGAAAACAAAGTTGTATCGGCTTTACATCCTCGGTGTTGGCACTGAGTTAGGGTCGCTGAACAGAGTTAAGATTATCCGGGTACATGGCGTGATCAGAAAAATAGCATTTATTTCAAGATTTCTAAAAACAGAAATATTTTTTTTTGTTGTCGACCGATCTGGAGGCATGTCGCTTTAAGCATCATGGGTAGACCTCACAGGCCACGTTTCATAAAGAAGGCTTACATTTTAGCAAAATAATGCTCCTTTCTCAACTTCAAAATTTTTGCTAAAATGTTTTGTAAAGTGGAAGAGCTTCAAATAGTCGAGCGCGTTGTTATCAGACAGCTCTTGTTTTGATTATAGATTTATTCTACAATATTGCAGGCGGAAAATTAAAAATCCTTCCAGATTCAATTTATTTCCACAGCTTTGTTTGCAAATTGTTTCAATTTTTTCTTTATTCGGTCAGTCTTTTTTCGGTGTATTTAAAGATTTCAAAAATACAGCTAAACAAATATCTTTCATTGTGGAAACAAAGTGTTATCTAAACTCCACTAACTACACGAAGTACTGGGCATACTTCCTCCCCTTTTTAATAAAGCATTAAGATAGTAAATACACAATATCTTTTATGAATATATAACTGGTAAACATAGTATTTTTCTTTTTCAATACAAATGATGTATACTTACAATCACGAAAACACAGCAGATTACAGTTAGTCCGTGGTGGGTCTTCAAACATATTTCAATTGGTATACAGATTATTTTCACAGGAAAGTTCAATAAATCGAGAACTCACAACGAAACCGTTCTTACTAGTGGTTAATATCATAAAAGCTGTCAGATGACAGCGCGCTCGACTATTCTCAGTGCTTGATAGTATAATATAAGCTATGAGTAAAACTTTAACATTACATTAAGCATATTCTAAGTCGAAAAGGGGCCAAAATTCAGACAAAATGCTTGATAGAGTTGTCTGCTCCTGTTAACAGACTGTGGTCATGATGGTAAACAAGTATGCAAAATATGAAAGCAATATCTCCTTGGACTTTGAAAATATTTGGGGTGTTACGCAAACTTTAACATTTGTGTGACGCTCACGCTAACGCCGACGCCGGGGCGAGTAGGATAGCTCCCCTATTATTCGAATAGTCGAGCTTAAAATGAAAATATAGAAATCTATAACTTTGTTTTTCGTGAACCAGTTGTCATAAAACTTTACGACAAAAATGTTTTATTTTAAAAAGTGCAAAAATATTCAAAAGTGAAATTTATTGAGTTACTCAGAAAATAAAAAATAGTTGCAGTTATCAAATGCATTTAAAATGTCCTGTTTTTGACAAGGATACACTTTTGTTAATATGATCAAAGGTAAACACTATACCTGTATACCTGTATATGATAAAGACCTGAGTGCAGAACTATTTGGTGAAGTTAAAGTGTATTTTAAACTTGATGAAGTAAAACTTATGCTTATATTGAAAGTTATATGTGTTATAATTTCATGCTAATCTTGAGTGATGCTTATTTTCATCTACCTCTATTGACTGTCCAGGTAATATACAACCTATTTTCAAACACTCCGCGCGTGATACGTAAGACAACGATCTATATGATTTTGACCTGAAATGCTTTAAAAACCGAAAGCAGGGTATATATTCACGAACATTTCCACATGTATATGCGTAAATGAATCAGAGATCAGATACATAAAATGACCAATATTGTAACATTGACATTGCAGCTTTCCATTACCTTCGATAAGACACTTTGTCATCTGATTTAGGATGGGTCTTGGCAAAACGTATTCTTCAGTTTGAAGAAGAGTTTAGTCATGTCGGAGGTAAGGACGGACAGACAAATGACAATAAAGCTTAGCCAGGATTAAATTATTTTATACTGATATTGTATCAAGTGTAACCATTAATGGGCATTTATCAGATTGGTTCAGGGTCCAACGTGGCTGCCATTCAGGGGGATCCCCTTTCCCCTTATATTTTTATACTTTGTGCTGAGATATTAGCAATTTTAATTAAACAGAATGAAAATATTAAAGGAATCAGATTAAACAACATCGAATTTCTACTATCCCAATATGCTGATGACACTACTATAATGTTAGATGGAACTGAAAAGTCTTTGAAAAACACCATTCAAACCTTAAATGTTTATGCTAAACTTTCAGGTCTTAAAATCAATGTAGAAAAAACTGAAGCTATATGGATTGGTTCAATGAATAAAAAGCAACTTAAGCATTTGTCCTTATTCAAACTAATTATTTGTTGAAAATTGAAGAAATTAAGAGATTATTTATTCAGTGGTCAAAAAGAAAAATCACTCCAATTGGCAAAAATGTGGCGATTAAGACCTTAACATTACCAACAAGAAATATCTTTAAAAATGATGGTCGGCGAATTGTAATAAGGAAAGAAGTTTATGAATTTTTCATCTAACATTCATCTTTCATCTAACATTTTTCAAATTGCAAAACTAAACACTGCACTTTAACAATTTAAATGGTTCTCTTTTAATTTTTCGCAAAGGTTTCGTAGGTTTGCAATTTTGTTTCGTTTATCCTTAGACGAATAATTACAGCAGTAGTTTGATGAAGATTCATGAAGCGGTTCATGAGAAGAGGTCATTAAACGTGTTTATATTTTTAGCTAAATTGGTCCCTCTCCCAGTTTGTAACAAAATAGCAGGAGACCTTACGATATTGTTACACATCGAGTTTGATAAAAATCCATTACATTTTAGTGGTTAATGCGAAGAAAGGCATATCTACTTTTAGCTATAGTGGTCCCTAATAGGGCCCAAGTTCCTATATAAATAAATTTGGAAGAGGACCTTATAATGATGCTCCAGACCAAGTATGACAAAGATCCACCAAGCTGTTGATGAGACGCTGTATAAAGGCATTTCTAGTTTTAGCTCTAGCAGCCCCTAAAAGGGGTCAAGTGTCCCAGCTGAACAAAGTTGGCTGCGGGCCTAATAAAGATGCTACAAATCAAGTTTGATCAGAATACATGAGAAAAAATCAATTAAAGGATTTTTTTATTTATTATTTTTATTTATTTCTAAAATAGGCCAACTGATCCCGCTTTAACAAATGCATATTCGCTATTCATGAATCTTTGGACAATGACGTCACACCTATAAAAAGTGAAGGTCAAGCAAAACATACAATTGTAATTATTTCAATATTTCTGTTTCATAAGCAAAGTTTGACCGTAGTCACATAGATAAACTGTATGCAGCGTACCTTCGTTTCAGTGTAATGAGATTCAGTCATTATATAGCATATACATAATAAAACAGATTTCAACTGAGTTCAATATTTGCATACCATATTAAAGAAAAATATTCATATATAATAAATCAGTTAAATAATTTATAACAAATATATCAAAGCAAACAAGTACTCATTTTAATATGCAATCTGAATAAGTCACAAAAGCAAGAAACCTTTTCATATACAGACGACAATTGTAACAACGAAAATCTTTTAAAAAGCACTTCTCTACATAAAAGACTCTTATCACACCCTTATTCATGTGATACGCAGACCGTATTCAGCTCTTTCTTTAATTTGATATATGTTGGTATTTGAACAGGTTTTTATCATATTTATTAAACTTACTTATCATTTTGAGATATATCAATATTCTTACTAAATATACTGAGCCAAAGTTAGCTTTAAACTGTGAACAGCGTCGTTTAGGATAAACGCTTTGTCTACATTTCACTCAGCGTAGCACAATCAACAGAGTGAAAGAAATTGACACTCGTCCAATTAGGCAGAGTGTTGCATAAATCTTCCATTTTGATAAATTATCTATAATGCGTTATCAAGTAGTTTGATTTGCAAACTGAAGTCACGTGGCATAGGTAACGAATTCGTTCTTAGACGGCGTTCGCCGAAAAATAAACCACCTCATTATGAGTCTACCAAACCCTAGTGATGAAATTGTCAAGACAATTTATAATATGTTTTTCAAATATTTGTGGTCTGGGGGCCCAGACAAAATAAAACGTAATATCATAACTCAGTCATATGAATATGGAGGACTCCGAATGGTAAATCTGGAGATTTTCATGTCAGCTTTGAAGATAACATGGCTTAGAAGATACCTTAATTATAATACTAAATATTTTAACCTAGTGAAAGATATATACCCTTTCCTGGAAGATTTGACAAAATATGGAAATGATTTTTTGAAAAGTAAAATAACTACTGTCAAAAACATGTTCTGGAAAGATGTGTTCATAGGTTTCACACGATGGAGCTTACAATGCCCAAACTCATGGAGTGAATTTTGCTCCTTACCTGTCTCGTATAACAGTATGTTTAAAGTTGGAAGAACAAGTATTTGTTTTCCAATATTTGTATTTATTTATTTATTTTGTTGGGTTTAACGTCGCACCGACACAATTTTAGGTCATATGGCGACTTTCCAACTTTAATGGTGGAGGAAGACCCCAGGTGCCCCTCTCCAATATTTGTAAGAAATGGCATTATTTTAGTTAATGATTTCTTAAATGGAAATGGAAATTTCTTGTCCTTTAATGACTTTATTAATAAGCATAATATAAACAAAATATTGTAGAATCTATTAGAAGTTTTCTTAACAGACTGAGAATTCCTCATCATGCAAAAAATGAAGATAGTCCTGTACAACCTTTGTCAGTCAAAATTGTCAATAGTAAGAAGAAAGGTTATAGGTTTATTTATGACTCACTGCTAAAATCTAGTAAGTGTCCATGTTCTGATAGAAAATGGTGTGAAGAATTAAACCTGAATGTTAACTTTAATTGGTCATCTATATATAGACTCCCATTTATTGTCACTAAGAATTCAAAGTTGCAGTGGTTCCAGTACAGAATAAACCATAGAATACTAGGAACAAACTCTTGGTTAGAAAAAATGGGCATTAAAAACAATAATAGTGTTTATATTATGCTTATTAATAAAGTCATTAAAGGACAAGAAATTTCCATTTCCATTTAAGAAATCATTAACTAAAATAATGCCATTTCTTACAAATATTGGAGAGGGACACCTGGGGTCTTCCTCCACCATTAAAGCTGGAAAGTCGCCATATGACCTAAAATTGTGTCGGTGCGACGTTAAACCCAACAAAATAAATAAATAAATACAAATATTGGAAAACAAATACTTGTTCTTCCAACTTTAAACATACTGTTATACGAGACAGGTAAGGAGCAAAATTCACTCCATGAGTTTGGGCATTGTAAGCTCCATCGTGTGAAACCTATGAACACATCTTTCCAGAACATGTTTTTGACAGTAGTTATTTTACTTTTCAAAAAATCATTTCCATATTTTGTCAAATCTTCCAGGAAAGGGTATATATCTTTTTCCAGCGCTGCACTGAACTTTTTCTGTCCATCTATTTTTTTTCTCCCTTTTTTTCACCTTCAGTACTTATAGTTTGCGTTTTGTTTTCCACTTTGTTCAAGGCTCCATTTTACTTTGTAAATGAGTCTTGCAACAGACTCTCACTGATCTTGTCTCCTTAATAACATGTTTTTATGTGTTTTTTTTTTCGCCCTTATATCTCTTCCTATATCATAAATTGACAGAAGTAGTGGTATCCTTTTACTGGTGTAGTGTACTGTCTTGTTTATGTGTGTTCATAAAAAGTTAACATAAAGATCTGTCAAAAGTAACATGGAAATTGCCTAGTTTGAAATGCTTACTATAATTATCTCTTAGATAAAAGCAACCTTAATGTAAAACAGTTGTATCATTCTCCTTTCACCATTTATAACAAATTAATGTCTAATACTGGTTGCTTGAAAATACATATTTTTGGTTTACATCTTAATCATTGCCTAGCTTGGCGCGGTTGGTTTTGCTGGCTGTGTAGAGCATTGTCGGACTGCATAGATGTGCAGGCTGATTGTGATCTACACTGGTTGCGGGTGTGGGGCCAACAGCGTCCAGTATGGTGCAATCTGATGAGCGTTTGCATTGATCTCTATACAACCAGTACCTTTTTTTTGGTAAATACCCCTTAGAATATGGTGCAGTCTGATGGTTATTTGCATTGATGTCTATTCAGCCAGTACCTTTTTTGGTAAATACCCCTTAGAATATGGTGCAGTCTGATGGTTATTTGCATTGATCTCTATTCAGCTAGTACTTTTTTTGGTAAATACCCCTTAGAATATGGTGCAGTCTGATGGTTATTTACATTGATTTATATTCAGCCAGTACCTATTTTTGGTAAATACCCCTTAGAATATGGTGCAGTCAGATGGTTATTTGCATTGATCTCTATTCAGCCAGTACCTTTTTTGGTAAATACCCCTTAGAATATGGTGCAGTCTGATGGGTGTTTGCATTGATCTCTATTCAGCCAGTACCTTTTTTGGTTAATTACCAATTAGAATACTTATTAATATGGTACTCCGCCCAATATTGGAGAATGACGTCCATATATAGAAATTTAGCTGTCTTTATATAAAAAAAAATAATAAGAGGTAGTATGTAAAGTTATGATATTTTAAGTAGTTCCATATCAAACATTGTTAATGTAGTCTTTTCAAAAGCCATAGAGCTTGTATGTTATTATATTTATGTGATTTGTGGAATAAAATATATGCCCATAAAAAAAAAAGCTTAGCCAGGAACTAGTAAGTGCTGAGACGTAGAAATCACTGTATTGTAAGCAATCAGTTTATGAGAGATAATGTAAAGTGATACACTCTCATGTCGCTTAGCAACGGCTTAAGCGGAGTTCTTTTATAGTAAAATTGAATGTTCTATTTAGTTAACCACTCGGCTACGGAGGATGATGATCTATAAAGGCCTAATTATACATTTATACTTTTATCAGCAATGGAAGACAAAAATTCCTGCTATGGACGGAATACCTTAAACAAGTTATTCCTAAACTGTTGAATTGAAAAAAAGAAAGAATCTTATTCCAGCAAAAAATAGTGAACATGTGTGAATTTCATTTCAGAAAAACCGATTCCAAAATATGTTGATAACCATTGCTTTGGGTGTGCCGACAAAGAGGTATTGTTTTTTACATGTATATTAACAGAAACTGTGTATAATGATCAAAATAAAAGATTCAGTTTCAGAGCCTTTATACAACATTGACTACTTTTCAAGAGTTAGTGTTGATGAACCGTCACATATTTCCAGTCCAATAACTTCAACTGGAAAACTAGAACATTTACGGCTCTGAATTTGTGTCAGTTTGAAATACTGTTTGTGGCAGTTTGGTAGATTTTCCTCTTTACACAAATATTTGAGCCGTGCCATGAGAAAACCAACATAGTGGGTTTGCGACCAGCATGGATCCAGACCTGCCTGCGCATCCGCGCAGTCAGGTCAGGATCCATGCTGTTCGCTTTCAAAGCCTATTGTAATTAGAGAAACTGTTAGCGAACAGCATGGATCCTGACCAGACTGCGCGGATGCGCAGGCTGGTTTGGATCCATGCTGGTCGCAAAGCCACTATGTTGGTTTTCCCATGGCACGGCTCATTTAGAAATGGTGATTTTGTATACTCAAAAATAGAATCGTCAGCATAATCATGATTTAGTGTATTTTGCGTTTTCTACTTAAAAGCAAGAGGTACATAAAGACATTCTTGTATTGTTTGAAAATTTAGTTCTTACAGTATAATTATAAAACTTCTAAATATGTCTTATGTAGCAGGAATGTTTCAATGAACTGGGATATATCTTCCATGATACATAAATCAACAGTAGTTTAATTGTTGTTAAAGAAAGTTTTTTTTACTTTCTGTACGTTCTATATATTAAGTCTGTATACCTTCCGATTCGTTTTGCAATATGCTCGGATGTCAAAGGTTATGAAAGTATCATATGATTGTTAATATGTAAGTTATATCCGTATTTCAGGTCTGGTGCATATTGTCCAACAAATCATTGTGTCTTTCGAAATTTGATTGCCTAGGTTAAGTATATTATATAAAATAGGTTTATTTGTTAGTTACATTTTCAATATGTTCATTTCGTTTTTTTTGAAAAAAAAATGCGAAAGGCATGATCAAGATAATGTTCAAGCAAATATATTTTAATCAGTCGATTATAACCCGATATTTACATTGATAATTTTAAACTTTCTTTATATTGTAGTATGATTGCACATGAACTCATTATTGTCAAGGTCGGTAGTTGACACTTTACCCTAATTAAGGTTGAAGACAATTACATTAATCACATGAGTAAAACACCAACAGTCTTAAAAATTTCAGAAAAGCAAGCGTTGCCTACGAAATTTGCGATTGATACAGAAATAGTTCGTGTCAGCATTTTGATGTTAAGCGATAAAGATTTTGTCACTGTAACAGAGGACTTTAAAAATGTGATGAGACAGCAAATAGCAGACCAGCTGTTTTGTTCAAAGGAATTATTGACAAAAGTTAATATGGTTGAATCAGGTAATCTGATGATGGCGATTGTTAGATGACAAGATGGTGATGTTACGATAAGAAAGCGATATTCAGTTGGAAGGATAGTGATGGTTGGATTAACTGCCATCCTACCATCCTACTATACTACCATCGCTATCCTACCATCTTATAATCCTACAATACTACCATCCTATCATCCTTCCACCCTACTACTCCACTGTAACAGTATTTTATAACCTTCCCATGATGCTTTGTATGTCGTACGTAATCTATTTCGCATGCCATACTGATTCAGCCTAGTGTATGCGAGCGGCTACAGTAAAACCTATTTCATATATACAGTGTTTGCTGTTAATCGTATAATGTGAAGATTAACTCTTTATATATGGTGTAAGATTAAGTGAACTAAATACATGCTTATGAGACAATGCTAAGTTAATCATCCGATTCAGAGGACTAGCATTACTTACCTCAGCAGTGAATTAAGTAATTAACCATGAGCGCTAATGAGGAACATCGGCGGCTGTAGACGCACCGTCTCATAGTTCTACGGCTGTGTCTTCGCTGATACCCTTTCCACAGAAACTGGATATGGACAGTGATGTCGCTACTAATTGGAAAAAAGTTCAAACGCTTTTGGACCAACTATGAGAAAGCAGCCGGACTTGTACATAAATCGAAGAACAGCTACATTTCTTACGTGCATAGGACCAGAAGCGATGGATATCTTTGATGGGTTTGATTTTGCAGACGACTAACAAAAAGATGATATCGATATTGTTTTGAGTAAGTTCGAAACCTTCCGTGTCGGACAAAGAAATGTGACATATGAGAGATATGTTTTTCACACCTGTTCTCTAAGCGAGTCAGAAATTTTTGACAGTTATTTGATCAAGGTGAGGAAGTTATCTGAAACATGTAATTACGGAACGTTAGAAAATGCATTGATCAAGGCAGATTAGTTTTGGGTATACGAGAAAATGGATTGCGTAAACGCCTCTTACAAGAAGATAAACAAGCAAATTCGATGAATTGGAATCCCCCGCCGAAAGGGTCAGAGTTGAGGAACGGCAAAAAAATATATCCTGCAAAAAGTTAAGAATGTTACCAAGAAGCACATAATTTCATTAGCTTCATTAGTCAAATCAAATTAAAAGAAAATGAATGGTTTGTTTGGGGGGGGGGGGGGGGTGAGGATACAACAGTTTACATTTGATTATAAATATTGGTAGAAAACGAAAAATGAAAAAAAAAAAAAAAAAAAAAAAATGGGGGGGGGAGGGGGGGGGGGGGGGGGGGGGGGGTGACCAATGTAAGGTGGTGACCAGGTGTAGGTACACAACATCACATGTTTATAATAAATGTGCATGGAAAAGAATGGAAGAAGTTTAATGAAATTCTTCCAATTGGTTGGTTTGTTATGTACAGATCTGTGGATTTTTAAACAATTAAAGGGCAATAACTAAATGGAAAATTGACCAATCGAAAAAAAACTTGAAGGGCATCATCGCAGTATCTTGGTTCATGTCTATTTCAAGTTTGATGAAATTCTACCTGCTAGTTACTGAGAAATGGCTGCAGACGGACATTTTTCATTAAATCAAGGGCAATAACTCTGAGGGAAATTGACCTATCAAAAAAAAAAACTTGACGGGCATCAGCGCAGTATCTTGGTTCATGTCTATTTCAAATTTGATGAAATTCTACCTGTTAGTTACTGAGAAATGGCTGCAGACAGACATTTTTTATTAAATCAAGGGCAATAACTCTGAGGGAAATTGACCAATCAAAAACAAAAACTTGACGGGCATCATCGCAGTGCGTTGGTTCATGTTTATTTCAAGTTTCATGAAATTCTACCAAGTAGTTACTGAGAAATGGCTGCGGACGGACGGACGGACGGACTGACTGACGGACTGACGGACTGACGGACGGACAACGCCATTTCAATACCCCCCTCCCGATTTCATCGGCGGGGGATAATTAACGTTGGAAATATGTATAGACATGTGCCGAGCTTCGGAAGCGTCGTCTACGAAATTACAGACATTAAACAAAGGTGCATCTTTTCAGGAAGATGTTCAGGTCGTAAAACCTAAACGGAAACCTACAGCTGATCGTAGAAATCTTCATCGAGGAAATCCAAGTGTAATATTGTGGGACATTTTGTGCTGCAGGAAATTGTCCTGCCTATGGGATCATATGTTAAAAATGTGGAAAATTTAATCACTACGCTACGGAGTGTCGTTCAATAACAAAATTTCAAAGGTCCCACGTGAAACAGTTTGACATAAGTCGGAGTCTGAAAGTGATGATGAAGTTTTGACAGTCAATACCAGCGGAAAAGTCCGGGTTAAAATATTTGCAAACATACTGCTCGTTTATCAACAGAAAAGTGTCAAGTTTCAGTTAGATAGTGACGCAAAAGCAAGTATTATTTCTAGATTGTATATACCGGATGAACTATCAGAACACATGCAGACAACCATCGAGGAAATTGAAACAAAATTTGCGTCAGTATTTGAGGTTGAAAGTCAGTTTGAAAACCACTTACATTTGGAAGTAGATGATACTGTCAAACTTGTGAAAATGCCTGTACGCAGAGTATCAGTAGCTATGAAGGAAAAATTGAAACGAGAGCTAAATCAACTTGAAAAAAGGGGAATAATTGCGACAGTCGATACACCAACAGACTGGGTTTCAAGTTTAGTAGTTGTCAAGAAAGACAAAGGGAAACTTCGCATCTGCGTATACCCTAAACCACTGAATACAGCGTTAAAGAGGAGTCACTATTTTTTACCTGTGGTGGAAGATCTGCTCCCAGAGCTAACTAACGCAAAAGTTTTCAGCAAGTGTGATGTCAAAAATGCATTTTGGCACGTGGTGCTGGATGAGAAATCTAGTTGTCTCACAACATTTGAAACGCCATTTTCGCGATATCGTTGGTTGAAAATGCCATTTGGAATATCTCCAGCGCCAGAATACTTTCAGCAATTTCTTGAACAAAACTTAACAGGTCTTTTAGATATTTAAGCGATCGCTGATGACATTATAATTTATGGCAAAGGTGAAACCTACGAAGAGGCTTTGCGCAATCATATCAACAACGTGCAGAAACTACTTAAAAGGTGTCAAGAACGAGGCATTAAGCTAAACAGAGAAAAGTTTCAGCTTCATAAATTTTAAACTGAATTGCAACTTGTAGGTCATTTACTCACGGATAAAGGAGTACAAGCAGATTCGTCGAAAATGATGCTATTATGAAAATGCCAAAGCCAACAGACAAAAAAGCTGTCCAACGGTTACCGGTAACAGGTCTTGTCAACTACCTAACAAAATTTCTCAATAAGCGTAGCGAGATGTGCGAACCGTTAAGACAACTTACGCATGAAGATGTTGTCTTCGATTGGACACACGAACATGACGAAGCGTTTGACACAATCAAGCAATCAGTGTGCAACGCGCCGGTATTACGTTACTATGAGTCAAATATAAACTCGAAACAGTAATACAGTGCGACTCTTCTGAAAGTGGACTTGGTGCAACATTACTCCAGGAGGGACAACCAGTTGCATATGTGAGTCGTCCACTCACACAAACAGAGCAAAACTATGTGCAAATCGAAAAGGAACTGCTGGCGGTGGTGTTTGCATTTGAGGAATTCCACCATGTTACATATGGTCGGAAAGTTTTATAAAAAGTGACCACAAACCACTTGAAATCAATAAAAAAACGCATTTTCGGGCACCAAAGCGCCTTTAACGGATGATACTGAAATTGCAGACTTATGACTATGAAATTTGCTATAAAAAGGGAAACACATGTATATTTCTGATACGCTTTCTAGAGCTTACATAGCTAATGGATGTGTTACGCACATAGAAGAAGTACTGTTGACAGACTATAAGAAAGAGATAGAAGCTACATTTTGTCTGATTATTTGGCAGTTTCTTCTAAGACAAAAGACAAATTAGAATCAAGCAAGCTACGCTCGAAGTCCAGACATTGGTAGGGCTGATTAAATACATTAAGAATGGATGGAATGAAGTGTCTTTTTTAAGAGAAGTAAAGCCGTAAATAAATTATTCTTTCCGGGATGAACCATCGGTAGATAACGGTATCATATTTCGCGGTGATAGATGCATCATACCAAAAAGTATGCGTAGAGAAAATCTAGATCAGCTTTATTCGCATATCGGAATTGAAGTTTATTTAAAACGCGCTCGTAGCTGTGTGTATTATTGGCCGATATAACATTGCAGTTAAAGACTTCATTAGCAAATGTGACACGTTAGAAAGAGAACAGAGTAAAGAACCGTTAATCAGTCACAGTATTCCAGATAGACCTTGGGCAAAAGTCGGAACGGACGTGTTTACGTTTGATGGCCAGGACTATTTGATAACTGTAGCTTATTTAAGTTATTTCTTTGAAATAGACCGACTGTATGAAACAATGTCGAAGGAAATAGTCGCTAAGTTGAAACAGCATTTTGCAAGGCATGTAATTCCTGAACATGTGATCTCAGATAACGCAAGTGTTTACAAATCAGAAAAGTTCAAATCATTTTCAAAGGAAATGGGATTTCACGCATGTAACTTCATCTGGAATCAAACGGAAAAGCTGAAAATGCTGTTAAGACAGCGAAACGTATAATAAAATACCCAAAACATTTGTATAAAGACCCGATGCTAGCACTTTTAAATTTTAGAAATACACCTCAACAGGCCATAAGTTACAGTCTAGCTCAGCAGCTGATGAACAGAAAAACGCGAATATTACTACCGGAGAGATCAAATCAGTTTAGCCTAGCATACCGTTAAATGTTAAGGCTAAACTTCCGAAAAGCAAAGACAGACAAACCTACTGTTATAACAGGACTGCGAAACCATTAGACTGTTTGCGAGCTGGTGATACGGTGAGAATACAGCCGAATGAAAAGAATAAAACTTGGGGAAAAGGAACTGTTGTCGAAAAACTGCAAACGCACTCTTAGAGAAAATGGCACGGTAGTGAACCGAAATAGAAAACATCTCCGGAGAACGATTGAACTTTTCAATGAACAAAGGGAGGAGACTGAAGACATAGATCAGAAAGTAAAGGACCAAGAGTTGTTACCCTATACAGATTTTCGAGCTGAAACGGAATTGAAACCGCAAACAATCGGTCAATTAGTGAATTCAGAAACATTTGCAACACCGGTAACGCAGACAAGATCTGGTCGTATTGTGCGAATGCCATTAAAGTATAAAGACTATGCCACATGATGTCTATAATCATATAGCTGATAAATGATGGATTCTTAATATTAACACAATATAGGCTAAACGTATGCAAGTTATGCAAGTGTGATTGTTATTGACTTATCAATGTTAATGTGGAAATTACTTAGCAAAGAAACCCCTAATGACTTTAAATTTAACAATAAATACTAATTTAATTTTAAGCTAAAGTCTAGTATTTTCTTCTTTTTCTTTAAAAGAGAAAAGATGTAACAGCATTTCATAACCTTCTCATAATGCTTTGTATGTCGTACGCAATCTATTGCGACTGCCATGCTGATTCAGTCTAGTGTATGCGAGCGGCTTCAGTAAAACTTATTTCATATATACAATGTTTGCTGTTAATCGTATAATGCGAAGATTAACTCTTTAAACATCAACCATCCTACTATCCTACTATCCTACCATCCTAGTATTTATATTCTTCCGTTGTATTATCCTACTACCATTTTATTATACTACCATCGCTGTCATACTTTCCTACCATCCTACCACCCTACTATCCTACCATCTATATCCTTCAGTTGAATTATCCTACCATCCTATTATACTACCATCACTGTCATACTATCCTATCATTCTACTCTCCTACTATTCTATCATCCTACTGTTATCGCCGTTATTCATTTGCATCCCTCGTTGTAATATTTAGTACATATTGTGTGCTAGGGCGGCCATTTTCTTACTGTGTACCAGTAAAGTGTACTCTATCTTGATTAGCGTTGATTGCAACGGTAACTAAATGTTATAACGTGCTAAGAAAGGAACGAAAGGCGATAGTAGGATACAAAGACAGTAGGATGGTAGTAGTGGATATGATAGTTTAATTGCATGATTTGTTGGGTTTAACGTCACACCGACACAATTTATTTATTTTATTTATTTTGTAGGGTTTAACGTCGCACCGACACAATTTTAGGTCATATGGCGACTTTCCAGCTTTAATGGTGGAGGAAGACCCCAGGTGCCCCTCCGTGCACTATTTCATCACGAGCGGGCACCTGGGTAGAACCACCGACCTTCCGTAAGCCAGCTGGATGGCTTCCTCACGTGAAGAATTCTACGCCCCAAATAAGGTTTCGAACCCACATCGATGAGGGGCAAATGGTTTGAAGTCAACGACTCTAACCACTCGGCCACGGAGGCCCCGACACAATTTATAGGTCATATGGCGACTTTCCAGATTTGATGGTGGAGGAAGACTCCAGGTGCCCCTCCGTGCATTATTTCACCAGGAGCTGGCACCTGGGTAGAACCACCGACCTTCCGTAAGCCAGCTTGATGGCTTCCTCACATGAAGAATTCAACTTAATAGCATGAATCCTTATCGTAAATCGCCGGTCCATAGTTTGACAATGTGCTATTGACCGGACAATAGTTCAAAGTTTAATTTTACTGGGCCAATGTCAAAACTTTCAGAAAACAATAATGAAATTTTATTTCTGATGTCATGTTATAAGACACTGATATGCTTGCCAGTCATTAGTCAAAAATCTTTGCCTTACGTCCTTCGCCAAGCCATCCAATAAAATATATAATATTGTACATTATTGACATCTTGAAATTGGTTTGCCATGTTCTCAGTATATACATGTACATATCAGAAATGATATAGTGTGGAAAATATCTTCAATTTTTATTATCGTTTGCCTGGTTGTTATATAGTTCATTTTTGAGGTCGGCGATGTTTTTTGTATATTTAATGATGGAACAGTCTGTTATTTAGGTAATGTTATTCAGTACGTACGACTGGGGTTCTTACCTAAATAAGGCAAAGTAAATCATGTCGATTTCCCTAATCGGCAGACGAGTCGATAAATTGAATTCTCAATCGTCAAAGCGAATAAGATATTTTCCTCTTACAGCTGTAATAATATTCTTCTAATAAGCTTAAACTGACACAGCGTGTACACTGACGAAATGATATAGATATTAAGCAAGTGGTTACAATCCCACTAGTTGATTAGAGCAAAACAGAAATCTTGTTTTCTGCCATGTAGTTCACAGAATGTTGATACTCTCGTTGACGAAATGTATACTTAGATTAGAAGTAATCTTTTACTGCTAATGTTTATTTTAGAAGATGGAAAATTTGAGTTAGGATTTGACATTACCCTCCGTGATGACAACACAGAGCTCAAGAAACTAGTTATTTTGCTTCAACGCATCGTCGACCTAGAGCAACTGGAAATCATAACAACAGAAGCGTACTTTATAGCTGTCTCAGAAAGTCTTATGTTTCAACAGTTTATCTCCGGCTACCCGAAACCAAGGAAGGACGAAGGCGTTTCTTCGTACTTTTGGAATGCAGTAGTAGGCGGAAGCTTTTTCGCTTTACTGATTCTGGTCTTTACACTCTTGGTCAAGGCTGGAAGGAAACTGCACAATAGACCTGTATATCAAACACCAGACGTCAATGGTAATCAATCTGTTTATATACTTAATAAACAATTGCTTTAATAATTTATCAATAAAACTATAGATAAAAAGTAAGCAAGTATTACAACATTGCATTTGGCTAAAATACAATTTGCCCCGTGTAACAAATTGTTACTGTCCTTGAGCAGTTTCATAGATAACATCAAACGTTTTTAATATTTTGCATCTTTATATCTGACATATTATCATCAACAGGTATTGTACCTCATTTTTTTTTATATTTTAAAGACTATATTTAATCTATTATTCGACAATGGTATATTTGACACGATATAAGGTAAAATATACAAGTCCCATGAAACAGACTGAACTAATACCAAGCTCAAATGAGCAAAATACGAAAATCCGTTAGATTTTTAAATGGTGCCATTGTATTTTCTGTGAAATACACACTTGAAACAATTTTCACATTTCTGATAAAGTATCATTCATAAACGAACACATGTAATAACCAAGCGTGACTGAGCGGACGCACCATGTCGTTTTAAACGTGTTGATGATAACGATACTGCAGGCTGCTTCGAAAAGAAGTTCCTGTCAGAATGTTTGACTTTTTTCTAAAAAATTCTGCCACACTCTAATTAATAAAAAAAGATCGAACTTCTCATAAACAGATATTTTATAGATTAGTTATTTGTACCACTGCAATAGTGATTCAAATGCTAGGAAAAGGATTACACATGAAACTGCAAGGCATGTCGAAGAAGAATTAAACAAGAAAGGGGTCGTATCATATAAACTTGATCGTATTTATTAACGTGGTATAATGTTGCAGCCTTGCAAGGAGATGATATTTAATGCAGTTTCTATCACAGCTCAAACTCTGATGACTCGCAACAACACTATATCTAGAAAGAAATATTATTTTCCTACGATAGCTGATTCAATCAAGGCATCACAATATCTGTAAAATTAATCACACGTGTCTACACATAAACTCATCTGTTTTACATAAACTCATCTGTTTTATGTACTGGACGAAATGCTGATGCTTTAAAAATAATCAGAGGCTAATTCATATTGCTAGAATAATTTGACATGATATGCATAACTGCCTAACAGTAAATCAAACAGTTCTTAAGTGTTCTAACCAGCATACAAAAGTTAGATAATTGTATTGTCATGAAACAAGTGATTTCACATTGGTCTAGTTATTTGTCTAGGGTGTCGTATTTCCCCTAGCAATTTAATTAATACTATCATATCATTGAAGAAATTGTGAAAGTAGAAATGTCAGTATTAGAAAATACTGTTTTATGAAACACTGATGTTCTCTACAAAATAAACCACGAGCATTCCAAGTTAAAAAAAGACAAAACTTATAGTTTTTACGCACATAAACAAATTTTAGTTTGAGCACACGAACCTTGACAAAACAGTATTTAGGTAATTGTTACACCCGAGGTGGCAATCAATCATTGCATTTGGTTATTGTCAGTTCTGATGAGGTATCATTCAGGCATCTAAAGTTAAGTTTTGTTGTCAAGAAAGGTGATAATTATGAAGCAAAGATATTTTTGATATTATTTAGCTACTATTTGATACTTGTTTGTTTACACAATCTAGCCAAATAGACATTTTTCATCAGAGCATGAATTAACTGTAAACCACTGAGACTGTCTTTGAATTACTGTATGATAACTGTATTTTTGTTTTACTTTCAGCAGAGAATCATAAGACTGTTGAAAAAGCTTCAAAAAGGCGACCAGAGATTCAAAGCTTTTTAAAAAGAAAATAGTGGAAAATTATATACGCTTTCAAGTTTTGTAGCCACATCTTTTGATCCGTCCGTTTTCATAGGACTAACAACGGAAGCATCACAGAATCTCACACATGGGTAGTCATCACACAATCAGATAGGAAAGGGTATAAAACAGCCCTTATTTGCAGTTATGCAAATTTTCTTATCAATTCCTTTGGTTTAAATATAGTAATCTATTCAAACATTGCGTCGAGGATCGATAGATTTCGATTGCATCTTGCTGTTCAATGAAAATATCAGCAAAATAATCCGTATGAATATTTGAAAATGAAAAAAACAACTTATATGGAAATCTTAAATTCCGGTCTTAGTGATTTTGTCTGGTAAAATGAACAGCCGTTTTTAATTCATATGTTAAAATAGACTGCAAATCTTTTGGTCGGAAATGAAACTAGTTTTATCCTGTAGTCGTTACTATATTCGTCTTGGTTGTAAAATAGCTTTTAGTGAAATTATACGTAACTTATTTTGTATATCGTACATCTCCATTTGTTTCTCTTGAATATTATGAAGAAAATGCTTATCTTTATCATAGTTTTGCCTCATACATGGCACAGATATGAACTGAACATAAATTTTGAAAACTTTATTGTCTGTGGAATTTTCATGTGATATTTTTAAAAGTACTTATAAAAGTTGACTTTCGATTCTTTGGCTATTTATGACAGCAGAGTATCATGTTTGAAAAGTCATAGATTCCCTTTTTAGAGTATATCATTCCCGCGGAATTTGAATATTCGAATAATTGGTTCCACACGAAACACGCGCGGGGACCAAGGGTGTTAAGCTTTTAAATATGAAAAATTGAACGGGTGCATATATTAGATAATTGTGAAGCGATTCCTTTGAAAATATCATTATCATGATCTACGATGGTAAATTAAATTATAAAAACAACGGCCTATTGCGAAAGAATCCGAAGTACAAATTTAACATTTAAAAATGAGTTATCGTGAAATAGTGAATATTTCCAAATGTACTTATTATTAAAATACGGAAAAATATT
Organism: Mercenaria mercenaria; assembly: GCF_021730395.1. Taxonomy (NCBI): domain Eukaryota; kingdom Metazoa; phylum Mollusca; class Bivalvia; order Venerida; family Veneridae; genus Mercenaria; species Mercenaria mercenaria. Next base: position 21,593,876 of record NC_069377.1, on the reverse strand, counting down.
TCAAATAGAATTTCTAGCAATAAAATATTGCTTTTATCTGATATAGTTTAAATTCATCATTAAAAAATTGTAGTAAATGTTGTTTTTTGTCCACGTCTTTCCCTCATGTTTGTACATTTTGGTTCATTTCGAAAGTTACTTAACTTTTAACAATCGTACAATTGTTTTTCTATTTTCTTTGCTGGCCTCACCTCACTTTTCATCACATTTATCTAAATTGTGTATCTTTATATACCACGTGAAAAAAGAGCAGAAAATGATTAACGAATATTTTTGATTTCATCAGATTTATATTCTTGATACCGGAAGTTAGGCCTACAGCTTTGTATCTAAATTGAAACGGCTACAGTCATATTTCTTTGAATTCATCTTATTGTGTATATTATCTAACACTTAAAACAATGTTGATGTTATATGAATAAATGTTCTATTGTGTCTTGTTCTTGTTTCTTTGCAACGAGAGTATAAAAGTTTTAAGGCTATTAGACATGTGCTTTGCAATACATGTCAAATCATCATCATGCATGCGAACTTTCCATTAACGAATCTCCGAATTTATGTCCCAACGACATAGACATTTTGGTCACATCCGCGACATATTTTTTCATAGTACACAAATAGGGAGCGTTGTTTGGCTAGTTTATTCCATGCATTCATAATTGCAAGTCATTTTACGAGACAGATTTGAGTAAATAATTATTTCACTGAAGAAACGTGAGCTATTGAAGTTGTTGTGAGTTATAAAAAATAACAAAAATGTATTGATTCGCCCTTTGCTGTCAGCTTAGTTTTAGTGCCCGCTAAGCTCAATAGTGAGAGCGTACACCTGCGGATAGCAGGGTCGTAAGTTCAATCCCTGGCGAGGTGTATGTTCTTCTTGTCTATTTGCTAGAAGAGATTGTGTCAGACGTCATTTCAACATCGATCTCTGATTCATGTAGAGAAGTTGGCAGTTACTTACAGAGAACTGGTACAGATTCCAGGAACACCGGTTATGTTAACTGCCCGCCGTTACATAACTGGAAGACAGTTGAAAAAAAGCGTTGAGTGTGGTCTAAAAACAAGTAGAAGACTGTTTTACGCTGGCGAAAAATATACTGACCAAGATATAGCGCATTTAGTGTTCATCCGGTCGAAACGGTCTTACTTACTGTTCTAAGACACTTCTGAAGCAAACGAGTAAGGGTTCTGACTTATATGACGATTTATTTTATATCTAAGTCTTATGGGTTTTTTTTAAAACAAAATAGTCAAAACATGTATATTATGGTTGACATTTCACACTTGACTGAGCAGGCAATGTATAAATACGTGTATTGTCAAAGAAATCCGATTAACAGTAGGACGCCACCATCTTGGACTCAACATAGCCTATAGGTTACAACGCACTAAATAGCTGTTCTTCATTATTCTATATAAAATTGACATATTTCTAGTGGCTGCAGCACACATCACGACCCATTTTGAATATCGGTAACTTACATTTTCTTTAAGAATATTGTCAGTGCTGAAAAAAAAATCAAAATACGGCCCTGACACGAAAGGTCACGAAAAGGGAAATAATCTCCACAACAAATGACGAACAACCTAATGTTTGAAGTCACTAATTGTTGGTTATCCCGGAGAATACATCAGGACTGCTACAGACTCACGTCTTAGGATAGCTTGCCACCATTACATGTCTGATATGATGTAGAAAACTGCATTTAACAGTATTATAATTAAACATACACATTTGTTAGCTTAGCATTCGGTATGGCTCATGGATATTTAATTAATGCTTATATTCATTGCTAACAACATATACTTTGACTTCTCAATCAATATTGTTATTTAGTGTCAGTCTCTAATTCTGATCATTATTATCTTTAAAACTGCCGCTTTGATCAAACTGAATTAGCATCTATCAATGTGGACAATTGTTGAGAAAATCTGTTGAATTTTTTTTTCTGAAATCAGTTATTTTTGCATTTAATTTCGTCAGATTAACCCTTGTTGCTACCTATTTCAACACTTAAAAAAATTGCAAACACTGGCAAAATATTTTTTTTGAAACAACATTATACATACAAATTTCGTTATGTGAACTACGTTATATAGTGAGTGGATACATTCATTGTACCTGTATGACAACTAGAATAACATTAAATATACGATTCTTTTTTGTAACATTTTACTGAAACAATAAAAAAACTGTTAAACAGAACATATTTACCACAGACATATATTTTTGTCAAATATTTGCATTTTAAAATGTGTATGTTTAATAAAATCTGTTTTACACCATTTTCTAAATATCTTATTTTGAAGTTTAACTGTGGATGGCAAAATAATGTTTAAATACAGGACAATACATTTAATTACAGGTATTATGACTTCATTTTATAAATAATCCAAGACTGGAATTTGGAAGAAGCAAAAACTGCAATACACGTTGGGACAAAAACAATTACTGTTTGGTAACGTAGTTCACCATTCTATAGTTTGCAGACTAAAAATGTGACGTTGCCGTTAATTTATGTTTTATAATTTTTCATAACCAAAGCCAAATACTTTCCTGACAATTTTATATTGCAATATGGTAATTTTATACAACTTATATTTTCACAAAACTCTATTTTACACTTTCTTAAGAAAAGTGGATTATGAAATTTATGAATTCACTTAATTTGACTATCTGTGATATAAAGAAAAAAGGCCTCTCACAATGTCCGCTAAAATCCATTCAACAAGGCCTCTCACAATGACCACTAGAAACCTTTCCACAAGGCCTGTCACAATGTCCGCTAAAATCCATTCAACAAGGCCTCTCACAATGACCACTAGAAACCTTTCCACAAGGCCTCTCACAATGTCCGCTAAAATCCATTCAATAAGGCCTCTCACAATGACCACTAGAAACCTTTCCACAAGGCCTCTCACGATATCCGCTAAAATCCATTCAACAAGGCCTCTCGCAATGACCACTAGAAATCATTCTACAAGGCCTCTCACAATGACCACTAGAAACCTTTCCACAAGGCCTCTCACAATGTCCGCTAAAATCCATTCAACAAGGCCTCTCACAATAACCACTAGAAACCTTTACACAAGGCCTCTCACAATGTCCGCTAAAATCCATTCAACAAGGCCTCTCATAATGACCACTAGAAACCTTTCCACAAGGCCTCTCACAATGTCCGCTAAAATCCATTCAACAAGGCCTCTCACAATGACCACTAGAAACCATTCTACAAGGCCTCTCACAATGACCACTAGAAACCTTTCCTCAAGGCCTCTCAAAATGGCCCCTAAAATCCATTCCACAAGGCCTCTCACAATGACCACTAGAAATTCCACAAGGCCTCTCACAATGGCCCCTAAAATCCATTCCACAAGGCCTCTCACAATGACCACTAGAAACCTTTCCACAAGGCCTCTCACAATGTCCGCTAAAATCCATTCAACAAGGCCTCTCACAATGACCACTAGAAACCTTTCCACAAGGCCTCTCACAACGGCCCCTAAAACCCATTCCACAAGGCCTCTCACAATGACCACTAGAAACCTTTCCACAAGGCCTCTCACAATGTCCGCTAAAATCCATTTAACAAGGCCTCTCAAAATGACCACTAGAAACCATTCTACAAGGCCTCTCACCATGACCACTAGAAACCATTCTACAAGGCCCCTCACAATGGCCACTAGAAACCTTTCCACAAGGCCTCTCACAATGTCCGCTAAAATCCATTCAACAAGGCCTCTCACAATGATCACTAGAAACCATTCTACAAGGCCTCTCACAATGACCACTAGAAACCTTTCCACAAGGCCTCTCACAATGTTCGCTAAAATCCATTCCACAAGGCCTCTCACAATGTCCGCTAAAATCCATTCAACAAGGCCTCTCACAATGACCACTAGAAACCATTCAACAAGGCCTCTCCCAATGACCACTAGAAACCATTCAAGAAGGCCTCTCACAATGACCACTAGAAACCTTTCCACAAGGCTTCTCACAATGTCCGCTAAAATCCATTCCACAAGGCCTCACCACTAAAATCAATTCACAAGGCTCCTCCCCTTAATGGCCCCTAAAATCCATCCCACAAGGCCTCTCACAATGACCACTAGAAACCTTTCCACAAGGCCTCTCACAATGTCCGCTAAAATCCATTCCACAAGGCCTCTCACAGTGACCACAAGAAACCTTTTCACAAGGACTCTCGCAGTGACCACTAAAATCCATTCCACAAGGCCTCTCGCAGTGACCACTAGAATCCTTTCACAAGGCTTCTCACAATGTCCGCTAAAATACATTCCACAAGGCCTCACCACTAAAATCAATTCACAAGGCTCCTCCCCTTAATGGCCCCTAAAATCCACTCCACAAGGCCTCTCACAATGACCACTAGAAACCATTTCACAAGGCCTCTAACATTGTTCACTAGAATCCTTTCCACAAGGCCTCTCACAGTGACCACAAGAAACCTTTTCACAAGGACTCTCGCAATGACCACTAAAATCCATTCCACAAGGCCTCTCACAGTGACCACTAGAATCCATTTCACAAGGCTTCTCACAATGGCCGCTAAAATATATTCCAGAAGGTCGCTCACAATGACCACTTAAACCCTTTCCACAAGGCCTCTCACAATGACCACTAAAAACCTTTCCACAAGGCCTCTCACAATGACCAACAGAATCCATTTCACATGGGTTCTCACAATGACCACTAGAATCAATTTAACAAAGCCTCTCACAATGACCACTAAAATTCTTTTCACAAGGCCTCTCACAGTGACCACTAGAATCCTTTCACAAGGCTTCTCACAATGTCCGCTTAAATCCATTCCACAAGGCCTCTCACAATGACCACTAAATCCCCCACAAGGCTTCTCACAATGTCCGCTAAAATCCATTGCACAAGGCCTCTCCCAATGACCACTAAAATCCAATTCACAAGGCTACTCCCCTAAAATCCATTCCACAAGGCCTTTAAAAATGACCAGTAGAAACCATTTCAAAAGACATCTCACAATGACCACTAGAATCCTTTCCACAAGGCCTCTCACAATCACCACTAGAAACCATTCCACAAGGCCTCTCACAATGATCACTAGAATGCATTTCACATGGCTTCTCACAATGACAACTAGAATCCATTTAACAAAGCCTCTCCCAATGACCTCTAAAATGCTTTTCACAAGGCCTCTCACAATGACCACTAGAATCTTTTCATAAGGCTTCTCACAATGTCCGCTTAAATCCATTCCACAAGGCCTCTCACAATGACCACTAGAATCCTTTCACAAGGCTTCTCACAATGTCCGCTAAAATTCATTCCACAAGGCCTCTCACAATGACCACTAGAATCCTTTCACAAGGCTTCTCACAATGTCCGCTAAAATCCATGCCACAAGGCCTCTCACAATGATCACTAAAATCCAATTCACAAGGCTCCTCCCCTTAATGGCCCCTAAAATCAATTGCACAAAGCCTCTCAAAATGACCACTAGAAACCCTTTCACAAGGCCTCTCACAATGACCACTAGGATCCATTCGACAAGGTCTCTCACAATGACCACTAAAATCCATTCCACAAGGCCTCTCACAGTGACCACTAGAATCCATTCCACAAGGCCTCTCACAGTGACCACTAGAATCCATTTCACAAGGCTTCTCACAATGGCCGCTAAAATCCATTCCACAAGGCCTCTAACAATGACCACTAAAATCCATTCCACAAGGCCTCTCACAGTGACCACTAGAATCCATTCCACAAGGCCTCTCACAGTGACCACTAGAATCCATTTCACAAGGCTTCTCACAATGGCCGCTAAAATCCATTCCACAAGGCCTCTCAAAATGAGCACTAAAATACATTCCACAAGGTCTCTCACAATGACCACTAAAATCCATTCCACAAGGCCTCTCACCATAACCACTAGAATCCATTCCACAAGGCTTCTCACAATGAGCACTAAAATCCATTCCACAAGACCTCTCACAATAACCACTAGAATCCATTCCACAAGGCCTCACAATGACCTCTAGAATCCATTCCACAAGGCCTCTCACAATGACCACTAAAAATCATTCCACAAGGCCTCTCACAATGACCACTAAAACCCATTCAACAAGACCTCTCACAATGACCACTGAAAACCATTCAACAAGGCCTCTCACAATGCCCACTAGAATCCATTCCACAAGGCCCCTCACAATGACCACTAAAAACCATTCAACAAGGCCTCTCACAATGACCACTAGAATCCATTCCACGAGGCCTCTCACACTGACCATTAAAATCCATTCCACAAGGCCTGTCACAGTGACTACTAGAATCCTTTCACAAGGCTTCACACAACGTTTGCTAAAATCCATTTCACAAGGCCTCTCAATGACCACTAGAATCCATTCTACAAGGCCTCTCACAATGACCACTAAAATCCATTCCACAACGCCTCTGACAATGACCACTAGAATCCTTTCCACAAGGCCTCTCACAAAGACCACTAGAATCCATTCCACAAAGCCTATCACAATTACCACTAAAATCCATTCCACAAGGTCTTTCACAATGACCACTAAAAACCATTCCACAAGGCCTCTCACAATGACCACTTAAATCCTTTCCACAAGGCCTCTATAATGACCACTAGAATCCATTTCACAAGGTTTCTCACAATGACTACTAGAATCTATTTAACAAGGCTTCTCTGAATGCCCATTGGCCGCTAAAATCCATTCCACAAGGTCTCTCACAATGACCGCTAAAAACCTTTCCACAAGGCCTCTCACAATGACCACTAGAATCCATTTAACAAGGCCTCTCACAATGGCCACTAGAATCCATCTCACAAAGTGTTTCTCATTAAATTCCATTTACTTAACACTAAGTCAAGGGCCGGAAGTCTTGTTTTTTTTCTGACTGTTATATTTATACAATGTAAAAGCCACACCAAAGGAAACATTACTTTTTTATTTTGAAGAAAAGATACACAGAATTTTCTACAATTTATAATACAGTTGAAATTCGATATCTTGAACTGGCTTTTCTCAAAATTCCGGCTATCTTGAAGACATTTTTAAATCCAGTGTCGTCCGCAAAATATCATTTGTAGTAGAAATTCGGTTATCTCAAAGTAAAACATTTGATCTCTTAGAATTTGACATAACGAGTTTCAACTGTTTATACAATGTGAACAATGCAAGAAAGACACACTAGTTATCATATATAATTATATATTATTAAAAGAAGAAAAACAGTTAAGCAATAACATTTTTATGGCCAGATAATTTTGGGATTTATATAAATGAAGTGATTCATACAATGAAATTAAGTGGACAGTCAAAAAAGGTATCCTCTACAAACTTGAATCAAGCATGTAGTAACAAGGAAGCATGTTAGTTTGCATTTCTGCAAGAATTAACCAGCAGTTTTAAAAAAAATTAAAACAGATGTAAGTTGCTAAAATGCTGATAATACCATTTTAAGTTGAAATGCTGGTAGTAGTATTTTAAGCCTAGTTACCTGTTAGTGAATATTCAATTAAAAGTTTCTGTTACTTGACAACACAGTTTATCTAATGTGCAATTTGAAGGAGGACTAAGATGCCTATTCAACAACCCCACCCCCCACCCCCAACCCTATACATGGAATGATAAGTACAATTTTAACAATCTTGTTCCTTTGGCAAAATATGGTTATACATGTATTTATTATTAAGAAAGGTATTGCTTAAATAAGTGGACAAACTTTTGGTGCTGAGGTGTGTTTCACTGAACTGAGTTATGACAAAGTTATTAACAACAATATAAAATGGAGAATTGTACAGGTTCAAACAGGATTCTGTTACTCTGTACAATCTAAGATAGTTAAATTACCTATAGTTTCATACAAGATGTTTTCTGTATAGCCATATGGGAAAATGAGCCCCTCCCCCAGGTGGCCATTTTTTCAATGAATCAAAATTGTTTGAAGGAATTTGGTAGAGGGTCACCCAAAAAACATTTGTGTAAAATTATTTTGAAAACGGACCAGCAGTTTCTGTTGAAAAGATTTTCAAAGTTCTATATAGGCATATAGGGAAAATAAGCAAAACCCCTTGGGGGCCATATTATTCGCTGAATCAAAATTATTTGAAGGAAGATAGTAGAGGATCACCCAAGGAACACTAGTCTTGTGTAAAATTGTTTTGAAATCAGTTTTATATATAGCCACCAGTCCAAAGGACAGGAACAACAAAGGGAAGAAATTTAACCAACAAGAGGGCCATGATGGCCCTATATCGCTCACCTATTATCATTGCACTTGAGGACAAGGTCCTCAGAAAAAATATCTAAGTCCAAAGGACAGGAACAACAAAGGGAAGAAATTTAACCAAAAAGAAAAAAAAATTCTTACAAGGTACAGATATGTCAAAATACACAATAAAAAAGTTACTAAAAATAAGCTATTTATAGTAATGTAAAAGGGAAGTAATTAAAAAAAAAATATTGTAAGTGAACAAAAGAAGGATCTGCCAAGAAAGTCGGTTGACATAAATGAAATTTCAGATCAGTATCTTCATTAGTTACAGAGATATACCCATTTTAATTTGAAATAAAGGGAGGTAATCTGACATAAAATCAGTCCATAGTTATCTACCCTGATTGGCTCAGTCCAACTAATGAAAATAATGAAATTTCAAATAAGTCCTATAAGTACTTACTGATATAAATCCATTTTGATTACAATCAGGGGAGGTAATCAGATATAAAATAACTCTGGAACCTACGTTTGGATCTGATTTGTCATGGAATCCAAGGTTTATTGTTGCTGAAGATATTTTGGAAGTTTGTATGAAATAAAACCATAAATGAAGTATCTATATGGCTGCAAAAGACAAAATAGCCAATTTTGGACCTTTAAGGGGCCATACCTCTGGAACCCATTAAGGGATCTGGCCGGTTTAAAAAAGGAACTGAGATCTTATAGTGACACAATTTTTGTGCAAGTTTGATTAAATTCAAATCATAAATGAAGCTGCTATTGTGCAGACAAGGTCAAAATAGCTAATTCTGGCCCTTTCAGGGGCCATAACTCTGGAACCCATAATGGAATCTCGCCAGTTCAAGAAAGGAACCAAGATCTTATGGTGATACAAGTTGTGTGCAAGTTTGGTTAAAATAAAATCATAAATGAAGATGCTATGAGCAGACAAGGTCAAAATAGCTAATTCTGGTCCTTTCAGGGGCCAAAACTCTGGAACCCATAAAGGAATCTGGCCAGTTCAAGAAAGGAACCAAGATCTTATGGTGATACAAGTTGTGTGCCAGTTTGGTAAATATCAAGTTATAAATAAAGCTGCTATTGTGCAGACAAGGTCAAATAGCTAATTTTGGCACTTTCAGGGGCCATAACTCTGGAACCCATAATGGGATCTGGCTAGTTTAAGAAAGGAACCGAGATCTTACGGTGATACAAGTTGTGTGCAAGTTTGGTTAAAATAAAATCATAAATGAAACCACTATCGTGCAGAAAAGAAATTGTTGACGCACGGATGGACGCATGGACAGACGGACTGACGACGGGTGATCACAAAAGCTCACCTTGTCACTATGTAACAGGTGAGCTAAAAATGTGGCCCCTAGAGTGTAAACAAGCTTATTCTTTGATTTGACCTGGTGACCTAGTTTTTAACCCATGACCCAGATAAAAATTCATCTGAGATTTCATGCAGACAAACATTCTGACAAAATTTCATGCACTTCAAATGAAAAATGCAGCCCCTATTGCATACACAAGGTTTTTCTTTTATTTTAACAGATGACCTAGTTTTTGACCCCAGATTCGAAATTGGGCTTAAGATCATCAATATAAACATTTTGAACAAATTTCATGAAGATAATTATGGTCATAAACGTGGCCACTAAAGTGTTATCAGCTTTTCTTTGTTTTGACTGGATGACCTAGTGTTAACAAGATTTCCCTTTGATCTGGCCTACTGACCTAGTTTTTGACCAAACATGACCCAGTTTCGAACTTTACCTAGAGATCAAGACAAACATTCTGACCAAGTTCATAAAGACTGGGTCACAACTGTGGTCCCTAGAGTGTTCACAAGGCAAATGTTGACGGACGCCGGACAATGACCAGTCACAATACCTCACCTTGAGCACTTCATGCTCAGGTGAGCTAAAAATAGCAAACAAATGGGCCAAGATGGCCCTAGGTCGCTCACCTAAGAAAAACACCATAACAGTGTAAAACATGTTTGACCTTGTGATTTCATGGAAACAAAATTTAATATTCTGACCAATTTTCATTAAGACTGAACCAAAAAATTGGTCTCTTGCGATAAAACAAGCATTTTCTTAGCTATGACCTAGTTTTTGACCCTAGATAACCCATGTTCAAACTCGACCTAGATTTTATCAAGGCAATCATTCTGACCAAAATTCATGAAGATCAATTGAAAAATACAGCCTCTATCACATACACAAGTTTTTTCTTTGATTTGACCAAGTGACCTGTTTTTGACCTCAGATGACCCATATTCAAATTCGACCTAGATTTCATTAAGGCAATCATCCTGACCAAATTTCATAAAAATCAACTGAAAACAAGAGGACCATGATGGTCCTGAATCGCTCACCTCTTCCCACATGACCCAGTTTTGAGTATGATGTCGTTTTTTCTATTATTTGACATAGTGACCTAGTTTTTGAGCTCATGTGACCCAGTTTTGAACTTGACCTAGATATTATCAAGATAAAAATTCTGACCAATTTTCATGAAGATCCGTTGAAAAATATGGTCTCTAGGGAGGTCACAAGGTTTTTCTATTATCTGACCTATTGACCTAGTTTTCGAAGGTACGTGACCCTGTTTTGAACTTTACCTAGATATCATCAAGGTGAACATTCTCACTAATTTTCATGAAGATCTCATGAAAAATATGGCCTCTAGAGAGGTCACAAGGTTTTTCTATTTTTATACCTACTGGCCTAGTTTTTGACGCACGTGACCCAGTTTCGAAACTAACCTAGATATCATCAAGGTGAACATTCAGATCAATTTTCCTGAAGATCCATTGAAAAAAATGGCCTCTAGAGAGGTCAAAAGATTTTAATAATTTTAGATATACTGACCTAGTTTTTGACCGCAGCTGACCCAGTTTCAATCTTGACCTAGATATCATCAAGATGAACATTCAGACCAACTTTCATACAGATCCCATGAAAAGTATGGCCTCTAGAGAGGTCACAAGGTTTTTTGATTATTTGACCTACTGACCTAGTTTTTTAAGGCACGTAATCCAGTTTCAAACTTGACCTAGATATCATCAAGGTAAACATTCTGACCAATTTTTATTGAGATCCATTCACAAGTATGGCCTCTAGAGAGGTCACAAGGTTTTTCTATTTTTAGACCTACTGACCTAGTTTTTGACCGCACATGACCCTGTTTCGAACCTGACCTAGATATCATCAGGATGAACATTCAGATCAATTTTCATACAGATCCCATGGAAAATATGGCCTTCAGAGAGGTCACAAAGTTTTTCTATTATTTGACTTACTGACCTAGTTTTTGAAGGCACGTGACCCACTTTCGAACTTGACCTAGATATCATCAAGATGAACATTCAGACCAACTTATAGATCCCATGAAAAATATGGCCTCTAAAGAGGTCACAAGGTTTTTCTATTATTTGAACTACTGACCTAGTTTTTGATGGCACGTGACCCATTTTCAAATTTGACCTAGATATCATCAAGGTGAACATTCTGACCAATTTTCATGAAGATCTTGTGAAATATATGGCCTTTAGAGAGGTCACAAGGTTTTTCTATTTTTAGACCTACTGACCTAGTTTTTGACGGCACGTGACCCAGTTTCGAACTTGACCTAGATATCATCAAGGTGAACATTCTGACCAATTTTCATGAAGATCTTGTGAAATATATGGCCTCTAGAGAGGTCACAAGGTTTTTCTATTTTTAGACCTACTGACCTAGTTTTTGACGGCACGTGACCCAGTTTCGAACTTGACCTAGATATCATCAAGATGAACATTCTGACCAACTTTCATAAAGATCCCATGAAAAATGTGACCTCTAGAGTGGTCACAAGCAAAAGTTTACGGACACATGGACGACGGACACCGCGCGATCACAAAAGCTCACCTTGTCACTTTGTGACAGGTGAGCTAAAAACAGTCTCTATCGCATACACAAGATTTTTCTTTAATTTGACCTAGTGACCTAGTTTCTGACCTTAGATAACCCATATTCAAACTCGACCTAGATTTCATCAAGGCAATCACTCTGACCAAATTTCATAAAGATCAATTGAAAAATACATCCTCTATTGCATACACAATGTTTTTCTTCGATTTGACCTAGTGACCTAGTTTTTGACCCCAGATGACCCATTTTCGAACTCTGCCTAGATTTAATCAAGGTAATCATTCTGGCTTAATTTCATGAAGATCAGTTGAAAAATACAGCCTCTATTGCATACACAAGGTTTTTCTTTGACTTGACCTAGTGACCTAGTTTTTGACCCGAGATGACCCATTTTCGAAATCGGCCTAGATTTCATCAAGGCAATCATTCTGACCAATACTCATGAAGAATAATTGAAAAATACAGCCTCTATCGCATACACAAGGTTTTTCTTTGATTTGACCTAGTGACCTAGTTTTTGACCCGAGATGACCAATTTTCGAATTCGTCCTAGATTTCATCAAGATTATCATTCTGACCAATATTCATGAAGATTAATTGAAAAATACCGCCTCTATCGCATACACAAGGTTTTTCTTTGATTTGACCTAGTGACCTAGTTTTTGACCCGAGATGACCCATTTTCGAACTCGGCCTAGATTTCATCAAGGTTATCATTCTGACAAATATTCATGAAGATTAATTGAAAAATACAGCCTCTATCGCATACACAAGGTTTTTCTTTGATTTGACCTAGTGATCTAGTTTTTGACCCGAGATGACCCATTTTCGAACTCGGCCTAGATTTCATCAAGGTTATCATTCTGACCAATATTCATGGAGATTAATTGAAAAATACAGCCTCTATCGCATACACAAGCTAAATGTTGACAGACAACAGATGCCAGACGCCGGACATCGAGCGATCAGAAAAACTCACCTGAGCATTGCTCAGGTGAGCTAAAAAAATCATGGTGTAGGGTAGAGAGGCTAATGTGGGTTGAACCTTGATGGAATTTAGTACAAGATTACCCAAGGAGCATTTATAACAAATTATTCTGAACTTGGGACAGCAGCTTCAGAGGGGAAGATTTTTTTCAGTACAGCTATATAGAGTAAACTTGCCAAACCCCTAAGCAGCCATGTTTCTTAACAAATCAACTTGACTTTTTTGAATTCTGGTACAGGGTCACCTAAGGAACATTGCTGTCAATTATTCTGAAATCTAACCAGGGCTTTGAGAGGAGATTTTCAAAGTTTTCCATACAGCCATACGGGAAAAACTAGCCTTACCCCTGGGTGGCCATGTTTTCCTAAAACAAACGATTTGAAGTAATTCAGTGTAGGATCACCCGAGATCGAGAAAACCAGCCCTGTCCCTTGACAGCCATGCTTTTTAACTAAAAATGAATTATTTGAAGAAATTAGGTAGAGGATCATGTGAGGTACATTGCTATTGTATTACTTTGAACTCGAGCCAACAGATTCAAAGGTGAAAATTTCAAAGATTGCCATATAGTCATATAGGAAAAACAAGCCCCTACCCCAAAGGTCATGTTTCTAAAAGAAGCAGAACTATATGAAGGAATATGGTAGAGGTACTTAAGGTACATTGTTGAAATTATTTTGAAATCTGGCAAGCAGTTTCAGAGAAGGAAATTTTCAAAGTTTTCCATTTGGGAAAACTATCCCTGCCCCTATGGGCCATGAAATGATCTGAAGGAAATTGGTAGCGGGTCATCAAAGGAATATTCCTGTCAAATTATTAAAAAGTCAGGCCTGCTGTTTCTCAGATGTACATTTTAAAGGATTTTCCTATTGGTTGTCAGGCAACCAGAATTCAGCATGGATGACCTAGATTTGAAGGAATCCTAAAGGTGACCTTCCAAGCACCATACCTGTGTGGTCTGGTTGAATTTGACACAATGGTATGGGAGGAGAAGTTCTTTAAAGATACTGTAGATGACAGATGTATGACACATATTCAACAATCCTAAAAGCTCACAATGAGCACTTTGAAACCAATGATGAAGGACAAGACAAAAACAAGAGGGTCATGATGACCCTGGATCGCTCACCTGAGTAATATGAGCTACATGTTTCAAAAGCCTAATTGATGCTAAAATATTATAAAAATTAGGTCAGTGGGTCATAATTATGGTCACTGAAAGTCAGTTTTAAGATCAATGTGCAAAACTGTCCATGTATCCAAATTTCAAGGTGGTGTCTTAAAGCAAGAAAGTAGGTCAAGATCATAGTTAGGTGATCCTTATCACATGGGGTCATCAGGTAATTATAATTAAATAGTCTAGGAAATATGATATGATAATTTTTCAAGTATACTTTCCTATATAACTCGTATAACAAGTGACACCCCAAACTGGGGGCCTCTTTTCACCTCAGAGGCATAATTTGAACAATCTTGTTAGAAATCCACTAGGCAATGCTGCATACCAAATATCAAAGTCCTAGGCCTTGAACTTTCAGAAAAGAAGGTTTTTAAATTTTCTCCTATATAAGTCTATGTAAAACTAGGGACTCCAAGGGCAGTGCCTCTTTTCACTTCAGGGGATTAATTTGAACAATTTTGGTAGAGAACCACTAGGCAACTTAATATACCAAATATCGAAAGCCTAGGCCTTGCAGTTTCAGGCAAGAAGATTTAAAAAAGCCTAGGTCTAGTGGTTTCAGACAAGAAGATTTTTAAAGATTTTTTTCCTATATTTGTCTATGTAAAACTTGGGACCCCCGGGGTGGGGCCTCTTTTCACCCCAGGGGCATAATTTGAATAATTTTCATAGAGAACCATAAGATGATGTCACATGCCAAATATCAAGGCTCTATACCTTGCAGATTTGGACAAGAAGATTTTTAAAGTTTTTTCCTATATAAGTCTATGTAAAACTTGGGACCCCTTGGGTGGGGCCTCTTTTCACCCATGGGGCATAATTTGAACAATTTTTATAGAGGACCATTAGATGATGTCACATGCCAAATATCAAGGCTCTATACCTTGCAGATTTGGACAAGAAGATTTTTAGTTTTTTCCTAGATAAGTCAATGTAAAACTTGGGACCCCCAGGGTGGGAACTCTTTTCACCCCAGGGACATAATTTGAACAATTTTCATAGAGGACCATTAGATGATGTCACAGGTCAAATATCAAGGCTCTAGGCCTTGCGGTTTTGGACAGGAAGATCTTTAAAGTTTTTCCTTTCGGTTGCCATGGTAGCCAGAGTTCTGTGTGGAATTGAATTTGTTGAATAATTTTGAAAGGGGGCCACCCAAGGATCATTCCTGTGAAGTCTGGTGTGAATCTGTCCAGCGGTTTTCATGAAGAAGAATTTTTTAGAAAATGTTGACGGACGGACGACGGACATTGAGCGGTCACAAAAGCTCACCATGAGCCTTTTGCTCAGGTGAGCTAACAATCAGTAAACTGATTTTAGTCCACATACCTTGGATAAAACAAGAGGACCATGATGGTCCTGAATCGCTCACCTCTTCCCACATGACCCAGTGTTGAGTATGACGTCGTTTTATCTATTATTTGACATAGTGACCTAGTTTTTGAGCTCATGTGACCCAGTTTTGAACTTGACCTAGATATTATCAAGATAAAAATTCTGACCAATTTTCATGAAGATCCATTGAAAAATATGGTCTCTAGAGAGGTCACAAGGTTTTTCTATTATTTGACCTATTGACCTAGTTTTCGAAGGTACGTGACCCTGTTTTGAACTTTACCTAGATATCATCAAGGTGAACACTCTCACTTCTCATGAAAAATATGGCCTCTAGAGAGGTCACAAGGTTTTTCTATTTTTATACCTAGTTTTTGACCGCATGTGACCCAGTTTCGAAACTGACCTAGATATCATCAAGATGAACATTAAGATCAATTTTCATGAAGATCCATTGAAAAATATGGCCTCTAGAGAGGTCAAAAGATTTTTCTAATTTTAGACCTACTGTCCTAGTTTTTGACCGCAGTTGACCCAGTTTCAAACTTGACCTAGATATCATCAAGATGAACATTCAGACCAACTTTCATACAGATCCCATGAAAAGTATGGCCTCTAGAGAGGTCACAAGGTTTTTTAATTATTTGACCTACTGACCTAGTTTTTTTAGGGCACGTGACCCAGTTTCGAACTTGACCTAGATACTATCAAGGTGAACACTCTGACCAATTTTCATGAAGATCCATTCAAGGGTATGGCCTCTAGAGAGGTCACAAGGTTTTTCTATTTCAAGACCTACTGACCTAGTTTTTGATTGCAGTTGACCCAGTTTCAAACCTGACCTATATAACATCAAGATAAAAATTCAGACCACTTTTCATACAGATCCCATGAAAAATATGGACTCTACAGAGGTCACAACGTTTTCTCATTATTTGACCTACTGACCTTCTTTCTGAAGGCACGTGACCCATTTTCGAACTTGACCTAGATATCATCAAGGTGAACATTCTGACCAATTTTTATGGAGATCCATTCACAAGTATGGGCTCTAGAGAGGTCACAAGGTTTTTCTGTTTTTAGACCTACTGACCTAGTTTTTGACCGCACATGACCCACTTTCGAACTTGACCTAGATATCATCAAGATGAACATTCAGACCAACTTTCCTACAGATCCCATGAAAAATATGGCCTTTAGAGAGGTCACAAGGTTTTTTTATTATTTGACCTACTGACCTAGTTTTTGAAGGCACGTGACCCACTTTCGAACTTGACCTAGATATCATCAAGATGAACATTCAGACCAACTTTCATACAGATCCCATGAAAAATATGGCCTCTAGAGAGGTCACAAGGTTTTTCTATCATTTGACCTACTGACCTAGTTTTTGAGGGCACGTGACCCAGTTTCGAATTTGACCTAGATATCATCAAGGTGAACATTCAGACCAACTTTCATGAAGATCCCATGAAAAATATGGCCTTTAGAGAGGTCACAAGGTTTTTCTATTATTTGACCTACTGACCTAGTTTTTGACGGCACGTGACCCAGTTTCGAATTTGACCTAGATATCATCAAGGTGAACATTCTGACCAATTTTCATGAAGATCTTGTGTATCATATATGGCCTCTAGAGAGGTCACAAGGTTTTTCTATTTTTAGACCTACTGACCTAGTTTTTAACGGCACGTGACCCAGTTTCAAACTTGACCTAGATATCATCAAGGTGAGCATTCTGACCAATTTTCATGAAGATCTCGTAAAATATATGGCCTCTAGAGAGGTCACAAAGTTTTTCTATTTTTAGACCTACTGACCTAGTTTTTGATGGCACATGACCTAGTTTCGAACTTGTCCTAGATATCATCAAGGTGAACATTCTGACCAACTTTCATAAAGATCCCATGAAAAATGTGACCTCTAGAGTGGTCACAAGCAAAAGTTTACGGACTGACGGACGGACGGACGACGGACGCTGCGCGATCACAAAAGCTCACCTTGTCACTTTGTGACAGGTGAGCTAAAAACTGACATAAAAACCTATCAGAGTTGAAGAACATAAGGATTGATACTGTTTACAGTAGTTTATAACCAACAAATGATTATAACCTAAATATTTCTTATTAAAATAAATAAATATGATTTGCAAATCCTTCTTTCACATTTTGTGTCAATAAAGTATACAATAACTCAAGACAAAGTTTACATTATTTTGTAACAGCTCTATTGTAGGGGCACAATATGTCTTGCCAACTAAAATAAAATTAATTTCATATCTTATCTTATCTTATCTTATCTAATGAACATAATGAGTGGATAGACTTCTTTAAGAATTCACCAGTATTAGCTATATATAACTTAACTGCTTTAAATTCTTGGATGACATAATTTGAGCAAGACCATCTTAAACATTATCAAATCTACTAGATTTATATCCATGTAAACAAAACACCTCAACACTTCTAAGGACATAAAAACAAATATATTTTATAAACACTTTCTTGACTTTAAAAACACAATTTGTAAAACTAATCTTAAATTCAAAACTTAACAAAATAAATATTTAAAATTGTGCGGTGAAATTTATCACTTAACTAATATTAAAACATTTTCTTTTTCTAAAAGATATAATAGATTCATTTATAGTAACAGATACAGAGGATATCTGTAACAGACAAGGAGGATATTTGCAACAGACATCGAGGACATTTGTAACAGACATCGCGGATATTTGTAACAGACAAGGAGGATATTTGTAACAGACATCGAGGATATTTGTAACAGACATCGAGGATATTTGTTACAGACATAGAGGATACTTGTAACAGACATCGAGGATGTTTGTAACAGACATCAAGGATATAAGTAACAGACATAGAGGATAATTGTGTAAAATATCTTTCACCAACTAAAGGTAGTTCTGCACATTTGGATCAAAATTTTTTCTACAATGTAGAATTTGATAAAAGCCTGATTTTTCAAAACTTCAGAATATATACACAGCGTCACTGAAAAGTTACCACCCTAATGGCCCTTATATTTTAAAAATCGCATTGGACTGTGTTAAAAGCATAACTCTACTACATTTTTGACGCAACTGAGACGTCACTGGTGTAAAGATTTGTCAATTTCGATGAACTCCATTTGAGGCACGGGCTGCACGTGCAAAATGACTTTTTTCGAGCAATGTCGACATGTACGAAAATTCTATCACAAATCATTCATCGCACTTGAAAGTTAGTCAACAGACTAAAAGGAATACGTTAAGAAACCAGAATATCTTTGCTAAGAATTCCACGTTTAAAGCACGATCAACGCCATTAGGCCATTGGCACAGTTGACGCCGAACTTTTATGTTGTGAAATTGCACGTTGTATGTGCTGTTCTCACCTGACAGTCATGAAATGTGTTAGGAGACATGATCAGACAGGGTCTATGAGTAATAAACCATGCACAAACCATGAACTAGATGCCCATGGCAACATGTCGAATCTGTCAGCTGTCAAAAGAACTGGGAGTTGCAGACGACACTCTGTCTCATTGAGGCAAACATTTATGGCAAATAAAAAAAAAAGATTGCAAAAAGTTACAATATAAGTTATTTGTAGTAACAACAAAGGGAAGTAAATCTAAAAAAATTCCAAGTCCACACAAAAATCCTGTTGTACTACAGAAAGTGGTCTTGATTTTTCCCTATGACCAGTAATAAAATAAGTTACAATATAAGCTATTTATAGTAACAACAAAGGGAAGTAATTCTAGATTTTTGTGCAAGACACTCCGTCTTATGATGGTGAACAATTGTGCCAAGTTACATCAAAATCCCTCTATGCATGAAAAAGAAATGCTCCAGACAATGTCATTCTTGTATCTGACCTTTGACCTCTAAGTGTGATCTTGACCTTAGACCTAAGGACCTGGTTCTTGCGCAAGATACTCCGTCTCATGGTGGTGAACATTTGTGCCAAGTTATATCAAAATCCCTCTATGCATGAAGAAGAAATGCTCCGGACAAAGTTGTCATTCTTGTATCCTTTGACCTCTAAGTGTGACCTTGACCTTAGACTTAGGGACCTGATTCTTGCGCATGACACTCCGTCTCATGATGGCGAACAATTGTGCCAAGTTACATCGAAATCCCTCCATGCATGAAGAAGAAATGCTCCGGACAAAGTCATTATTGAATTTGACCTTTGACCTCTAAGTGTGACCTTGACCTTTGAGATAGGAACCTCGGGTTTGCGCACGGCACTCCGTCTCACTGAGGTTTACATTCATGCCAAATATAAACAAGATTGCTCCATGCATGTCAAAGTTATGGTTCGCACAAACAAATCCGGCCGGACGCAGGCACATACACCGAACAGACATTTGGACAACTATGTCTTCGCTTCCGCAAGCGGGCTCGACAAAAAGTGACGTCGATATTATATAAAAAAAATAGAGGTATATATTAAGTGGTAATCTTTCAATGACGCCCGGTATACTTAGAAAACTCAGCAAATAAAAAAGATAGGGTCGTGTGCTTGATTTTTTGCTAGACTGATCTGAAAAATTTGGACCTCATGTAATTTTTCATAATGGAAGTCTACGGGAAACTCACAACTTTCATAACATTTTCACAAATAGAAATTTCTCTACAATGTAGATTTTAATGAAACTTCTCACGGTAGTAAATAAACATATGGTCTATAATGTGGTGAAATAAAATGTATAGGTCCATGAGCTTATTTTTGAGATATCCGACCCTAATTAAAGTCAACCACATTAAAGTCAAGCTAATTTTCAAACATTATTTTGAATTATTTAATGTGTCAGATGTTTTAATGTCATATTTTAACTTTAGAAAGATTCTAAGTAACTGCCATTGTAATGAATTTACTCGCGAATTGCCATTTATTCATAAAATTATTTTCATTTCCGTACGCCTAATCTAGAGTTTATTCTACGTTTACCGGACAAATGACGTTACGCCATCACATTCCGGTTTATCAAACATACAGAACTACCTTAACACCAGATGCAATATTTTCACAGCACAGCAAAAGAGTGAAAATGTAGAAGATGGTGTTCTGGAGTGACAGATATTTCATTCTACATATAAAATAAACACTTTCTTTTCATTTAATGTTTTAACTTAATTCTACCATACAGAAATCAAACAATCATTTCATTACATTCTTCAAAAGCATCGAAATATTAGAGTGAAATATATGTGGTTTTTTCACAGTGATAAATATTAAATATATTTTTCACTGGTAAGAAACTATATATAAAATGGGTAAATTTTAAAGGGACTAACCCTCACATTTTAGGCGAAAAATAATTTCTCTCAAAAATCCATAAAAAGTGAGTACTCTGAAAGTGACTTGTGGTACAAACTTTTTGATAGATTTTTGCAAGATATTCTTAAAAATTACCAAAAATATTGTGCAGATTAGGTAGTAAACAACTGCAACGCTGAAATAATGCAGAAATTTTTACATTCTTTTTTGCAATTTTACAATTTTTAATTGCAGCTTTTATTTTCACCCACTTTATCTTTTTTCAGTGTCATATATACAATCTACATGTATGCCAATTTTGGTGGAAATGAACATGTGGAAAAATTTCACCCAACTTTGGGCAAGAAGCTTTAAAGGGTTATGAACAACATTGTGTATTTTGCATTTTAATGACAAGTTAAATGGTAAATCACCCCAATTTTTTTTTTTCACTGGGATATGAGCCTACCATGAAATCCATAAAAATATGTTACTCACAAATAATAACGATTTCACAGGATAATGTTATTTCACCTGGTAACCTTCATTAATACTCAGGTGTTCAACAGGGAAAAACATATAACCATTTGCACAATTACACTGAAACCCTCCTTATCAGAACCAATTAAAACTGAAAACACATCTAAACTGAACAAACAGTGTCTCCAAAATTTTTCTTTCTCATTTCTAGTAGAAAAAGTCCTTGAAAACCATAACCCGTCTAATCAGGAAACCAAAAAACTTTTTTGCACTAAGCTGTATATGTCAACCCAAAATTACCCTTGCAAACCAAACAATCTTATAGTCAATCTGACTCTTTTCATAGCAGCAATACATCACATGACTAGTAAATTACACTCCATTTGGTGACATGTCCAACAAGAGCTGTCATGCCCCCAAAGCATGCCTAAGAATGCTACAGTTGTCTGCGCCAACAAATAAAAATTTAAATAATGACCTTGACCTTGACCCTAGAGACCCGGATCATGCACATACATGTAGCTTATTCTCAGGCTAAAATAGTTATTTGCATAAAATGACTTCTTAATTCATACATAAACAACAAAAACAAAAATTATAAATGACTGCATGCAGAAAACCAATGTCAAATTGTGACCCTGACCTTGACCCAAGAGATCTGGGTCATTGACACGACACACCCTTGTGATTAGATAAGCATTTTGTGGAAACTTATTTCAAAAACTCTCCATGTGCCAAAAAGATATGGACCAGACACGAAAAAAAAATCACACATCATGTTTTGACCTTGACCTGAGAGACCCGGGTCATAAGTGCGGTGCACCTTCTCAATATGGTTAAGATTGTGTCAAATTTGTGTTTGCAAATCCCCCATGAATGTTGAAGTTATAGCTCGGACAAGAACTTGCATGGACGTACACACAGACGGACAGTGCAATTTTAATTATGCCCATCTTAAGGGGACATAAAAAATGTTAATGTCATTTTCATGAGGTAATTAAATAAAATCATGATTTTATATGTATCAGGTTTCCGAGTAACAATATGTTACTTTTGTTCTTAATAGTATATATGCCATCAATAAAATTCCTCTACACAGAAATCTCCTCCAAACAAAAATTAAACTCTGCTCGGACGCTATCCAGTTTAGTGGGTTCAGCTATACATGCATCTATTTTTGAGAATTACACATACCCATAACTGCTTTTATTCTATATCTATTTTATTTATCCAACTGTGAACATTTATTTGCAACATGTGACCATACAATATATTACTGTGCGTACAAAAAAAACCCTGTATTTTTTCCGTATTTGGACGGTTCAACAGTCCCATGTTAAACATTTAATAATAATAATAATAATTCATTAGCTCGAAATGTAAATCGGGTGAAGTAGGTGCTCTATGTACAGAGTTTGATTATACAGAAAAGGCAGAAAAAACAATATTCAGTGAATCATTTCTAATTAAAAAAAAAAATAAAATATAAGAATAAAAAGGTTATTTAACATTGTACCCAGCTGGAAAGCCATATTGGACTTGCCTAGCGGCTTGTCCAATTTGGTTTTCTCAGCTGGGTACTCGTCCAAATATATCTCCATAATGTACAGAACAATGTTAAATAATAATATTCACTGATATCTAAGATATGGTACATGTATGTCCTAACTATATGGTTTAAGTGTTAGTTAAATATGAAATACAAACATCTAAATATCTTAACAATGTAAATGAAAAAATACAAAAACTATTTTAAATACAACTTCTTAATATGATAAAAAAGACTGTAATGAATATCAATAATGAAAAATCTTAAATTTGTCTTCAATCTTGAAGCTGGCACAGTCAATCAGCTTCATCTAAAACACGGTGCCTATACCACGTGACTTTTATGGCTATGTGTGGGTATAAAAAACATAAACAGCCGTCGATTCAGGTAACATTTTTCATGATAACTTTCTTAATCCTGCACCAATTTTATTCAAATAAAGACGAGGGCCCGGTCATAAGAAAGATACAATCACGGCCCATCAGTTTGAGAAGAATAAATTCGTATTTTTGTCGAAAAGTGCAACCGCGCATTTTTCAGTCAGATAGTCGACGTGCTATGTGTGTGTGCATTCTGTTAAAATCGTTTATAAAACTCTTAAAAATGCGTTCAGCGACAGGGCAAATGGAACCGAGAATGTAATTTTACTTTGTTTGACAGTTGCAACATTATCGTGAAGAAATATAGCGTATTCCTCTCGTTTTTTAAATAAATAAAAAATTGCTATGTGTGGGTGCCGCTAAATTTATGCTATGTGTGGGAGTAAACTAAAACAAAAATCTGAGATATTGCAGATTTTTCTAAATGATACCGTTGCTTCTACTATTGCACGTGCCGGTAATGCAAAATAAATAACGTAACAGTCCTAAGAAAGATTAAGTATCATAATGACGGAAATATATCTCAGTCAATTCACTTAAATTGTCTATTTTAAATTTTCAGAAATGTCTTCATTCATGTGTGATACTTTTGGAAAGGAGTTCAAAACTAACTACAGCCTGTCACGGCATCAAAAATTACATACAAATGCAGGGGAATTTTACTGCTGTGGACAGTCTTTCTATGTAAGTATGTAATCTCTTACTGTTAGCTCGACTATCATACGAATGTATAATAAGTAGAGCTATCCTACTCATCACGGCGTCGGCGTCGACGTCGGCGTCACACCCTGGTTAAGTTTTTCGTACCAGTCCACATTTTGATAAAAGCTTTTGAGATAAAGCTTTTAAACTTTCAACACTTATTTACCATCACCATGTCTAATTTTAGGCAAGAGTACATAACTCTATCAAGCGTTTTAGCTGAGTTATATCCCCCTTTTCACTTAGAATATGCTTATTATATGGTTCAGTTTTTCGTACCACCCCAAATATTTTCAAAGTCCATTGACATATTGCTTTAATATTTTGCATACTTATTTACCAACATGACCCCAATCTATAAACAGGGGTAGGCAACTCTGTCAAGCATTTTAATTAATTGAGTAATGCCCCTTTTCGACTTAATTAATTTTTAGTTATTTTGTTTCATATGTCAAATATCTAAAATACCATCAAAGGTAATGAGTTGAAACTTGAAATACTTCTTTACTATCAATATCTCCATCTGGGAAAATAATCCTCATAACTCTGTTTTATTTTTGACAGGTTTATGCCTCTTTTTCAACTAAGAAATTTTGGTTAAAGTTTTATAAAGTCCAATATCCTGAAAACTATCAAAAGTATTGAGATGAAAGTTAAAATACTTCTTTACTGTCTACATCTCCTCCAGGGAAAGAAATCCCCATTACTCTGTTGCATTTTTAGTGAGAAAAAGTTTTGTTTTATGGACAAACATTGATAATAGTCAAGCGCGCTGTCTTACGGACAGCTCTTGTTTTAAGAATATTGTTATTGTGACAAGTTCGTACTGCTAAGTTCAGTCATCTTACACTGTATTCATGTCTTAGGATGAATGCGAGATTTAAATATGTATGAAGTACAACGTGAAAAAATCCAGGTGAAGTGTATGAAATTGCTTTTCAGAGCTAAAAGGGTGATGAAAATGTAAAGTCAGGTTTTAAAGATATTAATTGAATTTTATTGTTATAAGTTCTTGTATGGTTACATTTCTCGTACAATAACCAGTTATAGTTAGCATCACAACGTACATAAAGTTTACTGTTAGATCCATGAATGCACTTTTACTATACGGGAATGCTGTGGTCATTGCCGAGGAGAATGAGTAAGAAATGGCTCACTGATCGCGGACATGTAAAGAACCCGGATATTGATGTGGATGATCTATGGTAACTAATTATTTTTATATGTTTTCTTTATTTCAGGACCTCTACCATCTGAGAAGACACCGTACCAGTAGGCACGATGGACCCAAAAATCATTTATGTACAAATTGTGGAAAAGTTTTCGCTGATAAGTATCTTTTATCCGCCCATGTGAAATCCGAGAGGAAGGAAAATTTTGTAGCATGTGATATTTGCGAAGCGAAATGCAGAGACGAAATCGCTTTGAAGGAACACATGAATTCCCATACCACGGAGAAACGCAACATTTGCAGTGCGTGTGGGAAAAGCTACAAGCACCAGAGCAGTTTGTCCCGTCATAAGCGGATGCATAAAGACAAAAAGTGAGCTTGTCATCAAATTCGTATTTTGATAGGATGATATTACTAAGAATATATTAAGACGTTCAAAAAAGATGCAGTAAATCATTTGTCGTGAGTGTACGGCTTGTAATGATCCATTTGCTTATGTTCTGTTGGAGGAAAAAGTCAAAATGAACATTCCATTGAAATTCTAATTTTAATTACTGATATCTGTAAAATACCACAGGCAGCAGTATCAGTGCTTTGATTAAGAAAAATTAAGTAAATTAGATTTTTAACACGAAAAAAATCTCCAAGTCCTCACTATACTATTTTACTACCAAGTTGTTAGTATGATAGTATAGTACGGACTTTGAGATTTTTTTTTTCGTCTTAAAAATCTACCCGGTAATATACTTAACTGTTCTCAGTCAAAGCACTGATACTGCTGCCTATGAAAATACCGGATTTTATTAATAAATGTTTTAGAATTGAAAGACTTAAAGTAGGGAGAAAAACTGTTTTAAAGGTCCGTTGCTATTGATTTGTTTAAGCTAAATTTTCTTTTTTCTTTGTTTTAAACATACCGAAATCATTGCTGTTGCGGGGTTGGACATAATTTCTGTGATAATTACTTTACAATCAAAGTGCAATAATCTAAAATGTATGTATATTCTCAAATTGTCTGTGATTTTATCTGATTAAACAACTATTTTGTTACATGTTGTTGTTAATGTGTATACATGATGTGTATGTGTGCGTATGTGTGCGTGCGTGTGTGTGTGCGTGTAAATGTTAACACTTCTTTCGTTCGAGGGATTGAAGCCCTTTCGTTATGCTTGGAAAGTGGTTTGAACTACAACCCTGTAATAGTAGTAATTTGTGTTGTTTCAAACGTATAGCGCAAAGCTACAATAAATAGCATTTTAGCTGCAACTAACCACGAACTAGGTGAGCAGTAGAATTTACAATGGAGCAGCATCCAGTGCTACGATCTATGCTCTACACTATATCCCTTTAAAACTACCTCAGGGACAATGATTCAATTGCGTGTTTATGAAAACCGTTGTGTATGCATCAAGGTAAAAAAACAACACTTTAACACAACTGAAGGAGATTGGAAATAACGTTTTCATAAATTTTACTTCAAACATATATCAGAGTTTTAACGTTTAAAGATGTTTGATAACACGCGCTCGTAATCAATAACAACAATGAATCTAACGCGCTATTCTCTATAACACAGCGACTTTCTAAATAAAAATAAAAAAAGATCAGTTATGCTAGATGGATAGGCCTACTCATTTCTATGAATGTAACACGAGTAAGTTAAAACTCACTTAGTGCAAGTATCTCAAGCAACGGTATCATTTTTATGAGTTTACTCCCACACATAGCATAAATTTAGCGGCACCCACACATAGCAACTTTTTATTTATTTTAAAAACGAGAGGAATACGCTATATTTCTTCACGATCATTTTGCAACTGTCAAACAAGGTAAAATTACATTCTCGGTTCCATTTGCCCTGTCGCTGAACATATTTTTAAGAGTTTTATAAACGATTTTAACAGAATGCACACACACATAGCACGTCGACTATCTGACTGAAAAATGCGCGTTTGCACTTTTCGACAAAAATACGAATTTATTCTTCTCAAACTGATGGGCCGTGATTGTATCTTTCTTATGGCCGGGCCCTCGTCTTTATTTGAATAAAATTGGTGCAGGATTAAGAAAGTTATCATGAAAAATGTTACCTGAATCGACGGCTGTTTATGTTTTTTATACCCACACATAGCCATAAAAGTCACGTGGTATAGGCACCGTGTAAAAGATAAAATATATTTAACAAGATGTGTCGTGGGACAGCAACACTGGGCTATTTGCCTGGTGACCTAGTTTTTTACCTCACGTGACCTAGATAAAAACTAATCTGAGATTTCATGCAGACAAACATTCTGACAAAGTTTCATGCACTTAAAATGAAAAATGCAGCCGCTATTGAATACACAAGGTTTCTCTTTTATGTTAACAGATGACCTAGTTTTTGACCCCAGATGACCCTGATTTGAAACTGGGCCAAAGATCATCAATATAAACATTTTGACTAAATTTCATGACGATATGGTCAAAAACGTGGCCTCGAAAGTGTTATCAAGCTTTTCCTTTGATTTGACTGGATGAACTAGTTTTTGACCAAACATGACCCAGAATCAAACCTGACATTGAGGTCATCAAGAAAAGCGTTGTGATTAAATTTCATGAAGATATAGTGTAAAATGCAATCACTATTGCATAAAGGTTTTTCTTTGATTTGACCTTCCAACCTAGATTTTGACCACAGATTACCCATATTCAATCCTGACCTAGATTTCATTAAGGCACCCATTCTGACTAAATTTTATGAATATCCAGTGTAAAATGCAGCCCCTATTGCGTACAAAAGGTTTTTCTTTGATTGAACCAGGTGACCTAGTTTTTGACCCCAGATGACCCATATTCAAACTTGACCTAGATTTTATCCAGACAAACATTCTGATCAAATTTCATGAAGATCCGGTGTAAAATGCAGTCCCTGTTGCTTACACAAGGTGTTTCTTTGATTTGACCTCGTGACCTAGTTTTTGAAACAAAGATGACCAATATTCAAACTTGACCTATATTTCATCAAGGTAATCATTCTGACAAAAATTCATGAAGATAAATTGAAAAATACAGCCTCTATCGCATACACAAGGTTTTTCTTTGATTTGTCCTAGTGACCTAGTTTGTGAGCCCAGATAACCAATATTCAAATTTGACTTAGATTTCATCAAGGTAATCATTCTGACTAAATTTTATGAATATCCGGTGTAAAATGCTGCGCCTATTGCGTACAAAAGGTTTTTCTTGAATTTGACTGGGTGACCTAGTTTTTGATCTTAGATGACCCATATTAGAATATGACTTAGATTTCATCCAGACAAACACTCTGATCAGATTTCATGAAGATCCAGTGTAAAATGCAGTCCCTATTGCACACAAAAGGTTTTTCTTTGATACGACCTAGTGACCTTGTTTTTGATCCCAGATGACCCATATCCGAACTTAACCTAGATTTCATCAAGGCAATTATTCTGACCAAATTTCATGAAGATCAATTGAACAAGAGGGCCAAGATGGCCCTAGGTCGCTCACCTGAGAAACACACCATAATACACCATAACAGTGTAAACATGTTTGACCTAGAGATTTCATGGAAAAAATTGTTCTGACCAATTATCATTAAAATTGGAGCAAAAACAAGTATTTTCTTTGATTTGACCTAGTGACCTAGTTTTTGAACCCAGATTACCCATATTCGAATTTGACCTAGATTTCATCAAGGCTATCATTCTGACCAAATCTCATGAAGATCAATTGAAAAATACAGCCTCTATCGCATACACAAGGTTTTTCTTTGATTTGACCTAGTGACCTAGTTTTTGAACCCAGACGACCCATATTCGAATTGACCTAGATTTCATCAAGGCTATCATTCTGACAAAATTTCATGAAGATCAGTTGAAAAATACAGCCTCTATCACATACACGAGGTTTTTCATTGATTTAACCTAGCGACTTACTTTCTGACTACAGATGACCCATATTCAAATTCTACCTAGATTTCATCAAGGCAATAATTCTGACTTACTTTCAGGAGGTTTTTCTTTGATTTAACCTAGTGACCTACTTTTTGACCCCAGATGACCCTTTAATCAAACTCAACCTAGATTTTATGAAGGCAATCATCCTGACCAAGATTTCATAAAGATCAATTGAAAATTCAGCCTATATCGCATACACAAGGTTTTTCTTTGATTTAACCTAGTGACCTAATTTTTGACCCAAGATGACCCATATTCAAACTTGACCTAGATTTCATCAAGGCAATCATTCTGATTTAATTTCATGAAGATCAATTGAAAAATATAGCCTCTATCGCATACACAAAGTTTTTCTTTGATTTGACCTAGTTCTTGAACTCAGATGACCCACTTTCGAACTCGGCCTAGATTTCATCAAGGTAATCATTCTGACCAAAATTCATGAAGATTAATTGAAAAATACAGCCTCTATCGCATACACAAGGTTTTTCTTTGATTTGACCTAGTGACCTAGTTTTTGACCATAGATGACACATTTTCGAACTTAGCCTAGATTTCATCAAGGTAATCATTCTGACCAAATTTCATGAAGATCAGTTGAAAAATACAGCCTCTATCGCATACACAAGCTAAATGTTGACGGACAGACAGACAGACGACGGACATCGAGTGATCAGAAG
This sequence comes from Mercenaria mercenaria, assembly GCF_021730395.1. NCBI lineage: Eukaryota > Metazoa > Mollusca > Bivalvia > Venerida > Veneridae > Mercenaria > Mercenaria mercenaria. Next base: position 21,564,026 of record NC_069377.1, on the reverse strand, counting down.
GTGAGCTAAAAATACAGCCTCTATCGCATACACAAGGTTTTTATTTGATTTGACCTAGTGACCCTAGTTTTTGATCCCAGATAACCCATATTCAAACTTGACCTAGATTTCATCATGGCAATCATTCTGACCAAATTTCATGAAGATCAATAAAAAAATACAGCGTCTATCGCATACACAATCTAAATGTTGACAGACGACAGACAGACAGATGACAGACACCGAACATCGAGCGATCACACTGCTCAGGTGAGTTTAAAAGGGGCATAATTTTGTAAAATTGCAATACAGGGTTATGGAACCTGTACAAAGCATATCAGCTCATGACAATGGACAAGTGTATCAAGTTTCCCATTAGTAGGTACTGTGATATCAGCTTACATATAAAAACTTAACCAAAAACTGCTTAGTCAAACAAGAGGGTCATGATAGCCTATATCGCTCACCTGTTAATCTCGGCATTGGAATCATCAAGATAAACATTTTGACAAAGTTTCATCAAGATAGGGTCATAAATGTGGCCTCTACAGTGTTAACAAGCGTTTCCTTTAATTATTATACGAGTGGGTGACCTAGTTTCTGACCCCACATGACCCAGTTTCGAACTTGGCATAGGAATCATCAAGATAAACATTCAGACCAAGTTTCATGAAGATAGGGTAATAAGTGTTAACAAGCTTTTCCTTTGATTTGAGCGGGTGACCTAGTTTTTGACCCAGATTAAACATGGCATAGGAATCATCAAGATAAACATTCAGACCAGGTTTCATGAAGATAGGGTCATAAATGTGGCCTCTAGGGTGTAAACAAGCTTTTCCTTTGATTTGGCTTGGTGACCTAGGTTTTGACCCCACATGACCAAGTTTCAAACTTGGCCTAAAGATCATCAAGATAAACATTCTGTGCAAGTTTGTGTCAAATCAAAGCATAAATGAAACCTCTGTAAGGCTGAAAGTGCCAAAATAGAAAATTTTGCCCCTGAAAAGGGCAGTAACTCTAGAAACCATGAAGGAATCTAGCCGGTTTTCGAAAGGAACACAGATCTTATTGCGACTTAAGTTGTGTGTAAGTGTGGTTAAAATCGAATGTAAAATGTCACTTCTATCATGTTCACAAGATAAAAATTAACAAATTTCGGCTCTTTCAGGGGTCAGTCAGGGGCTGTAACTCTGGAACCTATGATTGGATCTGATGGATTCATCATGGAATCCAAGATCAATAGTTGTTAGATATTTTGCAAGTTTGTTTAAAATCAAATCAAAAATGAAGTCTCTATATGGCTGCAAAAGCCAAAATAACAAACTCTGAAACGGGGATCTGGCCACTTTTGAAAGGAACCGAGATATTATGCCCATACAAGTTGTGTGCAAGTTTGATTAAAATCTATTGTAAAATGTGGTCTCTATCGTTTTCACAATCCACAATAGCAAATTTTGAACTCTGGAACCCATGATGGGATCTGGCCAGTTTTCGAAAGGAACCGAGATATTATGCCTGTCGTAAACCCCAGTCCCCAGGGTAAATTGTTCACCAAGGACATTAATCGCTCGGGAACTGGGGTAAAAATATTCAGGATGGACCTAAAATGTGGTTTTTGGCAATGTTCTTATTGCTCGGGTTGTTTTGTAAATTCTTCAGGATGGCCACCACTGGCTTAATTAATTTAAGGAAAAGCCAGATTCCTTACAAAGCCACTTTCTGGGCTATTTCAAAGTTATTACTAGAGATGCTTTTGAGAAAAGCGCATGTCTCCCACAACTGCCCCTATGAAAAATGTTTCTCTAGATGTTTTAGACGAGTGGATCCAATTAGATGGTCTGGATGAGTGGATCCAATCAGTAATTCAAGGGCCATAAATCAAAAGTGCCTGGACGGATTTGGCTAGTTATCGAACTTGGGCAAGGTCTTATGGCCAAACACATTTTGTTCAAGTTTGGTGAAGATCGGATGAGAAATGTTCGACTTAGAGAGCGGACAAGAGTAAACAGACGGATTTTTTCGGTAATTCAAGGGCCGTAACTCTAAAATGCCTGGACCGATTTGGCTAGTTATCGAACTTGGCCGAGGTCTCATGGTCAAACACATTTTGTTCAAGTTTGGTGAAGATCGGATGAGAAATGTTTGATTAAGAGAGCGGACAAGAGTAAAAAGGCCGATTTTTCGATAATTCAAGGGCCGTAACTCCAAAATGCCTGGACCGATTTGGCTAGTTATCGAACTTGGCCGAGGTCTCATGGTCAAACACATTTTGTTCAAGTTTGGTGAAGATCGGATGAGAATTGTTTGATTAAGAGAGCTGACAAGAGTAAAAAGGCCGATTTTTCGATAATTCAAGGGCCGTAACTCCAAAATGCCTGGACTGATTTGGCTAGTTATCGAACTTGGCCGAGGTCTCATGGTCAAACACATTTTGTTTAAGTTTGGTGAAGATCGGATGAGAATTGTTTGATTAAGAGTGCGGACATGAGTAAAAAGGCCAATTTTTCGATAATTCAAGAGCCGTAACTCCAAAATGCCTAGACCGATTTGGCTAGTTATCGAACTTGGCCAAGGTCTCATGGTCAAACACATTTTGTTCAAGTTTGGTGAAGATTGGATGAGACATGTTCGAATTAGAGTGCGGACAAGAGTAAAAAGACCGATTTTTGGTAATTCAATGGCCGTAACTCCAAGACGCCTGGACCGATCTGACTAGTTATCGAACTTGGCCGAGGTCTTATGGTCAAACACATTTTGTGCAAGTTTGGTGAAAATCGGATGAGAAATGTTCGACTTAGTGCGGACAAGCTTTGTGACAGACACACAGACAGACTGGAGTAAATCAATATGTCTCCCACACCACTGTGTGGTGGGAGACATAATAATGCCAAGTGCTGTAATAATAAGTTTAATTATTATAACACCACTTAGATTATAAATTGGAGAAAATCAACACATGACTGAAAAAATAAAGATGCTTTTGAGAAAAGCACACATCTCCCACAACTGCCCCTATGTAAAATGTGTGGTTTCTTTAGATGGTTTAGACGAGTGGATCCAATTATATGGTCTGGATGAGTGGATCCAATCAGTAATTCAAGGGCCATAAATCAAAAGTGCTTGGGTGGATTTGGCTAGTTTTCGAACCTGGCTAAGGTCTTATGGCCAAACGCATTTTGTTCAAGTTTAGTGAAGATCGGATGAGAAATGTTGGATTTAGAGAGCGGACAAGAGTAAAAAGGCAGATTTTTCGGTAATTCAAGGGCCGTAACTCCAAAATGCCTTGACCGATTTGGCTAGTTATCAAACCTGGCCGAGGTCTCATGGTCAAACACATTTTGTTCAAGTTTGGTGAAGATCGGATGAGAAATGTTTGACTTAGAGAGCAGACAAGAGTAAAACTGCCAATTTTTCGTTAATTCAAGGGCCGTAACTCCAAAATGCCTGGACCGATTTGGCTAGTTATCGAACTTGGCCGAGGTCTCATGGTCAAACACATTTTGTTCAAGTTTGGTGAAGATCGGATGAGAAATGTTCGACTTAGAGTGCGGACACGAGTAAAACTGCAAATTTTCCGATAATTCAAGGGCCGTAACTCCAAAATGCCTTGACCGATTTGGCCAGTTATCGAACTTGGCCGAGGTCTCATGGTCAAACACATTTTGTTCAAGTTTGGTGAAGATCGGATGAGAAATGTTTGAATTAGAGTGCGGACAAGAGTAAAAAGGCCGATTTTTGGTAATTCAAGGGCCATAACTCCAAGACGCCTAGACCGATTTGGCTAGTTACCGAACTTGGCCGAGGTCTTATGGTCAAACACATTTTGTTCAAGTCTGGTGAAAATTGGATGAGAAATGTTCGACTTAGAGTGCGGACAAGCTTTGTGACAGACACAGACACAGACACACAGAGACTGGAGTAAATCAATATGTCTCCCACACCACTGTGTGGTGGGAGACATAATTGAATGAAAACACAAGAGTTAAAGTCCAGTTTTAAAAATCTATTAAATCAAAAGTCCTCTCATAACCATACATTCACAACTACAAAGATATAAATTGTGTCAACTATAAAACTTCTACAATTAATATATACACCAATTAAAATATATGTCAATATTATCAGAAAATTCCACAATTATTCCAAATAAAATGCACGTAAATTTCAGTAATTTTCTTAAGCAAATTAATTAAACTCAAAATTTCTAAATTTTTCCCCAATAAAAATAAAGTCCAAAGTTCCTAAAATTCGCTCCAAATTTCCAACCTAAGAAGAAGTGTTTAATCGAGAAGTACAAACTAGAAGAGAAAAGAAATATCTGATAAGCCCATATTTACAGAGAAGCACAAAAAAATGCTGCAATCTGATTGGTCAATGACATTTTCCCAAATATATGTAAAACTTTTCTCACCAAATGCAAGAAATAAAATAAGTGTCATCAAAAACCAATTACATAAACACAAACTAGAAGAAAAACTACACCATATCAGTTTATTTCAAATTACAAATAATGATTTAAAAGTACTTAAATCAAGTGTCAAAGAACTGACAAACAAATTCTCCCAAAAATATCCAATATGGCTGCCAAAATCAGTCTTCATATCTAAGGGCCATTTTTTAAGGATTATAACAGAACAAGGCTTCTAAAAAATCTTACCAAAAATCTTACTCAGTGGTTGCTGAGATATACTCCGGACAAGAATTGTACTATACTATACTACTGTTGAATAAGCAAAGGGCAACAACCAGGGAAAAATCATCCGACCACAACACGAAGATAATATGCTCATCTCCTCTTAATAGTGCAGCTTCCTATGAAGTTTCATTAAATTCCAACAAGTGGTTGCTGGGAAATACTTCGGACAAGAATTGTACTATAGTATACAATTGTTGAATGATCAAAGGGCAATAACTGGGTGAAAAATCACCCTACCAGAAAATAAAGATAATATGTGCATCTCCTCTTGATAGTAAAGCTTTCTATGAAATATGGCTAAATTCCAACCTGTGGTTCCTGAGAAATACCCCGGATAAGAATTGTACTATAGTATACTACTGTTGAATAAGCAAAGGGCAATAACTCTGTGAAAAATCATCCGAACGAAGCATGAAGATAATATGCACATCTCTTAATAGTGAAGCTTCCTATGAAGTTTCGCTAAATTCCAACCAGAGGCTGCTGAGAAATATCCCGGACAACAACTGTACTATAGTATACTATTGCTGCATAATCAAAGGGCCATTACTGGGTGAAAAATCATCCAACCTGAACACGAAGATAATATGCACAATTCCTTTTGATAGTAAAGCTTCCTATGAATCCCAACCAGTGGTTGCTGAGAAATACTTCGGACAAGAATTTGTACTATAGTATACTACTGCTGAATAATCAAAGGGCAATAACTCTGTGAAAAATCATCCAACCGAAACACAAAGACGACATGCATATCTCTTCTTGATTGTGAAGCTTCCTATGAAGTTTCGCTAAATTCCGACCAGTGGTTGCTGAGAAATATCTCGGACAAAAATTGCAGGACGGACGGACAAACCGAAGACTATATGCTTCCCCTTTAGGGAGCAAAATAAAGCAATATTGAACAATCTTGGTAGAGGACCATAAGGCAATGCTACATACCAAATATCAAAGGCCTAGGTCTTGTGGTTTCAGACAAGAAGATTTTTAAAGTTTTTTCCGATATAAGTCTATGTAAAATTTGGGACCTACTGGGTGGGGTCTCTTTTCAACTCAGGGGCATAACTTGAATAATCTTGGTAGAGGACCACTAGGGAACGCAACATACCAAATATCAAAAGCCTAGGTCTTGCAGTTTCAGACAAGAAGATTTTTAAAGTTTTTTTCCTATATGTCTATGTAAAATTTTGGACCACTGTGGCGGGGCCTCTTTTCACCCCAGGGGCATAATTTGAATCTTGGTAGAGGACCATTAGATGATGTTACATGCCAAATATTGAGGCTCTATGCCTTGTAGTTTTGGACAAGAAGATTTTTTAAGTTTTTCCTTTTGGTTGCCATGGCAACCAGAGTTCTGTGTGGAATTCAATTCCTTGAACAATTTTGAAAGAGGGCCATCCAAGGATCATTCCTGTGAAATCAAAATTGAACTGTTGGTTTAGGAGATGTTGTTTTAAGGAAAGTGTGAACGGCCGGACACTGGACGGTGAGCGGTCACAATAGCCCTTGGCTCAGGTGAACTAGAAACTTAACCAAATCAGGAAGCCGACGCATGAGTGAATCCAATAGCACACCTATTCTTTGAGTAGTCGAGCTAAAAAGGAATGTCTCTTTCACTGCACTAGTGTGTCATCAGGGTACATCTGGGACCAAGGTTATGAAACTAAATTTCTAAACCAGTCAAAAAACTCCAGCACCTGATTGGCTTTTTGATCACATACCGGTAATGGATACTGATCAACGGCAACAGCGCATTTTTGGACTGGTCTCAGTTTCATAACCTTGGAGCCAGTACTACTTGACATCTTCCTAAAATCAACAAGGACAACAAGTTCCCTACAATCAAATAAAGAAATTTCGGCGTCTTGACTGGAATCTAAAGCTAAGCTTACTGGACATCTCACAAAAATGCTACAGTACATAAATATGTATTACGCAAATATTATAAACCACTAATAGCAGAATTCAAAAACAAGGAAATAAAAATTTCACTCTAGTCCATGCAATTCTAGGTTAAAATCAATGAAAAACTAGAGATGCTTTTGAGAAAAGCGCATGTCTCCCAGAACTGCCTAATCATCTAAATAGCAAGTCAGTCTTTATATACTGTTTACTTACAGCATGTGCACGCGCTTTTTTGCCCAAAAAGGACCCCTATACTACTTTTAAAAGTAGTATAGGGGTCCTTTTGGTGTATTGTCCCGGTTTGAGGGCAAAAATGCGCAAGAAAATCTGAGTGTTTTTTTGGTAATTCAAGGGCCATAATTCTGAAGTGCCTGGGCTGATTTGGCTAGTTATCAAACTTGGCCGAGCACTTATTGGCAGACACATTTTGTTCAAGTTTGGTGAAGATCGGACAAGAAATGTTCGACTTAGAGTGCAGACAAGCTTTGTGACAGACACACAGACAGACAGACACACACACACAGACTGGAGTAAATCAATATGTCTGGTGGGAGACATAATAATAAAATGTCTATTAACAAATGAAGGACTTCGGACACTTTCTATATGAATTTGCCTACTCCAAGAGTGAAAAATAAACTACTAAGAAATAAGTGTTTAATTACATATGCCATCAAAATACATATTTGAGGTTATTTCTTAAAGTCAAATTTTCAATATTTGTTTCATAGAACAGTGACTTTTGTTCTAAATAGAATTACGTACCCTGTTATATAGATATAAAAAGTGTTTTGCTTTATACAACATTGTTCCCACCCGTGCATCAAAACCATATTTGGCCAGCATATGTAGATATTAATTATACACATTTTCTGTGACTATTGTGTTGATGCAAGGGGTGGAACAGTACTTTTAAACAAAAAATATATAACTACAGGGTGTTCCCAAATGTAAAGTAACCAATACTTTTTATATTCATTTTTAATATATTGATAGTCACATATTTTTACACCTGTTTGTAACTCAAATACTATACAAATGTTTGAAAGGGTACCCATAGGCAGGTTATACAGGTAAAGTAGTGAAAGAAGCAAATACTGTGAATTCATTATTATTCGTTGGGTTAAATTTTCATTGGCTTATCCTGGTTGTTTGTTACAGCAGATTGACAAATATGTGCTTTAACATACTTGCAACACGCCAGGTAATCTTCTGCATGCCCCCCATCACCCCTCGCGACGCGCACGCCACTAGCGATGAGGATGTAATTTGTTCTCCATTATGTTTTTATTATTTTTTGTATTTCTTATATACTTTTCATTCCTTTATTTTTTCGTCTTCTTCTGTGGGTATATATTGATTTCTTAGACACATGTCACACGCATTTATTACTTCATGTTCTTCCTTCTGTGAAAACTGAATTGAAGACTGTTCTTTGCAGCGGACTAGGCCTAAACACCACAAAAAAGAGGCAATATGTGCACAGCAGTTAATGTGATCCCGACTATAGTCTATCCAACAGAAATAATGCTTGGCATTGATATGCCTGTGATGCATAGGTCAAGAACGGTAGCTTCATGGCAGGTCATATCAGTGACGGTTTCACATTCAGTGTGATGCCACGAAAGTGATGTGTCAAGTTGCTTTCCATGCAGATGGCATATATAAATACGGCTAGACGCGAAAACGAACTAAAAGATCCAGCCGAGTTTCAGATGGATTTTTTATGCAGTGACCTGGATACATTTTTATTACATTTTTAAGCCAAATGAGCCATGCTATTAGAAAATCAACATAGTGGCTTTGTGACCAGCATGGTTCCAGACTAGCCTACGCATCTGTGCAGTCTGGTCAGGATCCATGCTGTTCGCTTTCAAAGCCTATCGGAATTAGACCAACCGCTAGCGAACAGCATTGATCCTGACTAGTCTGCGCAGATGCGCAGGCTGGTCTGGATCCATTCTGGTCGCAATTGCACTATGTTGGTTTTCTCATGGCACGGCTCATTTGGCTTAAACAATTTTTTTTTTAATGCCATTCTACTAGTTTATACTAATCTATTTTAGTCCATTGTGAAACAAGTTCTATAACATATACTAATTACTCCTGACCTCTCATTCCTAATGGTGTCAATTGAAACTAGGGTGCTGAGTGCCAAACAAGAGAGCTACTGGTACCACTTTCTTCATATTGTGTAGCCAGAAAGCAAACCCCTACCTCACACACTGGATGTGGGGTTTCTACCACAAAGCTATTTCAATTAAGCTCTCTGTGATTCTCCTCAATATTAAAAACACTCCAAAACATCTAACATAGAGACAGTGAACACCTGATTCTAAATTTAAATTCTAAATGTACATGTACCAAGTTTCATCAGAGAATGCCACTGTTTGTGGCTCTCAAAAAAAGTTTTGTTGAACACATCTTGGGAACATGGTCTGTAACATTTGAACACAAGAGTTGATCATTTACAAACACTGTGGATTTACGTTATACTTATACCATATTGCTGTACAAAAGGAAGTCCGATATTTCAGTACAAATTTCTTAAATTTCACTGCAAAAACTTTAATTTACTGTCCTTGAATTTCTAGGGCATGAAATTTTATGGTACGTGCCAAAATCATTTTGTAGGAACATGAATTGTTTTGTTTTCACTTTTGAAGATAAAATGATTCGGATTTAATTTTGTGGATTGTCTCAACCACAATATCCACAAAAATTAGTCCCCCTCATTTAGTATTAATGATTTCTCAGTATATGGGTACTGTTTAACATATAGCCTGCTGGTGGCAAGAAATTCTGCCTTTGCAACAAGTGCAGACTGCAGACCCAGATGACCCTGCACATCCGTGCAGTCTGATCATGGTCTGCACTGTTTGCTCTTCAGTCAGTAAATTTTCAGTGAACACCCCTTTGAATAATAAATGATACCAAACTGAATGACAGACCAGTTCATTTTAGAATTTTTGCAGGGTAAAAGTTAATGAATTCAACTCAATATTGCTAGAATTATTTTTCTAATGTCTGTTACTATAATTTAATGGTCCATGATTATAATATAAACTTATAACAATTCCACCAAATTGGTGCATACTACTAGTAATTTAATTTAAAGAATCATATTCCCGGATCCATTTATTATTTGCCCTTCGACCATCTTTAGTATAATCTGTGTCTGCTTCCTCCATCCACTTCTTCAACTTGTTATACATCTAAAACATGAAATTATAAAATAATTCAAAAATAGATTAAAGTTCCGTTTTTTGGTACAACTTTTCTGTTTTATTTTGCAAAAAGAAATTTATAAAGCCATATGTAGACTGACACCAGATATGAGATATATTTTTTCATTGAAAGTAAAAATTTTGGATTGATACAAACATGAAACCTATGAAAATTAGCTCACCATGAATACTGATTTTATAGTATTCCAATTTATATTTTCTTCATCAATCTTAGAGCCATTGCCAAGGTTAATTTAGCAAATTAGATTTATATCATATTATTATTATTATACCAGATTTATATAGCGCCCTTTTCATGATAAACACGTTCAAAGGCGCTTTACATATAGCAAACACAGCCACACTGAGGGCTCGAAATTCATCCTCTACTAGTACAGACACAGAGCGATCTGACCAGAGGTACAGAGTGAGATAAAGCCCCCAGAACAGATAGAGACAAATCTTTTTTAGATACAGGCCTGTCTGGCTAACTTAGCCAAGCTCTTTGCGAATAGACAGTCTCAGGTTCTTTAACGTGCCCGCGGTATAGCACCGATACACGTGAAGCCGTCTTTCCTGGGAAGAACCAGTACAGGCCTCTTAGTTACAGGAGTCCATTAATTATTTAGTGCTGAAAGTCTTAAGCTTTTACCAATGGAATCTGATAGAGTCACCTTGCATCTTACTTTAAATTTTTCTACATGTGCACCAAAATAATGAAGCATTACAATATTATGAATTTGGTCAGATCATGACATAGTGCTTTAAGAAGCTATCTGTTTTGCTATAATCATTTTTGAGCTGATGTTTAAAATGTACAAGTTTTGTAATGCACCATGTATTTACAGTGCAGTTATAGTACCTCAATTAACAAAGATTTATCTGTGGCCACTTTGGCAATTTTCTCCTCATCCTCACCAAGCTCCTCCAGCTGAAAATAAACCAAGCTGTCAATCAGTTGTTCAGCAGAGACAACGGCAATACCTACGTTTGTTTAAATGGAAATAAAGAAAATATCATAATGACACTGTAATTTATCAACAAGAGGGCAAAAAGAGCCTATTAAGTGGCTCACCTTAGGATGACTTTGACCTTGCTTTTGACCAAGTTTGGTGAACATCTATTAAGCAGATACAAGTACTATAAAGCCTTTTCTATATTTTGCTTTGATGGCAATAAAATGTGTTAAGATGTGTAACCATTAAAGCAAACTTGAGAGAAGTCAACCAAGAGCATTATACAGATCAAGTTTATGCAGAAACATTTAAATAAAATTGAGAAAGGTCCTTTCCAGGATACTAAGGAAAGATCTTTCAAGCTATTCATGTGAAGAAGTTATTTAAAAACTTATTCTATTTCTAGCTCTGGAAGCCCCTAATAAACCATCTTAACAGAATAAAGGCAGGCCTATGAAAGGATGCTATGGAACAAGTTTGGGGAATATTATTATCGTTAGCAGAAACTGTTCATAGGCCTTTCATTTTTCAGCTCTGGTGGTCAAGCAGGACAATTTCAACAAACTTTAGAAGTTCATGCAAGAATGTAATAGGCCAAGACAAGCCAAGACAATCCATCAAACAATTCATGAGAAGAAGCCATTTGAAAGTTTTTTTTCCCATTTTTAGCCCTAAAGGGATCATGCAGAACATAAAATTAGAACAAAATTGTAAGAGGTTCATACAAGGATGCTGCAGACCAAGTTTGGTGAAGAACCATCATGTGGTTCATGAGCAGATTCTGAAGTTGTTTAAAGGTTTTTTTTTCCTATTTTTAACTCTAGTGGCCCCTAAACCTGGTCAAACAAACATCTGAACAAACTTGAGAGAGGGTTATACAAGGATGCTACAGATTAAGTCTGGTGAAGTTCCATAAAGTGGTCCATGAGAAAACTTGTTAAAAAGGATGTTTATATAATGTTTTAAGCTCCTGCGGGGGGCCAAGCATAACCACTTGAACAAAACTGAAGGAGGACCATACAAAAATGTTAAAGACCAAATCTGGTGAAGATATGCCATGTGGTTAATGAGTACAAGTCATTTAAAAGTTTTTCTTTTAAAATTTTTATGCTTTCGTAGGCCATGAAAAAAACCTTAAACCATTTGAACAAATCTGAGAGAGGTCCATGCCAGAATGCTACAAACCATGTTTGGTGTCATTCTGACCAGTTGTTTCAGACAAGATGTTTAGCAAAAATGTTGATGCATGATGTCAGATCATCCACCTATACTATACAGTCTTTCAGAGTTCCCAAGGCTGCATGCTGGCAAACATAACCCAAAGTGTATACAATGTTGTTCATAACAAACTACTAAGTTTACCACATATACTACTTTATAAATATGTGTAAATTCATATACTACCATATACAAAACAGTGCTTAATTTAAAAAAATCATTAGATTTAATTCATTTCTCCTATTACTTGTAAAATACGGTAATCTAAAAATGGTATTCAGGTGTGCCGGTCAATCAGTCTGTCACAAGCCTGTGATGTAAATTGTCTTGAAAAATCATCGACATTTGAATCTTGCAATGTTTGAGCCTTGCTGTCTGCTTGTATTGTGACGAATACTTCCCCAATAATAATAACCACGGCGGCTCCTCATGTTTATATACAGTATCATACATTTAAGACGATGATATATGTAACATATAATTGTTTATACGTATGTGTGTGTATACAAAGAAGGTATCATCGACAAACAAACGGAGCGAACCCAGGGCCTTTCGATCTTTTGTCGGACTCGCTACCACCGCGCCACCTCATATTTATATATATATATATACAGTATCATACATTTAAGACGATGATATATGTAACATATAATTGTTTCATACATATGTGTGTGTATACAAAGAAGGTATCATCGACAAACAAACGGATCCTGCTTCTCAGTGAATAAGACAGTACACGTACCTAAATATTAGCCAACTATACATGGATTAATTTGTGAAACTTGTAATACACGGGATATAACGAGAACTGAATTCTGTATAAGGGACTAGCCCACACATTTAAGCAAAAAATATTTTGCCAAAAAAAAGTATTTTGCCACATTATTTATATCAGAACATGATATTTTGCATTTAAACGGCTTTAAAAAAGATAAGAGAAGAAAATTATCTTTACAGCATGCGTAGACATAGACTGAGGTGGATGGAGGAGGGAGAGAGAGGGGGTCGAATTGAGGAGAGAGCGATAGAAAGAGGGGTAGATGGAAGAAGAGAGGGGGATAGGGAGAGGAAGGGAGATATGGAGAGGGTAAATTTACAACATATTAGTAATATATCTTATCTACAACATATCTACGATCTACACTGACAGACAGACCTAAATGAGCGCTGGAAAGGTTCAATCCTTAGACACTATATGGTCATAATACGAAAGGGCTACCTTTTACTTGCTGCGCCGGCTTCAAAAACGTTAACTAGTCTAATTACGACTTCTATTTCATAAGTTTTGAAGTTCAATATGAACATTTGAAAATGCTCTTACATGTTTTTTTTCTCCGGAGATTGCCGATAAAAAACGATTGAAATGTTTCCAATTAAAATACCGCAGCTAATTCAAAATGACCAAACTTATTATCTGCAATTTCCATAAAGATGATTGATCACAGATAATATTTTACTATTTCAGTTAAATTAAAAAAAAAAATGACTTTTTTAAAATGCAGAGTATTACGATTTTTTTTGTACCATATCTTACTGTACGTGATTTAAGACCAAAAGAAATTTATTACATACAAGGGCCTACCATGTAACACGGTAAACACAGTATTCAAATGGCATATACGTTTCAAATGCAAATATTGGTTTAAGTTTTACATTTTCACAATTAGCATGTATGTTTCAACATTTGATTTGCTTATGCTTTGAAACCAGTTGATAGATTAAATTTGCTTAAATAGGTCCGACAGACATCCAAATATGCTTAAAGTTAAAAAAACCGGCGATGCCAGGTTTTAGAAACGTGCAAACATTTCCGAAATTGAGACATAATAATATAGTACGTAATACAGTCAATCTAACACGAGCAGAATGCCTGTTTTGGTCAAAACTTGCACAAAAACATGACAGAAATCCAAAAACAGTCACTTCAAATCAATTTGTCCCTTCAATAGTTTTTGTACTGTCAACTGTATGACCAAAAAACGAATGTATCGATCTCACCTTATACATGTGGCTATCGAAAGAGTATATCAGCAGTTCGATCAAATGGCAAATAAGCATATACTTACATGTTTTTGGAAAAAAATACTCCCGTTTCTTTGTTTACATCGCCATTTCTGCCAAGATGTCATTGAATTCTCACTTAAAAACCCGAGAGACATTATATACGTCCGATCCCCTGGTAAGGTTAATTGGATATAGAGAACTCAAATGAAAATATTTCCACTGTTGGTCATTTTTCCCAGTTAACTGTGCAAAACATCACAATTGTTTTGACATCAAAAGGTCATGCAGTCACATATGGAGGTCAATACGTGTTTTTGGCTCCACCTATGAGTCAAAACCACTTTTAATCCTTAGTCATGTAACTACTTCTAAACTAATGAAAAAGACTATAGATGTAGAATTAACTAGAATGTGTCTGTAGGATACAGGGTGTGCCCCCCCCCCCCTCCACTGGTACATTTGTCACAAATAAGGTGAAATAATTCAAATGTTTGCAGTCTTAATGGGGTATAGCCTCAAAAAAAAATATGAGAAGGATTTATTATTCTATACCATATACTTTTTGAGCTATGAGCATCAGAAACAAAAAATCCACTATTTTGGTTATTTCATGGGCCATAAGTTATGGCCCATAACTCTGTAATAAATGCTAAAATTCTTAAGAAGAATGCCAAGTGTGCAAGATCACATTAAGATAAAGACTCAAGCAAGGTTTCATGAATTTACATTAAATATTTTCTGAGTGAGGCACATAATTAGGTGAAAATGTGCATTTTTTGTCTATATCAGGGGCCATAACTCTAAAAATAGGTGGCGGACTCAGATGAAAAATAGTAGGTGCGCAAATTCATATCATGATAATTTAAATACTTTCCGAGCTAGGGGTGTCACAAGGTGAAAATGTGCATTTTTGACTATTTCAGGGGCCATAACTCTAGATATAGGGTGCGTACCCATATTAAAAATAGGAGATGCGCAAGTTCATATCATGATTAAGACTCATGCAAGGTTTCATGAATCTATATCAAATACTTTTTGAGCTAGGCATGTCACAAGGTGAAAATGTGCATTTTTGACTATTTCAGGGGCTGTAACTCTAAAAATAGGAGGCGGAGCCAGATGAAAAATAGTAGGCGCGCAAGTTCATATCATGATAAAGACTCATGCAAGGTTTCATCAATTTATATCAAACACTTTTTGAGCTAGGCGTGTCACAAGGTGAAAATGTGCATTTTTGACTATTTCAGGGGCCATAACTCTAAAAATAGGGGGCGGAGCCAGATGAAAAATAGGACGTGCGTAAGTTCATATCATGATAAAGACTCATGCAAAGTTTCATCAATTTATATCAAATACTTTTTGAGCTAGGCGTGTCACAAGGTGAAAATGTGCATTTTTGACTATTTCAGGGGCCATAACTCTAAAAATAGGGGGCGGAGCCAGACGAAAAATAGAAGGTGCGCAAGTTCATATCATGATAAAGACTCATGTAAGGTTTCATCAATTTATATCAAATATTTTTTGAGCTAGGCGTGTCACAAGGTGAAAATGTGCATTTTTGACTATTTCAGGGGCCATAACTCTAAAATTAGGGGGCGAAGCCAGACGAAAAATAGAAAGTGCGCAAGTTCATATCATGATAAAGACTCATGTGCACACGTACTTGAATTGTCGCCCGATCGCATTACGCCATACCACGTCTCTAGTACGATCGAAGTACGGCGGTTCAGTTCTTTGTACGTCCATCTCGTTTTAAGTACGTTGTCAGTCCGTCTAACTGTAGGATGGAATGATCGGCAGAAATTTTTGAGTAGGCTCAAAGTTCTAGAGCACCATTCCCGTTCAACCCCGTCCGAGCCAGTCCATAAAGTTCTTAGACAGACTGTAGAACGTCGCTACTGCGTCTGTTCCGTTGCCACAGTTTGAGCCCGTTCAGCTACATTTTTTAGAACGTACTGAAAACGAGCTTGGTGTGATGGGGATATAGATGAGTATTCGAAGGCATCTCTTCAAAATGGCCAGAAAGACATTTCTGATAAAACAAGAGCTGTCAGAGGACAGCAACGCTCGACTATTCAACAGCCTTGTCGCTTGAATGAAATCGAGTCGAAAAAGGGGCATAATTTAGTAAAATAGGGTTATGGAACCTGCATAGTGCTTATCAGCTCATGACAGTGGACAAGCGTATGAAGTTTCAATCCATTCCCATTAGTGGGTACTGAGATACCAGCTTACATATAAGAATTTAACCCAAAACTCCGAAGTTGAAAAAGGGGCATAATTTTGTAAAATGCGAAGTTGAGTTATTGACCCTTTGCACTGCATGTCATATCATGGCATTGAACTAGTGTGTGAAGTTTCAATCCTTTCCCATTAGTGAATACTGAGATACCAGCTTACATACAAAAACTTAACCAAAAATTTCTATGTTGAAAAAGGGGCATAATTTTGCAAAAAGGCAAAATAAAGTTATGGGACCTGCTTTGTGCATGTCAGATCATGACAGTGAACAAGTGTGTGAAGTTTCAATCCATTCCCATTAGTGAGTACTGAGATACCAGCTTACATACAAAACCTTAACCAAAAAATTCTAAATGGAAAAAGGGGCATAATTTTGTAAAAAAGCAAAATAGAGTTATGGAACCTGTAAGTCATTTCATCACAGTAAATAAGTGTATGAAGTTTCAAGCCATTCCCACAAGTGGTTACTGAGATACCAGCTTACATACAAAACCTTAACAAAAAATTTCTAAGTCAAAAAAGGGGCATAATTTTGTAACAAGAGGGTCAAGATGACCCTGGATCGCTCACCTGAGTAATATGAGCTACATGTTTCAAATGTCAAACTGATGATTTTTAGAAATTTTTTGGAAGATTTTCCGATGTACAATCAAGTAACCCCTGGGGCGGGGCCAATTTTACGCCGGAGGTCATGAGCTGAACAAAGTTTGTAGAAGTCTATTAGGCAATGCTACATATCAAATATCTAAGATCTAGGCCTTCTGGTTTATTTTTAGAAATTTTTTGAAGATTTTCCTATGTAAAATCAAGTGACCCCGGGGGTCATGATTTGAACAAATTTTGTAGAGGTCCACTAGGCAATGCTACATGTCAAATATCTAAGCTCTAGGCCTTCTGGTTTATTTTTAGAAAATTTTTGAAGATTTTCCTATGTAAAATCAAGTGACCCCTGGGGCGGGGTCAATTTTGATCCCGGGGTCATGATTTGAACAATTTTGTAGAGGTCCACTAGGCAATGCTACATGTCAAATATCTAAGCTCTAGGGCTTCTGGTTTTTGAGAAGAAGATTTTTTAAGATTTTCCTATGTAATATCAAGTGACCCCTGGGGCGGGGGTCAATTTTTACCCCGGGGTCATGATTTGAACAAATTTGGTAGAGGTCCACTAGGCAATGCTTCACACCAAATATCTAAGCTCTAGAGCTTCTGGTTTTTGAGAAGATTTTTAAAGTTTTTCCTTTCGGTTGCCATGGCAACCAGAGTTCTGCATGAAATTCAATTCTTTGAACAATTTTGAAAGGGGGCCACCTAAGGATCATTCCTGTGAAGTCTGGTGTAATTCTGCCCAGTGGTTTTCAAGAAGAAGATTTTTTTAGAAATTGTTGACAGACGACGCACTACGCACGATGGACATCAAGCGGTCACAATAGCTCACCTTGTCACTTCGTGACAGGTGAGCTAAAAAAGCAAAACAGAGTTTTGGAACCTGTGCAGTGTAAGTCAGTTTATCACAGTGAATAAGTGTGTGAAGTTTCAATCCATTCCCACAAGTGGTTGCTGAGATACCAGCTTACATACAAAAACTTAACCAAATCGGGACGCGGACGCCGACGCATGGTCGAGTCCAATATAAACAGAGAATATGTGTTTAAATGAATGTCTAACAGATATTTTGACAGAGATTATGCTGATTACATGTACTGCATTGAAAGAAATACCTGTAGTAGGTAAAAGTACAAATTGCGCTATGGCTTTTGAAGAAGAAAAAACACACTTGACATTTGCATAATATAATCATTATGATGTAATAAAAATATGTATATTTTATACAAGTTTTATTTATTGAGAGATTAAACTATGAGTGGGAGATGATTAATCAATACAAGTATTACTTCCTGCAATATAAGTTAACCCTCAGCCCGGCCCTGCATCCAGGCCTGATATATAAGGTCTGTCTATTTTATGATGCTCTGAGGTCTAATTGTACATAGCAGAGCCTCACCAGTATATACCATCAGTGCTTATATTATGTAACAAAATTCATTCTGCAAATAGACTAACAACATTTGTTAACATATTTCTTCTTCTTTAAATATAAAAGGTGGGAATAGTAGGTTTTTTAAAAAGTAGGAACGGACCTAAAAAGTAGGAAAAGTAGGACAAAGTAGGACTATTTGGAAGCCTGTCAGCAAATATAAGAAACAACAAAAACCAATTGAGATTTTGAATACATTTGTAGTTCAAAGAATTCCTAAATTAGTTCATTATTAATCGATCAATGGTTGTCATTTTCATACAAACTAATCTACTGAGTTTTTTGGGCCAATTCCAACCACTTACAAGATTTCCTGAAAACTAACATTGCAAGAGCAATAGCCTCTGTAAACAAGATTCTACATATACTTACAATGCAAGAGCAATAGCCTCTGTACACAAGATTCTACGTATACGAACATTGCAACAGCTACAACCTCAGAAAACAAGATTCTACATATACATTGTACTAATATTGCAAGAGTAACAGTCTTTGTAAACAAGATTTTACATATACTAACATTGCAAGAGCAATAGTCTCTGTAAACTGGATTTTACATATACTAACATTGCAAGAGTAACAGTCTCTGTAACCAAGATATTTTTTTTTTGATTTAACATCGCACCGACACACCGACATAGGTCATATGGCGACTTTCCAGCTTTAATGGTGGAGGAAGACCCCACGTGCCCCTCCATGCATTATTTCATCACGAGTAGGCACCTGGGTAGAACCACCGACCTTCCTAAAGGCAGCTGGATGGCTTCCTCACATGAAGAATTCAACGCCCCGAGTGAGGCTCGAACCCACATCGAAGAGGGGCAAGTGATTTGAAGTCAGCGACCTTAACCACTCGGCCAGGGCCTCGGCCACGGAGGCCCCCAAGATTTTACCAGGGTTCCCACTCTTTTCCAGGGAAATAATTCAAGGACTTTTCAAGGACTTTTCCAGGACAATTTCACAAAATTCAAGGACTAATAGAGTGCCTCGCGGTTCAAAGGTAGAGCGCCCAAACCTGATCTAGACATTGTAGGTTCAAGTCCCGTCAGAAGTGAAATTCTTTCACTGCCTCTAAGATATTAATAGGTGCTAGAACTTCAAGAAAATAAGCTAGAGCTATCCCTAAAGGGGATGGATACTTCTGCCTCACTCACTGTCACTTGGTTAAAGTAGTACTGTTTAAGAGACATAATGGAAAATATCTAGGTCCGAGTTATCTCCCCTTTGATACATTATCTAGTAATATGAACATCCTCATGTCATATACTACCAGTCGGTAAAGTTTCAACAAAACCCTTCAAATAGTTTAGAGTTAGGTTCACAAGAATCATGGACAAACATAAATGGACAGATGGACAGACTCCAATATACCCCCTTTGAACTTCATAGGTGGGGGTATAATACCTGTAAATTTAATCAAACTAAAAAACAGGACTCAATTTTCACCAAGCGTTTAAAACTTTTCAAAGTTGTCAGTAGGTTGCTTTTTAGATTGACTTCTTGTGCTGATAAGCATCTCTTTTCACCTTGTGATTCAATTTTAAGGGTGTTCTGCAATTTGTCAGATGTATTTCACTCAGATTATAAGCATGGACAATGCAGTCATCTGGCAATACCAATCTATTGTCAATTTTCAGACTTTTGAGGTCGTATTTTACACTAGCTTTGCCAATTTCTCTTCTTTGTAGGAAAGAAATCATTTTTCAAAGTGTGCCACGTTTTTCTTTCATCTTAATCACCAAATGCTTTACAAAGAAAGACAACTCCGTAACACCACTAAAATCCCAACTGATGTGAAGACGTGAATTTTTCAAGAACAGGGATAACAATGCCGGTGTTTCTCTATTTAAATATTTTTGCTTTTTTATGTACACTGGCAATATTGTGAGCATACAGAAAGAACAAAAATCCCGACTTTTTCCAGGTTTTTTGCTCTTTCTTGAAAATTCAAGTACTTTCAAGGCCTTGAAAATGAAATGAAAAATTCAAGGACTTTTCCAGTTTTCCAGGAAGCGTGGGAACCCTGTTTTACATATACTAACATTGCAAGAGTAACAGCCTCTGTAAACAGGATTTTACATATACTAACATAGCAAGAGCAATAGCCTCTGTACACAATATTCTACGAATACTAACATTGCAAGAGCAACAGCCTCTGTAATCAAGATTCTACATACCCAAAGAACGCAAGAAATAGAGCCTCTGTTAACAAGATTCTACATATACTAAGATTCTATATATACTAACACTGCAAGAGCTACAGTATCTGTAAACAAGATTTTATGTATACTAACATTGCAAGAGCTAGAGCCTCTGTAAACACGATTCTACATATACTAACATTGCAAGAGCAATAGCCCCTGTAAACAAGATTCAATGCATACAAACATTGCAAGAGCAATGGCCTCTGTAAACAAGAATCAATGCATAAAACACAGCAAAAGCTACAGCCTCTGTAAAGGAGATTTTATGTATACTAACACTGCAAGAGCTACAGCCTCTGTAAACAGGATTTTACATATACTAACATTGCAAGAGCAATAGCCCCTGTAAATAAGATTCAATGCATACAAACATTGCAAGAGCAATGGCCTCTGTAAACAAAAATTTACATATACTAACATTGCAAGAGCTACAGCCTCTGTAAGCAAGATTTTATGTATACTAACATTGCCAGAGCTACAGCCTAAACAGGATTTTACATATACTAACATTGCAAGAGCAATAGGCCCTGTAAATAAGATTCAAAGCATACAAACATTGCAAGAGCAACAGCCTCTGTAAACAAAAATTTACATATACTAACATTGCAAGAGCTACAGCCTGTCTGTAAACCAAATAAAGTTTAAGTACCACAAAATTTAAGGGAAAAGGTGAACTAACTGGGTAGAAACGAATGCCAGAATGTTGCTACAACTATTATTTAACTATTATTTAGTACTTAGATGTAAGATACATTTATTTTACCATTTTCTTGCATCTATGGTACAGATAATGCCCAAAATGATATAGCTTATGGAAAAGCTTTGTTCTTGGGTGACAGAAACATCCCATGTAGTACTCCACAGGGGGTAACTCATCAATGTCTTCCCCTTCCTCTCTGACAAACTGAAATATATCATCATGAAATATAACCTTAAACCTTACCCTGCTAAATTTCTATAATGAACTTGTCCCTCTTTCAATTTGGACAGTACCATTATATTATATAATTCAACTGTTAAACGGGGTGCTAACAAAAAAGATACTGACTGAATGGGGAACAGTGCAGACCAAGATCAGCCTGCACGGATGTGCAAGCTGACCTTGGTCTGCACTGTTCGCAAAGGCAGATTCACATGCCGCAAGCAGGCTTAAGGTTTTAATCAAGGTGTGAAGCTGATGCCAATGGCTGATTGAGTAGAATAGCTCTCACCATTCAAATAGTTGAGATTAAAATGTCATGCACATTTGCAGTGGGTGTGTAAAGCTTGATTTTGGAATCCCTTTATTAATGTAGAAGTAGTTATCCCAAAAAACTTATGCAATAGACTGATTGAACACAATTCTTAACATACCGTTTCAAACGTCTCCCTGTTATACGGCTCGCCTTCTAGTCTGACAATTACTGACCAAGGATGGTTTTCTCTATTACACACCTGTTAAATCAGTAGAATATATTACTTAAGACAGTCAAACATTATACTGTTAAGATATTAGAGATAGTACCTATTTTTTTCAAAACATAGGTATGAAATTAAAAAGCTTTGAAGTGCAGGCAAATGTTCATATATTTCTCGAAAATTTGCTTAGGAGTGTATAGTTATGAGCATTTAATATTTTCATATTTATTTAACGAAAAATTTGTGACCAAGGAAATGTAACTCTTCTTGGACATGTAGAGCAGACACATCAAAGGGACATAATATATTGGATAATTTCTCTTTGGGTGTATTTCATTTTACATTCAACAGTGATGTGGTTGCTAAACAAAGATCCATTATACTGTTCGCTAAAAATTAGAACATTTTGAACAGTCTGATAAACTTCAAATACATGCTGTAACAGAATGCAAATATCTAAGCTCTGACACTATCCCAGGACCACTCACAAGTAAGGCAGACACTCTAACACTTCCCTATAACAGTAGTATCTATAGCTAGGCAGTGTAAGTGCACCCTTCTTCTCTACCCAACTACATTATGTGAACTGGAACAATTTTGTGACAATACAGTGTTCAGAGTACTCCTGAATATCTGGGTATTGACTTTATTAGCTAAACAGCAATTTTGGTGTAAAGATAAAATATAATCTACTTTTGGCAATATTTTTAATCTGTCAAAACTGCTCAAATTTCTCTGACGTGATTTTTAGAGTACATTGTATACTGGTAGTACCAGTGAAATATAACTTACATCGATTCTTTTATATTTGCCCCTTTAGCAGCAGGCAAATGGCAAAGACAGAGAGTTTTGTCTAAATTTAAGCAATAATTTTACAAGTTCGAGAGGGTACCTTTCTGTATCACAAGAAGTCATTAGCATTCACTGTCAATCAGTATCATCTTTTCAATGATTCTTAGACAGAGTCCATTGTTTGCATTTTTACTTGTTACCGACTGGTGCACTTGTTAAAACAACTATATTACAAAAATCAAAGTACATGAAGAACTCTTGCACGGTCTCTACAGATATCAATATGTGTACATAAACATTTCTATATTCATGTATCTTAAACATACTAGCACAAAATCTCATTCTCTCTGTGAACTACTTTATGCTGTAGTTGGGTTTAATATCACACTGACACAATTACACATCATATGGCAACTGTCCAGCTTTTGAAGACCCTAGGTGTCACTTCTTGCATTATTTCAAGCACAAGTGGGCACATGGACTGAACCAGCTTCCATAAACCTGCTCACATAAAAGAATTCTACACCCCAAGTGATGTTCTGAACCCAAAGTAGCGAAGGGCAAGTCATTTGAAGCCAGCAACATTAACCATAAGACCATGAGACCCCATCTAAAATTGATTTTAGTTGAAGGAACAGGAACTCAAACTTGCATTCCTCATTTCACAGTGCAGCAATATATCATCTAGTCCTGCTTGTGATATAATTATCACTTTCATTGTATTTCAGTATGATATTAGTCTTATGTCCAACTGAGATTCATCTAAAAACTGGCTTAATCATTAATGATTCCCAGCCAAACATAAAATGTATGTTAAAGAACATAAGAAATGAGTAAAATGTTTTAATTTCCTGCAGGTAATATATTCATCTGGTGAACTGATGTGCTTTTAGCTTATTCCACGTAAGATCTGTAGAAAAAACCAGTTATTAAGTAATATACATGAAACAAGAGCTGTCTCCATAGGATGACACATGCCCCCGATGGCCTTTTGAATGAATAGTTATGGCCGATGTTAGGGTTTAGGACCTTTGACCTACGGACCTGGGTCTTGCGCGCGACATGTCGTCTTACTGTGGTACACATTCATGCCCAATAATTTTAAAATCCATGCATGAATGACAAAGATATGAACCGGACACGCCCATCAATGCACTATCATGAAATATGACCTTTAACGTCTAAGTGTGACCTTGACCTTTGAGCTACGGACCTGGGTCTTGCGCGCAACACGTGGTCTTACTGTGGTACACATTCATGCCAAGTTATTTGAAAATCCATCCATGGATGACAAAAATATGGACCGGACATGAATGCACTATCATGAAAAATGACCTTTAACGTCTAAGTGTGACCTTGACCTTTGAGCTACGGACCTGGGTCTTGCGCGCGACACGTCGTCTTACTGTGGTACACATTCATGCCAAGTTATTTGAAAATCCATCTATGGATGACAAAGATATGGACCGGACACGAATGCACTATCATGAAAAATGACCTTTAACGTTTAAGTGTGACCTTGACCATTGAGCTACGGACCTGGATCTTGCGAGCGACACGTCGTCTTACTGTGGTACACATTCATGCCAAGTTATTTGAAAATCCATCCATGGATGACAAAGATACGGACCGGACACGAAAATTGCGGACAGACCGACAGACTGACAGACGGTTCAAAAACTATATGCCTCCCTTCGGGGGCATAAAAACAGCATATAGCACAGTGTGAAGTTGGCTTGATTTGTTCAAGGAAGTTTACTTGGGACGTTCATAAAACAACAGGCAAATGAAAATTGCAAGATATAGAGCTAGATCTCTCCACAAAAATGTTTTGTTTAATCAAATCCTGTCAAGGGAATCGTAGCTCCTTATAACAAGGAATCGGTAAAACCGAATGATGCTCCCCGATGCATGTGCTTGTCCCAATATGGTGAATAACGTATTAGAAACCCCAAAAAATGGAGATAATAAAAAGAAAAAAATTGAACAAAGGGAGATGATTCAAAAACTGGGTAAGGTAGTTTACGGCCTCTATCATTTTGTGAAGTTTCAATGAAATGCCATTAATACTTTTCAAGTAATTCTCCAGACAAGTCTTATTTTGTATAATAAAGAGAGATAATTTAAAAACTAGGTAAAATAGAGTTATTGTTCTTTGACACTGCACTTTGTCTCAATGGCCTCTATGATTGTGTGAAGTTTCAATCGAATGCCATTAATACTGATCATTTTGTGAAGTTTCAATGAAATGTCATTAATGCTTTTCAAGTAAAGCTATGGGCAAGCCTTATTTTGTATAACAAGAGGGCCTTGATGGCCCTATATCGCTCCCCTGAGTTTAATTGATTGCTTGAACAAATTTCTTTGCTAAAGCTTCAAACAAGAGGGCCATGATGGCCCTATATCTCTCACCTGAGTACCATTGCTCAAAATGATACGATCAAGTTTTGACATAGAGCACATAGGCATACACATTAAATATCATCAGGATAAACATTTTCTTGTAACAGTCCCTTTTCCATTTTAATTTTAAAAAAGGGAGGTAATTTGACATAAAATCAGTCCATAGCTATCTACTCTGATTGCCTCAGTCAAACTAAAGGCAATAATGAAATTTCAAATGTTTGTTTGTTTGTTTGTTTGTTTTGGGGTTAAATCCGTTTTTCAACAGTATTTCAGTAACTGCGGGCAGTTAACCTAACCAGTGTTCCTGGATTCTGTACCAGTACAAACCTGTTTTCTGCAAGTAACTGCCAACTTCCCCACATGAATCAGAGGTGGAGGGAAATTTTAAATGAGTTCTATAAATATTTACTGAGATAAATCCATTTTTATCAAAATCAGGGGAGGTAATCATGCATTGGTATATGCATGTAGAAGATACAGAGTACAAGCCTATACAACAATATATTATTAAAGTATTCAAATCGATAAATGTTCAATCAAAAGTTATCTAATATGACTATTTCTTACCATGGAAGACATTACGTTTCAAACCAATCTCATTAGAAGCTGCTAAGGTGTATTCATTTAGATAAAAAATAAAGGGAGGTAATTTGTCATAAATTCAGTCAATATGTATCTTCACTGATTGTCCAAGTCCATTTGTTGACATAAATGAAATTTCAGATCAGTATCTTCATTAATTACGGAGATATACCCATTTTAATTTGAAATAAAGGGAGGTAATTTGACATAAAATCAGTCCAGTGTTATCTACCCTGGTTGTCTCAGTCCAACTAATGACAATAATGAAATTTCAAATAAGTCCTATAAGTACTTAGTAATACTGATATAAATCCATTCTGATAACAATCAGGGGAGGTAATCTGATATATAATAACTCTGGAACCTACCACTGGATCTGACAAATTTGTCATGGAATCCAAGATTTATTGTTGTTGAAGATATTTTGGAAGTTTGTATCAATTCAAACCATAAATGAAGTCTCTATAATGGTTGCAAAAGCCAAAATAACAAATTTTGGACCTTTAAGGGGCTATCACTCTGGAACCCAAAATGGAATCTGCCCAGTTCAAGAAAGGAACCAAGATCTTATGGTGATACAAGTTGTGTGCAAGTTTGGTTAAAATAAAATCATAAATGAAGCTGCAGACAAGGTCAAAACAGCTAATTCTGGCCCTATCATGGGCCATAACTCTGGAATCAATAACGGAATCTTGCCAGTGAAAGAAAGGAACCAAGATCTTATGCTGAAACAAGTTGTGTGCAAATTTGGTAAAAATCAAATCATAAATAAAGCTGCTATTGTGCAGACAAGGTCAAAATAGCTAATTTTGGCCCTTTCAGAGGCCATAACTCTGGAACCCATAATGGGATCTGGCCAGTTCAAGAAAGGAACCGAGATCTTATGGTGATACAACTTGTGTGCAAGTTTAGTTAAAATAAAATCATAAATAAAAACCACTATCATGCAGACAAGAAATTGATGACAGACGCACGGACGGACGGACTGACGAAGGGCGATCACAAAAGCTCACCTTGTCACTATGTGACAGGTGAGCTAAAAAAAAAACTAGGTGAGAAGGTCATGGTAAAGATTCTTCAAGATAAGTACTGAAATCTGTTAAAAAATTATACAAATCTCTTTGCTGTAGCTTCAAAAACAAGAAAGTAGGTCAGTAGGTCAGGGCTAAAAACATTAAAGATGAGTATTGAAATCTTTATCGAAAGTTACTGACGTGGTCCAAATTTCTACGCTGTTATGATCAGTGTGCAAAGCTGTACATGTCATCCAAATTTAAAGGCTGTATCTTAAACTAGAATGTGTCTGTAGGACACAGGGTGTGCCCCCCACTGGTACCCTTGTCACAAATAAGGGGCAATAATTCAAATGTTTGCAGTCTTAAGTGGCTATAGCCTCAACAAACATTTTATGAAAAGGATTCATTATTCTAGGCCATATACTTTTTGAGCTATGAGCATCACAAACAAAAAATCCTTTATTTTGGCTATTTCAAGGGCCATAACTATGTAATAAGCACTAAGATTCTCAAGAAGAATGCCAAGTGTGCAAGGTCACATCATGATAAAGACTCAAGCAAGGTTTCATGAATTTACATCAAATACTTTTTGAGCTAGGCACATAATTAGGTGAAAATGTACATTTTTGACTATTTCAGGGGCCATAACTTTAAAAATAGGGGGTTAGGCCAGCCAAAAAATAAGATGTGTGCATGTTTATATCATGATAAAGACTCATGAATGCAAGTTTTCATCCATTTATATCATATACTTTTTGAGCTAGGTGTGTCACAAGGTGAAAATGTGCATTCTGAACTATTTCAGGGGCTGTAACTCTAAAATTATTGGGCAGAGGCAGACAAAAATTAGGAGGCGTGCAAGTTCATATCATAATAAAGACTTATGCAAGGTTTAATCAATTTATATGTAATACATTTTGAGCTAGGCACATCACAAAGTGAAAATGTGCATTTTTGGCTATTTCATGGGCCATAACTCTAGAAAAAGGGGGCAAACCCAGATGAACAATAGTAGGTGCGCAAGTACATATCATGATTAAGACTCATGCAAGGTTTCGGGGAGGGGGGGGCACAAAAACAAGGAAGTAGGTCAGTAGGTCAAGATCATAGTCAAGTGACCCCTAATTACTTGGGGTCATCAGGTAATTATAATTAAACAATCTAGGAAATATAATCAGATAATTTTTGCAGTATTTTTTCCTATATAACTCATATACAAGTGACCCCCGGGGCAGGGCCTCTTTTCACCCCAGGGGCATAATTTGAACAATCTTGTTAGAGAACCACTAGGC
This sequence comes from Mercenaria mercenaria, assembly GCF_021730395.1. Lineage (NCBI taxonomy): Eukaryota > Metazoa > Mollusca > Bivalvia > Venerida > Veneridae > Mercenaria > Mercenaria mercenaria. The sequence continues at coordinate 21,536,078 of NC_069377.1, read as the reverse complement.
AATGCTAAATACCAAATATCAAAGGCTTAAGCCTTGAACTTTCAGACAAGAAGATTTTTTGATTTTTTTTCCTAATAGTATTTAAGTCTACGTAAAACTTGAGCCCCTGGGGCAGGGCCTCTTTTCACCCCAGGGGCATAATTTGAACAATTATGGTAGAGGACCATTAGGCAATGCAACATACCAAATATCAAAAGCCTAGGCCTTGCAGTTTCAGGCAAGAAGATTTTTAAAGTTTTTTCCTATATAAGTCTATGTAAAACTTGGGAACCCCTGGGTGGGGCCTCTTTTCACCTCAGGGGCATAATTTGAATAATCTTGGTAAAGGACCACTAGGCAATGCAACATACCAAATATCAAAAGACTAGGCCTTGGAGTTTCAGAACAAAAGATTTTTTAAAGTTTTTTCCTATACATGTCTATGTAAAACTTGGTACCCCCGGGGCGAGGCCTCTTTTCACCCCAGGGACATAATTTGAACAAACTTAGTAGAGGACCACAAGGCAATGCTACATACCAAATATCAAAGGCCTAGGTCTTGTGGTTTCAGACAAGAAGATTTTTTAAAGTTTTTTCCTACATAAGTCTATGTAAAACTTGGCACCTCCCGGGTGAGGCCTCTTTTCACCCCAGGGTTTTAATTTGAATAATTCTGGTAGAGAACCATAAGGCAATGCTACATACAAAATATCAAAGGCCTAGGTCTTGCGGTTTCAGACAAGAAGATTTTTAAAGTTTTTTTTTCTATGTAAGTCTATATAAAATTGGGACCCCCGGGCAGGGCCTCTTTTCACCCCAGGGTAATAATTTGAAAAATCTTGGTAGAGGACCACCAAGCAATGCTACATACCAAATATCAAAGGCCTATATCTTGTGGTTTAAGACAAGAATATTTTTAAAGTTTTTTCCTATACATGTCTATGTAAAACTTGAGACCCCCGGGGCAGGGCGGCTTTTCACCCCAGAGGCACAATTTGAACAATGTTGGTAGAGGACCACTAGATGATGTCACATATCTAATATCAAAGCCTTATGCCCTGTGATTTTTGACAAGAAGATTTTCAAAGTTTTTTTCTTATATAAGTCAATATAAACCATGTGACCCGGGGGGGGGGGGGGGGGATAATTTGAACAAATTTGGTAGAGGACCATTAGATGATGCCACATACCAAATATCACTGTGGTTTTGGACAAGAAGGTTTTTAAAGTTTTTCCTTTCGGTTGCCATGGCAACCAGAGTTCTGCATGGAATTCATTTCTTAGACTAATTTTCAATGAGGATCAGGCAAGGAACATTCCTGTGAAGTTTCATCAAAATTTGACTGGTGATTTAGGCTGGGAGGTGTTGATGGACTATGGATGACAACGGACGCCGGACAATCACTGACACAAAAGCTCACCCTTGAGCACTACGTGCTCAGGTGAGCTAATAAAGGATGATGGAGATAATTTAAAAAAAAGGTAAGGTAGAGTTATGATTCTTTGACAATGCACTTTGTCTCAATGGCCTGTGTGAAGTTTAAATTAAATGCCATTAATACTTTACAAGTTATAATTCGGACAAGCCTCATTTTGTAAAACAATGGGAGATAATTCAAAAACTAGGTAGAGTTATGGTTCTTTGACACTACATGTTTCAAATGTCAAACTGATGATAAAATATTAAGAAAGTCAGTAGGTCACATTCATGGTCAATGAAATTCAGTTTTCAATTTGTGTGCAAAACTGTGTATGTCATCAAAATTTCAAGGCTGTATCTTAAACAAGAGGGCCATGAAGGCCCTGTATCGCTCACCTGACCTACTGACCTAAAGATCATCAAGATAGTTTCATTAAAATATGGTCATAAATTTGGCCTCTTAACTGTTAACTAACTTTTCCTTTGATTTGACCTGGTGACCTAGTTTTTGACTCCACCTGACCCAGATTTGAACCTGACCTATAGATCATCAAGATTAACATTCTGACCAAGTTTCATTAAGATATGGTCATAAATGTGGCCTCTAAAGTGTTAACTAACTTTTTCTTTGATTTGACCTGGTGACCTAGTTTTTGACCCCATATGACCCAGATTAGAACCTGACCTAAAGATCATTATGATTAACATTCTGACTAAGTTTCTGAAGATACAGTCATAAATGTGGCCTGTAGAGTGTTAACAAGCTTTTCCTTTGATTTGACCCGGTGACCTAGTTTTTGACCTTACATGACCCATATTCAAACTGGACTTTGAGATCATCATGATTAACATTCTGACTAAGTTTCATGAAGATACAGTCAAAAATGTGGCCTCTACAGTGTTAACAAGCTTTTCCTTTGATTTGACCTGGTGACCTAGTTTTTGAACCCAGATGATCCAATATCAAACTCGTCCAAGATTTTATTGAGGGTAACATTCTGACCAAGTTTCATTAAGATTGGGCCAAAATTGTGACCTCTAGAGTGTTAACAAGCTTTTCCTTTGATTTGACCTGGTGACCTAGTTTTTGACCCCAGATGACCCAATATCGAACTTGTTCAAGATTTTATTGAGGGTAACATTCTGACCAAGTTTCATTAAGATTGGGTCAAAATTGTGACCTCTAGAGTGTTAACAAGCTTTTTCTTTGATTTGACCCGGTGACCTAGTTTTTGACCCCAGATGACCCCATATCAAACTCATCGAAGATTTTATTGAGGGCAACATTCTGGCCAAGTTTCATTAAGATTGGGCCAAAATTGTGACCTCTACAATGTTAACAAGCTTTTCCTTTGATCTGACCTGGTGACCTAGTTTTTGACCCCAGATGACCCAATATCACAATTGTCCAAGATTTTATTGAGAGGAACATCCTGACTAAGTTTCATTAAGACTGGGTCAAAATTGTGACCTCTAGAGTGTTAACAGTCAAACAATTAACGACGGACGGACGTCGAACACAGGGTGATCACAAAAGCTCACCTTGAGCACTTCGTGCTCAGGTGAGCTAAAAACAAGAAAGTAGGTCAGTAGGACAAGGTCACAGTCAAGTGACATCATATTACTTGGGGTCATCAGGTAATTATAATTAAACAGTCTCGGAAATAGGATCAGATGATTTTTTAAGTATTTTTCCTATATAACTCACATAATAACTAAGTGACCCCAGGGCGAGGCCTCTTTTACCCCCAAGGGCATAATTTTAACAATTTTGGTAGAGGACTACTAGACAATGCATCATACCAAATATCAAAAGCCTAGATCATATGGTTTCAGACAAGATTTTTAAAGCTTTTTCCTATATAAGTCTATATAAAACTTAGGACCCCCCAGGGCAGGGCCTTTTTTCACCCAAGGGGTACAATTTGAACAATTTTGGTTGAGGACCATAAGACAATGCTACAAACCAAATATCAAAGGTCTAAGTGTTGTGGTTTCAGACAAGAAGATTTTAAACTTTTTTTCCTATATAAGTCTATGTAAAACTTGGGACCCCTGGGGCGGGCCATTTTTGACCCTAGGGGGATAATTTGAACAATCTTGGTAGAGGACCACTAGATGATGCTACATACCAAATATCAAAGCCCTAGGCCATGTGGTTTTGTACAAGAAGATTTTCAAAAATTTCCCTATATAAGTCTATATAAACCATGTGACCCCTGGGGCGGGGCCATATTTGACCATAGGGGGATAATTTGAACAATCTTGGTAGAGGACCACTAGATGATGCCACATACCAAATATCAAAGCCCTAGGCCATGTGGTTTTGTACAAGAAGGTTTTCAAAGTTTTCCCTATATAAGTCTATATAAACCATGTGACCCCCGGGGCGGGGCCATATTTGACCCTAGGGGGATCATTTGAATAATTTTGGTAGAGGACTACTAGATGATGCTACACACCAGATATCAAAGCCCTAGGCCCTGTGGTTTTGGACAAGAAGATTTTTTAAGTTTTTCCTTTTGGTTGCCATGGCAACCAGAGTTCTGCATGGAATTCAATTCTTTTGAACAATTTTGAAGGGGGCCACCCAAGGATCATTCCTGTGAAGTTTGGTGTAATTCTGCCCAGTGGTTTTCAAGAAGAAGATTTTTTTAGAAATTGTTGACGGACGATGCACATCAAGCGGTCACAAAAGCTCACCTTGTCACTTTGTGACAGGTGAGCTAAAAACTAGGTAAGGAAGAGTTATGATTCTTTGACACTGCACTTTGTCTCAATGGCCTCTATGATTATGTGAAGTTTCAACAAGCAAATTCGATGAATTGGTATCCCCCGCCGAAAGGGTTTGTAGTGAGGAATGGCAAAAAGATATATCCGGCAAAAAGTTAAGGATGTTAATAAGAAGCAAATAATTTCATTAGTCAAAATCAATTTAACAGAAAACAAATGTTTAATTAAAGAGTACATAATAAATGTATGATACTTTGATCCTGACTAAAGAATTTATTTTGAATGGGATATGCTTACTGTAATAAGCTTAGCTTTTAAAATTAAATGCAGTTAATTGAAATGTGAGCTTGAAGTTTAACTGGAACGAAATATTGTCTTTGAGTGGTTTGGCACCAGGTGTTGCTGTTTAACATGTACATTTGAACTTAAAAGAACAGATGTCCTTAAGAGAACACAGGTAAGATATCTTGAACATGGCTGAGGGCAAGGTTTGTGCAGTCACAACTTAACATGTTGAAGGTTTGAACATTAAAAAAAAAAAAAAAAAAAAAAGGAATGGAATGGAAATATATATATATGTATATATATAGATATATGTATATATTTATTTTTTTAGGGGGTGGGGGTGCAGGGAAACGGGAGAGGAAACAAAATTTCACATGTTGATTATAAATATTGATTGAAAATTAAAAATGAAAAAAAAAAAAAAAAAAAAGGGTAAAAGGGTGAAGTTGGGTGGTGGGGGGGGGGGGGGGGGGGAGAGGATGCATGATCGGTGGTGGGCATGACTGGGTGGAGAAGTGAGGTGGGGGAATGGTACAATTTGGAAGGTTTGAAAAAAATCTAAAATAAGAAATGAAAAAAAAAAAATATTTTTTTTTGTGGGGGAGTGGGGTGTGACCAAGGCAAGTGGGTGACCAGGACTGGTGTGGGTGCGCAACTTCACATGTTTATAATAAATGTTCACAGAAAAGAATGAAAGAAATTTAATGAAATTCTGCCAAATGGTAAGTTTGTTATATACAAATATGTGGATTTTTTGACAATTAAAGGGCAATAACTCTGAAATTACAAAAGAAATCCGTACAAAATTGTCTGTGCACAACCACATTATAGTGCTCTAAATTCTGTTAAAGTTTCATAGTTCTAGGTCAAATATATCAAAAGTTATGATGCAGAAATTGCCATAATCTATAGTACCCTACATAGTTAACACTAGAAACTTCTAAGGTCCATAACTCTGGGTGTTACTTGGCCAATCTGTCTGAAACTTGATGGGCCCCATAACCTCATAGTGGTGAACATGTATATGAAGATTGTTTGAAAAAAATCTAAAATAAGGAATGAATTATTTTAAATATTTTTTTTTGGGGGGTGGGGGTCGGGGGAGAGGTGTGTGATCAAGGTAAGGCGGTGATCAGGTGTGGGTACACAACTTCACATGTTTACAATAAATGTTCATGGAAAAGAATGAAAGAAATTTAATGAAATTCTACAAAATGGTAAGTTTGTTATGTACAAATATGTGGATTTTTATACAATTAAAGGGCAATAACTCTTAATTTACAAATAAATCCGAATGAAATTGTGTGTACACAACCACATTATGGTGATCTAAATTCTGTTTAAGTTTCATAGTTCTAGGTCAAATATATCAAAAGTTATGATGCAGAAATTGCCATATTTATAGTACCCTATATAGTTAACACTAGAAACTTCTAAGGGCCATAACCCTGGTGTTACTTGGGCAATCTGACTGAAACTTGACGGGCCGCAAGAACTCATAGTGGTGTACATGTATATGAAGTTTTAAATAAATATTCCCAACCATTTCCTAGATATGGCTCCGGACGGACGGACGGAAAGAGGGAAGGACGGACAACGCCAAAACTATATCCCTCCGACTTTCGTCAGGGGATAATAAAATGCCATATATACTTTTCAAGATATACTCCGGACAAGCCTTATTTTGTCTAATAAAGGGAGATAATTCAAAAACTAGGTAAAGCAGAGTTATGGTTCTTTGACAATGCACTTTCCGTCAATATCCTCTATCATTTTGTGAAGTTTCAATGAAATGCTATTAATTCTTTTTAAGTTATGCTCTGGACAAGCCTTATTTGATAAAGGGAGATAATTCAAAATCTAGGTAAGGTAGAGTTATGAATCTTTGACACTGCACTTTGTCTCAATGGCCTCTATAAATATGTGAAGTTTCAATCAAATGCCATCAATACTTTTCAAGTTATACTCCAGACAAAAGTGTGATGGACAGACAGGCAGAAGGACGGACAAAGCAGCAACTATATGCTCGCCCTTCGGGGAGCATAAAAATACAGCTGTGCTAATGCACTTAGACGTGAGATGTTGTGCTTTCCAGTAACTGCTATCAGGCACCAGTATGTGACGCTGAATGATATTTGACTATACTGATGTTAGAGAAAATTTGCTATTTGGAAATGTTTTTTTTTTTGCTGTTAAATCATTGATTACGCCATTTTTTGCAGCGGTTGGATGCACAGTCAGGGAAGAGAGCTATAGTCCAGATTGGCACTACTTATCACTGAACCATTTTCTTTATATAAACACGTTACCTCACAATTCCCTAAGTGACGCATATCACCTCCACTCAGATCTTCATGTTTTACATAATCATTGAATTGTGGATAGGCCTTTACGTCTTTCTGAAAATAAAACCCTAGAGTAATATAATCTCTTTCACAGTTTATGATCCAAAGCAACAACACTGCATCTAAATCTTGTCTAAATTTGAAATTGAAATTCATTATTCTTTAAATAGTAAATTAATACCTCATCCATTTTAGGTATTTTAAGCAAGAGCTCTCAGAGGAAACAGTATGCTTGACCATTTAAATACTTGGTGGTACAATAGGCCACTATCATATCTGGGGAAACTAGAGCTATTGCTGGAAAGATTTATGCCCCAAATTTGGATGATGTTGTTGGAAGACAGTGTAATTTTGGGTCTACTCCATTTTGTAATAGCAGTGAACAAGGCAGTCTGAATGACAGCTAAATCCCCCGCCACTGCTATGGATAGTGAAAGGGTAAAACCTTTGATTTTAGCTGTGACCTTGACCTTGAACTGACATGGCTGACTCATGAATTCTGCACAACGTCTTGATGAGGTGATCATTTGACCAAAGTTTCATGAAAATCCTTCAAGGGGTTTAGGAGATACAGAGCTGAAACCTTTGACCTTCAGTTGTGACCTTGACCTTGAGTTGACATGGCTGACTCATGAGTTTTTGATGAGGTGATCATTTGACCCAAGTTTGATGAAAATCCTTCAAGGGGTTAAGGAGATACAGAGTGGACACCAAATGGAAGGCTCAAACCTTTGACCCTTAGTTGTGACCTTGACTTTGAGCTGGCATGGTTGACTCATAATTTCTGCACATCGATCTGATGAGGTAATCATTTGACCCAAGTTTTATAAAATTCCTTCAAGGGGTTTAGGAGATATAGAGGGGACACGAAATGGAAGGCTCAAACCTTTGACCTTCAGTTGTGACCTTGACCTTGAGCCGACATGGCTGACTCATAAGTTCAGCACATCGCCTTGATGAAGTGATCATTTGACCCAAGTTTGATGAAAACTTTTCAAGGGGTTTAGGAGATATAGAGCGGAGACAAAATGGAAGGCTCAAACCTTTGACCCTAAGTTGTGACCTTGACCTTGAGCCGACATGACTGACTCATGGGTTCTGAACATCGTCTTGATGAGGTGATCATTTGACCCAAGTTTTATCAAATTCCTTCAAGGGGTTTAAGAGATATAGAGCGGACACAAAATGGAAGGCTCAAACCTTCGACCTTGAGTTGTGACCTTGACCTTGAGCCGGCATGGCTGACTCATAAGTTCTGCACATCGTCTTGATGAGGTGATCATTTGACCCAAGTTTTATAAAATTCCTTCAAGGGGTTTAGGAGATATAGAGCGGACACAAAATGGCAGGCTCAAACCTTTGACCTTGAGTTGTGACCTTGACCTTGAACCGACAAGGCTGACTCATGGGTTCTGCACATCGTCTTGATGAGGTGATCATTTGACCCAAGTTTCATGAAAATCCTTCAAGGGGTTTAGGAGATATGGACCGGACACGATTTTGTTACAGACGGAAGGACGGACGGACGGAAGGACGGACGCAGACCATTCCTATAATCCCTCCGCCACGGCGGGGGATTAATAATAGAGTGAGAGTGTATGAAAACATTAACCAGAATTTCCAAGTATAAAAGGGATACAAATAATAGAATATTACTGCTGGAGTGATGCAACTTGTGTTATATGGCATGGGTGGCAATTTGTTTGTTTTGGGTTTAGCGTTGTTTTTCAACAGTATTTTAAGTTCCGGTACCAGTATGTAATGGAGGGCAGTTAAACTAACCGACGTTCCTAAATTCTGTTCCAGTAAGCGGTACTTATTTGTTATCCATAATTAACTGCTAATTTCTCCACACGAATCAAGGTTGAGGATGAAATGACTCCCACACAAAACTTAACCAAGGTGTGACACGTGAATGCCGTGGTGAGTAGGATAGCTCTCCTTATTCTTTAAATAGCTGAGCTAAAAATGCATTAACAGGTCATATTAACATTACACATTTGTAGATTTAAAGCGTAATGCTGCCACTGATAATAAATTGTGAGCTTACGCTAAAGTCTGCTCCCCAAGCCTGACTCACACATATATTCATCTTCTGCTCCAGTCTGCCGTCCAACCTTTTCTTAGCATCACATATTTCTGAAAACAAAGTTTAAAACTAACTTGAAAACTCAGCCTCGTGCTTTCATTGAACAATAATTTTGCTGACTTTGTGATTATTCTAATTGAAAGTCTTGGTACTATATTGAATTCCATTCTATCATTTAAATGCTGAAAAACTTTTCATACATATGAAAAGTAAAGTGCATAAAGTATAAGCATGGTACAAAATGTTCTAAGACAACACCTCCTTTACATGATGTATGTATGTATATAGAACAAATGGCAATAGCAGAAAGCTTGTATCATAATTATTATCAATACAACTATAGTCCATATACTTGAAACTTCTGTGTCAAAACATCTTTATTACATGTAAAATCGGAGGGCCATAATCAACTGAAAATACAGTAAATCCTGTGCTAAACACAACCTTTGAGAATAGAGACCACAAGACTTAAAAGACTAAAAATCTAACTTCTAGTTTGCTGTATATTCCAGCTTGTAAAAAACACCTCCTGCTTGTAAAAACACCTGTAAACTAGACCTTGTTCGCGAAAAAAGTACAAGTCTCCCCATACTGCTTCATTTAAATGGCATGACCAAAGGACGTGCAATATCTGGCCAAAGCACAACATGTGTTCAGAGATAAGCTAATATTTTTTTGGGGGAAATAGAAAGGTTAACGATAACTTATCAACATCAGCAAACAAGAGGGCCATGAAGGCCCTGTATCGCTCACCTGACCTATTGACCTAAAGATTACCAAGATTAACATTCTGACCAAGTTTCATTAAGATATGGTCATAAATGTGGCCTCTAAAGTGTTAACTAGCTTTTCCTTTGATTTGACCCGGTGACCTAGATTTTTATCCCAAATGACCCAGATTAGAACTTGACCTAAAGATCATCAAGATTAACATTCTGACTAAGTTTCATGAAGATACAGTCATAAATATGGCCTCTAGACTGTTAACAAGCTTTTCCTTTCATTTCACCTGGTGACCTAGATTTTGACCCCACATGACCCAGATTCGAACTTGACCTAAAGATCATCAAGATTAACATTCTGACCAAGTTTCATGAAGATATAGTCATAAATGTGGCCTCTAAGAGTGTTAACAAGCTATTCCTTTGATTTGACCTTGTGACCTAGCTTTTTACCCAACCTGACCTAGATTTGAACATGAACTATAAATCATCAAGGTTAACATTCTGACTTAGTTTCATTAAGATATGGTCATACAAGTGGCCTCTACAGTGTTAACTAGCTTTTCCTTTGATTTGACCTTGTGACCTAGTTTTTTACCCCACATGACCCAGATTTGAACTTGACCTAAAGATCATCAAGATTAACATTCTGACCAAGTTTCATGAAGATATAGTCATAAATGTGGCCTCTAAGAGTGTTAACAAGCTTTTCCTTTGATTTGACCTTGTGACCTAGCTTTTTACCCAACCTGACCTAGATTTGAACATGAACTATAGATCATCAAGGTTAACATTCTGACTTAGCTTCATTAAGATATGGTCATACATGTGGCCTCTACAGTGTTAACTAGCTTTTCCTTTGATTTGACCTTGTGACCTAGTTTTTTATCCTACATGACCCAGATTCAAACTGGACCTTGAGATCATCAAGATTAACATTCTGACCAAGATTCATTAAAATATAGTCATAAATGTAGCCCTCTAAAGTGTTAACTAGCTTTTCCTTTGATTTGACCTTGTGACCTAGTTTTTTACCCCACATGACCCAGATTCGAACTTGACCTAAAGATCATCAAGATTAACATTCTGACCAAGTTGTATGAAGATATAGTCATAAATGTGGCCTCTAAGAGTGTTAACAAGCTTTTCCTTTGATTTGACCTTGTGACCTAGCTTTTTACCCAACCTGACCTAGATTTAAACATGAACTATAGATCATCAAGGTTAACATTCTGACTTAGTTTCATTAAGATATGGTCATACATGTGGCCTCTACAGTGTTAACTAGCTTTTCCTTTGATTTAACCTGGTGACCTATTTTTTTTATCCCACATGACCCAGATTCAAACTTGACCTAAAGATCATCAAGATTAACATTCGGATCAAGTTTCATAAAGATTGGGTCAAAAATGTGGTCTCTAGAGTGTTCACAAGCTTTCCCCTTGATCTGACCTACTGACCTAGCTTTTGACCCAACAAACCCAGCTTTGAATTTGACCTAGAAATCATCAAGACTAACATTCTGACCAAGTTTCATGAAGATACAATCATAAATGTGGCCTCTAGACTGTAAACAAGCTTTTCCTTTGATTTGACCCAGTGACCTAGATTTTTGATCCCGCATGACCCAGATTTGCACTTGACCTTACGATCATCAAGATTAACATTCTGACCAAGTTTCATGAAGATATAGTCATAAATGTGGCCTCTAGATTCTCCTTTGATTTGACCTAGTGACCTAGTTTTTGACCCTACATGACCCAGATTCAAACTGGAACTTTATCATCAAGATAAACATTCAGACCAACTTTCATACAGATCCCATGAAAAATATGGCCTCTAGAGAGGTCACAACGTTTTTGCATTATCTGACCTACTGACCTACTTTTTGATGGCATGTGACCCATTTTCGAACTTGACCTAGATATCATCAAGATGAACATTCTGACCAATTTTTATGAAGATCCATTCACAAGTATGGCCTCTAGAGAGGTCACAAGGTTTTTCTATTTTTAGACCTACTGACCTAGTTTTTGACCGCACTTGACCCAGTTTCGAACTTGACCTAGATATCATCAAGATGAACATTCAGACCAACTTTCATACAGATCCCATGAAAAATATGGCCTTTAGAGAGGTCACAAGGTTTTTCTATTATTTGACCTACTGACCTAGTTTTTGACGGCATGTGACCCAGTTTCGAACTTGACCTAGATATCATCAAGGTGAACAATCTGACCAATTTTCATAAAGACCCCATGAAAAATGTGACCTCTAGAGTGGTCATAAGCAAAAGTTTACGCACGGACGGACGACGGACGCTGCGCGATCACAAAAGCTCACCTTGTCACTTTGTGACAGGTGAGCTAAAAATGGGACTTTGAGTTTCATGCAGTTTTCAAACGTTTCCAGTTTTTAGAAGGTCCAGTTTTCAGAAGTTCCACTGTAACATGCAAAACTAGCCTAGATACAAAACCTTTCTACAACGTTTGTATGGTTTCAGATTATTCCAGATAAACTTTTGTTACAGATGGACAGTCAGACTTACTGGACAGACAGCACAAAATCAATATATCTCCCCTCATAGTAGGTGACAATATTAAAGTCAATTTTTTGGCTCTCTCATGCTGGTCTGTATACACAGGATTGACTGTAATGCATGAATAACTGAAAAAAAAGACCTTTTAACTCGTCATCACAGTCTTCCCCACCGTCATCACAGTCTTCCCCACCGGCTTTCAAAGCAAACCACAGGATGTAATATTGAAGCAAATTTAACATGCCATCATCTTCTTTTTGTATTGCCCTTAACTGCTGTATAATGTTACCATGTCCAGAGTGATAACTGTGGGTATCAGAACTACTACTGCTGCAGCAGCTGTCTGTATCTGATCCACTGCTGCTGCTGCTGCTGCTGCTGTCTGTATCTGATCCACTGCTGCTATGTTTTTCCCTGTCCCCATTCTGTGTACTAGTTTTCTTTATCTGTAAGTTTAAGAGTAAACAGACAATTTTAATTGTAAATATCTAATACAATACACACTGCTGAAATACCGTCATTCCAGCACAGTATGCGCAGGTCTATAAAAACCGATAACGCCTTGGAGAAGTGCTACTGACTTGGCCCATCGTAATTTTCACAGGGTGACGTCTGATAAAAAAATTGTAAGAAATAAAAGAAAACAGAAATACAAATCCAATGCAGTACATTGTTGGTATGTACTATAACAATATGTAGACCTATGCTTCCATCAACATGTAAAGTCTGTATCACTTACAGGCAGATCAACAAAACTATATACAAATGTATTGATCTTATCACAAGCATATAATTGTGCAATAATGAACCATTACCTAACCATTTCTCCTGTGTAGTTTGGTGTAATTCTGCCCAGTGGTTTTCAAGAAGAAGATTTTTTTAGAAAATGTTGACGGACACACGACGGACGCCGGACATTGAGCGGTCACAATAGCTCACCATGAGCCTTTGGCTCAGGTGAGCTAAAAACAGACAAAATTTAAAGAACTAAAATTAAAAGGGTCATTATGCAAATTGCTACATTCTATGTCAGTATGTGTGTTCAATGTAATACTTCAACCTGTATTCAGTATTTCCTGCAATCAGGACACATCTAAGAAATACATGGGTTACTGAGAATTTATTCAGGAATCACAAGATAAATTCATCAACCATTAATGACTTCTCACTGAGATCTAATAATTTTGTTTGTATGTAAGTTTATTTTTAACTGCAAACACTGTCCATATTGGTGACTCTTCCTGAAGATTGTTAAGTCAGTTAAGTTTAGGAGAATAGTGTTAGATACAGACAATACCCCCACTCCAGTAGCTTCTTCTGGCTAGTGATCCGATACCAAGACCAGCCTCCTGTGGGTTTCAAACCAATGACCTTCACATTCTATAGCCAGTCTACTAACCACTGAGCTAAAGAGGTTAAAAAATCTTAGTCTTGTTTTGAGCTGATAACCCCTGGAAGACTTGTACTCTTTCATTGCTATAGTATTTTCTTACCCTCTTGACCTTTTTCTTTGAAGACTTAGAAGACTTAGTAACATCCTTTTCATCATTACTCTTGTCATCATTATCTGAACCTTTTTGTTTACCAGAGGATGTTTCTGCAGCATCAGAGTCTATGGAAAAGACAAATTATTCTACAGCATTTCTTTAAGGCCTCTACACAATGAAATACAACACAGTTCAAGATTCATTCACTTTATACTATAATTATCAGCTATTCTGCCAAAGATACATCTAAAGTTTATTGCTAGGCATGTGAATCAAGTCCATAAATAAATTTCTACACCAAGATATAAATAGTTTCAAATACAAATGTTTGAAGTGCTTAAAGTTGGAATATATATCAAGAATTTTTAATGTTACGGCTAAAAAGAAATGTTGAATAAGAAAATCTCTATTCTATGAATTCCTTTAAAGGTATCTATTATTAAAGAACAAAGTTTTGAAAAAGCTTAGAACATGAGTTTTTCTGTAAAAGTATGTATTTGAGAAAAAAAACTAATATAAATTTTATGAGACTAAGTTTTACAAATTTGAGAAGACAAGTAAATAAAGAAAGTGATAATTGAATTTCAGATGATGCCAATTTTTTAGTCACAAAAAATAGAAAAAAATTTAAGTGTTGGAAAACTACCGGTTATACAGGGAATACTTCTTCTAACAAGCTACATCATGTGATATTACATAATTCAAACTCGAGCCGTCACCGAAGGTGATTACCAGTAATATCCACAGAAGCCACTTTAATACAGGGAAAGTAAAATATTGTGATTATGACCTTTAATCTTTAAGAGTGACCTTGACCTTGGACTTAGTGACTTGGGTTGTGCACTCTACATGTCGTCTTGACAAGGTGAACAACTGATGCTAGATTTTTGAAAATCCTTCTAAAGTTAAAGAATATAATATCAAGCACACACAAATTGAAGCTTATCGACCTCTATTTGTGACCTTGACCTTGGATCTAGTGGCCCAAGCATCATTAACTGATGCTAATTCTATGAAAAACATCAGTTTAGAAAATAAAGAGCACAAACAAAGTTCAGCTACTTGACCTTTGACCTACAAGAGTAAGCTTCGACCTAGCATACTGCATGTCATCTTGGTGAGGTAAACAACTGGTTAGTTTTACAAAATTCTTCCAAGCTATTTAGACACTATGGAGCATATAATATAAAATTAAGTTATTTAACCTTCGACGTTCAAGTGTGATCTTGACCTTGGACATGTAGTGACCTGAAGTGAACTTTCTACACATCCTCTTGCTGAGGTTAACAAATAATGCTAATTAAATGTAAATCTTTGACAGACCAACAGACAAACATGACTCCAATAAATACTATGTATCTGGGGGTATAATAACAAATGAAATTAAATTGGTATTTACGAAAAGTTCTTTGTGTTGAAGAAAATATGTCAATAAACAAGACCTGTGTGCGCAACACACACGCCTCCATGACAGTCTGTCAAAGGCAAGTGGCTGTGTAAATTTGTATACCTTTACATTGACCTCTGACCAATATGACGATATTTGGCAATTTATTTTTACAAAAATAAGTGTGCGACAACCGCTTTAATGACGTCATATTCGTAATGACGTCACTTATATAATGACGTGATTACCGGCAAAATCGCAATAACTTCTTCATTTTTGAATAACAAGAGATCACAGAGTGATCTTGGCGCCCACCAATGTGCCATTTTTGAGTGTTCCAAATTTCAAGACTTATTGACTAGCTCAAGGTCAAATTTCATTTCCGTACACAACACAAATCTATGCATGTGGTCCAAATTTGAAGCCTGTACCTTCAAAAATGTGAAAGTAGGTCACTAGGTCAATGTCAAGGTCAAAGTTTGTTTCGGTACACAAAACTATGCATGTGGTCCTAAATTTGAAGCCTGTAGCTACAGAAATGTGAAAGTAGGTCACTAGGTCAATCTTAAGGTCAAAGTTCATTTCGGTACACAAAACTATGCAAGTGGTCCAAATTTGAAGGCTGTAGCTTGAGAAATGTAAAAGTAGGTCACTAGGTCAAAATTATGGTCAAATTTTACTTCGGAATACAAAACTATGCATGTGGTCCAAATTTGAAGCCTGTACCTTCAAAAATGTGAAAGTAGGTCACTAGGTCAATGCAAAGGTCAAAGTTTGTTTCGGTACACAAAACTATGCATGTGGTCCAAATTTGAAGGCTGTAGCTTGAGAAATGTAAAAGTAGGTCACTAGGTCAAAATCAAGGTCAAATTTTATTTCGGAATACAAAACTATGCATGTGGTCCAAATTTGAAGCCTGTACCTTAAAAATGTGAAAGTAGGTCACTAGGTCAATGTAAAGGTCAAAGGTCATTTCGGTACACAAAACTATGCAAGTGGTCCAAATTTGAAGGCTGTAGCTTGAGAAATGTAAAAGTAGGTCACTAGGTCAAAATCAAGGTCAAATTTTATTTCAGAATACAAAACTATGCATGTGGTCCAAATTTGAAGCCTGTACCTTCAAAAATGTGAAAGTAGGTCACTAGGTCAATGTCAATGTCAAAGTTTTTTTCGGTACACAAAACTATGCATGTAGTCCAAATTTGAAGGCTGTAGCTTGAGAAATGTGAAAGTAGGTCACTAGGTCAAAATCAATGTCAAATTTCATTTTGAAACACGAAACTATGCATATGGTCCAAATTTGATGCCTGTACCTTCAAAAATGTGAAAGTAGGTCACTAGGTCAAAATAAAGGTCAAAGTTTTTTCCAGTGCACAAAATTATGCATGTGGTCCAAATTTGAAGGCTGTAGCTACAAAAATGTGAAAGTAGGTCACTAGGTCAAAATCAAGGTCAACTCATGTCAAGGTTCATCTTGCCACTCAAAAATATACATGTGGTCCAAGTTTGAATGTTGTAGTTACTGACAAGAACATTTTAAAAGCTTTTCCCTATATAAGTCTATATGAACCATGTGACCCCCGGGGCGGGGCCATATTTAACCCTAGGAGGATAATTTGACAAACTTGGTAGAGAACCACTAGATGATGCTACATTACAAGTATCAAAGCCCTAGGCTTTGTGGTTTGGACAAGAAGATTTTCAAAGTTTTTCCCTATATAAGTCTATGTAAACCATATGACTCCCAGGGCGGGGCCATATTTGACCCTAGGGGTATAATTTGAACAATCTTAGTTGAAGACCACTAGATGATGTCACATACAAAATATCAAAGCCCTAGGCCCTGTGGTTTTGGACAAGAGGTTATTCAAAGTTTTTCCCTATATAAGTCTATATAAACCATGTGACCCCCAGGGCGGGGCCATATTTGACCCCAGAGAAATAATTTGAATCATCTTGGTAGAGGAACACTAGATGATGCTTCATACCAAATATCAAAGCCCTAGGCTCTGTGGTTTTGGACAAGAAGGTTTTCAAAGTTTTTCCCTATATAAATCTATATAAATAAACAAAGGGCCATAACTCACTCATAAATTGTTGAACCAGTCTGATTTTCAGGGGGACACAACTAGGGTACCAATACAACATTCTGACAAAGTTTGGTCAAAATCCCCCCAGTAGTTTCTGAGGAGATGTGATAACGAGAAATTGTTAACGGACGGACGGACGGAATGACGGACGGACGGACCACGGACGCAGAGTGATTTTAATAGCCCACCATCATCAGATGGTCTGCAATCATTATTTGACCACTCATTTTCTTAGTTCGGACATTTCCAACACAATGATGATGGTTTCGTTGCAAAATTTCTTATGACAACAATATCGATCATAAGGTCACATGATCAACTGACCGTATATCACTGGTCACATGATCAACTGACGGTATATCAAGAAAGATATACGGCACCCTGATATCGGGTCGAAAATACTGCAAGTGACAGGATAAAAAGTGTTCTTTAGTTACTTAGCAGAAAATGTATTCAGTCACTATGGACCAAAGGGTTCTAAAGTTACATAGCAGAAATTATTTTCAGTTTTGAGGTCACTGTGACCTTGACCTTTGACTTAGTGACCTCCTAAACAGTAGGAGACATCTACTAACCACAGGCAATCATCAAATGAAGTTTGATGCTTGTAGGTCAAACTGTCCTTTAATTATTAAGGGGCAACCATTTTGCAATGTCAAGGTGTGACCTTGACTTTTGACATACTGATCCCCAAAATAATTGGGGTCACATACTGACAACAGGCAATGTCCCTTAGAAGTCTTAACAATTGTATGCACTTGTGACCTTAACCATTGACCCCAGTAAATAGAGATACAACATGATATCATTCTAAGAAGTTTGATGATTGCAGACCAAAGCATTATTTACATATTGAGTGGAAAACGTTTTATGTCATTGAGACCATGACCTTTGACCTAGTGATCCCTAAAGTTTTTGGGGGCATTTACTATCCACAGGCAATCTTTCTATGAACCAAGAATATTGTGACACCAAGCATTCTCTAGTTACTGATCAGAAACTAAATGATCAACCAACTACAGACAGACGGACACTAAGCAAAACAATATAGAGCGGATGTGGGTATTTCCGAACAGTTAAGCAATAATGTTGAATGTTCGGAAATACCCACTTATATTGCCATTTAAAAACAACTTGTTTATAAAGTAATTCCAACTGATTTAGCGTGTATAATTGCGAACTATATACGTATATAGATACCGTCAGTACAGTGTTTTGAAGATATTACCTATTGGACGTGTATTTCTGAACAGTGGGGGTTACTCCGAACAATAGGGGGGCTAATTCCGAACAGTCCCAACTTTTTTAAAAATAGAACCTTTTAAATGTTTGTATACAATGATAAACATACAAAATCTTTACGGTATTACTTGCACTTTTAACTAAGGAACTTTATAAAACAAAACATATATCTGTATCTAAACTTAAATTTGCAGAAACACAGCACAACATCTTGACAAATTTCTACATGATTAATGTCCAAAACGCTGAATAGAGTATTAACATTCTTATACATGGTGCAATGTGCAGTGTTATAGCCAGGGCTTCGGAAATTTGCCGGTTTGTCGGTTTTGGACCGATTTTTGACTTTTCAGACCGATTCGTGAAGTGAAAAAACGAAAAAAAATCGGTCCCGTAAAAATGGAGAAAAGAATAAATTTCGGTCTGATATCTCAATACACAATCACCTGCCAAGTAGGAAATTGTTGGTCGCACCTTCAGATAATCAATAAACGTGTCAATCGGTCTGATTGTCACTTTGATAATCGGTCCGTAATTAGTGCGTGACGCAATCAGTGCTCGCGCGGCACATCCTTTAATGTTTGCAGACAGCCGACTGCGGTGTATTAAACATTTTTGACTGGTTTCTTAACGTTTCTGACTGGATCCAAATCATTTCGACGGGGATCCACTTCTTTTATTTAGAATCCGACGGATGGTTTATTTCAAAAGGCTATGTTTGATCACGGTAACAAACAAATGGTCGCTGCATTTAATCAAAGAGCTATAATTGTACATTATAGGTCTTTGATTTAATGAGACATCACACGGAAAACCGATAAAAATAATTTTTATAATTACTTGATTTGAAAAAAATACATGATTCATTTGTTGGGGCTCCAGTTGAAACAAATGCAGAAAATCGTCTTTGCAACCTGACTGTACAAAAAAGAAAAAAATGGACGGGCAACCACGAATGATAAAGAAAACCGGAGTGGCACTGTTTATCAAATCGGTCTTTTAAAAAAACGTTTCAAAATGAAATTTTGTTTACATCAGAAGAGAACATACAACTTTATAAAATGTAGTTGCTTATTGAAGTACAACGTAAGTAAAATGAAATATCCGTGGCCAACCCGCGTGACGTTTTGGTACTATACATCCGGGAAATTCGATCTCAGCGTTCAAATAACGTACACATTCGGTCCGCGGCAGAGTATTCTTTAAATACTGAGGCTGTTTAGCAGAGAATACATGTCGTGTAACTGACTTTGACGCATTGTATTTTATAGAATTCCGTCAAAGAATGAGGAAACATCACAAAGTATCTGCCGTGTATACGGTATCGAAGTCAAGTGCGTTGGCTTTTAGACTAGTTACGCACACGGTGTCAATGCCTCGTATTATCTCGGAAAAACATCGAAATTTAAACAAAGTAACGATCACACATAACACTGAATAACTGTCTTCATTGTATGGTAACGCGCGGTGACTGGTAACTCATTTTTAATGCATGACATGCTTATTTCTTTACCCTATCAAGTTTTACAAAATATGTAATATTGGGAATGCGGTGGGTGGGGTAGCGCCGATGTCAGGATTTTCGTTTCGGACCGATTGAGTTATCAAAATTTCCGGAGCCCTGGTTATAGCAGTTCAAATGTCTTAGAACCCGTGTTTAACTTAACAGTATTTGCATTCAAATGGAAATTTGTCTGTATCGCCCAATAATCTGCTACACATTTAGGGTGAAATATATACAATTGGTGCATGTATGGTTTTTCACATGCGTAGCAGTAACGTGGACCTTGTTGTGCAGGGTTGTCTTTGGCACCAAAAATTCACTTGCAGCTCTTGACAAGCTCATGCTATTGCTACATGAGTCGCCACCTCTTCTAACAGAGTCAGATCATAAGCTATTTTGAAGGGTTAAATAACACTTAGATATTACATCTTTTCTTATATTTCTTTACACTGTCTTCAACTCATTACTAAAGGATCTAAGAATCCTGCTGCTCACTAATATATATGAATATGACTATAAATAGAACTTGATATATTTAAGCATTAAACTGTAAATTGAATTTTACCATCACTAGAGTAAATCTTTCTAGCTTTTTTGGCAGACGACACTGGTTTTATAACATCATCATCAGATTCTTCATCAGTTTCATTAGAAACATGTCCTTGTGAACTGCATCAAACATGAAATATAAATATGTGATATCAACATGTGTACACTGATGAAAGTTTCATGGCTTGATAACTGTATTTAGAGCTGGTCTGGAGGACCAGGATCTGCCAGAAATTTCTGTAATAAACAAATAATTACTAGTTTGATGAGCTATAATATCAAACATTGCTGCAAGATGTCAGGTTCATTATCACAGTATGAATGTAGATCTGTGTATTCTTTTATCATAATATTTGTAAAGGTATATTAACAAATAAAGGCATTCCTGTCATTTATTTTCTCTTAAACCTGTGTACAAAGTTCAGATGTGCAAGACTTCAACCAGGTTTGTTCGCTTTGAAATATTTTTCACTAGTATTTCTGTTATACAATTGTGGGCACTTAATCTAAACAGTGTTCATGGATTCAGTACCAGATCTAATCTGCTCTCTGTAGTAACTTCTAACTTCTCCACAATTATCAGACATGCGCAGATCCAGAGGGAGGGTCTGGGGGTCCGGACCCCCGCTGGGAAATCCAAAAGAAAAAAAACAACAAGAGGGCCATGATGGCCCTGTATGGCTCACCTGAGTACCATTGTTCAAAATGATATGATCAAGTGTTGACATGGAGCACATAGGCTGGCACACACATTAAATATCATCAGGATAAACATTTTCTTGTAACAGTCCCTTTTGACCTAGTCAGGGCCAATTTCCATACCAAGTTTGAGGGTCCTAGGCTCAAATGCTGCATTTTTGTACTAACATGACTATTCCTTACTCTGGAAGACTTAAATAACATTTAAAACCAATCTCATTAGATGCTGCTGATATATATTCGTTTACATAAAATAAAGGGAGGTAATTTGTCATAAATTTAGTCAAAAGTTATCTACCCTGATTGTCAGAGTCCATCTGATGGCACCAATGACATTTCAAATCATTATCTTCATTGGTTACTGACATACACCCATTTTAATTTGAAAGAAAGGGAGGTAATTTGACATAAAATCAGTCCATAGCTATCTACCTTGATTGCCTCAGTCCAACTAAAGACATTAATGAAATTTCAAATGAGTTCTATAAATATTTACCGAGATAAATCCATTTTTATTAAAATCAGGGGAGGTAATCATGCATTGGGATATGCATGTAGAAGATACAGAGTACAAGCCTATACAACAATATATTAGTAAAGTATTCTTATCGATAAATGTTCAATCAAGAGTTATCTAATACGACTATTTCTTACCATGGAAGACAAAAAAAAAAAATTAAATAACGTTTCAAACCAATCTCATTAGAAGCTGCTATATAAGGTGTATTCATTTAGATAAAAAAAAAAGGGAGGTAATCTGTCATAAATTCAATCAATATAAGTATCTTCACTAATTGTCCAAGTCAATGAAATTTCAGATCAGTATCTTCATTAGTTACGGAGATATACCCATTTTAATTTGAAATAAAGGGAGGTAATTTGACATAAAATCAGTCCATAGTTATCTACCCTGATTGTCTCAGTCCAACTAATGACATTAATGAAATTTCAAATAAGTCCTATAAGTACTTACTGATATAAATCCATTTTGATTACAATCAGGGGAGGTATTTGTTTGTTTGTTTTGGGTTTAATGCCATTTTTCAACAGTATTTCAGTCATGTAGCGACGGGCAGTTAACCTAACCAGTGTTCCTGCATTCTGTACCAGTACAAACCTGTTCTCCGCAAGTAACTGCCAACTTCCCCACATGAGTTATCAGAGGTGGAGGGCGAATGATTTCAGACACAATGCCTTTTATCAAATTGTCATGGAGAACATCGAACTCGCGACTCTGCGATCCGTATACCAACGCTCTCCCTACTGAGCTAAGCGGACGAGCTATCAGGGGAGGTAATCAGATATAAAATAACTCTGGAACCTACGATTGGATAAGACAGATTCGTCATGGAATCCAAGATTTATTGTTGTTGAAGATATTTTGGAAGTTTGTATCAAATCAAACCATAAATGAGGACTCTATATGGCTGCAAAAGCCAAAATAGCAAATTTTGGACCTTTAAGGGGCCATAACTCTGGAACCCATGATGGAATCTGGACAGTTCAAGAAAGGAACCGAGATCTTATGGTGACACAAGTTTTGTGCAAGTTTGGTTAAAATCAAATCATAAATAAAGGTGCTATTGCGCAGACAAGGTCAAAATAGCTAATTCTGGCCCTTTCAGGGGCCATATCTCTGGAACCCATGATGGAATCTGGCCAGTTCAAGAAAGGAACCGAGATCTTATGGTGATACATGAAACCACTATCATGCAGACAAGAAATTTTGACGGACGCACAGATGGACGCACTGACGCACAGACGATTGACGAAGGCTGATCACAAATTAAAGCTCACTTTGTCACTATGTGACAGGTGAGCTAAAAAAACAAGAGCTGTCGGAGGACAGCAACGCTCGACTATTCAACAGCCTTGTCGATTGAATGAATAAGAAAGTCGAAAAAGGGGCATAATTTAAAAAAAGCAAAATTGGGTTATGGTCCTATGGAACCTGCATAGTGCTTATCAGCTCATGACAGTGGACAAGTGTATGAAGTTTCAAACCATTCCCGTAAGTGGGTACTGAGATACCAGCTTACATATAAGAATTTAACCAAAAACTCCTAAGTTGAAAAAGGGGCATAATTTTGTAAAATGCAAAGTTGAGTTATTGACCCTTTGCACTGCATGTCATAACATGACAGTGAACAAGTGTGTGAAGTTTCAATCCTTTCCCATTAGTGGATACTGAGATACCAGCTTACATACAAAAACTTAACCAAAAATTTCTATGTTGAAAAAGGGGCATAATTTTGTAAAAAAGCAAAACAGAGTTATGGGACCTACTTTGTGCATGTCAGATCATGACAGTGAACAAGTGTGTGAAGTTTCAATCCATTCCCTTTAGTGAGTACTGAGATACCAGCTTACATACAAAACCTTAACCAAAAATTTCTAAGTCGAAAAAGGGGCATAATTTTGTAAAAAAGCAAAATAGAGTTATGGAACCTGTGCAATGTAAGTCAGTTTATCACAGTTAATAAGTGTGTGAAGTTTCAATCCATTCCCACAAGTGGTTACTGAGATACCAGCTTACATACAAAACCTTAATCAAAAATTTCTAAGTCAAAAAAGGGGCATAATTTTGTAAGAAAGCAAAATAGAGTTATGAAACCTGTGCAATGTAAGTCAGTTTATCACAGTGAATAAGTGTGTGAAGTTTCAATCCATTCCCACAAGTGGTTGCTGAGATACCAGCTTACATACAAAAACTTAACCAAATCGGGACGCATGGGCGAGTCCAATAGCTCTACTATTCTATGAATAGTCGAGCTAAAAATGAAAAGAAGAGAAGAAGGAAAGAAAATGGTTTTTCGAAAAGGCAACATTAGGACCGCATTCAAAGGGTATGTGGCTGCTGCTACATACGACCTTGATGTAATTCATATTCATGTTAATTTTCTCAAAGAAACAAAGAATTTTACCTTTAAGAAGACTTAATTATTTTTCCTAAATTTAACAGGTGAGCTCATAAAATCGTGAAAATAAGGGGTATATTGTATATAAAGTTGCAGTGGAAAAGGTGTTCTTAAATGCTCCTAAAATGCCCCAGAATACGGGAAATGAAGCGTTTAATTTCAAATTTTTCCATGGGGGGGTGTGGGCGGGGGGGCATTCTATTTCAGCCTGTTCAAGAAAAAATAATTGGCAACGCTGTACTTGTAAACGGCTAGCATCCACACACACACACAAATATATTTAGTGTATAAAGACACATGTTTGTCAGTCATAGTTAAGGGCGGGCGGACCCCCTCTGAGAAAATTGGCTGGATCCACGCATGATCAGAGGTGGAAAATGAATGATTTCAGACACAAGATCATCTATCAAAATGTCACAGAAGAACATAGGTCTCATCTGGGGACTGAACTTACAGCACTACAATATGCTCATCTGTTCACTCCAATTTACTAAGTTAAGCCGGTGGAAAAAAACAAAACATGCATTTTAAGGCATTGTCAATTTAATAAAATAAAACTTGTATACCCTACTAAAGGTACATACCTGCTCGAAGATTTTTTGGGAGAATCTGTAGGGGATTTCCGTCTTAACCTTGATCTGCCTGATGACGTTTTACTGACATCTTTGTCCAAACTTTGCTTGCAAGGGCTTCCCCTTCTAGGAGTCTTCTTTCCATTTTCCTCATTAGCATCTTCCTTACTAGTACCGGAATCATTCGTCTTCCCATGACAAGCAGGGCTATTGCTGCTTCTACGTTTCTGACGTACAATGACTGGCATCTTCTGAATTAACAAATTCACCACAAATTATCTGTTGCCAAAGTAATTTTGGCACATGAACATAAATATCATCTTGACTATAACTAATTTGTTCTACGTTAAGTAAGGCTATATACTAGGTAGCAATGACCACAGGAAAGGTAACTCTTGCAAACACTTGGTTTTGGATTTGAAAAAAAAAATGTGACAATTTTTAACAAAAAAATGGAAGTTTCATATTTCCTTTGAATGTTTACATTTTGGCATGACAGACAATGCAATTGTTGGAATCATCAAAGACAAATGACAAAGTTAAAAAGAATACAAGTTTGATTCTCATCCCTGCCCACCCAAAAAGGGTATATACGAGTCACACATGTGGGTCACCTTAAATATTGCATATTAAATAGTCCCAAGCCACTGGGGGCAAAAGCATTGGTCACTACATAAATAGTTCCAAACCACTGGGGGCAAAAACATGGGTTACTACCCCAGTGAGTGGCTTGGGACTATTTATTTATGCCATAGTAAGGTGACCAACACGTACACGTGTCGGACGTCTTTGCGCCAACCCGCATCGAAAAACCCCTAACACCAATGTTTAAATTATTTATCAAAAGCCGGATATTGTGATGATGCGGAAACTGTACAGTTCAACAACATTTGACAGTATCCGATAATTATCATTTCTCAAATTAAGAGAAGTGTTTGGCGGAAAATCTACTTTCGATTTCAAAAAACTTTCAGTAGTTTCTAATCGAGTACTAGCGTTAAAACGCGAAGGTTTTAGTGGGGAAGTCGTAGCACCGGGGGCAGCACTTTCAAATAGGTTTCGAATCATGTGCATGATATTAACACAATATATTTAATGAAAAACTTACGCCCTGATTTATAATTTTTGTTTACCTTAAATTTCCACTTTCACTTTCGAGCTTGAAGCGGGAACAAAATGACGTAACGCGATCATGTGATTATCACGTGACTGGGCACATTGTAGAGTAATATGTTTAGATTTTCATGATAATGTTTAGGTTTAAATTTCATGATATCTAAACTTACTAACACTTAGAACTACCAATTTTGTTCGCATTCATATAAATGTTTGAATTATTTGAATCTATCTTTTATGTCTGAAGTTGTCTGGTTATGAAGAAATGGAGATCTAGAAATTTAAAATATCTGATTCACAAATAGGGGGTCACTTTTTATGGAAGATTATTTATGCAAAAATTCTATTATTGTATTTGATCAAACGCTTTATGATTAATGACAACTATTATTGCATTTGGTAAAGTGCTTTATTGTTGATGACAAACGCATGCTACATGTTGCAATTTAGATCACTTATATATGGATATAAGTAAACCAATTAATGCTTTAAATGCCAAAATCCTTAGTATCTTATGTATAGCTTCATGATAATTTTTCAAAGTATTTTTTCTAACGCCAAGTGCCAAAAGAGAACTGGTAGTCATTTACTTGATTTGGGCTATTGAAGACTAGTTAAATGTTAGCAAATACGTTCTCTCATTGTTAATCAACTGTTTTTATTACAGTTATTACATGCATACACTGTAATGTCATTAAGTACTTGTGTAATGTCAAGAGAGCAACGATTTCTGTATTGCGCTTTATGCTTATTCATATACGTAATTTCATGTCTTCATATTTTGTTAGCTGGGTCCATTTTCGTTTAAATGAAGAACGATAACTCCAGCTTACTTATTTGAGAATACAGTTAATAGCTGATCCCTTCAAGAAACTCTCGTAGAAAGAGGTAGCCGGGGTTATTAATAAAACCCGGCCCGGCCCAAACCACGGAAATAGCCGATTCCGATTGTACGGAAACCACCGGAAACTTACGGACGGAAGGCTAATATAATTACGAATGGTGATACCGTTATCTTTATCAAGGTCATTATGTGTATTTTATTTCATTATTACAAAAGTAGAAGCAAAGTATTTGATATTGATGATACGTATGTTTGATGAAGTATTGCACTTGACATAAGCGAAGACCTAAAATAACAAGATATTTGAATCACACTCAATCAAAGAAGTAATACGTTCGGCAGTCGATGTGTCATTTTGTGTACCGGACAGACATGAGATAGCAGTTTGCAGGATACTTTCAACAGAACTGGACAGGCTAGTTAAATGTACGTCGTTATTTCACACCTAACGATGTGACATAAGGCGAAGGGGTCTATACCGTGCACTGGAAGTATTTATAAAATTTGGTTGCCCGACCAAGATAGCGTTTTAGCATATTAAGTTTTAATTTAATGAAAATATCTTGTCTTAGGGAACATATGAATATAAACACTCTTATATTAAGGTTGTCAAAGATTTGCATTGGTAAGTACACATTTTGCGAAAATTAACTAGAAATGTAAGTTTATGAAATTATTATTATACTCCTTTTGCCTATCTCGGTTGCGCAACCAAGATAGATCGAAAATAGATGAACTACGAAGCTATGCGCTGTTTTCATATTTGCCATTTGTTTCAGGTTGTTGAAGTATTCAAATTTGAATATAAAACTAAATAAACTAATAAATTATATCAAAATCTAAAAACACAGTCCACTTTTTACATTTTTTTTTCATATTAAAGGGAGGCAATTACAAAATTTCATAAAAAATATCAAAGTAAACATTTCCAGAAGAGGTATAACTCTATGTAACAGGTCTTTGTTCCTGAAATACAAGAAAACTGAAAACAAAATATCACAAAATGTTGCTCAAATGATAAATCATATGATTTAGCTTTAAACAAAACCGGGTGATTTTGTATGGAGATGATACCCGGAGTTACAGTAAGTTGTAGAAATGAATGAACTGGAGTATAAAATATGAAAGATCGGTCGCAAAGTTTCGAACCCGGACCCCCCCCCCCCCACACACACACACACACACACCCCGAAACATGTCCGCTCAGTCTGTTTAAAACAAAACAATAAAAAACGGTAAATATCTAATACGGATAAATGGGAGGGTAGTGATAGCAATGAACTTTCATGTTTTAACAATTTACTGCTAACGTTATTTTTGTTTTTAGATTATTTAATTTTTGATTTCTCTTTCTTTTATATTTGAAATAATACTAGCATATCTTTTTAACACAGAATTAAAAAAAAAACCGGTCCGGTCGGACTACGAACTATGCTTTTGCTATATGCTTATACAATTATTCACACAATGTTAACTTTTTTGTTTTTAAAATGAACATTTTAAAGCATGGATTACAAATGTGTGCAATTCAGATGTTAAATTATTATACCCCACACAATGTCCAATGCACTTTTCCCATTAGTTTAACTTGAATAATATATCATAAGCGTTTTTATATCTCGTGCGCAAAATCGTTATTTTCAATTTCTGCGCATGTGATAGTATACCGTGAATAATTGCCTTTTGGTGAGGTCGATATGAGCCGCGCCATGAGAAAACCAACATCCGCCTAGTCTGGTCAGGATCCATGCTGTTTGCTAACGGTTTCTCTAATCGCAATAGGGAGCGGTGGTCTAGTGGATAAGGTGTTGGCCGCTCAATCCAGAGGTCGTGGGTTCGAGCTCCACTGGGGTCACGACCATGACTTCTCATATGACACCAGTACTGGTTTTTCCAGGAAGCGGACTCGAGAGTGGTTACAATAAGCTTGAAGCTTTCATCACAATCGAGCTAAAACAAATTTGTATAAACTAAAAACTAATCGCAATAGACAATGTTGGTTTTCTCATGGCTTGGCTCATATGTGGATTTATCGGCCTGATAAAAGCAATATCAACCTCGAGCGAATTTATCGACTTGATATCGCTTTAACAGGTCGATAAATCCACATATCGACCACACATAAAAACGACAATTGTTTTATTATCAAATCCAGCCTACTCATAAGTATAAACATTAGATACAAATGTCTGCAGCCTTAGGTCATCTTTCGTGGTTAATTGTATACGACGTCGCATTGTTTAAACGTAATAACGTGTGGACGTCACAGCTGGAGGTCAATATGTGTGTTTGGCTCCGCCTTCGAGAAAATACGATTTTTTATCGTTGAACATGTGACTACATCTAGAACAATGGAAAGGACTATAAATATAGATTTAATGATAAAACAATAATTTCATATCACATGCGCAACAACGCTATTTTGTTTTTCTGCGCATGTGATATTACATTTTCGTGTCTCCCTATGAGAGATCGATACTTTCGTACTGATTAAAAGACGATGCGCTTATTTATACATAGGATTAAATTACTTTATCTTGTGTTCATACATGTGTGAACCCGGCCTATTTTTTGTGAAAAAAGAACACACTACTTAGTCATTCCATTTGAAAACATATAGGTTTTAATAATGGGCCTGCTATACCAAATGAAACATAATTACTTTTTGGATATAATGGAAACCCAAAAAATAAATTAATCTCCGTAAAACAGAAACGTCACAACTATATATATTTAGGGTTGAGCTAAAATGTGATTTCTCGACGCGATTTGCGTAAGGAGTTTCAATACAATGCAATATCAGGTGAAGATCAACTTTTACTATTATTTAAACAAGTTATGAAGGATGCAACTTGTTTCTGGAAAATCCCGCTCATTACACTTTCTTTACCGTAAAGTTGAAAAAAAAATTGTAAGGTTAAAACTTTTCTGAGATGCTTTATGGATTTGGCCACACATGGGCAGTTTAACAAACCAATTATAGCTGAAAAATTACACTCAGATCTTTCGTAAAAAACTGCAAACTATCGTACAATTACTCGGTATATACAAAAGAAGAGCAACAGTTTTATTTGCATAATTACAATAGGTTTGGTTCTACCAATGAAAAACTCACAAAACGTAAGGTCTCAGAATGCGACAGCATTAAAGCTGCTCAATATAGATCCAAGTACAGTTCACTTCCGGTGTGGTCACGTAACCACAGTAAAGTAAGCAGTGTTAGAGTAAATCGTCTGCAGTACATTGTGATATTGATAAATTTACAAAAAAAATCTTAATAAAGAAATTTGTGAGATTTGAAGAAACAACATCCGTTCAAAGTTTTATTTTGCTTTTTCGAGACTTATTTGTAAATTATGATTAGCGGGCTCAAACGATCCTTCAGTTGTTATGTATCAAAAATGCCGAGCACTAGCAAACTGACTGAAAAGGCATTCTGTATACAATAATATATCACATCAACCTAAATAAATTGCAAAGTTTTGCAAGATATGTCTAACCATTGAAGTTTAATTTTGAAGTATCTAAATTCATAATCTGAAAGTGTAGAGCATTGGTAAATATCCAAACGAACCTTAAGAAGTTCAAGTTTACTTGGTCTTTTTTCACGAAACAGTGTGAATCGTTCTGTATATTGAGTGCAGTTAAATGGTAATTTTGTTCCCATTTAAAAGATTTCTTTTTCGCGTCGAGTTTTGGTTCACCAACTAATGTGAAATACACTCGATGACTGCTTCCTGGAAAGTAACCAGTACTCGCACCGAAAGAAGGGACTGTTGGAGTCACGGTCAAAATCCGCTGACAGGATTCGACCCCGCGACCTCCGGTTTACGAGACATCTGTACAAAAATGAAAAAAGGTAAAATTTGTATCTCGATTCTACTCTATATAGTTTTGAACTAATTTGAATATAACTTAAGTAAGTCAGTTTATTCAGAGATCACTTGCAAACTTAAAAAAAAAAAAAAAGTATATATATATATATATATATTAAAACATTATAGGAACCTGCCGAATATGAAATCGATTATGCCACAAACTGCAATGTACCACAATATATTCAATTTCAATTTGTGACTTTCATCGTACGTCAATTCAGTCGACTAAGTTCAAGAGATACTCAGAATCCTGCGTGAACAAACCTATCTCACTATTTGTTTCTATATATTTGTTTTATGGTCTTTGAGATTTTTTAAAAACTTTTTAATAAAAAGTTTTAAAAAACTGCTCATTCTATTCTCTAAAAATTGTCAGTGATATTAGAAATTATTCGTATTCATTTTTTTTGGACATAAAAATAATTTCCGTAAAGTCTCATTGAACAAAAAAGTATAAAAAATCCTGCCTTTTTACTACCTATTTTTTTAGGCATGTTACTGGACACAAAGAATTATTTAGGCTTTGGGAATGCACAGGTGAAACAAAAACTCTTTGAGGCCCGAGAGGAATTCCTTTCTTCGAAATATAACAACTTTTTGGACAAAACGTGATTATAAGATAGTATATAATGATAACGATACAAAATATCGGGAACTAATTAGAAGGCTCGTCAAAACAACGCTATGTATAACGATTTCCTGTGTACAAGTTTACAAATTATATTAAGACGTTTTTGCAACCAGAAAGAACACGCAGTTTTAACCCATTCATCAAAGAAGTTCCTCGCGGGCATCATAAAGTTCAGTGTTGTTTTTTTTTACTAAATTCTAAATATGTAAGTTGATATCAACACGATATCATTCGTAATTATATTAGCCTTCCGTCCGTAAGTTTCCGGTGGTTTCCGTACAATCAGAATCGGCTATTTCCGTGGTTTGGGCCGGGCCGGGTTTTATTAATAACCACGTTTGAACGCGCTAAATTTAGAACCGGAGATCTATCTTACTTTCATTTTCACATTTTTTTCCTTTACGATTATGACATTTTCTGTAAGTTTTTTTTTCACATGGAAGGTACTCTATATGTTGTTTGGATAGATTGTAAGCAAGTTAGTGAAGAAACAATTTTTATTTTTAAAACATACTGGCAATTTAAAAGAACTTGTTCGTTGTTGTTCCTTCATAGCAATTGAACAAGCCTAGGGATCAGTCCTTATAATTTTAGGACATGTGGCGCCCCTAGCGTTAAAATTTATCAAAATTTGCCGGTTCCCGGCTTCGTTGAAGTCAAGGAACTTAGTGTATGGTGGATAGTGCATTGTCGCTGTGCCAAGTGTCGAAATTTCTTTTTTTCCTATTTAAAACTGTAATTAATGCAAACGCATTATGGAAGAGCTACTTTACAAAATCAAAGTATGGTCATACATGCAAACAGTTGATTTATTCTGTGCATCAGACTAATAGAAGTACATGTATATGCATGCGAACATTTGATATAGAGCTATGCAGGAAGTATGTTATCAAACACCAAGCATATAGTGTTTATATTCATCAAAATTGCGTTACATAACATACATTTGTCTACAATCATAAAGCATTTGACAAAATGCAATTGAATGTTTGTCATGAATCATAAAGCATTTGACCAAATGCAATAATGTTTGTCATCAACAATAAAGCACTTTACCAAATGCAATAATAGTTGTCATTAATCATGAAGCGTTTGATCAAATACAATAATAGAATTTTTGCATAAATAATCTTCCATAACTTTTGCCAAAAACTTATTTATCTTACCTACCGGCTTCTTTGTTCCGATGAGGTCTGTAAACACCCTATAGACCACTTAATTTCCAGACATGGCCAACCTCTACTGTTTACACGAAAAATCTCAAGTGCCTGTAGCGGGAATCGAACCCCAGTCACTCGGATGATAGTCCAATGCTCTAACCACTAAGCCAAATTGTCGACACACTTACACATGTGTCAGAGATTAAACTTAAAGTTATGCGTAAGCGACCGAAACAATGCAGTAGAATCATGAGAAATCCGTGCCTGTTATCTAAGGTGAACGCGTGACCACACCGGCCATAGCTTTCGCAGAAGCGGTGGTTCCAACGCCGCGGCGGTGGAGGATTCGTCGCGGCGGTGGAAGATTCGTCGCGGTGGAGAAATATGGCCGACTGACTATATTTACGCTCTCATCGGTACTTTTTCTAACGAGTGTTTCACGTTTGACTGAAAACAACCAGTGAGACAGGAGCCCACATGTGTACTCTTCCAGCCACAAACACTTGTTCAGTGCAATTCTTTGTCATTAATGTAAACGCTTCTGTACAGTTTGACGAGGGACTGCCGTTTTTGTAGAATTTCTATTAGAAATGGTAAGATCTTGTACAAAACGACCCCTGGGCACGTTTGCATCAAAATGTAAGTCTGACATTGTCAAGCAAAAACTTTTTCTCTGTAATCGGTGATTTTTCATTGCAAGCATACAAAAAGATCGACCAAAACTGATTCCAACGCAGTGTGCGGTGGGTACCCAACGCATTACGGTGGATCTTGTTTCTTTAATGTTCGCTATTGACTTTAAATTGGAGTAAACAGCATTATTCCAGAATTTTGATTTGGTAGGGCCATGAAATCACTTTGACATTAGATAGCAACAGAGACTGAAAGGTTAGAATAAATATGAAATTGACTTGCACATCCGTAAATACAAAATATTAAGTGACAATATTGATTGTCTAATTAAATGCTGACCACATGCGACTTCTGCGCATGCATCGTATGATAAACCAACTTGACTAAAGTACAATACAATTACTAATACGTAGCATACCATAACAAAATGCCATTGAGCAGCTGTGTTATAGGAGTTAAGACTTTTTACAAGTAGGCTAATTTACCTCTTCTTCAACAATATCCTTTTATTTTCAGACGTTTACCACAGAATCTCAAAGTGTCAAGGAAGAAGTCTAGGTATTTTTTCGTAGTGACAAGATGAAATTATTTGATTGCCCTTCGTCCGTCGTCCGTCAGTCGTCTGTCCGTCCGTCGTCCATCCACAATTTCTTGTGAACTCGATGGAGACCTTATTTTTATGCCCCCGAAGGGAGGCATATAGTTTTTGAACCGTCTGTCCGTCCGTCGGTCTGTCGGTCTGTCAGTCTGTCCGCAATTTTTGTGTCCGGTCCATATCTTTGTCATCGATGGATGGATTTTCAAATAACTTGGCATGAATGTGTACCACAGTAAGACGACGTGTCGCGCGCAAGATCCAGGTCCGTAGCTCAAAGGTCAAGGTCACACTTAGACATTAAAGGATAGTGCATTGATGGGCGTGTCCGGTCCATATCTTTGTCATCGATAGATGGATTTTCAAATAACTTGGCATGAATGTGTACCACAGTAAGACGATGTGTCGCGCGCAAGACCCAGGTCCGTAGCTCAAAGGTCAAGGTCACACTTAGACATTAAAGGATAGTGCATTGATGGGCGTGTCCGGTCCATATCTTTGTCATCGATGGATGGATTTTCAAATAACTTGGCATGAATGTGTACCACAGTAAGACGACGTGTCACGCGCAAGACCCAGGTCCGTAGCTCAAAGGTCAAGGTCACACTTAGACGTTAAAGGTCATTTTTCATGATAGTGCATTGATGGGCGTGTCCGGTCCATATCTTTGTCATTCATGCATGGATTTTAAAATAACTACGCATGAATGTGTGACACAGTAAGACGATGTGTCGCGCGCAAGACCCAGCTCCGTAGGTCAAAGGTCCTAAACTCTAACATCGGCCATAACTATTCATTCAAAGTGCCATCGGGGGCATGTGTCATCCTATGGAGACAGCTCTTGTTCAACATATTTTAATCCCTGAAGGAGCCAAAATGTTTTCCTTATGAACATGATTGCAGTGACATTTTACTTTCGACTTTAACCACCATTACACACAAATTAAGTCACAATAAGATCTCGGTTCCTATTGAAAACCAGCTAGATTCCATCATATGTTCAAGAGATATTACCCCTGAAAGGGGAAAATTTTCTATTCTGACCCTCTTAGCCATATAAGGTTTCATTTATGCTTGGATTTGAAGTGGAAACGTAAACAAAAATTATAAATCAGGGCGTAAGTTTTTTTTATTCAATATATTGTATTAATATCATGTACATCAATCGAAACCTATTTGAAAGTGCTACCCCCGGTACAACAATGTTCCCGCCAAAACCTTCTCGTTTTAACGCTGTTCCTGTTCAACCACTTTCGACAATATGCGCTCAATGTGCAAGTCAATTGAACAGGAATAGCATTAAAATGAAAAGCTTTTGGTGGGGAAATCATAGTACCGGGGATAGCACTTTAGGTCTGGAATCATATGCATGATATAAGTACAATATATAGATTAAAAAACTTACGCCCTGATTTTCAATTTTTGTTTACCTTTTTACTTTCACTTTCGAGCTCAAAATGACGTAGCGCGATCACGTGATTAGGCACTGTGCACGGAATTTTTATCTTAAGAATCTCTAGGTCAAGTTCGAAACTTTGTCATGTGGGGTCAAAAACAAGGTCACCAGGTCAAATCAAAGGAAAAGCTTGTTAACACCATACGCCACATTCATGGCCTTATCTTCAGGAATGTTTATCTTGATGATTCTAAGGCTAAGTTTAACATTGAAAAACAAACGGAGAAATAGAGTACACACAACTAACAACAGACAAGCAGAAAGAAATGTTACAATAAATGAAAGTCAAAAACTTCATTCTCCTCTGAAAACTGTCACAGCGCCAATCAAACATATTAATTAAGAGACCTTTAACTCCTTGTTCTACTGCGAAGAGGACGACAAGTAATCAACTCATTTCAGTTATTCTTATTATAACAACCGAAGAGAAATTACAGCTGGGAACATACTTAAATATGCTAAAACATGATTAAAAACCTATAAAAATGATAAATGGTTGCAGCATGTGCAGTGTGTTGGAGAATACTCCCCCGCCCCCACTCCAGTGCGTACCCGGCTTCGATATTATGTGGCCAAAACAAAAATAAGGGACAGCAGAAACCCTGTCAGTTTGTACATTAGATAAGTTTGTCTGTTCTATGATGTAAAAGTCGCAGGTGGTAAGCATTTAATCAAACAACCGATATTGTCCGTTGATATTTTGTATATAATAAGGGAAAGGGAAAATGAAGAAAATCTTCATGCGTTAGAATGAATAATCATAACTGAGGTGTATTTAGTATGAAAGAACATGGCGTTATTATTTGGCAGTTGATTTAGTAAAATAATTATGGTTTAAAATAAAGCTTTTCTTGTATGCATTCAACAGAACGGAAGTACAAATCAATAGTATATTATTACTGAACATTTTCTATTGCTGTCTGATGTCAAAGTGATTTTATGGACTTACCCCAATCAAAATCCCAGGGAAATGTTGTTTATTTAAGTTAAAAGTCCATAACGAACATTAAAGAAACAAGATCCACCGTAATGCGTTGCAACTGTACCCACCGCACACTGCGTTGGAATCATTTTTGGTAGATTTTTTTCATATGCCTGTAATGAAAATTCACCTATTACGAAGAAAAAGATTTGTTTGAAAGTGCCGTACTTACGATTTGCTGCAAACGTGCTCAGGGGTCGTTTTGTAGAAGATTTTACCATTTTTAATGGGAATTCTACAAAAACGGCAGTCCCTCTTCAAACTGTACAGAAGTGTTTACATTAATGACAAAGAATTGCACTGAGCAAGTGTTTGTGGTTGGAAGAGTACACATGTGGGCTCCTGTCTCACTGGCTGTTTTCAGTCAAACGTGAACAACTCATTAGAAAGCATAAATGTAGTCAGTCGGCCATATTTCTCCACCGCTTCTGCGACGAATCCTCCACCGCCGCGGCGTTGGAACTACCGCTTCTGCGAAAGCTATGGCCAGTGTGGTGACTGACTCCGTAAATATAGTACCACTTGTTTCAAAATAAAGTACATTTTAAGTGAGAAATTTCCGACCAGTTTTACATATCTTGAAAATTGTTCTAAACATGACTTTACTTAATATATAAAGTTTTAACATTAAATTCTGAACAGGTCTTGATATATGTCTGAAATTCGGGCGAAACTCGTCTGTCAAGGAGAATGCTTCATGAAACAGGACATTTTATTTTACAAAGAAAAATAATGACGATGATATTACTGCAAAAAATACAAACAACACAAATTTCCTACAGGTTAATCATTAATCTCTATTGTAAATTGCGACGATTTTCTGTACAATTAACATGGAACATAAATTTAGAAAATAGCCCTGTTTAATGATCATGATACATTCCAAACGTGTCTGAATTGCGACAAAATACAAACAACACAAATTTCCTACAGGTTAATCATTAATCTCTATTGTAAATTGCGACGATTTTCTGTACAATTAACATGGAACATAAATTTAGAATATAGCCCTGTTTAATGATCGTGATACATTCCAAACGTGTCTGAAATAAGATTGACAGTTTAAACATATTTAAAGGCAGTTTTTAGGTGGTGGTAACTGGTGGGAAACTGGTCAAAGTACATTTCTTGTTTTCTGAAAAAAATGTTCTTTTTTTTTTTGCTGAATGTCGTTAATTCATATCAAATTAACAGTTGACATTGATTTTTTGCCTTTAAATATCAGAAGATCTTTTGCACTGTACAAAGTTTTGTCGACCTTTCATTCGTGAAAACTGTCAGTTTCCTGGATTCTATACTTGTATTTACATCCACAAGTATCTGACAACTTCTTCACGTGAATCAGACGTGGAGGACCAGAACGACTTTAAACTATATAATATTAATTCAAATCGTTGCCATGTCAGTTAAAACAGAGACCCCGAACTACAAGCCTCTTAATTAGTTGTACTCATTACTTTCATTGTCAAGAAGACTGAAGGTTTTAATATCTTCTCGATGGTGTGCGCGAATTTTTTTAGCACATTTCGTTATGTCTTCTTGGCGTGTGCGTGATCACGGTATATTATGATAGCATTTCATGTGATAATGTAATGATAAATCTATATTCATACCTTTTTATATGGCAATGTATATTTAGATAGCAAATTAAAGAACTAAATAAACTTAAACTTTCTTATAATAAATATGAAAAAAAGCTGTCACTGTTGGTAACAAATGCCCCCGAAGTAGGCCCAAGAATGCCACAGTTGTATGCGCAAAAAATCACATATCATTTTGTGACCTTGGCCCAGCCCTAAGAGGCATAAGTCATAAACGTGACACATCTCCTCAATATGGTTAACATGTGTGTCAAATTATTTTCAAATCCCTTGATAAATGGCAGGGCTTTGGACCAGATAAGAAACACCTTTGACTTCTAAGTGTGACATTGACCAGGTGCGTAGCTACCTATACGCCAGTACGCCTGTGAATCCACATAATGTTGCATTTTCTTTACATCTTCTTTATCCTATCTAGATTGGATGTGTTCCAAATCGTAAATAGTGTACTATATATGATAAAAGGGGCCTTAATCCAAAGCCCGGGTGTTAGTTTTAGAATATGTCTGGGTATTGGTGGTGGTATGATTGTTTTGCTTTTGTTCCAAATTTTAAATAGATGTCACAAAAATGTTTTAATACTGTTTACTGCAAGTTTAATTTACGAATGCATCCACAAGGATAACCGTGGTTTCCCACAAAACATCCAAGGGGACAACTGAACCGTGGTTTCCCACAAAACATCCAAGGGGACAACTGCCATGCCATGGACAGTCTATAGTTGTTGTTTTTTATTACAGTAACTAACAAGAGCTGTCACTAATGGTGACAAATGCCCCCGCAACACCTTGACCTTTGACCTGTTGACCCCAAAGTCAGTAGGGGTGGTGTACTCATAAAGTATTATCAGCACGTAAAGTTTGAAGGTCCTGGGTGAAGTGGTTCGCGAGTAAAGTGCCTTCATCCAAAGTCAGTAGGGGTGGTGTACTCAATAAGTACTATCAGCACTTGAAGTTTGAAGGTCCTGGGTGCAGTGGTTCGCGAGTAAAGTGCCTTCATGCAAAAAGTTAACGTTGGCCCCTGTGACCTTGACCTTTGACCTGGTGACCCCAAAGTCAGTAGGGGTGGTATACTCAATAAGTACTATCAGCATGTGAAGTTTGAAGGTCCTGGATGCAGTGGTTCGCGAGTAAAGTGCCTTCGTGCAAAAAGTTAACGTTGTGACTAACGAACGAACGAACGAACGAACGGACGGACAGTTGAAAACTAATATGCCTCCCTTCGGGGGCATAAAAAGCAATAAGATAAAATCAAGAACAAAGATTTATTTAAAATTTATAAACTTAACACGCTCCGTTCGATAAGTACAAGGCAGCTTTATGTAATTTAACAGAATTTTATTTGACAACACATTTTGCCGCTTTTTAGTTATTAAAGCTTTTTTCAATTCTGTTTTTTTTTTGTTGTTGTTTTGTTTCTTCTGGCCGAAAGTCTGAATTTTATGCCCATAGTATTTTGCATTTATTCACGATAAACCGAAACATAAAGGACAAGAAAATAGAAACGATCACGTTGTATGAAATATTACGGGTATATTTTATAAAAATCGGTTGTTTCTATATATTTTTGCGTAACATTCTGTCATTATCTTATCAAAATTGCTATAGAATTCAGTTCGAGGTATGTTTATTTTCTAGCGGTGCTGAAAGTTTCAGGTGATAATATTAAATAATGAATGCACTACGCGCGTTTTTTGTGTGTAGGTAACGCCTAAATTTCGCGGAGCTTTGTTGAACTAAAAAGTACCTATTTCGTTGTACTTTATTTACCTTCTTCCCGACGTCGTCACACTGGACTTTCCTATGGTGGCCTCTTTCATATACCTGGTGTCCCGGACCGTGCGCTGTATGCCACCATAGGTCCCTAACACTTACATAAAAGAATGCTGGCCTAACTTATAATGTTTATTTTGCAATGTTCTTAATTGTATCTGTTATAAAGTTATTTTGAGGCAATTTCTATTAGTTTTATTTATATTAAAGTTAAGACTGTTTAAAATTTGTTAAAACTAAGTAAAATTTTACAAAATTGGTAATATTTGAAAAAAATCAGCGTCAGCCTTTGCCGTAAAACGAAAACACAAAGATTCAGGTTTCTGTTTTTTATTTATGCCAAAATATATTTAAAGTTCTATGCTACAATTATAGTTAACAATGATTTAGTAAAAACCGGAGACCATCTTTACCGAAATGTAAAATGGATGCAAGGATTTGTCTCCAAATGTTTAATATTATGCTCTTAAAATGGCCTATATATGACTTAAAATTTGTTTATGTAAGGTTTCTTCAATTACCATAACTTATAAATTTCAATCAGTAATGTCAACAATATGAGCTTGAAATATTACATAATTTTCTGCGAACCATTTTTTCGCCGGGGGGCTTTGCCCCCCTGGCCTCCATCCACTTTATTTAGGCCTTCCTACGCGCCTGTTGACCTTGGAGCCAGAGGTCTGGTACCCGCGCATGACACCTCATCTCATTATCTGGAACATGTATGCCATGTAATTTCAAAACCCTTCATCAATGGCAGAGTTATATATGGACCGGGCAAGAAACAAACCATGTTAATCTTTGACCTTTAATTGTGACCTTGACCTTGGAGCTAGGTGTCTGGGTCTTGCTCATGACACGTCGTCGTAATATGAGGAACATTTATGCAAAGTAATTTCAAAATCCTTAACGAATGGAAGAGTAATGAACCGGACACGAAATATACCCTGTTTACCTTTGACTTATAAGTGTGACCTTGACCTTGGGAGCTAGGGATCTGGGTCTTGAGCATGACAAATCGTCTCATTATGATAAACATTTATGCCAAGTTGTTTCAAAATCCCTTCATGGATGGCAGAGTTATGGACCGGACACGAAACAGACCATGTTAACCTTTGACCTCTAAGTGTGAACTTGACTTTGGAGCTAGAGGTCTGGGTCTTGCGCATGACACGTCGTCTCATTATGGTAAACATTTATGCCAAGTTATTTCAAAATTCCTTAATGGATGGAAGACTTGCATCCCGGACAATAATTTACCGGATGCACACACACACACGGACGGACGGACAGTGCGATTTTTATATGTCCATCTTTGGGACAAAAAAAACTTATAAAATACCATTCGCGTCAAATCCTGACTAATTGACTAGACACACATTGATGATCTCAGAAAGAGACAATAATCTTCCGAATATTTCCCAAATGTGCACAAATTTTCCATGCAAAACAAAATGTCATGTCCTAGTTGCTGACAAATATATCTACAGGTGCGTAGCAATTTGGGCCTTTTGTTATATTAATAGTATCCGATAAATTGTAGCACATATTGTCTTGTTCCTTCTTCTAACTATTTGTTTTTAATCATACATACACGTTACAAACGTTCTTCAAATCCGAAACCAATCTGGACTATGTATCATTCTCGGAATTATGGGAATAGGTCTGCATAATACACATAATACATAATACACAATGCAGACCTATTCCTCGAACAGTAACTATTACTTATGCTCTAATTCGTTTCAATCAAACGAGCATAAATTATTTATAACCTCCAAGCATACACCTTCATATAAACAACAAACAACAGTATATATTTAGGCCTGAGGTCGCCCGGGAGCCGTCTTTATTTGTTAACCCAGCCCTAACAATCTCAGATCTTGAACATACATTAATATCATTACATTAATATGAATATACATAGATACCAAAGAATGAAAACTTGTTAATCTTAAATGCAGCCAAACCCTGAATGAACCTAATAACTTTTCAATTTTCGATTTAGTCCTTAAACTGTCGTTATTATCTGAACCGAAAGATTTTTAGAAACCAAAGTCGGACTGCAGAAAGCGGGGCATGCAACCCTACTCCGTCTTCGGAGGGGACGTGCGACATCAGAAAAATGCCATGTGCTTTAAGAGGATTCCTTACTTCCGTGCTTTGGAACTGCTGCGAGTAAGTTCGCCTGTCCGACGATTCCCTAATTTTGAATCCAAGTTATAAAATAGTGTTCAATACGTTCCCAAAACTGGAAAGCAGACAGTAACATTAGTATGTAAAGAACTATTATATTAAATAATCTGTAAAAATGCAATATGACAAATTAAGAAATTAATGACTAATCCAGCACGCCTTCGATATAGATAGCTCATAATCCTGGTAATTTTACAATAAGTATTCCGAAATTCGCTTGGAGGTTCTTCTAAGGAATTTTCTGAAAATAAAATACATAAGTACATGACATATATATGGCAAGCCAATTGTCCAATAATTACGTGAACCCTAGTTCACGGTCGAAAAACTAGGATTAACGATCGATAAACTAGGGTTTTCGAACGTAAAACTAGGTTTTTCGAATACTAACCTATATTTTCGAGCGAAAACATAGGATAACGGCGTGAACCATAGTTCACGCTCGTAAATGTAGATTCACGATTGTAAACCCCAGTTCACGGTCGTAAACATAGGTTCACGTTCGTAAACTATGGTTTACGAGCGTGAACCAGGGTTTACGAGCGTAAACATAGGATAACGACCAAAACTCATAGTTCAATCGAGAAACCTAGTTTATCAAACGTAAAACATGGTTTACGGTCTATATATTAGGATTATAGAATCAACAATGAATTTCGGGCGTGAACATGGTTTTACGGCCATGAACCTATGTTTACGACCGTGAACCATAGTTTACGGACCTGAACCTATATTTTCGAGCGTGAACCTATGTTTACGAACGTGAACTTGGGTTTACGAGCGTGAACTTAGGTTTACGTTCGATAAACCAGGTTTTTCAAACGTAAAACCAGGTTTTTCAAATACTTACCTATTTTTTCGAGTGAAAACATAGGATAACGTCGTAAACCATAGTTCACGCTCGTAAACGTAGGTTCACGTTCGTAAACCCAAGTTTACGGTCGTTAACATAGGATAGCGACCGAAATTCATAGTTCAGTCGAGAAACCTAGTTTATCGAACGTAAATCATGGTTTACGATTGATATACTAGGATTATGAAATCAACTATCAATTTCGGCCGTAAACCTATGTTTACGGTCGTGAACCTATATTTACGAGCGTGAACCTATGTTTACGGCCGTGAACGACAGTTTACCTTCGTAAAACCGTATTTATCGATTTGTAACTATATGGCAAGCCAATTGTCCAATAATCATGTGAACC
The DNA here is from genome assembly GCF_021730395.1 of Mercenaria mercenaria. NCBI lineage: Eukaryota > Metazoa > Mollusca > Bivalvia > Venerida > Veneridae > Mercenaria > Mercenaria mercenaria. The sequence goes on along the minus strand of NC_069377.1, from coordinate 21,493,449 downwards.
CTAGTTCACGGTCGAAAAACTAGGATTAACGATCGATAAACTAGGTTTTTCGAACGTAAAACTAGGTTTTTCGAATACTAACCTATATTTTCGAGCGAAAACATAGGATAACGCCGTGAACCATAGTTCACGCCCGTAAATGTAGGTTCACGATTGTTAACCCCAGTTCACGGTCGTAAACATAGGTTCACGTTCGTAAACATAGGTTTACGAGCATGAACCGGGGTTTACGAGCGTAAACATAAGATAACGACCGTAAACATAGGATAACGACCGAAACTCATAGTTCAATCGAGAAACCTAGTTTATCAAACGTAAACCATGATTTACGGTCGATATATTAGGGTTATAGAATCAACAATGAATTCCGGGCGTGAACATGGGTTTACGGCCATGAACCTATGTTTACGGACGTGAACCTATGTTTACGACCGTGAACCATAGTTTACGGACCTGAACCTATATTTTCTAGCGTGAACCTATGTTTACGAACGTGAACTTGTGTTTACGAGCGTGAACTTAGGTTTACGTTCGATAAACCAGGTTTTTCAAACGTAAAACCAGGTTTTTCAAATACTAACCTATTTTTTCGAGCGAAAGCATAGGATAACGTCGTAAACCATAGTTCACGCTCGTAAACGTAGGTTCACGTTCGTAAACATAGGATAACGACCGAAATTCATAGTTCAATCGAGAAATCTAGTTTATCGAACGTAAACCTGGGTTCACGAGCGTAAACTATGGTTTACGCCCGGTATCTGATGTTTTCGCTCGAAAATATAGGTTAGTATTTGAAAAACCTAGTTTTATGTTCGAAAAACCTAGTTTATCGATCGTTAATCCTAGTTTTTCGACCGTGAACTGGGGTTCACGTAATTATTGGACAATTGGCTTGCCATACATATATGCATGAAATGGATAATGTCTAGAACATGAAATGATAACAAACGTGATTAAATCATGGATCAAATGTAATCTTCGAAACTATGAACACGTTTAAACCAAAATAAATAGAAAGGAATAATATTTGCGGGAAAACGAAAATATAGTCATTATATTTTCGAAAATTTAGCAACTCGACGGCTGTAAAGCGCGACACTCGAATGATTGTCAAATCATAATTCGCTAAAACTGTTTACACAGTATAGTGGACGCAACTTGACCCCGATGGTTGACCTTTGTATTACAACATCTAATCAAGTATTTTAAAATTTTATTCGTAGGCCTATTTTTAAGCAGAATGTGCCTAAACAAGTCAACCTTTTGATTATCCCTGAAATGGGTGATTCTCTATTGCTTGAATGGCAAAAATTCAAAATCACATTATTCCTATGAAAGTTTGTGTTTCACTCCTCAAAGTGGTACCAAATTTGTGTGGTTTTATCTAATTCTAGCATAAAACTGCTGATATATGCGCGTTCCGTGACAAAGCCTAGTTTAGATCTACGGCCCCAAAACAGATAATTCAAAAGGAAATGACGTCAACGTGAAAAAGCAAATTAGACTTTTCCGCGCATTTCATGAAAATTTTATGACGTTGAGGGACAATGTATCTATTTACTTGGTTTTACGTGATTTGTGCTAGAATAGCGTTAGCGCATGTCGTGTTATAACATTTTCAGAATCCCTCGGGAATCGTTGGTACCCTAGCCCTACCGGGCTCGGGTACCAACCAATCCTTCGGGATTCTGCAGATGTTATAACACAAAAAACATGCGTTATCCCTACAGAAACTGCGAGGTATGCTAAAAAATATTCTACTTTGAAGAATTCAAGTGCTAAAATTCAAGTCAGGAAATATGGTTGCAAGAGTTATCTACTCATAGAACTCAAACTCATTAGATTAGGTCCATCTTCTTTTGTCTAAGAATTGCTAAGTAATAAGTCTATATAACTAGATACTTGAATACTGTATACTCTACTACGTTTAAGAGAGATTCACATTTCGTTTTCAAATGACCCGCTATTGGCAGTGATCCGCAAGTAAACTCGTGATTTTATATAAATACTGTAAATTGTATGCGCAGCCGCAAGAGACATACAAAAGACTAAAAGTCTCTCTTGTACACAGTTTAAAAAATAGCTAAAAAATTCAGCTCAGAGGTGTTTATAATTATGCTGTTACATCAGAAAATAAAAACAGCGTCAGTTAAGTTATGGTAGCCAGAACTATTTAAAAAAAAAACAACAACTGATAAAACTAAGACTGGTGATATTTCCTAGAACAGCCTTGATAGCCCTCTAGCGGCACATTGAGGCAGGTTACAACCCGTTTTGTAATAAAGTTGCAAATTGTAATAATTATAACAAAACGGATTGGAGTGCTTATTACAATTTGAAATGGACATCACAACCCGTTTTGTGATAAAGTTGCAAAATGTAATAAAATTTCTCAGTGTGTGTAAACGCATTTGTGTCGTAGTTCTAAGGTTCACAATGTGAATAAAAGTGAATGAGGTGAAGATGTCAGGTGGCGTACTTTTAACATGTAATTTTACTCATTATTTGTAACTAAAAAGGAAATTGCCGTGCATATCAATGCAAGTCAATATCAAGTTGTCTTTTTTACACAATGGTTAAGAGTGCTTATTACAATGTGAAAATGAACATCGCAACCCGTTTTGTAATAACGTTGCAAAATGTAATAAAATTTCTGAGTGTGTGTAGACGCATTTCTGTCGTATTTTAAGTTTCACTCTGTGCATAAAGTGAAGGAGGAGAAAATGTCATGTGCCCAAGTTTTGAAATAAGACTTTTAAAAGGTTAGAAAATGAATGTGAACACTGATTTAATTATTGAAATTGTTATTACTTTAACAGAACGGGTTGGAGTGGTTATCACAATTTGAAATGGACATTAAAAACTCGTTTTGTAATTAGCTTGCAAACTGTAATAATCATTACTAAACAGGCTTGAAGATTAATGATATGTAAAATGATCATCGCAATCTGTTTTGTAATGAAGTTGCAAAATGTAATAAATTCCTCTGGATGTGTTAACACGTTTATGTCATAATTCTAAGGCTCACTATATGAGTAAAGTGAAGGAGACGAAAATCTTTTGACAACAGACTTTAACCTTTTATATATAAGAAAAGAAGGCAAGTAGTTAGAAGATAAAATTGGAAATTCACAAAATCAGTGAAATTGAAATAATTATTACAAAATGGGTTAGAAAGCTTATTACACTGTGAAATGGACACGACAACCCGTTTTGTAATAAAGATGCAAAATGTAATAATTGTTTGAGTTACATGAAACGCATTTGTGCCATAGTTCTAAGGTTCGCTGTGTGAATAAAAGGTGAAAATTTAATGTGTCATACATTTGACAATTAGGCATTAAACATATAAAAGTATAAAAACAAAACAAACAAAAAAGTAGTAACAAAATCAATGTGGATATTCAAATTGTAATTATAATGTTTACAAAACTAATGGCCATGGACATATGACAAAACTGCGTTTCAACTAACTCAGAAATTAATTACATTTTGCAACTTTATTACAAAACGGGTTACGATATTCATTTCACATTGTAATAAGCACTGTAAAAATTTTGTAATAATTATTACAATTGGAATATCAACATTGATTTGTAACTACATGTTTTTTTTTTATACTTTTATATAAGTATTAAATGCCAAATTTTCAAAATTATGAAGCATTACATCTTCACCTCCTTCACTTTTGTTCATAGTGAACCTTAGAACTATGACACAAATGCGTTTCAACTAACTAAGAAATTTATTACATTTCATATCTTTATTACAAAAAGGGTTGTGTTGTCCATTTCTCAATGTAATAATCTTTCTAACCCGTTTTGTAAAAATTATTTCAATTTCACTGATTTTATGTATCTCAAGTTTTATTTTCAACTACAAGCCTTCTTTTCTTAGATATGATAGGTAAAAGTCGTATTGTCTAAAGATTTACATCTCCTTCACTTTACTCATATAGTGAGCCTTAGACATATGACATAAACATGTTAATACATGCAGAGCAATTTATTACATTTTGCAACTTCATTATTACAAAACAGATTGCAGTTTTCATTTTACATATCATTAATGCTCCAATCCGTTTTGTAATAATTATTACAATTTGCAACTTAATTACAAAACGAGTTTTTAATGTCCATTTTGAATTGTGATAACCACTCCATCCCATTCTGTTATAGTAAAACAAATTCAATAATTAAATCAGTGTTCACTTTCATTTTCTAACTTCTTAAAAGCCTTATTTTCAAAACTTGGACACATGGCATTTTCTCCTACTTCACTTTATTAAGTGAAACTTAAAAATATGACAGAAATGCGTCTACATACACTCAGAAATTTTATTACATTTTGTAATAAGCACTCCGACCCGTTTTGTAGTAATTATTGCAATTTGCAACTTAATTACAAAACGAGTTTTTAATGTCCATTTCAAATAATGATAACCACTCCAGCCCGTTCTGTTGTAACAATTTCAATAGTTTAATCGGTGTTATCATTCATTTTCTAACTTTTTAAAAGCCTTATTTTAATGTCCATTTCAAATTATGATAACCACTCCAGCCCGTTCTGTAATAACAATTTCAATAATTAAATCGGTATTATCGTTAATTTTCTAACCTTCAGTGTTCAGTGGCTGGGAAGGGGCTTTACTAATGGTAGATTTGCTACAGGAGTTTATTGTGGATTCTGGTTGATCTTGATTGCCGTAGATACCTAATTTTGTACAATATGGTTACTCTGGACATATTACGTCTGTGCTGAAGTTGTAGAAAAAGGTAAAGCCAATAGATTCTATATTTTCTTATCAAAATTTGTTTGTGATTGATTTTTATTGATTCAAATAAAATATCTATTGTCTGGATTTCAATTTCAGTTGTGTACAACACGGACGTTTACGAAAGCCTTACAAGCAATTTTCACGGCAAAAACCGCCATGACCGCGCTATTTCATAAATTTGGATATAATATAATTGTTACTTAAATGCAAGCGCATTTTGAAGTTGTTTTTTTTTTCCACATGTCTGGATACAATCAGCCATAAGGAAAATGATTTCATTTTAACCGACAAGACACATTAATCAACACCTGACTTTGTTATATCATGTAATGAACAATATTCTAGTTACCGTGTATGCCTATTGTCTGGTTGATTTAAACACGTTTCGCAAAATAACCTACTTTTGGCTATTCCAGTTTACTCCATCAAAAGAATTCCAGATTAGTATTGTGTCACCGTTAAATGTCGCAACACCGCTAAATGTCGCAACCACCGTTAAATGTCGCAAGGTTGACGTTAAATGTCGCAACCACCGCTAAAGGTCGCAAAATCATCTGCCGCTAAATGTCGCATCGTTAACGTTAAATGTCGCAAGAAAATGCCCACCGTTATATGTCGCAACACCAACGCTAAATGTCGCACAGCAAAATAAGGTAAGTTCGACAATATTTACAACTTAGAGATAAAATTGGGTGAGTGCATGCTTGCATGCATGAGTATGCAATGAGGGCTGAAATGACATACCAGTCTGAACTGCACGTTTGCTTTTCAAAGGTCCATACATACGCTACATATTTAATATTTAAAGGTTTGAGCACTAAAGCGGTACTCGCCGCAGTACTAAAATTATTTCAGGACTAAGTAATTCTATTTTAGCTCATGAGTCATTAACCTCGCGCGTCGTGCCGCGCATCGTATTGTCGCGCGTTGTATCGCATGTCTTGCGTCGACCTGTTAGAATCTCATTACACAACAGGTCGGGATCCAGAAATAGTTGATTGGGGATGGGGGTCACCAGTTTAGAATAAAGGCCTCACCGGCGAGGTGCGGTAGGTACGGGAGGGGGCCATTGTCCGTATTGGGGTTTGGTGTGTGTGTGTGTGTGTGGGAGTGGGGGGGGGGGGCTAGTTTTCTTTGTACAGGTATGAAATGTTGGCCTGTGGTGCATATTTTTGCTCTAATTTTGAGATACTGGAGGCGTATTCCCTCTCATTTTTGGGGATTTAAGGGGCTCTCCCCGCGGAACATTTGAAATACAGGTATGAAATGCTGGGCTCTCGTGCATTTTTTGTTGTTATAAACTTGATGTATGGGAGGAGGTACCACTGTCATTGTAGAAGGGGTGGGGGTCAGCGGGCTCCCCCCACCCCTGGGAAATTTTGAAATACAGGTATAAAATGGTTGCCTCTGGTGCATTTTATCTTAACTTTAAGGTACTGGAAGGGTACTCCCCTCATTTTAGGGGGTTAGGGTGTTCTCCTCCTGGGACATTTTGAAATATAGCTATGAAATGTGGGCCTCTGGTGCGTTTTGTGTCTAAATTTTGTGAAAATATTATTTCAATAAAGATGAGTGCAACTTTGATGAGTATAGGTCACTTTTTAGCCAACTGTGGGATTGTGGGGGATGGGGTGGTGGTGGTGGTGGTGGTGGTGGTGGTGGTGTGTGTGTGTGTGTGTGGGGGGGGGGGTGACTGTACCCGGGTCACGATCCGGGCGTGTTGCACAAAATGATGCTCAACAGTGCGACGTTCGACACATCGTGACATCAATGTCGCGCGTCATGTCGCATTGTCGTATGTCGTGTCATACTTGCACGCTTCGTGTCGCAGTGTCAAATCTCGATTGCACGACAACTCTTTTCGAGAGCACGACTTCTTACTAAGTATCTCGAGTTCACGACTTCTTACCTCGATCACACGTAATCTTATCTCGAGCTCTTGACATCTTATTTTGAGCTCGTGACTCTTTATTTCGATCGCACGACATCTTATTTTGATTGTTCGTGATAAGTGAAAAAACAACGTAAGTGTGCGTCCTATACATACCTACATACCATCGTACTTTACCCAAATGTAACATTTGTTTTAGACAGTTGCCGACAACTTACCTACACGATACCAAATATAACAAGAGATCACAGGAGCATCGCAATGCGAAGCAATATACGCCCGAAGGTATGACCGTTTACCCCTCAGTGTGACCTTGACCTTAAAGCGAGCCACCCAAAACATGCCTCGATGTGGTGAACATTTGTGCCAAGTTTCTTTAAAACCCGTCATGCAGTTCAAGAGGTACAGCGCAGACACGAAACAAAGTCATATGACCTTTGAACCCTAACTGTGACCTTTGCCTTGAAGCAAGCCATCTAAAACATTCACTCTGCACGTTGTCTCGATGTAGTGAACATTTATATCAAATTTCTTTGAAATCCTTCAAGGGGTTCAAGAGTTAGAGCGGACACGAAATTGCTAACGGACGGACGGTCGGACGGACGGACACCGGTGTCATAACATAATACGTCCCTTCGGGTGTATAAAATGCTAGTGGCTTCTATCAAATATATAGACTAAACTAGCCCAGCCAAGCCCATCTGTTTCATTTCAGTAAAAGCTGCTACAAAATATATTTTTGTAATGAGAAAACGTAAGATATATGCGACATTAAAAATGCCTTTCCAACAAAGGATCGAACCTCAATAGGTTGAAAGACATTCAATCGCAATTTGATGCACATGCGAGTAATGTGAACTGCTCTGATCTTGTTAAGCCAGTTCATATAAAGGGGTGCACACGAGAGACTTATACCTGTCCATGTCACTTATTATATATCCGCAGCTAATTAACCTAAACGGTGTTACTTTGTTTTGTACCAGTGAAGCTATAGAAAAGATTTTCTAGTAATCAGTCATGTGTTCTATTTCTTTGTTGGAGGTTTACATTTAAAGACATAAGGCGATAATCCAGCTTCAATGGCGGAAGAAGATCCTATGTGTCACTCTGTACATTATTTCAGGTACGGGAGGGCATTTTCATTTTCTTTTTACTTTAAGTTTCTTAAAACTGTCCGGATTAGTCTCAATTCTCTCTGCCCACATTATCCTCCTTTCTCCTCCACCCACCCCCACATATAAACCCCCTCACTCTCCCTCTTCGAAAAATGTAAATATATTTTCTATTGTTTGCCTTGGTATTTGTTTCTTAGATTTCTGTGTCATCATTCACCTCGTTCCCCATCTATACCCAACCCCGACAAACACACAACGCCATTACCAAAGCGTATTTAGTTAGTAGAAACTTCAAAATATTTCTGTTCTAAAACACTGGCCCTATTACAACATATTTTCGCAGATATTTTTCTTGCGTGACTGTTCAAGCAAGGTGTGGAACTCAGGTGAGCGATCTAAGGCCACCAAGACCACCAAGGCCCTCTTGTTTCTATACGTAACAACACTTATTATTATGATACATGTAATTATTTGTATAACATAAACCTGATTCTTCTTCCCTCGAAAAAGTATACAAGAATGTATAACACCACATTATTTTATTATTGAAGAATCACGTTTATTACGTAAAATAAAATTTTGAAATATATACAAGCAATTGTTCATATATGTCATAGTGTCAAACAGGAAGTGCGACATTTAACGGTGGGCAAATTTTTGCGACATTTAACGTTAAAGGTGCGACATTTATCGCCAGATGATTTTGCTACCTTTAGCGGCGGTTGAGACATTTAACGTCAACCTTGCGACATTAACGGTGGTTGCTACATTTAGCTGTGTTGCGACATTTAACGGTGCCCCAAGTATCCCTTCCTGGTGTAAAATTAATTTTCATCCTGTAATCAGAACCAACAAAAAGTGGTGGTTGTTGCTAATTAGGCGCCACTGGAGTGGATGTTCTTGTGCCTGCTGGGACCTCCATAAATTTTTGCACGACAGACTTGTGGCCGAGGCCTCCGAACTGACGAAGAACGTCATCCCCTTGACTGCCTCCGCACCTGTCATTGTTAGACAAGATATTGGACGCTTTTAAAATTGCTTCAAAATCTATAGTTTTAGCACCTTTATCCGTGTCCTCGCCCGCATGAATCAAATCGATCTCCTCGTCCCCATCGTCCTTCTTTTTCTGTCTGCTCGTTCTGCATCGTCCTTTTACGTATCACTTTTCAATTACAATCCTTCCTTGTCACGAAGCAGGGCGGAAAGGAATAGCCGAATATAACCTGTATTAACGATTAGTAGTAAATTTCTTGTAAAAGGTATCATGTAATTTACTTTCTTCACCAATCCTTCGTTTTCTAATCATTCAGTTGTTTATCTTGTTTATTCTATATGGTTTTATAGCAGCACCAACACAGCTGATGTTAGACAGCAACTTTTTAGCAGGGTAAGATGTTAGATGCGCCTTGAGGCAACATCTTATATAGGGGCTGGCACCTTGGTAGAAATATCAATCTTCCAAAATCCAGCTTGATGGCTTTATTGTATGGCAACCCAAGCAAAGCACAAACCCACAGCAGTGTGGAGCAAGTAATAACATGCAAGTAACCTTAACTCCACAACAAAGAAGTCAAATATATTTCTTTTGATAGTCATGATAATCGATTGTTACACACAAATATTGCAGCTTTACATCAAAATAGAATATACCACTTAGTCAGACTTTAGTTTCAGTAGCTGAATGATATGCTGACGTTGATTAAGTCATTTCAATATTGTTGCTATTGTTAATTTTAAAAACTGCATTATCTGAAGAATATCTAGACTACTTTGCATTCGTCTTATCTCTGTCAGTAACACAATCTTATATTGGGTGGTTAAGAGGGGTTTTGTTTAATGCTGTTTTGTGACAGTTTACCCCACCAGCAGAATCTAATTTACAAATTCTTTCGGAATAATAGTTATTGTCAGATCAATTTCACTGTATGCTGTCTCGTGACCTACTGTACGGCAAGAAAAGTTAGGATGGCGGACGTGGATGCTGAGGAAAGGTAGGCTCCTTATTTATTGCGAATATTTCCTTTAGGGGAGACTTTTTGTCGTACAACACGGCACTGACATCTCATTTGTCTTTCATCAGCTGTAAACAATTACCTCAGACGATGGCTCTTTTTCTAGACTTTGCCCTCGAATGCAACAAAAACAATGGAAAATAAATTTAAACGAGGAGAGACTCAGTTTTTCGATTTGTTCATCACTTTGTTGTGCGATTTCTGTCAGTTTATGAAATACTCAAACTATGTACATAAGCAAAACGTCTGTATCAGCCAGTTCCCTGAAAACCGCATATTTCTTCAAAATATATTCGTTTAAAAATTTGCCCAGTGTACGGACAGAAGGCCGATGTTCTTTTGTCGGTGTAAAGAGACATCTATAAGCGCATACATTAACCATTTACACAATATTTGAAGCTGCTAAGTTTAAAAGAAATAATTACAAGATTATCATATGTTTTCATCACAAAGAATATTATATAAACAAAATCTAATCCTAGTCCAGTATTTTGCAATTGCTATACTGTAAAGATATTTAATATTATTCTCTGCTTACTCTATTTACTTTTGCTGCCACTACTTCGCAAATGCATATGTGGACAGAAACCAATCCATTGATCGGGGATGGTGATACTTCCTGGCTGGATCCTAAAGTCTTATCAATTATATATATTTGTTAAAGTTAGTGGACAAATGTCTAATGCAACATTTTTGTGTCTTTTTTCTTGCTCTCTTCGTTTGCTTTTAATAATATGTATGCATGTTACAAATAGCTTAAAATAATGCCATTATTGTTTTATTATATGTCTATGGTCAGAACACAGGCATCTTTTATTTATATTTTTTCCATTAACATACAAGATTATACTGTACAATCATATAACAATACATACATTCAAGAAGTAGTAAAGCTCATTAACATTCATGAAGGCGGAGCCTAAAGTACATTGACTCATGTATCGAAACATCTCTCCTCCTGTAATATAAACAAGTACGAAAGTTGCTATAATTCAACGTCAATAAGTGAGGCGTGACTTATCCGCTATCCTCGGCGTTTACCGCAGTATTGTTATGAGCTAAAAGTGCAGACACGCCTCGATACATAAAGTTGATCTATACAAGATGCAGCAAAAGAAAACTCCGCGCCAAACAAAGTAGAGTATGCAGTACTACTGACAGGACAGGAGATGATATAACGATACTGGTGTCTTTGTTGCAGAACCTGGGCAAACAGACAGTCTGATGGAGTTTCATGAATGTTGGAGAAAAAACATTGCCTTTGTAGTGTGAGCAGGATTTTTATTGTTGTATTTAGTGACCGATCATGACCCATATGCGAAATTGATATATGGAATGAAATGTATTGCATTACACAAGGTTCTGCTTAAATTAAGACTTACGTAATTGTTCATCCGAAATGACTGAGTTTAAAACTTAGCTAAGATGTTATACAGACCATTATTCTGATAAATGTCTAATCAGAAATGTGGTCTCTTTCAAGTTAAATGATGAGGAAGGAATAAGATGTACAATGAATGAAACACAACAAACATCATTTTATCCCGCCTATGGGCGTGAAACTCACAGTTTAAAAGGATCAATAAAATTATAACCCAAGTGTTATATGTTGATGACGATTACGTTGGTGTACAATGTATTTCGCTACATTTAATATGTTTTTCTTGTTTCTAGATGATATAAAAGAAATAAGCATATGAATATTTCGGCCATACAGTATTTCTTAAATATTTGAGTTTTTCTGACAAGTATAATGGACAGCACAAAAGAAAATGGTATTCGGATTCAATCATATTACATGAACAAACATTACAAATACGTGCCTCTTTTATAGTTCCCGAAAATCTACCAAATTCTATTTCTAAATCATGTGAGCTCAGTCTAAAACATGTTAGTTGTTTTCTTAATGCATTATTAGTTACTATATCCAGATAATTTTCATAACAAAAGTTCGATTTAAATTTTCTAACATATTCTAGCTTAGGCATGGTCTGGATAGTAGCATGCCAGTTTTGGATATATTGGTCCCTCAAACGTTGTTTAATGACAGGAAAATAATCCAAGTCTCTCTAACAATTGTTTTACTCTCATTGCCCAGCAACTGGTATCATTACTATTACATTGTTCGATAAAGCATGTCATCATCAATAGTGAAGAATTTGATTTTTTTTTTTGAAAATGCTCCGCGAAATCATGTAAGAATGGAAGATTCGTTTATCTTTATAAAATGCTGATTTGGAACTTTTGAACGGTTCATCAAACCAAAGAGACTTTTTTACTTTGGATCATCTGGGGCCTCGTTTTATAGATTTACCATTTACCTAAAAGGAGATATCATATACAGTCTTTGAAAAAGAGTTTACATACGTATCTATATATGTATTCATCACCAATGGGTAGATCAACATAACGGTCGAGATTAATATTTTCAATATAATCCGATCGTTCGCCTGTCCTTGAATTCATGTCACCTGTCAAAAATATATCGCCATAATAGCTATATTTCACTGTTCAGCTGTTCAAAAAAGTCATATTCATATAACGAAGAAGATGTATTCTTATATACAGAAGACTCTTCTGGTGGAATATAACAAGTACAAAAATAAAAACACCATGAAAATCATGTTCCAATTTCATATGCAAATGAGCTCAATGGGGGTTAATGCATTTCATCAAACTGATACATTCCTAACAATTAATAGGCTGTATTCAATTGAAACCATTCAGTTTTGGCCAATTGTTTATGTGACTCAGGTGTAGCCTCGATTTGCAGAGATGCACTGTACAGTAACTTTCTGTTAAAAGTATTAAAGCAGTGTTACAATAATGTTAACTATATATATATTATGCATGACATGATATAAATTTAGCAATCATTCAACATTTTCATGATCATTGCGATCATTTGCACAAGGACTTAGTGCAAGCACTAGTACAGATTTTTCGCTGTGCGCAATTAATGTAGATAGTATTGAAGGGATCATTGATGCTCGCAAATTACAATTTTTCGGCCAGTTGTGTAGACTACTTAATAAATATTTAGCTAAAAAAGTGTTCATAAACAGACTAGTTAGATACATTAGTGAATACTCACAGCATGAGGGATTTATTGCTGATATTTATCGAATATTACAAAAGTATGGTTTATCATATGTACTTGAAAGTTATGTACTCTCTGGCTTATTCCCTGCAAAAGTTCCGTGGAAGAAAATAGTGTACCAGAATGTCACACTTGTGAACCATGTACAAAGACTATCTCGCATCAGCACAGTCAGTGAAATTCCAGTAACTAGTAACCTGTTGACTACAAACAACCCGTGTATTCTCTGGTCGGTGTGCAGAAAAAGGCAAGAGTTAATGCCCTTATGTAAAACTGCTGTGCGAATTTTAGGTTATATTGTCTCAAGGTCTTTTCCAACACAATGCCGCAAGTGTATTTTATTCTGCGAAAATATTGTTGAGCACACAATATGTAATTGCCTAAGAAATCACGATTTGTACAAGCAATTATTGCTGGCCTGGTTTGAACTTTGCGACATACAAACGTACAAACATTTCGTGAAGTTAAAGCATTATGAACAGTGTGTTGATTTGATAACTGTAGCATTAAAACTTAATGAACAATTTGCAATTTGAAAATTTCAGGATGTTGAAAGTACTTTGTAAAATGTTTACGGAGTAGTTATAATTCAAAATATGTGATGAGCAGGTGTAATGAAGTATTCCGACCCCCATAGAATAATGACCCCCCGGTTATTATTCTATAGAAAAAGTGACCCCCGGTCATAGTATTATGACCTCCAGATCATAGTACTATGACTCTCCCACGTGAAGTAAACTGAACCTCACGAAGAATATTGACTCCCATAAAAAAACGACCCCCGGTCATTTGGTCAAATTTAGTGATAACTCATGTATCTAAGGCCTAATCGCTGCATTTTATGCCCCCACTCGGGGGAGGGGGCATATAGATTTGCCCTTGTCCGTCCGTCCGTCCGTCCTTCCGTTTGACCATTAGCCCCAGATACCATCACTTGACACAGAAATCAGAGCATTCCGCAACGGGAAAAGGGATTCTATTTCTAGACGCTGTATCTTGGTGTATACATTTTTTTCAGGAAAATAACAATTCACAATACGTTCACAAAACACACCAATGTCGATAATCCCTGCAAACTTCGGTATGAAGTAATTCTTCAGAAGAAAACTGCACAAGAAACTGTTAGCATAGAACTTAGTATTAATAGAAGTTGCAATACTTAGCAGTGGCAGTAAAGTACGGTAGCGGCAACAATAGAAAGTAGTAGTAGTAGTAGTAGTAGTAGTAGTGGCAGTGGGTGTGGCAGTTGCAGTAGCAGCAGCAGAGGAATAAGTGACAGCAACAACAGCAGCAGGAGAAGAAGAGGTAGATGTACAAGACGTATTAGTGGAAGCAGGTATAGTAGTATCAATAGTAGCAGTTGTAGTAGTAGTAGTAGTAGTAGTAGTAGAAGAAGAAGAAGTACATGTTGTAACAGCAATAGAAGTAGCGGCACCAGTAACAGTAGATCACAATCAAAATGTTAACTATTGGCAATGGAGGGTATTAGAGTTGTAGATCTAGTAAAATTGTCCGTTAGGTTTGGTGGGGATCACTTTTTAATAGATATTATCGTCGAAAGTCTTTTTAGGAGCCGGTGTTTTACACGGAAAGAGTAACTTTTTTAAATAGAATAATGTCCGGGAATCGATATTGTATAAGAGTTCGAATGTAGTAATTTCGGCAGTGAGTATTTTACATGGAAGGAGTCACTTTTTCTATAGAATAATAACGGGAGTCAGTATTTTACTTGGAGGGGTCAGTTTTTCTATAGAATAATGACCGGGGGGTCGTTATTCTATAGAGTTTTCAAAGGGAGTCAGTTTTTTATAAGGGGAGTCAATATTTTACAGGAAAGGAGTCACATTTTCTATAGAATAATGACCGGGGGTCGTTATTCTATGGGGGTCGAAATACTTCATTACACCGGCATATCTTTCATTCCGAGCTGGCACGTTTTTGTTTTTGTTACGGCATATCATGACTGATATAAAGAGAAACCCGTGCTCGTATTTATACTGTTGGCAATATTCAATTTTGTCAAGTTTTATATTTAAATGTTAGGTTTAAAATATTGTCCAGCTTAGATTACATTTAAAAAAGTTTTTTTTCTAAAGAATTTAATTGCAGTTAAAAAGGATACATTTTCTTTTTTTGTAGGTACAGTTTTGGTAGTTTAAGTTTTATTCTTGTACTAGTTATCTTTCGTTTTGGAATTAGTCAAATATAGCTAATAGACGCCATCCATAAAAAAGTTTTGCCCATTTGCACTTTCCTTCAGTGTTGTGTTGATATTTAGTTTAATTGATGACAAAAGAAATTGTTCTAGTTTTGTTTTCGGTTTCGCTACTAGACAATTTCATGTTAATTAATTGGGCTGAATATGATTGGGCTGCCAACTTTCTTTGTTTATTTTTCCTTTTTTATTTATGTTTTTTTTCATTTAATGTTATTCCGTATTTTCATTGATACATGTATAGTAAACTGTATGTAATGTATATATTTTTTCTGTCTGTACATATGTTCAAATCTTCGATATTGGAGGAAAAATAAAGATCTATCTATCTATCTACCAGTTTTACATAAGTCATATGATAAATTATGCAGCTAACAGAAACCAAATCTTTATGAAATATGAATAGATAAAGAGAACCTGTTTAACATACATTAGATAGTATTTATATTGTACAGTAAGTATGCCATTTGAATAAGCATTTTTCAAAACTATTATGTTATATTAAATAAAATCTTGGAATTCTATCATGCATACACTTACATGTACTTTATTGAAATCTTTAAAAATATCACAATGTAAACATGCATTTATTTAAACTGAATTGTATGTATTAAGAAAATACCTTTATTTGTAAATCATAGAAATTAAATGAAATAACAAACAACATTTCCTCTTCAATAATCCATCCTGTCCATCCTCTATTCTTATTACCTACAAAATGCACTAATTTATGTCCCTCTATATTATTCCTAAGATGAGATTACATAACATAACCATGGCAACTAGAAGATATGTTGTGACCTGTAAATTGAATGAATTAAAACCATATGTTTCCTGATAAAAGAGGTAAAAGCCTTCTGAATGACTCTGTAAAGTTAATAACTTGCTTCAGAATCGCGATCCATTTGCTGGAACACGTTCCATTAGCGATCCATTACAACTATTTCTTGATTGTTTCAATGGACCGCTAATGGAACGCACTTACAAACACCGAAAAAGCGGTTTTGACAGTGTTTATAAGGTGTTTTGATAGTGTTTATTAGGTAACATTTGTGTTTTGGTAGAAACAATTTCATTGTCGCCTTTGTGAGGTGTCCTATTTCAATAATGTATTTCGAGTAAGAGTTAATCACGACAAGATACTGTTTGTTTAAGTGTTCGCAGATGTCAGCAGAAACGTTAATCCATGGCCCTTGCGGAATGTCCGATGGTTTTAACGGTTCTCTCCTATTTGATGGTTTTTCTTCGTGACAAAATTGACAGTATTTTATAGCCTCTTTGTTAATAGACGGCCACCACACTCCCGATTTATTTATCCCTCGGTGTCCTTTATGCAATTTTTCAAGTACTATAATTCTTTCACCTTTTGGGATTACTATCCTTTGTCTGAACAATTCTAATCCATTTACAACTGACAAATCATGTCTTACACCAAAATATACTTGAACTGACTCTGGCAACTTTGAAGCTTTTTCTGGCCTCCCTGTCTTAACTGTAGGATAGGTCTAGTAGTTATTATAGACCCTTTAAGTGGTCTAAAAGTTATTAATAGACCTCTTCCAAACAAAGAAGCCGGTAGGTAATGAAGGAAACAAGTATAAGGAACCTGCGGTATCACTGTTTTAGGACAGATATCATCGTCACACCATTAATCAATCTATTCAAGATGGCATGAAATGTCTGATTTCATTTACCCGATAATAATCATAATCATATATTTTTAAAGTTATAGATATCTGAAACGATTCTACCGATTTTCGTCGCTTCGAAGAAAATCGGGATCGATCCCTCTACGGTGATATGCGATTTACCGAATGAGATATCGTCGAATTAAAAAAATTATACTTCCGGCACGTGCACAGAGCGTCTGACTTCTTTTTGGAAGAATACGCTTTTTCCTTCGGCCTAATAAGCGTTCACATAACTTGTCCGAACCGCAACGTCTTGCACATCAGTACAAATATGGGTGGTATTTTTATGTTCCAAAATCTACTTTTAAATTGATACAAACGCATATATGTGGGCAAGCTGATGGACTGCAATGACTGAAAAGAAAACGAACGACTAAAGCGGTAAACACGAGTTATTTCCCGTCAAGACTGAAAATAGCATAATCTACGACAATACTCATCACGAGGGATGAAGTTACGAGAAAGGCGCTACCGTGTGTTGTGTAGTTGCCTTATGGGATGGATTGAAGTCGGGTCGATTTCCGATTGAGGCAGTGCCTTATTTCATATTAGAGCTATTTTCCCCAAACATTTATGCAATAATTTCTTGATTCAGCTTAAACAGAAAAGACAATTGTGATACATAGTGTTCTATAAATATGTTATGAAGAAAGTACCATAACATACAGTTTCTAGATAATTATACTCTTTCTGTCGAAGTTATTCACACATTTCAGAGTCTTGTGAAGCTTGTGTGATGGCAGTCTCCCGTGCTCAGAAGTTTTGGCAGCGGACCTGACGGAGTCACGGAACAACCCTCGAGTCTATGTTAAAGAGCCGGAAGATTAAATTGTGTTCAGAAGTGCTATGACAAACGTTGTGCTTGTTTTAAAATTGATGTGTTTTATATTAAAATCATATAGACAGTTTGTATAGGGAATACATAATGCCGATATATAGACTAAGACAATTGGATGTACATTGAAAAAAAAAGACTCGAACTTTACGCCGCTATACATGTGACCGGAAATTGTAGCGGTCTGGGAGTTTGGTCCTTCCACTTACTGCACCTCTCATTCCGAAATTCCTAAGTTACTGGATACCTAGGGTGAGAGATCGTTAAGTTATATACACAGAATCTGCCTTACTGTCTTAATATCGAATGCATACGTGCATGCATTGGTTGCAGTTAGATTACCAAATAGTGTGTAACATTATCATTTACAAAAAGTAAATTACAACTGGTGCTTTTCAAAATTCAAGATCATTAAAACGCAATTTTGAAGCTAGGGATTTCGCTCACATAGTCATAGTACTTGGCGCATCCTTTGTACCCCCTACATTTTTGGCTACATGATTGCTATTTTGGTGTTATGTTTGCTTCAAGTAGTGGTTGAAATGTACTTGTCTGAAATGCACCTGTCATATAGAGCAGAAAATTATGAATATGGTTAAATCAAAGCAATTTCTGAACTAGTTTGATATGTTAGATCTACAATCAAACAATTATTCTCAGGCCATTAGTTTTTAATATCAAAGTCGAGTTGTTATTGTAATTTACGTGACAATACACGTGTGAAGGAAAAACACAAAATATGTTAAATCATGATCTATTACTATTATAAAATTATCCTAAGGTTAGATATCAAATGTCACGTAAATCAATGGGATGCAAAAGTGTAATTACGTTACAATATGTTACCGTAATCGGTAATATGTTATTGCTATTATTTTCAGTCATTGTCATTGTATATAGTCATTGTTATTCTTTGTTATCAATGAACCACATTTGCTGTCTATTCACCATACTAAAACATTCAGAGTTATGACACTTCATCACTGTCTTATAAGAAATCGTCAAGATCGGTACGCTCATAATCTTCATCAGTTTCGCTTGTTTCGTTTATGTCAGTGTTGCACAATATGTCAGCAAGTTCATCAGGAACAATTTTGTTGTCACTCAGGTTGTACATTAACTGGTGCTCGTCATGAAAGTCCCAGCCATTTTCATAAACATCAGGAAGATCAGGGCTGTTCTCATGTGCATGTAGCCAAATATACACCTTAAAGAAAAGATCAAGTCGTTTAATTTCGATATGAATAAGAGTAAAACTATGAAAATATTAATTCCATGTAGAAAAAATATTAAGAGATTGTAAAAAATTTGAGTCTATTATAATAAAGGCTTCTATCATTTTTACAATAGCTACGCAAATATGTTCATTTGTAGATCAAGTATAAATAAATAAATAAGTACCTGATAGTTGACTGGATTGACATGGTGGCAATAGGGTCATGTCTATGTCGTCGGAACTATTAAGGACACCATCTTGGTTGCCGTTCTTCTTGACAAACATGTCATATCTATCCTTTTTTGATGTTCTGATATTTTGGATGACCATATACTTCACATACAAATGACTCTCTGTCTCTCAAAATGTTGTCGGAGCGCACATGTTGTCGTCCCAACTGTTTAAGTGTTTGAACATATTGGCGATTTTTTTCGACAATCTTTAAAGGTTTGACTTTCCCTTTGCGCACAAAGGCGTTTGTTGTATCGCATCCAGTTAAACAATGTATGGCTGTTAAAATTGAACAGATATCATGTCCTTTTGCGTCTAGGATCATCTTGATATCAAACAGCAGTCGCTTGTTCCAAACACCAGTGTTGAATAAGTCTGTTCTAATTTTGTCAGCATAATGGGTCAGCAGTATCAAGACATCGGAGTCGGGGAATTTAACAATGACTGTTGAAGCGTAACATGCCCTCGCACTTACACCAAGACAGTGCAAAAAATTTGTTGTATCTACTTCTTCCTGACTGGAAAACAGCTCTTCTGTCATAACACTGAGTTCAGCATAAGTTGTTACACGGATACAGCTGTTTCCGATTACAAAATTGATTTCTCTGCTTTGTACACTGGATGCATAGCTGTCTAACTTTCACTGCTCAAAAACGAGCCTGATCAATGGAGTTTTGTTGTCATCATTGCTCATGAAATCTTTCCAATTCTGTGGATATTTTGGTTTTTGGACCAGACAACAGAAGTGTTGGTGCAGTTTCACGTAGTTTTCTTTCGACAGACTTGATTGCTTTTGGATAGTATATGTCTCCAATGAAGTCTGCTCCCAAAGCATTACCATCAATGATGTTAGTTACATTTCAAATAGGAAGACTTGCTGTAGGCCCGATACTTTCTTCAACGTAGTGTAATAGTTTGTCTTTGTCTGTCTTTGTTGGCATTCCGTAGGATGTTGCCAATGACCAATGAATTCTATGTCTACATCAAGCATGTTTAACAGCTAATATCACGAATCGTCCAAATACATTTCTTTCAGCCCTTATTTGAGCTGGTCACTTTCTTTGATTTTTTTTAACTGAGGCTATTTCATTTTTACGCCTTGATATTACGAGTATTTCTCTTCATGGAATTATCGTCGACTGATAAATTCTTCAATGATATCTTTTCCGGCATCAACAGCAGTCAGAAGATCGTCAACTACTTCAGCATATACAGATATTCCAGAGGATAAACAGTATGTCTGTAATTGCCCATTTATAATTGGAATTGATTCATGAATCCTTCTACAGCTGTCATCACTTCTTTTGCGTCAACCTAACTGGCTTTGATCTGCGCAGGTTCTACTTCGTTGTGTGTGGGTTTGTCTTCTGAAGTCATGTCTGCCTTCTGTAGTGTAGCTTCAACATATTTAGCTCGCATGTGCTATGTCGTGTACCACCTGTAGTATGCAGAATAGTTTCTGCTGAAACCTATGATGCCTCCTTTTGTCTTGGCATGACGGTTGATAGTCTGTTCTATAGTAAGTTCTACAGCGTTCTGTGAAGCTGGTACGGCTGATCTAGACACACTGAAGCCATGACCCCTCAAAAAATTTTCTGCACAAGGGTGTGTTACTTCAAGATTCATCATTAGGAACAGATAGGGGAGCGGTGGTCTAGTGAACAAGGTGTCGGCCGCTCAATCCAGTGGTCATGGGTTCAAGCCCCATTGAGGTCACGACCATGACTTCTCATATGACACCAGTACTGGTTTTGCCAGGACGCGGACTTGAGAGTGGTTCCAATAAGCTTGGAGCTTTCATCACAATCGAGCTTAAACAAGTTAGTATAAACTGACGGATAAGCAGGTAAATATATTGCATAGTTCAGATGATTGAACGCAAAGGATAGTCGGCAAAACTTGTGCCAGGCTCCTATATGCAGATCAAGGTCACTGACCTTTGTGGCCTGTATCAATGCCAGTATATCATGAATGATATCAATATAGTATATAAAGACGTGTGTCCTTTTCTGTGAATCCCTCTTTGACTCTTCTGTTGGTACTTTTGAAACTACTCGTTTAACTCTGTTTGACTTTCAACATTCATCAGATTTTCAGGGCATGGATTGTCAGCATGTTGTTTTACATCGGTTGAAGGTCAAATAATATTGGTTGGAAATATATGCTATCTGTTAATAAGTAAGTGCCAGAAGATATCTAACATTTAAACTATGAATGTATCTGTCTCTCTGAAGCAAAGGTATTCTGACGAGTATCTATTTGTTTTCTATTTATTAAAAACATATTTCTAAAATGTATTATATATACATACATATGACTGCTCGAACATTTATAATTGATTTGTAGTGCTTTTGGTAACACATATTATTGTCACGTAAATTTCGCACAACTATTGTAATGACATGGTGATTCACTGCATTCTAGCAAATATCTAGTTCAACAACACAAACTTATGTATAGTCATTATAAAATATTATACATATTTTCCCGATCCGTGTAGGGCATTTTCTTCACTTAAAAAATTTCACGTTTGTAACATTTTGGTAACATACAAACTTATACAGAGATTACATCATGGAAAAAGTTCCTACCACCACAGAAAAAAATAGTTATAAGAAACACTATTCTTCCTATACTTTCAAATAGATTGAAGAATCATAAACTTCCTGGTCTTTGCGTTATTAGTAAGAGTAAAATGTTTATAATGTTGGTAATTAAAATCACTGTTATGTAAATTACACTAATTCAGTGTATTTGTTTGTTTTGGGTTCAACGCCGTTTTTCAGCAGTATTTCAGTCATGTAACGGCGGGCAGTTTACCTAACCAGTGTTCCTGGATTCTGTACCAGTACAAACCTGTTCTCTGCAAGTAACTGCCAACTTCCCCACATGAATTATCAGAGGTGGAGGACTAATGATTTCAGACACAGTGTAAACAGGTACGTGAAAGAAATCTTGTTTTAAAGCACATTCAATTTATGGTTAATTAAGATTGTTAATAAACTACAGAATGCACTTTTTCTTAATCATTGTGTATCACTATTTCATCGTCTTAAAAGTTATTTAGGAAACATATTAAATGTCCCGTTAATTACAAAAGCCCCAACGTCCAGACGGCAGACATATAGAAATAAAAGGCATTCAAGTATGTACTTTCCGAAAGTCATAATGTTAAGAATTCCCTAGGTGAGGCTAGGGGGTTATTGGTACCTCAGGGTCTAGCATCTGTTTGAAGAAAATCTTATTATGAACTGTAATAATGCTTAATAGTTGTCCATGTTATTAAGTTAGATGTTCGTTTTAATCATTATCAACTTTATCATTTATCCAAAGCAGCAAACCCAAAAATGTCGAAAATTAAGGAAATATTTTACTTGTTTGTTCTTGCAGACTGTCTACAAATACATCAATTATTTAAACTGATTAGCATATGTTCCATAATTCGTATGCCTACCTTGGCTATATTTTAGCTCACCTGAACTTGTACCTAAATGTAAGCATATAAACAGGATGATATCACACTAAAAGCTACCGTCGATATATTGCTATCACATATTATCTAACTCCAGGGTTGTATGTCTTTCCAAAAACCGCTATGAGAATTAATCCCCCCAGATGGTACCAACCAACCCTATGGCTCATCAACTATATGCAGTTTTTTCTGAAACCGTTGAAATGGTGTTGCGATGTGTTATTTTAGTGCTTTGGAGTGTCGTACAGTGGCTAACAAAATGTGTTTACATAACGATAATGTTAATAGCCGCGAAGCGGCGCCGACAGCTTCGCATTACGGTTAGACGTGTGAAAAAGAAAACAGATACAGTGTGTACTATCGAGTTGAAAATTCGTGGTATTTATTGGAATCGGTGCGGTTCGGTTTTCTTCCAGTAGACTATGCGCATAGTAATTAACGGGGTCAATAGATGCTTGCTGTTTACGGATTATAAAAGCGTCTCACTTACTGCTATGAACATTGAATAACAATGTAAACGGGTGTTAGATGCCGAATAAATTTTCTACGTAAAAGAACAGCTGTAATACATAAATTAAATGTAAAACGATTTTTATCCCGCTGCCATAACTGAAATGTTTTATATATATCGGGTAACTGTTTAAGCGGTAACTCGGCAGGAGCCTCGTTACCGCCGTAAACAGTTACCCTCGAGCCGGATATTCCCATCTGCACCTACCACCAGTGAAAGAATCTTATACTCTTCTCCCCTGTTACATATATTGCATCCAAGCTCTTAAGAATCACTGACCAGAGTTATACACTTGGAAAAACTGTTGGCTATTCAAATGAGAATAAACATTAAAATGGAGCTAAAAGTTTAACATTAAAAAGCCCTAGATTTTTAGCAGTTCAGTAAATACAACAGGAGTTTTCGAGAATTTCGGCGAACAGTCTTTTTCTCTGAGTAAAATTCTAATCAGTAATTTTTAAAAATGGTTTGTCTTTTGAATTTAAAACTAAAATTGTACATGTTTGTCATTTTCCATACCAGACGTCTACTATAGCAAAATGTTTGGCAGCAGTTTGGTCCCATTCTTCCTTCCAAAAAGAATGTAATTTGACAATAATGACATTTACAAGAATTACAATGTCATTGTCTATGATCCCGCGATTATGTTAATTCTGATTTCTATAAACGTTGGAATTGGAACATAAGATATTTACATTAGGTCTTCATTTCCAAACATTCACCCGGAAAGAGACACAAGTTCTTTGATTAGGCTATAGGCCTAATGAGATTCTATTAGATTAAAAAATTAACAGGCCGAGCTTTTAAATTTGAAGCATTTATTATTAGTGACTGGTTTATAACTATGATAGTAATTTGTGTAAAATTGTTGATACAATAAGTTTCAATATGAATAGTTGTAATAATAGAACATAAACTTCCTAAAACGGATCCATAATTCGAGATATTTGCAGCCATTGCAATGAATACCAGTCATTTCACCCCCTGGATGTTTCATCCCTAGTTGTTTCACCTCCCAAAACCCTAGTTGTTTCACCCTATATGAATATGAATAGTATGATAATAACACCATTTCTTAATTTTTTTATGGGGCACCAGGGATTTTTCAAGGGAGCTCTGCCTTTTAGGTAGCACCTAATTTCATATTATAGCACTTCTATTCAAGACAGGCGGGTTCGAACTTCCAGACAGGTAGAATGTTCAAATCGGTTCAACTGTAGCCACCGTTGGGAACTCAGTGAACTAATAGCGGCGATGTATCTCCGCACTATTACGATACTTATCATTTGATATTAAGTATGTTGCAAAAAATAGTCGTTTTTCTTCGTGGTATTGTAGCTATTGAAATAAATGTATGGCCTGTTTTCATTGTTGCTTAATTCAGTGGAATATCTATCCCTGGCATGTGGCCGGACAATTGTATGCTTCCCGGCTAGGTAAACAAGAAAAGGTCTTTTCAACTAGTGTCTTCATCTATACTTGAAACGACATTAACGTCAAAATATTAGGACACTAGACTAATAGTGTAATACCAAAAAAAGGAAATGACGTTATTTCACTCCGACGACGTCAACTTTCTGCCAAAAACGGTGTTTTTTTATTATTAAAATGACAGTGACTTTCTAATTCTACTTTAAGGTCTTTTTTAATAGTTAATTCTGAATATATATTGTGAAGTAATATTTTTATTACAACCTAGCAAAAGAACATCTTTCTGGGGGTTTTCGTTGTCTGACTTAATGATCTGAAAAATAATTCAGAGTTATAATCTTGTTGACAAGTTAAGTCAGATATATCTGGTATACAATGACTGTTTTCCACCCCCACCCCCTGGTATGTCAGACAACGGAGAACGATCAATATGAAAACAACAACAAAAATGAATGTATTGATCATTTGGCGAGATTTGTTACATGTCAGTGATACAGGAAGTACTGAGTAGCCAACATGTTTTGTTACGGTGGTGGATAATCATTACATATTCTCGTACGCTGTTTCGGCATTCTTCTGACATAAAAATGTTGGTTTTTTTTTTTATAACAACCGGAGAATGCCGAAATCGCAGACGGAGATTACGTAATCGGACGGAAAATGCCGATCACTACCTGAAAGGCCGACGTATCGATAACTAGAACTGACTCAATTACAACAGGAAGGCCCTGTAAAGAATAATACTAGGAAGACTATGAAACATATAACAGTAAATGGGAAAATAGAAATGGAGCGAGAGTTTAACATAATAGGGTTGGGCCCGAGGAAGGGAGCGTTTACAAAAAAAAAGGGCTTGCCCCGAGGGAGATACCGTTTACCATAATAGGGTATATCTAAGGGAAAGAGTGTTTACCAAAAAAGTGCTGGACACTAGGGAGAGAACGTTTACCATAATATGGCTCTAGGGAGAGAGCTCTTACCATAATAGGTTTGGGTCCTAGATAGAGTGCGTTTATCATAAAATGGGAATGGCCCTCAAGGAGAGAGCGTTTACAAAATCAGGGTTGGGCCTAAGGGAGAAAACGTTTACCATATTAGGGTTGGACCCTAGGAAGAGAGCGTTTATAAAAAATATGGATGGACCATAGGGAAAGAGCGTTTAGTAAAATAGCCCTGGGCCGTAGGGAGAGAACGTATACCAAAATAGGGTTCAGCCCCAAGACAGAGATCGTTTTCTATTATAGGATTGGGCCCTATGGAGAGAGCATTTACCATTGTAGGTTTGAGCCTTAGGGAGAGAACGTGTACCATACTAGGATCGGACCTTATAAAGAGTGTTTACCAAAATAGGGTTGGACCTTATAACAGGAATAAGCCATAGGGAGAGAGTGTTTGTACAAAATAGGGTTTTCATTGAAACTAAAACGTTCCACAGAATAAATATATCATCTGACACCTGGGAGTGAAGGTTTCAAATGATACATATAAAATACTAGTAACAGTTTCCACCACTGCACAAAGGAAAACGGGATTGAAACATTATTGGACCGCTGGGACTTTATAGTAAGATAATTTAAAATTCGACCCTCATGTTATACTTTAATGATGATGAGTCGTGGAGGACGTCACAGATATTTCCCCTATGTTAAAAAGCTGTGAGATACATATCGAGAACAAACCTGTACTTGTAACAAGTCAACGCATCGCCATTCCGGACATACATTAACGCTTAGTCTTTCATTTTGAGTAAAAAATTCAAACACCATCAAACCATAGAAAGAAATGGTTGTTTCACATGAAAATTGAACAGCGTATAGAACATGTACATTACTCCACTTAACAATTGTCAGTATGTACATTACTCCACTTAACAATTGTCAGTATACTGGTGTATACATTGAATTCCGGAATAGGACTACATAAAGGGGCCACACTTTCGGACAGTTCAACACCTTTTAAAAACTCACAGTTTTCCAAGAACTGTTACATATCTTCGTTTTGATGCATTTGCAATCATGTCCATGCTGAAATTTCAAATACCTGGGTGGAAAGTATTTTTCAGCAGTTGTTTATTTTTGTTTCTTTACAAATGGCATTCACTTTTAAAGGGGACAACTTTTCAGAATATTTTAAGTATCAATCATACGGGACAGTACGGCAGAGGTAGATTGTTGGAAAAGATGTTGTTTGTTTATCAAATATTTCTGTGTTTTGATAATATACCCCTAAACCTTAAACCTTAAATATCACAGTTAAATGCCGGTAAAACAGACACTGCCGAAAATACTTTATTGTTATCTATGCGTTTTTATGCATTACACAGTTATAAATTGGATTAGGATACTATATCCTAGTAAGAGAGAAAATGAATACCGGTGTCAGGTATCATGGTTTTATTGCTTGCACTTTTATTTGTAACAACATATAAGACAGTATAAATTTACATAAAATAAGGCCTACAGAAAATGTGATACGTGTGATTCAAAAGATATGTCTTGTTTTTCAATCGTAAAATCTTTATAAATAATGCAATTTGCGTAACCAAGAATCACGCAGTTTGTTACACTATAGATACTTCGATTATATCTATTTTTCACTGTTTCTATCCAATATGAAAAGATACTCATGTAATATCCTCTGTGTATATAGCGCAGTTGAATGGAAATTTGACCTAAGTTCAGGTTCATATTAAAGGCACTGACCTCCATATTTTTGGCTAAAAAATGATCTTTTCTTTCAAATTGAAGTTTTGTCATACTAGTATTATGAACATTAGAATATGCGCTTTTGTTTCTAAACTATTTTAAAAATGCCAAATCAAGAAAAAAAGATGACCGCGTCGGGCATCGAACCCAGACCGCCGCGGCAATAAAGAAGTTGTCCGCTGACGTTACCAATAGAGCTATGGAGAATTGAGTTTTTAACGCACGTTAAATATAGATATTTATAATCGAGGCAGTTTACTTTGAGTAAGGCTTTACAAATGCTTATCGATTTTCATCGTAAAAAAGTAGTAAAAACAACTAATTCTCATGTATTTCCGTAACATATAGTCTGTCAGTAATTAAGTTTCAAAGCATTCTTAAGAAATATAGCATTTATTTCCAGATATCTAAAAAGATCTTCTTTTTGTTGTCGAACTATCTGGAGGCCAGTGCCTACATTATTCAATAAATTCACCAAAAACACGTGGTGTAAATTATAAAGGATATCACATTGGATTTAGATATACCTGTTTACAAAGGGATAATAATATTGATTATCTGTTATATATTAGTATAAATTCCGCACGATAACTCAAACGATAACATGTTTGATAATTATGATTTTTCTTCATTAAAACGTTTCAGTACAGAAAATATTTTGTATAACATTACAGTATACATTTAACTTCTATCATTGACAACCTTTTTGAGTTCAACGATGCATGGGAACCATAATAATCAAACGATAATATAAACATGCTGTCGTTTAAATTATCGTGCGGGAGTAGTATTGTAACACAAAATAAGCAGAAAATATTTGTATATTTGTTTCACAAAATATTTCTAGCGAGACATGCATAATCTGATTAAACTGATGTCTGGTAAATTAATTTTCTGCTGAAACGGTTTTAACGATTTTAACCAAAGATAATAGGTAAGGGTAGATTTATCGGAAGCACACAGCATACGAAAGAAACAAAAATAATTAGTATCAAGTAGAACTTTTTGCAATTGATATAAATAACACCCAGTTTTTTCAATGGTCGGCAACGAGAGTTACAAATACAAGATTCGCGACACGCAATTAGTAATTGTGATTGTTCCTATGTACTTAAGTAATTATTTTGTGATTGTTTCTATATATTTAATTGCTATTGGCTCAAAATATTCTTCAAAACCCAGGGTAATATGATAACTTATGTTTTACATGACGATCATTTTTTTCAAGTTTTAGTTAAGCAACATTTCACTACCGACAAAGAAATATCATATTCAGCTGAGACGAATATTTGTTTTGAGTGAACGTTGTCCACGAAATCATATAATATTCATAAGTTATTAACTTTGCATCGAGAAATATCCACGAGTTCTGCAGCGGAAATATTGCGCAACTTCAAGAGTGCAGTATTACTCCGCAAACGCCGGACGAGTGGATACTTCTCGATGCAAAGCTATTTTTTATTACATACGTTTCCACACTTATCAATAAAATATAAATGTTTTGACTTTGTTCAATAGTCTGAATAAAATTTGCAATCTGACGTAAGTAATAACAGTTTTACAGTTTTATTTGGCATATCGGCATAAACATGCCTTTGGCCATTTACAAAACAATATCTCAGATGGCCAAGACATACATTTATAAAATACAAATTCATGATATTAACAGTATATAATGCAAATACAGTATATTGTATATATTGTATAATATACTGAGTAATTACGTCACATAAATGCTCATATAATACTATATTAGTTCACAATAAATTGAATTAAGAAGCAGCAGTATCAAGTTTTTCTTTACGTATTTTCATAGCATTAAATACATACTTGGCTACATTTCTAATAGTTCTAACGCTTTTTGATGATAATAGTTTCACAAACTTATTAATAGAAGGAAATGAAGGACCAATACAATACTTTTGGCGTAGATCACGATAGAAAGGACAACATAGCATAAAATGGTACTCTGATTCAACATTTTTCATACAGATTTTACAAGTACGATCATTTCTAGCTACATTTATAAATCTACCACTCTCAATTTCTAAGCAATGTGCAGACAGTCTAAACCTAGATCATTCAATTCTTAGAGAAACACTATCAATAACATCTAGATATTTTTCATAACTAAACTCAGTCTTGAATTTTCTATAATAATTTAGTTTAGGCTGATTTGATATTGTATCGTTCCATTCTTGAACATATTGGTCACGCAGTCTTTGCTTAAGCAAAGGTTCGTAATTAACAGCAAAATCAGTTGTATACCACAAATTACTATACCCAAGGTTATTAAGTAGATCTTTCACCGACAAAGCCCAAGAGTTTTTTATGTTTGTATTGTTCCCAGTAGTATTCAAAGCATCAATAAATACCTTGTGAATTATAGAATTAGGATTTTTCATTATTTTTAGCCATTGTTTCAATGCACGTTCCTTGCAGATCATAGACAATGGGAAACGACCAAGTTTTCCTAATATAGCAGCATTAGAGGTCTGAGACCGCACACCAAGAATACGTTTACAAAATCGAAAATGTAATTTATCAATTTCTTTTAGATTGTATAACCCCCAGACTTCTGAACCGTAAAGCAATATAGGTGTAACAAGAGAGTCAAAAAGAGTCAACTGAGTTTTAATATCCATAGGAACTGAACAGCAAACTGATAATAAACAACACATTAAAATGATATCACGCACCTGATATGAAATTCAGACGTCAATATGCAAAAATATTGAAGTTTCCAGTTCTGTTGCAACTTAACTGAGAATAAAAACGAGTATATAACAAAACATATTATTTATAGTTTTGATATATTATCTTATACAAATAAAAATAAGTATAAGGTAGTAATGAACTTCTGTCAGTCATACTAATTATCCTATTCGGCGAACCTTCATTTCCGTGGTCTTCATAGGAGAATAATGTCCTTTCCATGAACTCCAGACAGGACCTTTGGCGTATGCGGTGTTGCCGTAATCGCCATTTAGATTTGAAGTATGACAACTATTGTACCACCAAGCACCGTGATGCAACACCGCACAGTTAGTGCTGTGCATGTCGTTGTCTTTGTCGTATGTAGTAAATTTCATTCCATTTTGTCCCTTAAGACTGTCACCGGCAGTACCACTATAACCCTTGACAAACAACTTGTAACCAGACTCGTCATTACCGACGGAAAATTCACGATACTGAGCATAAGCCGTTTCACCATCAGTACTAGTAAGGTCCACACGAAGTTCGTATCTACCTTGATTCGTGATCAAATGTATATTGCGATTTCCAAGCCAGAAGTTCTCGCCGAGATTACCAAAGCCGGCTTCATACTCATCCCAAGTCCTATAAAAGCTGCTGTTAGAAACTCTCCTTTGAATGACAGTCCATCCCCCAGCTGAGGTATCCATATCACATCTAACTGAAATTCCTCCTGCTCGCTGATACGGGTATATGGTGTAAATTCCAGTAGTTACGTCACCGTCGTCTTGAATATCTTCGCAGTCTTTTGGTTTCGCTTTTGACTGTTCCATCAACATTTCTGAAATGTTAGCAATTAATTTTCTATTGAAATCGGCTATGTCTTCTTTTGTGACATAATCTTTTCCTTCTAAATGGCATTTGCGATCTTGTTCCTCAATACGATTTGAAATGTTAACATACACTTCGTCAATGTATTCTTTCGTCACACATTGACTTTCAGACTCCCCACTGCTGTCAGTCTGAACTTTAACAAGCGGGATGTAAATATTGTTTGCATGTTTAGCAAAAACAGTTCCAAAAATAGCAGTCACGAAGAAAATTCTTAAATCCATACTTCACTAAGTCTTATCTACAATAGCGAGTAAGATATAGAACAAAAAATGGCAAAGATGAACCCGTTTGTGAAGAAAGCACCAAATTTTGCATGAAATTACTTTAAGGTATCTCAAATCCTACAAGAGGAGGAGACACGCTATATCTGCCCTGGAACCTCCTTTTAAATCAATTAAAAAAAGGGAGGTAAAAATGTCTTGAAAAAAAATTTTTTTCCTTTAAATTGAAATTTATCAATAAAGTAATGTTTCATATGATCTAAACATGGATAACATATCACTAGCATAGACAAACAACCATTTGGTATTGACAAATATACGAAGCTTACTACAAAATACTCTTATTTCTCAAGATACATACTAAAAAGGGAGGTAATCAGATTTTACTGTAATGTTTGATTTCAAAACTGCGTGTTAAAAGATGTTTTTTTATGAAGAAAGCATGAAAGTTTGTATTTCAGTGTTATAAAGTATACTGGATCAGAAATGGACTAAATATACGATTTGTTGGCTCGAAAAGACCAAAACATGAGGCCCCAAAGGGGAACTACCTTTTGTTTATTTTAATTAAATATATCTAGAACAATTTCAAAAATGTAAATTCATTACCTTAACCAATTATAACTCTTGACACAAATTTTATTCAATTACATTTATTTATAAACATTCAATATACATGACTCAGGGAAAGTAATATGAGGCCCTTAAAGGGGACATTGTTAAAAATCACTTTTTAAGGACAAATTAATTTATTTCAATCGTTAAAATATCATATTACTGAACTAAACACAAGTAAAGAAACAGAATTCATGGATCTTATGTATAAAATATCAAAAAAGTAAAAAAAAAAATATTCACATGTTTAGGTCCACGAGGTAACCTATAAATCTGTATTTATCAGGACAATAGATTTATATCAAAAAGAGAGTCCCTTCAATGGATCGTTTTTGTATGTTACATAACAGTATATGACATAATCATGTTTTCAAATCAAATGACTCAAACAAAGACCCATAAAATAAAAGAAACTGATATTTACACCCTTTCAATAGATATCTAAGAATTGTAATAGGTTTCCCAGTACTTCTCTAATACATTTGTTTGACAAATTTGTATTTCTTATACATGAAAGTGTTATTGCACTGGCATTTAAATGGTTCTGTGAAGTGTACATAGTAATGAAAGTCAAGTGTCATTACAGGTTAATCCAGATTCAACAGAATTAAGCAATGCAAGGGTCACAAGTAAGGTATACAGACACTAAATAGAAAACTGGAGCGGAAAAAGAATAATAATAGTCGCAAAATGGCGCATTCAAAGAGTCCTCCTTCTTTGCTCTGTAAAGCTTTATTAATTCCTTGTTACATTTTTTTTGCTGAAATCACATAACAGATCTATCCTTGACATATAGGAAGCATTTTCGCAATAATATTATAGCATGACAGATTTACTATGGAAATGTAGGTCATACAATTTGGGGTATCATTTTTAGTTGATATTGTAGTTGGTTTGAAGTACATGACCCCCGATTTTCTTTTGATGAATTTTTTTTCAGCACTGACAATATTCTTTAAGAAAATGTAAAAATGTAAGCTACAGACATTTATAACGGGTCCTGCTCTGTGCTGTAGCCATTTGAAATCTGTCAATTTTATCTAGAATAAAGAAGACCAGCTATTTAGTATGTTCATACCTTAATGTCTCTCCCCAAACATGGCTTCATATATAAATACATTGTATTAGAATTGTGAACATCAGGTAGTTTAGATGTTTTCATGCTATTTCCTTTAGGAACTAGAATTTTATCTGGCACCATTTACTGACTTACAGCTTGATACTTTTGTTTATAACATGACCATGTATTGTTCCAAAAGTTTGAAGTCACAACATGTGGTGCACTAACTGGTTTTCGACATGGTACACATTTGTTTGTTGCAGATGCATAAAAACAAAACCACAAAGGGATAATGTTACGAGCAACCAATACAGATGCACACTGTTATTTTCTATAGTGAAACAGTTTGCTAGTTGTTAGCTGTAGCTTCATTTGGCCGTTCCAAACAGTTCTGTTACATGCTGACTACTACCGTATTAAGCCGTCTTTCTGGCATAAAAACAAGGACAAAAATCCAACAGGAAAAGACACATCAAAGAAAGTAGACTTTGACTTAATGCTAACATTCTTTATAATGCATTATCTGGTTGCGATTCTGTCTAAATACGTTTCCAAGGCATAAGATATCTTTACTTATGGTTATGCCGTGCTAAAAGATTCAAGAAGCGCACATGGCAACTGGAAGGATAGGTTGTTCTATCATGCAAAGAAATATCAAAATGAAGCCAGAGAATATACTTTCTTAAGCAATTAGACGTATTGAAAGCAACCCCATAAGAGATGTTCACGTATGTAGCAAATAACATTGTATCAAGCAGGTTGTAGACAGGCATTTATAGCATACATTGACATTGCTAATCCTGTCAACTGGAAATGGTCAAGAGAACAGGTACTTGGCTTTAATTATGTAATACGCTTCATAATTAGCTGCTATAAGTTGGAGGAAAATCATCAATGTAACTACAAGATTATACACAAAGGCAGATATAAATGTATCAAGCCAATTCTGTGTACTTAGACATTTTGAAGACATGTGTGCTAGAGAGTGAAATACTGGCAAATCTATTACAGTTTTAGTTAAATATTGAAAGGGTTGTTACGCCTAAAATTAAAAGTTGTTTGTTTAGGGTACCCTGATCGTAACTTTTCTTTCAACTTTTGTAAGTTCACGAAAAATGCTTGTGGCATTACCCTAAACAAGTAATTATTCTAGGACTTAAAATTGCGCTACTGAGAGATATTCCTAACACTGTATTGGACAAAGAGTACATATCAGCTATGATTATAACTAGGATGGCCTGCAATAGTCATTTTATCCGTGCTGAATGAGCTCCATTGGCTATACAGAGATGCAGAGTATACTCAACTCTGACCCACAAGTATAATTATCTGAATGATCATTTCTTTATCAGAAACATGATATCATTATATAGGCCTATTTGGAACTTAAGACAGAAAATACACTATTTTGTTATTTTTCAAAGGCTAAATATGCAAGATAACTATAGCTCAGTATATTTTAAGGAGACATGGTTTGTAAACTAATCGGGGTTCAGTGAGAGAGACCGTCTAGTGGTAAAAATGTTGTCAGATCAATACGAAAATCGTTGGTTCAAACCATACAAAGGTTAATCTATCATACAATACCAGTGCTCTTTTCAAAAAAGCCGAATTTAGACTGTTTCTAAAACTTGAAATCTTAATCAAATTCAAATAAATTAGTATCATTGAATAAAGTATGAATTAGCAATAATAAATACAACAATACATTGAGTTCACATTCCATTTTTTTTGTTGTTGTTGTAAAGAAAGCATTAGGATGATCGTATGCTTTAGCTTGAAGTCATTAATTGACTTGAAAAACATAAATTATGTTTTGTATAATACGTTTTACATGAATTTAAATTACAAGAAAAACACAAAATAACCCCTTCTTTAGCTGCTCTTTTAAATGCTTAATAATAATATTCATAGGGAAATCGAACTATCGGTACCCCATGTACAGTATAAGTATTGTAAAATCGATTATATGAATTACAGTATGTACGTATATGTGAACTTGTTTTATAAAATACCCTTAATGAACCTCAAAATGTAAGAAAGTTTAAATAATATTTTGATACAATTAAATACTAAAATTAGTTGTGTTTACCTGTCAGTAGGAGTGATATAATATTCACACTTAAAAATAAAGTCGTCCTGTAAATGAAATTTTTAAACAATTTTCCCCCTTTTAGGGCCTCATCTAGGTTATTTGTCAGTGTCCTATATATTAAATGTGTATAAAATGTAACTAAATAAATATTATGTCAATAATATTTACTAATTTAGGTTATAAATTAACCTTTTGGACATTGCTTTCAAAAATATATGATTAAAATAAATAAGATATAGGTCCCTTTTTAGGGCCTCATTTTTAGCTAATTGAGGTTTGCAAACTGCGTGTCTCCTCCTTTTTTTTGATTCAGCATACTTCATAATAGTTATATACGAAGTTTGGTGCTTTCTTCACAAAAGGAAACATCTTTTTCCTATAACCTACTCACTACAAGTGTAATATTTCTTTAAAGATTTTTTATTGAAAGTAACGTATTTGTATAAGTTTAGTTACGAATGTGCATAATTTAACTTTGTAACGTCAATGGATGATAAACCTGAGTTACTTCGTGCTCATACTTATAGGATGGCACAGATAAAAAGTGTACAAGCTGAAGATAAAAAGAAAGACAAAAATGACGTTAAACCAATAGACAATAGAACAACACACGCAGAAAATAGATGTATCTGGCTTATGATCGGGTGGTTGTTACAAAACTGAAACACCCTTCGTCACTAGATTTTAATCTAAAATAGACAGATGTTATATTACATTCAAAATGATCTAAACATTCCTTGTACAAGTATAACAAATAGTTTTTCTTTCCTTGTACGAGGAGGCTATCCGCTAAATATTAGTAAGTTTTGTTTAAAACGGTTACAGTACTAGTATATCAGGAGGTAATATATATAGCGTTGATGTTACGATATATCTGAAACACAGTTGAGGGGCGTATATATTATGGTATATTTTATTTGTATCATAGCAATTCAAAATCCTGCTTTGATTTTAAATTTGCCACATAATAGAATCAATCAGTACCTCAGTTTTAAATCCCAGAATATGTAATTGATAGATGTAACGTGAGATACTTTTTTAAATTGAATGTTCAAAATAGACATTGTTAAATAATTTGTGCAGAATGATTAACATGGCGCCTAATGTGCCTTTTATAAGAAAAAATGCATATATTGATAGAATGAGTACTTGCAATCTTAATTACAATAATAACACATTATTTCTGACTGTAACAGTGTACGTTTTGGGCATCATACTCCACAATATATTAACTGGATTTGTTGTATATATATATATTTCTCTTGATGTTTGGTATAAGCATTCATTAAGACTCTTGAATGAAACCCAAAACTTATTCATTTCAATTGACAGCAGAGCAATATGACGTAAATGCCAATGTGTGCTTATACCCAACTGAAACAAGAACTATAATTTTGGTTTAGAGTTTCAGTTTATTTGCACTAAAGTTTGTGTATAACTCATGTATAGTGCAGAGTCCAGTTACACCACTGCTTTGCTTTTAAGTTTTAGCTCCACCACTTTAGATATACGCTGTGCAGTTTAAGGTATTGCGATATAGTGCTGCAAACATCATAGAAAACACACAAGGCAGGCTATGGTAAAAGATATTGAATGCATGGAATGATTCTCAAAACAAAATTGTATTTCTTAAAATCTTAAAGTCAGTTTCAATATTTAATATATGTTTTATTATTCAAATTCTCGTTTTCATGAAAGCTGGTTTTCGTTTGAAATGCACCGATCGTCACTTGAGAAAGATTAAAATTGCCACCGCCCCGCAATAACGGGATCCCGTGATAAATGGAAATATAATCAAAGGATCGGGCGCACTGTATAAGACGCTAAGGTAACGTTTATAGCAATTTGATGTAAAATTAATATATGTAACCCGTCACAGATCATTTCCCTTTTATGGTACAAACACATTGCTTTCTTTTGAGTTGTGATTTCCTAAAATCAGAAATGTCATGAACCGAGTTCGGTGTAATGTTAAGCGTAGTATATTGATAGACGGTCCTCTTGTTTGCTTGAATACAGAGAAGTTGGTGGGTACATGACATTACTTCTGAGGAATGTCGGGGCTGCTGCAAAATAAATTAGTCTAAAGTGACAATAAGTCAAACTCGTGAAGTAATGAACTCTTACTTCAATTCTTATTAATGACAGAAATGGAAAACTTTAACAGCATTTTTGTTTCACAATTTTCGGTACAAGTATTCTGTATCATCATACGTATGCGAAAAACTATAACTTACTTAGTAAAGCTTAATTATCGGTATAAGTGAACTGAGCTCTATTTGTTGTTTCTATAAAACAGATTCAACTGCTACAAATTTGCCGTTTCTGTGCACATACTGAGTTAGTCCAAATTATAAGTATGGTGTGTGAGACAGGTCTATGCGTTTAGAAAGAACGATATATCACAGATTCTTGATACTGCTCGGATAAATATACTTTACTTGTTTACCAATATATGAGTAAGTAATAGGATTGCCTAAAATGTATAACAAAAACGACAGCAGCATTATTTTCGAATTTGGTTAAATAATGCATATTAAGGTAGTTCTGCACGTTCGGATGAATTTATTTCTACAATGTAGAATTTGATTAAACTCTGATTTTTTTAAAAATTCAGAATATACTTAGAAAATCCAGGAAATAAAAAGATAGGATCGAGTGCTTGATTTTTTGCTAGACTGATTTGAAACTCTTTCATGACATTTTCGAGAATATCTATTTTTCTACAATGTATATTTTAGTGAAAATTCTCACAGCTGTAAATACGCATTTATATGCCCTATAATGTGGTGGAATAAAATGTATACGTTCTTGTGCTAAGTTTTGAGATATTTGACCATGATTTAAGTGAACTGCACTTTTCACGCTAATTTTAAGACATTATTTTGAATTATTTAACATGTCAGATATTTTGATTTAGAAAGATAGTAACAGTGCCATTGCAACAAATTTACTCACTGATTGCCATTAATGCATAAAATGATTTTCATTTCCGTACGCATATTCCAGGCTTTATTCTACCTTTTCCGGATAAATGACGTTACGCCATCACTTATGGTTCATCAAACGTGCAGAACTACCTTAACAATAGACATACAGTGCATTCAGAAATAAAAGTCACGGTTATTACACAACAAAGTCACTTTCTTTACCCGTCTAGCGAAGGCTACTGTTATTTACATGTCATTCCCCATTATACTTCACTTTCGTATTTTTGTTTTGATGGCTCATTGTTTACTGCATAGATTTCTCAATTTACAAGATGAAAATGAAAAGTAAGGAATCTCTTGCAATTAAGAGAAGGAAATGTACATGTGTCTACAGATTATATTCTGTTTAGTTCTACATTTATTTCTATGTTTCTGATTTACCCTAATAATGCATTCTTTCTTATCTCCTATAGGATCAACAAAGAGTATCTCAAATAAAAAAAAATTGACTTTTGTTTTTGACATTTTTGACAGATTTAAAGTTTGTCCTATACCTTATGACAGTTATAGATTCATATGACTGTAAAAGTAAGTAGGTAAAGTAAAGTAAAGTGTTTATTTATTATAGTGTCACCCCTACTGAAAGGGCCAGCCAAGTTGGCTTATGAGAGACCTACATACATTGAACAGCATTATATATACTTTTCGATTCCTATATTGGACAATCGGTTAGCATTATTTAACTAGCTGGCGGCTCACCAAGTAACAAATCCCGCCTCTGACAGTTAAAGATTCACGTGACTGTATGTTATTGACTTTCTCACATATCTTTGATGTAGTTTTGAATTACTCTGATTACTAATAATATAGTTCTGATTATGATTGACATGTAACTAGATATCATGTTTTGATTTATGGAAGGCCGTTCACGCCATAATGTTATAATTGTTATAATGGAAGTCTATAAGAAAACAAACTGTATTCTCTAACCTATCGTTTAAAATAATTCCGGTGGGTGTTTTAACCCATCAACATACAAAAAAAATCGAGATTTGATTGTCCGAATGTAATAATGTGTTAGAGCTTTGATTTTGTTGGGTTTAACGCCATGCCGACACAATTATAGATCTTTTATCTACTTTCTAGTTTTTGATGAGCTGCTGGTCATGTGACTACAGCGCGTGCAATCTCGCGGAATGAACATTACGGTTACATACTGTAAATCCCCGTCATTATTAGGTCATGACGTCATTTCTGTTTACGTACTTTAATTTACCGCGCTTTGTTTAAATTCGCTCAATAAGAAAAAATACTACATAGAAAGTATTTCATTTTGCTCTTTGATTTATTGCATCATTTGGTAGAATACAGTATGCAAAAAAAAAAAAAAAAAAAAAAAAAAATCTAGCAAAACAACAAAGTTCCGGTTTAGTTTATCGTTTGTAGATCTAGTAACGTTATGTTTTTCCGTAAAATAAATTATCTTAAATTGAGAAATATACTATATGGAACAAGAGAAGCTATCAAGGTATTTGATTTTTATCGAATTCTACATAAATAATATATTACTATGAATGAAAGAATGCATGAATTGTAAGTTACCATTAACAGCACGAGCGTAAAGAGATCAAGAATCATCTGGCATGGGGGTGCCAGATGGGCTTGGTCGGCATGGGTAAAATCACCAGAAAAAACATTCCGATGTGCAAGAATATAACCCTGACAAACTGAATGAATCCAAAAAAGCATTAGCGCTTGTTTCCAATCAGTATACTGTCTTAAACCAAAAGAGCACCCTTGGCTCAGTAAAACACATGTATCTGGTACAGCCACTATATTTCGTCTATGTTATGAGGTGTTTAGTACATTTAAGTTCTGAGATGTATGGCATGTAATGTGTTGCAATATTATATCTTCTATAATTACTGTCTATCTTTATATATTTATTCAATGTCTTAAAATAGTTATTGTAAAACAGAAATATGTTTTCAATGTTTTCATATCTTTTTTTTATGTTTTGAAATAATTATTGTAAAACTAAAAAAAATCTGCAATGTTTTCAATATATTCGATCCTACCATATATGTTTTGCAAATTTAAATAAAAATATTTGTTCAATAAAATAAAACTATTTATTTTTCATCACAATATCATATTTTTATTCAATCTTACAAAATTTTTGTTCGATGCAACAATAATAATTTTGTGTAGAACGTAAATATTTATTATATCTGCTTAAAATATTTTTTCGAAAGAATTCTGGGTAAATTGCTATATATTGCGGCCAATCTGCGGCCAACTGCGGCGCATTTTATTAATACGCCCGTTTTGAAAAAACGGACGTATTATGTGCTGGCGCGTGCGTCCGTCTATTCGTCCGTCCGTCTGTCCATCAAGGTATTGCCTTCAAACTAGGCATGTAGGTAGGTGGCGATGAGGGGATGTGCAGAACACTTGAACCGGCTCTGTAGATCAAAGGTCAAGATCACAAATTGAGCTGAAAGATCAAATTTGTAAGTTTTATTTCGTGTCCGGAGAATAACGTATTAACCATTCAATGTATTGACTTGGGGTACGCAGTAAGCAGGCGGCAGTAGGCAGGGGCAGTAAGCAGTACGCAGCAAACAGTACGCAATCGCAGT
Source organism: Mercenaria mercenaria (assembly GCF_021730395.1). Classification (NCBI taxonomy): domain Eukaryota; kingdom Metazoa; phylum Mollusca; class Bivalvia; order Venerida; family Veneridae; genus Mercenaria; species Mercenaria mercenaria. The sequence goes on along the minus strand of NC_069377.1, from coordinate 21,453,096 downwards.
CCGCTGTCGTATATGGAATTTCGTACCTATATGTTAGTGTGATTCTATGTGTTATAGCAAAAAGGCGCTGAGCATCCAGGAGTCTGAGCAATCATATTGTGTTGCAGCTTTAATTAAGAGCACATAGGCTGAACATCTGTGCGATAGAAGTCGTATGTTGTTGATTTGAAAACATTGTGTGACGTGAACGTCGACAAAAGGACCATTGATAATCTTTCTCCATTTCCTCGTGCCTTTTTCCAATAGCATCGTGTTTTCTTTTACTCTACCGCGTTCAGTATGTATCACTTACTAGCATTCTACCGAAATCGGCATGTTCCTATCGCAAAATGACGGCGTAAGAATTTAATGTCTCGAAAAGAGAAATTGAGAGAAGCGAAAAGTAGTAAATTCAGCGGGTTGTATTTAACGAACTGTAGTTTTCTTATATAAAAGTCACCCCCTTTTCTTTTTGTTTTCTAAAGTAGTGATATAGTTCTTTGTGGGAATATAAGTCTGATATGCTAGAAAGTGTCAAAAACCGTTTTAAAGTAAGAGGATTTAAAGGACAGCCGGATTCAGTGATGTTCAGTCTAAAAAGCAAAATATCTCCTTGAAAATGTAACCACAATGAAATAAAAACAGGACCTGGCTTACATAAAACATAAAAATGCATGCTTGATTACCAATCTTAAAGAGTACGTATTGCAACTGATGTTATTGTGAGGGATCAGAGGAAGGATATTGTAACATGACGTGTTTCCTCGAAGTTTCATAATATCATCTGGGCATAAAACACTTCCATAGTTGTATGAAATCATTCTAGAAGGATATTAGCCCATAATTGCATTTCAGACATATATATAAATTATAGATACACAGTTAAATTGAGAATTTTGGAATAGGTTAATGACAGGCAAACAAGATAAATTATCTTACCGTATATATAATTACATGTTAAATCTTCCAAATTTTGAATCAAAATGGAAAAACTATATAAAAAAACATTTTTAACCAAACTGGCAGAATGGATATCTGGTTAAATCAGCATGAACTCCAAAATAAAAATATAAAGTACATTATAAAACGTACCTTGCTTGACCAAAATCTACAAAATTGGCAAGCATCTTTACAGAATTCAACAAAGGGTCTTAACTTTTCAATTTATAAAGAAACAATTGAATTGGAGATAAGAATTGTGGGTAGATCAAGATGGCGGACGTATTTTTGCAACGTGTCGTAATTTGAGATAGATTTAAGTTTTTCGTCGTCAAAATGGCAAGGAGTGATACCAATAGTGATATGAACTTATTTATGCAACCTAACGTTATGACATCAAACAGGTTTGGTCCCCTTAGTGAGGATTTTGAGACTGTACAGAGTCGAAAAAGAGCTCGCCACTCGACGGGTGGGGCATCGTGCGAGCACATGCCTACAAATCAATCTTTTTTCTTAGATTCCGAAAAACTCAAAAACCTACCAGCTGATGAGAAACTGAACATTATACTTGAAAACATGTCTAATCTTGGGCTTTTGAAGTATAGAATTGACAATATTGAGTCCACCGTTTTCATGAATTGTGCACATCACGGGGTCACAAATGAGAGACTTCGTTTATTGGAGTATAAACAAATTGACTTAGAGGCCCGTAATAGAGCCACAAACCTTATTATCACAGGTGTAGTAGAAAGTAGAGGTGAAAATTGTGTTGACATTGTGACTGATCTTATTGACACTTATTTAGACCTTAAACCATCCTCTTTTGTGATTCTAAGGGCACACAGAATGGGTCGAGTGTTCAGACCACGCGCTTCGCATCTAGACCCTGGTCCAAAACCTAAACCCAGGCATATTATGGTGACATTTTGCCAACCAATCGAAGTTGACTTTTTAATGGAAAGGGCGTATATGCTCAAAGGTTCGGACGTCGGTTTCACCAGGGACTACCCTAAAGAGATAAGTGATGCGAGAAAAGTGTTGTGGCCGCACTTTAAGGACGCCCGCCAAAGGTATGGAAACAAAAAAGTTCGAATACTATTCCCGGCTGCTTTGGAGGTCAACGGACGTATTGAACGTAACATGTTTCCCGACTGGTTTGAGGTCCTCCGCGGGTCTAGATGTACAGATATCCAAAAACGCGTTAGTGAAAACATTAGAGTGAACAACGAGCGAATCAGAGAAGCGTTTACCCAACAAAATATTCAAGGGCGCCCAAGTGTGCCCCCTAGTCCACATGTTATTGACTCTGGAAATTGCAACAGCATCCCTGAGGAACAGGTGCTCGAATCAGCCGCAGACGGTGAGTCACTACAAAGTGATCACAATAACCAGGGCTTAAACACATCGCTTGGTGGTGACATTATTCAGGTCAGGAACGAGACACCCGATCAAGCACGTGCTGAGGGTCCGTTACCCGCACGCTATGTCCAGTCGTTTAACCTAAGAGCCAATAATCCGGTACCAACAAATTATGAAAACGCTAGAAACACAAAAACTGCAAGTGAAAAACCAATACAGGATTCTGTCCCTGTTCAAAATAAACTTTATTCGGAAGCAGTGTCCATCCCCAACGAGGACAGAAACAACGCTGGAAGCCATGGTGAAAGCCCCTCAGACCACTTTTCACTAGGTTCCAAGGCCGGGTGCAAGTAGGACAGGCCGGGGGCAGTACCGCCATGTGTCTTTGAGGCGGATACGCCTGTGTGTCAAACTGAACTTAAGTGTCATGAAACTGAAAATACAACTTTTGCATCTGAAATTTTTCTATGTTCCAAATGCATGGATTTACCTAACTGTTCAACTTTTGTAAGATGTGAACATTACGTAAGTTTAGATACTTTTCTATGTAACCAATGTATGGATTTGCCTAGTTGTTCTAGTTTTACTAGATGTGATCATTATACGAGTCCTGAAGTGAAAAATATAAACTCGAACACTTACAGTAAAGCATTGTATGAAAAGAATAATGACCAGGTTAAAAGTAGCTGTGTTAATACTTAGGCATAGGAAATAGAGATCAATATAATTGCACCTTTACTAATCCTACCAGGTGTTCTGTATTACAAAAGTGGATCTATTGTGACATTTTGATACAAGCAAAACTGTATTATCTGCACTATTATTTACCTACTGGTACTTCGTTTTATTATTGGCTTGTTAAAAGTTAATTTTTTACCATATGTAAGTTGACAGAATCATAGGAACCATGTCTTGAGGGGTAAATCAAACACAAATTAATAAATCCGTAATGATTTTGTTGTGCAAAAAAGTATGATATTGTGTCTTAAACAGTTTTCATTTTCCACTCAATTGTGTAATTGCAAGGGAAGTAAACTAATAGATCTCTACTTATAAGTACTAGCCTAAGGCAAGAGTTGTCATTCTTTGCGGATCACAACTTTAAATTAAAAATTAAAACTTCTGTTATTGATATTAACAAAACTATCATAAACTTCACATTTGTGAAATCATTTTTGGTTATTTCAAGGACTTGGAAATTAATTTCTAGACTTTATTTAATGTAATTCTATCATTGAAAATTTTAGGGCCTATCTCTATAATACTAGTAATCAGTCTGCGACAATTAATAGGGAAAGTTGTATCTCATTTACTAACAAAATTGCCTCCCCTGAAACACATTGTTTACCGCATAAAAACGCTAATTTTGAAGTAAATACCTTCAAAGTAGGGAGTCTTAATGTTTGCGGATTAAAAAATAGAAGTCATTATCCGGAATTTCTCGATCTTATTAAGGAGTATGACATTTTCTGCGTGGAAGAAAGCAAACTAGATATTTATGATATTATAAAAATACCCGAGTACACTTTTTTCTCAAAACCAAGAAAGGACAGTTACTATAGGAAATCAGGAGGCATAGGTTTTTTCATTCGAAATACTTATATAAACCAAATAGAAATACTGGAGACTGATTGCGAGTATATTTACTGGGTTAAAGTTCATGCTGATATGTTTAAAAATTTTGATAGTGATTTTATTATTGGTGCAATGTATATCCCACCAAATCAGTCACGCTTCTTTAACGATGACGAATTTCTCAAGCTTGAAAATGAAATATCATCAATGTGTATTAAATATAAATATTGTCTGGTTTTAGGGGACGTAAATGGCCATACTTCTACCTTTGATGATTTTACTATTATAGATGAATTCTTATCAAACCACTTTGAATTTGATGAAGAATTTTTGAGTAGTTTTAACTCTTTTGAAGTACTTGAAAAACATAATTTTCCGCTAAAGAGAAGCTCAATGGATACTAAAACCAATGCAGTCGGACATAAGTTCTTAGATATATGTAAATGCAATGATTTATATATACTAAATGGTAGAGTGGGCAAGGATCGTGATAAAGGAAACTTTACATTTAGAGGAACTTCTGTAATTGATTACATGGCAGGATCAGTACATCTTTTCCCTTTTTTACTAGATTTTGAGGTAAAAGAAGTTGACACCTTATTTTCCGATGGGCATGCGTTATTATCTGCCGTCATAAAATGTTCACATGTACATAGCACTGATAGTCCAAACGCACCGAATAATACAAATTCTAGTAGACATGTTAAACCTCCGAAATGGAAAAATAATCTCACAGCTGATTTTGTTTCAAATTTAGACGATAGAAAAATCGCGTCGATTGAGCAATCCCTCCGCAATTTAACAAGCGACATATCAAAAACTGAAATAAACGAAATATCCGATAAAATCGCTAGTCTTTTTGAATACTCCGCATACAAATCTTTTCCGCAAAGTTTTTGCTCAAATAAAGATAAATATTCAAACTGTATCTCCACCAAAGGGAAAAAATACCAGTGGTATGGGCCTCAGTGTAACAAAGCGAGACGTAAATATAACCGCGCTCGTAAATTGTATAGTATACATAAAAATGACCTATATAAAGCAGAATTAAATCGCGCCGCTAGAGTTTATAAACAAACACTGAATACTTTCATGTATCAGCATAAAACGCGAAACGAACGAAAACTGAGAGAAATGCATTCCAGGCAGCCTAAAGATTTTTGGAAAATTTTGAATAATTTAAATACCGTATGCCCTCAAAATAAAACGCCAGATATACATGAGTTTTATGAACATTTTAAGGCCGTAAATTCTGAGCCTTGTCATGGTGATAGCGAACAAATTAATCATGAGGAATCGAGTTTTATTTCCGAGGACGATACTTTAAACGCACCAATCACGGAAAGGGAGATAATAAAAATGATTAATAAAAGCAATAACAATAAAGCAGCTTCGCCGCAAGATTACATTTATAATGAGTATATTAAAAATACACAGTCTATAATGACACCAATTTATTGTAAGTTTTTTAATAAGATTTTTGATAGTGGAATTTTGCCAGAAAAATGGCTTATCGGTACTATAATGCCAATATACAAAAAAAAGGGTTCGCAACTCGATCCGGCGAATTATAGACCTATTACAATACTGAGTTGTTTGGGGAAATTATTCACAGCTGTCTTAAATGAACGATAACTGTATTTCTTAACAACTTTGACATTCTTAATCAAAATCAGGCCGGATTTAGATCAGGATTTTCAACCACAGACCATATTTTTACTCTCAAATTTCTAATTGATGCCTTGAGATCACAAAAAAAGAAACTTTTTTGCTCGTATATCGATTTTACGGCCGCTTTCGACAAAATTTGGCGGGTAGGACTCTGGAGCAAACTGCTTAAAAATGGAATAAACGGAAAGCTTTTTAATGTAATCTTCAATATGTATGCAGATATTAAATCATGTGTTTCTTTAAATGGTAATATATCTCCGTTTTTCAAAAGCTTCTGCGGGGTAAGACAGGGAGAGAACTTGTCCCCCGTTTTATTTTCAATATATCTCAATGATTTAGAAGATTATCTAAATAGAAACAACACCAGTATTGAATTAAATCAAAACAATGGCGAAATCAACGTGTATCTTAAAATTTTCATACTTTTATATGCAGATGACACAGTTATAGTTAGTGAAGATGCAACAACTTTTCAAAATTTGTTAAATGATTTCTATCAGTATTGTAAAATTTGGAAACTAACAATCAATATGCAAAAGACAAAAATTGTTTATTTGGCACGAGCAAACCTGAAAACTACAATTTTACTATAAATGGCGAAATAATAGAAAATGTGAAAGATTACAAATATCTAGGTATTCTCTTTTCTTCTTCGGGAAATTTCCTAAACGCACGAAAACAATTAGTGAGTCAAGCCAGAAAGGCGTTACACATTCTATATATGAGAATATCTAATATTGATTTGCCAGTAGATGTCCAGTTGAAACTTTTCGATCAAACCATTGTTCCTATATTAACTTATAACTGCGAAGTATGGGGGTTCGAGAACTTAGACATAATTGAAAAAGTACATACTGATTTTTTGCGTAAAATTACTGACAGCAAGAAAAGTACGCCTATATATATGTTATATGGAGAACTTGGCCGCTATCCGCTCGAAATAGTGATTAAAACTAGAATTATTAATTATTGGGCTAAACTTCTTACGGGAAGTGAACTAAAAATAGCAAGGAAATGTTACGAATACATGCTGATCTCTACAATACATTTTAAATGGATAAATCATATTAAAAGTATTCTGGATCTAACAGGGAACACCTTTTTTTGGATTAATCAGAAAACTTTATACTTAAAAAATATAGGTCAATTAATTAAAAGGAATTTACATGACCAATTCTTACAAAAGTTTGATGGAAGTTTAAATAATTCTTCAAAGGGATTAAATTACAGACTATTTAAGTCTGATATCAAGTTAGAACCTTACCTTACTATTCTCCCTAAAAACAAAAGACTAGTACTATTTCACTTTAGAACAGGTAATCATAGACTGCCAGTAGAGACAGGGAGATGGCGTCAATTCAATGTTCCCTATGAGGAAAGAAAGTGCACGTTGTGCTCATTAAATGATGTGGGCGACGAATTCCACTATCTTCTCAAATGCCCCTTTTTCGCCTACGAACGAATGAAATATATCCCTAGAGCGTTCTCTAACAGGCCAAATATAATTAAATTTCGTGATCTGTTGTCTTCCGTATCATTCGGTGTATTAAAAAACATAAGTGCATTCGTGTCGCTAATAATAAATTATTTTCGAAATAGCCAGTAATAATATGTATAAGTACTTACAACCATATCACTTATATCCAATAGTAACACTAATCTCATAGTAATGTCCACGCTGCCAACGCGCACATACACATTTGTTTTTGTAAACTTATGAATGAACTGGGTCAATGACCGGTACATGTATAAAGAAACTACTGACCAATCAAAATTCCCAGTTCTACTTAATCCCCCAGTCGATTCATAATAATGATACCGTCAATGGCATACCTTTAACTAGATCATGCTTTTTTCGTGATCTTATTCTCCCAACAAGTATAAGTATTTACAAACCTCAGTGTAAACGTATTACTCTTTCTTTTCACTAAGTTTTACGATCTGTATTTATGATACTCTAAGTTTGTAAATTATATCTTCGTATATGATATATAATTATGTCTGTCCCCATCTAAACCCACATCTTGTTTGAAAAAAATGAGTCATGTTATTACATGTATGTAATCTGACATTAATAAAAGTAATTGTTGTTGTTGTTGTTGTTGAGAAGTACCTAATAACATTGACTAAATATGAGTCATCCCTGCTTATTAAATTTAGAACAGGTAACCACTTCTTTCCAAATGAAACAGGAAGATGGGCAGGCCAAGATATTAATCAAAGAACATGTCCACTGTGTTTAAGTAGAGATGTGGCGGATGAGTTTCATTATCTACTAAAATGCCAGTTTTTCCATGAACAAAGAAAACTGTTTATTAAAAGATATTATTATATTAGAACAAATATACTGAAATATAAAGAACTGCTTACATCCATTAAAAAACCTCTGTAAGTTCATAAAAATTCTATTTCAGACAGTTAAACGATAAAATTTGTACACACAATTATTATATAATCTGCCGCAACCGAATGAATAAATAGTGAAAGTATTTAAAATAAAAATAATCTATAAGATATATGACAAAACATTCCATACCGCATTGTATTTACCTGTACAATTTCCTTTTTTTTGTATATTTTTGTTTGTTTGTTTTTGTTTTGAACTGTGTTACTATTTCATAGAAGCATGAAATCTATACGAGCTTTGAATGTACACTATACAAGAAATTCTGTTCTGACTCCCCATTAAAAAGTTTATTTTATATTTATATAAGGTATGAAAAGTCTTGTAATAAGTGTAGGTTTTCATAATAAGCATACAGTAACCCTATGTTAGATTATGCTCTGCTTTGTAATGAAAAATAATAATGTGTAACAAAATTTCTAAAGTATGGGTACTCACAGGTCATGAATTGTACTGTTACATCATGCCTTGATTTTTCTGTTTTGACCACATAATGTGACATATTGAGCATGTTGAGAGATGCAAAATTTATTCCAATGTTAATCAGTACGAACATACACTTTCACACCGCGTCATATAGATTTAAAACACTTTTTTATTCCTTTTGAATTTACTTAAACGAAAATTCCTTGTCTATGAATAAATTGCACTTCTGACCCGTATCTGGGTTTAATACACAACTGACACAGTTTCAATTGACACAGCGCGTGACATAACGACCAATCAAAATAGATTATTTAAATAGAATTGTTTTGAAAATCCAAAATTATAGTCTGTTTCTCTAGATCGCGTGTGCATCAAATATGTTTTAAAAAAATAGGTCAAAGTATACATTCCCCCTCATTTCCTTGAATGAAATCCGCTTTTTAGTTCTTTTTCAGTTTTTTTTTTCTATTTTTCTATAATATATTGTATCTTATATCTCAAGTCAATGTAAATTTTGTCTTTTTTTGTAGCTTCTACACCATGTCACATTTTTCAGATGTATGTAATGTTTTACTGTATACTCTTGTGTCACTTTGTGATTTGAGTTTAATAAAGGTAATGTTGTTGTTGTTGAGAAAATATTTTAAACTATTATTGTTCGTGTATCATTAACCATTTTAAAAATCAAAATAATAATTATAGAATAAACGTCTTTGCAAAGTTTTCTGAGATATCATTGCTCCATCAAAATTGATTTAAAAGAAACATGTGGCAATGTATACTGAATTTTTAATAGTAGTAGCAGCAGGAACAGCAGCAGCAGCAGCAGCAGCTTAATAGTCGTCGTCCGGACAGTTCATTTAAATTTTCAGATCAAAATCTTATTATTTGATAATTCGAGAAGCCTACACATTTGCAAAGTTCAACCAAAGGGATAACCTTTAAATACACGAAACTACGTTCATATAAGTTTCATTTTATTCCCACAAGCAGTAAAACAGTAATTCGAACACACAGTTTTCAAAATTATCTTTAAGAATTGATTTGATTTGCTCGACATGTTGCAAAATTAATATATATGCATAAAATCTAGACAAAGAAACACATGACGTTATCCTAAAGAATATTATAGTAACATTTACCAGTAGTTTTTATCTAACTAAAATACAACCAATTTAAAAACAATAGGAATGCATACAGTTACAAAACGCTTTGCTGATAACGCACGATCATCGTTTGCATATTCATGTGTGACGTAACGATTTTTATCACTTATATCTGTAGCATCAAAAGAAAATTACTAAACGTACTTAGATATTTCGCTCATTTACTTCATTGTTTGAAAAGACGTTTGACTATACACATCTAGCGTTGGAGATTTATGAAAAGAACCTATTGCGTAATGGAGTTTGTTTTTCTGCTAGTTGTAATTTTGGGAATTTCGATTAAAGACGGAAAAGCGTTTACTGTAGACAAAAGGTGTTACGCATGCATATCAAACATTACGGACTATGCCTCAAAGGCAGACATTGAGAAGATGATGAGAGAAGTTTCCTTAATAAAGGAACAACTTAAACCAAAACCACAGGACTGTCGAGATATTCAAAATGACGGCCATCGTTCTACTGGCATATACACAATTTATCCACGTCAGAGGCCACGGGGAATCCAAGTAAGATGTGATATGGACACAACATCTGGCGGATGGACCGTTATTCAAAGGAGGGTTTCAAAGAGTAATTTCTATAGGGACTGGAACGATTATGAATCTGGCTTTGGTAGCCTAAACGGGAATTTTTGGCTTGGGAACCTTTATATCCATATGCTTACAAGTACGGACCGTTACGAACTGCGTATAGATCTGACCACAGGTGGCAGTAACGTACCTAGGATACAGTATGGGTCCATGAGCCATATGCCCTTAAATTTACTACAATTATAATGTTTTCTTAGGAAAAAAATGACAAAAAGCCATTTTGAAAAAAAATTTGCTCCTGTGACAATGAGCCATGAGAAAGGTGATCAAGAACAGTTTGACATGTGCATTGCTTCCAGGTCCGTATTTTTTTTTCAAAACAATATTTCCTTATGAATGGTTGGCCGCCTTTTCGGCAAAAGATTAATCTTTCAGAAAAACCTTACTTCAAAACCCAGTTCCAAACCGTTTACGCATCACGAGCGAGCAACGGCATACGAAACGATAGTGATTTCTCCACCCGAATAAATCCCACACATTTTTCGCACCGAAGTCTCCCCCGTAAAACAAATCAAGTACACCATGTCAGTTAAAAATAGCACTGCAAGCAGTCAGAATAGGCTAAATGTAAACTAACAAGACTAAAAATAAGGTTCAAGTCTACTTAATTACTTACCAGTTGTTATTTATTTAAATTTGGTAAATAATCCTCGTGAGCCATCGCTGCTTGTTTATATTCGGGTACTCTTTGGATTTTATCGCTACGTTTGAAATACGTAAACTGTCTCCGCCAATGAAAACGTTCTTTACAACCACCGTCTTGTCAACGGTAATCATGGCAGGCGAAAGTAATTTCCGAAAGCGAAAATGTTAAATAGCGAATTTGTAAGTAACAAAGTAGGATTGAACCTAGTTTTCGGTCTTGTTAGTTTGTGTTTAGTCTGTTATGAACGGTTATAACGTTATTTTAAACTCGCACTGTGAGCTTGATGTGTTTTAGGGGGGAGACTTCGATACGAAAAATGTGTGGCATTTATTCGGGTGGAGAAATCACTATCGTTTCGTATGTCGTTGCTCGCTCGTGATGCGTAAACGGTTTGGAACTGGGCTTCGAAGTAAGGTTTTTCTGAAATATTAATCTTTTGCCGAAAAGGCGGCCAACCATTGATAAGGAAATATTGTTTTGAAAAAAAAATACGGACCTGGAAGCAATGCACATGTCAAACTGTTCTTGATCACCTTTCTCATGGCTCATTGTCACAGGAGCAAAATTTTTTTCAAAATGGCTTTTTGTCATTTTTTTCCTAAGAAAACATTATACTTGTAGTAAATTTAAGTGCATATGGCTCATGGATCCATACTGTATCCTAGGTACGTTACTGCCACCTGTGGATCTGACCAGTATTGATAGAGAAACGGCGTATGCTCACTACCGCGAATTTTCGGTTAGCAATGCAGAGTCCGGTTACAGGTTGTACGTTCGCGAGTATAGAGGGAATGCTGGTGACAGCCTGATATCAAATGGAAATGGAATGAGGTTTTCTACATACGACAGAGACAACGACATCAGCAGCAGTAATTGTGCGGTCTTATATCACGGTGCTTGGTGGTATGATAGTTGCCATACTTCGAACCTAAATGGAGACTATGGTAACACCGACTATGCCAAGGGTCCTGTCTGGTGGCCTTGGAAGAGATATTATTCTCCAATGAAAACTACTGAGATGAAGATTCGCCGGGTTGGATAATTATTTTGACTTCTTTGACCGTGTTTTCATAATTTTCTCATTTTCAGAGACATAAAACATATACTAAGAGCAGATATTATTAAGTTTAACTTCATATTGACATAATTATGGGACATATGACGAATTTTCAGTTTATGGTGGTGGAGGAAGACCAAGTGTGCCCATACGGGCATAACTGACACTTGATAAAAACACCGACCTTCCATTAACCAGCTGAATTGCTTCCTCACATGAAATAATTCTACACACTGGTTTTGAACCCACAAGTATCTAGTTATAAATTGACAGTGAAATATAATTTAGGCAAAGAAATATGTTTCATGTCTTAACATTTTATTATTTGAATATAGACCGCACTTTGTTTCTACTGCGTAAGATAGTTATAGATTGTGTATCCTTTCGGTAGTTGCGTCTTAAACACAGTATTGTTTGTAAGTCCAGACACTATATAAATACTAAGCAGTAATTGTTCATATTTTCATTTTTTTCCAAATTTTGTTGTAATGTATTTTATTTGATGTTTTTGTGTAAAACATATATTGAATGAAATGTGAATTTGTTTGCTGCAGAATCCTAATCATATTAATGAATGTGCCTTATCTATTTGTCTTCACTAAAAATTTAACAAAGAATAGTAAATATAAAGAAGTATTGTTGCAAAAGTAAACTGGTATTGTTGTAAATGTATGAATGATAAAGTAGTAGTATTTTTTTTTTATTTTAACAAATATATGCAAACTTTTATGCATTGTTAGAAAGAACGAAAAGGGAATGGTCGCCGACAAAAAATTGAAACCTTTTATACAATTATCATAGATTTACACACGAAAATGTATTTTTGAACATCAGCAAAACATAAATGTATTGTTCTCATGAAATTTATCAGATGTTTTTATATCAGTTTCAAATGTTGCTGAAGTGTCATGGGACTTTAAAAAATGAATTTAATCTTATATGTCCTGACTGCTTAAGAATTAAGTCAAACTTTGTCATTTTATGATCAGACCGTTATAGAGGTTAATTTGATTTGAATAAGAAGAATCGGCTTTAATATACATGTATATATAAGTATTACGTTAAACTGACGAGTCGTCTGCGATTGTAAAATACTAATAAGAACGTTATATTTAATTTATACTATTTTATACAAGTTAAATAGTTTACCTCTATATAGACTGCGAAACATATTTTTTCTCTCTCTTGTTTTCGTCATTAAAGTATGTAGAAACAAGAGACACGTTATTTTTTAACAGTCATCACAAAAGATCATTTGGTTTAAACCATATTTATTCAACATAATTGCAATTGTTACAATGTTACATATATCAACGTTTGAGAATTGAGTAGTAAGCTTATGGCTTTTTTAGAAACTTTCTCTCTAAGATCATTTCTCTACTAAGTTCGGAATAAACGCGTATAAAATTATCAGTTATGAATCATGCTTTGCTTGTATACAGCTATAGATCTCTACCTCCAAAAGTTATTCAACAAGTATACTTCCTGTATAAATTTACAAAAACAGTAATTTCTTTAAAGAGCCTACATTTAAGTATACATCATGTGTACTTACAGTTCTAGCAGGATTTTTAATACACTGTGTAGCTTAATTTTTCTAATAGTGTTCTTTGCAAAACTCTATGGGTTGATCAACATTTTCTGTAAGAAGGATGTTAATGAATATAACAAAACATATTATACATTTTACCAAACGAATGTTTTTCTTTATTTTCAAAATGTCTGAAGTTTTGAATTTCTCTAAAAAGCGATTTTGATTGTTCAGTGTTTTCCCTGATACATTACAGCCATTTTTAACACCAGTATTTTTTTTAAAGTCAAGTTTGACTTTATTTCCGACTGGACGGTTATAATGCTGTAAGGATAGTACAAAAGCAACAGTTCCATATAAAAAAGAGTTGCCTTATTTTCATATACATGTAGAGAAATACACTTTTTTTGCCATAAAATTGACACTTTTAAATAACCTTACAAATTCAAAAAGAATGTACGACCATCCTCAGAGAATGATACGTTTTATCTTAATCTTGCATACAGGGAAAAACTGAGTTACAGATTACGTGGATCAAAGGGTAGATGTTAAGTATTCTCCTTCTTATAAATTGTTTATGTTCAGTACTATGATGTAAACTCAAAGGATAAAACACGTGCTTAATATACATATTAAAGACGTTTAACTCATATAGTATTTTTGTTATTTTTCCACTTTGTTTAGAAACATTGTGTAGTATTAACATGTACGAGTGTACAAATGTAAGGAACCTGCGTTGTCCTACATCAAGTTTTCCAAGTTTTCGGATATAGATATCAATCAATGTTGTCAAATATATCATTTAACATTTAGCCTGCTAAAGTTCTACTATGGACTGGTCCATCATTCAATTTGGGCAATATCAATTATTATTTGAAGTGGTGTTCACCGAAAATTTACTGACTGAATAGCGAACAGTGCAGACCATGATCACACTATATACCCGGATAATCTTAACTCTGTTCAGCGACCCTAACTCAGTGCCAACATGGCGGATGTAAAGCCAATACAGTTTTGTTTTCTGTGTAATTTCGATATATAAAGGAATGTTTCGGTTGTTATATCTGTCTCCATTGATCAAGTGTATATTTATTTAAAAATGTATCATGTTAAATATATCAACCCTTGTGTTTTCAGGTGGAATACCAACGAACAAGGCAAACTTTTCAACGAAAATTTTTACAAAAAATCTTAAAAAATGCCTATATGCTATTGAGCTATTGATGCCTCTACTATTTTGTTGTTTGAAAGCAAAAATATACTGCTTTATAGGCCCGTTTAAACTATGTTTTTAACCCACTACATGTTGACACAATACATGTTCAAATGTACTGGCAGCGAGAAAAGTGTACTGAGCGCGAGAAAAGGGATAAAAACCTAACTTCAAGTTGATAAAAACCGAACTCAGTTTACATGAGGAATGGATAAAAACCTAACTCACGAAATCGCGGGAAGGATAAACACCTAACTGACTAGTATTCTATAGTAATGAATGAGTTGACATGTACATGGTCTGATTATTGTAAACATTACTTTATTTTATAAGCGGTATTGTCTTCAAACTTTGTCATTAATTTTACAAGATGTTATATGTATGCCCACTACAGTCAAATATTTTTTCATAATGTTAATATTATGCAAATAGTAATGTTTCCAAAAATTTGGATAAACCCTCAAAAATAATTCAATATAAAAGTCAAAATTATTATATAATTATATAAGAAATTATTTAATACCACCGATGTTCGAAGTTCTGTAACCCGCAACCTTCTCTCCCTCCATCTCTCTCTCTCTCTCACACACACACTTTTTCAGAAGAATTGCGTTTATTTCAAATCTTGTATATCTTATAGTGTAAGAGATTTTATAGAGGTGCTAGTGGAATATGTTGATATTGTTTAAATGGGACTAGATTTATGATTAATTATTAAATATGATATTTTTCAGACGGTAATAAGGGAAGAAAAGTGTGTGTGTGTGTGTGTGGGGGGGGGGGGGGTGATCATTGACTGACAAGGCAGGGGTGGTGGAAATCCACACATGCTTCACTTCTCCACGGACACTTAAAAATCCACTTGTCCATAGTCAAATTTCACTCGCTTGGATTTGTAATATTAAACCTTCATGAAACTGCAAATAGACTGGAGAGTTCTTTATTTAGGACAATGAACAGAAAAGCATATCACAGTAACTGTGGTAAAAAATAAGCTGTTAAAATTTTTGTCTTTTAAAGTTTATAAAAGTCTGAAATAGCGCAAGCAGGGTTCGGGATCTTTAGATACCATGCCCAAAACACTGTCCACGCAATGGTACAAAGCCAGATGAATTCAGAGAAAGACTCTAAAAACATTCCGACTTGTTTTTAGTCATACTTGCGATCTCTGTGTGCTTTTGTTTTCATTTGGCTGACTACTGGCTCCCATATTTCCTTTGACAGAGACTTATTTATTGTCTCAGCAGTTGGAATTCTACTAACAAACTTGTCGAAATACTTTTTTAAGTTGTTTACGTTTCTGATTTTTTTTTATCCTAGTCACCGAGTTACAGTGTGCGCAAAACCACCTAGCCAAAGAACCAATCAGATCATGGAAAGTGATGCTTAAAGACACAGATGCATCTTTTTTTTTCTAAAACTGCAGCAATCGAGAGACTCTCAGCAAGTACATCACGGATTTCATACATTAAATTATCTTTATCACCTCCATACACTTGAAGCAACACAATCTAAATGATATTTTTTGTTTTATCATTTTATACCTGAAAAATTCTGCTTGTCCGCAGACACACAGAATGAAAAATGCACTAGTCTGCCGGTGTAATGAAGTATTTCGACCCCCACAGAATAACGACCCCACGGTCATTATTCTATAGAAAATGTGACTTCTTTCCTGTAAAATATTGACTCCCCTTATAAAAAACTGACTCCCTTTGAAAACTCTATAGAATAACGACCCCCGGTCATTATTATAGAAAAACTGACCCCTCCAAGTAAAATACTGACTCCCTAAAAATGACTCCTTTCGAATCTCATAGAATAACGACCCCGGTTATTATTCTATAGAAAAAGTGACTCCTTCCATGTAAAATACTCACTGCCGAAATTACTACATTCGAAGTCTCATACAATATCGATTCCCGGACATTATTCTATTTTAAAAAGTTACTCTTTCCGTGTAAAACACCGGCTCCTAAAAAGACTTTCGACGATAATATCTATTAAAAAGTGATCCCCACCAAACCTAACGGACAATTTTACTAGATCTACAACTCTAATACCCTCCATTGCCAACATTTGATTGTACTACTACTACTGGTGCCGCTACTTCTATTGCTATTACTACATGTACTTCTTCTTCTTCTTCTACTACTACTACTACTTCTACTACTACTACTACAACTGCTACTACTGATATTACTATACCTGCTTCCACTAATACGTCTTGTACATCTACCTCTTCTTCTCCTGCTGCTGTTGTTGTTGTCACTTATTCCTCTGCTGCTGCTGCTGCTGCTGCTACTGCAACTGCCACTACCACTGCCACTACAACAACTACTACTACTACTATTACTACTACTACTACTACTACTTTCTATTTTTGCCGCTACCGTACTTTACTGCCACTGCTAAGTATTGCAACTTCTATTAATACTATGTTCTATGCTAGCAGTTTCTTGTGCAGTTTTCTTCTGAAGAATTACTTCATACCGAAGTTTGCAGGGATTATTGACACTGGTGTGTTTTGTGAACGTATTGTGAATTGTTATTTTCCTGAAAAAAAATGTATACACCAAGATACAGCGTCTAGAAATAAAATCCCTTTTCCCGTTGCGGAATGCTCTGATTTCTGTGTCAAGTGATGGTATCTGGGGCTAATGGTCAAACGGAAGGACGGACGGACAATGGCAAATCTATATGCCCCCTCCCCCGAGTGGGGGCATAAAATGCAGCAATTGGGCCTTAGATACATGAGTTATCACTAAATTTGACCAAATGACCGGGGGTCGTTTTTTTATGGGAGTCAATATTCTTCGTGAGGTTCAGTTTACTTCACGTGGGGGAATCATAGTACTATAGAATAATGACCGGGGGTCATTATTCTATGGGGGTCGAAATACTTCATTACACCGGCAAAACCACGAGTTGGACAAGTTGGATATAGGAATCCCACATCCCTGCAGGGGTGGGTGGGTCAAAGAACTTCGAGCATCTATAATTCATACATAAAGCCCAGACGAACAGCTATGTTTTCGTTTGGTTAGGTGTTTATCCATTTTAAGTTCGTATTTATCCAGCACTGTTTCCTATACCAGTTAGGAATTATCCGCAAATCTAAACCCACCTCCAAATCAATACAGTTTTTAAGCTATAAAAATGAATTTCAAACTTTGATACTGTTAAGCATTGTCTAAGAGATGTTTATTGAACAAATACAGTTGATAAGTAAGGTCTTATTGCAATTTCTGGTACTTTAGAACAGTTAGAAACATAAAACATGTCCATTTTGAAGACTTCTTTGAGTACATTTTAATGAATTCCAGCCACATAATGTGACTTGTCGATTGAAACATTTAGTACACAAAACATGTTATCAATACAGGATATCATGGCTATCAAAAGTTTTACGCTAACATTGCATACTAACATAAAAACATGAAAAAAGACAGGGAAAATAACTACATACATGTCTTTCTGTCAGCCATGTTGGCACTGAGTTAGGGTCGCTGAACAGAGTTAGGATTATCTGGGTACAAGGTGTGATGATCAGCCTGCACTGGTCGCAAAGGCAGAATCACTTGCCGCCAGTAGGCTAAAAGTTAATGAGCCAATGTTATATACCTTTAAAGTTATAGATCTCTGATATTACAAAATAGCCAACTAATGGCCTTTGTTGGAATAGTTTGATACAGAGTCCGATAAGTTTCTTATAAATATCATGACAAACAACCATTATGACAAACAACCGTAAGTAATCGTATGTGACTTTTACCTTTGTAATATTCCGACATTGAGGTCTATAAATCTGCAGTCTGTGAAAATAAACAGAGTCGTCAACAACAAATACTTTTAGACTGTAATTAATCACCAGAATAAAACAAAGAAAAAAGGCTGTATTGCATGCTTCCCTTTGGTTAGTAGGTCGGTCAGTGTGTTGGGTTGTTCTGTCGGTAAACAATTTGGGTTCCCAGCAATAAATAGAGAACTAGTAAATGAAATCTGTAGTTTCTGAGTTTTTGGGATTTTACGGCGAAATCGACATTAGAAAAAAGTCATATATCGCCGAAAATGAAATATGTAAGAAGAATAGATTGCAAACCAGCAATTTATCGTTCATAGGTTATGATGTCATTATAGGATAGTTACTATGGTGATGTTACTCAAGTGCACACTATTTTAGACACGATTTTTCCACGGGTAAAGGCAGGAATATCTATCCCAGGCACGTGGTCGGACAATTGTTATTTCCGTCGTCTGACAGAGTGACCCGAAAAATAATTCTCTTTTGAAACTTGTGGACAAGTGTGGCCAGATATATTTGATATACATTGATTGTCATCCCCTGCTGTCAGACAAGGAAGAATAATTAATATGAAAAAGAAAACAAAGAAATCTGATTGCCTAAACTATAATCTATTGTTCATCGGGTGAGATTTGTTACATCTCAGTGATAGAGATCAGGAAGTATTGAACGTGTATTGTTAAGACAGCGGACCCGTAATGACAATCGACAATTTCGGTATAGTCACGTATTCGGCATTCTTCCGACATAACATTTATTTTGGTTTGTTTTGGATTTAACGCCTTTTTTCAACAGTATTTTAGTTTTTTAACGGCGGGCAGTTTACCTAATCAGTTTCTGGATTCTATACCAGTACTCAGCAAGTAACTGCTAACTTCCCCACATAAATCCGAGGTGGAGGACGAATGACAATGTCTTTTATCAAATCGTCACGGAGAACATACGGCCCACTCGAGGATCGAACTAACGACCTCGCGATCCGTAGATCGGCGCTAAGCGGGCGGGTTAAATTGTTTCTTTCTTTTTCAAAACAACCTGAACATACGTAATAGAAAATGCCTATCAATATCTGAAAGGCCGCTTTATCGATAAGTAGAATTAACTAAATTACAACCGCCGACACTATAAAAATGATACTCATAATGCTAAATGACCATGAAACATGCAACAGTAAATGGAAAAATGTAAATGGAGGGAGGGTTTACAATAAAAGGATTGGACCCGAGTGTGAGAGTGTTTTTAAAAATTGGGTTTGTCCCTATGGAGAGAGCATTTATGGGCCTATGGAGAAAGCGTTTACCAAAGTAAGGTTGAGCGCTAGGGTCACTGCGTTTTCCAAATAGGGTTTGATCTTGAGAAGAAAAAGAAAACGTTTGCCTTAAAGGGGTTGGGCCCTAGGGAGAGCGCGTTTACCACGATACGGTTATGCCCCAGGGAGACAGCGTTTACAAAAATAAGGTTGGGTCCTAGTCAAAATTCTATACTACCCTGTGGATCGATCTTCGAAAGAGTTGATACTGTGAAATCAATCATCTTTTCCGGCATGATGCCGTTGTTTTGGCCAAACACTTGGGATATCAATTCGTGGATTTCAAGTTCTGAATGTAAAATAATGGGAATTAAATTTATTCGATAATATTTAAAATTCTTGGACAAACGCAACAACTATCTCTACAAAAATTAGTTTCCGACGAATATGAATGATTTCACAGTATGTGATTGCATGACGTCACAGATATTTGGAGTGGAAAACAAATTTGTATTTGTAAGGAAAGCTGATCAAGTGATCGCCGTTACATATCAGATCATTAAACAAAATAACAGATAAATACGGATAAAAAGACACATTTGTCTCTCCGTCGAAAGTACTTTATTGTCACTTTGTTGTGCATATCAGTTACACAACTATAAATTTGATCTGGATAATATATCCTGGTAAGGGAGAAAATGAACATCAGTTTATGTTATCAAGGTTTTATTGCTTACAAACATATTAGACACTATAAATATGCATAACATAATATCTACCTTACACTAACCTTTCAATCAGCCGCATGGGAATTTAAATATTTTTACTTTACAGTAAAACGTCTTTTTAGCCACTGCTTTATAGCAACTGGCTATAGCTCTAAATCAACTACAAAGTTTCAACCTCGCGTCGTTCGAGTTTTCCTTCTATTTCTATGTGACCGCATCACACAAATATTCTGGACGTGTAAAAATAGTCCCATATTTATTTTTTATAATCTTGGTATTGTGCGAGTGTGTATGCAAATGAGTTAAATGAGGACTACTGTTTTAAACAACAAAAACAAGCAGCAACGGATTCTAGAATAATTATAAACTTTATATTCACATTCGAAATATTCGGAATCACTCCGCTCTAGGGTTAGGGTAAGGGTTTAGAGTTAAGGTAAGGGTTTAGGGTAAGGGTTGAAATTGGCCCCACCCTGGGGCAAAGTTAGTTGTACATAGAGTTATATAAGGAAAACCTTTAAAAATCTTCTTGTCTTTGCACAGAACTTAGATATTTAGCATGTAGCATTGTCTAGTGGACCTCTACCAACATTTTTCAAATCATGATTGTCTATATACAATGCAATCTTGAATCTTCAGGTGTCGGCTATCAGTCCTTACGGGACTTTGATTTATATCTAAAGATTCCTTTGATTATGTAACAGAAAATGTGAGTTAAAATAAATGTGTTTTTCCCAGTGTTTATGAATAATGTCATTTGCCTATCATATAGTCAGTTACACTGTATGTACGTGGATAACTCGTACACTCCTCTTATTACGATTGCCATCCAATATACAATGGCACTCGTGTATACAGCGAAAAGGAGAATATTATCTTGATTTGTAGATTGGACTTGAGCTCAGGTTCATATTATTTAAGCAACTTATTGATGAATTCACAGAAAATACGCGGTGTAAGCAATAAATGATATCACATTGGATTGAATACATATATCAACAGAATTGTAATATTCATTTTCTGTCATGTTTTAGTATTTTCACGCAAAATATGCAGAACAAATTTGTTTAATGAAATATTTCTTATGAGACAGGAATGATTAGATATCTGATATAATTCTTGTAGATTAAATTAATTTACTTTTACTGCTGAAGCGAACTTTACAAAAACGTGTCAAGTAGAAACAGTTTCCGAACTGATATAACTCATTTTTTTCAGTTGTCGGCAACGAGATTTATAGAAACAGAATCGAGACACGCAATCATTCAGTGTGATTGTTGTATATTTTTTAGCTATCGTTATTTATTTAATCGCTACAGTTGTAAATCGTGTAATTTAATCATTTATAATTTGATGGTGCATCATTTTAAGTTATTGTTTAACAACATTTTAACTAGCGTCAAAGAAATATCATACTCAGCTGAGGCCAATATTTGTTCTGAGTAATTTTTCTACGAAATGCGTATAATATAACATATTGTTTATACTTTTGATATATCATTAGAAGTTTATGATAGTAATGAACTTCCGTCAGTCATACGAATTATCCTATTCGGCGCACCTTCATTTCCGTGGTCTTCATAGGAGAATAATGTCCCTTCCATGGTTCCCAAACAGGACCTTTGGCGTATGCGGTGTTGCCGTAATCGCCATTTAGATTTGAGGAATGACAACTAGTGTACCACCAAGCACCGTGATACAACACCGCACAGTTACTACTGGCGACGTCGTTGTCTTTGTCGTATGTAGAAAATTTCATTCCATTTGTTTCCGTAAGAGCGTCACCGGCAGTACCACTATAACCCTTGACAAACAACTTGTAACCCGACTCGACATTACTGACAAAAAATTCACGATACTGAGCATAAGCCGTTTCACCATCAGTACTAGTAAGGTCCACACGAAGTTCGTATCTACCTTGATTCGTAATCATATGTATATTGCGATTTCCAAGCCAGAAGTTCTCGTCGAGATTACCAAAACCGGCTTCATACTCATCCCAAGTCCTATAAAAGCTACTGTTAGAAACTCTCCTTTGTATAACAGTCCATCCGCCAGCTGATGTATCCATATCGCATCTAACTGAAATTCCTCCTGCTCGCTGATATGGGTATATGGTGTAAATTCCAGTAGTTAGATTACCGTCGTTTCGAATATCTTCGCAGTCTATTGGTTTTGATTTAAACTGTTCCATTAGCATTTTTGAAATGTTCGCAATTAATTTTCTATTAAATTCTGCTATGTCTTCTTTTGTGGCATAATCTTTTCCGTCTAAATGGCATTTGCGATCTTGTTCCTCGATACGATTTGATATGTTAGCATACACTTCGTCAATGTATTCTTTCGTAACACATTGACTTTCAGACTCCTCACTATTGTCAGTCTGAACTTTAACAAGCGGGATGTAAATATTGCTTGCATGTTTAGCAAGAACAGTTCCAAAAAAAGCTGCCACGAAGAATATTCTTAAATCCATACTTTACTAAGTCTTTTTAATACAAGTCTAATATAACTTTAATGATCCTTTTGTTGAGAGTAGCGGATTTGTATAATTTCACTAACGAATTTGCATAACTTGTTAAACAAAACTTTGTAACATCAATAGCAGATAGAATTACTTATATAGACATGAGTGACTTCATGCTCATATTTATAGGGTGGCAAAGATAAAAGGTGTACAAGATGAAGATACAAAGAAAGATAAAAATGACGTTAAACCAATAGACAATAGAACAACACACACAGAAAATAGATGTATCTGGCTTATGATCGGGTGTTTGTTACAAAACTGAAACACCCTTCTTCTCTAGATGTTAATCTCAAATAGTCAAAAGTAATATTATATATGATCTAAAGATTCCTTGTACAAGTATTACAAATAGTTTTCTTTCCTTTTGCGAGTAGGCTATCCGCTAAATATTAGTCAGTTTTGTTTAAAACGGTTACAGTATATCAAGAGGGAAAATAGAAAGCGTTGATGTTACGATATATCTGAAAGCGTATATGTTATGCTATATGTTATTTGTATCATAGCAAATTCAAAATCCTGCTTTGATTTTAAATATGCAATATTATAGAATCAATTAGTACCTTAGTTTTAATTCCCAGAATATATAATTGATAAATGTAACATAAGGTACCTTTTTATGACACCCTTCGGAGAAGGAGGGGTATATTGTTTTGCAGATGTCGGTCGGTCGGTCCATAGACCAATCTATTTCCGGATGATTGGGCCTAGTATCATGAAAGTTGACAGGAGGTTGGTCATGAACAGCAAATGACCCTGCGCCCTCGTGATATAATTCCTTCGCGTCTGACCTCCAAACAATGATTTATTCAGCGACAAATCACTTAAAAATAACTCTGTTACTTCTTAAACAAATAAATTCAACAGTTAGACATGTTTTGTTTCAGAAAATTTGATGTACTTTTTATTACTGCTACTAAGCACTGAAAACGTCGAGTATTTAGTCGGCATACAACGGTCCCACATGCAGTCATGTTACAATCGTAGGATGGAATGTAGACTGGCTCCCTGGCTGCATGGTTATTTTCTTATATAAATGCAGCAAGCAAAATAAGAAAATCTTAAGTGTCTAAAATAGCACACTTTATCTGATAGCTGAACCATACCTATGTTCGGAGCCAGGGGCAATAAAATTGTCAATGTAGAAACAACCTGCTGGAGTTACTTCCCTCTTAAATGAATAAACTTATATATGTGTTAATAAGAACAAACATAGGAACGGGAGCCAGTCTAGCTGGAATGGAACAGCTATATCCAATTATCGTAGATTCATATATAGGCGATTTCGCTATATATTTAAAAAGCAACTGCTACGGATCATGTTAGAATGACATATCCTCGACTGATGCATAATTATGTTTTTTGAATAAATTCGAGCGATGTATGGTACCAAAGTTTTCATGTTTAAATTTCTTTCGTATTAGCATCCTTCTGTAATACAAATGTATATGCTAGAGTCAGTCTTCTTATTTTGACGATGTCACCTTGTTTGTTTTTGTTTTTGTTTGTTTGTTTGTTTTTTGTTTTGCTTTTTTTGTAGACCAACTACTGAAGACATATTTATGCAATGATTAAGCATCAATAATTTTCTTAAACGAGTTTTATTAGGTACATGAGACAGGTAATGATTGCATTTACCACAAGATGCATTTATGACGGAATCGCTCAATGAAACGGAAGTAGAGTCATCCAGACATTTTGATTTCTGAACTTAAATCAAGGAAGATCGTCTATGAAATGAGTGCCTATTATTTCTTTCAGGTCTGACGGTTGCTTGTTGATAATGGGTATCCAACTAGTAGGGCAGTGTAACTAAAAATACAAACTTCAAGTAGGAACTATCTATTCTAGATATATGTGTAGCCAACTGCATCAAAGTATGTACACTGCAAAAAAATATTCTAGATATCATTTTCGGAAAAAAAAGTTATTTGAGCTGAAAAAATGATCCCGGGTAAAATATTTGGAATAAATGGAGACAACTCCGTTATGACTTCACTGTAGGCTTAGATGCTATTGACCTAGTGCCCCATGCAAACTAAGCACTTTTAAACTGTACACAGAGAAAAAGCATGCATAACTATGCATAATTGCCGCAAGGATTAAAAATCTGAATAGAAAACAGTGTAAAGATCAAATAAGTTAATGCCCTAGGGAAAGTGTGTCAGTTTCTGTGGTGAAATTTGTCAACAAACAGACGATTATTTTGAAAAAGTCAAAACCCACAGAATTTCACAAGGTAAAATATGTTGAAAAGGCTACTGCTGGAAAGAGAACAATCTCTGATATCCATATATATGCGTCAAAGTATGGGAAAAACATCTAAAGATATGAAAAAATCAAAGAAATCAATTTCAGCACTGTTAGATGCATGTCTGTCTTATCATGCATAATATTTAACATAGATAGATTACTTTTCCATTGCACTTGTATAACATGGACAGGATTAGGATTAACAAACGGTGTACACTAAACAATTTCACTATACAAACAGATTGTTTCCCTCGTGTAAAGAGGGCTTAGGGTAAGTATCTACAACTAGAAACTGAAACATCTCTTGGCAACAAAATTCAGGTAATTTCATCATGTTTAGCAGAACACAGAAGTCGCGTACACGCGAAATGTTAGTCTTTGAATTTTAAGGGCTAAATCTATTTCAAATTAAATTATCAGAGAGGCTGTGCAAATTGGCCACAAATATCAGTGGCGTACTGATTTCAAAATTGTTATTCAATCAGACACCTACCTAGTTGGTGGGTAATTTTGAAAAAAAAAATCAAATCGGACGGTAGGGCAAATAGAACATTAGGTTACTGTCTTGTAAATTTAAATTTATTAGGTTCGTCTACGAAAAATAAAGCTAAAGCCTCGACTTTTATATTTTCTTCGGCTTCGCCTTATAGATTCAAATGTATCAGACAGTAACCTAATATTCTCTATTTATAAATATTTAGCAAAAGAATGTTTTGAGGGGACTTAGTGTTTCACAATTTAAATCAGATGTATTTATCTCGCAATAACTATTATCCCCTGGTATGCCAGATAAGTGAGAATGATAAATACATGTTTGAAAAGAAAAATAACAAACACGAGTGCCTAAACTATAGTGTATTGTTTATCGAGGGAAATTTGGTACATGTCAGTGATACAGATCAGGAAGTATTTAGAGGTTAATTACACGACAGAGCCGGGCCGGGAGGTGATAATCGGTTCAGAAAATGAATAATGCCCCGAGGGCCATTATGAATTCCGGACCGATTAGCACCTCCCGGCCCGACTTTGGTGTGTATTAATGTTTTTAATGCATATGTTTGGTTGCATTACTCAAGGGGAGTAATTACAACTTTTGTCTCAAAATCTGTGAAAATTTGACTTGAGCTCACGTTCATATTAAATTTCACAGAAAACACGTAGTGTAAGCTATAAATGATATCCCATAGAATTTGAATACGTATATATTTATCAACAGAATTGTAATGTTCATTATCTGTTTTGTTTTGGTATATTTCTCACAGTTTAAGCTAAACGAATTTGTTTAACTAGATATATCTAAAGAGACATGAATAATTATAATTGTTATTATATCTGATAAAATTCATGTATATTTAAAAAATCTACTGCTGAAGCGATCTTAACAAAACAAAATGTTTTAATTCAAACGTCTGTTATTTGTTTTAGTTACTTTTCCCACGCGTTTAATATAACAGATTGTTTTAACTTTTGATACAATATCTTAAGTTTAAGACAGTAATGAACTTTTGTCAGTCATGTACAAATTATCCTATTCGGCGCACCTTCATTTCTGTGGTCTTCATTGGAGAATAATACCCCTTCTACGGTGTCCAGACAGAACCTTTGCCGTATTCTGTGTTACCTAAATCGCGATTTAGATTTAATTTATCACAGCCAGTAAACCACCAAGCACCATGAAATGCCACCGCACAGTGAGCGCCGCTGTTGACGTCGTTGTCTTTTTCGTATGTAGAAACTTTCATTCCATTAGTTTCTGTAAGAGCGTCACCGGAAGAACCACTATACCTCTTGACAAACAACTTGTAACCGGACTCAGCATTACTCAAGGGGAGTAATTACAACTTTTGTCTCAAGATCTGTGTTTAGTCGTACCCGGAAGCAATATAGGGCCAATAAGTGGAATATATAAGTGAATGCACTAAACTTAATCTTGCACATTTAGACAAATTACAGACTTTCTTGACGGTAAGGAGCGCAGTAGGCCTAAATTCGTATTTATGTGGATACCTACCAAACTCATCAAATGGTTCGCCATTCTAAAAATGTGGAACAACACATTATTTGAGCCATTCTATGAAAAAAGCAGTTTTTTAGCAGTAGATCTATGTTTATAAAAAGCAGCCATAACATTTTCACTGATAAGAAACCTGCAACTCCGTTGAAATTTGGAAATAGTGTAGTGCGAATCATACTGTTTTATACCACATAGAAGATCTATCCGAACGCTGTTGAAATTGAGAATTCTAGCTCCATTGTAAATATGTACATGTCTTGTTATATTACTAAAACAAAGCATTGCAATTATACGATAAAACAGTATAACGTGCAGACCATTGACAGACAATTATGACGTCCAATAACGACTCCGACGTCCACTCGGCCGCTGTTGAAAGCGCACTGACCATGATGACGTTTTATGTAGCCATTGGTTTCACGCGCACGTGTTCACCGGGCGGATAATGATTATTATTTTTCGGCCCGGGTCGATAAGTGATAATCAGTGTGTGAAAGCAATAACCTGCTGAAAACACATTCTTTTTTGTTACTATATATAGTAACATATGTATTAATGAGCAGTCATCTTGTGAAGGTAGTGGACCCGTATTGACAATCGACAAAATTTATATGCGATTACTTAGGCTACTTCCGCACTCTTTGGACACTTATAAAACAATCTGAGAATTCCGAAATCGCACTCGTAGAATACGTAATCGAAAGGAAAATGTCGATCACTACCGTTAAGGGCCGTCTGAATCTGTCTTTTGTTTTGAAAAGTGTAACTGACTTAACAGGAACATAATGAAAAATATAATACTAAAACACTTCGAAAAGTATAAAATAAATGGAAATTAAGCACGCGTTTACCATAATAGGATCAGAAAAAGCGTTTACCAAAATAAGGGTGAGTCCTAGGGTCATTGCGTTTTCTAAATAGCGTTCGAGCCTGGGAAAATTGAATAATGCCGTTTGCCTATCAAATAGATATATTTAGTCAGTTACACTGTGTATACCTCGTACATATCCAATTATTGCGATTTCCGTTCAGTATGAAATGACACTTATGTATATGAAAATTTGACTTGAGCTCACGTTCATATTAAGCACATTATTGATGATTTCACAGAAAACACGTAGTGTAAGCTATAAATGATATCCCATAGAATTTGAATACGTATATATTTATCAACAGAATTGTAATGTTCATTATCTGTTTTGTTTTGGTATATTTCTCACAGTTTAAGCTAAACGAATTTGTTTAACTAGATATATCTAAAGAGACATGAATAATTATAATTGTTATTATATCTGATAAAATTCATGTATATTTAAAAAATCTACTGCTGAAGCGATCTTAACAAAACAAAATGTTTTAATTCAAACGTCTGTTATTTGTTTTTAGTTACTTTCCCCACGAAATGCGATTAATATTGCAGATTGTTTTAACTTTTGATACAATATCTTAAGTTTAAGACAGTAATGAACTTTTGTCAGTCATGTACAAATTATCCTATTCGGCGCATCTTCATTTCTGTGGTCTTCATTGGAGAATAATACCCCTTCTACGGTTTCCAGACAGGACCTTTGCCGTGTTCTGTGTTACCTAAATCGCGATTTAGATTTGATTTATCACAGCCAGTATACCACCAAGCACCATGAAATGCCACCGCACAGTGAGCGCCGCTGTTGACGTCGTTGTCTTTTTCGTATGTAGAAAATTTCATTCCATTCCCTTCTGTAAGAGCGTCACCGGAAGAACCACTATACCCCTTGACAAACAACTTGCGTGGGCAGTGTTGCATTTTCCATTACTGCTCATGAACAGACTCAATCAAACCGAGTCTGCAATTTTCACTGTTTGCCTTGTTCTTGGTGCTTCCGAGGGATCTACTTTTCAGATTGTAACCGGACTCAGCATTACCGACAGAAAACTCACGATACCGAGCATAAGCTCTTTCCCCATCAGTACCAGTAAGGTCCACCCGAAGTTCGTACCTGTCCTGATTCATGATCATTTGTAAATTGTGCTTTCCAAGCCAGCAGTTCTCGCCGAGATTACCAAACCAGCTTCATACTCATCCCAAGTCCTATAAAAGCTGCTGTTAGAAACTCTCATTTGTGATACGGGTATATGGTGTAAACGCCAGTAGTAGAGTAGTAACGTCACCGTCGACTTGAATGTCTTCAAAGTCTGTTGGTTTCTCTTTAAGTTGTTCCATAAACATTTTAGAAATGTAAGCAATCAATTTTCTGTTGAATTCTGCTATGTCCTCTTTTGTGTCATATTCTTCTCTGTCTGAATGGCATTTGCAATCTTGTTCGCTTCATTGGTTGACCTTCCTGGCACCAACGTTTCACGTGATTTTGAAGATCGTGTACAGAGTCAAACAGCAGTCCGCAATCGTTGCAAGCTTGTCCTTTATTCGCCATATCTTCCGAGTTATTTACAATCTGCACGGGTGGAGATTCTACTGAAGAATGGTTTAATTCGTGTACCTTTCCTTCTTTTATAGTTTTCTGTAAAGACTCTTGACACGTGATTGGCTAATTCAGGTTTTGTTGAAACTCGGTCTAGCCATCTTACATCGTGTTTCAATCGAACATCTTCTTTTGTGAAAGGCTTAAGATCCACAAACAGATGGCCGTACGGATGTTTAGTTGCCTTTTCAAAGCTTTTCATGAACCTGTCTGTATGACTCGGGTACATTTGTCTAGCCAATGTCATGACCGATTGTCGATCTACGGGGTTGTTAAACAGTAAGATGTAATGACAATTTCTTCGTTGTGTAGGATCTTTGTTTCCAAACAAATTCTGATTGATAGAAATCACTGATAACGATCTATGATGCGACCCTTCTGTGAACAAGTCCGTGATTCGTTAATCTTTGCCCGCTTCTGAGAATAAGTCGTCCAAAATAAGCAAGTTATTGAGTCTAGGATCAAAGAAATCGTCATCATCTAGGCCTGTAGGAATGCCCTGAATAAACCATACTCGTGGTAAAACTGAGCTTTGAATAATTGAATACAATGGCTACCATCGTTTATACAACCACACTATTCTTTGTATTGTTGGCTGAATTCTAGCTGTATGGTTCTGCAGCAAATCTTTGACCGTTGATGTCTTCCCACACGCTAAAATAAATATACATTTGTGAATACAAAACTACCCTTTGCACTTGTTTTTTGTTTATACATAAAATTGAAAAAAAAACAAAAAAAAAAAAACTAATGCGGTTTTGGTATATAAATTTATGTAACATTCATACCTGTTGGACCAGAGATCATCATGGTAAATGGATGTTGTAACAATGTCATAGGAGGATCATGCGGTGGCGGCGGCGGCGGCGGCGGATACGCTTCACTGCGCATAAGTGGCGGCGGCGGCTGATACGCATAAGTGGCGGTGGCGGCGGCGGCGGCGGCGGATACGCTTCACTGCGCATAAGTGGCGGCGGCGGATACGCTTCACTGTTCATAAGTGGTGTTGGTGGCGGTGCCATTGATTTATGTTTGCTTCTTTGATGCCTTAACATGACATCCCTTCTCGAAAAATCTTGATGACATTCGGGGCACTCGTTCATGTTGCTCTCCTGATGACTTACGTTAAAATAAAGAAATATAGCTTAAGTTATCCCTTTAAAGGCTTGTAACATAATGTGACGTATCAGTCTATTATATTTAAAGATCGTTAACATTCCGTTACCACTTTGTTATTTGATCCGCGGGTATTGATATAACAATTATTGGGTTAGATATTTGTTTACATTTCATATTTCGTTTTATATAAAGTATGATTTATACGATTAAGAATTTCATTATGATAGGACAATAGAAAATAGATTAAAAAAAGATAATAAGTCCGGAATGTTGGGTTGGGCTCTGTTGTAGGTCATTGACCGAGGTGACCTTGACCCGATGAGTCATCCGAAGATCAGGCTGCTCCTTTTCTTCAATATAAGGGTTGGGCGAATGACGTCATGGAATTTCAGATTGACTCACTTCATTACAGTCTGGTATGTTGGGTTGGTACATGACGTCATGGGACTTTCCGATTGACTCACCTAGTCTCTATTGTTTTGGGAATGTTGGGTGCGGCAGTGACGTCATGGTAATTTCCTATTGACTCACCTATTCTCTTTTGTTCTTTGGAATGTTGGGTGCGGCTCCCCATTGTTCTAGAGCATTGACCCGTCCGCCATCTTGTTGCACGATTGTGACGTCATGGGTTTTTCCGCGTAACGTGATAACCTCGCCTCCGAGGCTCCTATTGTTCGTGCGCGGTCATAGGATACCGCCCCATTGTTCCTGCGCGGTCATAGGATACCCTCCCCATTGTTGTGCGCGGTCATTGATGACGTCATAGGTCACGTGATAGCCTCGGAGCCTCGGAGGCAGGCACCCCAACTGTGCCAACATTACTACTGCTGTACCCCTTTAGATAGCCTCTTTGCAGTTTAAAGCATTATGATAGAGTGCTGAAAACAGCAAGGAAATTACACAAGGAAGTCTATGATAACACTACTGAATGTATGGAATGGTTCTCGAAACAAAATGTATTTCAAAACTCTTCAAGTCACTTTCAGTATATACTATATGTTTTAATCATTTCAATTTTCATTTCAAAAACTCATCTTTTCTTTTGAAATACACCCATCGTCACTGGAAGAAAATCAAAATTCCACTATCCCGCAGTAACTGGATCCCTTTTATAACAGGAAAAATATACAAAGCATCGGGCGCACTGTACATAGAAGACGTTAAGGAAACGTTTACAGCTATTGATGTAAAATAATCATTCCCCATATTCATGGTAATACAAATTGCTTTCTTCTGAGTTGTGATTTCCTAAAATCAGAAATTTCATGAACCGAGTTCCGTGTAACGTTAAGTGTAGTATATAGATAGACGGGGAATAGAGAAGATGTTTGTGGGTTATATGGCATTATTTCTGAGGAATGTCGGGGCTGTTACAAATTAATTATTCTAAAGTGACAATAAGACAAAGTCATGAAGTAATGAACTCTTACTTTAATTCTCATAAATGACGGAAGTGGGAAACTTTACCTGCATTTTTGTTTCACAATTTTGGATTCAAGTATACTGTATCATCATCAAACGTATGCGAAAAACTATGACACACTTAGTAAATCTGAATTATCCGCATAAGTGAGCTCAGCGCTATTTTCTTATTTCAAATTGCTGTTTCGGTAAAACACATTCAACTGCTCCGAATTTGCATTTATGTGCATATGCCTTTATATACTGAGTATGGTATGCGAGACGGGTCTGTGCGCTTAGATAGAACGATATGTCACAGATTCTACGCTCAGATAAAATACTTTCCTTGTTTACCAAAATATGAGTAAGCAATAGGATAATCTAAAATATATAACAAAAAAGACAGCAGCATTAATTTTGAAGTCTTTACTTACATGTATACGCCTGATATATAACATCGGGAAATTCTATCTTGTCAATCGGAAAGCTGAATAATCAAGTATTGCCATGTTTGAATTTTGTTAAATAATGCATATTAAAGTACTTCTGCACGTTTGAATCGAATGTGCTTTCTAAAATGTAGAACTTGATTAAACTCTGATTTTTAAAAACTTCAGAATTTTATAATAGGGTCATGGGCCTGAATCTTTTGCTAGAGTGATTTGAAACTCTTTCATAACATTTTCGAGAATAGCTGTAAATAAACTTATGACCTATAATGTGTTGAAATAAAATGTTTAAGTTCTTGTGCTTAGATTTGAGATAGTTGACCATGAATTTAAGTGAACCGCACTTTTCACGCTAATTTTGAGACATTAATTTAAATTATCTAACGTGTTAAATATTTTAATATCATATCTTAACTTTAGAAAGATAGTAATAGTGCCATTGCAACAAATTTACTCACTGGTTGCCATTAATGCTTAAAATGATTTTCATTTCCGTACGCATATTCCAGGCTTTATTCTACTTTTTCCATATAAATGACGTTACGCTATCACTTATGGTTCATCAAACGCGCAGAACTACCTTAACAATAAACATACTGTAACAGTGTATTCAGAAATAAAAGTCACGGTTATTACACAACAAATTCACTTTCTTTACCCGTCTAGCGAAGGCTACTGTTATTTACATGTCATTCCCCATTATACTTTACTTTCGTATTTTTGTTTTGATGGCTCATTGTTTACTGT
Organism: Mercenaria mercenaria; assembly: GCF_021730395.1. Lineage (NCBI taxonomy): Eukaryota > Metazoa > Mollusca > Bivalvia > Venerida > Veneridae > Mercenaria > Mercenaria mercenaria. Next base: position 21,419,786 of record NC_069377.1, on the reverse strand, counting down.
AAAGCCTGTCCTAGTTTTGAGAAAAATGTATGTCAATAAGTTATTTATATTCTATGTTGTTTTTCAGAAGGTTCCATCATAAATGCTGATCAAAATGGTGTTAACATTATTTTGAATGAAGTCTGTAAAAAGATCCTTTTGAAGCATAGATTGCAACCAAGCAATATAATAGCAGACTCGGTTTGATTGAGTCTGATCATGAGAGATAGTGGATAGTTTTTTTTTACAGTCCGATCGATTCGTAACAAGAAATGCCAAACTACTCCAGAAAATGGGAAAAGCACCTATATTACACAGGTTTTTACCAAAGCAAAAGACACATTTTTTCATGGGACCCAATTGGTATCTTTCAAGATGGCCGATACGGCGGCCATCTTAAAAATGGCCGCCAAAGCATAATGTTAACTGTAAGGGATTCTAATGAAAGTTCATTGTATTAACATTCATCCCCAAAATGCACTGTAATATTAATGTAATTTAAATGCAATTAATTTTTTTCTGTTTCCGTGGTAACGGCGAAATATAGCCACAAAACCTCAGTTTTGTATTATCAAAACAAAATCTTATTCATTTTCACATATTTTATTTTTTGTCTTACCTTACTTTATGTAGTTTGTACTATATTACTTGTATTTCATCCAACACATTAGAAGGTTTTTGTTATTCCCCTACCAGTGTTTAGCCGGAGGGGTCTTATGCGTTAACCCCACAAGCCTGTCAGTCCATCAGTCATGCAAAGTGGGATACTGTGATAGCTTTAAAAGCACAATATAATTTTTCATGAAACATGGTACATAGACGGATGGCAATGTGTAGAATGCCAAAATCATTTAAATTTGTTGTTATGGCTACTAATGTGTTGCTCTGGCAACAACTAGTCCAATAACATGACAAAAACGTAAGGGAGATTGTTTCTCGACAAATTGTACAGAGATAGAAAGTAAAATTGAGAACATAATAGTTATCTTATTTTGTCCATTTTTTACATCCGTTCCTCCGTCTGTATGTCCGGATATGGCCGGTGTGGAGGGGATTGGCGGACACGGATAAGTTGTGGGGGCGGACACGGATAAGTACATCTTATTACGAGAAAATTGGTGAGAAACGGGGAACAAAAAATACAGGACGCAAATAAGTACTACGTTGAACTGCGTTTTACTGTGCCTTGCAACATGCCTTGCGCGTGGACAGGTCTGCGTTAACTACGTTGAACTACTCTTAAGTACGGACAACCTCGGATAACTGCGTTTAGCTATGGATCAATACGACAAGGTACGTTTCAGTACGGATAACTACGTTTTAGTACGTTTAACTGCGGATGAGTAGGTTTCGAGTTGGACTAAAGTCACGCTCAAATTGCTCCGGATCGCTCAAACTTTTGTGCATGTTCAAAAGTTGGAGAAACTTGCAAGTTTTGGATAAGTCTTGTATACGTTTTGACAAAGTGTTGGTACGGATTGATATAGATTACTACTTTGAGGTACGGCTCCGGTACGGATCGATACGGATTACTACGTTTCTATCCGTGGCTAGACGTAGCTATCCGAGCCCTATGTGTGACTGGTGTATAAGAAGGGTTCAATTTGCAGGTAGAAACAAAAGTTAGAAATTGCCAGACCGGATTCCCAGGTTAAGCATCACTCAAAGCTTGCAAGGAAAACAAAAAATATGACTTTAAATCACAGAATGACTGATCAAAACAGAAAGTTAGGGAAACTGCATTTTATCCGTACGTGCCACAAATGTCAAGTGGTGTTATTCTTGGGAACAAATGCATGTTGCAATTATACATCCAGACAATATGCTGTCACTTGATGTACATCACATTAGAAGCCCGAAGTTTGTTAGTCTGTAGGTTCATGTACAGTACTGAGCTTATTCCCAAATTGTGGAATAAAAGAGTCAGCGTCTCTTTTCAGACGTCAGAAAACAACGACTTTGAGCCATGTTTTGAAAATAAAAGCTCTTCTTGATACGGATCGATGTATTCTCAGTTCATTCACTGGAGTTTAAGTATTCATATTCAATATGTACTTATCATATTTTTTAATTTCTGCAAAAATGTCCAGATATAAATATTACTGCACGTTACTGCACATTTCTTCTATTTTGAGCACCCTCATAGAACTGATAGATATTGCTTCTAAATAAGTGACTGTACACACATAATATGCTAATGACATGAAACTATGAAGTTCGATCCCTAGCCGTGTGATACCAAAGACGTATAAAATGGTACTAGCAGCTTCCTCACTTCGCGCTCAGCATTAGGAATGGTCAGACCGATGTCAGTATAATGTGACTGGGTGGAGTATCATATCACATATCTACGGCATGATATTCCAGTGAGGTAGTACCATTTAGCTGGACATTGTGCTCACTGTTACAAGCAGCCAGGCTTATTTATATGACTGAAAGATTGTTGACCCGAGAACACACACATTCACACTAGTACGCACGCAATGTGCTTTAACTTTACTTGATGAATTATGGAAGACATCACATATATTTTTCCTTTATGTTACGAAGCTGCGCCTGCGAGATGCATGCCAAGAACAAATCTGTACTTGTAACAAGTCAACGCATAAACTTGCTCAGGATAATATATCCTAGTGAGAGTGAGAGAAAATATGAACACCAACGTAAGGTATCGTGATTTTATTGCTTGCACTATTATTTGGTCATATGGAACCAACTCATAGGCCCACATTGTAATGTTTCCGGTCATGGGCCTTTTCTAACATTTAAACTTTTGATGCCACCTACTCAGAATGAAAGAACTATCCAAGAACTATCGAAAACCTGCAGGCAATGTACATGTTGACCATCACTTTTGGACACCTTTTTTCTCTTTGAACTCGGTTACCCCTAGTCCGGTAGTATTTTTTTATTATTTTTCATGACAATGCTCTAATTGTAAAACATGCATATTTCTCACACAAAATGCGTCACTCCATATTATTTTAGCCACTAATCATTTATTACAGTTTTATTTTATGAAATAAGCTAGTTTTTAAACACACCCAACATATTTTACACCAGTGGGAGATCACTTTACATGGTAATATACACCGCGGAATACCATATACTTTTTTAACCAATCAGTGATCTCGTTGGTTCTTACCTTCTAACAACATATTAGACAGATTAAATTTACATCTTTCACTAAGCAAAATTTCGAGTTGCCCACCTGCGAATTTGATTTGTTTAATGCAAGCTAAAAATTCATTATTCTTCTTATTATTATTATTATTATTATACAAAATTTATATAGCGCCTTTTCATGATAAACGCGTTCAAAGGCGCTTTACATATAGCAAAGGCAGCCACACAGGACGCAAAATTCATCCTCTACTAGTACAGACACAGAGCGATCTGACCAGAGGAACAGAGTAAGACAAAGCCTCCAGAACAGATAGAGAGAACTATTAAGATACAGACGTGTCCGGCAAACTTAACCAAGCTCTTTGCGAATAGACAGTCTGGTTCTTTAACGTGCCCAGCGTATAGCACCGATACACGCGAAACCGTCTTTCCTGGGAAGAACCAGTACAGGCCTCTAAGTTAGGTGGGAGACACTCAAGAACATCTCAGAAATTTCCAGTGCATGGGCGGGATTCGAACCCCGTACCTCTGGATTGAAAGTCAAGCGTGTTACCACTGGCCCACCTAACAATATTTTGATATATATGTAAAACATAATGTTAACAGAAAATGTGAGTCATGAGATTCAAAACACATGTCTTGTTTTTCAATCGTAAAATTTTTATAAGATAATTTTATTTGCGTTACCAAGCATCGATACATGCATATACTTTGATGATATCCTCTTTTCAACGTTTCTATCAAATATGAAAAGATACTCGTGCAATATCCCCTCTATATGGAAATTTGAACTAAGCTCGGGTTCATATTAAGCACATACAAAGACAACAAGCGGTGTAAGCTATAAATGATATCACGTTGGATATATATAAAATTTCTGTTATATATTATCATTGTAACATAAAATAAGCAGAACAAATTTGTTGAACTAAATATTTCTAGCGAGGCATGCATAATATATATCAGGTTAGAATGCTGAAGCGAATTTTTTAAAAAAAATTAGTTTCCGATTTAAGCAGAACTTTTTTACAGTTAATATAAATAATACTCACTGTCAATGGATACAGGAGTTGCAAAACGTATATTAATAAGTGAAAATGTTTCAATCTATTTTATTGCTATCGTTACAAAATATCATTCAATTACGTAGGGGCTTATATAATAATTTGTGATTGAAAGGACGATCATTTTAAGTTATTGTTCAATTTTAACTAGCGCCAAAAAATATTATACTGGACTGAGTGGGACAAACATTTGTTTTGACTGAATTTTGTCCACGAAATGCATATAATATTCATAGGTTATTGACCTTCTTTCGAGAAATATTCACGATTTCTGCAGTGGGAATATTGCGCGACTTCTGGAGGCAATATTAATTCGTTTACGGACGAGTGAATACTTCTCGATGCAAAGCTAATTAAAACTGGCAATACTGACATAAACAATCATGACGCACATTAAAATCATATCACGCACCCGACATGAAATTCAGATATCAACATGTAAAATATTGACGTTTCCAACTCTGTTATAAATTAACTGACAATAAAAACGAGTTTATGACAAAACATACTATCTATAGTTTTAATACATTATCTAATAAATGTAAGTACACGTATAAGTTAATAATGAACTTCCGTCAGTCATACACATTATCCTTTTCGGCGAACCTTCATTTCCGTGGTCTTCATAGGAGAATAATGTCCTTTCCATGAACTCCAGACAGGACCTTTGGCGTAGTCGGTGTTGCCGTAATCGCCATTTAGATTTGAAGAATGACAGTCAGTGTACCACCAAGCACCGTGAAATGTCACCGCACAGTTCCTTCCGCTGTCGATGTCGTTGTCTTTGTCGTAGGTAGAAAATTTGATTCCATTTTGTCCCGTAAGACAATCACCGGCAGTACCACTATAGCCCTTGACAAACAGCTTGTAACCAGACTCGGCATTACCAACAGAAAATTCACGATACTGAGCATAAGCCGTTTCCCCATCAGTACTAGTAAGGTCAACACGAAGTTCGTATTTACCTTGATTCGTGATTAAATGTATATTTCGATTTCCAAGCCAGAAGTTCTCGTTGAGTTTACCAAAGCCGGTTTCATACTCATCCCAAGTCCTATAAAAGCTACTGTTAGAAACTCTCCTTTGTATAACAGTCCATCCGCCAGCTGATGTGTCCATATCGCATCTAGCTGAAATTCCTCCTGCTCGCTGATATGGGTATATGGTGTAAATTCCAGTACTTAGGTTACCGTCGTTTCGAATATCTTCACAGTCAATTGGTTTTGCTTTAAGTTGTTCCATAAACATGTTAGAAATGTTAGCAATCAATTTTCTACTAAATTCTGCTAAGTCTCCTTTCGTGGCATAATCTTTTTCATCCGAATGACATTTGCGATCTTGTTCCTCGATACGTTTTGATATGTTAGCATACACTTCGTCAATGTATTCTTTCGTAACACATTGACTATCAGATTCTTCACTGTTGTCAGTCTCAATTTTAACAAGCGGGATGTAAATATTACTTGCACGTTTAGCAAGAACAGTTCCAAAAATAGCTGCCACGAAGAAGATTCTAAAATCCATACTTCACTAAGTCTTTTTAATACAAGTTTAATGTATCTCTTTAAAGTTTTTTTTATTGAGAGTTACGAATTTGTATAAGTGCAGTAACGAATTTGCATAACTTGCCGAACAAAACTTAGTAACTTCATGCTCATGTTTATAGGATGGCACAGATAAAAGGTGTACAAGATGAAGATACAAAGAAAGATAAAAATGACGTTAAACCAATAGACAATAGAACAACACACGCAGAAAATAGACGTATCTGGCTTATGATCGGGTGTTTGTTACAAAACTGAAATACCATTCGTCACTAGATTTTAATCTCAAATAGTCAAATGTTTTATTATATTCAAAATGATCTAAACATTCCCTGTACAGGTATTACAAACAGTTTTTCTTTCCTTGTATGAGGAGGCTATCCGCTAAATATTAGTCAGTTTTTTTTGAAACGGTACCAGTATATCAAGAGGTCACATATATATAGCGTTGATGTCTCTGAAATACAGTCGAGGGGCGTACATGTTATAATTATGATATATTTCATTTGTATCATAGCAATTCAAAATCCTGCTTTGATTTTAAATTTGCCACATAATAGAATCAATCAGTACCTCAGTTTAAATTCCCAGAATATGTAATTTATAGATTTAACTTGAGGTACCTTTTTAAATTTAATGTTCAAAATATGCATTGTTAAATAAGCTGTGCAGATTGATTTACATGGAGGCTAATGTGACTTTTAAGAAAAAGTGCAGATATTTAGAGACTAAGTACGTGCAATCTTACTTACAATAATAACAGTGTTTCTGACCCAATGTTCTCTTTGGGCATCATACTCCACAATATATTTACTGGATTCCTTGTATATATATTTTCCTTGATGTTTGGTATAAACATTCTTTTAGACTCTTGAATGAAAACCAAAACTTATTCGTTGCAGCTGACAGCAGCGCAAATCGACGTAAATACCAATGTGTGCTTATAGCCAACTGAATCTTGGTTTACAATGTCAGTTAATTTGCACTAAAGTTTGTGTATATCTCAGGTACACTGCGGGTTCCAGTTACAGCACCGCTTTGTTTTAACACCGCTTTGTTTTAAGGTTAAGCTCAACCCCTTTAGATATACTCTGTTCAGTTTAAAGTATTGCGACAGAGTGCTAGAAAGTGCAAAGACAACACACAAGGCAGGCTATGATAAAACTATTGATTGTATGGAATGATTCTCAAAACGAAATGTATTTTTAAATCTTCAGATCACTTTCAGTATTTAATATATGTTTTAATAATTTCAATTTGCATTTTTCTTTTGAAATAGAACTATCGTCACTGGAAGAAAATTAAAATTCCCCCATACCACAATAACTGGATCCCGTGATAACTTGAAAATATACAAAGCATCGGGTACACTGTAGAAGACGCCAAGGAAACGTTTACATCAATTTGATGTAAAATTAATGTATGTAACCCGCCACATATCTTTTCCTTAGTTATGGTACAAACACATGCTTTCTTTTGAGTTGTGATTTCCTAAAATGAGAAATTTCATGAACCGAGTTAAGCATAGTATATTGATAGACGGTCCTCTTGTTTGCTTGAATACAGAGAAGATGATGGTGGGCCACATTACATTATTTCCGAGGAATGTCGGGGCTGCTGCAAAATAAATTATTCTTAAGTGACAATAAGTCAAAGTTTTGAACTCTTACTTCAAATTCTCATTAATAATAGAAGTGGGAACGTTACCAGCATTTTTGTTTCACAATTTTCGGTACAAGTATACTGTATCATCAGACGTATGCGAAAAATTATAATATACATGGCAAAGCTACATTATCCGAGCGCTATTTTCCTATTTCAAATTGTTGTTTCCTTAAAACACACTCAACTGCTCCGAATTTGCCATTTCTGTGCACACGCCTTTACACACTGATATAGTCCAAATCAAAGTATGGTGTGTGAGACTGGTCTGTGCGCTTAGATACAACGATACTGCTGTAGATAAATATACTTTACTTGTTTACTAAATTATAAGTAAGCAATAGGATAGTATAAAATCTATAACAAAAAGACAGCAGCATTAATTTTGAATTTTTTTTTCTTACAGGCATACGCCTGATACATGACATAGGGAAATTCTATCTGGCCAATTGGAAAGCTGTAATTTCAAATACCTGCCATTTTCGACTTTGGTTAAATAATGCATATTAAGGCAGTTCTGCACGTTCGGATCGAATTGCTTTCCTACAATGTAAATCAGAGTTTCAGAATATAGAAAGCAAATAAAAAAGATAGGGCCGAGTGCTCGATTTTTTGCTAGACTGATTTGAAACTCTTTTATAACATTTTGAGAACAGATTTTTTTTCTACAATTCAGATTTTAGTGAAAATTCTCACAGCTGTAAATACGCATGTATATGCCCTATAATGTGATGAAATAAAATGTATACGTTCTTGAGCTTAGTTTTGGGATATTTGACCATGATTTAATAGCTGAAATGAGAAATCGTAAATATTCATATATAACTCATTTTCCGTCGTAGTCTTCTTTTCTCAAAACATAGTGTATTTTCCCTTCCGCACATATTTCTGAAAAAGTATATACAATAAGTCAACATTCTTTTTATAGTCAGCTCAAAGCTTTAATTCAAACTTTATTTGTGCCTGAAATGCATTTGCAGTGTCGTTTTATATTCATGTTATTAATATACTAACCATTTTGCTATCTTTAATACATAAGAAGTACGTTTTCTAAAGTTCAATTTTGACTGAGTTTGACTTGTCTGTGACCTTGAAGTGACATTAAAATAACCCTTGGATACGACAGTACTAATAATATTTCTGCAGTTGATCCACAAACAAAGATTACAATACATGTCAAACATAACACACTTTGCCATCGCATGCCGCTTATATCCCAGATATATATACTTTTATATAATATAATATATACCATATGTAATATATATTTTTTTCTTGATATTATAATCAATTTTATTAACAAAATACTTAAGGGCGTTGAGTGAGTGAGTGAGCGAGTTGGGTTTTACGGCGAATCGACACAAAATGGTCATATATCGCCGAGAAGAAGTTATATTGAAAACGCCAACTAAGGGCGTTGAGACACGTTGAGACACAATATCCAAATCTGTTTAGGGAGTTAGATAAAATAAAACGAGTGCACACATCATAGTTTATTTGTAAATGCACTCATTTGGCCTTTGACTTATATTGTAATAAGGAACCCTAGAATGCTACAGCCCCTTTCAAATTTCATGTTTGATCCCAAGGACCACTTTTATACTGATATCTGAGCATTAACAAAAATGCCATCAGAAGTCACATTTTCCTCAGATATTGGCACATTACAATCAATGTATAATTAATCTAGTGAGTTAATTTGTAGTTGTAACTTATTTCATAATATATAACTTATACGATTTGTCCGAAGCTTGGTATTGAGGGTCTTATTCTGTTTTGTTGGTTTTGTATATACATGGTCCGTGTTATGCGGGCCAAAATTTTATAATGTTCCACAAATTATTTGGTATGTCTTCGAAAGACACGATACTACGGCGGTATCTAAGAATGCTCCGGCACTTTTCTAGGTTGGCCTTGTAGCAGCATTCTTGCGCTCGGATGGTCATCCTTGGTGTTATTAGGCGGGTGCCTTTTAACCGTTTGAGGGGGGCCTTGACCGTGTGGGTAGCCGTTCACCAGGTCCACGGACTGACAGTATCTTATATAAACAGGGTTGTTTTCAACTTATCGGTTATTCGATTATTAGTGATCGGTCGAAAGTTGCATTTTATTATACGTACATGTAGGTGCGTACATATTATTATTTGTTATTATTTGTAGATCACTTTGCTACAAACCTCTAACTCATGGATATGTTGTTGACACAGACATAATAGCACCCCCGTTTAATACAAGTCTGGTGGTTAGCTTAGTCAGCTGTTGCGTGGATGGGTTTTAAATCTGTTTTAGTAGTTTCTGTTATAGCCCCTTCCCTAGCACCCGTGTCCATGCTCATGTTGTAATGCATATACGTGGACATGTATTATGCATAAATGATATTTTTAAAAAAGTCTTATACAATTCAACAAAAACTCGGGGGACTTTCTTAGCTTGCTTCGGACTTTGCTTTGTATGCTGTCCTTTAACAGGAATTCGTACTAAATGCATTTTTTCACTTATTTACAATCATGTACATTTTCATAAGGATCTCTAAGAGCATCTTCGCCTTGTTTCCCATTAGTGGGAATAACTAGAACCTTCAATTGCGTAATAGTTCTAATATATTCTGCACTTATTATCATAGTTAGTCTTCTAGCTGCTATGTTGCTTCTATACATCTTAGCTGGATATTGTCTTTCATATGTTCTTATCATTTTTCTATAAACAATGTTATATAATTATTTACAATATGCCATAATTTTCAATTAAAATTTTATATAAAAAACTCACGGCCATATCCCACATAATCTTGTTTGGTTATTTGTTATATTACTTGGTAATTTAGTACGTCTTAAGAAGTGATGAACATCCTTAACCAAATTCCACTGCTAAAATATGGTTGAGATATTCAATATCAATGGAGCAATATCAATTAATAAATACAGCTAACCCGTGCTGTAGACAAGCTCCCAATAAATGTTTTAAGGCCTGTTTATAAAAGTCACTATCATCTTTTTCTGTTTAACCAAAAATGTTACATTACCTGTCTTGAAAGATCGCCTATTTACGAAGACCAGCATTTTCAGTTCATAGGACTCAACCTTCTTTGGTAAGCGCTTTCTTTAGGCCCATCGCTAAAGTAATAAATGCTCTCTCCCTAGGGATAAGCCCAATTTCTAAAAGCGCTCCAACGCTCGAGTCTAACCCTATTATTGGATAATTTATAACAAGTAAAATTTTGATGCAGAGCATCAAATCGCCGGGGAACTGAATTTACAAAAAAGTAAAAAAAAAAAAAACACGAAATTTAATGATATTCATATACTCCTTATCGACAAAATTCAACACGTGATCAGAAACAGGTAAACAGAGAGTTTCACAGGCAGTGTGTTTATACACTTAATACATATGTTACTATATATAGTAACAAAAATGAATGTGTTTTCAGTAGGTTATTGCTTTCACGCACTGATTATCACTTATCGGCCCGGGCCGAAAACTCATAATCATAATCCGCCCGGTGAACAAGTGTGCGTGAAACCAGTAGCTACAAAATACGTCATCATGGACGTCATAATGGTCTGTCACTGTTAACGGTAAACCGGTTATAGCAGAATTACAATGCTTGGCTTAATAGTAATAAAACAGGACTGCACATATTACTTTGGAGCCAGAGTTCCGATTTCAACAGTGTTCGAGTATGCGTTGTAACGCAGATTCGCACATTCCACGAAGTTGTGGTTCTTCGCAGTGAAAAAGTTATGATGCTTTTCTAAACATAAATCTAGATATCTAGCTATGTAAAAATTGCGTTTTTTTTTTCATGAACTGGCTCAATTATGGTGTTCTACATTTTAGAATGGCGAACATTTGAGAGTTGAATTTGATCTACTTAGCTCCGTACGACAAGAAATTTGTAGATCTTATTGTCTAATGTGCAAGAATTAACACAATTTTGAGCAAAGTACCCTAAACTATTTAGCCATTGAAACTAGCGACAGGAGTTGTAGTTCTACTCCTTGGTAATCAACAAAACTAATTATGTGTTAAAGACATTAATACACGCTAGAGCCGGCCGGGGGTGATAATCTGCCGGAATTCATAATAGCCCTCGGACCATTATCATTTTCCGGCGATTATCACCTCCGGCCTGGCTCTGTGGTATTAACCTCTAATTAATACATATGTACATATATAGTAACAAAATGAATGTGTTTTCAGTAGGTTATTGCTTCACGCACTGATTATCACTTATCGGCCCGGGCCGAAAACTCATAATCATAATCCGCCCGGTGAACAAGTGTGCGTGAAACCAGTAGCTCAAAATACGTCATCATGGACGTCATAATGGTCTGTCACTGGTCTACACGGTAAACCGTGGTTTATAGCAGAATTACAATGCTTGGCTTAAAATTAGTAATAAAACAGGACATGCACATATTTACTTTGGAGCCAGAGTTCCGAGTTTCAACAGTGTTCGAGTATGCGTTGTAAAACAGCATGATTCGCACCAATTCCAACGAAGTTGTGGTTTCTTCGCAGTGAAAAAGTTATGACTGCTTTTCATAAACATAAATCTAGATATCTAGCTATTGTTAATAAAATTGCAGTTTTTTTTTTCATGAACTGGCTCAAATTATGTGCTGTTCTACATTTTTAGAATGGCGAACCATTTGATGAGTTTGAATTTAGATCTACTTAGCTCCGTACCGACAAGAAATTCTGTAGATCTTATTTGTCTAACTGTGCAAGAATTAACACAAATTTTGAGACAAAAGTACCCTAAACTATTTAGCCATTGAAATCTAGCGACAGGAGTTGTAGTTCTACTCCCCTTGAGTAATACAACAAAACATAATTATGTGTTAAAGACATTAATACACGCTAGAGCCTGGCCGGGGGGTGATAATCTGCCCGGAATTCATAATAGCCCTCGGACCATTATTCATTTTCCGGGCCGATTATCACCTCCCGGCCTGGCTCTGTCGTGTATTAACCTCTAATTAATACATATGTTACTATATATAGTAACAAAAATGAATGTGTTTTCAGTAGGTTATTGCTTTCACGCACTGATTATCACTTATCGGCCCGGGCCGAAAACTCATAATCATAATCCGCCCGGTGAACAAGTGTGCGTGAAACCAGTAGCTACAAAATACGTCATCATGGACGTCATAATGGTCTGTCACTGGTCTACACGGTAAACCGTGGTTTATAGCAGAATTACAATGCTTGGCTTAAAATTATTAATAAAACAGGACATGCACATATTTACTTTGGAGCCAGAGTTCCGAGTTTCAACAGTGTTCGAGTATGCGTTGTAAAACAGCATGATTCGCACCATTTCCAACGAAGTTGTGGTTTCTTCGCAGTGAAAAAGTTATGACTGCTTTTCATAAACATAAATCTAGATATCTAGCTATTGTTAATAAAATTGCAGTTTTTTTTTCATGAACTGGCTCAAATTATGTGCTGTTCTACATTTTTAGAATGGCGAACCATTTGATGAGTTTGAATTTAGATCTACTTAGCTCCGTACCGACAAGAAATTCTGTAGATCTTATTTGTCTAACTGTGCAAGAATTAACACAAATTTTGAGACAAAAGTACCCTAAACTATTTAGCCATTGAAATCTAGCGACAGGAGTTGTAGTTCTACTCCCCTTGAGTAATGCAACAAAACATAATTATGTGTTAAAGACATTAATACACGCTAGAGCCTGGCCGGGGGGGCTGGAATTATTGCCCGGATTCATAATACCTTTCCGGACCAATATCACTTCTCCGGCCGATTATCACTCTACCGCCGGTTATCTTCGTGTATTAACTCTAAAATGACCACATTGAAATCTAGCGACAGATTGTTTGTTTTACTCCTTGATAATGCACAAAACATTAATTATTGTTAAAGACATTAATACACGCTGAGCCTGCAGGACGGTGATAATCTTCCGGAATTCATAATAGCCCTCGGACCAATATTCATTTTCCGGTCCCGTATCACGTGCTCCGAGCTTTGTCGTGTATTACCTTAAATAACCACATGCACAATTCAAAGATAATTATTTATTAATGTAGTATTATTCTGAATAATGAGCACAAAAATTTAATTAAGTTTCAATTGTTTAAATGAAAGTGCACAATTTTTCACTTACCAAGCAATACAGCTGCATTGTCCGTCAAGAAGTTTGATCTTCGACATATCTTGCGATAAGTATATATATTTTATTTCTCGACTTTGACAAGTTCTTTCAGAATGAATTTATGTCTGTTAAACAAACATCGGACATACTTTCATAAAAATGTATCTTCTGCCGTTTATTTCTTCTTTTATGTATCCATATTTAGAATCCTTTAATTTTGCTCCATCAAGATTAGAGGCATTTAATATCTGAAGAATTTGTAAGACAGATAATAGGATCTGCTAGGTGTGATCTCATGTTATCTATAGCAGTGATAAAAGAGATAAACTGTGGTTATTAATCTGACATGCCACTGTAAAGGCATTCTCTCTGCAGTGTAGTGAGAATGTTGCATGTCCCAGTTCACGTGATAGGGCTATTGATACGGAGTATAGGGATAAGTCCTTTATACATTTTTCTAATTTTCCTAAAAAAGCTATAACAAAAAACTTATGTAATCTTCAGCTGCTAATTCTTTAATGTAAGTCTTTCATTAACTGCCCTATATTTCTTTTATTTACAATATCATTTTTTTCATTGTCACATTTTAATAACTTCTCCTACCAGTTGCAGAATCCTAAAGCGTATCAAATATAGTCGCCGGTTCCTACCGGCAACTAATAATAGCGTGTCGTTGTTTTGGCCAAACTCTTGGGATATCAATTCGTGGATTTCAAGTTCTGCATGTAAAATAATGGGAATTAAATTCATTCGATAATATTTAAAATTCTTGGACAAACGCAACAACGATCTCCACAAAAGTTAGTTTCAGACGAATATGAATGATTTCACAGCATGTGATTGCATGACGTCACAACTATTCGTCCTCTATGTCTTTGGAGTAAAAAACAAATCTGTATTTGTAAGAAAAGCAGATCAAGTGGCCGCCGTTACATACCAGATCATTAAACAAAGTAACAGATAAATACCGATAAAAAAGACACAATGTCTGCCTCTCCTTTGAAAATACTTTATTGTCATTTATGTTTTGGTCATTCATATCAGCTTGGATCCGTCAGCTTGGATCCGGATAATATATCCTGGTAAGGAAGAATATGAACACCATTCTGTGTTATCAAAGTCATATTAGACACTATAAATATATATGTAACATATGCCCTAAGTTTTCAATCAGAAAACTGGGAACTTTATTTTTTTACTGTACAGTAAAACTTCTTTTTAGCTAGTGCTATGGCAACTGGCTATAACTCTAAATCAACTACAAAGTTTCAACCTTGAGTCGTTTGAGTTTTCCTTCTATTTCTATGTGACCGCATCACACAAATATTCTGGACGTGGAAAAAATAGTCCCATATTTATTTTTTGTAATCTTGGTATTGTGCGAGTGTGTATGCAAATGAGGTAAATGAGGTTTCTGTTTTAAACAACAAAAACAAGCAGCAACGGATTTCAAAAATAATTATGAACTTTATACTCACATTCGAAATATTCGGAATCACTCCGCTCTAGGGTTAGGATTAGGATTAGGTTAGGGTAAGGGTTGAAATTGGCCCAACCCTGGGGCAAAGTTAGTTTTACACCGAGTTGTTTATGGAAAACCTTTAAAAATCTCACATTGCACAGAGCTTAGATAATTGACATGTAGCATTGTCTAGTTGACCACTACCAACATTGTTCAAATCATGACCTGTCTATGCACAAAGCAATTTGGAATTTTCAAATGTCGGCTATCAGTCCTTTCAGGGTTTTGATTTATATCTAAAGACTCCTTAGATTATGTAACAGAAAACGTGAGTTAAAATACATGTGTCTTTTCCAGTATTTATGAATAATATCATTGGCCTATTAAATAGTCATATAGTCAGTTACATTTATACACTTCGATACCTCGTACACTCGTCTTATTACGATTGCCATCCTATATGAAATGACACTCAGGTATACAGCGAAAAAGAGAATATTATGTTGATTTGTAGATTGGATCTGAGCTCTGGTTCATATTAATTAAGCAAATTATTAATAAATTCACAGAAAATAGGCGGTGTAAACAATAAATGATACCACATTGGACTTGAATACATATATATCTATCAACAGAATTGTACCTGTTATGTTTTAGTATTTTCAAGCAAAATAAGCAGAACAAATTTGTTTAACGAATCTTTCTAACGAGACAGGAATAATCAATATCTGATTCAGTTCTTATATATTAATTTAATTTACTGCTGAAGTGAACATTACAAAACCATGTTAAGTAGAAACAGTTTGCGAACTGATATATAACTCTTTTTTTCAATAGTCGGCAACAAAATTTATAAAAACAAGAATCGCGACACGCAATGATTGAGTGTGAATGTATTATTTTTATTTTTTGCTATCCTTATTTATTTGATCGCTATCGTTGCAAATAGTGTAATTTAATTATTTATAATTTAATGGTGCATCATTTTAAGTTACTGTTTAACAACATTTTAACTAGCATCAAAGAAATATCTAACTCAGCTGAAGCAAATATTAATTTTGGGTACATTTTTTACGAAATGCGTATAATAAAACATATTGTTTATACATTTGATATATCATTATAAGTTTATGATAGTAATGAACTTCCGTCAGCCATACGAATTATCCTATTCGGCGCACCTTCATTTCCGTGGTCTTCATAGGAGAATAATATCCCTTCCATGGTTCCCAAACAGGACCTTTGGCGTATGCGGTGTTGCCGTAATCGCCATTTAGATTTGAATAATGACAACTAGTGTACCACCAAGCACCGTGAAATGTCACCGCACAGTTCCTTCCGCTGTCGACGTCGTTGTCTTTGTCGTAGGTAGAAAATTTCATTCCATCTTGTCCCGTTAGACCATCACCGGCAGTACCACTAAGGCCCTTGATAAACAACTTGTAACCGGACTCGTCATTACCGACAGAAAATTCGCGATACTGAGCATAAGCCGTTTCCCCATCAGTACTAGTAAGGTCAACACGAAGTTCGTATTTAACTTGATTCGTGATTAAGTGTATATTGCGATTTCCAAGCCAGAAGTTCTCGTCGAGATTACCAAAACCAGCTTCATACTCATCCCAATTCCTATAAAAGCTGCTGTTAGAAACTCTCCTTTGTATAACAGTCCATCCGCCAGCTGATGTGTCCATATCGCATCTTACTGAAATTCCTCCTGCTCGTTGATACGGGTATATGATGTAAATTCCAGTAGTTACGTCACTGTCGTCTTGAATATCTTCACAGTCTATAGGTTTTGATTTAAACTGTTCCATTAACATTTTAGAAATGTTCGCAATTAATTTTCTATTGAATTCTGCAATGTCTTCTTTTGTGGCATAATCTTCTCCGTCTGAATGGCATTTGCGATCTTGTTCCTCGATACGATTTGATATGTTAGCATACACTTCGTCAATGTATTCTTTCGTAACACATTGACTATCAAATTATCAACTGTTGTCACTCTGAACTTTAACAAGCGGGATGTAAATATTACTTGCACGTTTACCAAGAACAGTTCCAAAAATAGCTGCCACGAAGAAGATTCTTAAATTCATACTTCCCTAAGTCTTTTTAATACAAGTCTAATGTATATCTTTGAAGTTTTTTTTATTGAGAGTAACGAATTTGTATAAGTTCAGCAACGAATTTGCATAACTTGCCAAACAAAACTGAGTAAGTTCCTGCTCATATCTGTAGGAAGGTAAAGATAAAAGGTGTACGAGCTGAAGATACAAAGAAAGATAAAAATGACGTTAAACCAATAGACGATAGAACAACACACGCAGAAAATAGATGTACTTGGCTTATGATCGGGTGTTTGTTATAAAACTGAAATACCATTCGTCACTAGATTTTAATCTCAGATAGTCAAATGTTATATTGTATTCAAAATGATCTAAACATTCCTTGTACAAGTATTACAAATAGTTTTTCTTTCCTTGTACGAGAAGGTTATACGCTAAATATAGTCATTTTTGTTTAAAACGGTTACAGTTTATCAAGATGTAACATTTATATAGCGTTAATATTACGATCTATCTGAAATACAGTCGGGGTGGGGTGGGGGTGGGGGGGGGGGGCGTAAATGTTATAATTATGCTATATTTTATTTGTATCATAGCAATTAAAAATCCTGCTTTGATTTTAAATCTGCCACATAATAGAATCAATCAGTACCTCAGTTTTAATTCCCAGAATATGTAATTTATAGATGTAACGTGAGGTACCTTTTTAAATTGAAGGTTCAAAATATACATTGTTAAATAATTTGTGCAAATTGATTTACAGGGGTCTAATGTGATTTTTATAAGAAAAAGTGCAGATATTGATAGAATGAGTACTTGCAATCTTACTTACAATAGTAACAAATTATTTCTGACCCGGTGTGCTCTTTGGGCATCATACTCCAAAATATATTTGCTGGATTCGTTGTATATATATTTCCCTAAGGCTTGATGTTTGGTATAAGCATTCATTTAGACTCTTGACTGAAAACCAAAACTTATTCATTTCAGCTGACAGCAGAGCAAATTGACGTAAATACCAATGTGTGCTTATAGCCAACTGAATCTTGGTTTATAATGTCAGTTCATTTGTATTGAAAGTTTGTGTATAATTCAGGTACACTGGAGGCTCCAGGTACAGCACTGCTTTGCTTTAAGGTTAAGCTCTACCCCCTAAGATATACTCTGTTCAGTTCTAAGTATTGCGAAAGAGTGCTGGAAACAGCAAAGACAACACACAAGGCAGGCTTTGATAAAATTATTGAATGTATGGAATGATTCTCAAAACGAAATGTATTTTTAAATCTTCAAGACATTTTCAATATTAAATATAAAGTATAAATCATTTCAGTTTGCAATTTTCTTTTGAAATACACCAATCATCACTGGAAGAAAATTAAAATTCCACCATACCACAATAATTGGATCCCGTGATAACTTGACAAAATGCAAAACATCGGACACACTGTAGAAGACGCTAAGGAAACCTTTACAGTAATTTTATGTAAAATTGATGTATGTCACCCGCCACAGATCTTTTCCCTATTTATGGTACAAACACATTGCTCTCATTTGAGTTGTGATTTCCTAAAATCAGAAATTTCATGGACCGAGTTCGTTGTAATGTTAAGCGTAGTATATTGATAGACGGCACTCTTGTTTGCCTGAATACAGAGAAGATCGATGTTGGTGGGTTACATGACATTATTTCTGAGGAATGTCGGGGCTGCTGCAAAATAAATTATTCTAAAGTGACAATAAGTCAAAGTCGTGAAGTAATAAACTCTTACTTCAATTCATATTAATGACAGAATTGGGAAACGTTACCAGCAAGTTTGTTTCACAATTTTCGGTGCACGAGTAGTATAGGGGCCACTTTGCTTGTAAACAAACGGGCGCCATCTTGGATGACCTAGTTACTATAATTAGTAACTCATTTGCATATAAGAATTTATAATAAGTGCGCGTGTGCGGCGGCCATTTTGAATTCTAATGACGTATTTATGAAAATGCTTAGGAATGTCTTGTATACTTATCTAGGGCGTGTTCGTGCACATCGAGGGTCAGACCTACAGGTCACAATAGCCTAAATAGTTTTCCCTATATATTCTATATAAAACTGACCTTTTTTCAAAGAGCTAGCAAACATAGCTAGACCCATTTCAGAGAACAAATCCTTACCTCATTTTAAAGAGTTATGATAAAACTGATATAAAATGAAGAGAAAAGTAGGGGTCATGTATCTTCTAAGAGAGATTTCTCTGGTCACATTACTGTAAACTGACATCAAAATTCACACTTCTGTGACCCGGAAGTACTACTCATACTAAAATTGAGCTTGACTTCACCGAATACAACCTGCTCTCCCATGTTTCCTACCAAAATGTCAACAATACATCCACAGTGAAATTTAAATTCCACTTTAGCCTCAATTTAGACCTCTGTTAAGTGAAAATTAGTATTCAAATACTTGACAGCCATTACGCGACTAGACCAGATGCTCACACGCTGGTTCCTTTTAGTTTAGTTAGGCCCGGAGATAACACGAAAACAAAGCTATACGCATGCGTTTAAAGAACCTCTAGTATAAAAACCATTCGAAGAAAATGTATAATATAATTACGTACTGCTGACCAGTCATTAAAGCTATACGAGAATACCTATTTATAAAATGAAATTTAAAAGACAAACTATTACGCACTCACGGATGTAAACCCGTCGATATCCCACGCTAAAATGAACCAACGCTCTTTATCCGTTTAGAATACAGATTAATACCGTCGTTTCTAAACATAAAATAGCCAATCAGAAGGCAGGGAAACGAACCAATAAAACATTTCAATAAAGTCGTTTTGACCATGAAAACGTCGAAATTTTAACCAATCAACGCTCAATATTATTAACGAATGACATCGCGAATTCAGAAAGCGAATCGTATATAAGAGAGTGCACAGCCGTCATCCACTGGAATTCATACGGGTGACATGGAAAACTTTACCGTTAACACTTTCACCGGCGCAGACGAATTTTGCGGGGGTACAGGCGTTCTCTTCTGCAAATGACAACGGTAAGTCTGAATACTGATCAGAGAATAAACTATTTTGACAGGCTTAAACCCGTATTATAACGTACAAATACGATGATTTTACATAGCGCGATTTATGAGCGCATTAATATAATGATTACAATTTCTTTAATAAACCCGATACGAAATACAATAGAAATAATTAACTAAATTATTCATACAACTTACCAGTCCGGATAAATTCGCCTAATGAATCAAATCTTTAGATGGTTGAATAGAAATATCGTTTCACTACCAACAGCCAATCGGATTGCATTATTTTGACAAGCGGTAACGTTTTTCCAATACACCTGACAGGTTGAGACACGTATCGGTTTACGTCTACTCCACGCTATAGTGTACATATATATTGATTTTAAACAGCGCCGTTAACGCTTTATACATAAGTATAGAAATGATTATAGCAAAATGTCATGAATTTACCCGATACGCAAATGAAACAGAAATACCTAATTCAATCGTTCATACAGCATAAACCGTTATGTGCACTCTACCAGATTTTTTAACCGAATGATATTTACCTGTAGAACTCTAGTATAGTATATAACACATCACTTCCAACAGCCAATCAGAATGCAGTATTTTGACAAGCGGTAACACTTTTCCAATACACCTAGCAGGTTAAGACACGTATCGTTTTACGTCTACTCCGCGCTATAGTGTACATATGTATTGCTTTTAAACAGCGCGTTAACGCTTTATACATAATTATAGAAATGATTATAGCAAAATGTCTTTAATAAACCTGATACCAAAATGAAACAAAATACCCAATTTAATCGTTCATACAGCATAAACCGTGATATGCGCTGTACCTGAGATCCTTTAACCGAATGATATTTACCTGTAGAACTGGAGTATATAACACTTCTCTACCTACAACCAATCAGGAAGCAGAATTTTGGCAAGCGATAGCACGTAGTTTAACATTTGTCCGCATTATTGAGCGCGTTTTATAATTTCAGTGTATAGCTTTATAAATACTAACGGAATTAAAAAGCTAGGTTATTGAGTTTATTTATTTCCTCTAACGGTTTACAATAGTTTTTAATGTAATAATAGAAAGGAATGTTTATGTTAATACATAGATGAATAACTATTGACACGACAGTCAATTAAGCACGATGGTTGTCTTACCTTACCTATCTGTTAAAAAACGTAAAGTACAACATTTCTCTATTATGCTTGGAACGGCTTTAGCAGTGTTTGGTATCAAATGAAAGGTTTTGACGAGTACTATTGACAAAATGATTTGTTTTATCACATATCCAAAATGGCAGTGAATGAATTTACAGGGCGAAGTATAATAAATAGAGCCAAAGCAACGTTCTGATTAGTTAGTATAACTTATAGCATTGCTTTGATTTGCTAGCGATACGGCGCATTTTGATTGGTCACACAGGGATCACACGCATATAAGTCAAAAGTAAATTTAACCATGACTGAAGGGGTTACAGGTTACTGTATATACCTACACCACCTCCTCCTCCTCCTCCTCCACTCCTCCTCCTCCTCCTCCTCCACTCCTCCTCCTTCACTCCTTAACTCTTCCTCCTCCTTCACTCCCCCTCCACTCCTCCTCCTCCTCCTCCTCCTCCTCCACTCCTCCTCCTCCACTCCTTCTCCTTTTCCACTCCTCCTCCTCCTCCACTCCTCCTCCTTCACTCCTTCATTCTTCCTCCTTCACTCCCCCTCCACTCCTCCACCTCCACACCTCCTCCTCCTCCACTCCTCCTCCTCCTCCTCCTTCTCCACTCCTCCTCCTCCTCCACTCCTCCTCCTCCACTTCTCCTCCTCCTTCACTCATCCTGCTCCTCCGCTCCTCCTCCTCCTCCACTCCTCCTCCTCCTCCTCCTCCATTCCTCCTCCTCCACTCCTCCTCCTCCTCCTTCTCTTCCTTCTCCTCTGTCCCAAGAAAGCGTAAGAATGGCAAACAGAATAAAGCAGCGTCTTTTTGATAAAAGATACTTACATCGGTTTCACAAATGCATCAGTGTCCTGTTTGCCATCAGTCTTTCTCTTAGATCGACAACATGCGGAGACATCAACGTTATGTCCACGGAAATGACGAAGCCACTGACAGTTTTTTACCGCCATTACAAGCATGGGGCATCTCAAGAGAGACCACGTTTCAACATCCATTTTCTAAGGTCGTTTCAGGACCAAGTGGTAGTGGAAAAACTGAATGGACAAGAAAACTGTTATCATCAAATCTTGTAAGACCTCAGCCTCAGCGTATCATATGGTGTTTTGGACAATGGCAACCATTGTATGATGAACTTCGGCGTGAAATTCCCGGGGTCGAATTTGTACACGGTATTCCAGACTACCTAAACGATTCCCAATATATAAATGTTAGTCGAAGGAACCTGCTGGTCTTTGACGACTTGATGACTGAAGCTAAACCAAGGAAACCTGAAACTCTTTACCAAGGGCAGTCACCACAGGAACATATCTGTCGTATATCTCACCCAAAATTTGTTTCCTCAAGGTAAAGCTTGTAGAGATATCGCTTTGAATACGCAGTATCTGGTGCTATTTAATAATCCTATTGACAGACAACAAGTTGCTACATTTGCGAGAAGAATTTACCCTTCGTCTAGTAACATCTTTATGAAACGGTTTGAACGAGCGACATCAAGACCGCACGGTTATTTGGTAATAGACTTAAAATCGAGCACTCCAGAACAACACCGTTTACGCGAAAACATGTTCGAGGCGATCAACCCAGAAAAGAGAAAACGAACGAATGATGAATATAAACAAGAAGACTATTTCAATGGAGAAGGATACTTATCTGACAAAAATGATGACAAGGATAAAGATGAGGAGGAGGATTATGATGACCATGATGATGATGATGATGATGATGATAGTGATGTTGTAACAGGAAATAGAAATAATGACACAAGCTTTGTAAAGAAACGATCTTTGATCAAGGGACCTCCAGGTAAACGTAGAAAAGTTGAGATTATAGAAGAGCGATCACGCCGTGAGATATGAGATAAGCGTTTTCAGTATCCTCTCAGACAATCTATTAAAGAACAATTCAGAGCTAAAGTTAACAACTATACGGAACAAGGGCTCTCTTTTGAAGAAGCGTACCGTCACACCGCTAATGACGTGCTGCCTGAACTAAGAAAGAGACTGAGACAAAATTATGCCCGATTTCTAATTGACTTTTATGAGCTACAAAACGACCCTACTCAACAGCAGATTATACAGTCGGCTAAGAAACTTAAAAATCAGCAAGGGATGACTGTCAAAGAATCTATTCGGCAAGCCATTGTCCTTGGAAAAGACCTTTTTGTTGAGTTGTGGCCCGATCATAAAACCAAAGGAGAATATTCAATGGAGGATAATAAAGAAAGTGATGACGATCAAGAATCGGATGATGATGAATGAACGTTGTAAGAAGGATTGGCGTGCTTTAACTTTCACCGTGTCAAAATGGGTTCCATAGAAGTGTACGATTATAAACAAGAAAAATGGGTCCCGGATAAACCGGACCCTGAAAAATGGATACAACATTTCAAAGACCTGAGGGACGGATACGTACGGCCTGATCATATGGACCGTTACTTTGTAGGAAGCGGTGCATATCGAAGAAAAATGGCCGAATTAAAAGAGGAACGAGAAAGGGAAGCAATGAAACAAGAACAAAAAGGGGAAGATCTCCCCGTAGTAAAACTTGTGACACCCGTAGCCCAAGCGGTTGATATTGCTAGGTCGGAAATAAGACAGTCACGAAAGCATAGTGATCTGAAGCGACATAGGGATAAAATGGACACATCTTTGAGTCGTGATTTAGACAGCCCAAGACGTAAGAAATATCGCGAAAGCATGACCCAAGATACTATAGATTGGAACACCTATACATTTTAAAATGAATAACTACGAACTCGAGGAAATGTTAAAAGAGTACCCTGTGACAATATGCGCCGCGGACCAACTTCAAATACGTAGAGGACAATACGTCATTTCGAATACAGACACGAGCCAGGGATCAGGAAAACATTGGGTGGTCTTTTATTTTCCAAAAAGAGGGCCCGATGAATTTTTCGATTCACTAGGTAATAGACCGGAGCACTACAAAGTTCATTTTGAGCAAGCGTTAAAGAAGCGTTATTGGATGAACTTCAGTCAAATACAGGATACGGATTCAAAAATATGCGGGCTGTATTGCGTATATTACATTATGAACCAATGTTCCGGACGAAAAATGAAGGACCTTTTAAAACCGTTTGATGCGTATCGCAAGAAGTCGAATGATGAATTTATTGTGTCTTATTTTAGTTGATACATGTAGCCTGTTTTAGTAATACAAGCTTTGGCAATAAAAAATTAAAAGAACAATATGTCTTTGTTATTTATAACCTATACATTCGAATTTGATTTAACGGAAAAGATGAAGCGTCGGTAGGTGTGGTGGTGCACACAAATAAAACGACATATTCCTTTATTGTATTTTATTTCTTCAACATCGTTTCACTAATTGATAAAATAACATACCAGTTTCGAACAGCTTTGAACCAAAATATCGCAAAAATTACAAGTTTTAACACGTAAGCTAGCCTTCCTTTGAGAATTTAACCAATCAAAATGCGCCGTATCACTAGCAAATCAAAGCAATGCTATAAGTTATACTAACTAACCAGAACGTTGCTTTGGCTCTATTTATTATACTTCGCCCTGTAAATTCATTCACTGCCATTTTGGATATGTGATAAAACAAATCATTTTGTCAATAGTACTCGTCAAAACCTTTCATTTGATACCAAACACTGCTAAAGCCGTTCCAAGCATAATAGAGAAATGTTGTACTTTACGTTTTTTAACAGATAGGTAAGGTAAGACAACCATCGTGCTTAATTGACTGTCGTGTCAATAGTTATTCATCTATGTATTAACATAAACATTCCTTTCTATTATTACATTAAAAACTATTGTAAACCGTTAGAGGAAATAAATAAACTCAATAACCTAGCTTTTTAATTCCGTTAGTATTTATAAAGCTATACACTGAAATTATAAAACGCGCTCAATAATGCGGACAAATGTTAAACTACGTGCTATCGCTTGTCAAAATTCTGCTTCCTGATTGGTTGTAGGTAGAGAAGTGTTATATACTCCAGTTCTACAGGTAAATATCATTCGGTTAAAGGATCTCAGGTACAGCGCATATCACGGTTTATGCTGTATGAACGATTAAATTGGGTATTTTGTTTCATTTTGGTATCAGGTTTATTAAAGACATTTTGCTATAATCATTTCTATAATTATGTATAAAGCGTTAACGCGCTGTTTAAAAGCAATACATATGTACACTATAGCGCGGAGTAGACGTAAAACGATACGTGTCTTAACCTGCTAGGTGTATTGGAAAAGTGTTACCGCTTGTCAAAATACTGCATTCTGATTGGCTGTTGGAAGTGATGTGTTATATACTATACTAGAGTTCTACAGGTAAATATCATTCGGTTAAAAAATCTGGTAGAGTGCACATAACGGTTTATGCTGTATGAACGATTGAATTAGGTATTTCTGTTTCATTTTCGTATCGGGTAAATTCATGACATTTTGCTATAATCATTTCTATACTTATGTATAAAGCGTTAACGGCGCTGTTTAAAATCAATATATATGTACACTATAGCGTGGAGTAGACGTAAACCGATACGTGTCTCAACCTGTCAGGTGTATTGGAAAAACGTTACCGCTTGTCAAAATAATGCAATCCGATTGGCTGTTGGTAGTGAAACGATATTTCTATTCAACCATCTAAAGATTTGATTCATTAGGCGAATTTATCCGGACTGGTAAGTTGTATGAATAATTTAGTTAATTATTTCTATTGTATTTCGTATCGGGTTTATTAAAGAAATTGTAATCATTATATTAATGCGCTCATAAATCGCGCTATGTAAAATCATCGTATTTGTACGTTATAGTACGGGTTTAAGCCTGTCAAAATAGTTTATTCTCTGATCAGTATTCAGACTTACCGTTGTCATTTGCAGAAGAGAACGCCTGTACCCCCGCAAAATTCGTCTGCGCCGGTGAAAGTGTTAACGGTAAAGTTTTCCATGTCACCCGTATGAATTCCAGTGGATGACGGCTGTGCACTCTCTTATATACGATTCGCTTTCTGAATTCGCGATGTCATTCGTTAATAATATTGAGCGTTGATTGGTTAAAATTTCGACGTTTTCATTGG
Source organism: Mercenaria mercenaria (assembly GCF_021730395.1). Taxonomy (NCBI): domain Eukaryota; kingdom Metazoa; phylum Mollusca; class Bivalvia; order Venerida; family Veneridae; genus Mercenaria; species Mercenaria mercenaria. The sequence continues at coordinate 21,393,474 of NC_069377.1, read as the reverse complement.
TCAAAACGACTTTATTGAAATGTTTTATTGGTTCGTTTCCCTGCCTTCTGATTGGCTATTTTATGTTTAGAAACGACGGTATTAATCTGTATTCTAAACGGATAAAGAGCGTTGGTTCATTTTAGCGTGGGATATCGACGGGTTTACATCCGTTGAGTGCGTAATAGTTTGTCTTTTAATTTCATTTTATAAATAGGTATTCTCGTATAGCTTTAATGACTGGTCAGCAGTACGTAATTATATTATACATTTTCTTTCGAATGGTTTTTATACTAGAGGTTCTTTATAACGCATGCGTATATAGCTTTGTTTTCGTGTTATCTCCGGGCCTAACTAAACTAAAAGGAACCAGCGTGTGAGCCATCTGGTCTAGTCGCGTAATGGCTGTCAAGTATTTGAATACTAATTTTTCACTTAACAGAGGTCTAAATTGAGGCTAAAGTGGAATTTAAATTTCACTGTGGATGTATTGTTGACATTTTGGTAGGAAACATGGGAGAACAGGTTGTATTCGGTGAAGTCAAGCTCAATTTTAGTATGAGTAGTACTTCCGGGTCACAGAAGTGTGATTCTGATGTCAGTTTACAGTAATGTGACCAGAGAAATCTCTCTTAGAAGATACATGACCCCTACTTTTCTCTTCATTTTATATCAGTTTTATCATAACTCTTTAAAATGAGGTAAGGATTTGTTCTCTGAAATGGGTCTAGCTATGTTTGCTAGCTCTTTGAAAAAAGGTCAGTTTTATATAGAATATATAGGGAAAACTATTTAGGCTATTGTGACCTGTAGGTCTGACCCTCGATGTGCACGAACACGCCCTAGATAAGTATACAAGACATTCCTAAGCATTTTCATAAATACGTCATTAGAATTCAAAATGGCCGCCGCACACGCGCACTTATTATGAATTCTTATATGCAAATGAGTTACTAATTATAGTAACTAGGTCATCCAAGATGGCGCCCGTTTGTTTACAAGCAAAGTGGCCCCTATACTACTTGCACGTATACTGTTTCATCAGACAAATGCGAAAAACTATAAGATACTTTGTAAAGCTGAATTATCCGTATAAGTGAGCTGAGCGCTATTTTCCTATTTCAAGTTGTTGTTTTTCTAAAACTGATTCAGCTGCTCCGAACTTGCCATTACTGTTAACATGCCTTTACATACTGAGTTAGTCCAAATTATATGTGTGAGACGGGTCTATGCGCTTAGATACAACGATATTGCACAGATTTTACTGCTCTAGATAAATATACTTTACTTGTTTACTAAAATATGAGTAAGTAATAGGATAATCTAAAATGTATAACAATAAGGACAGCAGCATTACTTTTGAAATCTTTACTTACAGACATACGCCTGATGCATGACATCGGGAAATTCTATCTGGCCAATCGGAAAGCTGTATTTTCAAGCACCTGCCATTTTCGAATTTGGTTAAATAATGCATATTAAGGTAATTCTGCACGTTCGAATCTATTTTTTTCCTACAACTCTGATTTTTCAAAACTTCAGAATATACGTGTACTTAGAAAATTCAGCAAATAAAAAAAAAATAAGGTCGATTTGGTTTAATATTTTAAGTATAAATGTGTCTAAAGATTATATTCTGTTTAGTTCTACATTTATTTCTATGTTCGTGATGTACCCTAATAATGCATTCTTTCTTATCTCCTATAGGATCAACAAAGAGTATCTCAAATAAAAAAACAACAGAGAAACACCTTTACTATGTGCGTGCACAATATTAATCATAAAATGATTATCAAACAATGGTGCATGCTGTCTTCATGGTGTCAAAAAAAATTCGATTTTCGTTTTTGACAATTTTGACAAATTTAAAGTTCGTCCAAACCTTATGACAGTTATAGACTCATGTGACTATAAAAGTAAGTAGGTAAAGTAGTGTTTATTTATTATAGTGTCACGCCTACTGAAAGGGCCAGCCAAGTTGGCTTATGAGACACCTACATACATTGAACAGCATTATATATACTTTTCGATTCCTATATTTTAATGCCAGGCACCAGGCAGGTGGACAATCGGTTAGCATTATTTAACTAGCTGGCGGCTCACCAAGTAACAAATTCCGCCTCTGACAGTTAAAGATTCACGTGGCTGTATGTTATTGACTTTCACACATATCTTTGATGTACATTTGAATTACTCTGATTACTAATAATATAGTTCTGATTATGATTGACATTTGGCGGTGTTTATGTACAATTTGTGGAGACTACAATGTCTATGAAACATCACGAAATTTCACAAGAGGACAATCATTCTTAATTAGACTAATTTCCATAGATGATCAATGTAAACGTTTTTATGTTGTGGTTGTTGTTTGTTGTAGACGACACGTGTGTACCCTATACACTGGATGGCCGAGTCATAAATGAAAAATGTAAAGATTGCATGCAGAAAATTGTAAACAAGTACATAACTAAACTTTGTTTAAACAAAAACTATTTACCTGTATTTTGCAAACATTAGTAAACAGCATTTTTCTCATATTAGCTTCCGTGAAAAATCATGCAATAGTTAAAGTGTTTTTTTTTCTGTTTATTCATAGCTAAATTGCGTTTTACAGATTTAGGAGAAAAATGTCATGTGTTTCGATGAAATGTCAATACCGCGTATTTATTTGTAAAAGGACGCTTTATCAAATATTTTATTTATTTTCACACTAATATAGAAATGATATTATAGTTAGATAAAAACAACTAATGTATCGTTAGTCTCGCTGCTGCATTACAATTATTGCCTATGTAGACACATTCGTACTCGTGCTCGTGCACGGCAAAAATGACATTTTGTTATTTCAACTTTTAATATGATACCATTTTTGGCAAAATTTGCTACATTTTATGTGTATTGAAAAAAAAGCATTATCAAACGAATTTCTCCCGTCATGCAAACGATATAACAGGGGGTCATCTCATTCAGAAGAAAATTATTTAAATACTTGAAAAAAAATCATCCGATATTTTTGTGGAACTAAGATATTTCTTGAAAAATAAAATAATTACATATTCCTGTTTATTTATGGACGGCCGTTCACGCCAAAATGTTATAATTGAAGTCTATAGGGGAAAAAATGGTATTTTCTAACCTATCATTTAAAATAATTCCGGTAGATGCTGTTTCCCATCATTCTAACATGGCTCTATTTGATTTCCAGTAAAAAAACAAAGAAGGACATCAAGCTCTGTATAATCTGCGATAAACAACGGTTGGCGTGCAGACCGGTTAGAGAGCATTATGACGTTGATTATGACGTAAAATTGCCACATGACGTCCGGTTCATTACTCCTCGGGTAAATGAAGTCTAGCATAATATTTATCAAAGAACTTTAATGAGCATTTCAGAATGAAAACAATCAAGGCCTTCTTGTGATTTATCGTCTAATTTACCACGGTTCATCGTTCAGATAACTTCATATAAACGAGTTTATCAGTCGGTATGTTTTTACCTAATTTCTAGAAGAATTAAGATGAAAAAATTTGAAAGCTTGTCACTCATCCCTACTTAAAATGTGTTCGTACTCCAAAAAACTCGAATATAAAGTTATTATTCTTGAAATTGTGTCCCTGTTTACCAAATTTTTAGAAATATTTTTAAAATCATGTTTGTAATAACGAACGATACATACAATACATGTTCAATACATGTTTTTGGTAGTGTTGTTAATTTCTGGGCCCTGGGTATAGATATTTAAAACATGTTTTATTTTTTATGGGCAGTCGTTCAATGCGAATAATTAAAGCACTCGCGCTACGCACTCGTGATTTAATTATTACGCATCCTAGCTCTTGTCCATATTTTATCAACTGATAAAATATAGAAACATATTTATTATTTCTTAAATAGCGACAATACACGTCTGCAGAAGCCCTTGAGACATGTTTGTGACCTCGACCTTTGTTCTCGGTCACAAACATTCCCGCAAGCTAAGAACTGCAGGCGTTAATAAACATATAAAAAACGTGTATTACCCCCACAGTCATAAGTAACAACTAGTAATAATGGGTGCATGTCGCTTACTATCTTTACCTAATCAGTGTAAACCAAGGTCAAACTTATCAATGCTCTAATACAATTTTCTTCTGCCTGGCCTTACATAATCTGTATTTTATCATAAAATCGCGTAAGTTAAACACTTACCTACATGAGTATGAGTTGTTCGTAGAATTTACGTCCTTTGTGTACCTCTAGTTTGATATGGTTCATTTTAATCAAAGGCCGCGATGAGCTATTGCCCAATGAATTGACAAATAGTTTTAAAAGACATTAGACAATTTCGGAGCTTATAGGTAAGAAATTGTTGTTATTACTTGTTTTAACGTTAAAAACTTAACAACTATTATTTATAAATCGCTATAGATCTATATATTTATACAAGCAGCATTACTGTCTATTTGTTATTTTTAATTTAGGTGTCAAATTGCAAGTATGTTGCTTCTTCCGGTGAATATATGACGAGACAATTATGTATCAAACATTCTTTTATAAACGCTATCGATCTTAAACTCCATGGTCCAAAATTTCTGCTTCTTAGCTGGATGCGAGAGATCAATTTTCAATGCATTACAGTTCACCTCTAGCGTCCTGTTTTAAATAACATAATTATATTCCAAAACCGCATACAGTAATCAACAAAAGATTATTGTGATGTCTGGTGTCTATTACAGGTAAAAGACGAAGATAATCGACGTCTGGTATCTATAACAGGTAACAGACCAACATGACAGACTTGATACTGACATATTCCGTACACCTGGTACTCGTACTCTTGCTTCAAATCCGTGTCCAAGCAGATAGTAGCCTGTAAGTGTTATACATGATTTTTATTTTGCTCCATATTTGTCTTCCGTATAATATTTATATTTACCTTTTGTTAATGGCTTTAGGAATTTCACACTAGTGTATCATTGAAGGTTCTACGTGCAACGCCATATGAACACATCTGCGAATGACTAAATTGTTTCTGATACTTGTAACATGTGTAAATGTTGAGTTCTGTTCAACCCGGGGCTAGAGGGCATGGACTGAAGCATGCATTACCACTACCGACTCAATCAAACCGAGCCTGCAACATTTCCATTTTTGTCATGTTCTTTCCACTTTTTCTATTTTGTGTTGTAGCATTAAGATTACCTGTAGGTTTTCGTTTACGGCAAACAACTTTCATTTCAAGTACTAGACATGCTATACGACAATTATGGATATCCTAGAGTTTTAAGCTCACAGTGCTCAGGTGAGCTTTTGTGATCGTCTTGTGTACGTCGTCGTCGTCGTCCGTCGTCAACAATTTGACTGTTAACTCTCTAGAGGTCACAATTTTGGCCCAATCTTAATGAAACTCGGTCAGAATGTTACTCTCAATAAACTCTTGATGAGTTCGATATTGGGTCACCTGTGGTCAAAATCTAGGTCACCGGGTCAAATCAAAGGAAAAGCTTGTTGATAATCTAGATGCCAAATTTACGACTGTATCTTCATGAAACTTGGTCAGAATGTTAATTTTGATGATCTTCAGGTCAAGTTTGAATCTTGGTCAGGTCAGTTAACAGTCTAGATGCCATATTTATGACCGTATCTTAATGCCACTTGGTTAGAATGTTAATCTTGATGATCTCTAGGTCATCTAGGTCAGATGGGTTTCAAACACTCGGTCTGCAGGTCAAATCATAGGAAAAAATTGTTAACACCCCAGAGGCCACACTTTTGAAAATATTTATATGAAACTTGGTCAGAATGTTTACCTTGATGATCTTTAGGTCAAGTTTAAATCTGGGTCAGGTTGAGTCAAAAACTACGACACCAGGTCAAGAGTTAACCTTGATAATCTTAAGGTCAAATTTGAATCTTAGTCATCTAGGGTAAAAAATTAGGTCACGAAGTCAAATCAAAGGAAAGGCTTGTTAACACCATCGGAACCATATTTATGACTCTCTTTATGAAACTTGGTCAGAATGTTTATCTTGATGATCTTTAGGTCAAATCGAATCTTGGATATCTGGGATCAAAAACTAGGTCACCAGGTAAAATCAAAGGAAAAGTTAGTTAACATTCTAGGTGCCACATTTATGACCGTATCTTACTGACACTTTGTTAGGATGTTAAGCTTGATGATCTTTAGGTCAAGTTCAAATCTAGGTCAGATGGGTTCAAACACTCGGTCTTCAGGTCAAAACAAAGGAAAACATTGTTAACACTCAACATTGTTAACATTCTAGAGGCCTATCTTTTGAAAATATTTATATGAAACTTGGTCAGAATGTTAACCTTGATGATCTTTAGGTCAAAATTAAATCTGGGTCAGGTGGGATCAAAAACTACGACACCAGGACAAGAGTTAACCTTGATAATCTTTAGGTCAAATTTGAATCTATGTCATCTAGGGTAAAAAATTAGGTCACCAAGTCAAATCAAAGGAAGAGCTTGTTAACACTTTGGGGCCACATTTATGACTGTATCTTTATGAAACTTGGTCGGAATGTTAATTTTGATGATCTTTAGGTCAAATCGAATCTTGGATATCTGGGATGAAAAACTAGGTCACCAGGTAAAATCAAAGAAAAAGCTAGTTAACACTCTAGATGTCACATTTATGACCGTATCTTACTGACACTTTGTTAGGATGTTAAGCTTGATGATCTTTAGGTCAACTAATATCTAGGTCAGATGGGTTCAAAAACTAGGTCACCAGATTAATTCAAAGGAAAAGCTTGTTAACACTCTAGAGGCCACATTTTTAATAGTATTTATATGAAACTTGGTCAAAATGTTAACCCTGATGATCTTTAGGTCAAGTTTAAACTTGGGTCAGGTGGGGTCAAAAACTAGGTCACCAGGTCAAATCAAAGAAAAGGCTTGTTAACACTATAGAAGCCACATTTATGACTGCATTTTCATGAAACTTGATCAGAATGTTAAACTTGATGATCTTTAGATCCATTTCGAATCTGGGTCATGTGAAGGTGACCTACTGACCTACTTTGTTGTTTTTTAAGATACAGTCTTGAAATTTGGATGACATGTACAGTTTTGCATATTGATCTTAAAACTGACTTTCAGTGACCATGAATGTGACCTCCTGATCTACTTTCTTGATTTTTAAGATACAGCCTTGAAATTTGGATGACATGTACAGTTTTGCAGACTGGTCTTAAAACTGACATTCAGTGACCATGAATGTGACCTACTGACATACTTTCTTGATTTTTAAGATACAGACTTGAAATTTGGATGACATGTACAGTTTAGCACATCAGTTTTAAAACTGACTTTCAGTGACCATGAATGTGACCGACTGATCTACTTTCTTGTCTTTTAAGATACAGCCTTGAGATTTGGATGACATTTACAGTTTTACACACCGATCTTAAAACTAGCTTTCGATGAGCATAAATGTGACCTACTGATCTACTTTCCTAATGTTTTAGCATCAGTTTGACATTTGATACATGTAGCTCATATTACTCAGGTGATTGATTTAGGGTCATCATGACCCTCTTGTATATGTTTTGGTCACATTTAAGCTGCTGTAACGGTAAGTTGAAATTTGTAGGAGGAAACTAAAGTCTACAATATAGTATATAAAGAGAGTTTGACTTCAGGAGTCACCTTTGTGAACTGGTGCTCTGGGTTCGTTCTAGGCACACGGTATATAAGGCGTTCAAAATTATAGCAGTAGCTCCAATGCCTGTCGCTCCACATGAAAGGGGAAATTTTTATTATGAAGAGTGAGATAAAATAGCATGAACTAAGTTAATTCTTCATTGTAGAAACACGTTTGATCAAAACTTATAAATTAATATTTGAGACGGAACTGGTCGAAACAAGTGTGCTTACTTTCTGAAACAGATCTTTATTCTTTACGAAAATGTTGCATTGTACCCTGTTAACATCTATTAAATCGTACCTCTGCATAAAATCTAGATCAAATACAGTCGGTTAAATGTTTGCCACAGAGAAGGTCATCCATTATATTCATAAAGCTGGTGGTGTTATAAAATCAGATTGTAGTTGTGTTTTTTTTTAAACGACATGTACGAAAATACGTAAAGTTACAGTAATGAGCAATTTCATCAAAATTAACACTTACAGAATACTTTCTCAAACTATCTTATTATTTTCGTTGAATATTATACAAAAATGTATATGAAATCAGCATCTGCATGTTCTTTTCCTGAAGATATTACCTCGAATGAAATTACTAAAATGGTGTTTTAATCTGGTATTTGTTATCTTAGGAAATTTTGGTTGTTAAAACGGAATATTTTTTTTTATTTTCAGGGATAATTCGGTTAAACAGCTATTGAGTACTTCCAGATATAACAAGGATAGGAAACCAGGTATCTATATATATTGTTTCCTAAAGCTAAACAATAGCAATATTAATTCATTCTCCTGTTAACGTACATCTTATTATCATCATCATCATCCTCATCATTATCATCATCATAATTATCATCATCATCATCATTATCATATTTCATCATCATTATTATTATTATTACTACTACTACTTCTACTTTACTACTACTGCTACTATTTGAATACTACGTACAGTCATATAAACGGATCTATTTTCATATATCGAATGAATATGCATTATATGGTCATGATATTAGCCATTTATTTAGAAGTCTTATCCCAATTACTAGTAAGTTGGCGTAGCACAACACAGTGCTAAACATCATTACATCATAGCAGGCAATGACGCTAAGTGTGACATAAACAAATAATGTGTAGTACAAAATGTATCAGCTTTAGTCAGTTTACCCTCAAGGCTGATTTAAAACAATGCTGATACGAAATAGCATTTTTAGTTATTTAGATTTATTCATTTTGAACAAGCGTAGAAAAAAATCTTAAAACTTCCGGATGACTGTTTCCCTGACTTCTGGCCAGTAACAAAATATAAAAAAAGCAATTTAAGAAAATGAAAATATTTTTTTAAACTTTGCAAACAATGCATAATTATTCTTGCAGATTCTTTTAGCTACGTCAATGTTCAGGTAGACATCTATGATATGGCAAAGACAGAAGCAAAAAATGCGGTGAGTTGATTATGTCGCATGCTGCGTAATTTGAGATATAATTGATTATTCAGTTTGCAGTCGCTGACCCAAGGCACTTGCACTTAAGCAAGCCATGGTTACCTCGCTTTATTGGGAGATGCAAAGTACCGGACATCTATCCACACACCTTAATTAAAAATATATTAACACAAATGTGTCTCACCCTAGTCTGTATTATTTGCCTTAACGTAATATTTTTCTTATTACAACTGAATATAGTCTTTTTCTTTTGGTTTGGTGTAAGGTCCCACCGACGCAACTGGTCATATGGCGAATTTCTAGTTTTTGATGAAAGTGTCCCATCGTCCCTAAACCAGCTGGATGAATTCCTCGCATAAAGATTTCAACGCTCCAAGCGAAACTCGAACCAACATCGGTTATGGGCAAGTGGTTCGAAGTCTTAACCGCTCAGCATCGGACCCCCTGTCTGCTTATAGTATAAATGCGTATTTTTTATTTGACAAACGAACAAAATAATTTTCTACCTCACGAGTGCAGTGCGGTATATAATATTTTACCATCGAACGTACTCATGCTGACACGAATCCATTTTAAAAATCATTTTAAAATTGCATTGAATTCAAATACTGTAAAATCATTTAATTTCGTGGGCATGAATTTTCGTCGTTTTGGTCAGAATGGCAATTTCGTGGGGATAAGAATTCGTGGATTTCAACTTTTGAACATAAAATGAATGGCAATTTCACTTGTTCGTTGGGATTAAATTTCGTGGATTGACTCAACCACGAAATCCACGAAAATTAATCCCCCACGAATATTAATGATTTCACAGTATTCAAATTCTTAACTACCACATGCCGATCCTTACACTTCCCTCCGGACTTTTCGTTAACGAATGGCATCGTTTCAGTAATCAAAATTAATCATGAAACAGAAAAATACATTTTCAGGAATTTACCTTGGAACTGTATCTCCGGATGTGGTGGAAGGACGCTCGCCTCCAGTACTCTAATTACTCTTCGTTAGGTAACGTCAGTAAATTAGAAATACCTGAAGTCAATACTGCACAGATCTGGCAGCCCGATCTATACTTTCTGACGGACCGAAAGCCAGAGATACATGACAGAAGCATAGCAAATAGAATTATCTACATCTATAGAAACGGCTCTATCGTCTACAGTGAAAGGTTGGTTCAGCTACCTATGTAAATGATTTATATAAAAAAGTATGTAACATTCTGCCATGCCATTTGTCGTTGGTATAGCGGTTTGTTTAAGCATATTAAAGAAGTTAGACAATTGTTTCAATTTTCTTTTTGAGAGAATTATGACTCCCTAAATATTGGTCCGGTGTCCGACCGTCACAAAATCCATACATATCTACCCATGAAGTGATTAGTAAGATATCCCATGACAAGACGACGTGCAGAACACAACTTTCGACCATGCCAGTTCTAGATCAGGGTCATACGATGAAATTCAACTCAAATCTTTTTTTCCGCTCAATATATTTTCAACCTCTGAAAAGAATTTCTTGGCAAAAATGTTAACCCTTAGAAAGTTATCAAGACGTGCAGATCAAGGTTATACGAGGAGATATTAATATCAATAACCATAATAAGGCGACGTGCAGAATTCAACTTTCATCTGTCTCAATCCAAGATCCAAACTGAAGATTCAGGGTGAGCTATAAGTTTCGGTAGATGGTCCGATGGCCATTGTCCGCCGTCCAACATCCTCCATTCACACAATTTACATAAGCATCCACTGGTCAGAATTACACCAAACTGGATCTAAAGCATCCCGTATAGGTTATCTCTCCATAAATTTTTGCCTAACTCCTTACAGGGATCGACAGATCTAAAAGTAGAAAAAAATCAACAACTTCTTCTCAAGAACCGTTTCATTGATCTTTTTCAAACTTAGTCTCTTGTATAAGCATAATGTCCTCTCCACAGTTTGTTCAAAACTGGACACTTGATCCCCAGGGGCTGCTAGTGCAAGAAATATAACTTAAATACCATCTAACAACTTCTTATCGTGAACAATTCGGTGGATCTTCGTGAAACTTAGTCTTAGCATCATTGTAAGTCTTCTCCCTGTATTTTTTTTCAAATGATGGTGCACTTGAGGGCCTTTAGCGCTAAAGCAAATACATTTAAACAACTTAGTCTGACGAAGCGCTCAAAATGTTCACCAGACCCGGTCTGTTACATAATTATTAGGTACCCTCTTCCTTTTTTTATCTATTGCGGGAACTTGGCCCCTTTTTGGGGTCACAATTTAATAGCTAAACATTGATTTAACTTTCAGCGAATTCTTCTCGTGAACCACTTGATGGCTCTTCAACAAACTTGGTTTGAAACATTCTTCCTTTTCTGTTTTTTTGTTTTTTTTCAATGGGGGTACTTGGTCTTTTAAGGGGGCACTAGAGCGAGCTAAAAGTAATGATGTCCTTCAATATTTGTTTCCTTGAACTGCTTTGTGGAACTTTATCATACTTGGTCTGCAGCTTCATTGTAAAGTCCTGTTTCAAAGTTGGTAAAATTGGGGCACTCGACCTGTTCTATGTTAAACACAGTTTTAACCATTTGTAATTCAACTCAATGTCAAATACTAGTAGTCAAGTCAGATGTGCGACGCAGTGCCACTATATCCCCCTTGTTGACATGGAAATCAATCTCTGGCTGAAGTTGCATTACTCATCATTAACTTTTCTAATGTGATTGTGATTTTATGACAAACTTAAAGAATATTTAAATGCAGGATTTCTTTAATATATAAACTTGCACAGATAGATAAATAAACTGATAAACTGATAAATAAACTTTTACAGATAAATAAGATTTAACTGATAAACAAACTTGCACAGATAGATAGGATTTCATTGATAAATAAACTTGCATAGATAGATAGGATTTCACTGATAAATAAACTTGCACAGATAGATAGGATTTCACTGATAAATAAACTTGCACAGATAGATATGATTTAACTGATAAATAAACTTGCATAGATAGATAGGATTTCACTGATAAATAAACTTGCACAGATAGATAGGATTTCATTTATAAAAAAAATTGCACAGATAGATAGGATTTCATTGATAAATAAACTTGCATAGATAGATAGGATTTCACTGATAAATAAACTTGCACAGATAGATAGGATTTCATTGATAAATAAACTTGCAGAGATAGATAGGATTTAACTTATAAATAAACTTGCAGAGATAGATAGGATTTCACTGGTAAATAAACTTGCACAGATAGATAGGATTTAACTGATAAATAAACTTGCACAGATAGATAGGATTTCATTGATAAATAAACTTCCATAGATAGACAGGATTTAACTGATAATAAACTTGCACAGATAGATAGGATTTCTTTGATAAATAAACTTGCACAGATAGATAGGATTTCATTGATAAATAAACTTCCACAGATAGACAGGATTTAACTGATAAATAAACTTGCACAGATAGATAGGATTTCATTGATAAATAAACTTCCATAGATAGACAGGATTTAACTGATAAATAAACTTGCACAGATAGATAGGATTTCATTGATAAATAAACTTGCATAGATAGACAGGATTTAACTGATAAATAAACTTGCACAGGTATATAGGATTTAACAGATAAATAAACTTGCACAGATAGATGGGATTTAACTGATAAATAAACTTGCACATATAGATAGGATTTCATTGATAAATAAACTTGCACAGGTAGATAGGATTTAACTGATAAATAAACTTGCACAGATAGATAGGATTTCATTCATAAATAAACTTGCACAGATAGATAGGATTTCATTGATAAATAAACTTGCACAGATTTCATTAATAAATAAACTTGCACAGGTAGATAGGATTTCATTGATAAATAAACTTGCACAGATTTCATTAATAAATAAACTTGCACAGATAGATAGGATTTCATTAATAAATAAACTTGCACAGATAGATAGGATTTCATTGATAAATAAACTTGCACAGATTTCATTAATAAATAAACTTGCACAGATAGATAGGATTTCATTAATAAATAAACTTGCACAGATAGATAGGATTTCATTGATAAATAAACTTGCACAGATTTCATTGATAAATGAACTTGCATAGATAGATAGGATTTCATTAATAAATAAACTTGCACAGATAGATAGGATTTCATTGATAAATAAACTTGCACAGATTTCATTGATAAATGAACTTGCATAGATAGATAGGATTTCATTGATAAATAAACTTGCACAGATAGATAGGATTTCATTGATAAATAAACTTGCATAGATAGAAAGGATTTCATTAATAAATAAACTTGCACAGATAGCAAGGATTTAACTGATAAATAAGCTTGCACAGATTTCATTGATAAATAAACTTGCATAGATAGATAGGATTTCATTGATAAATAAACTTGCACAGATAGATAGGATTTCATTGATAAATAAACTTGCATAGATAGAAAGGATTTCATTAATAAATAACCTTGCACAGATAGCAAGGATTTAACTGATAAATAAACTTGCACAGATTTCATTGATAAATAAACTTGCATAGATAGATAGGATTTCGTAGATAAATAAACTTGCACAGATAGAAAGGATTTCATTAATAAATAAACTTGCACATATAGATAGGATTTAACTGATAAATAAACTTGCACAAATAGACAGGATTTCATTAATAAATAAACTTGCACAGATAGATAGGATTTCATTGATAAATACACTTGCATAGATAGACAGGATTTAACTGATCAATAAACTTGCACAGGTATATAGGATTTAACAGATAAATAAACTTGCACAGATAGATGGGATTTAACTGATAAATAAACTTGCACATATAGATAGGATTTCATTGATAAATAAACTTGCACAGGTAGATAGGATTTAACTGATAAATAAACTTGCATAGATAGATAGGATTTCATTCATAAATAAACTTGCACAGATAGATAGGATTTCATTGATAAATAAACTTGCACAGGTAGATAGGATTTCATTGATAAATAAACTTGCACAGATAGATAGGATTTCATTGATAAATAAACTTGCACCGATAGATAGGGTTTCATTAATAAATAAACTTACACATATAGATAGGATTTCATTGATAAATAAACTTGCACAGATATATAGGATTTAACTGATAAATAAACTTGCACAGATAGACAGGATTTAACTGATAAATAAACTTGAACAGACAGATAGGATTTCATTGATAAATAAACTTGCACAGACAGATAGGATTTCATTGATAAATAAACTTGCACAGATAGATAGGATTCCATTGATAAATAAACTTGCACAGGTAGATAGGATTTAACTGATAAATAAACTTGCACAGATAGATAGGATTTCATTAATAAATAAACTTACACATATAGATAGGATTTCATTGATAAATAAACTTGCACAGATAGATAGGATTTTTCTGATAAATAAATTTGCACAGATAGACAGGATTTTTCTGACAAAAAAACTTGCACAGATAATCAGGATTTCATTGATAAATAAACTTGCACAGATAGATAGGATTTAACTGATAAATAAACTTGCACAGACAGATAGGATTTCATTGATAAATAAACTTGCACAGATAGATAGGATTTAACTGATAAATAAACTTGCACAGATAGATAGGATTTCATTGATAAATAAACTTGCACAGATAGATAGGATTTAACTGATAAATAAACTTGCACAGATAGATAGGATTTCAGTGATAAATAAACTTGCACAGATAGATAGGATTTAACTGATGAATAAACTTGCAGAGATAGATAGGATTTAACTGATAAATAAACTTGAACAGATAGATAGGATTTCATTGATAAATAAACTTGCACAGATAGATAGGATTTCATTGATAAATAAACTTGCACAGGCAGATAGGATTTAACTGATAAATAAACTTGTATAGGCAGATAGGATTTAACTGATAAATAAACTTGCACAGATAGATAGGATTTCATTGATAAATAAACTTGCACAGATAGATAGGATTTCATTGATAAATAAACTTGCACAGATAGATAGGATTTCATTGATAAATAAACTTGCACAGATTTCATTAATAAATAAACTTGCACAGGTAGATAGGATTTCATTGATAAATAAACTTGCACAGATTTCATTAATAAATAAACTTGCACAGATAGATAGGATTTCATTAATAAATAAACTTGCACAGATAGATAGGATTTCATTGATAAATAAACTTGCACAGATTTCATTAATAAATAAACTTGCACAGATAGATAGGATTTCATTAATAAATAAACTTGCACAGATAGATAGGATTTCATTGATAAATAAACTTGCACAGATTTCATTGATAAATGAACTTGCATAGATAGATAGGATTTCATTGATAAATAAACTTGCACAGATAGATAGGATTCCATTGATAAATAAACTTGCATAGATAGAAAGGATTTCATTAATAAATAAACTTGCACAGATAGCAAGGATTTAACTGATAAATAAACTTGCACAGATTTCATTGATAAATAAACTTGCATAGATAGATAGGATTTCATTGATAAATAAACTTGCACAGATAGATAGGATTTCATTGATAAATAAACTTGCATAGATAGAAAGGATTTCATTAATAAATAACCTTGCACAGATAGCAAGGATTTAACTGATAAATAAACTTGCACAGATTTCATTGATAAATAAACTTGCATAGATAGATAGGATTTCGTAGATAAATAAACTTGCACAGATAGAAAGGATTTCATTAATAAATAAACTTGCACATATAGATAGGATTTAACTGATAAATAAACTTGCACAAATAGACAGGATTTCATTAATAAATAAACATGCACAGATAGAAAACCACATTTTGATATCTACCATACATTTTACTACAGGCAGATGTTTTCAGCTGATTGTTATCCATTGTTTCTTAAAAACTTTATATGTGTCTACTGCATATATTTTCTTTTAAAGTCAGAGCGTTGGAATGGTAATATTCTTTTCATTAATGTCACATTAAATGTCCGTTAGGCATAATCATTTTCATCAATGTCACTACATTGAAAGTCCGTGTTATGATTTAAACGTAATCGTTTTCATCAATGTCACATTAAAAGTCCATTTTATGATTTAGACGTAATCGTTTTCATCAATGTCACATTAAAAGTTCAGGTAATGATTTAGATGTAATTATTTACATCAATGTCACATTAAAAGTTCAGGTAATGATTTAGATGTAATTATTTTCATCAATGTCACATTAAAAGTTCAGGTAATGATTTAGATGTAATTATTTACATCAATGTCATGTTAAAATTTCAAAGTCCATGTTATGATTTAGAGTTAGTTATTTTCATTAATGTCACGCTAAAATCTATTTAATTATTAAAGTGTAATTATTTTCAATTTAGATGAATGTTGGTAAACTGCAGTTAGAACCTGAAAATCCACGATTGTTTGTTTCTACGTATAACAAAACTCTTCATGATAAAATTTATTAATAAAAATATTTTCTTTTAAGGACATCGCTGACTCTAAGATCATCGCTTGACCTTACATTTTACCCTTATGATCAGCAAATGTGTTTGGTCGAATTACAGAGTTGTAAGTATGACAAATGTAACAGTGTTGTCTGTTAAACATTAAGAAGACACTAGTTAGTAATTTCAATCCGTATATTCTATATTACTCAAAAAACAGGTGAAGTGTTACTAATGTATGTACGATCTGAAAGGCATGTATATACATGTAGTCCCAACCAAGGTCGGGTATATATAAATTCACTAGTCAACATTTGCCTTTCTTGAAGGATTTCTAGTATTCTAGAATGTGTTACAACAGCAATCTTGGCAAATTATATATGGAGACCTTTCAGCATTAATTTCATTGACTTTGTTGGTCAATATTTACAGCATTGCGCACACAAAACGGGAAAACAGGAAGAAATCAAAGTTCTGATTTTACAGTGTTAAGTAACCGTCTCGGTAGCCTAGTGGTAGAGCGCCCGCTTCGTGTGCGGGAGGTCGTGGGTTCGATCCCTGGCCGCGGCATGCAAAAGACGTAATAAAAGGTACAACTTGGAGCTCAGCATTCAGGGGATAGTGCTAGCACTGGTCAGGCCGGTGCTGGTGGGGTGTCTTCCGCGTGCTATTCCAGTGAGACAGCACTATAAAGCTGGACATGGTGCTAATTGCTACAAGTAGACACCGTCGTTTATATGACTGAAAAAATGTTGAAAAAGACTATAAACCCGAACAACAGCGTTAACTATCCAACGTGCAGAATTTAGTGATGTCCTCCCAAGGTCATTTAATCAGATCATATTGTTATATCATTTCAACAAGAGTCTTAAGACAATTATAGTTTAGATAACAAGATATTACAAGATAACTATCAAATGATACACTTTAACAAAATCGGTTTCTCATCATGTTAAATATCACATACCTGTAAAGTTTTGGTTTTCAATGAAGTCTTTCAGCATCTGTTGGAGGCTTGGTTGAATGATTCCGCATGGAAAAAATCGGTATTGTCGTTTTCGTAGCCGTGACCATAATCGTCAATATGGCGAGTTTATGCATTTGAATTGACACTCCTGTCTAAGAAAAAACATATACAAGGACAAAAATCAGTAGAAACAACTTCGTTCAAAGAACACAGGCCTCCATGTAAAAAAAACCTATAACGGTGTTGGTATTTATATAAAAATAATGTAAATATACACACTAATGCATTCTTGCATAAAAACTACCTTTTTACTGGATCCGCCTATGTATTAACGGGAAAAAAATCGTGTGCGACAAGGAAATTCACGTGCTGTTAATACATGATTTTTATTTCTGAAATGCTTTGTCAGGGATGTATAGGTATTTTTGCGCAGATCTGGTATCTGCGTCTTGGTTCTTCCATACTGTTCTCTTCTTGTAGCATAAAAGATGCAATCTAATCCATAGTATGTTTTGCTGTATCAGTTACCATAACCAAACGCACTACCCATAAAAATGTACCTACCCGCGCCACCCCTTGTTTACACCCCTTTTAGAAGTCGGAATCGATTATTTTTTGTTGATAACCGTGAATGTATAAGAACTGCGTGTAGCTTGCGCAATTGTTTGTTTTTAGGAATCATTTTAATGATTTTTTATCAGTCGGAATGTTTTTATCTAATTTCGCGAAGAATTCGGATAAAACATTTTAAAGTATGTCACTACGTTCGTACTCATCTGTACTTTAAATGTGTTCTAACTCAAAATAATTTGAATGAAAAGTTTTTCGTTTTGAAATTGTGTTCCTATTTACCAAATTTTTAAGTGATATGTAAAAATATGGGTAATTTTATGTTTGTAATAAAGACAGATTAAAAACTGGTTAAAAAGCTTCATTACATGCTTTTGGAAGTGTGTTGATTTCTGGGCCCTGGTTATGGATATCTAAAACATGTTTACCGTTTCCAAGAAAAACAGAATTTTGGTAATTACAAAATGTACCGGAATCGTAAAGTCTATGGAAGGGGATATCCGCCGTTTCACACATTTTATTAGTTGATCATTTCAATATGCCAGTTCATTTCCAGTATTGGTTTTTATAAGTGCATTATCCCTATTTGTATGTACATTAAGATTTTATCGTTTTAATAATGACACTGGCCGGTGTTTTTTTAATGAAATATTAAAATGTTTCCGTTATAAATTAATCATGAAACTTCAAATGCAAATATTTTAATTTAAACTGGGTTAATTGTTTTACAACTGCAAAATTCAATTTTTTTGTTACATTTCTGTTGTTATCAAAACCTTGTTTATATTTAGATACATCAAACTACTTTAAAAACAGGGTCATAGATAAGATCCTACCTATGTGTCTGATAAAAACGAACATAATTCGCACACTGAAATCTTGATTGTCAAACATAATCGTCCACACAATAATGACTGCAACAAAATAAGACTGTTCTCAAAATAATTTTGACGTTATAAAACGAAGCCGAGAACCAGTCCTCATTATTACGACAGAGGTCGCCGTATATAATTAACTGGACCCTCTCCGGTGCAACGTCCATTTTCACCTCGTGAAAAACGACGAAGTTTTAAAACTTACAAAATATGACAATTTTGACCATGACTGAAAGGGTTTAGACCCGGCTCGAATACAGGTATCATACATGGTCTTATAGGCATGGATCCTAGCTAAAGATTGATACCCTGTTCGGTTACGTAGGATAGCCTGTGGGGTCAGGGCAAATCGTACAAGGTCACAAGGATGGGTCCTGGCTACAAAAGAACACGATGTTCGAGTTCCTGCGTTGGCCATTGGTGTCAGGAGAGGTAATACATGGAGAACGGAATCTGAGTTGATATTGACACTATGCTAGATTTTGACTTTTGTTCGAGTCTCAACATTCCGGGTACCTGCCTATACTATATATGGATATGTTGGTAGATGTCTAAGCTTAACATTCAAACTACTTACAAGTCCATTTGATGCCTTCGGGGCTCAGGACAGGTCTCAGAATGCAACCAAACTTGTTTTATGTGATAGGGTGCTGGCCAAGACTAAGCAGGCCCAAACAGGATAGCTGTGAGAATTGCTCATGTGGTGTCACTGGACTGCCTTAACTGCATTGAAAAGTTCATAGTTTGAGAATATTACCGCACTTATGACCTTGACCCCTAGTCGACCGTGTTCGAACCCGATTTGGCCTAGCTACGGGCTTGCCCTTTGCAACCAGGTGTCATTTATTAAAATTGGACATAAGGTTATGAAGATATGACTCTTCCGACAAGGCCCGTCCCTAAATCTTATATATGAAGTATGCATATTTTAACGAAAAATTGTACATTTCGAGACGGTTCGATGGTAAATATATACAAATTACATATCGCACAGACTGAAAAAGCTTACCTGAATCTAATTATTTCCATAGAAATAATAGATATCAACCAGTTACTTTAGTTGTTGAAAAACATTTTTAAGTAAATAAGGTATATTTATGTGTTTCTTTTTACGTTTGGACCTGGCACCAATGTTCGAGCCCGTTCGACACTTAGGATCGGGTTTAAGCCTTGGTCTATATCTTTATGAAATAGTTATTGGAAAATCATACAAATACACGTAACTTTATTAAGGTATCTTTAGTACTTTTGTAGTAATATTTGACTGAAAATGACCTTTTTAAACTGATTTCAGGCTCGGGCCCCGAATCCCTCTAGAGACTGGTCTTACCCAACCAGGGGGTTCTGAATGTCTTTTATTGTATAGTATCTAATAATATCTAGCTAAAAATGTCAATCCTACGAGAAAAATAAAGGTTTTAACACTTTAATTTCGATTTCAAAAATTCGGTATCGGAGGCATATCCGACACCCGGGACCCTAGGGGTGAGAGGAGAATGTTCGAATCTGACCTCAATCTTTTGCGTAACCCCTGTTGGTTTTATCAGGGTGTGTCAATCATTTGAAACCCTTGAGAAAAAAATCCATGATTTTATTTGGTCGACTATAACAGCTGAAAAATGAAATGGTGAAAAGTGAAAATCTAAAAACGTGCCTTATTCTTGGAACTTGAAATTTTCGACTTCCTCATTTTTTGCGGTTGATTTTTTAAGGTCAGGGTTAGGGGTCGGGTCAAGGCCAACCGTTTGGTAGATCCACTTGGGGACCAAACAGAATCCGTCGGAAAATCCCGACCGGATACACTTTCTAAGTCGAAAGAAAAGACATCAACTTTGACCTGTTTGAGCTTTGACTGTTTTTTTAGGTTACTTCTATGTATTTGTCAGATACTTGGCCATCACCTAAATGTTCAGAATTACCTAAGCTTTACTTTTGGTTGGAACGGTTGCAGGCGGACCTATTTTCTTAGTATAAAATATTGTCGGCACCGGTACGGGGAACGTTATTAGTTTTTACTGTTTTACCAGTTACTCCCCTTTACTTAGAAGGGCCCATTTTAGCGCAAAGAACGAATTTTGCTTCACAACATACAATTGAATTGACTCAAATGTCATTCAAATGGCCAAATCAAAACTATGATGATAAAATTGAAATTAGGTATGAGAAGTGTATCAATGCCATTTTAAGCATATTTAAAATGATAAAGTTAGCAAAATAAATTCTTGAAATTAATTAAGATAATTGCATATAAAGTATTTAAATGATTTTATTTTCATATTGATGGCATAGTAAGCAAATTGAATACTTAATTATTATAAAGATATCTGCATATGAATTCTTATGACTGAATTATAAGAATCGTTTTAATTTTCATTGGTTACAACATTAAAAGTAGTGTTATAATCAAAATATCACAATTTACATGAATAGGGATAATGCACTTCTAAATAGGAACATATGAATTTAATTGGCATACTGAAATATCAACTACTATAATGTGCGAAGTGGCGGATATCCCCTCCCATAATAGTCATCACATATGAAAATAATGCATTTAGTCGTCGTGTAATGTTTTTTATGCAAGAATAGAGACAATACACGTTTGTTTTGCGTATTAACGTCTGCAGAAGCCCTTGGGATATATCTGTGACCTCGACCTTCCGCCTTGGTCACAAACAATCCCGCGGGCTTCTGCAGATGTTAATACACAAAAAAATCGTGTACTATCCCTACATCGACAAATTAAACCAGATTAGACATTATTATGGATATGTTTAGTGAGCATTAAGATACCGAACTATATAGGCAGAAAATAGTAGTCAAAATATGCCTTTATTGTTTGAATAATTGCTACCCTTGAAAATGGCTAGTATGTGTTTTATTTGTTTTTAGATTAAGATGCTCCTCGATACCATGCATGTAAATAGACAATTGCAGCTTTTGAATTAAGAAATAATAAGTTTCTAAACGTGGTTTATCGTAGAATAACCCGAGTTTTGAGTTCTTATGCGTAAGAATATATCACTCGGGCCTACGGCCTTCGTGATATATTATTTCGCATAAGAACGAAAAACGCGGGTTATTCTACGATAAATCACACTTGGGAACTTATTATTTCGATTCTAACACGACATACAAGTATCAACAGTGTTAGAAAAAAATGGTAACTACTTTTTACGACCGTGCTATGCCCTGAATCGGATGACGTCATTGCACGCGAGTGGTTTATTGCAGAATAACCCGAGATAGATTTTGCTCTACATGTATGTAGGTTATTTGCTGGTCGTGTTTGGATAGTTAATACATTTCTGGTCTGCTTTTTGCGGTCAAGCTTCTTTTGCTTTTCAGTTGCGTACACAAATGATTCCCTGATTTTAAACTGGCACGACAGCAATCCTGTAAAAATATCTGGAGCCAAGATGGCAGAATACCTCATTTCTGTTGGAGAATATGGTCATGGAGACAAGCCTCCACTTGAGCAAAGTATGTTTATACTTGTATTAGTATTTCTTAAGCTATCTATATGATAAAGAATAAACAATCTATAGAAAATCGCAATTTGGCCGGTAGTTCAAGTGAAGATTGCGACAGTACTATTAAAAACTCACAGTCAGAATGTGTAATACGCTGTCTCAGTCACATTTAACAGCTGTACTTATACAATACATACATCATATTATCAAAATTAAAAAAAAGAAAAGAAACTCAAGTCAGTTAAATCTTACAACCAGTGGAAACCAATATTATTTTAGAAGGAACTCTCAGTGTTGCAGATTTGAATGACTGGTGTTAAATACATTTCATACAGATGATTTGTTTTAAAGATCGATAACAATATGAAGCTGACTATTAATCTACTTAAGCTGAAATACGACTGTAAAGCGTGAAAAAGTTTGTTTCCGGTATCCCAACCTGCCCTAAATTTTTGCCCCGCCCCTGTGTTTTTATGGCCTTGTAGACTTTTTTTCAACTTTTTAACAAAAAGTTGCGAAACTGCATCTTTTATGCTTTAAACATGGTCAATGATTTAGAAACCAACTTGCTCATGCTCGAAGTTCTTTGTTTTCATTGTTCCCTCATTTTATAGCATGATACCGGAAACAAGCATTTACGCCTAACAGATCAGTTGCAGTAGTTATATAAACAGAAATTGGCAAATACTGACGAAAATTGCAACCGAAATAACACACAGTGGGTGATCTGTCACAGATACCAAACTACGAATATGGCTTCATAGTAATCGCGCTGTACTTGTTATTTTCTATAGATGCATGTTTGGTTTCGGAGACATGGCCTCATTCATTCTCATTCTGGATCCTGCAATTACTCAAAAATATTTAAGCTAAGTTAATAAAACTTGGAATGTAAATAGAGGGCAATATGTTAATTATGTACAAACATGACTATTATTATGCTTATAAATCAAAGGTCAATGTCACTACTATGATTGAAGGTCAAGGAAAAATTGTTGAGGCTCCATAACTTTTATATACATTGATGGATTATCTTTGTACTACACTTAAATGTTCCCCATGATGAAAAATAAATCTCCACATGATCTATGCATATCGATTAAAGGTCACTGTCACCGTTAAGGTCAAGTATAAAAATGTTTCCACGCCATAGCTTTTAATTGCATTGAAGGATTTTTATTACTATACAGAAATGTTCCACATGATGAGATTATATGTCGCGTACATCAGGTGAAATAAAATTGTTTCCGCTCTATAACTTTTATTTGCATTGATGGATTATCTTAGTACTCCACACACATGTTTCCCATGATAAGAATGTGTCGTGTACATGATCGTTTATTGTAGGTAAAGGTCATTATATTGAAATTTAAGTGAAAACAGTTTCTGTTTCTTAACTCCTAAATGTCTTGAAGCATTTCTAGTGCTATAACTGTTGCCAACAATCACAATGGACAAAAACTCGCATAGCTTTCCCCCAATTTTATCAGTATAAAACGTTAGTGATATAGATGTTATCATCGAGGACAGCACTATACCTAATTAAATGCGCCGCAGATTGACCGAAAATATGGCCTCAAATTTGGAAGGATGGCCACACACACACACACACACATACACAATTTTAATTTTTTGAATAAACACTTTGTGGTATACAATAAAAATATATATTTATATATTTTAGCTCACCTGAGCACAGAGTGCTCATGGTGAACCATTGTGATCGCTCACCGTCCGGCGTCCGTCCGTCCGTCCGTCCACACTCTCCTTTAAGGAGGTAGGTTACCTTCATATTTGTATGTGCGCATGTCCAACCGGAAGCTAACGTGACGATTTACGACGACGTTTACGACAAACTTCACAGGGATGTTCCTTGGATGGTCTCCTTTAAAAATCATTCAAAGAATGGAATTCCATTCAGAACTCTGGTTACCATGACAACCTAATGGAAAAAACACAGGTCATAGGGCTTTTGAATTTGGTTTGTAGCATCATTTAGTAGTCCTCTGCCAAGATTGTTCAAATTATCTCCCTAGGGCCAAATTTGACCCGGTCCCGGGGTCACATGGTTTACATAGACTTATATCGATCTTCTTGTTCAAAACCATAGGTCCTAGGGCTTTGATATTTGGTATGTTTCATCTTCTAGTGGCCCGTTACCAAGATCCTCTGCCAAGATTGTTCAAATTATCCCCCTGGGGTCAAATATGGCCCTGCCCCGAGGATCACATTGTTTATATAGACTTATATAGGGAAAAACTTTGAAAATCTTCTTGTCCAAAACCACTAGATCTAGGGCTTTGATATTTGGTATGTAGCATCATGTAATGGTCCTCTACCAAGAGTGTTCAAATTATTTCCCTAGGATTAAATATGGTCCCGCCCTGGGGGTCACATGGTTTATATAGACTTATATAGAAAAAATGAAAAATATCTTGTCCAGTACCACAGGGTCTAGGACTCTGATATGTATAAAGGGTCATCTAGTGGTCCTCTTCCAAGATTGTTCAAATTATCCCTCTGGGATCGAATATGGCTCCGCCCTAGGGGCACATGTTTTAAATAGACTTGTACCTTTAAAATTTCTTGTCTTAGACTACAAGGCCCAGAATTAGATATTTAGCTCTAGTGTTTCTCTACCAATAGTGTTCAAATCCTGACCCGGGGAGTCAGAATAGGCCACGTCCGGGTTGTCCCTTGTTTTACATATACTTTTTTGTTTTTGAAGCAGTGGCAAAGAAATTTGGACCACGTTGGATAACGTTTGATACAGATTTCAATATTCATCTTGAATTGTCCTAGTCATGACCTACTGATCTACTTTCTTGTTTTGAAGATGCAGCATAGAAATTTGGACCACGTATATAACTTTTGATATTGATTTCAATACCCATCTTTAATGCTCTTTACCCTGAACAACTGACCTACTTTCTTGTTTTTGAAGCTACAGCAAAGAAATTTGGACCGCCACTTTAAATTCTAAAACAGATTTCAGTAGTTTTCTTGAATAACTGCCACGACCTACTCACCTAGTTTTTGTTAGTGAAGCTTAAAGGTCCAATACTAAGGAAAGTGAACATTTTACTTTCTTTTAAAAAGCACAGAAACTATTTCATTTTATTGGAAAATGAAAGTTGGTATGTAGAAATTCGAAATAAATCGCAGTATATGTACAATTATTTTTCTATGAAGTATGAAGAAAGTTAAAAAGACCTGGGGGGTCATTCTGTCGATTCATTGAAATTTCAACATAATACACATACATTTCTTTGAGTTCCAAAGACCTTCTGTAAATTTTGACCTGCCAGTCTTCATTATTTAGTGTCTTGCAGAAGTCTATGCACTGGCTATGAAAAAAATTGCCAACTCACTTTCCCTTAGTAATGGACCTTTAAGCACAGAAATTTGTTTAAGCAAGAAACTTAACTCAGGTGAGCGATAAAAGATGTAATATTGCAAAGCATTTAACGGCATAATGGCGCAATTATTACATATTTTTTTGCAAAACGATTCTTATTTTTTCAGTTGGAATATATTCCACATTGAGAGCAAGTATAATGCTTAAAAGAACAGGCCATGCGCACTTCTATCAACTTTATGGACCAAGTTTTGCTGTTGTGTTTGTGTCATGGCTTGCTCTTTTTCTTGATGAGAAAAAGGTTTCACCTCGACTTACAGTTCACACTGGATGCGTTATTGCTCTGACTACACAGTGGATTGGTATATACTTTCTATTACCAGCAGTGTCCTACATAAGAGCTATCGACATCTGGATGATAACCCATCTACTTCTTGTAGTATTCGCATTTCTTGCGAACATATTGTCTTTAATGGCTAGGCGTGATGATGTAAGTACTAAAAATGGTCCCAGCTTGACTGCAAATATTTCTGCACCCCTTTTTTATAATCGAGTTATGTACCGTCGCATATTTCATTCAGAAATATGTTCAGTTAGACCAGGGACTCTAAATACGATTTAGACGCTCTACCGACAGGGCTAACAGGCTGCTCATATATATTATCCTCTTTTTAAGTAATAACGTCCTTTCCTGTGACAAACCTGTTTGTTAAGCAGCATTAAAAATAGATCATACATGCGTATTTCATTATAATGATGCCTGTAAGTTTACAAAGGTTGTATAGCCACTGAAGGGCTCTTCCTACTGAGTGAAAGATACTCTCCTTACGGAGTTCTATGGGATGTGGGGTCAGTTTTCTTGGAAATAGTAACATGATGAATGACCATAGCTGGATTTTAAAGTTAAAGATAAAACAACTCTGACCTATCTCGAAAGTAGAATTTAAAAGTGTAAGCAGATCGCTATTGTAAACAACACCAAAGGGGCTTTGTTTTTAACAACAACTGAGGATTTTATTGAATTGTTAGCTCACCTGAGCACAAAGTGCTCAAGGGTGAGCTATTGTGATCAGTGATTGTCCGTCGTTCGTCAACATTTTCGTTAAAACAACATTTCCTACTAAACCACAGCGCCAATTTCGACGAAACTTCAGAGAAATGTTCCATAAATGGTCTTTAACATTTGTTCAAAGAATTCCGTACAAAATTCTGGTTGCCATGACAGCCGAAAGGAAACACTTTAAATACTTTAAAACTCTTCTTGTTCTAAACCACAGGCCCTAGGGCTTTGATCTAGTGGTCATTTACCAAGATTGTTCAAATCGTATTATCCTACTAGGGTCAAATATGGCCTCGCCTGGGGTCACAGGGTTTATATAGACTTATATAGGGAAACCACAGGGACTAGGGCTTTGATATTTGCTATGTAGCATCATCTAGTAGGCCTCTATCAAGATGTTTAAATAATATCGCTAGGGTCAAATATGACCCCGCCCTGGGTGTCACATGGTTTATACAGGGAAAATACAGGGAAAATATTGAAAATCTTCTTGTCAAAATCCACTAGGGCTTTGCTATTTGGGTTCCAGGCTATTATTACATGTCGGGTGCAACATGCCTTCAGGCTTTGAAATGTATATTCGACCTCCCTTACTATTCCAGCCATCTCTTAATTGCCGAAGCGACATGTCATAAAAGTAACCTAATAAACACGCCAGTTTGTCCAATAGTGTATTCAAATACTAAGTGCTTCTCAATCTTTAATGTCAGTGTCAAGCGGTACGTGTGACGTATTTTATCGGTACAATATTTTAGCCCCGTCATTACATTGCCATCATGTAATCGTTGACTGAATTAATTGCGTACATGAAAAGAAATCCACGATGAATTTCAGCTGTTTCAGCTCATATTGTCAAAGAAATGAAATCAGGTTTTACGGACTTTATTAATAGAGTTAACAGTTATCAATTTCGCGGCAATATATTTTTCGCATGAATAAATCTGATTTACACATTTTACGAGCGAAATCACGAAATAATGTCAAATTTCGCAATTTTAAAGTAGTGTTTTGTAGCATAATCCTTTGAATGAAATGTTAGCGGGTCATCTGCGATTATATCCAAGAAATTTGAAATCATGAAATCATGGTCGGAGATTGATTTTGGCAAATTCTAATAAAAAGCAGAAATCATTGGAAATATTAACTCGGGTCGTAAAATATAAGTTAGAAATTGTCATTATACAGACAATGCTAACTCTGATTGTTTTTGTTTTCGTTTGCCACATATTTTCGTGATTCCTATTTCCGGATATTTTCAGTAATTTTCAGAAAGATCTACTTAAGCAAATATATTTTTCAGTTGAAATAAAATCGTCAAAATGCAAATACACTTAGGTTCGCTTGGTTTTTATAGACCTCTATAGCTAAAAATTTGAAAATCTTCTTGTACAAAACCACATGGCATAGGGCTTTGATATTTGGTATGAAGCATTGTATAGCAGTCCTACACCAAGACTGTTCAAATTATCCCCCTGGAATTTTAAATGGCCAAGCCCCGGGGGTCACATTTTTATATACACTTCTATAAGGCAAAACCTTAAGAAAATATATTATCTTAAACCATAAAACCCAGAGCTAACATATTTAGTACAATGTATGTGGCATGCTCCAGTAGTTTTCTACCAAGAATATTCAAATCATGACCCTTGGGTCAATAAAAGCCACGCCAACTTATTTGTTTTTTAAGGAAAGGCAAAGAAATTGGGACCTCAAGCATAACGTTTGATACAGATTTCAATACTCATCTTGAATACCTATAGGCTTAATCGTGACCTACTGACCTTTCGTTTTTGAAGTTACAACATAGAAGACAAAATGTATATTTTTTATACAGATTTCAATACTTTTCATAAATAGTCCTAATCCTGACCTACTAACCCACTTTCATGTTTTTGAAGGTACAGCATTGAAATTTGGACCACGGGTACAACATTTGATACAGATTTTAATACTCATATTTGATATTTCAACCCTGACCTACTGAACTTCTTTCTTGTTTTTAAAGTTACAGCCAGGAGATTTGGATCACCTGTATACTTTTTGATACAGAACATTATACTCACCTTGAATAGCCTTTATAATGAACTACTTTCTTGTTTTTTAAGTTATATAAAAGAAATTTGGAGCACATGTACAATGTTGGATACAGATTTCAATACACTTAAATAGTCTTAATCGTGACTTACTGATATACTTATTTGTTTTTAAATTTACAGCACATAAATTTAGACCACATGTATATTTTATGAAACAGGTTTCAATACTGATCTTGAATAGTCTTAATCTTGACCTACTGACCTGGAACTTCCATGTTCTTGAAGACACAGCATAGAAATTTGGACCACGTGTATAACTTTTGTACAGATTTCAATACTCGCCTTTAATATTCTTAACCGTGACTTTCTTGCTTTTGAAGCTAAAGCAAAGAGATTTGTACCACCTGAGTGTATAATATTTCATACAGGTTTCAGTAGTTATCTTGAATAATCTTAGTCATGACCTGCTTATCCCCTTTCTTGTTTTTTGAAGCTTTGGCAAAGAATTTTGAGCCACTTGTATAATTTTTCATACAGATTTTAATACTTATCTCGAATAATCTGGTTACGGTTACACCGTTTTTGATCAGTAGCATCCTGGCATGGATCTTTATCAAGTTTGTTTGACTGGTTTAGGTTGGTCCTTTTTTTGGGTAAAGCGTTAACGGACGTCCAACGTATAAAATTTTCAATCCGGTCGTGTCCGTTCGCATGCATTTCTTTTCTGTTTCTCATGCGGCGCCTGCGCGCCTTGTCGGGCGATGATCGTTCCATCCGGTGGAAGGTTTTGAGCATGTTCAAAATTTAGAACGTACACCACTGGACAAAGTTGTCCATTAGATGTACGGTAGCAATGCGCTGGTATGAGTTTTGTTCCTTAGTCTTGCGTTGTCATGTTCGCATCCGTTCTTGTCCGGTGGACCTGATTTACGGCCGGACTAATATCGGACCAGCAACGGATGTAACGTATGTTCAACGGACGAAAACTAACAAGAACGTTTTGTCAGTTACTCATGGACCTTTTTTGTGCTTACTTTTTGCGCGAAACAAGTCTGTTACTAGTACCGTGAAATCGGTTGATTGAACGTTGTTCATCCTTCATACGTGCGTTGATCATGCAGTCATTGTGCGTTTTATGCGCCCCATACACCGATCACAAGAGCACCGAGCAACAGCGTTTCGTCACCGGATAACTTTCTGTTGCATTTTTCTGTACGTTGGGCGTCCGTTAACGCTATACGGTGTAGTGTGACTGACCCATTAGGAGCTTCCAGAGCTGAAAATAGAAAACCCTTTAACGACGTCGTTTTATGAACTGCTCGATGGCTCTTCATCAGACTTGGTCTGTAGCATCATTATAAGGTCCTCTCTCAAATTTGTTCAGATTGTTTAGCTTAAATTATTTCAATGTTTAATAGTTTATTTCAGGTGAGCGACGAACGGCCAACTATTGCCTTCTTGTTTCTGCTTTCAGAGAAAAAATGAAATTGACAAAAGGAAAGACAGTGGCGGATGTGAAGAAAACTTTTTAAAACATTAATTCATATGTCAAATGGTTTTAAAACAAAATGCTGCCCGTGTTGTTGTAGTTGTTTTTCGCGTTTGTTTTGTTCTTGTGAAGCTGAACTAAAGACTGGCTCTAAAGATGATGAATTAGCAAATCGGCAAGGAAAGCTTATAGAAATAGTTGCAGTTATTACTTTGTTTTTATTCTATGTTGTGTTTATCACTGTTTATGCCATTTGTGTGCCAGCTCAAATGATATCTATTTTGTATTTGCTGGTCGTGGCTACTGCCGGACCTTTTGCTTCTGTTTGTCTTGTTTTGATGGCTTTCGGCATTGTACATGTAGCTAGCACATTTAACAAAAGCAGTAACAAAGAAAATAATGGTCAAATCGGAATCCTGTCTTCTGATGCCGAACGTACATGTACAAACAGCCCATTTATTGAAAGCAGTAACAAAGACAATGCTGGTGATAAACGAAGCATTTTTTCTTCTGCCGAATGTACCGATGTAAATAGCGCAAGTAACATAAACAATGGCAAAGAAAATTCTGGGGATGAAAGAAGCCTTTCTTTTGATGCCGAACATACTGATTTAAATAGCGCACGTAACAGAAGCAATAGCAAAGAAAATGCTGGCGATAAACGAAGCCTTTCTTTTGATGCTGAACGTGCCGCAAGTAACAGAACAAATGACAAAGAAAATACTGGTGATAAACGAAGCCTTTCATCTGATGCAGATAGCGCACGTAGCGGAAGCAATAACACAGAAAAAGCCGATGATACAGTGAGCCTTTCTTCTGAGACCGAACATACTAATTCAGACAACAAACGTAACGAAAATGATTATGATAAAGAAAATACTGATGTTAAGATTACACGAGTCGAATTAACCGAAAGTGAATGTAAGGAAAGTAATGACAAAACAGAGATTTACGAGTCATCAAAAGTCTAGAGCATAGATATTTACAACAAAACGTGCCGCGGAAAAGGCTGCTATATTTTGAAGCTGATTGCTAATAGTTCAATTAAACTCATGTCACCTATATTATGCCGTTATGTCCAGTTGGGACATGTTTGATAAATATAACGCGGAACATGATTAGCACACTGGTTTTAATTGTGGCCGAATTTTTAGGGCAAGGTCAAACTAGTTTAGTCCAAGATGGCGTGGGGCTAGCATTGGCAAGAACCGTTCCAATATGCAATTTTAGGATCTAATTCAAGGGCAGTTCCAGGTGGAGAGCACAGCCGGCACGCGCTCACACCACCCTTGTATCCAGCAAGCATATATTTTGTTGGTCTTAAACTGAAATAGCAGTCAATTAAGTAAAACGTTTCGGCTCGTTTTCCTTGCAAAACCTTGCAAAACGTTATATCAGTAGTATTTACAACTTATCAGTTCTGGGAACGGGCGACAGTCAAAGTAAATAAAAATAGCTTTAAAATGGGTGAAATTGCTTTTGTTAAACACTTACGCATTTTAAAGAGTAAGGAAAGCCTAAAATTAAGTTAATTTTATATGAAAGCCATCATCAAGCCTTTCATAGCGCTGAAAGAATTTCTAAAATCGGACAACTATGGCAGTTTGAAATATAAGAAAATGGCTGATAATGGAGGCAGCCATTTTAGTGTGTTTATAACGTCTTCTTGCATACCAGACGGGGATTTCCGGTATTTTACCGGTGCTGGAAAAATCCATCTTACACCCCGGGGTGTAAGATGACACTCGTGCTTTAAATGACGCATTACGAACTACATATATGTCGAGGATTTATGTAGTAATTTATATTTTATTTAAAAAACGGAATAAAAATTCAATACCTTGACAGTTCCTATTGGTTCCTGATAGTATAATTCTCGATTCAAATCACGTTATTTTATCAAAAATCCATAACATTACGATGCAGCTGATAAAACAAAACCGGAACTAAACATTATTATTTGTTTTGAAACGTTATGACGTCTTTCCTGTTTACGGACGTTGGTTTCCCGCGCTTTGTTTAAATACACTGCTATAAGAAATAGTTCTAAACAGAAAGCCGCTTGATTGATTTTATTTTATTATTATTTCTTGAAATCGGTATGCAAGAAAAAGATTCTGTCACTGGTTATAGGTGCAGATGGGAATATCCGGCTCTCGTGTAACTGTTTAGGCGGTAACTCGGCAGGGAGCCTCGTTACCGCCTAAACAGTTACCCTCGAGGCCGGATATTCCCATCTGCACCTACAACCAGTGAAAGAATCTTATATTCTTGCATACCAGACGGGGATTTCCGGTATTTTTACCGGTGCTGGAAAAATCCATCTTACACCCCGGGGTGTAAGATGACTCTCGTGCTTTAAATGACGTATTACGAACTACATATATGTAGAAGATTTATGTAGTTATTTATATTTTATTTCGAAAAACGGAATAAAGATCCAATACCTTGACAGTTCCTCTTTGTTCCTGATAGTATATTTCTCGATTCAAAACACGTTATTTTATCAAAAATTCATAACGTTACGCTGGAACTGATAAAACAAAACCGGAACTAAACATTGTTATTTGTCTTTGAAACGTCATGACGTCTTTCCTGTTTACGGACGTTGATTTCCCGCGCTTTGTTTAAATACACTGCTATAAGAAATAGTTCTAAAAAGAAAGCCGTTCGACTGATTTTATTTTTATCATTTTATCTTGATATCGGTATGCAAGAAAAAGATTCTGTCACTGGTTATAGGTGCAGATGGGAATATCCGGCTCTCGGGTAACTGTTTAGACGGTAACTCGGTAGGAACCTCGTTACCGCCTAAACAGTTACCCTCGAGGCCGGAAATTCCCATCTGCACTTATAACCAGTGAAAGAATCTTATAATTCACACAGTGCTGAATAGTTTATTTAACAAATAACCTTTTAAAAGACTAATTTTCATATGTTTCTTGAGTGTAAGGTGTAAAACTTGATAATTTCTTTCATTATAGCTTGAAAAAGTAGAGAAATTATTTACAGTAATAAGTAAATGCAATTCAGATGTGTATCTAAAATTTTATTAAATCCGCCATTTTGTCTTTGGTTGCCACAAGATATTTAAATACTGATAACTTTTTCATTTTTACTCCGATTTTGAAAATTCTTCCACTTCTTTAAATGATTTTAGAAATCCCAGCTGACAAAATTAACATTAGAACAACGTTGACTTTCCCTATAAAGATGACATTGTGTTTAATAATAATGCCTAAACTATGTCAGATATAAGACTGCACCATTTTAGGTATACTTGCAGAGTAGGCATGGCCCTGGACAAATTCCGCGCCTCTTCTCATCAAAATTTCTGGATCCAACTTTGAAATTGACTGTATACCTTTTTTATTGGCCACAGGAGTCAGGAGTAATGATTGCTCATTTACTTAATAAAAATATAGATAGACAGACAGAGTTATTCAGATATAAGATAACAATAAACATGTTTATAATATACCCGTATAAATTATGTAAAAATACAGCTCGTAATGAACAGGCAGAAATCAAATTCCACATTGTACTGTATATATTGCAGGCCTATTGTCATTATAGATCAATATTCATGACCCGACATAGTTCAATAAATAGCGCACACATAATCCACTCCTTCGATAGTCCTTGCAGATTTCGTTCGATGGACGGAATGCCTTCATTTTGAATGAATTAACATTACCTAAATTGTATTAAAGAAAATTATTACAGAGTGTTGACAGCACAGAAAGGTTAAAATCCGCATTTGATGTACAATAAACCACTTCTCTGTAACAGTTCAAGTTACTTACATGAAACAGTATAACGTTTAAAAATTTGCGTTATATACTAGAAATTCTAGATCCATCAAGTGTCTTGAAACACACTTACGGGCTGGTCATTCACTAAATACTTTTTATGTGTGTGTTGTAAAATTATAAAATTATATTCGGTCGTTTTGTAATACTCTTTCCAAATCTCATGTAATTACTTCAGTATGGCCTGTAGCATGTCTAATCAATTTTCTATTTCGTTATTAGGCATGCTAATGCAGGTACAAATATGATCAATATATGACAGAAGTTTAATCTCCCATGTATATTTTATCCTTATATCGGAAATGTAAAGTACCTTTGTACAACCTGTATATTCTAATTACTATATTTTATTGACCTACAAAATATTAATATTGACTACTATAAACACACGTTCGAAAACAGTATAATTAATTGCTATCTTTGAAGATGAATATCAATTGAGTATTAGTCTTACGAAGTTAAAGACTTTGAGTTTCTACATTCTGTTCTGCCTAGAAATGTAATATCAACCTATAAGAAATCACATTTATTTATTTTTTTTTATTCCGAATGACATACTCCGTTAATCCAAGTACTGTTCATTATATATAATTTAGAAAATACAATTCTCTTTTACTATCACATTACCAGTAAAATATTTTTCTCTTTTTATTTTTATATTCCCCTTTTTTCACAGATACTGAAGGTAGTCGTTTTCCCATTTATTACTGTATTTAAACTGTTTTCTGCATGTATACTTATGTAGTATATGTTATATATGTATGTATGTATGTATGTTTGTATGTAAGTATGTATGTATGTATGTATTGCTGATGCTGCCCACGCTTTGTGGGACTCATGTCAATCTGTAAATAAACGAATTGGAAAGGCAACGTCGGCTTAATTAAAATTTGCTATAATGATACTAATGAGAAATACAGTGTCTGTTTCATTAAAAATATTAGGTTCGTGTCTTTTTTATTCAAAAAGAGGCATACCCTACGTCTAGCAGATAAAAATTTTGCAACCATATATTATGGGCTAGACATACGTAAAAGAAGAACTACTTTAATTACATTTTTCAAGAAGAACATATATCGAACTATTCCATTTTGGGGGGAATAATCACCTATATAGCGTCCGTCTGTAATTAATTCTTATCCACCCAAAATTTACGAGTATACCGACCGCTTATCTCCCTACATTATTTCTAGCACATGATAAAAGAAATTATATTTTACATCTTTGAAAAGCTCAGATCACAAGCTTTCTAATGGTTATATCTTTAGAAAATCGGAAGAGAAACTATGACACACTGACAGTTTAAAAATAGCATTTTCTATAGATATTTATAGTAAAGTAACGAGTGTTAACTGGCTGTAACTGAGTGCAATAAACATGATTAAATATCTTCTGAAACCATGTGAATAATCAACATTAATCTGACTAAAGTACTTGATCTTCTAAACGAAGATCTGAGAATGACCCATTCACATTCGTCTTCTGTATTTTTTGGATTTCCAATATTGCTATTTTTATTTTCGCAAATCTATTTTTATTTGAACCAATTAGACGACTTGTTCGAATGTCAAAGAGTAAGAAAAATGTGCAGACAATCCAGAGCTCGAACCCGGGACCCCCTCGCTTACAGAGCAATTGGCCTACCGACTGAACCGGCTATCTGACACATAACGCCATAAGAATTGTAAATATCAAAAATCAAGGCTATAGATTTCCAAAATGTTGTAAGTTAAGCTCTGATTGGCTAGCGAAAGGGTCGTCAGAACGAGGCTTGAAATAGCTCGTTCTCAGATCCTAAGCGTAGCGTTATAGGAGATGTACTTTAGTCAGATTGTAATCAAAAAGCAAATTCGATGAATTAGTATTCCCCGCCGAATAGGTTTGTGGTGAGGAATGGCAAAAAATATATATCCGGCAAAAAGTTAAGGATGTTACTAAGAAGCAAATAATTTCATTTAATTTAGTCAAAATCAATTTAACAGAAAATGAATGTTTTAAGCGTATATAATAAATATATGTTATGCTGATCCCGCCTAATGAAATTATTTTGAATGGAATATGTTTACTGTAATAAGCTTAGATTTTAGAATAAAATGGAGTTATTTGAAATGTAAGCTTGAAGTGTAATAGAACGAAATATTGTCCTCGAGTACTTTGGCACCAAGTGTTGATATGTTTAAAACATGAACATTTGAACTTAAAAAACAACAGATGTCCTTAAGAGAGAACAATGAAGTAACAACATGGCTGGCGGCAGGGTGGGTGTGGATGTTGAAGGTTTGAACATTTATTTTTTTTTTGGGGGGAGGGGGGGGGGGGTGACCGGGTGAGGGTACAGAACTTCACATGTTAATTATAAATATTGATGGAAAATTAAAAATGAAAAAAAAAGTTGAGCGGGAAGGGGGTGGACATGACTGGGTGGAGTAGCTAGGTAGGGGAACGGTATAACTTTGCATGTTGATAAATGTTCATGGAAGGTTTGAAAAAAAAAATAAAAAAATATTGAATTATATTTTGGGGGAGGGGGCGGGGGTTGGGATGGGGAAGGGGTGTGACCAAGGCAAGGGGGTGGCCAGGTGTGGGTACACAACTTGACATGTTTATAATCAATGTTCATGAAAAAGAATGAAAGAGGTTTAATGAAATTCTACCAATTGGTTGGTTTGTTATGTACAAGTCTGTGGATTTTTAAACAATTAAAGGGCAATAACTCTGAAGTAAGTAAAGTGATCCGGACGAGATTTTGTGTCCTCAGCCACATTATAGTGATCCAAAATCAATGAAAGTTTCATAGTTCTAGGTCAAATATATCACAAGTTATAAAGCAGAAATTGCCATATATAGTTAACATAAGAAACTTCTAAAGGCCATAACTCTGGTATTACTTTGACAATCTGACTGAAACTTGGCGGGCCGCATAACCTCATAGTGGTAAACATATATATGAAGTATATATCCAACCACTTCCTAGATATGGCTCCGGACGGACGGACAGACGGGCGGACGGACAGACATCGCCAAAACTATATCCCTCCGACTTCGTTGGGGGATAATAAAAGTAGTGCTGAAATAGAACGGCGGATAAATCTGGTTCAGTGAAAACTGTCATTATTGATTTCTCGAAGTCTTCAGAATACTGTTATAATAGGTTTCCCCGCTTCGCGGTTTCAACTTAAAAACATAAATACTCCGAATTAGAAAATAATGAAACTACCCTCAATTAAGTATCAATGTGTAAATAAAAAATGTTAAAATCATAATAAATTCTCTGACCTGAAAATAATAACAAACTGCCTGGAATCTCGCAAATGATCAAAACTGCGGAATCCAGGGCAACGCTTTATTTTATACCGCCTACCCTGTGACCGCTGGCCACTTTCTTAGAATTGGTCAACGTTTATGGTATTGAGGTAGACCCATGTATACAGTCTCAGATTTCGACTTGTTCATCTCTTTCTTGGTTACGTGTGTTTGATCGTAAAAGGCGACTAATAGGGTCTTAACACTTGATTTTGCTGTAACTCTGTGATTCCAGCAGGTATGCAAATTTTGATTCCGTACGTCATGTTTTTATTTCGATGTAAATGGGATGTGAAACCAAAATTTGTAGTCCTGTTTGGCGCCATGTAACCTATACTGTGTTGGTGCGCCGTAAAACCTAAATAAATAAATATATGTTTCATTTGTGGGAATGTTTGAGCGTTCTCTGTACTCAATCAAAATACAGTTTTTGACCCATTTTACAAGCTATCCTCAGTACACATTTGTCAACTTGATACTTTAATACAAAGTAGATCCATTATTTTTTATCCGGAATAGTGATGTGTTTTTTTTTATATTTATTTAATGTCACTAAAACTGATGAAACATTCTGTAATGATTTTCTTTAATACAGTTTAGAAAATGCTAATTTATTCAAAATGAAGGCATTCCGCCCGAAGTTTATTTTGTTCAAAATATATTAGAAATATTATTTATCATTTACACCATATTAAGTATATGTGGTAAATTATAAAACACAATAGTATCAGTAGAAAAAATTCTTATTGGGTTTGATCATATAATTCTTGTCTATGTTATCACTGGTAAAAAATGAGTAATGTTATTTGTATGATGAACTTGTATAAAAATGAAATAAAGAGTTTCGATTATTTGTGGAATTCCGGGCAACTTGTTATTATTTTCAGGTAAACAAAGATCCCGAATTCCCCTTACGAACGTTTGGTGGTCGAAACTCAAGTACTTCAATTCCACTCAATAAACGACCTAATATACATATTCTAGAAGTGCTAGCATGCATTTAAAGAGAGGTCCCTTTCTTATTCATACCAAAAGCGATAAGAATACAGAGAATACCATGGCTAAGCTGTTTTCTTTATGTTTTACGAAATAATAATAATATACAAAGAATAAGTTAAGCTTCTCTTGCACCTAGTGCCGAATACCAGTAATCTTTCGAGGTTGAACATGTATCTGGTTTTTTTTTATAAGTAAACAATTGCCGCACAGTTCATCAGTAATTTTTAGATCATAAATAAGTATTTTGCAACAAAAGTTTAACAGATGCACGTTAACGAAAATTACGTCAGATGTCTTTTGACGTCACAAAGACGCAAACGATACAAAGTTCCATTTTAATACTGCAGTATTACATTATATCATTCTCGTTAAGTAACGTTATTTAAGTAAATAATCTGTTAATATGAAATAAGGCAAAGCCTCAAAGCGAGCTCAAGGAATAAGGTCAGTAATTCGGTCGAAAATGTGCTTCCGTGGTGTATCGAAAGAAGTCCATAATAAATAGATCCTAATTTTCCCATTTTTTGCGCAAATTCGTGTAGAAAAAGTGCTTTAATCACCATTTTTCACTACTAGAATACATTCTGCATGAAATGAGACGGTTTTCATGTTCATACACCCCACATGGCAAGTTTTGCAGATCGAAACCGGAAGTAGGTGTTTATTGTGCGGATGAGAGCAAATATGCGCCATTTTTTAGGGTAGCAGACCACAACTGATGAACTACATGACCCCCTATTTTCTTTTCATTTTTTCGTTAATTTGTGACAGAACTTTCATGAAAAATAGGTGTAGGAAAACGTGATGTTCTCTAAAGATACATAAAGACGACCTGAAGTTGTCGTTTTTTATATGAAACAAAGAAGGATTTGAATTACTGACCTTTAAGCTCAAAGAAATCGGATTTAGCTAAAAATGTTATGCATCATTTATTTGTCACAAAGAAACTATTCACTAGTCACAAGAATTCAGGAGAACCTATTCACTTGAAAAAGTCTACATTTAGTGCCACCATACCTATAACAGTGAATATCATACGTTGCACAATTTATGGGAAGCCGGTGTCACGGTGACGTCATTACCCGTTCCCGTTTCTTTCTGCTAATTAATGGCATTTTTTCCATTTTCTGGCCGATGCTTGGTCTTTTAAATGAAAATATATTTTTTTCAAACAACTGGAAATCATTCTTTCATTATTGTTGAGTGATGAATATTTTTTAGCAATTGAATGAAGTTCTGTATTCACTCCGGAAAGAAGTATTTCCTGTGAGCACCTGTCCGCTAGGGTGCGCTTTTTAAGAACTTCCGACGAAACTTTTCAAATCCATCACCAAGTGTGAAAGTATACTTGCGTTACCGTAAAGCTCGATTCTCGAGCAGGCCCTTCGGGCCTGCTCTTCGAA
Source organism: Mercenaria mercenaria (assembly GCF_021730395.1). Lineage (NCBI taxonomy): Eukaryota > Metazoa > Mollusca > Bivalvia > Venerida > Veneridae > Mercenaria > Mercenaria mercenaria. The sequence goes on along the minus strand of NC_069377.1, from coordinate 21,353,587 downwards.
CTCGCTATAAAGAATAAAGCACAAAATTGGTCATCCCTGTTACATGAAAAATTAGAAATCCGTACACAATATATAGTAGATCGGGAAAGCTGTATCTCTCACAGCATGACTGATATAGATTATAGATTCTAATTTATTCATTAAAATTTATTCACCGAAAAGCATAAGCTAAAAGTATTTATAGACATTAATATTGCATGTCAATAACTGTATATATACAGATATTGCATATGACCTCGCTGACTTTCTAATGAGTTTAGAGGTAACATTAGTGTTGTTTTTACAAAAGCCCCGCTCTTCACTGCAAAAAGATTAGTACTCAAGTTTAGTTTTAATGAACACTTCTTTCATACAATAATAATAATCATATATTCGGTTCCCATGAGTTACACTTTGTCAAAGGAGCTTTCTGGTTGTCACGTTTGAACATTGTGTTTCTAATTATTGTACAATATTTTCATTCTATTAGGTAAAAATAATTTAAACTTGGGCAAATAATGAAAAATACTTCCTCAATATTTGCATTTGTACATAATCATTGAAATCAAACACCATTCTACTACTACTGTATAGGTATGTTTAGTCATTAAAATTATAGATATGTAAAGAAAGTTATAGATGGATGCGATCACATATTCCCTCTGACAAGGATTGACTATTCACAAATTATCCACCTCTATATAGCCCCAAGTGTTATACAAATCTAAAGCCGAAGATTATTGTAGGGGCTAAACGTCCTTTACATTTTTTTTCATTTATTTTGGATGTTTTAAAATGTTAGTTGTTGCTATCGCTGTTGTATCAATTCTTATTGTTCAAATCTCGGGCGTAACCAGTTTCAACTTGACCACTGACCTTTAAAAGACTTGTTAGAGACGTGATAGCGTTTGTTCGGTTCTTCCCTGATCTGTATCTAGGATATTGACAATGACAACTGTTCAACCAATCGTTGTCCTTTCTTACCTGTTTCAATTCTTCCTTGTCTTACACACCGGGAAGATAAATTGTATGCTGTCAAATAATTGATATTCGTTGGTAATTTTTTAGGGTTTCATCGTTACGTAAATCCAGCAAAGAAATGAAGCGACTATTCACTTATACATTTATAAACTCAAGAATTGATACGCCTTTGAAAAGTCGTTTAAGCTGAGAAGAAGAGCCACTAGTATTTGGCAAACATCGCCTCTGTCATGTTTTGTGATCCAGTTTGTTCTAAATTTCTGAAGCCTTAAAAGATTTTAGGACCACCAATTCTTTACAGAAAATCAAATAAATTAGATTGTCTGAGAGGGATCATTCGGCTACTTTATTTTCAATAAACTCCTTGGCTGATGAATGTAATAAAACGGTTGTTATAAACACTATGCTGTTGAAATTTGATTGTCTTTCATAAGGAAGAGCATTAGTGCAAGGTGCATTTTATTTATTAACTCGAAATTTTGACCTACTAATTCGAAATTTCGGGTTAGAAAGTGAAATTTCTGGTTACAACGGACCGACCGACCGACCCACAGACCGACCGACAAGCTCACTCCTATATAATGATTTCACAGTATGATCTAGCCTATCTGAGGTACCCCCAGTTACAAAGTAAGTGGTGAACTTGGCCTTTGAACTCATGAGAACGGAAGTCATCTGCTGAGCACAGAATATCAAATAATTTATCTATGTTTTTTTTATGTTGAGTTGAACATCACACCCACACATTTATAGACATTGGTGACTTTCCAATTTTTCATGGTTGAGAATGACCTTAGGTGCCCCTTCGTGCATAATTTCAGACGTAGACAGGCGAATGGGTAGAACTGCTGACCCTCCACAAGCCAACAGTATGCTTCCTCACATGAAAGAACTCTACACCCAAAATGACATTTCAAGTCCACAGCAGTGAGGTGTATGCGATTTGAAGTCAGCAACCTGAACAATCGGCACTGAAGCCTCTAAGGATTTTATTTACAGTTTCACTTCTACAAGTCCAAGAAATCTCAAATAACTGACAGAAGAACCATCTTAAACCCAAAGGTCATTACGAGTTGGAGTTAGTAACCTGAAATTTCAAGTTAGTAAGTCGAAATTTCAGGATAGTAACTCGAAATTTCGAGTTCGTAGTCAAAATTTTGGGATACGAGTTAGAGTTAGTTACCTGAAATTTCAAGTCAGTAAGTCGAAATTTCAAAATAGTATTTCGAAATTTCGAGTTAAGTATCTCGAAATTTCGAGTTAATAAATAAAATGCACTAATGCTTATCCGTAGATATCACAAACTGATGTGATTAATTTTGATCATAGGATCCCTGTTATGTGAGGAAAACCTCATATCGTGCCCTAAGAAAGAAAACTAAATAATTAAACCGCACAGTCAGTATGGTCCGAGAGCTCACGGACTTTTATTGCAACAAATGAGGCCAAAAGAAGTTTATACATTTTTGGAAACAATATTTCATATCCTCCATGAAACCACCCATTTCTTAAGTGTCAAAGGCGTGTATATCTATATTTTGTTCTCTTATGTTTGTGATAGGGGAGGTAAAACTCACTTGTAAAAAATATTAGGGGGTAGGGTAAAGTTTACGTCTATCAGTGTTTTCACTGTTTAATTACAGTAACTATCTAATTGTCAGTAAATGTATGTATGTCAAACAATGTCAGCAATAAGAAATTCATCAAAAAGGAATGAAGGGAAAAGTTGATATTCAAGGTCAAATTTATGTAAAAATCACAAACAATAGCATATTTGAAATTCAGTTTTATTCTTAAAAGTTAGTTTGTTATCATAAGTCACTCAGCTTTCTTTCTGCAATGTGTATATATCAGCCAAAGTCAGAAATGCAAATCTTATTGCAAAACGTCAAAGTCAACCCTAATAATTGCAGGTCAAAGTTCATTTTCATGCAAAAATGTGAAAAATGTTATCTTTACTTTTCTAATCTGTTTAATATGTCTTCACATTATTAGTCACTGAAGTTAATTCGTTTTAATGTTTGTATGTCAGGCAAAGTCAGCAGTGCAGATATAACCCCAAAACTGCCAAGGGTAAAGCTAATAGCAGAGGTCAAAGATCAAATTTGTGTGAAAAATCGCATGAGTAGCTTCCTATTTCAAATATAACAGATATTTTTTAATCATTATTAGTAATTGCTCGTGATTTATTTTAATGTATGTATGTCCCACAATGTCAGTTATAAAGATATCGTCTGAAATCAGACAATTTCAAATGTGATATTAAGGGTCAAAGGTCACTTTCAAGTAAAAGAATGAAAAAATAACTCTTTAATTTTTCTCTTTGTTAATAATACCTTGTCGATATTAGTCAATGATATCAGTTCATTTTAATGTATAAATGTTAGGCGATGTCTTGTATGCACATATAATTTCAAAACATTCAAGGTCAACCATAATATCAAAGGTCAAAGGTAAAAAAAAAAATTATAGTAAAATGTTGCAATGATATCACCTATTTGTAATAATTTTTATTGTTTACAAGTATTTGTTTTGTCATCTTAATAACTAACCGTTGATCATTTTACTATATATATTTCCGACGATGTCATGGAAGAGAAATCAAGTCAAGGTCAAACCTGGTATTGAAGGTCAGGGTTTTTTTTGTATAAAAAATCACAAAATGTAGCATTCTTACTCATTACTTTGTTCAAAAATAGCTTGTTGTTATAATTCACTGTTAGCAACTTCCTTAAATGTATACATATCAAGTAAGGTCAGAACTGTGGGTCTTTTCCCAATAAGTGAAAGGCAAACCTATTATCAGGGGTCAAAGGTCAAAAATATGTAAAAATTCGCAAAAATACAGCATTTTTGCAATGATTTTTCTTTATTGTTTTAGGGTAATTTTGTCACTACTAGTAAAACGGATCATTATTCATTTTAAATTATATATAAAATATATGCTGGAGAAACGGCCTAGGCACATTGTCGTGACTTTTATGTCGGTGATGCAGAGTCCAGTTACCAGTTGAGTGTCGGTGGGTATAGTGGTACTGCAGGTGATTCTCTTTTAATAAATCACAATGGAATGAAGTTCTCTACTTATGACAGAGACAACGTTCCCGACTCCCGTAACTGTGCAGTGCTGTTTCATGGTGCCTGGTGGAACAAAAGATGTCATGAAGCTAATCTAAATGGAGATTAAGGTAGCACTGTATCCGGTAACAGAGGTCTCTCTTGGACGTCATGGAAGAGAAATCATGATCCAATAAAAACCACAGAGATGAAAATTCGCAGAGTCGGATAATCTTATTGAACATTAAAAGTACTAGTAACACTCTCTTTTGTTGTGTTGGTAAGAGAAAACGAAGAAAAAACTATCTATATTCTTATGAGTATATCGACAGAAGTGAATATGTAGGATTTTCAAATTAACTTTACAAAAAGGAAACCTAAGCAAAGAAGTTTTATGGATAAAACTGTAAAACTCTTTTATCGCCTATGTGAATATACTGTCTGTTTAGTGTTTTATTTCATTTTTCAAACAATAACTTATGGCGCATAATCTTCTCTTATTTTCAGGATTTTATATTGACAGAGATAAAAGAGATCACTTAGGTTTTATTCATGAATATTCCACGCAATGCTTTATGTATTTATCTCTCGTTTCATCGTCAGGCGTAAATTAGATCATATTAATATGTGTGATTTTTATGTAAGAATGCTTAACTTAAGTGTAAATGTAAGTTATTAGTAAATTGTGTTCCTATCTCTAAATCTAACAACTGCTTTCTAAATTTTGAGTTACAATACTAAAAATGAGTAAACCGTACCACAACCGTATCTTTCCTATTAAAACCTGATGAATTTTATCTATAAAAGAAACATATATAAACCTGATTTATTCCTCTGTCAAAGTCACTGAAAAAAACAACATATGTACAGTAGCAGACGAAGCATGAAATGAAAGGTCTTCTCTGAAATACCGAGCTACATCGGAGTAGAGTTGCCTGCGTAAATCTGATATTGAAACAAAATCTCCCCTTGCGCTCTACTTATGCTTCTTTTAAAATATGTAATGTTTCTTTAGTTGTTACATTGTACCGCTTGACAATTAATATATTTATGTACTTTTTAGTTAGTAAACGGATATAATTTTCAAGCTTGTTACATGTAGAATACTTTCATCGCCCGTTCGTTTGTTAGATTATTCTGCTGCCTAGAATGTTTCATATTGTAACTTGAAAAATAAAGTTGAATATAACTATGCTAACTTAAAACCTGTGTTTAGTTTTTTTAGTTGCAATGACACTGTCCCATTTTCAATCTTTCTATTAATCATCTACAGAAAAAGGGAAAAAGAATCAACGATGATCATTAAAAGATTACTAACAATATATAAAGTTTATTGCAATTGAAGACACACATATAAACGTGTTTACCAGACATTTGACAGAGCCATTGACTCGGGAATTTAACTCACGTACTCTAGAATGGAGTCTTGTGATCTTCCCTCTGGATATTAGCCCCTTCACTGTGAATATGACATTCCAAAGTTGTTTTACACACAAATAAATATATCATTATTTTGGTAAATGTGTTTGTTTGATTGTGTGTGTTTTTTTTTTTTTTTTTTTTTTTTTTGGTTTAACGCCGTTTTCAACAGTATTTCAGTTATGTTACGATCGGCAGTTAACCTAACCAATTTTCCTGGATTCTGTTCCAGTACAAACCAGTTCTCTGCAAGTCTATATAGACCATACTTCTAAATACCGGAACTTCCAAATTCTGAACACCGGACGGTATTTTTGAAAATGTAGACTTATTTCATTTTTTTTATTTCCAAAAAACGCACAACACCAACAAAAAAAGATAGTAGTTGGAATGCAAATATGAATATTTGGGAAAATCCACTGTTTACTTTGACACGCGTTAGTATCACGACCTGTCAATCAAAGGATTAAATGTGATAATTAGATAATAATCTTGAATTAACCAAATGATTAGCGGGTTAATTTTTAATGTTTATATCAAACATTTTCAAGGGCATTTACTTCTAAATATGGTATCATTAAATGCGTTCAATCAAAATAATTATGTAACTACGGACAATTGTTTAATTTCGAAATTGGTCAAACAGTTTCACAAACTGTCGCAACTTCAAAGCATGATGCAGGTAGGTATAAAAAAGACAGGATTTATCAAATCATGCATCAGAAACACTCCCGCATAATTAGATGACTGTATCCTTGACTAATTGAGACATGTATGTGTTATTGAACCAGTTTGTTATTACTATGCAGGCTATAATTTTTACTTTGTATTGGTAATGTCAATATGTTGTATATGTATACGACTTAAATAAATATCTGTTCTGTTCTATAAAAAAATGATGAAAAAAAACCTTGAAAATCACGACATTTTACGAAATTTCCATCATTTTCATAATACATTTTGCAAACATTACTGAGACATCGTCACTGAACTGTCCCTAGATGACAAGATTAAGTAAGTCGTAAGTCTGAACTTGTTTCAAAACCAACTCTGAAGGTGCGTTAATGTGTTTGTTTTGTTTACTTTAAACATCTTTTGTTAAAAAATTTCGAAATCTATTTAATCATAGCAATTAAGGTCATCTTTAAAAATCACAAAGAACTACATATGTAATGCAGTTGTACTTGTCAAAACCACTCCGTACTTTCAAATACAGGAAACTCCCAAAAAACAGAATTTTTCTTCTGATCCCGAGGGTGTGCGGTTTTCAGAAGTTACACTGTAGTTTTTTTTTTCGGTCTACGCCAAATTTGGTGAATGAATGCTCTTAGTTCATATTTTCTGTTTAAAAAGTTGTGGCTTTAGTTTAAAACATGATCCTTGAACTTAAAAAGCAGGTTCTTCCTGTTTCATGTCTAGGACATAATACATTCCTCGCCCGAAGAACAACTTTTGTTTGATAAACACTACCTAAAAGCCATTACTCTTCTTTGTGTTTTACGCTCCGGGAAGAAGGAAATTATTTACAATCAATGTAGCAAAAATTTCTTTTGTCATCTGTTCTATGTCTCGCCTTGCCCTAAAATTTTAAAAGTCTGAATAATGTTAGGATGAAAAATCAACAGAAACTATGGAACGCCATAGCTGTCTTCTGATGTCGATATAGCACTTTATGCTGTACGTATTTCAGTATATGAAGTGCCTCTACTTGTATTTGCAGTGCTTATACATGTACATGATGCGCTTAACACTGTATATGGGGTGCTTTCATCAGTATGTGCGGTGTTTTTAACTTTATATACGGTCCTTTCAGGTGTATATGCAATGCTTTCATCTGATTGTGCGGTATATTTAACTTTGTATGCGATCGTTTCAACTCTTTATGTGGTGCTTTCAACTTTATATGCATCGCCTTTGTCTGTATATGCTGTGCATTTAACTATGTATACTGTACTTTTAACTATATGCGGATTTAACTGTATGTTCTCAACTGCGGTTGTGTTATGTATGTCCATACTGTTTGACATAAATTAGAATTTTGTACGCGCTGATTTCTTTATGCAAAGACATCTCAGCATTTATATGGATCTAACTATTTGGGTGGTGTACTTTATTTCGTTTATTATTAGGCCTATGGAACAGACCTTGTGTTTCGTTTCGGCAAGGTTTGCTGTCATAGAGGTCTACAGTATAGTTAGTATTCTATGTACCTTAAGCCTTGCTAACGTACGGTAAGGCTTATGACATGGCCAGTGTGTTGTTATACGCTTCAACGCTTCGCGTAGCGATCGTGATCGTTATGGGCTCAGTTCTGTATGCATAGTGTTATGCATAAAGAAATAAGCTGCTTAATTGTTTGTATATATGATAGATTATTTGTCTGTAGAATTATACCTACATGTCACAAGTTATATCTATATGTTTAAGGTAGTATTGCGTGTTAAATACTGTAATGTAACTCTTGATTGCATTTCATTGAACTTAATTACCGTTTCAAATCATAGGAGATTATATGATTAATGAAAATGTATGATACAATAATAGTACAGCAATGCCAGTTTAGAGCCAGTGCAAATGTTAGGTTACAATGCAGCACATTAGTTCATCCTCTCTATTTAAGATATTAACGAACATGCTTTGCTTTTCTATGCAATAATCAGTTACATTTATATGTAATTCTTATAATTTTGTGTGCGTGTGTAACTGTGTGTGTGCTTGTGTATATATATGTGTGTTTGTGTGCGCGCGCGTACGTGCGTACGTGTGCGCGTTATTTGAATATGTCACGTTGTATTTGTTAATATATCTGTCTGTAACAAGATACTTCATGCATACGTTACAAGAAATAAACTTTGAATCTTGAAATCTTGAATCTTGTATACGGGGTGCTCTTATCTGTTTATACGGTGATTTTCACTTTATATGTTTTGCTTTTGACTTTATATGCGATGCTTTAAATACATATGCTGTGCTTATGTGTTATACGAGAACATCCGCAAATAGATTTACGCTGAAACATTAATCAGGGATTTAGCTACGATATATAAAAGCTAGTTCCTTGACAAATATATCCAAAAGTCAAGGTGTGACGATGTTGTAAATATTTTCGGATATGATTTATGTCTATGGACCAAACTTCGGTTGGCCTTTCCGAAAACCAAAAATAAAAGACCAGCTCGTTGGTCTATGTAAGATTAAATCTACTACCTGCGGAATTTACTCAACTATTGTATTAATAACGTTCTCGGATGATGACGTATATTATATACATAGAATACCACTGTGTTTATGTAAGGTATTCTTATTTGCAAACACATCATAGGTGTATTCATGTATGTATTCATTCGGCTCAGAGGTCGCCACAGAACACAATCCCGGTAGATACACAAACTAGCAAACACTGAAAGCATCTATCGTTTAGTCGAAGTAAAAATGAGTAAAAAATATAATCTAAGTTCGTTCGTTGAAAGCATGATATAAGTAAGCTGCCAGGTTATTTAATATCTTAACATTTGTACTTAACATAAGCGATTCAAACTTCTGTATTGTAGGCCATCTACAAAAATATGGTTTGAAAAATTTCCTTCGCAGTTCATAGTATTTCGGACATACTAGTAAAAAGTGATACTCTGTCTCTTCCAAATCTAAAGGACAATTTCGACATTTCCTACTTTCTCTGGGGATATTTTCGTGCCGACCCCTCTCTATTTCTAAATTATGAGCTGATATTCTAAATTTAGTTAAAGCGATTCTATGTTTGTTATTGTTTATTACGTTGAGATATTTTTCTAGTTCAAATGTGTGTTTGTGAATGCTGTAAGATGAAAGTCTATTGGAATTATTTATGTTTGCGTACCAGCTTTGTTTATAAATATCTAGTATTCTAAGTTTAATTATTTGTAAATTAATATCAAGTCTATCTTGCTGTAACCAAATATTTGACAAACCTATTTCATTTAACAAAGTTTTTATGTGAAAAGCCCAGTTTTTTCCATATATGACATGTTATTATCTGCATCTTCTTTAAGCATGTTATATGTTTTTTTTAAATATGCAGTTATTGTTTAATTTTAGTATTTTAAACCAATATCTGATCATTATTATTTTACGGTGTATAGCCATTGGATATCGTCCTAGCTTTCCATATAATGCATCTAAGTTGGTTGATTTTCTCACGCAAAGTATCTTTCTAAGAAATTTACAATGTACTAATTCAATACTTCTACCTTCGTTGTACCCAAAAACTTCAGCACCATAATGTAAAATAGATCCTACCAAGGTATCGAATAATTTACATTTATCCTGTGTCTTTAGATCTAATTGATTGAATACTGTGAATAAATTATGTAATGCATACAGGGAATGCTGAGCAAGATGCTGCTGGGTTCGATACCAGTTCCCGTTTTTAAATAGATAAATACCTAAATACTTGAAGGTTTTAACAACTTCTAAAATTTGATTATTAAATCCTTTAAGCTCCAAGTTTGACAATATATCTGTAAATCCTTTAACATTGACTGTAACGCATCTGGGGTATGGGCAAATAACGCAGTGTCGTCTGCAAATAGTAACATGAATAATTGTAAATCATCTAAATTAAAAAATCCTTCAATATTTCTATTAATGCTGTTAATTAGGTCATTTACAAAAAACAAAAACAAAAGACTTGAACTTGGGTCGCCCTGTTTGGCACCTATATTAGATTCAAAGCTTGGCGACAATTGTTTATTGTATTTTACAGCTGCTTTTACACAGCTATACATACCTTGGATTGCTTTTACAAATTTTGAACTAACATTTTGCTGAATAAGTTTATGAAAAATGAAATACCGTTCTAATTTATCAAAACACTTTTCAAAATCCACATAGGCTACGTACAAACCTCATCTTATTGGATAATGTTTTTGCTATAATAGAGTGTAATATAAAGATGCAGTCTACCGTTGATTTTCCTTTTTGGAATCCGTATTGGTTGTCTATAATTTTTTTATTTTTAATCGACCATGTTGTTAGACGATTTAATAATACTTGAGAGTAAATTTTTGCAATTACATTTATTAAAGTTATGTCTAGATAATTCTTAGCATTTTCCACGTCACCACCTTTATGTATTGGTACAATAATTCTGGACCCCTACGCCTTAGGGTATTCACCTGTGAGAAATATTCGGTTAAAAAGAGTAAGAATAAATTGAGAAGTTTCATGAAATGAACATTTATAAATTTCTGCTACTATTGTATCTTCTCCACTACTTTTATTATTATTTTGTGAAAAGACTGCCTTCTCCATTTCTGACATGCTTATTTCTCTATCTAGATCTTCATCTATAATATTTTGGTCGTACGTTGCATTATCATTTATCGTATCTGTACTATACAAAGTTCTAAAATGTTCGTATAAGTCATTTGTTGTTAACGAACAATAAACAACAGTAAATAACTTCAATTACACAGTCATACAACAGCTTGTTTCCAGTGCAAAGCTAGTTTCAATAGACCTTGAAGAAAAAGTGTGTTTTTAATGATTTTTTGAAAGCATCCGAACTTTTAGCGTCTCTAATGGTAGCCGGAAGAGTATTCCATAACTTCGGTGCAGCTGATGATCACCGTACCTCACAGTTTTGCTTTTTGGAACAATTAGTTGTTTTGAGTTGTTCTTGGATCTCAAATTTCTTGCTGGCTGATAGAGTTCTAGCAAGTCTTTAACATAGATCGGTGATTGGTCATGCACTGCTTTGTATGTGTGAACTAGAATCTTAAAGTCCACTCTGTGAGTAACTGGTATCCAATGCAGTTCTTTTAAGACCGATGTAATGTGATCATAACGCGATATTCTCGTTATGAATCGAGCTGCAGTGTTCTGAAGATTTTGAAGTCTATTCAGCAAGGAACACCATACAAGAGCGCATTGCAACAATCAAGGCGTGAAGTGACGAGTGAATTTATTAGTAATTTGTGGCATCTGTATTTAGATATTTAGACAATTTTCTTTGAGAGGTAAATACAATGACTTCAGTTTTATCGGCATTGATTTTCAACATGTTGCTGTTCATCCACGATACAATCTCGACGAGACAGTTTTCAACACAGCGTAAAAGCATCCTTCTGAGAGACCGGATTTGTTGGTTTGAAAGATAAATAAAGCTGCCCATCGTCGGCGTAAAAATGGTGATTTAGTCCATGTTTCTTGCATATTGTATCAACTGGTTTAGTGTACATTGTGAAAAAGTTTGGTCCGAGAACGGACCCCTGTGGAACACTGTATTTCATTTGCACTAGTTTTAACAATTCACTATCTATGGTCACAGTTTGGTAGCGGTCGCTCAGATATGAAGTTATCCATTCGAGTGGTTTCCCTGCGATACCAAAGTGGTCGTGGAGGCGGTGCAATAGTGTCTTGTGGTCGATGGTATCGAAAGCAGCTGATAGGTCAAGCATCACTAACATTGTTACATCATTTTGGTCAAGGGAGTTGAGAGTGTCATTTTGAACCTTCAGTAATGCAGTCTCAGTGGAGTGAAATTTTCTGTATGCAGACTGGTGTTCTTCGTGGAGACTGTTCAAAGCCAAGTGGCTTTCCAAACGAGCATCGACTACCTTTTCAAGTATTTTAGACACGTACGGTAAATTAGAGACAGGTCTATAGTTCTTCAGAACATTTGCATCTAGATCTGACTTTTGATGAGTGGTCTTATCAACGAACTTTTGAAAAAATTCGGTACATATGCTTTCTCCAAAGAATCATTGATTATTTTAGTGAGAGATGGTAGCAGTTCTTCTAAGCATTCTTTCAAAAGCCATGTCGGAATTGAATCTAGCTCACATGATTTACTTGCAGATTTTGAAATAACTTGTTTCACTTCATCCTGTGAGACTGGAGTAAATTCAACAAGTTTATCTATTTGCGTGTTCGGAATTTCCTCGGTGGTAACCGCACCGGTTTGTAATTCTGTTTCTGACCTAATTTTATTTCTTATTCCATCAATTTTATCGATGAAGAAGTCGCTGAAATTTGGAGGAGGAAGATCTTGGCAGGACGGACTCCTCGTCTCTACCAAGAAGATTCTTTGTCACTTTGAATAAAGTTTTCTGATCGCGTCCACAAGACTCGCATAAACTGTCTCAACTTCCATACTAGTTAGATCTGCACGCAGTTCAAACAATCCATGACTCGTAATGTCATGAGTGTTACGATTTCCAAGCCAGAAGTGTCCACTAATGTTACTAAATCCTGCTGCATATTCAAATTCCCTGTCGGAAATCCTTCGTTGAATAAAGTCCACTTCACACCTTACTTCGACTCCATTCGTTCCTGCTTTCGGATATAAAGCCTTGCTTTAGCACATCCATACAGTCATAAGGATAACGAAACATTTGCAGCTTGACACGTTACTCTCTTCTTCAAAATGCCGGTTGTTTTTTGGGGAAATTTACTACTAATATTTCTTTACCAACATAATCTTTTTCATTTGCCGAATAAGCGATGTTACTGTCAGTCTGCACTTTAACAAAAAGAATGCAGAAATTGGTAGAATGTTGAGCAACAGATATGCCTAATAATTCAAGTAATAAAATAAATTTCATATCCATTTCTCACTGCACGTATTGAATGTATACAGACATCTATTCAAGGAGTTGAACGAGGCGATATTTTATTCCAGCTATTCTAACCACGATATTAATTTACCTCATGTTATATTTACAGCAAACATTAACTATGTACACATAGCAAGACTTGTTGCAGTACCTTTCATGTTTCCATGTCATATGCTCATGCTAGTGTCATAAACAGTAAGTTTTATATAATTATATGTAGCAAAGTTAGATATATTCCAACGTAAAATCGATATCAAATATGAAAAATATTTAGTGAGGGCTGAGTACACCTTTAAAACTAAACAGTTTTCTCCCTCTAATTAAGAACAAATATTGCTTTCACTTATTTAAATTGTACAAAACTGGTATATCATATCTGTAAATTTGAATAAAAAATAAAATTAATTAGATATGTGTCATATATATATTATATATGTTAAAATCGCACTGTCCGTCCGTCTGTGCGTGCGTCCGTGCGTCCGGTAAATTCTTGTCCGGGGACAATTTGTCACTAATAGTGACAGCTCTTGTTTGTGTTATTTTACAAAGCTTAAGCGTCATTATGTACATTTTTATGAAGTAATCTTTTATTGCTTGATCATAACGCAGTATATGGCTTTTGAGTAGTTGCAAATTAACAAAACGCTAGAATACAACAGCTCATTTCTACAGCAAAGGTTAGCAAAATACAACGTGCACTTTGACTTGTCAAAGACATTGCTCTTTGTACGGTCTGCTTATATAGGACTAATGTCATATACTTATAGTAAATTTGACTTAAGTGGAGTTTGCATATGTAGCTTCTGTTCCGAAACAACTGTCATTGTTTCACGTATCTGTCTTTGAAAATTACATTTTAGCTATAAATGTCAGTTTTACAAACCTTTCTGTCATGGCAATATCACATATTGATAGAATCATGGTCTTTTATATAAAGAACAATTTTATTTAGGACTGTAAAAAAATGCAGTTACTAGATGATTATTACAAACTTTCTTAATGGTTAGGATCGAAATCTGGTTGATTTGAGAAAACAAAATCAACTAGAAGATTACTTATAAGCATAGAATGCAAACAAGCAAAACAGATAACAGACTCAGTTGAGGAGAGGTAATGCAAACTTCAACGCCGCTCACGCCCTTTTGCTCCGGCGTAAACCGATTTTGAATTTATAATTTTCAGTTTTACGACAAACACCTGATCATAAGTAAGATATATTTAATCTTTTCTGCGTGTTTTGTTCTATTTTCTATACTATTAGGTTTAATTTCTTTCTTTGCTTGTTTTTTTACTTGTACAAATGTTATCTGTACAATCTCATTGCAAACAAAACGTAAATATAAAGGCCTACATCAGTACGTTTAGCTATCATTTATGGTATTGAGTTTTGTCTTGACTATTTCTGTGTTTAACTCTAAGAGGATAAACATTTAAAAAAGAATTTATTACTAGTATGAAGTTTAGTATGGATTTGAAAATTATTTTCCTGACTGCAATCTTGGGAACTGTTTGGGCTAAAAGTGCAAACAATATTTATATCCCGCTTGTTAAAGTTCAGACTGACGGCGGTGAAGTGTCTGAAAGTCAATATGTTACGAAAGAATACATTGAAGAAGTGTTTGTAAACATATCAAACCGTCTCGACTGTAAATGCAATTCAGACGGGTCTAATCATGCCACAAAAACAGACATAGCGGAACTGAAGAGAGAATTGATTGCTATAATTTCTGCTGTGATTAAGGAAGAAAAAACATATGCAACAGACTGTGAAGATATCCAAAACGACGGTAACCGAACTACAGGCATTTACACGATATACCCGTTCCAAAAAGCAAAAGAGAACATTTCTGTTAGATGCGACATGGATACGTCTTCCGGTGGATGGATTGTTATACAGAGACGAGTTTCTGACACTGACTTTTATAGGACATGGGACGAGTATGAAAATGGTTTTGGAAATCTCAGCGCGAACTTCTGGCTTGGAAATCGTTATTTACATCTGATTACCAGTCAAGACAAGTACGAACTGCGTGTAGATCTTACTAATTATGCTGGAGAAACGGCCTATGCACATTATCGTGACTTTAATATCGGTGATGCAGAGTCCAGTTACCAGTTGAGTGTCGGTGGGTATAGTGGTACTGCCGGCGATTCTCTTTTAAGGTATCACAATGGAATGAAGTTCTCTACTTATGACAGAGACAACGACCCCGACTCCCGTAACTGCGCAGTGCTGTATCATGGTGCCTGGTGGTACAAAAGATGTCATAATTCCAATCTAAACGGAGATTACGGTAGCACTGAATCAGCCAAAGGTCTCTCCTGGGCGGCATGGAAAGGAAACCATGCTCCAATGAAAATCACAGAGATGAAAATTCGCAGAGCCGGATAATTTGATTGAACAATGAAAGTAATTAACACTCGCTTTTGTTGTATTGGTATGAGAAAACGAATAAAAACTATCTATCTTGTTATCAGTATATCTTTAGAATGAATATCAATACTGCTTAATGCATTTATATCAGGTGTAAATAAGACACTGTTAATGTGTTATTTTATGTTAGAATGCCTAACTCAAGTCTAAAATAGTTTTATTTGTAAATTGTGTTCCAATCACTCAATCTGGCAATTAAAATGAGATTAATATCACAACCGTGTCTTTCTTTTAACAAATATATTCCTGTTAAAACCAGATGAATTTAATCTACAAAAGACCCTTTTGAAAATTTATTCCTGTGTCAAGGTGACTGAAAAAATACGTATGTATAATAGCAGACGAAGCATGACATGAAAGGTCTTCTCTGGAATACGGAGCTACAATGGAAGAGAGTCGTCTGTGAAAACCAAAACAATTCTTATACTCCTAGCTTCTGCTTCTTTAAAACTATGTAATGTTATATTATATATATGTTTTATTTTGCGCGCTATCGAAATTAATATATTTAGGTACTTTATAGTTAGTAAACTGATATAATTTATTGTCGCCTGTAGAATATTTTTATTGCCCTTTTGCAATAAAGTTTATACTGATTTGTGTTAGATTATTCTGCTACCTAGAATGTTTCATATTGTAAATTGAAAAATAAAGTGCTAACTTAAAACCTGTGTTTAGTTTTTCAGTTGTAATGACACTGTCCCATTCTCAACCCATTTTTATAAAACATCACTGGAAAAGGGAAAAACGAATCAGTAATGATCATTAAAAGTTTACTAACAATATAAAATGGTTCTTGCAACAGCAGATACACATTAAACGTGTCCGGGAATTTAATTCACGTGCTCTAGAATGGAGTCTTGTGATCTTTCCTTCTGGATATCTAGGTCCCCTTCACTATGAATGTGACATTCCAGTTTGTACACACAAATGAATATATCTTTTTTTTTCTGGTTCAACTATGTTTCTAACAGTGTTTCAGTTATGTAACGGCTATGGCACGCCAATTGTCCAATAATTACGTGAAGTTCACGGTCGAAAAATTAGGAGTAATGATCGATAAACCAGGTTTTTCGAACGTAAAACAAGGTTTTTCGAATACTAGCCTATATTTTTGAGCGAAAACATATGATAACACCGTAAACTATAGTTCACGCTCGTAAACGTCGGTTCACGCTTGTAAACCAAAGTTCACGGCCGTAAACATAGGTTCACGTTCGTAAACTATGGTTTACGAGCGTGAACCGGGCTTCACGAGCGTAAACATAGGATAACGATCGTAAATATAGGATAACGACCGAAATTCGTATTTCAATCAAGAAACCTAGTTTATCAAACGTAAACCATGGTTTACGGTCGATATATTAGGATTATAAAATAAACTATGAATTTCGGGCGTGAACATGGGTTTACGGCCGTGAACCTATGTTTACGGACGTGAACCTGTGTTTACGACCATGAACCATAGTTTACGGACGTGAACCTATGTTTACGGACGTGAACCTATGTTTACGACTGTGAACTTGGGTATACGAGCGTGAACCTAGGTTTACGTTCGATAAACTAGGTTTCTCGAACAAGACTATGATTTTCGGTCGTAAACATAGGTGCACGTTTGTAAACTATGGTTCACGCTCGTGAACCCAGGTTCACGCTCAATCGAAAAACCTAGTTTATCGAACGTAAACACGGGCTCAAAAGCGTAAACTAGGGTTTACGCCCGTTTTCGCTCGAAAATGTAGGTTACTATACGATAAAGAACGTATGATTGGCTTGCCGTGAAGCATAGTTTACGGACGTGAACCTATGTTTACGAGCGTGAACCTATGTTTACGAAAGTAATCTTGGGTTTACGAGCGTGAACCATAGTTTACAAACGTGAATCTAAGTCCAAGGTTTACGCCCGTAAACATAGGTTCACGCTCGTGAACTAAGGATAACGACCGAAATTCATAGTTCAATCGAGAAACTTAGTTTATCGAACGTAAACCTGGATTCACGAGCGTACGGTTTACGCTCGCTATCTTATGTTTTCGCTCGAAAATATAAGTTATTATTCGAAACGCCTGGTTTTACTTTCGAAAAACCTAGTTTATCGATCGTTAATCCTAGTTTTTCGACCGTGGGTTCACGTAATTATTGGACAATTGGCGTGCCATAAACGGCGGCAGTTAACCCTGTACCAGTACAAACCTGTTCTCCGCAAGTTACTGTCAACTTGCCCACTTGAGCCAGAGGTAGAGGACGGATGATTTCATACACAATGTCTTTTATCAAATTGTCACGGAGAACATGCGCTCTCCTTATTGAACAAAGCGGTCGGGTTTTTAGTTTGGTAAATACATAAAGCCTACATGTAAAAATAACTTTTTAATGTGTTTCTTTTCGTTAATTGCGCTGCCGTTTGTTACCCCCACTCGAAAATAATTTAGAAATATATATAGCCACATATACCAAATGGTGCAAAATAAAATGATATACATCCAGAAATGACGTCATCAATCTGGCAACCGATTATGAAAAGATACTGCTAAATTATGTCTGAAGGCTTATAATTTCAAATGTCATGCCATTAAACAAGCTACTGTGACAGTTTAAATATTTGTATTTACACTTTTTAAGAAAAAATATATTTAATCCAGTTTAATCTGTACCCCACCCACCTAATTTACAATACATTTTTACATGTCGCTTTTACCTCTCGGGAAGGGCCGTCACTAATGTTGGGAAAATTTGTGGGCCAACCCTTTTGCATCTGATTTCAATGTAGACATTACTTAACATGTTTTTCTGACTTTTATTAATCTATGTTAAAATAACGCATGTGTTTATTTGTATTTTAAACATGATTTTTTTGCAATAAAATAGGTTTAAACCTCTTGATATTCATTATTTTCGACCTTTTTATCGAGTTGAATTTGAAAAAGGATAATTTCTAAAAACTACAATAATAATAATAAAGAATAACAGACCCCTTAACTTATGGTGGGCCGGTGGTCTAGTGGTAACCAGCTTGACTGTCAATTCAAAGGTCAGAGGGTCGAACCCCGTTCCATGCACTGGAAATTTTGCTCTTGAGTGTATCCCACCTAACTAAGAGGCATGTACTGGTTCTTCCCAGGAAAGACGGCTTCGCGTGTATCGGTGTTGTACACCGAGCACGTTAAAGCCCTGCTCCGCGGTTATTCAAATTCTATTGTGTGTATGCAACCCATGATTACAATAGGTAACAGTTAACGGCCACGCGCCACACTTTAGCACACAAAACCACAGGTATTCTATATAGAATTTAATACAAAATAGACTCTATTTTGACAGGCGTCACTGTTCATAGTCAGGATTTCCATGCTATTTCAGTGACAATTTAAGGTTAAAAGGTAGGACTGGAGCAGATCTTTAAAGAACTAGACCGTCTATTCGCAAAGAGTTAGGCTAAGTTGGCCGGACAGGCATGTATCTAAAAAGGACTTCTCTCTATCTGTTCTGGGGTCTTTGTCTCACTCTGTCCTCTCTGGTCAGATCGCTCTGTGTCTGTACTGGTAGAAGATGAATTTTGAGCCCTGTGTGGCTGCGTTTGCTATATGTAAAGCGCCTTTGAACGTGTTTATCATGAAAGCTATATAAATCTGGTTTAATAATAATAATTACCTCCGTGGGCTTGAGCTCAGCTCGTGTCGTTCTGTGAGCAAGACATTCAACTGGGTAAAGGGAGATAGATGTTCTACCCGGTAGCCCGCCCGTGGTATCTTAATCCAACTGGGCTCCTAACACAACATATTCGCTCTTTAAAAATGCAAAAAGGAACTGAAAAAATGGTCTCTTCATACAAAGGTCTCTTTAAAAGGCGTGGCCTCTCCGGTAAGTTTGACTGTATAGTATTTTTACAATACCGATACATTATAA
The DNA here is from genome assembly GCF_021730395.1 of Mercenaria mercenaria. NCBI lineage: Eukaryota > Metazoa > Mollusca > Bivalvia > Venerida > Veneridae > Mercenaria > Mercenaria mercenaria. The sequence continues at coordinate 21,334,219 of NC_069377.1, read as the reverse complement.
ATGACTTAATGGCCATATACAATATTGGTAGATATTGGTAGATGTTGTTTCTACATCGAATATTCCTATTATATTAGTGACAGAAGCAAATGTTTCGGTAATATATTTGGTCTCAAAGCCTGCAATTGTCTAATTTTCCAAAGACATCTGACTCAAGACATTTTCAAATAAGCTTACACCTTCTTCACATTGACCTAAAATAATTTATTTCCGGAATACAAAGACCCATAACATAGAGTTAGATCCCTATTAGAAATTATTTTTATTATTACTCATCTATGACAGTACAAGGTTCACTTATTAAGCATTATATGGCCTACATTATTTTGGATTTAATTTTTCAAATTTTTGATAACTGAAAAAGTTATGCCTTTTTGCTGCCCGAATACTTCTTCCATATTGAATATAGCTTTTTTTAAAAAAAGCATAATGATTATTTTGTTCCAGTCATGTCACTGAATATTGCTGAATTTACAGATTTTCCGGACAACGGAAATTTTTGCTATATTTAGGTTACATAAAAATGTTTTAGTAGTATGTACAGCTAAGGACCATATAAATAGTTTCATCATAGGTCCAATTTCTTTCACAGAACTTATGACCATTTTTGATTGTGGTCGCTAGTTCATATTGAAAATTTCAGATTTGTCTGAAAAATGGTTAAAACTGGATGTTTTCCATACCTGTAGTGTTAAAAATGTTTTCATTTACATCAGATGTTTTCTTCATTAATGAATAAATTGTAAAATAGTGCATGCATTTCGATAAAACAATACATATTTATAAATGAAAATTTAGTGACTTTCCTGTTTTTAGGCCATTTTCGGCAAAGTTTGTAACTATTAGCCCTCCCCCACCATCCCGCCACTTCTTTGAAAGGATTGCATTTTTTCTTTTGAATTCAATTCTTAATTTGCATTTGATACCGGTAGATATTTGGATATTTTAATAATCTGATAATGATAAAGTTCTGAAATTTCATTTTATTTCAGTTCTGTTGTTAATAGTCTCCTTGATGACAGACCCGAACCACTCTACCAAACAAACGGAAAGCAGTATACTGAAACTACAAAGGAACGGACATCAAAGTATGCCATTTAAAATGTGATTTTGAAAGGCTGAAAGTCAGTATGATGTATAATATTTATCTACATATTCAGAAGAGTTAGAAGTTGTTGAACAATATATAAATGACATTGAATGTTGGATAAACTTTTAGAGACTATGTTCAGTGGAAAAGGCTTTTTACCCCTCACAATCCCCACTCCCTCTAACGGAAGGCATACTGTAGACATATTTCGCACAGTCAGTATGTGGATTAGTTAGTTAGTTTGTCGTTGTTTAGCAAGTAGATCCGTGCGTACTTTACCAAACACAACCATATATTTCAAAACAAAAGTAAATTACTAAACCGCGATTTCATGTCATTCTCACTAGCTGTTACTGAGATACCAGCTTACTTAATTCCTACATCATTGTGAAGATGCAAAATGTAGTTATGGGACCTGTGTATTGGACTTTTTAATAAATTCATTTTTTTTTGTTCCTGACACACCAGCTTACAAACCAAAACTTAAACCTATCAGGGTGCTGACGAAAGGGCGAGAGAACAAGAACTTCAAACACTATCTTTCCTTTGAGAATGGCAGGAGAAAGTGGTCGGGGTCGAATCACTTCCCATCATCGTTGTGCTTTCAAACCGCGCTTTGGGAGTAAAATTCTTTCATGTGAAGTACACATCAAGCAGGCTTGTCCATCCCAGGTGTCTGTCAATGAAATAATGTTGGATTTGATAATGAAATGTGTCAGTGGCTAAACTGGAGTTCTGTCCCGTTTTCTGTTTTAGCTCACCCGTCACGTAGTGACAAAAATGTGAGCTTTTTTGTGATCGCTCTTCGTCCACAATTTCTTGTGAACACAAGACAACATCATCAAAGTTTGCAATCGATTTTAATCAAACTTGCACACAACTTGTATTTGCATATCTCACTGGCCAGATCCCATCATGGGTTCCAGTGTCAGCTCGCTCAGTATAAAAAGATAATGTTGCATGTTATCATTTTATTCAAAGAAGTATAATTTTTTTTAAAGCTCTTTGTTTTATTAAACTCGCTTAATAAATTCAATATTAAAATACACTCATGTAATATCTTCTATTTATTTACTAGCTATACCGGTAATTTTTAGAATGATTCTGATAACATTGCAAGATGCAGCTTTTTTTGCTGCAGACTGTTCCAAGGTGATTCCCCTGGTTATCTTGTGTCGATTTTATGGACTGTACTGCGACTATTTTACTGTTCTGTGCTTGTGTAATTATACAAAATATGTCAGCCATTAATACTTTAATTAATACATTAATACTTCCAGTTCATGAAGAACATGAATAAATTTCCTACCATGATAAGATATGAAATTTAAACTTAGCCTAACATATGACCAATGAAAATTGTTAAATTATTATGTAGTTGACAATAATGATAGATATCCTGTAATTACAAACACTAAGGAAAATAAGAAGTCTCAGTTTCTTGAAATGTTCCAGATAATCAGACTGACTATGATTGAAATCTATGTAGTTTTAGGATACATCTATGTTGCCATACGACAGGCTATATTTTAGATTTACAGCAAAACTTGCTTCAATATTATCACATATTATTCATAAATTTATTTTGGCTTAGAGAGATTATTTTGATCATGTGATTCCCCGCAGTGGACTCTTTAATAGATTTTTCTCAGTTCATTAGAAGTGTGAAAGTCGTATTTACCTAAAATTTGAACAAAAACATAGTTGGGGTATATATGTTGGTAATTACCTTGGATTAACCCTTTCCCCGAAACAATCTTGTCCATATTTTAATTTGGAGAGCACCATTTAACTGTTAAAAGGGGTGCTTACCAAAAAAGATACTGACTGAATGGGTGCACGGATGTGTAGGCTGATGTCGGAAAGACAGAATCAATCGTGTCCAGAATGATAAGAGTTAATCCAGCTTTCGTAGATGCTACCAGATCTGGCAAAATCAACTCGAGCCGAATCACGCTACTTTTAAAATAATCTTAATATATCGATTAGCACTGTGTCAGAGCAAGGCCCAGTCCTGGTGAAGGTATACCGTTGTGTGCAAGGCCTGGCAGAAGTAATCATAGTGACTGTCCTTTGAGAACGAATATCACTGTGTCAGAGCAAGGACCTGTCCTGGAAGAAGTTATACCGCTGTGTCAGAGCAATGTCATGTCCTAGAAGTTATACCACTGAGTCAGAGCAAGGGATTAGGCCCTGTCCTAGAAGTCATACTACGAAGTCAGAGCAAGGTTCTGCCCTGGGAGAAGTTATACCGCTTTGTCAGAGCAAGTCCTAGTTCTAGGAGAAGGTATACCACTGTATCTGAGTCAGGTCCTGTCCTGGGAGAAGTTACACAGCCATGTCAGAGAAAAGCCAGGTCCTGGAGAAGTATATATATCGCTGTGTCAGAGCAAGGAAGGCCTTGACCTGGCAGAAGTAAAACTGCTGTATCATAGCAAGGCGCTGTCCTACGAGAAGTTATTCCGCTGTGTCAGAGCGAGGTCCTGTCCTGAGAGAAGTTATATGACTGTGTCAGAGCAAGTCCCAGTTCTGTGAGAAGGTATACAACTGTGTCAGAGCAAGGTCCTGTCCTGGGAGAATTATACTGCTGTGTCAGAGCAAGGTCCTGTCCTGGGAGAATTATACTGCTGTGTCAGAGCAAATCCTAGTTCTGAGAGGTAATACACTGTGTCAGAGCAAGGCCCTGTCCTGGGAGAAGGTATACTACAGTGTCAGAGCAAGGCCATATCTTGGGAAAAGTAATACTGCTGTGTCAGATCAAGTCCTAGTGCTGGGAGAACTTATACTGCTGCATCAGAGCAAGGCCTAGTTAAACCACTGTGTAAATGCAAAACCTAGGCTTTGGAGAAGTTATAATACCATGTCAGAGCAAGGCCCTGTCCTGGGAGAAGTCATACCACTGTGTAACTGCAAGACTTAGACTTAGGAGAAGTTATAATACCATGTCAGAGCAAGGCCCTGTCCTGGGAGAAGTTAAACTAATATGTCAGTCTGAGCAAGGCACAGTCCTGGAAGAGTGTGTGTGTGTGTTCGGGTTTAACGTCTTTTTCAGTCATATAAACGACGGTGTCTACTTGTAGCAGTAAGCACAATGCCCAACTTTATAGTGCTGCCTCACTGGAATATCACGCTGTAGACACGTGACATGATACCCCACCCAGTCACATTATACTGACACCGGGCTGACCAGTCCTAGCACTCTGAGCACCAAGCGAGGAAGCTATTAGTACCATTTTTTACCTCTTTGGTATGACGCGGCCGGGGATCAAACCCACGACCTCCCGCACTTGAAGCGGACGCTCTACCACTAGGCTACCGAGGTGGTTACAGTCCTGGAAGAAGTTATGCCACTGTGTTAGGGCAATTTTAGTCCAGTCCTGGGAGGTTATACTGCTGTGTCCTGGTAGAAGTTATACTAAGAGTGTATCGATATATTGAAATTCACTGTAACACGATACATTAGTATGGTGATACACGTATCGCATCATAGGCCTGTTTCACGATACAGAAACAATACAGTAACAAGAGGGCCATGAAGGCCCTGCATCGCTCACCTGACCTTTTGACCTAAAGATCATCAAGATTAACATTCTGACCAAGTTTCATTAAGACATGGTCATAAATGTGGCCTCTAAAGTGTTAACTAGCTTTTCCTTTGATTTGACCCGGTGACCTAGTTTTTGACCCCACATGACCCAGATTCGAACTAGACCTAAAGATCATCAAGATTAACAATCTGACTAAGCTTCATGAAGATACAGCCATAAATGTGGCCTCTGGAGTGTTAACAAGCTTTTCCTTTGATTTGACCTAGTGACCTAGTTTTTGACCCCACCTGACCTAGATTTAAACTTGACTTATAGATCATCAAGATTAACATTCTGACCAAGTTTCATTAAGATATGGTCATAAATGTGGCCTCTATAGAGTGTAAACTAGCTTTTCCTTTGATTTCAGCTGGTGACCTAGTTTTTGAACCTACATGACCCAGATTCAAACTGGACCCTGAGATCATCAAGATTAACATTCTGACCAAGTTTCATGAAGATACATCATAAATGTGGCCTCTACAGTGTTAACAAGCTTTTCCTTTGATTTGACCTGGTGACCTAGTTTTTGACCCCAGATGACCCGATATCAAACTCGTCCAAGATTTTATTGAGGGTAACATTCTGACCAAGTTTCATTAAGATTGGGACAAAATTGTGACCTATACAGTGTTAACAAGCTTTTCATTTGATTTGACCTGGTGACCTAGTTTTTGACCCCAGATGACCCAATATCGAACTCGTCCAAGATTTTATTGAGGGTAACATTCTGACCAAGTTTCATTAAGATTGGGCCAAAATTGTGACCTCTAGAGTGTTAACAAGCTTTTCCTTTGATTTGACCTGGTGACCTAGTTTTTGACCCCAGATGACCCAATATCGAACTCGTCCAAGATTTTATTGAGGGTAACATTCTGACCAAGTTTCATTAAGATTAGGCCAAAATTGTGACCTCTAGAGTGTTAACAGTCAAATTGTTGACGACGGACGGACGACTGACGACGGACGACGGACACAGGGCGATCAGGTGAGCTAAAAATAGAAACATTGAATGAAAACATTCATACAATCAGTGGTAAAGACAGTAACTTAACAAACATCACTTACAAAAATTCCTTTAACTTTAAGGCAAAAATTGCAAGTACTTTCCAAGTGTAGGACCATTGATTTGTTTTTATTTTGTCACATGAATGCTGACTTACAGTTCTCAATTTGTATTGCGATATGTACCATATCGTTGCTTCTGTCTTCCAATATATCTTGTATTGTGAGACAAGTATTGTTACACCTGTCAGTTATACTGTTGTGTGAGAGCAAGGCCCAGTCTAAGCCTGAATAGCTCTGCAGAGTCTCAACTGATTCTTAATAAATACAGTACAACCTCTCCAGAGCAGCTCTCTCTTAAGCAAAAAAATCTCTATAACAACATCATCAAAATATACTATCAAACTTACCTCTCAAGAACAACAACCTCTACATAACAGTCAATACTTGTATCTCCAAAAGAGTGTTGCTCTACATAGGTAGCACTGTATGTGAAGCACACTAGACTTCAAGGGATAATGTGTAAAAAGTTTCACCCAACAATAACTCGGGAAGTAATTATGACTCGATATCCGTGTACAAATAATGCTAGGGGCAAAGCAATCTGATTATCAACTGGTTAGCTTTAAGATGATTCAACCATTACCTTATTCTAGCTCCTAGACTTTGATATATATATTTTTTTAACTTTTATTTTAAAATTGTGAATGTAGCCAGTCTATATCCTATGTCCAATATCATATTACAGCCAGTTCTCTACGAAAATATCTCTAAAATAGACTTGCATTTGTCATTATCACATAAAATAACAGAAAAACTACTCAAGTTGAAATTTTGTGATAAATTTATTATCAGTCTTGAATAGTGGTTAGTCTACCATTACCTCGTCTACTTTGTTTTTCTTTTGGGTGTGTGTGGGCGGGCGGGGGAGGTGTGAGAGGAATGAGTACATATATATATATATATATATATATATATATATATATTCACAAATAAGTCATTTCAAAATTGTAATCTGGATGAAATGAAGGCAGTTCCTGAGAAATGCTTCTTACAGCCTTAGATGAGACCTGATTATCATTAATGTCATAATATATGCCTTCTTTTTACATTCTGAACATTTGATATTTGACACAATAATTAGTAACACATATCAATGAATATATATCATTCAAGAAATGATGGAAGGCTAACATTTTTATTGTTTTGTCACTTTACTTAATATACTTATACTAACACACTTGTGAATGTAGATAGTAAAACAAAACCAATGCAAACAAAATATTGTAATATGCAAACCAAGAACATTCATGCCACTACGAAAACAGTGACAAAATAATGAGCTAGAGTTTAAGCAAAACAACAAAGCAGTATCACTATACATCTGTCATCTATTGACATCTATGTAGTTTTGAATTTTCACAGTGGTATGGAAACCTATTCTGCACTGCGTTCCTTCTACTGATACATAACCTTTAACTTCATTCCTCTCCCTTTTAGTTCAAACTCTATATTTTCTGGTTTTATCTGGACATCTCCTATAAAGTCTTTCATACTTACAATCATATCCCCAAGGCTACACCCTTCTTTTACAACTGATCTGGCAGAAATAACTTTATGGCCAGTATCTACAATTTCCATATTTCTATTCAGTACATCATTCTTACTGTCAAACTGGACATCAAGCTGAAAAACTTTCATCTCTTTCTCAACATGATCTGTGGTAAATTTCTCAATCTCCACCAAATCTCTTCCAACTTCATCCTTTGCAGTTTGATCAACATGAGAGGTTACCTCGTTAAGACATTCATCTCTTGACCTTTGTAAAACAGCATTGTGTTTTCTTTTTACATGCTTCAGTAAATAAGATTTCTTTCTACAGGTCATTGGACAAAACTCACAATTATATGTACCCTGTACCACAAGATTCTTCCTTGTATCAACTTTTTTCTGAGATACTACCGTTCTATATTCCTTGTCTTCTGATTTCTGAAGGTTATGTCTAGATTTCAGATGTCGAGTTAAATAAATACTTTTTTTAAATGTTGTTTGACAATGATCACAAATATATCTCTTAACTGTATCATATATTTCGCTGGCATTCTTATCCTGTGGGTTGCCTCTTTTGTCAGTCTTAGAAACATTCATTTCATTCTCTAATAAATCATCATTTCTATCAGATATTAAAACATTCGTAGCTGATATATAGTTGCTAGTTGCTTCAAAACTATCTGCATTTACATGCTGATTTCTGTCAGTTGTATGAACATCTCTGTTTGGAATGATGTTGCCAGCTTCTTTTAAATTATCAGTGACCTCCATTAGCCTTTCTCCTATTCTGTTTTCAACTGAATTTATGAATGACATGTAATCATTATTAAAACTTGAATCATTTACTTCTTCAGAATTTTTCTCATTAGTTTTGACAGTATATCTGTCATCACTATGTATAGCGGTACTGATGTAATCTTCACGCGTTTTTGGTCCATGCATACATTTCAAATGCCTGTTGAGATATGCTAGTTTCTTAAATGTTTTTTCACAAATGTCGCAAGACACCCTTCTTCTTTCTGGTGTATTAACTATCATGGAATCAGGAGAAAGAACCACTATATCAATGTTTGTATTTTCAGTGTGTCTGTTCAGCAACTGGTCTGTTTTGTCAGTTATAACATCCGTCTGCGGAACATCCATTACCTTTTCTATTTTTTTTTCTATTTTTTCTGTTTCAAGCCTCTCACTTTTGTCAGTTATATGACCATCTCTATTTGATAAGGTGTTCTCACTTTCATCAAAATCACCTTTGACCTCAATTAGACATTCTCCTGTGCTGTCTTGAATTGAATTTATAAAATCCATGTACCCATTCTGAAAGTGATCATCCTCAATTTCTTCTAACATTGTCTCCTCTGTATTAGTGACAGCATGCTTGTTAGTACAGGATAAAGTTGTACTGGAATTATCTTTGAGCATGTTTGATCTATGCCATCTTTTTAAATGCTGCTTGAGATATGGCCTTTTCTTTAAAGTCATTCCACAAATTTCACAAACCCATTTTCTTCCTTCTGGTGTATCTATCATCGTAAGGGGTTTTGTTGATGCCATTCTGCAAATAAATTGAGCAATACTGTAAAATCATAAAATATATGAAAGATTTACTTCTGCCATATTTGTTACCTACATTCACAAAAACAAAATGCTCATGAAAGTGTTATTATTGTTGTAAATAGTCATATATGTGTCAATATTTACATTCGAACTATTCTTTTCCATTGAAAATTATGATGTTCGTTTTGTATTAAGGTTTAGGAGTATATCACCAAAACACAGAAATATTTTATAAACGAACAACATCGTTACCAATATTTTACCTGACCATTACATGTTCTGCCATACTGTCCCGTACTGAAAATATTCTGAAAAAGTTGTCCCCCTTTGAAAATGAATGCCATTTGTAAAGAAATAAAAATAAACAATTGCTGAAAACTGTGTTCCACCTAGTTATGTGAAATTTCAACACTCGCACGCTATTACAAATGCATCAAAACAAACATGTGTAACAGTTCCTTGAAAATGGTGAGTTTTTAAAAGCGCTTGACTGTCTGGAAGTGGGGTCTATTTAGACAGTCCTTTTTCGGAATTCAATGCTTATATCAGTATACTGACACTTGTTTTGTAGAGTAATATACACGCTATCATTACAAAAACAACAAAACAAGTGTCAGTATACTAAAATAAACATTGAATTCCGGAAAAAAAGACTGCCTAAAGGGGCCCCACTTCCGGGCAGTCAAACGCCTTCAAAACATCACCATTTTCAAAGAACTGTTACACATGTTTGTTTTGATTCATTTGCAATAGCGTGCGAGTGTTGAAATTTCACATAACTAAGTGGAACACAGTTTTCAGCAATTGTTTATTTTTATTTCTTTACAAATGACATTCTTTTTCCCGTACGGGACAGTACGGCAGAACATGTAATAACGGAGTGATGTTTTGACCATGTCCGCATACTGTCAGTGAGAATGTTCCTTAGATGACATCACATTTGTTCCGTCTCGTAAATAGAATGGCCTGGAAGCAGATTTCAATGTTAAATTCAACAAAATATGAGCAATTTATAACATAACCTTGTTTACAGAATAATGGAAAGGAATGTAATGTAAACATAAGACATGAATTAATTTTTTTCAAAGTTCTTGCAGAATGAACAACAAAATAGTATTGGCAAATTAAACATGAATCGCTAGCGTGATTCATGGATTTGCTGATCATATTATGTTGTTCATTTGGCATGAACTCTGAAAAAATTTATTTCTTAATGAACAGCCCTACATCACGAGTCCTTTATATCTTACAAACTGGTCATACACAGCGAATCCTGTATGTCCCACAAACTGGCTATACATATCCAGTCCTACACGTCTCAAAAAATGGTCATAGATAGCAAATCATATAATTATGCCTCACAAGCTTGCCATACAAAGCGAGTCCTATATGTCTCACAAAATGGCCATACATCACAAATCTTATTATGTCTAACAAACTGGCCATACTGTCAGACCGGGTCCTATATGTTTTACACACTGACCATACAAAGCGAGTCCTAAATGTCTCAGTAACTGGCAACTCAAACTGCAAGCCCTATATGTCTAACAAACTGGCCTTGCATAGCCTGTCCTATATGTCTAACAAACTGGCCTTACATAGCCAGTCATAACAAACTGGCCATACATAGCCTATCCTATATGTCTAACAAACTGGCCATACATAGCCAGTCCTATATGTCTATCAAACTGGCCATACATAGCCAGTCCTATATGTCTAACAAACTGGCCATACATAGCCAGTCATAACAAACTGGCCATACATAGCCTGTCCTTTATGTCTAACAAACTGGCAATACATAGCCTGTCCTTTATGTCTAACAAACTGGCCATACATAGCCAGTCCTATATGTCTCACAAAATGGCCATACATAGCCAGTCCTGTATGTCTAACAAACTTGCCATACATAGCCAGTCCTATATGTCTATCAAACTGGCCATACATAGCCAGTCCTATATGTCTAACAAACAGGCCATACATAGCCAGTCCTATATGTCTATCAAACTGGCCATACATAGCCTGTCCTATACATCTAACAAACTGGCCATACATAGCCAGTCATAACAAACTGGCCAAACATAGCCTGTCCTTTATGTCTCACAAAATGGCCATACAAAGCGAGTCCTATATGTCTCACAAAATGGCCATACATCACAAATCTTATTATGTCTAACAAACTGGCCATAATGTCAGACCGGGTCCTATATGTTTTACACACTGACCATACAAAGCGAGTCCTAAATGTCTCACTAACTGGCAACTCAAACTGCAAGCCATATATGTCTAACAAACTGGCCTTGCATAGCCTGTCCTATATGTCTAACAAACTGGCCTTACATAGCCAGTCATAACAAACTGGCCATACATAGCCTGTCCTATATGTCTAACAAACTGGCCATACATAGCCAATCCTATATGTCTATCAAACTGGCCATACATAGCCAGTCCTATATGTCTAACAAACTGGCCATACATAGCCAGTCATAACAAACTGGCCATACATAGCCTGTCCTTTATGTCTAACAAACTGGCCATACATAGCCAGTCCTATATGTCTCACAAAATGGCCATACATAGCCAGTCCTATATGTCTAACAAACTGGCCATACATAGCCAGTCCTATATGTCTATCAAACTGGCCATACATAGCCTGTCCTATATGTCTAACAAACTGGCCATACATAGCCAGTCATAACAAACTGGCCATACATAGCCTGTCCTATATGTCTCACAAAATGGCCATACAAAGCGAGTCCTATATGACTCACAAAATGGCCATATATCTCAAATCTTATTATGTCTAACAAACAGGCCATACTGTCAGACCGGGTCCTATATGTTTTACACACTGACCATACAAAGCGAGTCCTGTATGTCTCACTAACTGGCAACTCAAACTGCAAGCCCTATATGTCTAACAAATTGGCCATGCATAGCCTGTCCTATATGCCTAACAAACTGGCCATACATAGCCAGTCATAACAAACTGGCCATACATAGCCTGTCCTTTATGTCTCACAGAATGGCCATACAAAGCGAGTCCTATATGACTCACAAAATGGCCATATATCTCAAATCTTATTATGTCTAACAAACAGGCCATACTGTCAGACCGGGTCCTATATGTTTTACACACTGACCATACAAAGCGAGTCCTATATGTCTCACTAACTGGCAAATCATGCTGCAAGCCCTATATGTCTAACAAACTGGCCATGCATAGCCTGTCCTATATGTCTAACAAACTGGCCATACATAGCCAGTCATAACAAACTGGCCATACATAGCCTGTCCTATATGTCTCACAGAATGGCCATACAAAGCGAGTCCTATATGACTCACAAAATGGCCATATATCTCAAATCTTATTATGTCTAACAAACAGGCCATACTGTCAGACCGGGTCCTATATGTTTTACACACTGACCATACAAAGCGAGTCCTATATGTCTCACTAACTGGCAAATCATACTGCAAGCCCTATATGTCTATCAAACTGGCCATACATAGCCAGTCCTATATGTCTATCAAACTGGCCATACATAGCCAGTCCTATATGTCTAACAAACTGGTCATACATAGGTAGTCCTATATGTCTAACAAACTGGCCATTATGTAACATAGCTATACCTACATGTCTAACAAACTGGTCATACATAGGTAGTCCTATATGTCTAACAAACTGGCCATTATGTAACATAGCTATACCTACATGTCTAACAAACTGGCCATACATAGACAGTCCTACATGTCTAACAATCTGACCATACACAGCATGTCCTATATGTCTAATAAACTTGCTAAACATAGCCTGTCCTAAATGTATAAAAACTACAATTGCATTATTCGAAAACCCCTTTTCTTCTTTAACACCCGGAAGTTCCAGAGTTTTTTCTAGCTTATTTGGGAACATAGCCTATACCCCCAAAATTGGGAATTTAGACGCGTAAATGTTCCAAATTGGGAATATTTAGTCCCACAGGATATAGTAAGGATATGTTTAAGCACTTTTTCCTACACTTGTTTCACATTGTACAACCTCTTTAACATACTTCCATTACAAAATTGTCCATAATTTGGTCAATATTTGTGCAATTTTGATGAAATATTTTTTCAGAATTTAGATTGGGAATTTTTGCACTCATTTTGGGAAAAATACATACTTCTTGGCATTGGGAATACAGCCGAATAACGGCTATAAAAACAGCCGAAAAAAAAACCACCTGGGAACTCATTCACAAGTCCATCCAGGGCAGTGTGATTCTAGCTTAAAGCAAAATATTTCTATCAGATTTCATTAAATAGGTATGAAATATGACCAAAGATGTTTTCATAATTGGACAGAATGGGCTTTTTTTTGGACACATGATCCAGATTCAAACTTAGCCCATAGATCAGGTAAACCATGAGGCCTCTTTAAGCACTGACAAGGTTATAAATGATCTGACTTGGTGAGTCAGTTTTTCACCCTAGGTGACCTAGTTTTGAAACAAGAGCTTCTGTTGACAGCGCACTCAACTATTCAAAAAATTTATTGGGGTCTAAATATTACCAGAGATTTTCAGACAAAAGAAAAAGAATAGACATTGTTTTATTGTTTGTTTGTTTGTTTTGGGTTTAACGCCGTTTTTTCAACAGTATTTCAGTCATGTAACGGCGGGCAGTTAACCTAACCAGTATTCCTGGATTGTGTACCAGTACAAACCTATTCTCCGCAAGTAACTGCCAACTTCCCCACATAAATCAGAGGTGGAGGACTAATGATTTCAGACACAATGTCGTTTATCAAATAGTCACGGAGAACATACGAGAATATGTTTTATTGTACTACTCTATAGAGATGAATAAACAAAATGTTTCACATAAACTAACTTGTCTACAGTTTAAACGTATGTACAGCCGCCAATGCTACAAGCGACCCTCCAGAAGACTGTGTACAATTTTAGTAGGAGGATAGCCAAAAATACAGAAGACAGTCCCATACGAGAAGCTTTCCTGGTTCTTTAGCATGCCATGTGTAAAACAGTCCAACTCTACTAAACAAATTATAAAACAGGACAGCATTATAATTTTTGGATGGTTGCTGGCCTCACCAGTTTACAGCAATCACAACTATAATAAAATCTAGGAGCCATAAACAAGTTATCCAAATAAGTGGAATGAGTCTTGCTCAGTTTCAACCCCTTATATAAGTGACTCCTATCCAAATGTTACAGTATTGTCCAGGGCGCACAAAACTGTGGCTACTAATACTGTCAGATAATTTATTGAACATTCAGCCCTGCAATCTTCATCACTTGTTTAAAGTGGTGTTTCCTGCTAGTAAATTACAAATTTTGAGCCCATCTCCAGTTCCTATGGAAATCAATTATTTTCCCCAAAATCCAAAAGTCCAAGTTTATGGGATCATGTATCAAAACCAAATTGCTAATTACATACTGTGGCTGCCAAATTTATCACTCTATCGAGGTGTGAAATTTATCACTCTATCGAGGTGTGTGTGTATTGGGCTTTTTTCAAATTGTGTTAATTGGCGAGTGATTATGTTTTATATTTTTATATAAATATGATAAAGACAGGAGCTGGTTAATGTATGATTAATTAGGATCTACAACAACTACTAAAAAAGTAGACTTTACTTTTTGTACAACTGACTAGATAAAAGAGCAAACCTTATTGGTGTAATAACGATCATTAATACTGATGGCAGAAGTGAGAAAACAACTTGAGATATGTTCAAACATTTTCTAACAGCTATAAATTTTTTTGTTTAATTTTTATTGAGTAAAAAGCACTTTTACAATACAAATCTAAAATGGTGAAATATGTTTATTTCCAATCTGTTTATGCTACTGCTCATGTGCTAAAAATCTAGGAATGTCTAAAAGACTTGCAGATTATTCACTGGATCAAAGAAGTATAAAATACATTTATTTTTATAGCTCTTTGACTGGATACACCAAATAAAAAGAAGAGATATATGCAAGTAAATTTAATCAATTTCTCTGCTTATTAAATGACAATTAAATGATAACAATTAAACAAATTTAAATCAATATTTTCGTTGTTTAAAATGTTTTAAAACGCAACTTCCAACCCCTGAAACCATTACCCAAATCAGTTAAACAACCCCTGAAACCATTACCCAAATCATGCAGTTAAACAACTCAGAAAGGAAAAATGATTTATTTTATATTTCATATATGACCAAACAATTTCCTGTTCCTTAAATCTCCTGGATTTTAAACTGAAATCTCCTGGAAATTTTTCCAGGAAACTTGGCATGTATGTTACTTTTTGAGCCAGTTTGCTTTTATCTTGAAACTTTTGAAAATCTGACTGAAAGAAACATTTTTTATCAAAGATACACATATACACTTGGAAGCATTTACTTCACATTTATTACACTTCATGACATTTAAAATAACTGGGAGAATATTTAGTTCCTGGCATGGCATCTCCATTCTCCTTATTAACACAGGGCACTAGAAAACTTTTGTGGACAGGTACCCATACCCTCAGGAAGGGGATTTTTTTGCCATTTTAAGACAAAAAGGTGAAGTTTTTAGCCATATATATGTTACTACTTTTCACACTAGTCTTATTAATACTGTTTTCAGTCATTTCTAAATAATTTAACTATATTGCAGCAGTAACCTTCCTTAGAGGCACTATAATATAACTTGAAAGAGAGTTCATATTTAGTTGTGTCAAACAACCTATTATCACTGGAATTTTCTTCTGAGAAAGGGGAAAAATATATATTAGTTTATGCGGGGAATGGGGCCCATATTTGGCCCCAAAAATGGCCAAATGAGTGCACTGTAACAATTCAGAAAAATATTAAATTTTTGTTCTTAAATATTATCTTCAATTCTGAAATAATTTTTTTCTGAAGTTTCAAATTATTTATACAGTTATCTTTCTCAAATAAAAAGTGATTTAAAACACCAAAATTTCTTTGACAGTTAAGCTTTTAATTTGTCTGATTAGATTGACACTTCACAGATGATGTAGGGCTTGTTTAATCAAACTAATCTGACCTGACGCATACAGTTTGTTATATATTGTGACGGTCAAACTGTATCGGTGGCTGCAAATGTCAGAAATTAAAAAAGCAGCCACTCAGAGATAGTAAGCTTGTCTAAAGGTTCGATTAGTTGTCTGAAATAAGATGTTTTCAAAATCTTGATTGATTTAACAACAGTCTTATTACTTTACCCCTTAAGTGCGCCAAAACCCATACCGCAAGGATAGTTTTTAAAATTTTTGTTTGACAAGCAGGGCTTTAACTCACAAACCGTGGTTCGTAGTCAGATAATTTTATCACTGGACGTCCACTCATGAGATAAATTAACTTGTGCATTATCTAGCTATATAATAGGAAGCACATGTAGACCCTAGCTTAGTACCACTGCCTAGTTTAAATTGTTCACTATACTATAGGTCATGGCAGGGTCACTCAAAATTTGAACAGGTCGGAGACATCCCCTGGATTGAGAGACATTCTCTCGATCTAAACACTGTCTCTCGTAGGAAAGACAAAATGTCTTTCAATCGAAAGACTCAAATTAGCTTAAGCAATGAAAATCATTGAAAAAGTAATTAAAACTTTCTTTTTAGAATGCGCAAATTTATTTCAGATATAGAAAATTATCTTTCTTTTATCAAATTTTCAACATCAAAATTATTTTGGGAATTTTGTTTAAGCATTAAAAGGCTTAAGCAAACTTCTATGACAATGTGTTTCTTGTCAAGTTTACTTGAAATAACAAGTTGTTTCAATGAATAAATAATGCGACTGTAATGGAATGACTGTTTTAATAATGATTTCATGTTTTTTCAACACTTAAGCTAAATACAGTCTTTCGATCGAAAGACATTTTGTCTTTCAAACGAGAGACAGTGTTCAGATCTAATGTTAGACATAAAACCATTTTTACTTATGGTAATATTTTTATACAAGTCTTTTATTAAATTTATTTATCTGTGATTTATCTTCTTCCTTTTAAGTGACATCGTAGATAGGCATATGTCATAGTTTTAGATTGTTTAGATATTTTTAGTGGTATATTGTGCTAAATGCTATTTAACTCGTTAACACTAAAATCCATATTATTATTGCAGGTTTTATCATGTTTATACAATTGTTTTAATATATACCATATGTTAATCTGTAGTCGGTTCAAAAGCTCACATGAGCTTATGTTGTACTTGTTCGATGTCTTGCCGACTTTAAATAAATCTTATCTTATCTTATCTAGAGACTGTCTCTCAATCCAGGGGAAGTCTCCGACCTGTTGAAAGACCCCGTTTCAAGGCAACTAAAATACTGAGGCTGATACCCAGTAATGATAATATAGCACAACTGTGTTTCACACGGCTTTAGCGTGATAACCCGTCTCCAAGGAACTTCTACAAAGTAACATTAATAAGGCCGTTTTTCAAACCAAATCACCTACTTAGCGATAAGATACAAGTGCAAATGTTGAGTGCAAATGGTGATAAACACTAAAAGGGAGAAAACTCTACAATTAACTAGAGATGACAACAACATTCCTTAAAATAAGTCGCAAGAAATCTAGATAAAAGCCTCGATTTGATTGCGGAAGTAAACTATGGCAGGCTAAATTATTCTTCATTTTTTTCCATTTTTTATCTGTATACAATCCAATCATGTCGCGATCAATGATTCCAAGTCAGCAGAAGTTGGCTGAAAAACTGACGATTCTAAATGACCGCGGTCAAGGAATGCTTACACGGATCTACAACATAAAGAAGGTGGATATTTGGTCATAAAATTTGGGATAATTTTCAGATTGATCCTCTTTTATCTGTTTATAGACAGTGATTGATCATTTTTTATCTAGAGTTAGTCCAGATAATAGGGTTACTTTGAATACCGGAATCTACTTCTTTACCGGAATCTACAGGAATCTATATTGTACTACCGGAATCTACATATGACAGCTTTACTCTTTCAATTAAATCTCATTTTCCGATGATTATAAACTTTTGATATCTTATGTAAATAGCTTGTGTTATATTTCACACAAAAAAATCAAAATTATGAGGTACGGGCGATTGTTTACCTGCGCCGTTATATTGACATGCAGTGATTATCGCAAGTGAATTAATTACCTGATCACCTGATCACAGTACTTGAAAATTATGCATGCATTTAAAATGCATGTTATTAATTAAGTTTCGACAGAGTTGTTATCATATTAAATTCAGAGTATTATAAATAAATCCATACGCCATCATGGTCATCCCCTTCAGTAATCGCCTCAAGCTAGAAGAGTATATAGAAACTGTAATACCGGTAGATTCCTGTAAAAATGTAGATTCCGGTATTCAATGTTACCCAAACAATAGGACGTTTTGGGACATCGTGATAACTTTTGACAGTTGCTGCCCTGTCACTTCCAAATGTATTCTGCATATTTCTGTTAGAAAATCCCCCAAATTATGAAATCACAGACACCTTGGGGTCAACACCCCCTCCCCCTCCTAATCCCACCCATGCCAACCTTCAGCCAATAATTTTCCTCATGTAAAACAAACTGAGCACATGTATCAATCATACATGGACGCGTTGGCTGAGAGGGCTAAGACACTTTCCTTCGAATTGGTGCTAATCCTGGCTACTCCCATTGCGGTGTGTCCTTGGGCAAGGCACTTTATCAAGGTTGCCTCAGTCGATCCAGCTGTAAATGGGTACCAGCAAATTGCTGCGGGTGAGGTATAATTGGTTTTAACTGTTCTTAATACAGGGTCAGAGCTCCAGATAAGCTTTTGGTGCAATTGGGTATTTACCCATCACTTTTTTGTCTAATTGGGTATTGGAAATTTGAATTGGTATAAAAATAATATCATTACCCCAGCCCATATTCAGAAAGTAATTTGGGTATAAGCTACAACCAATTGGTAATATTACCAATCAAGCACTAACAATTGCTTATTTGTTTTGCTAACAAGATACAATGGTATATAACATATAAACAGGAACTGGACTAATTATTTTAATTGGCGCACCTTCAATGTTAATACAAAAATGTATTTAAAATTGAAATGAATTTTCATACAGTTGTTTTCTTTTTCACTTTAATGCAGTCTGAGAACAGTACATACCACAATATCACCCGAACGATTTTGTCCCCAAAAGGGGGGGGTGGGGGGTGGGGGGGGGAAAAAGGGCAATAATGCATTCTCCCAAAAGATGTCATCCCATTATTGGTGACACTACATCGACACAAACAGAAAACCTGTCATAGTTGAACAGCAAAATATCGTCCTAAATTTGTAATTTTTTGTTAGTGCTGCCCCAACAATATTTTCCCCTGCAACCTCCATTACTAATTTTAAATAATAAAAATCGCGTAAAATTGTTACAAAGCGTCAAATAAACACCCAGTATCTGCCGAATGATAAATGGTACCCTGTTATTTTTACCGATAAATATGAAAACCAGAACTATCAGTAAACGTATAACCAGTCACTCAAAATCTACGTTAACGACTCGTACCCTTCTAGATAAAGGAAAAAGCTAAACGCAAGCAATTTTTTATACGAATTGGTATTTGGAATTTAATTGCGTATCATTAACCACACTGTAAGAATTCAAATGGGTTTTCAGCAAATTTCATCGCGTAAAAAACGCACATCCGCAGCTTATCAGGAGCTCTGCAGGGTCGCAAAAAAGCCCCTATAGTAGTCTAAATGTTAATTTTTTCACCAAGCGCCGTAATCAAAAACTTACCTTTAACAACTTCAAAAAGGCCTAAGGCACCCATACAATTTCACATGTTTATAAAACTCCCATACATTCCCAATCAATGCACAGAAAAACACAAGACCACATCCACACTAGCCAAGCATTCATACACAAATTGCATTGTCCAAAGGAATAGCGGAGAAAAGCACCACTTGATGTAGCGCAAGTCAAATTTACCAACAGAGCAACACAGCTGAAATCATTGGTATTGTAAAAAAAAATACTCTAAAAAAGGATTGAGGTTCAGTAAGCTCTGTTTATGTCAGGCCGGCTGTCTCGCTCCCCGCTAAGGCGAACTTTTTTCTTTAAGCAGTTTATATTATCATGAGATTATAATCGTTAAAAAAGAATATGAAAAATATTTACAGTTTAAAAAGAAAAAAAAAAAAGAACGCCCAAGTAGCAAGAACGAACTGCAAGCCCCTGACAAAAACGGTAGAGCACAATACATAACTGAAACTCATTGCGTCCCTTTAACTGGCCACCGTGGCAGTTGACTTTTATAGTAAGTATTTTTATCATGTTTATTATACCACTGGTGATATTGAACTGTGGTCCCAGCTCTGCTGTAAATTTGACTGTGTAACAGTCAAGCACAGATCTATTCTCAAAATCCTGGACACGCAATTTGAAGTTAGAAAACGCACTGAGAATGTTGTCATGTGTTAAGTTCTGAGCATTAAATAGAAATATGGAGACTTTTTAAACATTTGAAATAAGAAACACTAACAAAGATGTTGTAATGATGAGAACATGTGCTTAGTTTTGTTTTAAAAGTGCGGTGAAAATATATATGGCTGACTGTGCTGCTGAAGGTTAGCAGGGGTGGATTGAAAGGAGGGGGTGTGCTGACCCCCAAGTGTCTGTGAATGAAATCCGTTTGGAACATTTTCTGGGACATGTACAATATATTTGTCATGATTAAATCTCAGCCTTTTGTCCGACAAATTTGACACAAGCCTAGGAAATATTGAGTTATTTTTCTTATGCCTGGGTAATCGGGCCCGGTTCCAGATATATTTGACTGGGAGGGCAACCAGTCTAGAATGAAGACTAGTGCTGAGAGTGTGTAGGTATGGGGAGGCGGGCCTCTGCCCATGTCAGGGGGTCTACCCCAGGAAATTTTTGAAGTACAGGTATGAAATGGTGGCCTGTGGTGCATTAACTGGTGGGGGGTACTCCCCTCATTTTAGGGGGATCAGGGGGCTTTCCCCTGGAATTTTTTAAAATACAGGCCTGAGGTAATGGAGGGGTTACTCCCCTCTTGATGGTGGGGTGTCCCTCATTTTAGGGAGGTGGTGGAGTGGGCAAAAGTTGAAATACATAGTATGCAAATGGTGGCCCTGGAGCTTTTCTGGGTCAAAATTTTGAGAAAAAATTAATCCAATTCAAAATAGTAGTGTCATCTTTTGTAAGGGGGTATAGCATCAAACACCATAAGGCCAACTTTCCAATCACATTTCACCCCCCCCCCCCCCACCCCCCGACCCCCATGAAAATGTCAACCTTGCATAGATATTTGTTGCAAATTTGAGATAAATTCAAAGTGAACTTCTGTAACAAAATGGATAAAATTCTCATTGAATAATATAAAAGATATCACAAATATTTCCAAAATTAAGAATTTTCAGATGATTTAAAACCTGTATGTATAGAAAAATTGATATACTAAAAATTAAAATAAATCATTGATAGGGAAATACAAAATAAAATGTCTTAATTCTATCTTTCAGATTGCTACTATCAAAAAATAAAACATGATGGATTCAACCGCAGAAATGGATTTAAAAACAGATATACATTTGCAGATTACAGTTTAACTGTTTCCTTCTATTATCTTACTTCATTCATCTAGTCTGGTTCATCATGGTTTGGTAAATACAACAGTATTATTAGATAAAGCATGAAAGACAATTATATAGTTGAAGTATAATTTTAGATATATGGAAATTTTATCTAAGTCTGTATAAATTAATAGGGTTAAAAGAATATTAGAATGGTAAATTAGGGTTAATGGATAACTGCATTGAATCCCACAGCTGATGCAAAAATTCCCCTCCTGAATCAGTCTTAGAAATATTCAATTCAAAAACAAGAATTATCCAACAAGTATGTTCAAGTAACTATAGATTTGGGGAGTAAACATGACATTAATAACAATTTATTGGAATACTTCTGGTGTAGGGATTTTCACATCTAGATAATCAATGTAACAAAGTCTGTTAAGAATTGTTTTATTAAGACACACTGATGTGTTTTTATAAACGCAAATGAAACACGGTTGCTCAAATATTACTCAATGTACAAGCTGGTCCTAATGGATAACTTTGTATATCACTCATGAACATGTATGTTATATCTGCTTCCATAGTTTGATCAAAATGCTCAAAAATTCTGTGATAGTGTCACCCGAGCTGTTTTGAACAAATAATATACTGAATACTGTGCCAATACATTTTTCGACAAAACAAAGAGTGTTTAGCCTAAAATTTGATTTTTTCAAATTTACCAATTGGACCTTACCATCCCAATGGAATAAAGGTTATGAGCAAGATGGTCCCTGATAGATCATTATAACAGGGTAATGTTGTAATAAATTAAAGCCCTAACAAATGCACATTAAAGCAACAAAGCACTGGGACAAATTTAAGAAATTGAAGACAGTGGTGATTTTTTATATTAATTGCCCCTCTCACGAGTTGTTAGGGGTTATAGGAATGGTCTCCGTACCTGTCCTACCAATCCGTCTGACCGTAACACTATCAAGTCCGCTACCATATCTCCTAAACCCCCAAGAAAGATTTCATGAAACTAGGTCAAATGATAAACGTCAATAAACAATATACAGTAACAACAAGAAACCGCCATGTCGGCTCAAGGTCAAGGCACAAACTCAAGATCAAAGGTTTTAGCCTTCCAATTTGAGTTAACGCACTATATTACTCCAAAAACCCCATGAAGGAATTTATATAAAACCTTAAGCAAATGTATCACCTCAACAGATTATTAGCAAACCATCGACCTCAGCCACAACCGCTCAAGGTCAAGGACAAAACATTTGGTCAAAGGTTTGAGCGCTTTCCATATATGTCTGTCTCTGTATCCCAAAACCCCATGAAGGATTTTCATCTAACTTGGGACAGATGAAACTCCCAAGACTGAAGTGCATAACTAATTAGACCGCCATGCTGACTCAAGAGTCAAGGACACAACTAGGGGGACAAAGGATATGAGCCTTCCATTTAAAATATTTTGACCACTACTGTAACACCTCAACACCTTGAAGGAATTTCTCATAATTGGGTTAAATAAGATCACCGCTCGTCAAGAAATTATGAGTGCGTCCATGTCGCACCTCACAAGGTCACAACACTCAAGGTCACAGGTTTGAGCTCTGTATCCCCTAAACCCCGAGAAGGATTATCCTAGAAACTTGGTCAAATGATCACCCATCAGACCATGTGCATGGTAAATTCCAGAAACAGCGCCTGTCAGTTCAAGGTCAGGGGTCACAGCTCAAGGTACAAATGTTTCTCTTTTCCACTTTCCAAAACAGTGGCAAGGGAATTAGCAGTCTTCAGACTGCCATGGTGATTTATATTACAATAGATTATTATAACATTATGATAACATTTAAAAGATTTCGTGAAGATTCATGTATTTAAATGACCAAGGATTACACATGTATCGTATAATATATATGTTACAGAGTTGAGTGTGGACAGATATTAATTAATCTAGAGATAGACAATGTTAAAATATCCTAAGCACTTAACTAATGACCCAGAGGTTTATCAGATCACAAACCACAATAAGGTCTGAATTAAAATCATATTAACATGCTCGTGAATAAATGTATGATTAATAAGAAAATATGACAGATCTATAGTAAACTACATTTCTATAATGGCCTGAGAGAACCAAAATAATATGGCAAAATTAATATGGTGTCATTATGGTCTCTCGTTAGTCTGCATGTCAAATTGTCATTTGTGACAGAATATAGTATTACATTGCTTGATTTTCTTCTTTTAAAGCTACTAGCTTGCCAACAGTTTGGGTGAAATTTTTCAACATGTTCATTCCCACCAAATTTGGCATAAATGTATATATATGACACTGAAAAATGATAAAGTGGGTTAGATATTGGTAAAAATGCAAGAAGAATGTAAATTTTCTGCAATATTTCAAAAATGTTGCAACTGTTTACTACCTTCTGCACTATATTAATTGGTTATTTACATCTTGCAAAGATCTTATGTCAGAGTCACACTTTTAATCATTATTGATTTAAAGAGAAATTATGTTTTTGCCTAAAATATAGTGTTAATAGTTCCTTTAAAGGTGTCAGTCAGATGTTGAGCAACATTTTTAACACAAATTTCGTTTAAACTATTCATTAGAAGATTTTATTTAAAGAACAAAAAGACCCCTATAAACATAAGTTAGATCCCCATGGAAATGCAAGATTTATTACATATTATGAAATTTTTAAAATTACCATCCTTTTGATAGAATAGCGATCAAAAGTTGGACTATTTCTCTTTATTTCAATATTAATTTTTAGTTTTTACAACAAAACATTGGAATAAAAATGTGGAAATACAACTAACTTGAAACAAAAGCCAATTATAATATAAAACATCAAGTAACTTTGTACTTCATCTATTTTCAATCTATCTTGGTTGCGCAACGTTTTCAAGGGCAGATAGCTCTTTTTCAGTACCATAGATGACCTTTGATTTATATATGGCATAAATTTTGTTTCTTAGATGATTAACGATATCATTACTTAGAAAGTTTTGAAGAAATTCTTTTATTGGGGCAAATAATTGCTCCGAATTCTAGCAAAATACAGCCTTTAAACACTCGGTTGAGCACAAATAAGTTTTAAAATTACAGTAAATTAATTTTACTGAACAAATCCGTATAGTTGACCCCAAAACTGAATAACACCTGTTAACAAACCGCTTAAATCAAGCAATGTTAAGAATCTCAGTTTGCCGACTGGCTTATAATTACAAAATTTAATAGCCTAAATTAACAAATAAAGCTCATGCATTAATAATAATATCATAGCCCTGATATAAAGTAAGTGTGTAATACAATATGATTTGTATGTTGATATTTTTTTTATAAATATTTAACATGTCTGGGCTTTTTATAACTAGCAATAAAATTGACATCTTTTGTACTATGGTTGTTGAACCCATTTGCACACTAAAATCTTTTTCATTTAGAAAAGCATTATTAGTTCAAGTAAAAGTGAAATCTTAAAAACCATAATATTGCATTGGCAGATTTACATATCTCACTCAACATCTTAGCAGTAACACAAGCCCTAAGAAAACATGCATCACTCCATCTTTTCATATTATCACATGTGTACTGAAGAAATATAGGGCTAGCCTATTTGAAAATATTATATAAGTCACCATCCTCCTTAAGGATATTCATGTAAAGCGGTCAGACTTCAATAATAAACAATAAAACAAATCACACCATCAGATCACTGAAGAAGAAATCACAGAAACTATGTTTCTTTAAATAACTGACACTTCCAACAAAATTATGCAACTTATCAGTCAAGAATTTGGGGTGTAACAGTTTGTATGTAAATACAGCCAGTACTGGTAATTGTCCAGAATGCTTTTCCAGTTACAACACAAGTCAATGGTACCTATGCAATAACAACACAATCAAGTTCATAACCATGTACTTAAAATCAACAAAATTTTGCATCTTTTAACTTTATAAATGTGCGGTAAATTTTGCATGTTACTCAGAAACATGCAAAGACCTAGGAGTTTTTTGGTCTAGGAACAATTATAGACTATTGGCATCGTGAAATGACTCAGGATCAAGGATCTACTAACACCTATTTACATTTTAACAAGGTATGTCCAGTAATAATAAACTAAATACAACTTTTGATGAAGCATGTGTGTAAATTACCTGATGATGTAAAAGTCTGCAGCGAGTATAATATTTTCAACAGGTCAGCAACTGTCAGCTAACAAGCCTTTTTTGTATTTTATTTTTTTGTTGTTTATATTTTAAAACTATTTAATGCATTGTTTTCACACTAACATTTCTGTTTTTGTATGTTTTTTTTATTTAGTGTAAAATTTTATTAAAAAGCACCACAAATTTTGAATGGTTCAGAATTTTATGATAGTATTAATTGTTTGATGATCCTTTTTTCAAAACAGCACTTTTTTCAGTGAATTTCTTTGTCCACAATGAAAGAATATACAGTATATAGATATAAACAGAAAATTATTTAATTTGCAGAAAAAGTTGAAATCAAAAAACCTAAATCTAGTTAAAGATTTCCAGACATCAGTAAGAAAATCTATAAAAAAAGTATGTTATTGAAAAAGGAGAATCATGCATTATTTTTATTGTGCATCTGTTACGTACATTGTATGCTATAATTACTATTTTATCTTGCTTTAGATATGTGTTAATGTCTGTGGATGAGAAAAATCATTTTTTCCTAAATGCTTTTAACTGAAATAAGAACCAATACAAAGCACTCACAGAATGATATATTTTATTAAACATGTATAAGAGCATTTGATACCAATTCCTCGCCATATTATCTATAAACATATAACATACAGTAAAATATATCCATTCATAACAAGCAATGTAAAATACTAACATCATCAAACCCCCTGCCTGCCAAAATAAATCCATTTTACAAACTACATACACTTACTACTGTCAATAGGTAACCATTCTTTTAAGAATATTTCTATAATTTGTGTAATGCAATGTAATTTACTAATAATATTTTATGGGAAACATTCAGAATTGTTGGTAAATCAAAAACAAGCCAGCAATTCTGTCAGACACAACTGCCTCTGCCCTGCTTTGAATACTTTTTGCGAGATTCACAGAAAGATTCAAATCAAATGCGGTTAGTGACACATTTCGTGAACTTCAGTTTTGGGAGGGTGAGGTGGGGTGGCAGGGGGGGGGGGGGGGGGGGGGGGTCCAATTGTACCGTCTAACAGCGCATGAATTGAAACTTGTATGTAGCAATAAAATCTCCTTTTTTAAAGTTGGTTTTGCGATATAGGTTAAAAAGTTTCCTACAAAATTGAATGAAGGTATAATTAAAAAGGTAGTGTACTCATCTCCCTCTCTACAGTTCCATCAAACTTCGTACACATTCATCAGCATGATGGTAGGATGTTAAACTTTGCTGGCACATCCACGACGTATAAGTATTCTAGATTTTGGTCCTCTTTCGGACTGCCAATATACAACAGCATCAGGAACCTAACTTTAGTCCCTAACTCAACTCCTACATTTCCACTCATGCTCCTACATTTCCATCCAATTAAATGAAACTTGAGAGTCATCATGAATGTTTCAGAAGCGATCATGCACATATTCCTGGGCCTTTCTTGTTGTCTCCATTTTTTTTCACACCTCAATTTTATGTGTCAAATGGTGTTTGACATTCAATTCTGGTTGTATTTTCTTGCATGTTTTTTCTTTCTTAACAAGCTTGTGCCATTAAAACATACAACATCAAGAGTGAGTGGTGAAGTATGCACTGTCCCTATTTGTATTACTACACGTTAGAGATGACATCATGGACTTCCAAGGTAACCATCTTATATGTCATGTTACAGTAGAAACGTTATACTAGTATGTATACTGAACTTACAAAGAGTGGAATCGCTCTGTATACATGGTGTATACATTGTAAGTAAAGTGTCTCTTTATTCCTCTAAATTTAGTAGAAAAACACTTTAAATACAGTACAACTGTTTGAGAAATTTATACAGCACATTATGTATTTTGTTGTCTCTGTGATGTTTTTTTTGGTGGAGTTTTTGTGCTGCCAAGTGTAAGTCTAGGATTAGTCTAAGTCCATAAAGAAAAAAACCAACCAAAAAAATAATTAAATAATACAATCTATAACTATAGATAAACTAGGAATATATAGAAGAAAAAAAAGGAAGCAAATCGCAGATTACTATATGATTTTTGATCTTTTTTCAAAACACCTTGAAATAAAGGTGTTGTAAAAATTAACGGACCTCTGGTACAGATAATATTGTTATGAGATTTGTTTTATTGAAGGACCACAACGTAGCAGATCCTGCTAACAACATATAAGATGCATGTCAGTGTTTCCTCGATATTGTAATATTCAGCCTAATAAATTATAGAATTTATCTAGCTGATATTATCTTTATAAGATTGCTACATTTTTGCTACTAACAGTCGTAAATCTTGCTCATAAATTGCTGAGCATATAGAAAAACATCAATAAGACATTCTGTTCATAAAGATATATCTTAGCTTATCACAACAAGGCTATAAATTGATAACAGCATAGACATGCCTAACACTTAACCATTATAATGCACAGAGGTGAAGATATGCCAGTCAGAAAAAACGTTATATAAGGAGTTACTATGAAATACTGAGAACTGTATATTGTCAGGGGAAAAAAAACACCCTGTAAAAAGTGACAGGGGCAGATCAGCTTGAGTCCCGACTTCGGTAAGTTTGAACGAAATTACGGTACAGTAGAAAACAATGATACTTCAGAGGTGGTTAAATATCATAGACTACCTCAGGAGCTTGTATTAATGCAGTGTCATTTAATACCAGTAACAAATAAAATTTTGATTCTTAAGCATCAACACTATTAACATGTTCAAAAGATAAAAACGCAATTCAAATCCCCAAAAATAGATGGATTTAGGCCAACACAATTATATTTATATTGCCCAGCTAAACTTAAAGATTATGATTTACTAATACCCTGTGCAAGTGTTAATTTATTTTGAATTTTCTAATAAAATTAGTTGCCCTTTTGTTCAGTCTTCAATACATGTGAAATCATTTTAATTTCGTTGTCATGAAATTACGTGGTTTGGTCAAAACGACAAATTTTTGTGGGGATATGATTTCGTAGGGTTTTCAACTTTTGAACACTAAATGAATTAGACTTTAACTTGTATCTATGGATGAAAATTTCGTGGATTGACCCAACCACGAAATCCACGAAAATTAGTCCCCCACGAAAATTAATGATTTCACAATATTCTCTTGAAATCCTCTGTAATCTCATTAGAATCCCATTTACTAGAGCCTGTCCGTAATATGTAAAGCAGTTAGATAAAATGTTTTTTCATTTCTCTTATTCAGACATTGAACTTTGACTTTCCAGAATACCTTTGACAATGTAAAACGACCTACTTCATTAATGTCCTAGTATCTAAAGTGATGAATCGTAAAGCTTATTGGCAATTGTACAATGATGCTCATGATACTAACCAAGGATCCATGTAGGTGAATAGTCCATAATATATACCCCGAACATGTCATTATTCCAACAACTGTTAAGATTTTGGTCAGCATTGTGTTATTAAGTAGTTCTGCATGTTTCTAAACCAAAATTGTTAGTGAAGTTTATAAACATACTACATATAATTAAAGCCATAACCTATTCAAATGTATAAAATCCAAGCCACCGATGAATGGCTCAAATATGTTTGTTTAATGATGAAAATGTAGAACAACTTACGACCTCCCATACTAAAGATACAATATACATAAAAAATGTTTGTGCTATCAATAGAATTAGATTCATAAAATCCGCATAAAATTATAAGTTACA